>NC_068572.1:43240358-44557009 GCF_025698545.1 Gossypium raimondii
GTTCGCCATAGAGGCTATCCCTTCATAATTCTCCCAAAGGCATTCTTTTCATATTGCGCCATAATGGCTTTCCTTTCATATTGCGCCACAAAGGCGTTCCTTTCCTGACTTGTTTACAATATGGATTTGCCTAAACTCACGTTATGTGAGGTTTGCCCATCATCGTCTTGGGACACGCAGAGAACCCTATTAGGTAATTACCGTCCCTTAATTTATTTCGAAAGCTATCATGGTCATGGGTTTTTCTTTCAAAATTCATATTAGAGATCGTGTTTTTAGTCCCAACAAACCACTTTAGACTCCACCATAGTGAACAAACATTGACTTACTTAATTGACTGTTCATGCACTAACATCGGTTAAGACTCAACACTTTAAGACACTAATCATGCACTTCATCACATGTGTTTCAAATTTGCCATACAACCATACTCAAACTTCACATACTGAACTTGTCAGATTCATACGATACATTCAAACACCGGCAAACATTCAGCCTATACACTTCTGGTTTCTATTTCATAGTTCGAACAATTACCATGGATGTATCATGTATGAATAGTATACATGCAAGAGTCAGTATAGAGACTCACCTAACAACCACGGATAGCAATTTTAACTCCAAATCTAACCTTCATTAAGATATTGCAGCAGAAATTGCTTATAAAATAGAGGAACACCAGTAAAGCTCATTTGAATAACCTTACCATCATCTCAAACCTAGATGAACCCCATATAAAGCCTTACTTCTTCATCTTACTGTTCATGCACTTTCACAAACCTATCTTTCATAGCATAACATGTAGAGTCATAAAACTTACCTTGACATGGTGTAATCACTAATAATATCAAGGATTTCAACTTCAGCTTAAAGAAATGTCCTCGGTTCCTCAAGCTTCAGATAACCATATTTTTGTAGAAAGAAGAAGAGAACTACCCTTTCCCAAACTTGAATATCTATTATTATAATCTAGGTCCTTATAGGAACTTGAAAAATGTTACATCATTATTGAATTATCTTATCAGAAAGTCTACAACTTTCGAGAAACCTAATTGAGTATCCCCTTATCTTTTAACTATCCTGGTTCAAATTCAGTTGGTTCCTAACCAGCTTACCTTGTAACTTAACTTGCACAGTACCATAGTGAACGGGTGCACTATATTCCTGACGTGAACTCATACTCTCGATACCATTTTACTTGGCAGCTAATCTTATTCTAACTAACATAGCTACCTGAAAAGGAACCTTTATCAACTTAACCATATAACTATTCACGTTCGCTATATACGTCGAAAGATGCACTTGCATGAAGGATACTCTGCCAATCATACTACCTTAGGACTATACACCAAACCTTGTACCCACCAGAACTGGGGTGTTGCATTGAATCTGTTTATGGATCTATTCGCTTATGATGTTCATAGTGTGGCATACCTAAATCCTGAGTGGATGACAAACTATATATGCATGACTCGTACACTTTGATGTAAGTAAAAGTTTGAGTTTAAATAGATAAGGAACCAAAAGTTGGCGCATTGGGTGTACGACTTCTGCAGTATGTAATGTCATTCACAACAATAGAATTCATAGCCCGAGACATGGCTAAATGATATCCTCTTATAAGCATTATATGGTTAATGAAAAGGAAACATGGCCACAGGTCATTCATCTTGTGATGGATGACTTGATCACTATTTGATAGTGATCGACTTTTCATGAAGGAATATGTAATGGTTACCATGAGCTAAAATATGATCATATTGGGAGAGCAGATATTATCCCAAAGAAATCAATGATATCCTATGAGGGTAACACACTTATGACAAGGTCATTAGATGAGCACTAAGTAGATGCTTTCGTAATGGTATATCGTTAGGAAGAGCTCAATCATGATATTATAGTGGAATGATTTCGTGACTAAATAATTTTTATAATTAATAGGTGAAAAGTCAGAATTTAATTATAAATCATTTTATCCCTGATTACATATGTCTAATCGGTCCCTTCGCTGGCTCGTTGAAACCAGAAATGAATAATGTGTTGAATCGAAAATGAACAGAATAAATCAAAATAGAGAAATGGAAATATGGTGCCTCAAACTGATTGAAATGGTCTAACCCGAATCCATAATGTCATATTAGTCACTTACGTGACTCTCCTTATCGATCATCCAAACACACCATAAAACTACCAATCACACCATACAACACATACATAATATTCAATTAAACCATAAATAAACACACACACACACTTCTAAAACATGCTTTGTTTATCGCAATACAACAAAATAACAATAGGGGTAAAACATCATTTTACACTATTGATGCAATTTCTCGTAAAACATCAAATCCAACGCGCCAACTTTTGGTTCCTTATCTTTTTGAACTCAGACTTTTACTTACATCAAAGTGTACGAGTCATGCAAATTTTAAAGGACTAAATCCTAAATTTGTAAAATATTCAAAAAATATATTTTAGAAAATTATGGAATTAACCATACAATACTTAATCATGCAAATACTTAATCATGCAGTTAAGGACTCCAATTTGATATTATAAAAATTAGGACTAAATTACAAAACTATCAAAACATGGTTCAATCACTTAGGATGTCACGTTGAGACCACGTGATCTCTCTCATGATGATGTTGATCCCTCATCATGACGTTGGTTATGTGTCGTCACCATGTCACCTGTAATTTCTTCAGAAATAGCCTAAAAACTCACTTTTAACACTTTGACACTAAACTAGACATACAATTTCATGTTTTCATGCTAATTTCCCTATTCTAACATAGCATATAACATTCATAGATCATATAAATTATACTCCCTTGCTCTAGATCATGCATTAGCATACTTTGGCATCTCAAGCATATTGCTATACTAGCATGCAATCCTAAAATCACAATTCAATTACCTAACATGTCAAATTTGCAACTCATGCATTTCAAAGTGCAAAATAGGTTCATTTCATACCAATATGATATTTAAAACTTGTCTAAACATCTAGAAAACCATTTAAGCATCCTTAATAACATTTCACCAAGAAGCATGCATAGCATTCAACATACTATTTAACCATCAAACATGCATATTCAAGTCAAAATTCTCAAGCATAAGAATAATAAAAACCCAATTATAGAAGTCCATGAATAGTCCTTAAAATGACCATTTAACAAACCAAAAAAACTATAAAAAGTCCAAGTCCCAACAAAGTCCCACATTGCCTTCATTATTTGCAAAACCAAACCAAATCACCTACTCCAAGGATTGCCTTGCTATGGATCACAACTTGCACACTTTTCCTTCCTCACTCAAGCCATTTTCTGCAAGATATACATAAGAGAGTGTGAGCTTTTCAAACTCAGTGAGTTTTTAAGAGTGCTACAAGTAAACACATACTCATGGTTAAAGGAAGCCATACTATAGCAATAAAAAATGGCATGACATTAAGCATACACAAAGCATTCAAATTGATATATTGGCATGATGTAATTCTGAAACATGTCATAAAACATATTGTTTTGGATAAACAAATCTCCTAACGCAACCGATATAATGTGTAGCATGAAGCTATCACCCTCCAATCACAATCGATTATACCCTCTAAACACAACCAAATATCTCTACCAAACACAACCATATATACCCTCCAAACACATACAAGTATAGCCTTCAAACACAACCCAAAAAGTGAGGAGTACTCATAATCTTATGGTATGCCAACTATATCCAATGTTTTAAAAGATCACAATGCCAATATATCCATTCATAAACTCATATACTTACTATTTTATGCAGTTGTTCACTTATAAAAAAACATATATTCATATCACTTTCATATTCACTTGTAATGCACTTTCAAGCGCTCATATGATGCTCAAGGATCCATATTCACATAGATCTCATATTGTGTGCCCAAAACCAACAAGGTTCATATCATATTCAATCATAAACACAAAGCATTTGCAATGATATCTCAATATACATCACATCTCATATCATGTCTAAGCTTTATTTGCAAAGTATCATAAGTTTAAGTAAGAATACTTACTCTTGGAACTTAAAATAGGTGTTTAGGATACTTGAGCTCCCCTTAACACTCTGATTTGTGCAATAATTATAGCACACCAGATCACTCACATTTGCAACCTTTGCTTCAATGGAAAAAGCTTAAGTAAGCTTTTGTTTGCCTTTGTCCTTACTTGTAAAGTCTTCCAAACAATTTGACACTTTACATACATATGAAACACAATACAAAGGCATTAAAAATAGTAGCAAACATAACTAAATCACTCCAAAATCACAAATCAAACCTTTCATGCACAAAACCGAAAGCTTAGCTAGTTTTGTCGAAATAAATGTTTAACCACTCAAATCTCGTTTCTAAGCTTAAATTTTGACTTCATGCATCCTAAATATCATCTAGTTACAAATCTAAGCCTTCAATTTTTTCTAATTACACGGATCTAATTTTTTCAGAAAAATCAAGCTTACATGAACATGAAAATGGGGAAAACATCCAATTCGTTAAAATTTATTAAGGATTTGTTAAATTAAGATTATTTTTTTAATTAGATCAAATGAGTTAGAAATCACTTTAAAATGGAAGCTTAGCTTAGTAATACGAGATCTACCATTTTCAAGTAAAAAATCGATTTTAAATCAATTGATCTATTGAAATCTTGATTTAATCAATTAAAACTCGGATTGAAATAACAACACACTTAGTTTAACCATAAAAATTCAGAATGTTACCTCAATTTAAGATCAAATTCAGCCAAAACGTGTTTATAAACAGCGGTGAAATTGAAGGAGAAAAGATGAGTTTCCTTTAAAATTGAGGAAGGAAATTGTGTTTGGATGGCAAGGAAAGAAAAAAGGATGAATCAATTTGAGAAAGAAACCTCAGATTTAGTTTTTAGAAGAAATTTGAATGGATTTTAAATTGGAGGGAAGAGACGTGGGCGATCTTATTTCCGGTTTCTTCTCTTTTACAAAGCAATCCTTATTTTCAATTAAAGCTTATTTTCTAAATTATTTTCAAATCCAACCTCGTTTTAAAATTTCATTTTAAGGAAATTTATTCCTGAACACCTAATTTTAATTTCTTAATATTAATTTTTAATTCTAATTTTTTAACATTTTATTTTATTTATTCCTATTTATTTTAATTATCTAACCTAGCTCCGTTTTTGGTTCACTAACCCTTATTTTTCTAACCCAATTCTACTAACCCAATTTTTGGGATATTATAGGAAAACATTCAGAAATTATTATGATTTTCTCTGAAATGGAGAAATTGAGTCATTTGGAAATGAATGTGGTTTTCCCAAAATGGAAATGGAAATGAAAATGAAAATGAAAATGAAAATGAGAAATGATTCATTTGCAAATATATATGGATTACTTAGAAAGAATTCGAAGAATTAATTTAAGTTTTGAGCAGTTTTAAAGCCCAGAAATGATAATAAATCATTCAGTTATAGTGAACAAGTTGAGTTGTGAAATATTAAATATATTTTCTTTGAAATTTTACTAGGGTAAAATCGTCATACTATTAATGAGGGTAAAATTGGGATAAGAAAATTATATAATTGGAAAGCTAATGTTTATTTTGGAAATAGAAAAACATGTATTGGGTTGGATTAAATTATAAAGTGTAGGGTTAAAAGTCCAGAAAGTATATATAATTGGGTCCAATACAATAAGAGACCCAAATCTTCATCATAATACATATGAGTGGAATCACACCCTATTTTCCTCTCTCCCTCTCCTAGTTGGACTAGGAAGTTGTTTTTCTATTTAAATAAACATTTACAATTCAACAAGAGTTCTACCTTCTTTTCCTATAAATAGATGGCACCGCTATTTATATAACTTGGAGGGATTGTTACTCTGTCGAAAAATAGAGAGAATTTATTCTTAACTATTAAACATATTTTTTCAGAATAACAATTCTACTGGTTTCTAGTAAAGAAGAGAGAAGTTTTGTTTTTACCCCCAAAAGAAAAAAAATTAGTTCTATGTTTTGATTCAATTGATTCAAGCTCACTTTCTTGAAGCAATTCATGGTACGAGAATAGCGGAGAAGATCGCTTGGTTGAAAGCCAAAAAACATCACGGGTCCACTTATCTGAAAACACAGGTACGATTTCAGTTTAAGGTTTATTACTGGGTTGGTTTCCAAAATTTTAATTTTCCACTGTGTAAGAAAATCATTTTCAAATCATATCTTTTCTAAAAACACCAGACTTCGAAGCCATAGAATTTAGCCCCAAAAGGTAGTGTCGCGACACCGATCCTGTGGTGTTGCGACACCGAACGACGAAAAAAATAATTAATGCAATGGTGTTTTTCGTCTGCCCAATGCATCTTCATCAATTTTTAGAGTTGTAATTAACCTAATTAGGTCAAATAAATTTGGCTATAAATAGATGTGTTTAGCCTCACTTTGAGAGGCTTGGCCAAGTGATCCACTTAGTTTAGTTTTAGGTTTTTATTTTAGTTTTTCCTTTATTTCAATTTAATCATTTTTATGTTATACACAAGAATCTATATCTTTGTTTAACTTGGATTCGATTTCGATCCAAGCCTTCAATTATGTACTTTTTTTCATTTAATTCTTTTCGATTTTCAATTGCAATTGGGATTGTCTTCGTGACTATCAAAGGAAATTCGGCTTTCGTGCGCAAATTAATATAAAAACGAATTCATTCTCTTATTCCTTTTTTCTATTTAATTTTCTACTTTGAATGTAGAATATGAAATTAGTGATAATTGCATCTAGATCCATGAGTAGTTAATTTCCTTAGGGAGATTAACGATCAGATGTGAGAATAATTAACGGAGGAGTTAGGGTTTGAGTTCGAGTTAGTTGGCTATGTGTGATTAAACTATAGGATTGACAACCCTAGAAAGTAATTTAGGATAAACGACATTGAAAGATAAGTTTACAGAGTAAATCATAATTTATCTCGTAAAAAAAGTGAGGTCAAAAGATAAGCGTGTATTGGTTGATTAGTTAATTAGTTAGAGGCCGAAAGGTACTAGCTAGTTAATTGCTAGCTCACTCGATAAAACCCAAGTTCTGAAGTTAATCAGGAAAACTGAAGTGAGTTAATCTTATGTTTGCTTAATTGGATTAATTTCAATTGTTAATTTGTTTTAGTTAATTTTATTAATTTATGTTATTCTGGTTATGTAATTTTAATTTAGTTTTTTTGTACTATAATTTTAGGTTATTACTATTTAGCCTTGTTAGTGTTGAAAATTAATTTTAGTTTAATTCAACCTCCCTTAGGTACAATCCTCAGAATACTTCCTAGAGTGTTTCGTTGAAGCACTTTATTATATTACAATTTGACCTGTATACTTGTGGACACTGCTACTTAATCATATACATATTTGCTGCAGTATTTCCAATCCAGACATTTGCACTTCTGGCGATGATCAAGTTCTTGGCGTTGTTGTCGAGGAGGTTTTGACATTAAATTAAAATTTTATCTTTTGAAATTTAATAGGATAAATAGGAAAATTTAGAATTATAGATATGAATTTTAATTTTAGTTCTTTTATTTCAATTTAATTTTAAGTTACTAACTTTAGTTTAATCTCTTTGATTTCAGTGTATGATTCGAAGCGGAAGTATCCCAATCGAGCCAAATCGTAAGACGCAATTGTAAACAAATGCAAAACAACCCACCGATGGTGGCTAACTTTCCTTGGAAAAACCCCTGTTTGAAGAAGCACTCGAACCACCAATGCAATTTCGAAGTGAGCCACTAATGGCTCGACAAGAACTAACATTAAGCGAATGCGCGCTACCTGCAGTCCAAGGAGTATCAAAAAGTCGGCGATTAACACCAATAATTTTGAAATCAAGATGGTCAACATCCAAATGATTCAGAATAACTTGCAATTCTGGGGGAATATGATGGAAGATCCAAATCAACATTTGAAGCGATTCCTTCAGCTCTGTGATACTTTCAAGTATAACGGGGTCATCAATGACGCTATTCGTCTTCCGCTATTTCTCTTTTCGTTGTGCGATAATGCATACGAATGGCTTGATTCGCAAGAGCCTAGTTCCATCACTACATGGGACGAACTAGCGAGGAAATTCTTACATAATTTTTCCCTATTAGTTGAACCATCTAATTGAGTCGTGACATATCCAACTTCAAGCAAATCGAGGGAAAAAATATATACGAAGTGTGGGAATGTTTCAAGTCATTGCTAAGGAAGTACCTACACCACAGAATACAAGAGTGGTTACAGTCGCAAATATTTTACAATGCATTGGATGGTAGCTTGAGAGCCAGATTAGGTGGTGCATTCAGCGGAGCTTTCATGACCAACACTTACAAGTGAGCATGTCAATTGATCGAGGACATGTCTATGAGCTCAAACATATGGCCTAACGAGCGTTTCTTGTATAACCCAAAGTCTTCAATGGATAAAGCAGTAAAAAAGGACAATAAATATTAACAAATTTTGGAAAAGTTACATCATCTGGAGACCACGTTTAAGCCATCCATAAACTACACTATTTGAAGCTATGTGCCATACTTTGAAACCCAACCAGAAGAAGTAAATTATTTGGGATATAGAGGTGAAAATCCCTATTTGAATACCTACAACCCCGGTACGAAGGACCATCCTAATCTAAAGTGAAGAGGCAATCAAGGTAGCGGAAAACTGATTCAGAATCGACCAAATCCTTCATATCAACCTTTGTATATTCAAAGATCTCAAGAAAGATCTGTGGGCAACGATCACATTGGTTGTGTTCAAAGATTGGATTGAACTGAAGTAGAAATGAAATTAATGAGGTCTGAAATTCAACAAGTGAAATCCAAATATGCTCAAACTCATGCTGATATGGTCGAATTGAAGGAAGAAATGTGCAACATCTTAAGCCCTTTTAATGAAATGTAAAGGAAAATGGGCACAGGCTTTCCAAGCAATACGAAAAATAATCCCCGGAAGGAAGGACAAGAACACGTGAATGCCATTTCACTTTGTTAGGGTAAGACTTTGGTAAACTCGAGTCTGACCATGCAAAAGGAGGATGAAAAGGTTGAAACGGTCGACAAGACCCTTGATGAGCAAACAAAAAAACTAGTCAAATCAATAGTTGAACCGAAAATTGTACAGCAATTGGAGCCTGTGCCTAAGAAAATACCATTTCCATCAAGGTTAGATAATGATCTTGCACGAATTACACTATTATTTACATCTCATTTTACGCATAAATTTAGCTTGTTTAATATTTAAATCAAAGAATCTTTGTATATATTCATGTTTTCATGCTTGAATTCGTAATTTATGCTTCTCAGTCTTGTGCACAAGACTAACCTGGGACCTCACCTACCTCATGTGATTAGCAGTTGACTCATTGTCCTGGCAGACCATCGCTCATATGACTATACTATTCTACAATCTCACTTACTCATTTCTTCCCTACAGACAATCATTCTGGCGGCGTACCCGCAATAGTCTTTCCTCCAAAGGAATAGTCTTAACAGAAATTCTGTCCCTTGGACAGAATGTTTATCTTAGGAGTGTAACTTCTATTCCTGTTGTGAGATCTACCTCTCACGTACATCTTTTTTTAGCTACCTCTATTGGCTCTTCATATTGGATCCTTGTTTGCAATCCAAGAATACTTTTCCAAAGTTAGGCCAGCTCTCGCATGGCTTGTTTTCCTCTAATTTTTGTTGGGCCTTGCCTATGCCTTAGTGGCATCTATGTCTATCCTCTAACAGATATTCCTTTCTTACTTCGCTTACCCCTTTTGACAAACTCTTCGAGTTCCGCTTGCCACTCAGGGTGTCGTGTCTCACACTTACTGTCTTGGCAGTTGGCATCATTAGAACATCCTGGTGTTCTACACTGCACTTGCTACTTTGGCGGACTACCCATTGGTTACCACAACCAAGCGAAGGTCTTACACTCATTTTACCTCATTTACCGCGTCCCATCAGACTTACCTCGTGATTACTGTCTTGGTAGACTTACCTCATGTTTACTATCTCGGTGAACATACCTCGTGTGTACTATCCCTGTAGACTTACCTCATGTTTACTGTCTCGACAGACTCACCTGTGTTTACTGTCCCAATGGACTATCTCTGATCTGTGTTTATTATCCCAGCAGACTTACTTAGTGTTTACTGTTCCAACGAACTTACTCGTTGATGCTATAGAGTCTTTCATCCATAGTCTTATACTGTTTCGCCATCCTGGCGCATTCCCTCATGATGCTATGGAGTCTATCATCCATGGTCTTACTCATTATACCTGGCTATCATAGCATTTTTCGTCTATGGTCTTACACCATATACCTTATACCTTGTACCATGTTGCCATGGAATCTTTCATCTATGGTCTTATGATATGTATCTCATACCAGACTGTCATAGCATCTTTCATCTATGATCTTATGCCATACACCATCGTCACGGTGTCAACCCAAAGGACCAACCGATACCATTATTACAGTAAATATCATTTCATGCTTTCATTTCCCAAATCCTCCTACCATTACCTCCTTTACACCACCTAACCTTGATACTTAAACACCGCAATATTCCCTCTGCAAGGCCTAAAGCTTCGCTCGAGGCAGTAACTAATGGGTTCTTTCCCTATTTCCCTTCCTAAACTTCATTTATCCCCTTGAGGTTTCCCACATACATGCAATGCATGTTCATACCATCATATTTCATGCTTATGCAAACATGTCATGCTTAAACGACATTAAACCTAACAGTAGGTTTGGAGTCTTAGGAACTCACTTAAAACTTCAACGTTTCCGCAGCTTAGCTCTCTCGATCGCCAAAGCTTCCCTTCTCCTTACAGCAATCGCTTGCTGGTTTCCCTACTTTTCCATCTTAATTCTTATGAAGTCTGCTCCATACAGAACCTTCCATGGCCTCCTTTTCTCAAAAGCAACCGAAGATGATCATGATGATGATAAAGAGAGAATAAGACTAAGTTAGAAAGAAAATCATCCCTTAGAAGCCATTCTCAGCTATTTATAGCCCTTTTTGTGCTATTTATATGTCTTCCACTAAGGAACCAGCTGGTTCCATTCTAATCGAACCAAAATTGGATCTCAACCATGCCCAATTTGGTTTCTAACTTCCTTTTTTCTTCCAATATTAGCCACCAAATTGTATTCTATTTCAATTTAGTCCATTAGTTTTTCTTAATTTCTAGTTATTAGAAATCTGAGTGTTACAAAAGGTGAGAAAATTAATATCGACGCCTCTTGCAGTGCAATAATTGCTTGAAAAATATCCCAAAAATTAAAATATCTGGTTAGTTTTACAATTTCTGTAGAGGAAAGGGAGAAACACTTTAGTAAGGCCCTTTGTGATTTAGGGGACAGTATTAATTTGATGCCCCTATGTACTTATTTAAAACTCAGATTGAGATAATTGAAAAATACATCAATCACACTACAATTAGTTGATAGATCTTTAGTGTGCCTAAAAGATGTAGTTGAAGACGTATTAGTTAAAGTGAGGGGTTTTATTATCCTTGCCGATTTTGTTGTCCTTGACTTCGAAGAGGACCAAGACATTCTCATTCTATTGGGTAAGTCATTTTTTGCCACGTCTAGATTGACCATCGATCTTGAGAAAAATGAATTAATTATGAAAATCGGTGGTGAAATAGAAGTGTTCAAATGTAGCCATGATTCCCAAAATAATGAATTAGGAAATAAATTAAGGGAAAATTTTTTATATTACCCCTAAAAGCCTTGATCAAAGGTATAGTCGTGGTTCAATGTGTGTAGGAATGCACAGGTCCAGGGGAAGCAATAAATGGAAAGATCTTAGATGGAACAACATATATTGGAAGAATTTCGATGATAGACAACAAAATAAGAATTCGATGAAGGGAATACATGGGCTAACGGACAAGTCCAGTAGTCGCACCTAATTTAATCATCAAAATCTTTAATCTGTTTTGTAAATTAGTGTTCATTAAACTTTTTCATATTTTGGAACTTTAATTAGGTTTGGTAATTTTAATTAGGATAAGATTATGGACTTAGGAAGCCAAGGGGTGGAAAATTGGGATATATTTTTAAATTAGGAGTAAATGGAAGGGACTGACATAGCCAAAAACATGAGATTTGTAAAAATGATGGTCATGTTGCAAAACTGAACCTTGAGGTTGCAACACAGATCTTTGAATACTTCAATATTTTAAAAATTAGGGGTTTACCGTGATACCACATCTCGACATCGCGACACAATACTTTGAAACATCAAATTTCAAAATTCTAGACCCATGTCGTGACACCGAACTCTTGTGTTTAATGTACTAGGTTAAAATTCCAAGAATTACTTATAATTGGACCCGATATGGGAGAGTCCCAAGAGCCCTCTTGTTTAATAAGGGGGACGACAAACCCTAGTTTATTTAACTAGGGTTGTCACCCTCTATACTTCTAATTAGACTAGGAATTTGCTTTTCTAGTTGAAATAAACTTATTCAATTCAACAAGGGTTTTACTTCTTCTTCCTATAAATAAATGGCACCAATAGGGCTAATAAGACAACTTTAAGATATTGTTACTTTGCTAGAAAGTAGTGAGAGGCTACTCTAAAGTATTAAATATATTTTTCGAAATAACAATTCTGTCAATTTCTATTGAGAAAAGATTTTCATTTTCACACAAAAAACAAAGAAAACTATTTCTGGTTTTGTGTTTGATTAGAATCATTCGAGCCCACAATCAAAATAGTTCGTGGTACGAGAACAGCGAAAAAGGTCATTTGATTAAAAGCCAAGAAGAATAAGGATTCGTCTGGCCGAAAAGACAAGTGCGATTTCGGTAAAGGGTTTACTGCTATAAATATCACAAATCATTTCAATTATCAAAATTTTTATTTTCTATTATGCAAGAAAATCGTTTTTGAACTGGATTTTCCCAACAGGCTTAACATCGATGCTTGCTACGTATGACAATACAAAAACAAACAATATCAATTTTTATATTTTCACTTTCAAACATAAGCTTAAGCATATTTTTCATTTTATTCAATTTAGTCTTTAAACTCGGGACAAGTATACATTCAATATAAACTTTGGATTAAAATTCGATTTCACATTTACTCATTAGGAACCCTATACTTTCTATTCCGAGCATAATTTCATAACAATATTTCATTTTATTAAATTTGGCCCCTAATGTAACAAAGTTAACAACAAAGCTTATTAAGCTTTACAATTTAGTCCTTTTCATAATCTAAGCTTAATTTCTTTCAATTTCAAGCCTACTCTTCAATTTCTCAACAATGGTAACTTATCAAAATTTCACGAATTAACAAATCAATACATGAGCTAGGTAAATCAAGCTTCCATGGTAAAATAATCTATCAAAATCAAAGAAAAATGGCCTAGGGACTTACTTGTAATGTTGGTTGAATGTCACAAGGGTTTCAAAGCCTTCTTTCTTTTTCTTTGGTTATGAGGACGACACTAAGGTTGTAGATAATGATTTTCTCATCTTTTTTCCACTGAGATTTAACTTATATACTAACTTTAGTTGTAATTAAACTTGGTTAATTAACTTAATCATAATTGTTTAAACATTAATCTACAATTAGTTTAATCTAATGACATCCAACATCATCATCCACTAAAAATTATTATAAAATTTTTTATTAATCATTTTAGTCCACTAGATAATTATTATCTAAGTCCCCAAGTCTTTTTCCTAATTAAAACTCTATACTGATTAAAATTTTACAATTTAGTCCCTAGGCCTTAATTAACCATATTTTCGGCTAAATTACTTACCAAATTTGTAACACCCTATACCCGACTTGATCGCTAGGTCCGGGTACCATATGCTACACCAACCCGAATGACTTAAACGGTACTTTTCTTTCAGATTTAATTACATACTTTAATAACTTAAAATTTTGAGAGTCTAAATAAATCTAAACTCGTACACAACTGGTGGGTAATCCTTACAACCCTAATTCCAACATTTATTTACAATCTTTGGATTTATACTTGAATACGGTCATAATTGACTTAAACCAAAAAGTAAGGCCTCTATGGGTGCCCCTCTATATACGTGAACAGTTACAGCGCGCCACTTATTTCGGCAGAAACCAGCTTGGTCCCTCTTGATGCCCATATCTTTACCTAATCATGCATTCAAGCAACAATTTTATAAGTTCAAAACAACTTAGTAAGATCTTTATGTAGTTTGTATATATATATGCTGAAATATTGAGAAAATAAAGCATTTGGCTTAAAATCAAACTCCCTGGTTTTCAAAGAAGAATTTGCCGACTTAGTTGGCAAAACCAGTGCCTTAATTACCCAGAGCCATTAATTGGCGGACATGATCCATGATACTCATATTTATTACTCTAGACTGGCTATACATAGTGGTTTTCAATAACTGCTGAAACGTGGGTCCTTACCAGAACACCATTTGTACTTAACATTCTCTTTTCCTCGTAATACTAATACTTACAGTGTAACCTCTATTGTACTCGCTCTTTTAGTCCCTTCCTTTAGGGGTTTCATTGGACCGCGACTCCAGCCTAGGGTAGATTATCTAGATCATTATCACTTTTCATGGTCCTGACGGACTCCGCCTTTCACTAGCCTTAGCGGACTGCACTAGTCATTCAGCCTTATGCTAACACTTTCTTCCCAGAAGACATCAATATGTTTTCCTAAACTTATGACTACTTGGTGGATGATCAACTGTTAAGCCCAATTTTTGCATCCACTCAACTAGTGTGGGATCCACATGTAACACCCCTAACCCATATCCATCGTCAGAACAGGGTTAAGGAGCACTACCGGAGTTTACAGAACAATTACAATTAATTTATATAAATTATTATTCATATCAGAAACCAATCATATTTAATCATATTGTCCCTTAAATAGACTCTCGAGGCACAATTTATGCATTTGAAACAAGCCAAAACTAAATTGGGTACTCAGAGAATTTTTCACAAAATCTCAAATTTTTCTTAAGTACAGAGGACACACGCCCGTGTGGCCAGACCGTCTCACATGGCCAAATGACATACTCGTATCCCAGGCTGTGTGGGCATTTGATGTGAGGCACATGGTCGTGTCCTAGCCAGTGTCCATATCCGTGTAACTCTCTGACTTGGGCCATACGGTCAACCACACGCCCGTGTCCTAAGCCGTGTGACACAAACGGTTGAGACACACGCCCGTGTATTTGCCCGTGTGAGCAATTCGAAGCATTCTATTTCTTAAATTATAAGATGCAGGGGACACACGGCCAAACCACACGCCCGTGCACATAGCCATATGTCAAACACGGCTAAGACACACGCCCGTGTGAACAAAATAAGGCCAATTCCAAGCCTTATTTCTCACCCAAATTGTCTTCCACCTACAAAACACTTAAACATCTTCACCAACCAATTCAAACCATTCAAATCCAGCCAAATTCATGTATTAAGTATGACATAATATCACCTATATGCATATTGGACTTAACGTACTAACTCAATTTACCCATTAATATAACGATATGATTTGCATCACTTAACCATTTCAAACACATACCAAGCATGATAAAGCTACACACATAAATATACTTTTACTTCAAAATATAACTATTACAAGCCAATCCAGTGGATAGTTCCAACCAAAACATTTCATTATTTGGCCTAACTTAGCTTATACATGCCATTATACCAAAAGTTATCTTGCTTTATATACCGAGAAGTCAGAGAGATAGTGTGATGTGGTTCTGACTAACTTCCAACCTTTACGAGCTTCCGGGTACTATAAAACAGAGAAAATAAAACAGAGTAAGCATATTATGCTTAGTAAGTTCATATAACGGAAAATCAACTTACCAATCATTTATATTTAAGATAAGCATACAAAATTCATCCAAAGAATTTGGCAGTTTGCCTAAACACATATAATCTCAAGAAACTTGTTAGTCATGTATTACATGTAAACATCAAGAATCAAGGATGAGCTCATCATGTAATAACTTATATATATATATGTATTTCATTTCATATTTACATATAACATGTGCATTTCCATGACAAATCATCTTAAGCTCAATTTAATCATATCAAAACTTTTCCTGTTGAATTTAATTGAAATATCAATGGATAAACATGTAGTACACTTGAAGTGTACAAAACTGTAATCTGTCAACTCATATGCAGGGGTACCCATTAGGGCACGTAATGAAGAAGCACTCTCTCGAGCCATATAACAGAAAGCTTAGGTGAGCCATCTAATAGGAAGCTTATCTGGGCTATAACAAGAAACTCATAAGAGTTTAAAACAAGAAGCTCATTGAGCTTAACAGGTAACTCCGAAGAGTTATTATCAGAGAGCTCTAGATAGCCATATAACAGAAATTTCAAGTGAGCCATATTAGAAGCTCAGAAAGAGCCTATATCGAGACGCTTATAAAGAGCTATGGTATGTCCGCATTATATGCAGGATGCATACCGATCATATAACAGGATGCTCACAAAGAGCTGCGGTATATCCGTAACACATGTAGGATTAATACTGATCGAGATGCTCACAAGAACCATGTAATAGGAAGCTCGAGAGGTCCTATAACAAGATGCTCGTAAGAGCTATGGTGTGTCCACAACATTTGCAGGACCACAAACAATACGAGAAACTTATATCTATTGATTTTCATTTGTTCAAACGGGACATAACATTTATCGGGCATTTTCGAATATTTAATCACTTTCACATACATGGCAATTATACTATTCACACATATAATACTTAATTTAAACATATAAATGTACACAAATTAGTTACACGAACTTACCTCGATAATTGTTCGTGTTTGTAGGCTACTAATCCAATACTTTTTGTTTTCCTCGATCCAATTTCAAACTAGGTCTATTCGGATCTATACGATTGAATTTAACTCAATTTAATACAATTCACATTCAGTTCCATCCAATTCACATTCTATGCGAAATTACCATTTCACCCCTATACTTTTAATAAATGTCGATTCCATCCCTAGGCTAGGAAAATGAAATCCATGCAATTTAATCCTTATTCCAAGCCTAACCAAATTTTTCATATAACATTTACAGCCCATGTAATTCAGAAAAATTAAAAATTTTCCATGAATTTTACATCTTTACAATTTAGTCCCTGAATCACAATTTCATGAAAATTTCCTTTACAAAAGTTGTTTATCTATCAACAGCCTTTCATTTTCTACCATAAATTTCAAAATTTCAGCATACTCATCCACGGAAAAGTTTTAATACTTTGATAACTTTGCAAATTGATCCCCAAAACAGATAGATTAAGTTATTACGATCTCGGAAATATAAAAATTACTGAAAATGGGACAAGAATTCATACCTCATTGAACAAAACAACTTGCTTGAGCTCAATTTCTGTTAGCTAGGGTTTCCATGTATTTTTAATTTGGGGATGAAGATGAAATAGATGATATTAGTTTATTATCATCTTTAATTATTTCAATTTCCAATTTGGTCCTTTTTATTTTCTAACTTTCCATGGATGATTCATCATAAATATCCACTAACTCCACTTAATGGTCTAAATACCATATAAGGACCTCAAATTTTGAATTCCATAGCCATTTAATCCTTCTAGCTACTTGAATTCAACTTTTTCATTTTATGCAATTTGGTCCTTTCTATAATTAAACATGAAATCAATAAAATTTTCTTATCGAAATGTTCATACGCCTTTCCTACCATAATGCAAACTATGCATTAATATTAAAATAAATTTTCTTTTTGTCTTAGACTTGTGGTCCCGAAACCATTGTTCCATTTTCAGTAATTTTTATATTTTCGAGATCGTAATAACTTAATCTATCTTTTTTAGGGATCAAGTTGCAAAGTTATCAAAGTATTAAAAGTTTTCCATGGATGAGTATGCTGAAATTTTGAAATTTATGGTCGAAAATGAAAGGTTGTTGATAGATAACTTGTAAAGGAAATTTTCATGAAATTGTGATTTAGGGACTAAATTGTAAAGATGTAAAATTCATGGAAAATTTTTTATTTTTTTGAATTACATGGGCTGTAAATGTTGTATGAAAAATTCAGTTAGGCTTGGAATAAGGATTAAATTGCATGGATTTCATTTTTCGAGCCCAGAGATGGAATCGTCGTTTATTAAAAGTATCTTTTAACTTCACTTAATGGTCTAATTAACATATAAGGACATCAAATTTTGAATTCCATAGCTATCTAATCCTTTTAGCTACTAGAATTCAACTTTTGCATTTTATGCAATTTGGTCCTTTCTATAATTAAACATGAAATCGGTAAAATTTTGTCATCAAACTTTTCGTACGTATTTCCTATCATAATGCAAACCATGCAATAATATTTAAATAAATTTTCTTTCTGTCTCAGATTTGTGGTCCCAAAACCATTGTTCCGATTTCACTGAAAACGTGTTGTTACACCACACCTCTCTTGGCAGTCGTGGACTAGACATAATACATATACCTCCCTATTTGAAGAGTCGCTTTCTCTTTTTACCCTTATTAGTTTGAGACATTTTCGGGACCACCCTAATCATCATCCTTGGAGAATTATCTTCTGGTATACTGATCTACGAACCTTTCCAGTGTAACCTCGTGTTTCCTATCCTGGTAGACTACCCCGTGTTTACATTTTCGGTGGACTACCCTGGTTGTTATAGCTATGGTCTTACACATTAGACCTCTTTTAAGGTGTCACCTCGTAGAACATTACCGTCGTCGCGGTGTCGCCCCGTAGAGCCTACTGATCGTCGTCTTGGTGTTGCTCTATAGAACCTAATAACCGTCATCATGGTGTAGTCCTGAAGGACCTATTTTACATTTCACCTTGATGCTCGAACACTAAAGTATCACCTATGTAAGGCTCGGAGCTTTACACATTTTGGTTTTCTCCCAAAAATCCTGGATGGAAAAATCTTAACGGAATTCCAATTCCCCTATTCCTTCCCCCATTCCTTTCTTTTGCTATTGGTAACATTGATGCTCGAACACTGCAATGTCTCCTCCACAAGGCTCGAAGCTTCGCACATCATGATTTGCACTCAGCAACACTATATGGTGGTATCAAACGAATTCACCGCCTTTTTCCCAATCCCATCTTCATCTAACCTATCAATATTTCCCATGTTATAATCATACGATATATGCATTTCACTTACATATCAGCATAGAGTAAATTATCATTTTAAACATGATATATGTATTGGACTACTTTGGGGGATACCCATATATCAAGCAAATTCATAAAGGCTTGCCATTCCCATTCAACAGAGTTCGACCAGCTACTAAGTATTTTAGGAATAGAGTATAAAAACTTATATTGCTTCATTATCCTTGTTAGTTTAGCTTATCCAAATCGCCAGAGCCTCATTTGTCTTGGTAACTAAGCATGACAACCATTTATTTGGTAAGCTAAATATGTTCAACTCTCAAAACCTAGAACCCATCAGTATAGGAAGATTTTAAAAGGTCTTACTCTATCTCTTTCTTTAATTCATAAGTACAAAGAGTTAAGAAAACTTAACAATTCCTTACTTTCTCCACTATCAGACTTTAATTCACACGACTGTTACATCATGCATAGCTACCTTTAACTAAACCCTCTCCTTCAAAGTAATTGAAGAAGATAGTGCTACAGGAAGAAAAGAAATGTGTAAGTAGAATTGAGAAATTCTGTCTCTACACTCATACACACACACACACACACACCTATATATATACTCTTTTGGCACGATCTTCACCAACCGCCACAACTGTTCATCTTTAATCATTTTGTCTTTCACTATGAAACCATCTAGTCCCATTCTAACTGAAACAAAATTGAAATCCAACTATTTGAAATTTAGCCTTTGAATTTTTCTAGAGTTCCCAGTAGAGCCTGAAGATTTGCTAATCCTTTCAATTTAATCTTAACTTCCTTGAACTTTGAGTCAGTAAAAATAATCGGGTGTTACAGAATATCAATAAATATACTAATTTTGTAAAAATTCCTATTTAATATTTACGGACTCAGTTTATGAAAATGAGGTTTCGAAACTACATTTTCCAACATCACTAGAAATTAAGTCATTACACAACTAGTATGATTAAACTAACTACTAACTTCTGGACAACTAGTCATTCAACCAAAGTTACTTAATCATGTCTATATATACATAACCAAAAGATAAGTAGAATCCAAAATCACTCAATCATTTATCAAGGCAATCACGATTAACATATTTACAAATTAAAATGAAATAAAACTTTAAAGCATTCCCTAATGACTTAGATACATGCCATATAAAACTAAACATAGGAAAATATTACAATAGATGGTTGAGTTGAGTATTGATGACTTGGATGCTGACCTGCCATCAAATGTAGTAGTTAATTCGGGTCAATTTCACACTTAAAAAGCTTGTTTCTAAGCAATTTAAGATTTTATATTTCATTTTCAGTATTTAAGCCTGATGATATAAAGTTAATAAAAATAAGTGTTTTAACAAATTTTGTAGGTGTTGTGACCCAATAGGCTGATACGGGCCTCAGATTGTGCTAATGTGCTCAATTGAATGTGTAGGATGAAGATATAAAGGCCAAATTGATGTGGAAGCAAAGGGCGAGTGATGCACAAGCTTCTCGAGCCATCAAAGCACCAAAGAATTAACTAAGGCTGGAATTGGGTGTCGTGTCATAGCATAGCCTTAGTGTGGCACGACACACATCGACGTCCTACCCAAGTAATTCGAGGTTATTTTCGTCCGCGCAATCAAACTTGTACAAAGACCTAGGACGTGCCAAATACCTAATTTGGGCTGCCAACACTTCTATAAATAAGATATTAGGGGTTGAATGTAATTAATTCATCCTAGATGCCTTCAAAAACCCTTATAGTTTAGACTTAATTTTAGTTTATTTTCTTTTTGCCTATTTAAATGCTTTCTCGTTTTTCTTCTTAAATTAGTTTTTATTCAATGACTTGTTTATTTAATTAAAGTATTTAGTTTATATTCTTCTTTGCACTTGTTTTATTTTGTTATTCCAATTGATTGGTTTGCTACTCTGAATTGATCGTGTTTCTTACATGGTTTATTCAATCGAAGTTGAGATTATGAATAACATGAGTGGCTAAATCCCTTAGGGGAGATTAAAGAGTGGATGAGGATGGGACTAATGAAAGACTTGAGATTTCTCGCGATAAATTAGTTGGTATAAATTATGTGTTCTTAAACTATTAGGATTGGCAACCCTAATAAGTTATCATAAGGTAGACGAGAATGGAAGATAAAGTCAAACTGAGTAAATCGTAATTTATCCCGGTTGAGAATGTGATGTCGGAAGATAAGAGAGTATCAACCAATCGATTAAGTTAATTAGAGCCAGAAGGTAGTTGCAAACCCTGAAGCGAGTTAATCTTCCTAATTAGTTTATCGGTTTAATTTATTTGTTTATCTTTCTTTATTTATTTTTGTTAGATATTTATTTTTAGTCCTCTTAATCTATTTTATGATCCATTGTAATATAGGAATTAACTATTACTGCTTAGACTTAGTATTGTAAAAAGTATTTTCATTATTTGTTCCATCCTCTCTTGGGTATGATCCTTGGAATACTTCTGGCATTTTGTTGTACAACTATATTACAATTTGATCAATGTACTTGCAGACACTGTCGTTCTCAATTATTATATTTTTGGTGTTATATTTGCTCTATAAATGATAACTCGTTTATATGCGGTCAGATGCTGACAAAATCACGAACACACCAAGAACCTAAGTCAAGCCTACGAATGGAAACAAACAAAACCGTACATTATGTAACGAATACGCAGTGGTATTAACATAATTTGAATTTAAACATAAGAATCATGAAAATACTAAGCATTTACTAGTACATTGAATCAAATCAATGATAATCTCAAGAATATAATTTCATTTTATCACTTGTAGTATCCAGAATATTCAAATTCATTTTTAGAATTATCATTATCAATATCATTTTGAAAATAACATTTCATTATTAGAGTCAAAATAACTTATCAATATCAAAATCAGAGTAACTTATCTTAATTTACTTAGAGAACCTAATTACTAGATGCAAACACGAGTATGAATATGCAGATTAATCCCTCAACACTCTACAATAAGCATTGAAGTGTTGATCAGGCATAAATGCGCTGATCCCCCTATCACTCCATAGAATGAATTGCATTGAAGTGCTAGAATGAGTTGCACAGTAGTGGCAAAATGAATTGCACCGTAGTGCCAAAATGCTCCCACCAGTAACATATGTCTAACATTGTTTGTAACACCACTAACCCCTGACCATCACCGGATTGGGGTTACAAGGCATTACCAAACCAAAAGCTTAATTCTAATTTTAATTAATAAATGGTAAAACCAAAAAAAAAAAACGAGTCATGCACTATGTTTTTATATATATATTTTTAGCTTAGCAAAATCAAATATAACAATTCAAATAAACCAAATTTGCATGCTTAACAATCAAATTGAATACATAGACTAACCATTCAAATATAATAAAGGTGTACATTTTATCAATTTGAATAAATTAAAATTTCACTATTCTTATTCAAATATATAATCTTACCATTTCCAAGAAACATTATATATATTCATTAAGATAATATAACACTCAATCAAATTTCATAGTCAACCACACTTTTGAATTAAACATGAAACAAACATAATCTATTTGAAAATACAATATTTCCTTATACCTATTTATTAAATCTCAAAATTCTTATTCAACCTATACATAAATTAATCAAATATAAATACAACTTGAATAACAAATTATATTCTTATACTAATAAATATAATAACTAACTTGAATTTAACCTATGACCTAATATGCATAAGCTAAAACACCATTTTAATCAAATTTAACAAAAGCTTCAAAACTAAGCATAACTATTAATGAATAAATCATGGTTAAATAAACCGAATGCAAACCCGGGCATAGAAATTTTCTTTACTAAATAATCAAATTGAAGTGGCTAAAGTAATACCAATTCGTCTATTGCATTATATGCCTAAAATAAATCTAACATCAAACTAACCAAATTGATCATCCAATACCAATGCATATACAACATATCATTTACCTGTTTAAATACATATAATCGAACTATCTATTTAAATGCATGCGCACAAACGCTCATATTTAAACCACTTCCAAAGTCTATATTTCATTACATTACCATACAAACTAAGCATTTCATTTCCGTTATATATATATATATATATATATCACTTAATCCATACCATATTATTACATGCTATAAAATAATTATCAAATTTATAACCATCGGCAATCACATTAATTTATCAAACATATACACATATACTATCATTTAAAATCAACCCCACTAATTAAACATACCATTTGAAATTTCATATCCAAACCACAAATCCAAATCAATACACAATTGAATATGCAAACATTCATTTACTTTATCAATAATACTAAAGTAATTCACCTCGACATCTACAAGTACACTTCCATTTATAAATCATATCATATATTCACTTTACTACTAATTCAAACAAGTCACACATAACATTCACATATATAATACCATCCATAAAATGCTTAACCATAATAAAAATGCTTAAACCATAATTCACCCAAAATCAAACACAACAAGCTAATTAAGCCATTTTCGCATGGCTTTAGTATATACACATTTGAATTAAGCAAACTTCAAATCTAGTCTATACATGCCATAGCCCCAAAATAAATTTCAGCTTATAAGATACCGTAATTAGTCGATAGTGTGATAGGCTTTACTGATGATCCCTGAGCTCATAACGAATTCAAAATCTATAAATCAAAGATAAACAAACACAAACACATACAGTAAGCTATTTAAAGCTTAGTAAGTTGTAAGCATAAATAATATTTAACTAGTAAGAACTAAAGGCACATAGTTTATTATACAAAAATATTATATATTACATATCACACTTTAACCACATATATATAATTTAATAACCGATTACATCCTTGTATAAATGCATATAAAACTTTTACCTTTAACAAAGATAGTTATCAACCAAAATCCAATTATACATATATATACAACCATAATAATTAGAAACTTGTACAAACATACTATATATAATTCCAAATGATTAACTTACCTTATTTCCATATATTTATTTAACTAATACATCCTGCACATATATTTCAATTATATAACTGTCTTCATTTAACATTTCCCGTTGAACCGATCGAAATTAAATAGGATACGAGAATAGTCGTAAGATTCGTACAACGCTAACGTCCCAGACATGGTCTTACATGTAATCACGGATCGACGTCGCTGTCCCTGACAGGGTCTTACACGAAAACACAAGTTGATGACAACGTCCCAGACATGGTCTTACACGAAAACACTTATCAGAAAATCCCATGCATTTCTAGAGTTCGTACGGGCTTACAGACGTTAATTATCAATTGAATCGAACTCAAATAACTTACCTATTTTAACAAATAAAATCAGCCAAGACTTCTAATACATTCAATAATTCCATTTATCACCTATCTACTATATACCAATGAATTTAACAAAATTTAAATGCTCATCGACTTACCTCGAATTTCGACGAACACAGTCGACTACTCGATTACTTTCAACTTCCCTCGATCCAATTCCGTTTTCTCCGGTTCTTGATCTAAACATATTCAAATTTAACCCTTTTATTCATCAAAGCATTCAATTTAATCCAAAAACACATAAATAGGCAAATTACCATTTTGCCCTTGACATTTTACACTTTTTGCAATTTAGTCTCTATTGCATAAAACACAAAATACACAAAATTTACACATACTATGCTTAGGCCGAATATCACCCTAGTCCATACAAATCCATATATTTCAATTATTTTGCATTTTAGTCCCTTAAAAATTTCTTTTCACAATTTAGCCTTAACTACTCAAATTCACCAAAAATTCAAAGACAAAACATGTTAATCTTTCACATATATTTAATATTTCATCAACTAACATCATAAATCTCAAACATTCATCAATGGTGCATTTCAAAATCATCAAAAATTCAAAAATTAAGACTTGGGTTTTGAAGTATTCGAAGCAACGATCTTAAAAACGTAAAAATTATCAAAAACCGAAACAAAACTAACCTTGAATCAAGCTTTTACAATGGCCGAACCTTGCTTGAATTTTTATTTATTTTTTTCTTTTCTTTAGTTTCGGCCTTAGGAAGATGATAACTAATGAATTATAATTTGATATTAGTTAACATATATTAACATATTATTAATTTACCTTATTAACCTTTGTTTCTAAATATTTATACTTTATAATACAAGGTCATTCTTGACCATTATCACCCACTCACTTAATAGTGGGCTTATTACCTATTAAGGACTCCATATTAAAAAGACATTAGCAATTTAACACTTTACACATTAACTAGCCAATTTTTCATTTTACGCGATTAAGCCCTTTTTCTTTAATCAGTCACTCAAACGATAAAATTAGAACACGAAAATTTCACACAATCAAATTCACACATAATAAACACACAAAATAATATTAAAATATTTTTCTGACTCAGACTTGTGGTCCCGAAACTACTATGTCCGATTAGGGTCGAAATTGGGCTGTTACATTGTTTAATAAGGCAATTTCATAATTTTACGATATCGGCCCATGAAGTAATCATAGTTACCAACTTATAATATCAAAGCTTGCATATGGCACATTCATAAATCATTATCTATTATATACTCATCAAGCACATATATTATACTACACGTACTATTCATCACATTAACATAACGAATTTCGTATATATGTACCTAACAACTTACCAACTACACCAAAATTTAACATGATATAATCAAACACGAACTAGAATTATCTATCACTAATTAATCAACAATCTTAGTTGCTTAATTAAGTTCACAAAAAGGTAAACAAATTATAAAAGTACAAATCAATATCATTAATCTTCAAGGGCTTTCGTCTTCCCTTTATCTTTCGATGGGCCCATTTAGTCTTTAGCTACGTTCAATAAATTAAATACGAGTACAACATCAAAACTTCATATTCAAATAATTAAACATTCAAATTAAACATGTTAAACATTTATTCAATTTAGTCCCATAAACAGTAATATTTGAAATGCTCGTATTTAACAATCTACCTGATCAATTCATGACCAACTTTGTAATTATACTACAAAAGCTACCAACTATCATTCCATACCATAATATTCAAAACGCTCATCCTTTCTTTCTACTTAATGTTGGGGATTGACCCGATTAAGTAATGAACAAATAAAAAATAGCGGAAGAAATTGAGAAGTTAAACACACAAATTTAACGTGGAAAAAACCCTCCGAAAAGGATAAAAAAAACCACGAGTAAAGATAATTTTACTATAATGGCAAAAGAATGAAGAGTACAAAAGATGGAGATAAAAACTAAATCCCAAAACCCGAAAAAAAGAACCCTCAAAACGTAAACACAAAATTCTCCAAAAGTGTTATGAGTTCTAATATTTTTAATGTGTATATTTTCTAAGGTTGTAAAATAGTCTATTTATAGGCTAAATTCGTAGGTCAAATAATAAAATATTCTAGACTAATCAGAGTTTGATTGAAATAAATAAACAAAGTTTAACTGGGAGATTATCTCTCAACTTTTACTGAAATATGAGGCATACTTAACACTTAATATTCAACATAGTTCACACTTAAAACTTCAACAATTTAACAATTTAATCTCCCAACACTTGGCTTTAGTAATCTAATATAAAAGGTTAAAATTCAATAAAAATAAGTGAAAAATCTCACCTTTCTCCTTGTGAAAGCTATGACAATGGAGAAGTAAAAGACCAAACTTTCCTTTTGATAAGCTATAAAAGTAACATATTTTAATCTCATTCTTAATGCATTTTTGGATGATTAATTATGCAAATTAGTGAATTTAATGCTCGTAATCCTTTAAATTCATGTTTCTATACTTAAGAGAGCATTTGGGAGCGAAAGGAGCGAAAAACGAGCCAAAATCGGGCAAATAGAGTTGTTTTCAAGATCCACATGACCTGGGCATTTCCACACGGGCTAGACACATTCCCATGTGCTAGCTCGTGTCAATTTCGTACCCTACTTCCCAAATATACGGAAAAATCCAATTTTTAGGCTTTCTAAGCATTCTAAAGTCTATAAATACCCATTAGAAGAGGACATAATGGGGCAATCAGAGAAGATCAAGGAAAGCACTCGAAGAACGCCATCGGAACCAACTCGGAAGATGATCTCCATCAAGATTGAAGATCTCCCTTTTAATTTCTTTCAAAGTTTTATTGAGTTTCTTTATAACTTGTGGTTATTCTGACTTTGAGATGTTTCTATTCAGGATTATGAACTAAATTCCCTAGATACTTAGGGAAGATGAAAACTATGACGAATCTTATTATTTGATTTCTAATTTACATGATAAATACTTGATTCTTGTTCTCAATTATGTGTGCTAATTTCTTGTTTTAATATTTTCGGGATATTAATTCATGTTTAATGTGCTTAATTCAGTGGAGCAAAATTCCCTATTTAAGAGTAGATCTAGCATAATTGAGTGGAGTTGCATGCAATCCTAGAAATAGGACAACATAAATCTACCGGATTAGAGTCAAATCTAATAGGGGAATCCATAGATCGAGTTAATGCGACAATAAAGGTTTTAATTAGAAAGAGATTTCAATTAATCAACATAGAGTCAGTTGTTCTTACTCTCAAAAGATATATTAACATAATTTAGGGATTTCTACGGATCAAGACACAAGTGAATAAATCGTTTAATTTAGATTCATAATAATATGTGAAGTCTAGGTGGATTCTGTCCTGGGTATTGTCTATCTCATTGGTTATTATTCGATTATTTGTTTGATTTATTCTCTGTTGCGTTCTTAGATAAATTAGTTTAGTAATTTTAGATTAAAACACATCACCCCAATTTTTCGGCTAGATAATAAGAAGACGGTAATTACTAGTACTTTTAGTCCTCATGGATACGATATTCTCTACTCACCATAGTTATACTATTGTTCGATAAGTGCGCTTGCCTTTTTCGTATTTATAGTTAGTTTAGTGATTATCACATTTAATGGCTCAATTACTATTTAAGGTCCGGTTCAATGTTTTATTAAATCCTATTAGTTTGTGACCTTGCAATTTGATTACTATACTATGTTGGTTAATTATTCACTTAAATCCTTTTCTTTATACAACTATCTAACTTCGTATTCATCCCACCAATTCCTCAATTTAAAGTTTTAAATGGCTAGTCTTAGAAAGTTCAACTTTAAATCGAGTGTTTAGGCACCAATAAAAATCGGGTCCTTACATGGACTAACTTGCTCTTTAACTGATTTAATTATTTGGTTAATAGGTTCATATTTTGTACTAAGGACAATATAGTAAAATTTGCTTTTGGGTAATCTTATATTCCGTCAACCAAATACTTAAAACTTACATTTCAGCCAAATGAACCAAATAAGGTAATCTCACATTATATCTGTAACCTTACATTCCCATAATCTTATTACAAAACGTAATCTAATATTTAATGAACCAAACACTGCTAAAAGCAAACTGCGATTAGATTAAAATGATGGATAAAAGAAGTTTCAAATTATTTATTTTTATGAAATTATTAAAATATGTAAAATTATAATTTTATTTAATAAAATAATAAGCATCATTTATTTTTAATAATTGGGGAGAGAATAAGGATCCTTGATATCGAATCTAAGCTCTCATACCTACAATATAATACTCGTATCATTAGATTAAAAGGTTGTTGACATTTTAACTAATTGTTTTATAACTATTTTAAATTATTTATTGCAATAAATGATAATATTTTATTTTTTATAATAATGCCAAATGTTATTATTTTCACGAATAATAACACTATACCTATCCATTTTAAAGTTTCTAATAGAATATTTTTCTTTTACATTCCTGGAATTTTTATTTTTTTTGGTGAAAGACTTTGAAAGATTTTAACAAAATTTCCCAATGAATACAAATTTCACACAAAGTATAAACAGAAACATCAATTAGATGGAAAGTCTAGTGTCGACACAATAAAAGAAATATAAAATCTATATGTATATTAAAAGAAAAGAAACTGTAATGTGTACATTCATGGCATGAGGAGTAATAAGGGTGAGCGTTCGATTGAATTAAATCAAATCAAATGAAAAAATTTCGAGTTAATCATATTGATGAATCTTATTTTATCATTTTAATTCGATTTAAAATTTTCTCAAATCGAGTCGAGTGAGATAGAATTCGAATCGAATTAAAGCAAATATATTTGTTCGAGTTAAATTTAAAAAAATACTTTGGGTCTTTGTAGCCATATCACCCACTGTAATCAAATTTGTTATTAACTTTCATCCCGTCATAATTAATTTATTAATCTTTTATATACAAATTAGCTTCTTTGTTTGCTTAGTTACATTAATTATCTTCGATTCTTGTTACCATGGATTTTGAAATTAAAAATATATTAAATGTAAAAATATGTTTTTTAATAAAAGATATTTTAAAGATAAAAGTAAAATTGATACCATAGAAAACTTTAACAGGAATATTTTATAGCATCATCAATAGTTTAATTTTAACAGAAATTGATAAAGATTCATTAAAGAATTTGATAATATAAATAATAAAAATATGAAATTTAATTTAATAATATAAATAGTAAACATAAATTTGAAAAAAATTGAGGTTTAAGAGGAAGTAAAAGTTTTGGGGGTTTAGGACAAATAAAAATTTTGAGGAGAGAGTAAAAGAAAAAAAAAATAGAGGTTTGAGGGAAAGTAAATTTTTATTGGGGAAAGTAAAAGGGTTTGAGTGGAGGGGGTTGGTGAAATGAAAGTAAAAAAGATTTAATATTTAATTTATTCGAATTTAAAAATTTAACTCGATTTGAACTTGAAATTTAAAAAAAAATCGAGTTGATTGAATTAATTCGATTCAAATAATTCAAAATTTAATTTTTTTAGTCAATTTTTTATAATCGAATTGAATTTTACGAGCAGCAACACATTTACTATTCTTCCTCCAAATGCCATGCAGATGCAAAGAAAACAAGTATGATTAACTTTGTCCTTTTTTATATCAATGCGGTGCAACAAGTGAAGGCAAAAATTCTTGTCAGTTGCTCAAACCCAACTCGTTGAATTGACTGAAATAATGGTCTAAACGGAGCTCAATCAACAATTTATTTCAACTCACAGATTTAGCTGATTTAATGTAAATATTTTCAAAGTTGAAAATAATATAATTCGTTTGTAAAATGAAAAGAGAAATAATAATGATTTAAAAAAAAAGAAAAAAGAAATGCATAATAGGGCTAACGCTTAGTGTTTGGGCTAGATTTTGACAGCACACAAAACCTCCAAAAAGGGCCATGCTGAAGGCCTGTAAACCAAATTTTAACCATTCCCTCAGCCTTAGGCCTTAGCTCAGTGCAGTATCCGCCTCTATCCGTGTTGATTGTTGACTTTGCTCGCAACGGAATTTCACGGAGAGGTTATTATAATATGATGTTATATAAATTAGGGATTTTGAAAATTAAATAACAAGAATTGGAAAACTCATAACATCGGGGCATGGCGATGCCGGTGGAGATGGAGATGGAGGAGAGAGGAAAAGTCGGGGCTTTGATAGAAAAAGCCACGAATTCGACCGCTGCCGAGGTTGATCCACGTCTTCTCAAAGCAATCAAATCAGTGGTGCGGTTCTCCGATTCGGAGCTACGACTCGCCGCCCATACCCTCATGGACCTCATGAAACGCGATCATTCCCAGGTCTTCTATCTATCCTTCTCTAACGAGTTAGTAAATAAGTGGATTTTGATTTCGGTTAAATTTCCCATTCTTTCTTCAATTTTAGTTTCCTTGCTTAATGCACGTTCTGCAATTGGATTTCTAGGGCATCCAGTCTTTATTGTTGTAATGAAATTCAGGATCCTTTTAACTATTAATAATTTATTTTCTTTTCTAAATTGAAAAAGGAAAATGCGAAGAGATTGGTGTTTGAAGGAATTTGAGTTTTTGAGACTTGCTATTATTGCAGGTTCGTTATCTCACGCTTCTTATAATTGATGAACTTTTCATGCGGTCTAAGCTTTTTAGAGCCCTTTTGGTTGAGAACTTAGATCAGTTATTGGCCTTAAGTGTTGGGTTTAGAAGAAATATGCCGCTCCCAGCTCCTCCGGCTATTGCATCAACTTTGCGTTCCAAGGCAATTGAGTTCTTAGAGAAGTGGAATGCATCTTTTGGGATTCATTACAGGCAGCTTAGGTTAGGTTTTGATTATCTTAAGAATACTCTCAGGTTTCAGTTTCCTAACCTTCAGGAGACCGCAGCAAGGATAGAACGAGAGAGGAGGGAAAGAGAGAGAAGGACTAGGGAGATTTTACAGAACAAGTTTGAAACGTTGAAAACGAATTTTAGTTCTGTTAAGGAAGAAATACAGGCTACAGTTGATGAGATTGGAGAATGTTTAGATATTGTTCGCACTAAAGAGGAAGGCGTGCCACACGTCTTATTGGATGGCGAAGATTTTGTAGAGTTTCGATCTTCTGAGTTGAGGCAGATCCGTCTTGATTCATTAAAGGAAGGAGAAAAGGTTCATGAGAACAGCGATAACAAAGTGGTTTTCGATGCATTAAGAGAGCTGTATAAGCTTTTAGTAACCAAGCATCTGGTTTCAGTACAAGAATGGATATCTCTTCTTGTAAGGGTTGAAGTGGCTGACAACAGGTCACGAGATTCCATGTTGAAGGAGTTGATTGATATCCGAAACAGTCTCATGTCTGTGAAGAAGGATTGTGAAGAATCTGGTTGTACTTTACCCAAAACTGTGAATAAAAATGAAGAAGAGGAGGAAGACTTCTGGGAGGAAGGTAATTTTGGATTGACTGAGAATGGAAGTACTACTGAACCTGAGAAGCGAAGGGAGGTTCACAGTTCCAACATTGAAAAGAAAAGTAAATCTGTTGAGGATAGGAATTCTAAGAAGTCTAATAAACAGAGTGGAAATCTTGCTAAAGTGTCAGCTTCTTGCAAGGTGAAAGCCAAAGATAAAGAATGCAGTAGTTCTAAGGGCAAAGAGTGTTCGGGTAGTGAAAAGTCTGCTAGGAGTGAGCTTTTGGCTGAAGCTCCAGTTCTCAGGTGGGGTTCTTTCATGGATAATTGGGGCTTAGTCTCTAACAAGGATACATTATTAAATCAGAAAGGCTTGGAGTTTGACAATCACTGGGGAAGAGTAGATTACGATGCCGTGATTCCAGCCGAGAAAATTGCAGAATTGAATCTTCAGGCGATTGTTTACGAGGAAAACTTAGGAGAGATCCAACCATGTCGTGCGCCTTTGAAAAAAGGTGGACTTTGTCAGAGAAGAGACTTGAAGATTTGCCCATTTCATGGGCCCATTATACCTCGTGATGATGCAGGAAACCAAATCAATCAGAGTTCTTCAACAGATGATACAGATCCTGGTTTAGGCTCTGATTTGGCAGAGCAGTTAGCAAAACAAGCTGTGAAGAATGTTAGGGAGCGAGATAAAGAGGATGCAAGGAAGAGAAAACTTGCTAAACAGTCATTACAGCGGGAAAAGCTAGCAAGAGTTCGGGAACACAATGATGCTGTTCTTCGTGATGCTGCAATAGCTTCAACATCAAGATCAACAGTGTTTGGAGAAGACATGGGGGAAACTGTTGGTGAGAATCCAGTGGGGAGAAACAAACAAACTCTAGCATCCATGCTGCGGAAGAAAGTTACAACAAAAGATAGGTTAGCTCAGAGACTTTTGAACACCCGGGCAACAGAGGCAACGCTAAGACAGATGACCCAGGGTGAGGATGCAACTTATTGAGAAACATTTCCCAATCAATGGTAGATGGGTTTCCTTATTAAGTTATCGGGCATTTCTCAGAGTGTTACGCCGATAAATCCATAGGGAAGTACTGGGCAAACAAATTCCAGTGGTGTTCATGTGCTTATATAATGCACAAACCGATCAAATATTAATTGCATTAATCAAGCTATTTCGATCAAATTCCTCTATGAGCTTGAGGAGTCTAGTTGTGTCATTTTCAATCGGTCATGATAGCATTTAAGCAATAGACCTCATATTGTAAGTTTTGTGACATTCACGTGTTTGTTTTGTTAATTCTTGGAATATAAATAAAGAGCTAGAATGTTAGATCGGTTTTCTATGCAATAAAGCAATAGACTTCGTGCTGGTTGATTGGCTATGTTGTACAGTTAAAATTAACAAAATGAAATTGCCTATTAAATTTTCAACTTGTATGCAAGGAATTATATATATCCATGATTTACGTGGTCTATGCCATAGCATGTAGCGCCCATTAAAAAAAAGTTTAGATAATTTATTTAGGTACAAAGTTCTTCCAAGAGACAATTGCTATAATATCCCACACAACTGGCAAAACCAGGAGGAATCCAGCAAACCAGGTCAGACATGGGACATAGAAGGAAGGTTGGAACTGAATTTTTGCTTTGCTTATATGTTAGATTGGTTGGCAATCAATGTTATTAGTTAATGCAGTAGGGCCATTAGGTGACCCTCTTTAAACCAGTAAACAGAGAATCACTAACTACAGTTTAATTTAAATGATCAAAATTTGAACCCAATTGGTTCATGTATTTACTCTTAAAAGATTGTCGAATCTCAGCATTTGTTATATCCTCGGCCTACAGGATTACAATTTGTCTCTACTAGTAATTAGCCTAATTTCCCTTTCAAGTTGAAGTAACGTTGAACCCAAGTCACCTTCTTTTGCTATTATTATCCCATTATTTCTCTCAATATGTATATTTATACGATATTACGTATGGGGATGTAGTCCTGATAAGCACATCCTATTTTGTACAATCAGTTGCCAAAAATAGAAACATTTTCAAACAAAAATCTTGGAGTAAAATGTAGGGTTTAATTATAAAATCGAAACTATATTTTCTCTTATCTAAAACAAATTATTCAGAATGATACTTTTATCACTTATTAATTTGAACCATTCATAAAAAGAACAATATGAATTTTTTATCAAATAATCACATTGGACTTGATTAAATTTAAAATCAAACCTTTAAACAAAATTAAAACTCTCTAACTATTATTTTCTTCATTCACAAAACTTAAATTCAAAATCTTATTTGAAAACATGATTCCATCTTATATCCCACTAATTTTCTTAAATCCAACATGGTGGCATTGGCTCCAGCTGAACCATTTCAAGTTTTCTTAAAGTACTTCAAAAGAAAAATGAAGATAAATATTAAAGATGTTAAAAAATCCAATGAACCAACCAAATTCAATCCATAAAATTGGTTAACATTTTGGATAATATATAATTTTTATATATAATTTCTTTATAATAAAATAATAATTAAATATTTGGCATTATTTTACGCCCGTTAATTACTCAAATGTTTTTAGTAAAATAAATTTATCAAGAAAAAACATAAAAGTATTAATTAATTTATTTAAAATTTTATTAATAAGAAAAGCGTTTACCAACCTCATTTAATAAACTTAAGACTTGATCCAAGTCTTGGTAGACATGGTTGAGATAGAAAGAAATTGAGTATAGCCCTAGGAGTGAATAATATCAAGAAAAGCCAAGAACATGAACATGAACATGGTAATGGAGACAACTCACCGCAAAATCATATTCCAACTTAATAATTTCTCTTATATACATAATGACTTTTTTTTTTGAGTATAGAAAGTCAAAAAACTTGAATTCTTTAAGACTACGTAAGTACTAAATAGGGAGTGGTAGCCTAGTAATCCATCCCTTACAATTTTGTGAATCCATCACTCATCTTTCAACTATAAAGTGGAAAAGTAACTTAGATTATTTTCAGCCTTGAGATCGAGACCTTGTTCATTATGTCACGGGACTGGAACTTTAATCTCGCAATCCATGCGTTCTTAGGCGATTTCTTGATCGTACACTTGATTTAGTGGAGTTGGTTTCAGTCAGAAATGTATTTAAGCACCATTTGACAAAATCTAAGTCCCAATGGTTACAATCCATTTTTTTCCTCCACTCAAAGAATTGATCCATCCGTGTTGTCAGCCTTCAAAGCTTGGCCCTATAACTTAGACAATGAACTGGCACACGTTTTACTAGGGCGTATCAAAAAGCCTCCACTGTACTTTTATACTATCTGTAATCTACGCCCAAGAAATGGGAAAATTATTTCTTCAGATCAAGCTAACTCGCCTATTAATGGTGCAGGGTCCTTGTCACATTCCCACCATCAAGACATGGATATTTCCTCAATTCTTAAGGGAGCTCGTGGCAAGGAGAAGACTACTACTGCTCCACCATGTAAAACAATAGCAAAGAACACAGAAAATGGTCAGATCAAATAAGGGTACTTACAATTTTGGGAGCAGCGAATGCCCTCCATTAGCGAGGCATAAATCAAACAAGGAGCCTGTTGCTACAACCATTCACTCATCCTCGGTTCCTGTTCCTCCCGAGATACCTTCAACTCTCGAAGGCTCTGTTCCGCAAATAAACTCTCCCAAGCGTATTTTTGATCCTTCATTATCAGAGAACCCCTCAGAGGCAATCCCTTTTATCTAGTCAACTGCCCTTCTTTCTCAAGCACAAGTTGCAACCTCACTAAATCAGGTAGCAACTTTCCTTGCAGCGATCTGATAGAGTCAGTGCCATCTCCCATGTCTCTTAGTTATATCTTTCAGCAACAACTAAGCTTGTTGCCTCAATAATTAAGAGAACATTTCTCCCCCTACCTTACGTCCAATTCCTCAAAGGATCCTCTATCTCTTATGGCTCAAGTCTTCAAGATCACATCCCTCGAACACGGTCTTTGGAGTGGGGCTCTCAGAAAAGCTAGTAGGCGCTACCACAACAAGGTAGCAAATTTAGAAAAGTTTGTAAAATCTGATGCTTTGGTTGGCCTTTGCCAGAAATATCAATATTCAAGCAATTTGATTGCAAGGTTGTTTACACAGATCACAACTCTGAAGAGCAAGCATGAGTATGTCCAAACAGAAAATAATCAGTTGAAAGATGAGATCAACCACTTGAAGGATGAAAAATCGGTCTTATAGGAGAAGTTCAAAGACCAAAACGAAAGTCACAAGGCGGAGCTGGACAGGCTACGCCAATCCTATGACGAAACCTTTAGAAAGTAATGAGAGGATACTTAAAAGAATCTCATTGAGGCGCTGCCAAAATGGAAATCAAATCTGATTCTGCATGCCCAAGTGGCCTCTGGTCCTATTGAACTTAGCAAGGTAGACTTCGATCACCTAAAGGACATCTCTACGGAGTCACTCAACTTTGACGTTTACCATCTTGAGGGCAAGGAGTGGGATGCCTTTCAAAGAGAGTGGAAATAATTAGTTGTCTTTTCCATTTCCACTGCGCTAGAAGCTGAAGATAACGAAGCGAGCTTAGTAGATATAGAGCAAAATCCTAAAGGTCATCCTCAAACATATAAGGTTCCTAATGAGCCCACTGATTAGTCCGCCAAATGAGGAAATTAAAAATTTCTTTTTGTTTTGCCTTGTATTTCCTTTTTACATCACTTCTATAATAATTTCCCAAATCTTTTACTACTGAAGTTATTATTTTTGTTTGTCCATTTTCCTTCTTATCACAATATTACTAACATAACAGAGTATTCTTCACGCTTATTAATGTATTAACATACCTAAAGAATCTTTACCAGGCTCGGTGTATTATGCCTATAGGGCTTCTTCAACTTCATAATTTGAGAACTGGCTGAATCGGGCTCTGATACCAAACTTGTAACGCCCTTAAACCTATTCGACTAACTAGATCCAGATTTTGGGTATTACCACACGAATGTATACACTAGCTTAATCTACTTATACAAATTACAAATAATTACTACATGTTTCAAACTAAAATACATAAGTACATAAAGTAAATATAGATACAACACGAGGTAATTAAACTAAAATTATACCCAAATTGAAGCCTTAATTTATAACAAATACCCTGAGTGAATTTCTAAGGAGTATCTTGGTTCTTAAACATACCGCCAAACTTGCTCTATATGTATAACAGTCTGGTACGCCACTTATTAGGCGTAGGACTGGCATCATTCCTCCTAGCACAAACTCATATCAATTCGCCTGTAACAAAACACACACTCATATAAGTTCGTAAGAACTTAGTGAGGAAAACATCATTTACCTGTATCATTTCTGCATGTCTCAACTGATGACTTAATTAGGTGATCATATCGTTCTAAACCTTCAACTTAGTCATTGGCGAATACTTCATCTATTTTTATTCTCATTTACACGTCAGATACCATACCTTGCTCAGAACTCATTTCTTACCCATCAACATCTTTGGTACGCCACTTGCCTCTTTCAAAAGTCTTTACCCATTTCCTTTATAGAGGTCCATTCGTCTGAACCACCCTTACCCTTGTATACATTACCTTAGGTCGTGGCTCCACAATTTATGTTTGATCACCTATGCATAGCATGTACATTCCTTCTAATATGCAATGAGAAAGATCCTTATTCAGAATACGCTTCTTTTATGTTTACCCCTCCACTTCTTCTATATCTTATCACCTCATTATTCACAATTAAATCACTGTATTGTATAACACTTTATTGTATCCCATAGAAACACTGTGCCTTACTAATCTTTCTAATCACACTTACAAGCCATGCTAAACGCACTAAACAGTTTAATACAAAGTCCGCCAAGAATCATTCCTTTATGTTATGCTATTGTGAGCCTTACTAGGATACATCACAAGGGTACTACTTTTAGACTCACCATATATGTCTTTCGTGCAGGTTTTCGTCACAAAGGTTGTCACATTAGAATTTTCTACACAAGCTATTGATTCATTGTTCACCGCAATGGTGGTTTTTAAGAGTGCACTACGAGGGTACTTTTTATGGATTTTGCCACAATTACATTCCTTTCACATTCCGCCGCAAAGGTTTTCTTTCCTAATACGCCACAAAGGTTATCATTGCAAGGTTCGTCAAAGAGGTTATCCCTTCATGATTCGCAACAAAGGCATTTCTTTCATATTGTGCCACATAGGTGTTCATTTCATATTATGCCACATAGGCATTTCTTTCCTGATGTGTTTACAATATGGATTTGCCTAAAGTCATGTTATGTGAGGTTTTCCCATCATCATACTAGGACACACAAGGAACCCCATTAGGTAATCACCATCCTTTAGTTCCTTTTGGAAGGTGTCATGGCCATGGGCTTTTCCTCTCAAAGATCGTGTTTAAAGTCCCAATGGACCTCTTTAGACTCTACCGCAGTAAACATATATAGATTTACTTTACAAACTCTTCATATACTGACATTGCTTAAGACTCAACACTTAGTCACTAATCATACACTTCATCACATGCATTTCAAGTGTGCCATACAACTAAACTCAAGCTTCACATACTTGTCAATCTCATACGGACTATACATGTAACCTCGGTAAACATTCGGACTATGCATTTCTGGTTTCTATTTCATAGTTCAATCAACTACTATAGAAGTATATTGTATGGATAGCATACATGCAAGAGTCAGTACAAAGACTCACTTGACATCCACAATTAGTAGCTTGAACTCCAGATCCAACAAGAAATTGTAGCTACCACTGTTTAAGAAACGGAAGAGTACCATTAAAACTCATTTTTTTTAGCCTTTTTCTATCAACACAAACCCAGATAATCCCTCATATAGAGCCTTACTTCCTCATCTTACTATTCAGACCCTTACGGTCCTAATTTTTCATAGCATAACATGAAAAGTCATAAAACTTACCTTGACATGAAGTAACTACTAACAGAGACCTAGATCTAAAACTCTAGCTTTAAGGAGAAAGAAACATTGTAAGTTCTTTAAGATTTAGGTAACAATACTTCTTGAGGAAGTAAGAAGAAAAACTCTCTTTTCCAATATAAGAATATTGCATAAAAATATTGTTCCATCCCTAGAGAAAATTGTCTACACCTCTCGCGGACCTCGTCCCCTCGAATTCTTTCGACTTGGGAACATCTATTTTGTGTTTCTTCGATCCGAAAGTCAACATCCCATTACCCAGAGTAATTTTACAGATAGTGAGCTCCTCTTTGAGCTCCAATACATGTTCCTTCAAAAACGTTACCATGGCTTCAAGAGCATTATTCTTGTCTATCAACTTCTCGATCTGATCATCTATGGCAACATTGAGGATCTCTCTCATCACATCTCGACTGAAACTGAGAGCCTTGGCCACATAGTCCCTAAACTACATTCACATCAAGTCTAACTCATCGATGCATCCCTCAAGTACCTTGAGTGTTTTCTTCACACCACTCATGGATTCCTCAATATTGATCACTCGACCTTCCAGAGCAAACAACATATCCTTCGATCTTCTATTTTTCCTAGACCTCCCACAGGTCTCCATCAAGATATTCTGTTCGTCTCTTCCTTTCTTCATTTGAACTAGTACCTTTGAATACTAGTTTTGATACCAATTATCACGAGGTTAGAAATTTAATCTTGTAATCTGTGCAGCCTTAGGCAATTTTTCGTTTCAAATCTTCTTAAGTCAACCTAACTCTAGCCAAGTGAATTCTCGATAAAAATTCTCCAAGGCTCCAAAATTAAAACAGAAGTAAATTAAAATGAAATAGCAACGAAAGAACAGAAAATGCGACAAGAAAGCAAAACATGATAAATGTTTGAGTAAATGCTCTCAAAGTATTTTTTTTACTCTAAAAAGAATACAAATAATGGAATGGTATGGGATAGGATAGGATGATAACAATTGAGGGAAAAGACATCTATTTATAGTTGAGCTCCCCCAAAACCAACGGTACAGATTGAGTTACATCAACAGTCGAGATTAAAGCCTATCTACAATCCTTTAATATTACAAAATCAAATCTTATCAGATTACATATCTTTTAAAATTACTTTCCATATTTACCAAGTAGTTCTAACTTTCCATAAGTGCTTCGCTGGGCCACCAAGGCTTCAAATAGAAGGGCTTTGTCACTTGTTCTTCGAATCGAGCCAGTTTAAGTGGGTCAAATGAACCCCATTTAATATAATATATATACAATAATTAATAAGTGGTTACAACAACGGTGAAGGCAAATTATTAATTGGGTTGTTTCAAATGTAATAGGTTAGAACTTAAATCTCGTGAATCACACGATTTTAGGCAGAAATTTGTCGTAAGTCAATCTAACTCTCGAAAGATGAGAATTTTCAATAGAAATTCTCTAAGGCAACAAAATAAATTGAAAGCAAACTCTCAAACGAAGAAGCAAAAAGCAATCAGAAAAGTCATAAGAAAACTAAGCACACCGAGTATTCGAGTAAATTCTCTCAAATATATTATATTACTCAAGAATGGGATGAATAAAATGATAGAAAGGCCTCTATTTATGGTTGAGCTCCTCCAAATCTAACAAAGATAGTTTAAATTACATCAATGATTGAGATCAAAGTCTATCTACAAATTGAGATTCTTAAGGATTTTCCAAGATCCTCTAATATTACAAAATCTTCTAAGATTACAAAATCTCCTAAGGTTACAAAATATTCACCTTGGTAAAATATAAGTTATTTCCAAATTCACTATGCTAAGTTGATGGGTCTTCTCCACATGTTTTACGTTAGTGTACATTCGTCATGAGTTTTGATCCATGACGTAACACCAAAGATTTCCTAATAATTAATATTTAATTATAAATTTATTTTCTTTTAACAAAGTTCTTTCTTTATCCCCAAACCTTTTTATGTTATATAATTTGTCTCTTGAGAAAATTTAGACATTTACACCTACCAAAGAGGAAAATGGTAGTTCATTTTTTCCCCTTGTATGGAGAAATTATAGATACAATTAATCTTTGATTGTTCTTCATTTTAACTCAAAAGTTGGCTACCCCATTTCATATCTAATGAAAAGACAAGTTTTTTCCTATCCAACCTTCTTTTTTTTTTTAGAAAAGAATAGTAACCATTGTGGAAAAGCTGATCAAATTTGTTTAGCTTTATCTCATTTACTATGGAATTAAATAGCATAGGTTGTATGACATCGTTAGATGTAGTTGGTGATGATGAGATCAATCATCATAATCAATTGACTTCATTTTTGAAGCCCAATAGCAACAATGGAAACAACAATAGCAACAATAGTACTATGTCAGTAGTGCTTCATCCAAGCACTACTAGTGTTCATGAACTCCTTGAATGTCTTATTTGTACCAATTCTATGCACCCTCTAATCCAGCAGGTGTCCAGATTCTTTGGAGGGTTTTCCTTTCCTTTTTGGAGAAAAATTACTTCTTTTTCAGTGTTTGAATAGTTTACTCTTTTTCTTTGTTTTTTTAACAGTCACATTTTGGCTTTGTGTAATTTATTGAGGTTTAATCTCATGTGTTGGATCTATGTTTTTTGGAAGTTAAAATTAGTACTCTGATCATACAAACTTGTTAGCTTGGATACTATTCTGTGTTGAATTTGTTTAATAGATTTTTTTTATGTGAGGATTCTATTAGAGATGCTAAACATGACAATGACAACAACTTTTAGGAATCTAATTTTTGAAATTTCTATAGTTCTATTTTGATGGTTGGAGTTCCAAGTTTGTTGTTTCTTGTTGTTTTAGGGGATTAAAGACTAAAGGTCGATAAAGTTGTGGTTTCAAGAGGATGAATTCTTTGTTATTTTTTTTCTCATCGGCCTTTTCTATGACTTGCTTACTACATCGGTTTTAATTGACCAAAGAAGTAGACAAAAATCCTTTGAATATAATGCTTAAATTTAATAGCTTTTCTATGATTAGTATCAAGAAGGAGCAAATGCAAGAGGATGATAGACCAGTCAAATTCTATTGTGATTAATCAACATTGTAGTTTTTTGTTTCCTCTCTTGCCCCATATTCATAAACATGCCTTTTCAGATCCAACGTAGAGAATTATAGATTGTAAACCAAAGTTATCATCATTTTCTCTCTTTCTAAAAAGGTAAGAAGGTTGAAATACAAAGGAAACTAAACATTACCCGGTTAGGAAACTATAAGAATCCATGTCTATCCCATGGGAGTTTATTAGGATGTTTTACGTAAAGGTACAATTTTCAGTAGTACCGGAGAATGCAATTTTGGAGCCCTATTTTCGTAAACCGAGTTCGAAAATATAAAATATAAATATTTATGGAGTTAATATAAAATATATTGAAGAATGTTCAAGTAATTTAGCCAATAAAAAGTTAACTAAGGTTCAATGGCTAAATTATAAAAGTCCAATTGCTATTCGGTTTTAATTAAGAAAATGCTTGAGGACCTAGATATCAATTAACTAGAGGCCAAAATAGTTATTAAATCATTTTAATTAAAGGATAGTCGATGATGATAACATTTTCTATTAAGTATAATTAATAGTTAGGTTATGTTAATAAAATCATTATTAAGTGAATTAAACTAGATTAATTAACAATTAATTAAGGTATAAATATGAAATGTTAGTGGAATTTCATCATCTTCTTCATTATTCCGTCGTCCACTATAGATGAAAACCTAAGAAAAAGCTTTCAACTCCTTTAGCATCCAGCCATAAAATTGAATTGAAAACGGATAAAAATTGAGCTTGTAGAGGAAAAGCTAAAATTGCGGAATAGGTGACTGCCTCCAAATGTGCGAATGTTTGACTGAAAAATACTACACCAAAAATATCTAAAATAAAGAAGTGGTGTTCGCAAGTATATGGGTCAAATTGTAATATAGTAAAGTGTACAACGAAACACTGAGAAATATTCTAAGGACTGTACCCAAGGGAGGATGAATTAAATGTATTGGAAACACTTTTACAATAACAGGTCTAAATAGTAATAATTAAATACTATATTACAACAACCAATAAACCTAGATAATATCATAAACTAAAATAAATAACTAAAAATAAAACACAAACAACTAAATCAATTAAACCAATCAAGAGGATTAAGTTGTTTCAGTGGTTGTAATTAACTTCGAATTTAGGTTTTAAGGTGAATTAGCTAACAACTAACCAATTATTACCTCATGGCCTCTATTGATTAATTAATTAGCGAATACTCACTTATCTCCCAACATCACTTTCTCAACCAGGATAAATTACGATTTACTCGAAAAATTTCTCTCCCGACCTCATTTATCCTTGATTACTTTCTCGGGTTGTCAAGCCTAGGGTTTAAAAACGCATAATTTATACCAACTAATTCTATAAGAAACCCTAACTGCTCCGTTAATCACTCCCACATCCACTCATTGATCTTCTTTAAGTGAAGTAGCTACTTATGATATTATTCATAATCTCAATCTCAATTGAAATAAACATGTAAATAAACATAACTAAATCGAAAAAGAAAAGAGATAAAGAAATAATCCTGTGGATGTCGGGTGAGTGTAGAATAGTAAATCTCTTAATTGGGAAAACGATATTGTTTCTTGCAAAGGAAAATAAATTGAAATACTTCGATATTATAAAAGAGATTGGATCAAAACTAATTCCAAGAAAAAAGAACAAAAGAGTTTAGAAAATAAAGGAGAAAACTAAACTAAAACTAATCCTAAACTACTAGGTTTTTTAGAAGTATCCAAGATAACTTGGTTACATCAAACACTTACGGTTTTATTTATAGAAGTGTTAACAGCCTAAATTAGGTCTTCATCATGTCCTAAGTCTTTGTATAAGTTTGTTTGTGTAGACAAAATTAACCTTGAAGGACTTGGGCTCCATGTTAAGCCTATGTCGCGCCATAGACATTGCATGGTGTGACACGACACCAATTTCTTAGGATTCTAGGTCTGTTTCATGCTTTAACGGCTCAAGAAGCATGTGCAACACTTGTCCCTTGATCCTATGTCTATTGGGCATGAAATTCAACATCTTGTATACTTAAATTAATAGATTACATCTATCTAAGGCCTATGTAGGCCTAATAGGTCACTAACACTCAAAAATGTGTTAAAAACACTTATTTTATTAATATTTACTAACTAACTACTAAGTATAAAAAATTTAATAATTAATACTAAAATGGCTAGAAAAAACTCTTTAAATGCCGAAATGCATCTAAAATACAACTACAATTAGCGGCAGGTCAATAGGCTTTGAGAAATCTACTCGTTTGCGTTTTGAAAGGTAAGTTCTTGTATATCTTACTACCCTTCCTTGTTTGATAGTTATGCTTGTGTTTCAATTTCATTTTTTACCTATGCTTGAACTTAAGTTAAGATTTAGGTGGAAATTTGCATACTTGGCTAGAAAATGTAATTGAAATTTGAGATGATTTAAGATAAGTGTTTGATGTTTTGCCTCTTAACTATAACTAAAAAAATGACAAAAGATCTTAAAATGTATCATTAAATGTATGTGTGATTCATGTTTAGATTCAATCGATGGAATTCAAAAATTAATGTATGACATTTACAGATTATGTATATGCAAATATGAATTATTGATGCCCATATGAACTTAGTAAAAGGATAAGATACAGTTGGCATGTCGATAGGGTCATATGCACACTTGTGTATGAGATAGTTGACGATGTGGAGATTATGATATGCTAATTCGAGATTCAACATTTGTTGCAGATCATCAAGTATTCACTATTTCTACGGAGACCTTTGTGTGGTGGAGGAATTTATTTGAATACATATATATTTGGTGTCTATGGGCTTTTCACTCATGCCTTGGTGTGGGTAGTTCACCCGCGTGCAGTCTATTTTATAATGATTCCATTAGGCAAAACATTGAAATTGAATATTGAAATCAGAAAATAAAACGAACCAAATTTGGTAAGCAATTATGATATGTGATTTAAATTGAAATGATATGAACTTGTGTATTGATGATTGCATATGACATGGTGATGATCTTATATGAATTGGTATGAATTGGTGATGCTTTGGACATGTTATAATGCCTAACACATATTGATACCTATGTTTATTATGCAAACTTATTTGTGACATTATGTGTCATCTTATAGTCAAATGTATGCCTAATCTTTCAGTAGTAACATGCTCACCTATAAGCAAGGTAAGTGTTGTAATTTCCATTTGAGTTTACTAAGCATTAAATGCTTACCTATTTTTGTTTTCCTTACATGTAGATCTCTATATTATGGAACTCAAAAATTCGAATCATTGCGGATATCACACTATCATCAATATGGTAGAAGTATTTTTATTTTGGTACCTAATATTATGGCATGTATATAGGGTCTTTTATTAAGTAAATGGTCATCCTTAATTATGAATACCAATATTGTAATTGTTGCTAAGGTTAAGTTTGTATGTTAAACTCGATATATGGCCTACTTTATGTCTAATTTGGTCATGTTACTGTCATTTGAATTATTGATTACATAGTCTACATAAGCCATATGTGTTAAACATGAAAATGTGGTAACTTGTGTGTTAAGGTTGGTACATGGCTTGGATATGTTTAGATTTTGATCATGAGTTTCATGCCATTTAAATGTTTGGTTTCAACAGTTTATATGCTTTATTTGGTACAGATTGGTATAAAATGATGTCTTATTGAATTGAAAGAAACATAATATGTGTATAAATGTTTTTGATAGGAAGCATGAAATGTGTACCAAAGTGATTTTTGGCAAAATAGGAGTAACGCCGTGACGACAAGTCATTACCTTATCTCTCCAAGCTGTCATGAGCCTCAATGCCCCAAATCACAGCATAGAGGGTGAGTACTCATAAATCCAATGGCATGCCAACTATATCTAACAATCTTAAGAGGTCACAACGCTAAAGTATCCACAATTATACACATATTTACTTACCTTTTTTGCACAATTTCACTACTCTTTTACATCATACACTCACAACAATGTCACTACCACATAGCATGCTTACCATGCTCTTTAATGTTGCACTTACAAGTGCTAACATATAGCTCAATGAGCTATTACCACAATAATTCACATATACATGCATTAAACAGTAGTTTCATGTTACACATTAGCATAATCACATGACCACAATTTTGCAAAATACACAAAAGGAGTAAGAAAGCTTACACTCAGAACTTAAGATAGGTTTTAGGCTACTCCTAAGCACTCATTTAACACTATGAATCATGTCTACAAGCAACGATTCCAAAACACTCATCGATCACATTTCCACTCGATAATTGCAAGCTCAAACTAGTTTTTTTCTTACCTTTTGCCTTGCTCGTAGAGGGTTCCAACGATTCTAAAACTTCACATATTAACCATACAAGACATTCAAGCAATTAACAACCAATAACACACCTCAAATCAAACAAAAATGCAGGTGTAATACTAGCTCCTCTTTGAACTAAAATTTTTGACTAGATTAGTCAAAACTCAAATATCTTAATCCAAACTTATTCTTATCACTTAAAATCAATTCTAAACATCCAATTACTCATCTAAGAACAATTTTCAACCTTCAAAACACCCTAAACTCCTCAAGCTTATGGTTCCAAAAATTTCGGCACCCATGGCTATTTTTAATGGAAATTAAACATAACCTTCAAATCTTGTAACAAAAGTTTAAAACAATTTTAAAAACCTTCTAATCGCATCAAAGCAAGTTGAAAAACACTTAGAAACAATAATTTCATTTAGAATTCCAAATTTCGCCATTAATAACCCCAATTTCAACTACCATACAAAATCCTTGGCTTGACGAATTAAAACTTTATTTAAATGGCTAGAATTCATTAAAGGCTATTAGAAATAAAAAACCTTGATTGAGGAGGAAAATGAAAGGTTGATGAAATCCAAGAAAACCCTAAATATGAATAACAATGGCTTCAATGGTGTACTTGATATTTCTCTTTGACTTAAGAAAAGATTTGGTGTTTGGAAGATGGTAAAAATCAAAGGGATTAGAGTTTTAAGAATCAAAATCAGTGAATTGGATTTTGGAGATTTCAATTGACGACAGGAAAGGGAAGGGAGTATTTCTATTCCTTTTTTTCACGTCAATAGAAGGGTGAAAGGGGGGAAAATGGGCTGATTTTTAAAACTTGGTGTAATTGTTTTTAAGCTACTACTAAATTAAACGTTTTTACAAAATAATCTACTTTTTAAAATTTAAAGCCTTTTTCACACTATTTCCATAAATTGGATTAATTTTCAAAAGACATAGAACGAAGATATTTTCAGGTTGCATATTTTGAATTCTTGAACCTAATTTTCATGCCATAATTCCAAAACTACCCTTGAGATTTCTAGACCCAATTTTGGGATGTGACAGGCAAAGAAAGAAAGAGAACATCCTAGGATTTCAAAATTCTGGCTACAAATTGGTATGTTCAATTTAGTCATTTTCTTATAATTTTTATGTTTTTAAGGTCCCGCGAGCTTGATTTAGCTAACCCGTGTACCAGTTTGCAAAATTGTTAAAGTTTTTAAAAGCTACCATTGATGAGTTGTTAATGAAATTTGTGTTAAATGGTTAGATTTTAAGCTTAGAAATGAAAACAAAAAGGCTAATTTGTAAAGTGAAGATTTTTAATTTTGAATATAGTGACTAAAGTGTAAATATTTTTAAAATTGGCATGAAATTTCTATAATTATAGATGTTAGAGGGCTGTGGAAGGATGAAATTAAGATCGATTTCGAAACCAAAGCTCAAATTTGAAAGTTTTGCTAATTTTGATTTTAGAGACTAAATTGAACAAAATGAAAAAATTTAAGGGCATTTGAATAATGAAATTAAGTTGATATATGCTTATAATATGATGAAATAAGAAGGTTGCAATTAATAAATTGAATTGAATTATTGAATATATTGGAAATTGAACTAAATCGAAGATAATCGGAAATGAAAAATTTTGTTGATTAGTCCTTAAAGAGTTGTTTGTTGATGTTTTGACTAGGTAAGTTCATATGGTATGATTATACACAAATTGCTATATATATATATATATATTTAAGTTACAAAATTGTCTATGTTTAATAGTAATTTAAATTGTTTGCAATTTGGTACAAAAGATGAGATATTGACTAAATCATAAAGAAAATGATAAATTAAGCGATAAATTGAATATGATGAATTGTAATATGAAATATTAATGAATTAATAGTTGATGATGACTGATCAAATCATAATGGTATGGATTTGACTGATTATCGAGATAGAGTATTAAATTGAATAGAATTGAAAATAGTGTGATTTGATGAAATTATGGAATTAACCTTGAATTGGTTTGAATTAGGATATGCTATGTGATAAATTGATGATTTGAGATATCAATTGAATTGTTTAAATGCAAATTTAATAATATGATGATTGAATAAAAGGTTACCCTATTAAATGTTCGGGTAGAGTCAGATATAGTTAGCATGTCATAGGATAGGTCGAGTACGAATTACTTCAACTACGAGTCGATGAGTGCTAGGCACATTTATACTTCGATTATACTGATGAGGTACTGGGTTCTAAACACATTGGTGAGCGTTGGGCACAAACTATTTACTTCGGCATTATCCGGTGAGGCATTAGGTTCCAAACTAGTGTGATTGGTTGAATTCATGTATCCGTCTAGGTCTAAATAAAGTTAATAGGGATATAAAATTTAAATTGGATAAATGATATTTGAATTGAGTTAAAAATGAGCCCCGAAGGCTAATTGAATACAAAGGATGTTTATAGACTCAAAAATTGTTGAAATCAGAATATGGATTTAAGCATATATGTATATAAAATGATATGGATGTGATATTGAATTGATTTAGTGTTGATTGAGTAAATAAATGACATTGAAATGTTGATAATAAATGAATAGGAATATTATATGTTTGACTTACTATATGATCCAATATATGATTAACTCACCTTTTTTATATGTGGTAGTCATGTTTAGGCAAACCTGACAAGGTAGGAGCTTATCGTATTAGATTGTAAATTGAGGTAAGTTGTTTCTTAAATACTTGTGAACTTTCTAAGCATTTGATATGTTTACCCCGTTGTTTCCCTTTCTTTGTAGATCGCCAACTTGTGGAACGTGTCTAGCGGATCGTCGAGGAGGTCACACTATCTTGTTATTGATTTGATAGTCTTTCTATCATTTAAAGCTCATTTTTTGGCATGTACATAGGTTTTATATTATGTGATATCTTGTGAATGGATGGTTTTGGTCTAAACTTCGGTTAATATTGATTTAGGATGATAATGTCCACATATGCATAATTGTATGACTTTGCTATATGATAAGTCTTATATGTGAATCATTATGAATGGTTCATTTGATTGTGTAAATGATATGTTTTGAACATGGAAATGACATAATGAATGATTATTTAAATGGATTGAAGACATGGGAGATTAGCTTGTATTTTAGCAAATGGTTTGATGTGTTTTAGTGCTAGATTAAGGCATGTTGAGTTGATTAAATTTAGTATTGAGTAATTAATGTTACGTATGCATTTTGGCATGATTTTATACAGGGAAATGTTGTGTAAATATGCACCAAAAGTGTATTTGAATTGGTTGGCTTGAAATAGGTACCAAATGGCCTAACTTTACCAACAGAAAAAAGTCCTCGTCTCGACGACCACATTTCCTCATCGTAACGCCGGCTAAACAGTATGTTACGTCATGAAATTGGGTGGCTAGATGTCGTGACGTCACAAAATATTTGGTGACATCACGATCTAGAGGAGGTGACTTCGTGACGTCGGCCCTAAATTTTCAAAAACTTTACAATTTAGTCCTTATTAATGCTCGGGTCTACAAAAGAGCTTTTGTAAGCTCAATTAAGGCTCAAATTTAATTGTGTATCTTAATATATAGGTATTTATTATATGATTGAATATTTGAATGACTTTTTATGGTATACTTGATCATAAATTTTAAAAATATTACAAAAAGGTCCTTATTTGATCTCGGATTGACTCTAACGCATTTGTGTACTCTTATAAGACCCGAAAAGAATGTTCATGTTATTCAATGTTGTATTATTGATTGATTGCATGATTGATGAAGTGAAATGATGTTTTTACTATGAATTAGTTAGTATTTACTCCGACAACGAATGTGTCTCTCTGTTGTTCGAACCCGACGATCTGGTCGAATAAGGGGTGTTACACAAAACATGAGCAAACAATGATCGAGTTGGTCGAACAAAGCCTCGAAGAACCAGTAGAGTTATGTCGAAGGATATAGGAGGAACGGATATTCATATGAACCTCCTTATGATTCATATAAGTATGCAACCGAGAGAGAGCTACAACTAAGGATTGTCTAATAACTATCTAACTTATGATCCACAACCTCAGTATTACTATCAGGATTGGGGTATGGATCCTAAAAAATATAAGGACTTGTCATTAGATGATCATATGACTACATTTGAGGATGATCTATCTGAGTGTAGGATGATGATGTCATCCATGAAAAGCCATATGACTTCCCAGCTAAATCAGTTGTCCTCCTTGGAAAGCATGATGAATTAGATGATCAAATTTTTCTAAAAATACTCCAACAGAAAAGGTCGTGCGTGATGTTCCCCACTCTTACAATAAAGGTCATTATACAATTGATGACCATGTTGAGTTAAATGGAGAAGTTCAATAAGAGCTTGGAATTGTACAATGAAGATTTTAATAAGGAAGAAAGAGTCTCTAATCTAATTAACGTAATAGTATATGTAGGAGTAGGAGTAAAAGTAGGAGTAACGACTAACACTGAGCTTAAATTGGATCTAAATGAAGGTGTAATAGAGCCTGTACACTTTCTGGTCATAGTTAGAGAGATGCCAACTGAAGAAGTCGATGAGTTTGTTCTATTCTCGTTTGAAGGTGGAGGCAAAGCTCGAGCAACCAAAGCCTCACGCAACATTAGGGTGAGGATGCACGATGTAATAATACCCCAGAACATAATATGAGGTTGGCTCAGATTTGACGTCAATTGGCTTGTAATGTGGATGTCGTGTTGGTCAAAGATAAGGTGGTGCTAGTGGATTCAATCGAGGAGGCTGGTTTGCATTTATCAACGGAAGAACAAGCAACAAATCAAAGTGTCGAGAACTAGCTGCAAGTTCTTTTATGGTGGTGATATGAATCATCTCGGTATTTTAAAAAGGACTTTTATGATTTTCTTTACTTTCTACTTTTTACTTTTTCTTATTTGTTTATTTTATTTTTAATATTAATCCTAGTTGTTTTTATTTGTTTTTCACAGTAGGTGTTGATATAGTGGGTGACAGAAACAAAAAAAATTGAAGAAGCCATAAATTGGACTCAATGTCGCGACATGAAAGCATAAAAGTTTCAAATTTGCAACCCGATGCTACGACATTCAAGCCAGAATGCTCTGTCACAACAAGCTACCTCAATGTCGTGACTACATTTAATGGTTTCATGACAATTACTGAAGTGTCATGTTTTTTCCCAAAACTCATTATTTCGGCGTTCTTTTATCCATTGTCAACACCTCTTCTTCTATTTTTGTTATTTTACTTTTATAGTATTATGTTCCATGTTATGTGGTCTTAGTGTTTTGTTTTCCGTTAGGTACTTCTCTATCTACTTGGAGCACATAAGATTTCGATGTCGGTACGACAATAAGGATTCACCTTTATCAGGGAAACTTTCTTGTTTGCGCTTTAATTCTTTTACATTGAGGACAATGTAGGTTCTAATTGTGAAGGGAGTACATGGATTTTAGTTTATATTTTATTTATCATATTTGTTATTTATTTATGTTATATACCGAAAAAATTCATTTTTTTTGTTTGAATTGCATGATGCTTGGATGACATTAAATCTGAGAATATTTGTTGAGAATAATAAGTTATGTGTTGATTTTTGTCAAGCATACATTTTTTTATTGATTGGAGATAATTTGTTTAGTTTTAAGGTAGTTTAATTAGTTTACTTAGTTAAATTGGATAATAGACTAAAGGTAATTATGTAAAATGTTTGATTTTGTTTCATAGGATAAATAAGTAATGTAGATATTTGTAGATAAATGATGTTAGGATCAATAATTATTTATTAGTGTAATTAAAAGCATGAAAGAAATTGTGTGTGGTGAAATTCTTAGGGATGAACTAAGTCATTGTTTGAATATTCGGTGCTCAAATGACACTACCCTTATGCTATGTACCCCTAATTTTTGTATTTTATTACACCTCTTCTGTGACATCATTCACGTTTTATCTCGACCACCGAATGGATTGCTTTATAACGGGGTAACTTTAGTGAAGATTTACGAACGAAATGAAGCAAAATAGCCATGCGAGGAGCCATGGAGTTAACCAACAACCTATTCGAAAAATGCAGCCACCAATGCTGCTCAATAGGATTTCATACTGACAATAGTTGAGCTTGATCGAGCCATTACCAATGGCTACAGCCACTAAGCCAACCGGCTAATAGGTTTCTCTTCACTCTGTCATCTAGAAGAGCTTCGATCTTTTCTATGACATCTCAGGTGAGCTTGGTTTACTCTTAGATAGTATCTTTCATTTGCAGCATCAATCATTCATCAATGAGTTTCAATACTGTGGTCGGCAGTGACAACCAAGATAGTTCTTTTAAATTTAACATCGGTTTAATTATTTCCATGTCTCCATTTCCACTTTCGTTTTTCCCTCAACTTGCTCCAGTTCCTCTTTTCCTGTTACTGATCCTCACCTTGGCTCTGAATTGTATGATTTTACTATATGTTCATTAATATTCCTTGAAATTTTTGGTCCATTTCTTTATGTGATTAGTCGTTATTCAATTTGGTCAATGGTGTTCTCAATGAGTATAACTAATCTATAAATATTTTGAATTTGGTTCATGAATTAAAAAATAAAATTCATTACCATATCCTTTTTTCCAAACAAATTCCAGTAAATTCTAATATTTTAGAAGTGTAATTCTCTTAGGTTTGGAATCATAAAAGTTAAAATTTAAATTTAGATGTCCTCTGTTATAAGAATTATGAAAATAATATGTATATAGTATGCATAATCTGCTTCTTAAAAGATGACAGTCAATAAATTTATAATTTTATGTTCTCATTTTCAATCTTTTCTACATATAATACTAATCAAATACAAATTGGATGGTTGGTAGGTTGCTATGAGGTAGATATTTTAGTCAATGTACTTAGGTTCATAGCATTCATTAATACAATATAACCTTTTCTTGATAAACTTTGAAATTTTAAAAGACTTAAATTTTTCGATAAATTTGGAGCGATTACTTAATTTTACTTTTTACATGAAAGGTAAGTAATTTAACCAATAGAATTAAGATTATATGTATATTTTATTAGCTTCTGTGGGTTAATTATATGATTTAATCATTACGGAGACCCCAATGATGGGCGAAGAGGAAGGCCATGAAAGAAAAGAGATAAAATGGTAGCTAATACCGAAAGGATGATGCTTTCTTTTTGCTTATTTTACATCAGTTCATATTGATGAACATCACTATGATTGGGCTTATACAAGTAAGAAGTTGGACACCATTTTAATAATTATTTTCTTTTCTTTCCTCTTAAAGCTTTCCTTTTAGCATGAAACTAATAGACATATAGCTATTCATCATCATATAGAGGAGACAGAGCTATAACTTCACTCCATTTATCAAAGTTTTGACGTGGTCGGAAGCGTTGGTTGATGATAGCATCTTTTTGTGTTTCCGTACAAGTTTTGTTTTTGAAAATTAACTTAATGGGATGACGGTTGAATCATTTCTTTATTTGGTAATTTTCATTAGGGCAAGTAGTCAAAGTACAATTCAATTATGATAATGGTTTCTTTTTTGATTTGTTTTAAATATATAGGAAATTCTCCCGGAGCGGAGCCATACTAGTAATAGTATATTGTGAAAAGGCAAAGAAAAATGGATGGTAATCCTAAAATGCCGTTGAATCATACAATCCTTCCTTAACATCTCTTTTGTGTTTGTGTCGGGGTCCTCCCTCCCTCCCCAAACCAAAACCAAATCTGGTTTAGACGAAGACAATACAATTCAATGGGATCCCATATTTTCACACCCTTCTTCATCCTTATCTTTTTCTTTCAACTTTCTCCCCTTGTTTTAACTCTCCCAGATTTGCGCAACATACCTCCACATGAAAATCCAGTCTCTCAACAGCCTCAGTTTTCAAATCCAAATCCAGCTCAAAACCAACCTTTAAATCCCAAGCCTCTCCCCCATCCAAATCCATCTGAATCTATCCAAATCCAAATCCATCCCAAGTTACTAGTGAATCCCTCTAAAGATCCTCAGGGTACATACCAATTTTCAAGCCGTCAACCAATTCGAAAGCCATCTGAAATCCTAATCTCTCAACAATCTCAGAATTCATCCGATAACCCAAACCCTCAGCAACCTTCAAATACAAACCAAGATACAAACTCTCAACAGCTTCAAAACCCAACCCAACAACCTCAAAATCAAAGCACTCAACCATTTCAACCGAAGCCGCTAACCCCCAGTTCTCCTGATTCAGATGCGCAACAATTCCTCGACGCTCACAACGCTGCTCGAATTCACGAGAATGAACCATTATACACCTGGGATCAAAAGTTGGCTGACTTTGCTCGATCATGGGGCAATAAGCGCATCAACGATTGCAGAATAGTCCACTCCAATGCGCCCTATGGCGAGAACATCTTCGTGGCGAACAACGACCACTGGACACCTCGAGAGGCTGTCCAAAGGTGGGTGGGTGAAGAGCAATATTATGATAAGAAAACCTTTGCTTGCCAACCGGGGAAACTCTGCGGCCATTATACACAGATTGTATGGAGGGATTCAATAAGAGTAGGATGTGCCCGAGTTAGGTGTGCTAACGGTGGCCTTTTTGTTATGTGCAACTATGAGCCTCCTGGAAATTACAAGAATGAAAATCCATTTGTTCCACACAATCAGTAGACATTCGAGGAATATAGCCCACGCTATATATGTTTTCAAGCTTCACTAATTAATTTATTCATTTTATATTTTATCCATAGTTTATTGTTTGTTTAATAACGTGCAAATTTTGCTACAATCATTATCCTATTCCTAGGCAGGATACGTTTTCAAAGGGTTTTCTTTTAAATTCATATCATTTTAAAACACAAATCAATATTTTTTAATAGATAAGGCATCTTAATTTGAGTCATTTTGCACATTTTCATAATTTTTATAAAATTTATTTTAACAATTCGATTGTCATATATCATACTTCATTCATGTAAATCATGCATATCAAGTTTTATATAAATTAAAATTTTCTAAGTATTCATTTTATGTAAAAAAATTTAACCGTTTAATATATATTAATATAAACAATATTTTCGATCGATAAAATAGAAATATCATAATGATTTAAAAATTACATACATGACAATTATATTTATCTTGATAAATTTAACGCTGGACCATTAAAATATTAATCATATAAAAATTATAAAATGATGTAAACTACACCAATATAACTAAATCTCTTTCCTTTTAATATTCAACTTTATTACCGTTTACAATTATACTTTGTTAAAAATGAAGATATAAATTTAAACCAATTGAACATTAACTTAGTATTATTGTTATTGTAATAATTAGGAGCTTCAAATTTAAACGAACTGAGCTTTAACTTAGTATTATTGGTATTGTAATAACTAAAAATCATAGAGATTCTAGCATGTTTAAGTACATATTTAAAAGTTTAAAAAGAATTATAAATTGCAGGTATTGTTTAAGAAAACTCAAGCCTATAATATAAATATAAATACATGCCAAGTAATCCAATCATCAAACAAATGAAAGAGATCTATATGATTTTTTTTCAAAAAAAAAATTTAATATGAAATTTATTGTTAAAAAACAATTACGATATCAATTTTTTGTGAGAAAAAAAAAAATCGCATATGTTTAAAAGTTCTTAGTGATTGTCTACCTTATTTACATTATGGGGGGAAAATCAAACTATACACACTAAAATTCACAAACACCACACCACCTTATAAGGTCAAAAAGAGAAGCTTTAGCATGCAACATACCTAAATCAACATTAACGGGTATGGCAAATGGATCACTCTCCATAGACGCCTATGGGGAAGTCCACCAAGGGATGCAAATCATTTCTATAACTGACCAACTTGTTAATTTGAACAATATAACAATACCCAAAAAGGAAAACATAAATGGGGCAAAATTATAATGTCATACAATTGAAAGAAATGGATTATGAAATGTCAATTGCTATGAAAAAAAATCAAAAAGGTGAAATCAGTCTTAACAACATTCTGTGATCCAAGATCTAATAAATTTCCTAACTGAAGTATACACCAAAATTGTCACTTCAATAGCGCCCTACTTAATCCCCGTTAGTTAGTTACCACTTGAATCTTCAGAATAAACCGTAACAGTCAGAGTTTTCAACATTCTCTTAACCCAGTTGGATAATTTCCTTCAACTTTCTAAGCAGCAAAAAGATGACATAAAGAAACTGTGAAATTACAATACCTGCTTCGAAAAGCCACTTCTTTCCTTGTTCATACTATCATCTAAAATCATGTAGAAATTCAAACGTACAGAATCTGCGGAAAAATTTAGGATTGTTAATATGATTGTTCAAAGTGAAACGGAAGAATCTTCTGCATGTGTATGATTTTAAGAGAGAAGGATGAGCTTACAAGGCATTACAGCAGGCCTCTGTTAAACAAAACCAACTTCAATTTAAGATTGCAAATCCAACGTGGATTTACATTTGTTACCATGAAGCTAGAAAGATGTCTTTGCCTTTTTGTAGGGTTGATCGAAGTTTGTTTCTTCTACCCTTTTCCTGACAATCCTGCTATCCAAGAAATAAAGCTTTCAGCTATGTAGCACTGGGAGTACAACTTTCACTAACAAAAGCCAGTAGATTTTGGACATTCACTCTCCCTAATGACTCTGTTGTATATAACTTTAAAAGACTGTGAGCCATATGGTCGACTTAGCAAACTGATTGGCATTCTCAACGTCTGTTTTCGGTTTCTTCTACCCCTTATTAGAATGCTGAAGGTTTTCTCACCATCACTCTTCCTTTCAGCATCGCCTTCAGTATTTTTGTTCAGGTTGTTGCGTTGGCTCAGTCCGTTCTCAGAATTGTCAATCATATTTTCATTCAAGCAAACATTTTCCTGTATATTTTCCAAACCAACTCTAGCTTCTTCCTTAACACGACTTATTGCCAGAGGTGCTGAAAGGTTGACTTCTTTCTTAGCTTCCCCAACAGTGTCAATATCTAGTGGCAGCATAGGAGCTGAACTTGGATTTGCATCACCTTGCACTTCAGGCTCCAGTATCTGATCAGCAATTGGCTCAATAGTCGGTGATGGTACAGAGAATTCCATTGGATGACCAGGCCAAACTGTCCCAGGAATAAACTCTGGCATACTGGGGTTCACATTGCACTGCCATGAGAATTGACTGGGATGAAAAGGAGTGCTAGTTACAGGAAAGGTCATTGTTGGTACAGGTTGGGATTGAGCATAGGGTGGATACATAAAGGGTAGAGACTGCATCATGTTTGGAGTTGGAGGTGAGGGATATGGATGATGAGGAGAGGAGCATATTGGATTTGGTAAGATGGTAGATGGTGCAGAGTGAAGAGGCATGTTAACTGCCCAAGGTGCAATGGCTGGAACAGGTCTAGGAGGAGGAGGAAGGGAGATGTTCATGGGGAGTGGAGCAGCACGTGAAATCGATGTTGATGGGTTGAAAGGAGCGGCAGATGCCGACAGCTTCTTATTGGCAAGCCCCTGACCGTTACCAGAGTTTAGGACCAAGGGCTTGCCTTTCAATTCTTCTACCCCTTGTAATGTGGAGTTTGAATTACTGTGCAGTTCAAAACTTCTAGATAGATCCTTCTCACAAAGTTCCTTTTTAGGAGAATCAATTGAAACACTTGTAGATAAATCCTTCTCACAGATTTCCGTTTTAGGAGAATCAATTGAATCAGGTACACCATTTACGAATATGCCATCCTGTACAACTTCATGAACCTCATTACCTCCAGCCTCAAGTTCTTGTCCCTCCAGTCTCTCGGACACCATCAAACAAGAGTTATCTTCCATCACAGCAGTTGGCCTAGTTTCTTCCTTTTTTTCATCCACACCAATTTCCCCTTTCGAGATTTCCTCTTTCAAGCTCTCTGTTGAATCCAGTATAGTGTTCTCACTCTTCTTTTCAAATATATTCTCCATCCCCGTAGTCAACTGATCAGTATCGTCTTTTGTTTCATTCATTTCCTCTCGATGTTTTTCAATGGTGAAGTCTGGGTTATCAGGACAACTAGTTTCAGGCCTGAAATGTAGTTTGGAGATACTACCCGGAGGGGCCAATGCTACTTCCTTGTATGAAGGAGATTTCCCAAGACTGACTGTAGAATTTTTTGGATAGTGATCATTAGGTGTAAAGGCAGAGGCAGAGTCCCCAGGTCTAAACACCTCACCTCCATTTCTAGAGATCTCAGTTGTCCTTTTAGTAGATGAAGAAGTGGACTTAACCCTGTACGTAACGGTTTTAATTATTCTCTTTCCAAATCTTGAACCTTGGGAGGGATTAATAGTGTGCTGATCCACATGACCTCCATGAGATATTGTTCGTTTCTTCAAACGGTAATACCTATTATTTTGATGACTGGCCTTGACTAGAGGGAGTTCCATATCAGGATCAACATTCTTTTTCTGATAACTGAAAACCTTGCCTATACTTGCTCGTCTCTGCTTTAGTCTTCTCCCAAGTGATACAGATGTTCTTACCCTTTGAACGGGTTGCCACCCATCATCCCCTTCAGCATGTGTTTCAGATAGGATGCAATTATCAAGGTCTGGTCTTGCCTCTGTTGTCTCTTCTGTAACAGGAGCCTGAGACCGTGCTGGCAAAGAGCTCATCTCCTGGTTAGCATCCAGTTTATCTTCCGGTTCAGGTACATGTGTCTCCTCATCTGAAGCTTTGTTCACACCCACTTTAGAGGATTCCTCACAACTTGGATAAAGTTTTCCCTTCACCTGTAGAGGAGAATCGGGATTCATAAGAGGTGCATGTTGGATAAAAAGAAAAAGAAAATAATGCATCTGATGGTCCATGCTAGCAGCCATGTTGCCCTTTCCTGATTTACATACTTGCAACTATCCAGGCTTTAACTGAAGTTGGAATGAAAAATTTTCCCCTTCTTTGGAGAAGAATGTGCCATCATATATGTTTTACTGTATCAGGCACAATTATTTTTTTTCCTATTGGACATGGATGACATCCATTTCTAGAGACAACATTTCTACCAGATTCTATAGATACCATGCTAGCTCCACAGCCCCGCATCTAAAGGTCCTACTTTTAACTGTTCTCCATCCACAATAAGCCTTCTCAACATTATATGGACAAGCTTGGAATAGGTTTAATGAAGCACAAAATCTGGTTATGGAAATTTGGCTAGCTCAGTAGTTGAGGAGCTGAAACTACATATTTCTTTCTATAGTTCTTAGCCATTAGTACAATCTGCAAAAAACTTGGTCACCAGCCCCTAGATAATGCGCTAGTATTAACTCATTTCAATCAATGTCATTATTAAAGAGAATCAGATTTGGGTCTGGTTCCTATAATCAACAATAAGTTTGACCAACCACAAATTAAACTCTATCCTACCTTCATAATACAGCTTTTTTTCCTTCCTGCTGCAGCATCTTTCCCTTTGGCATCATGATTTGGATTAATATAGTCAAGCAAATCAGATACACTGCAGAGTAGCATAAACATAAGAAACAGCGTAAATATGTCTGTAAACGTTTCCAGCTTTGCTGGCTTTTTCAATAAATTGCTTAACATTGGTGAGCTAATATATATATATAAGGATGTCTGAATTTTCCCATAGCAGACACACAAATGGAGAATATATATAAACACACAAATGCTGGTAATCCAACCATGTGCTAACCAAAATAATTTTTTATAGGCCAAGCACCTAAAGAATTCTTAGAAAACCAAACTAACTACTACTATATTAATTTGTTAAAACCATTACAACGGCATTTTCAGGAATTGTATAGCTCACTAAGCTAAGTTAAACTAATACAAAGATGGTAATAATCCACGAGAAATGAATGGGGTATCAAAGAACGAACTCAAAACAAGTACATGGAGGGGACAAATAAGTCATGTAGTTTGGTCCCACCAGCCGCCATGACGGGCAGGTCTTGTTTTGTTTCTTTTGCGTGGGGAACAAGGATCTGAGTAGGGGGAGCCAACATGAAGAGTGATGATAGAGGTACTTCGCCACCAGTGGCATTTGAAAGGGTAAATATAAATGTACACCACAGAAAAAGAGGCTGAAGCAGGCTTTTAAGAGACTCTCCAATTAGAACTCATAAATGAAAAGGTTTTTTTTTTTAATATTATTTTAAACTTTTTAAAGCATACCCTTCCATAAGGAAGTTGAAGATGGTTCCACAGTCAAATCTCAAGAATTCTCGAGAAAAACCCTATCAAAGGCACGGATTACTTTTTTCTATTCTGAGCTGGGAAATGCAGGAGCATGTGACATGATAGCTGGACAATTATGTGAATAGCACATAAATTGGCAAAAAGGAAACTTAATACATTCAACAAAAATCAACTATTTCCTAATCCCCTTCTTCGGAGAATATGCTAAGATATTTTACCTTAAATGGCCCTTGCTAGCTATGGATGCATCTGGCTTTTTAGTACCATTTCGTGCAGCTTCTTGCTGTTCAAATGCCTTGGACTCAAAATACTCGAGCCATGCAGCAGCATCCTGAAAGATTTCATCAAAAAGTTTAATCATTGATAATGAATTAAAGAAAACAACCCTAAAAAACTATCATATCTATCATCTGCTGGCAGAAATTATTCACTCAAGTCAAGCATTTGATGCGCTTCTGTCAAAAATTATCAAGCTGCTATTGATGCCAACTTTCACTTTAGCACTGTAAACTAAGAGCTTGAAGCAGCTGTGCTTATCTCTAGGTCACTGGTTGCTCAAAATTTTGAGTGGCATGAATCATATAACGAAGAAATTACATGTTCAATCTATGGACTGCAAAAGATACCTGGGTACGTAAATCATCTGGGCCCAGCTTTGCTCGGAGAATGTGCAAGGTTGTTTGTTCATGTTGGACGCTCAAAGGGTATGCTTCCATCAATGAGAGTGCAATTGCTATAGCATGATAACTTGCTGCTGTCTGAAGACATTAACGGACAAAAGGATTATTCCTTCGAAGATTTTCTCTTTTCTTTGTCACGAAAAAAGTATGAAGAAACAAAGGAAGTCAAAAGTACACAATAGGATAAAATCTTAGTAATGTTTCCTGACAGTTGATTTGGGACATGCATAAACATGAAATTAAGATTTCACGCACTAACTACATTTTTCTGGAAAGCCTTTATTTCATCAAAAACATCTAAGACAGCATTGTCTTAGCACCCACAATATGAAGTAAAAAAAAATTCAAAAACCTCGGCAGTGACTTTTTAGTTTATCCATTTAAGAAAGGTTTTATAATGATTCAATTTCTCTGGAACATGAAATAGAACCATAGATGCATATGACAAAAAGATGACTCAAACCTGAATATGATCAGGACCAAGTAACCTTTGGTTACACTTCAAAGCTTTGTGAAGATATCTAAGGGCAACATGCACATTGCCCAGTCCTTCTTCCATCATGGCTACATTTATGTATGTTGCAGCGGTATTTGGATGAGATGGCCCACAAGTAAGATGTAAAAGATATAGAGCACGCTTTACATATCTGATCCAACAATAACTTATAGATGTTATGATCAAGAGGCTAACCGGAAAGATTTCAAATATGACTTGAAATTGCCACTACCATCTTACAAGATATTTCTTCAGGAACTTACAATGTCCAAAAGCAAACAATAATATCAGGTTCAAAAAGTAAGATTTGAAAAGGAAAATACACCTAGCTAAGCAGATTAAATTAGAATTTGTGACACTGAAATCCATTTAAAGGCCCACCAGAATGTGTGAAGATCACTGCTTCAACATCTATAATTAAAACAGTAAAATGTCCATATATAAAATGCAGACAAACGTACTTAAGAGCAAGTTCTGTCTGCTGAAGCCTGTAATAGAAGACAGCAAGATCTCCATAACTCTTCATTGTGTCAGGATGATCTAATCCCAGTTCTCTCTCATTGATATCCAAGGCTTTTTGCTGGTATATTGTGGCCTGCAGTTGGGGTAGATTATTGATTTAAATTCAACTTGAAACCCTCAACACACAGAAAACTTTTATAGAATTGTTTAGGGTATTCTAGTATGATATGGATTTCCACACTGCAGGTAGAAATGGTTAACAAGAAGACCTGATTGAAATCTCCAGTGTGATATAAAACCACAGCAAGAAGGCTGTAAGCTCCAGCAGTCATTCGATGATATGGACCACAAACTGCTACTAGCTTAGAAAGAGCCTGCCGGAAACGGAGATGTTTAACAGATTAGAGACTAGATTTACGAAAATAAAGTTTGATGAAGCACATGATAGGCATATCATCTGGAATGTATACCTTGGTTCCATAAGTTACGGCATCTTCGAGTTTTCCCTTATCTAAGGCTGTTTTAGATGATTCTAAAAGTTGTCTTCCATCAGCAGATGAGCATGCTGCTTGCTGAAGAGAAATAGAACGCAAGCAAATACAAAACCATGATAAAATCAACAAATTCTGAAACAGAGTTGAGGAAGGAGAAAGGACAATGTTCAAGAATTATTTATAACCTTATGTACAGGAACCAGACTGACAATATCTGATGGTTGGAATGGGCTAGGAGAATCCATGTCAAAATCCCTTGGAACCAACTCAATTCCTACCTAAAAGAAGCAAAGGAGAGAAAAGGAAACTGATACTTATTTTTCATGCTCCATCAACAGCCACATCCTATTTTTGGTAACACGCAACTAGACTATGATTTATAACCTTTCTCTTGGCATGCAAAGTACCCTACATAGCCATAGAGAATGTTCCCTTATTCTGAATTTTGATCAGAACAATTTACATTTTAACCAATTTGATAGCAAAATTCGTCAGTAAAACTCTATTTAGAGAAGGAAGCTGGCCCAGGTATATGCATCCCTCTTTCCATAAAAAAGCACTAATGAAACTATCCATTGTAATTTCAAAAAAAAGTGGCAAAGGGAAAAAATAGCTTCTTATAACTACTTCATCTCCAAAACCCTTCAAATTTGAACAGAAAGTGATAGCCTTTTATACCTTCTGGCATAATCCACGTAGAATTGCAAATTTCCTAATGTCCTTGAAGTCTAAGTTGCTAATATCCCATTCATATCGCTTCATCAAGAAGACCTGCAACCACTTCCACACCAGGGAATGGATTTTGCAAGACTTGTGTAGTTCTCGATTCTTAGGAACTCCAAACATCAGGTTCAGTGTAGAAGCTATTGACACAGCCAGTTTATCAATTTTAACAACAGTGGCAATCACTGCCTGCAGAATATGCTTGAATGCCCGAACAATCATTTCATGAATACAAAGTGACTGCACATGTGATAGCTTTTCTGAAAGCTTGACCTGAGCAGGAAAGAAATACCAATCAATAACTTATCGTGGGAAATAATAAAGTCATTGTTCCATTTTTCTATACCTCATAGGCTCACACACCAATTTTGGGACAGGGGGTTAGGTAGCAAAAAATGGACTGTACACAGAATCTTAACAAGCTATGATGCAATGTCGGTGGATATGTGTTATGCTAAAAAATCTAATAAAAGTTGTGCACTCATAAAAATAGAAAGAAATTGGCAGGGCTTGACAGCTTCGGCAACAAAGAGGAAAAGTATTAAAGAATTCCTTTTCAAACTGGATAAAGATGTTGTACAGGGCAAGCATTTATAAATCAGAAAATATATCAGAGTATGGCACTTACAACATGTCCAAGGGAACGGATCTGAAGACCTCTAGTATGCATAAAATCAGTCAGAGTTCGTCCATCAACCGGTGAGAGTTCCAAAGAACCAAAATCTGCAACCTGTTATTGCATAATAAGTACTAGAGCCAGAACTACTACAAACCTAACTACAGACAAAATCAGGAAAGTGACGAAATAACTCTCAGGATTACCAATTTTGGAAGAGCAACTTCAGTGTAATATTTCTGCGACAATTCAATTAATTCCTGTAAAGTCTTTCAAACAAAATGAACATGTTAGACATATGCTTCCAGTATACAAAATTCTATGCTACAGTAATCAAGAATATCTACCTTGTGATGAAGTCCAGTCTTCGACTCTTCTAGTCGAGCAAAGGCCTCTTCGGATAACTTCCTCTTCAGCACAAATTCATCATCTTTTGAACTGGTTTCAAGCTGAGATTCTATAGAAGCTGCTGTAACATTTTCAACAGCATCCGGATGAGAGTTTGAGCTTCCTGACCCCATATTCCCATCTGATTTTTTCTTGTTCTTGAGGGACCTAAGAGGTGTCCCAAGTCCTGCAAGCTTCATCTCATTCTTAGACTTCTCCCTAGATGGTTTTTTATCTTTTTGTGTACTATTTTGGTCCTGCAAGTGTTGTATCCAGCAGGCTCCTAGTTCCCATCTCACAAAAGGTTTCCGTTCGAGTTCCTCCTCCTCAAGCTTAGCAAGACTTTCTTCCAGCAATCTCTCTATCAAAACTTGGGAAGAACTAAGTCCTTCATGTTCCAAAACTTGTGAAGGCGAAGCTGCCTTATTAAGTTCTGAAGGTATCGTTTTATGAAGAAGTAATCTCAAACTGAGAGAAAAATGGAAGGGAACTCTTTAAGAATTCTGCTTTTGAAGCTGAAGGAGCAAAAAAACAGCCACAAACTAAAGAGCAATAGCCGCGTCGTAGTAAATGAATTATTATGTTGAAATATGTGAAACCCATATTTTTTGGGATATATTTTAAAGTTATTTAAGTAGATAAATTTTTTTTAGGTACTCTTTTCTCTATTTAAATTCAGTTGTTTAGTTAATAAAATATAGAACAATTTTATTAAATACTCTATTGAAAACTTTTATGGCATATGAGGTAGATTATCTCTAGTAGCATCATGGTTAAAACAGCCTTCATTGGAGATAAGATATCCAGCAATCAAATTGAGGAAGAAAATTTTACCGTTGAAACAACTAATGAAAATTATGAGGGCCAAAGTTCTCTAGAAGGGTCTCCATTCACTAAGGAACAACTAGAGCATCTACACAAGCTTTTTCAAACACCATAATTTCAGATGAATTCTTATCTTCCTAATTCATCCAATAATCCTTCTTCCTCCTTTGCCCAATTAGATACTGATTTTTCTGTATTTTCAAAGCCAAACCTTGTAAAACAAAAACGTGGATCGTTGATTCTGAAGCTAGTGATCACATGACTAGTAGTCATTTTCTTTTTTCAACTTACACACCTTGTGCAAGAAACAAAAAAATCAAAGTAGCAGATGGGTCGTTCTCGGCAATAGCCGAGAAAGGCACTGTTAAAATTTCGCATTACTTGGTTTTACATGATGTTTTACATGTGCCAAATCTAGCTTGTAATCTCATATCAGTCAGTAAATTATCCCAGTCCTCGAATTGTCATGTTATATTTGACTCTTTTATGTGTAAATTTAGGACATAGTCTCGGGTAGGATGATTGGCAATACTAAAGAATTTTGTGGAATTTACTTTCTTGACGACGACCATCTAAGTCAACCAACAACTACTTTATGTTTAAATTCTGCTTCTAGTTTTGATAGAGTTATGATTTGACATTATAGGCTTGGACATCCTAATTTTTTCTATTTAAGATATTTGTTACCTAAGCTATTTAAAAATAAAAGTCCTTCATATCACTGTGAATTTTGTGAACTGGCTAAACATAATCGGTCATTCTTCCCACCTCAAAAATATAAAGCTTCCAAACCTTTTTCGTTAATTCATAATGATGTTTAGGGACATTCAAGAGTCTCAACTTTTTCAGGAAAACGTTGGTTTGTCACATTTATTGATGATTATACTCGCATTTGTTGGGTGTTTTTATTAAAAGATAAGTTTGAAGTTAAAAATATGTTTCAGTCTTTTTATGCTATGGTGAAAACATAATTTGGTGTGAGAATAGAAGTACTTTGGAGTGACAATGGTGGGGAAGTTTTTAGTGACCAATTAGGTGTTTTCTTAACCAAACATGGTATAGTCCACCAAAGCTCTTGTACAAATACACCACAACAAAATGGAGTTGCAGAAAGAAAAAACTGACATCTTTTGGAAGTAATTAGAGCCTTGATGTTCACTAGTCAGGTACTACATTATCTTTGGGGTGAAGCCTTGTTAATAGCTACATATCTTAATAATAGAATGCCTAGTAAAACTTTAAACTATAGAACTCCTTTCAGTCTCTTTAAAGATAACTTTCCTAACTCTAAATTGATCACAGATTTATCCCTCCGAGTTTTTAGGTGTAGTGTTTTTGTTCATCTTCACAACCAAGGTAAACTAGATCTTAGAACAAAAAAATGCATCTTTGTTGGCTATGCTTCTAATAAAAAGGATTACAAATGTTACGATCCAATTGATAAGAAGATTATTGTTACCATGGATGTCACATTTGTTGAAACACAATCTTTCTTTGATTCTAATCTTCAGGGAGGGAATTATGGTAAGGAAGATTCTATAATTGATCAAGAAAACACTAGGAATATACAACATAGGATTCTAATTATGGGGAAGGTGAATTTATGATTAATACAGAAATTAATGATGTCAATCTTATTAATGAAAAGAGGTATGAAGGTGTAGAGTCTGATCATGAGAATAAAGAACAAACAGAGGAGTTAATTGTTTACTCAAAAAGAAATCGAAATCAAGAAAGTGAAATCCACCAAATTCATCTCCAAGAATCCGACCCGCAAGATCTTGTCAAAGGTCCAGGTAAAGCTCATAATCCAACCAATGAATTTTCTGATTTAGACATTCCAATTTCTAAAAGAAAAGGTGTTAGAAATGTTGTCAAATATCTCATGTCTAACTTTGTGTCCTATAAAGCCTTGTCTTCGACATTCTCAACATTTGTTTCGTGTCTTGATACTGTGAAAAATACCAAAAATGTGAAAGATGCTTTACAAGTTCCTGAGTGGAAGGAGGCTATTTTAGAGAAGATGTGCGCTCTTGAAAAAACAGGTGCACGGGAAACAATGGAATTACTTGTAGGGAAGAAAACTGTGGGCTGTAAATGGGTGTTCACAACCAAATTCAAACCAGATGGATCTTTAGATAGATACAAAGCTCAACTGGTGGCTAAAAGGTACACTCAAACATACGGGATAGATTATTTTGAAACATTTGCTCTAGTAGCCAAATTAAATTTTGTTAGAGTTCTTTTATCAATTGTCGTTAATCTTGATTGGTCCTTACAGCAACTAGATGTGAAGAATGCTTTCCTAAATGGGAAACTTGAAGAAGAAGTTTACATGGATCCTCCTCCAAGTTTTGAAGAAAAATTTGGAACTCGAGTATGTAAGCTCAGGAAATCTTTGTATGGTCTAAAGCAGTCTCCTCGAGCTTGGTTTGAACTGTTCACTCAAGTTGTTAAAAAACAAGGATACTCACAAGGGCAAGCTGATCACACAATGTTCTATCGACACTCACAAAGAGGTAGAATAGCAGTTATTATAGTTTATGTCGATGATATCATTCTTACAGGAGATGATGTGGATGAAATAAGGCGTTTCAAGGAGCATCTAGCATTGGAGTTTGAGATCAAAGACTTGGGTCCTTTGAAATACTTTCTTAGAATGGAAGTTGCTCGATCAAAGAAGGGTCTTGTGGTCTCTCAGAAAAAATATGTGATTGATCTTTTAAAAGAGGCTAAGATGAGTGGTTGCCACCCAGCTGACACACTAATTGGTCCAAATGTAAAATTCGAAAATAACGAAGGTCGATTAGTTGATAAAGGGCAGTACCGAAGATTAGTTGGTAAGTTATTTTACTTATCACATACAAGGTCAGACATAGCTTTTGCAGTGAGCTTAGTGAGTCAATTTATGTACTCCCCAATAAAGAAACATGAAGAAGCAGTGTTTTGGATTCTGAGATACTTGAAGAGTTCACCTGGAAATGACTTATTCTTCAAGAAATACAAACAAAGAGGAATTGAAGCTTATACAGATGCAGACTGGGCAGACTCAATAACAGATAGAAGATCTATATCAGGATATTGTACATTTGTTTGGGGAAATCTTGTGACTTGGCAAAGCAAAAAAAAATGTTGTAGCAAGAAGTAGTGCAGAGGCTGAGTTTAGATCAATGGCTCAAGAAATTTGTAAAATGATGTGATTAAAAAGAATTATGAAAGAGCTGAAGAAACCAATAACTTCACCAATGAAGTTGTATTGTGATAGCAAAGCTGCCATTAGTATTGCTCACAACCTAGTCCAGCATGACAGAACTAAACATGTTGAGATTGATAGACACTTTATCAATGAGAAGATTGAAGAAGGTCAAGTGTGCATGTCGTTTGTTCCTACAAAACAACAGACTGCTGGCATACTCACCAAAGGGCTCTCTAAGACAAGCTTTGATTTTCTTGTACGCAAGTTGGGCATGATTGATATATATGCAACAACTTGAAGGAGAGTTGAAATATGTGAAACTCTTATATTTTGGGATATATTTTAAAGTTATTTAGGTAGATAAATCTTATTTAGGTAGATAAATCTTAGAATAAATCATTTGAGATATTCTAAGAATATTTTATTCTATCTTTTAGTAGTTTATTAGAATAAGGAATTATTTTTCTTATCTTTTAGTAGTTTATTAGAATAAGGGAATTGTTTTCCCAATTAGGTTATACGTTTTTCTCTATTTAAATTCAGTTGTTTAGTTAATAAAATATAGAACAGTTTTATTAAATGCTCTCTTGAAAACTTTCATATTATACCTTTCCATTTCAAAACTCTCTTTCTTATTCGAAAAATAAAAAAAGGAAAATTGCATTAAAGGACATAAAAATGTTAAAATTCCATTAAAACCAACAACTATATGCAAGCCATGTCATCTAGATGCAAATCAAGAGAACATCAATCCAAAGATCCGCAAAATTGAGTTTCGAGTTTTCCTTCCAGGATAGATAAACACAGACCAATATGAAAGATTTAGCTTGAAATTTAATAAGATATGTAGTCACTCCATCTAAATGCAAGTTAAGCGAACACCAATCCAATTATTTTCATCTGTGAGGTTTAAGTTTTCCCACCGAGATAGATGAATATTGAACTTTAAAAAAATTTTAGCTGAAACATAAAATATTATGTTATTTTCAAATCCCCCTTTAAATACACTCAAGAAGAGTATCATTTATCAAACTCTTTAAAATTTATCAAATCAACAGTTTGTTCCCTCTACTATAAAATATAAAATATAATACAGCTCAAGCAAATAGATATTTGACACAGAAGAAATTGGTACCTGTTAATATTGAGGGCATTGGCCCCGCCTTCTGGCTGTTCAAGTTCAATGCTTTGATATGGTGGACTGCTTTTCTCATTCTCTCTCCCCTCAACCTTCGCAAAGGCAATATAGCCACAGTATCTCACATTTAAAACACCAAGAGTGGAAGTATCCTGCAGTCAAAATATAAAAATTGCCTCAATCTTACCAACTCCGAAAGTAGAATCTAGACCATAAAGAGATTCATTCATCATTAAAATTTTCCAGAAAATATCTTACATGCGCAACCGTATTTTCATCAGCTGTGATCCCTTTCAATAAGTTTCTTTCACGCAAATTTGTTTGATCTACTCCAGTTGCTTGAATTCCATCAATCTTAGTGTCCACCTTACAGCTTGCATTGGGGGCATCTTTCATTACCATAATATTCAAGCCCCCTATTCTCTCAGAATACAGAGTTTCACAATTCTTTATTGAACAGGTCGGATTCATCTTTCCCATTACATGCTTCACAGTCCTAATGGCTCTGAAAATTGCCGTGTCGACAAATAGGCTGTGAAGAAGAAATGCTTTCCTGTCCCGTATTTGTCGCTCCTCTGCTGTCTTGCTGGGCATAGATGCAAGAACTGAAAACTCATAGGCCCAAGGTATCGAATCGTTTTTTCCGTCTCTTCCTAAGCCACCTCCATTACCCCCCCACGTTTCATCCTCCATGGGAAGAGGTGGGAAATTTGATGGTGATTGCGCTACAGTTGGAGGTACAAGCCAGGTATTCGCTCTGAAGCCATAAGGAAGATTCCCAAACTGACCAAAAAAAAAAAGAAAAATGAAGTTGTGAAACAATACAAAAGCTAGGCTATCTTCATGAACAACTTCTTGATTCTTGAGCATTTTCAGTCAAGGCAACTAAATAAAGGGACAAGCACTGATAAATGGTCATATACCTTATTACGTTCCGTAAACGCTTTCATGAGATCGTTGTAGGCCTGTAATATTCTTATCAGGGTATTAACATGAGGAAATATTATCAAAAGAGGCAACATGAAAAAGGTACGAGTTAATATATGCTTTAAAGTTTAAATGAACATAAAATATGAATAAAAAAAGTGAGAGTTTCTGGATTTTATGGAATGGAAATCAGGAAGTAAATTTAACTGAATGGTATACATCATTCAAAGAGAAGCCATTACTTGACACAAATGAAGTTAAAACAAGTCATAAATATATTCCTGCCAAAACAGAATTCCGAAAGACATTACAAAAAGAAAGGCAGCAGCTACTCAATATAATTAAAATTTCAAATAACTTAAATTCAAAATAATTCAAACCCATAAAATAATTAAAAAAAATTTCAAATCCATTCAACTCAATTTAATCCGATCTAAAATTACTAAATCCGTCCTATTCGCAAGTTTAACTGAAATCCATGTCGAGTAATTACAACAATTTAATATTTTAGTCAGAAAAACAATGCCAACAAATCATCTAGTTACCTCGAAAATCACATACTTAAGGTTTTCCTTTTCGCAGACTATTGAAATATCTCTCATCAATTTAAACCATAAAAGTCAAGCCAATGCAATAGCTTATATCGACAAGATCCACACGACAGAAATTAAAACATAAAGCTTTGAGTACCGAACACAACTCCAAATCCAAATATTACTGCTTTCGAATTTCAAAAATCAATTATCGCATACCAACAGTTGCACTAAAAGCTTAAAAACACCATAAATATCGCAAAAGTTTCTTTTAACCAAGCATATTATATCTCCAAGTCAAATACTTCTCATCAATATGATAAATGTCAAGTCAATACCAGTTTCACCCCTCACAATTTCAAACATAAAATTTTGATACCCAACTTAACTCCAAATCGAAATACTATAGCTTTCAAATTTAAAAGATCAATTATTACATAACAGTTGCACTTGAAGCCTATATACATCATAAATATCCCAAAATTTTCTTTTAACTAAATATATTATCATCTCCAAAGTCAAATTCAAAATCTATGTACCATAAGGAAATCCAGTTAATGAGATCTCAACCAATAACTCCCCCTGCTAGAAATCATATTACATGTACAAGATGACGAAAACCAACCAAATGTAGGACTTGAGATCACACTTACCACCAAATGTGCATAACTATCATTAATAATTGATCTTGCCATATAATTTATTTGAAGCAAAATAGATTTCTGTAACTCAAAATACCCAATCAAAAATGAACTTCCATATAAAATGTTTCGATAATCGTAACTTCAGCTTTTATACGAAGAAAGCACAACATATGGCATGTACCAGAATAAGTGATATTCTCCATTAGTTAAACATACTCCACATGAACTGATTTATACCTCAATCAAAAACTGTAATCGCAAATAATCAACATGACTATTGAGTATGGAGATGTTCGTTGCACTCCAAAATAGATACTTAAATAATCACGGTTAGATACTTTTTCACCGAAACCAAACCACTTCAAATTAAGCAAATATCCTCTTATGCACCATTACACCGACTAACCATACATTGGTGCAATATTAAAACAAAATCCGCCAAGGCAATTACAAACATTACTACCAAATACCAATAATTAAACATCTCAAATTTTCAAAATCTTATTTCGCCTCAACGCCATTTCCCTTACTTTAGTCCAAAAGAAGCAAATTTTATACCGGTTACCGAAGACTCAATAAACATCCACCACAGGTCTAAAATCTACGTAGATCGGAAATCTAACCCACGTCTATAAGATCTCGAAGGATCGGAATCATTCTCCAGATTGTTCATATTCAGTTTAAAACAAATATATATTATGGAAACTCCCATCACATAACTCAACAGACTCTTATTAGCTGATAAACAAACTGCGCAACCAAATATTATCATGTTCAACGAGGGAAAACCATTAAAAAGAAGGCATGAAAGACTAATATCTCCAAAACTGGTAAACTCATTAAGAAGGGAATCAAAAGCTTATCACGTTTCAAAGCGTTTTAGATAAGCTGACATAAGTAATATCTTAAAAGGAGGGAAAATGAAAAACTGACCTTATCAAAAGCTTTACTAAGTTGGCGTAACAAATCAACAAGATTGTGACAGAGAATCCGCTGCTTCGTAACGCTATAAAAACCTTTCCGGCATGATTCCACGTGAACCAGCTTTCCATTGCAAAGCTTAATCTGGTCATTATCAAACAAATATATTACAGATACAGGAGAGACCGGAAGACACTGTATTGCCAAGAAGGAGAGGTTCAAGGACGAAGATCTCACGTCAAGGGAGAAGAGATGATCATCGGCTGAGATCTCCTCAACTTGCTGCGTATTTGCCCTCCTTATAACTGAAAAGGAAAAGGAATAGTCGCTAAGCTAAGTTCAAACCGTACGCGAGGGAAGCAAGAGAAAAATGCAAACAAATAAAGACGGAAACAATTATAGAGAGAAACAGTACATTGAAGAGGAGGAGCGAGATGAGAGAGGGAAAAGAAATCGTAGAAAGTGCCGAGGTTAGGGCAAGAATGGCTCATCTCTCCTTCTGCATCTACCGGCACGTCCTTCGTAGAAGATTTCGAAGCCGATTCCTTGTTCGCACCGGAGACGGTTTTCTTAGCTGCTGCACAGCCTTTCTCCTGCGCAACTGACGCATTCTTACTGGCGTCCGGCTTCAGCTGATCTTTGGCGGTGACAGATGAGCCGAAGCTCGTGGTGCAAGCCACAATATCCAGTACCCGTCTGACGTGCGCCGCCGCGCTCTCTTCATCGTAATCATCTGGGTTTTTTTTCAAATTTTAAAACACAGAGAACGTAGCAGTTAGGGGTTTTATTTTTTTGGAGGGAAATGCCGCGAGAAGCAAAAGTGTCTTTTCAACGTATATTTTTCGTCCACGTCGTAACTAATCGACGTTTATAAAAATACATTTACATTTTTGCCCTCCTTTAGCTTACCCTCCGTTAAGGTTAATACGCACGGTCTGAGCGCCAAAACGTCCACGGTGTCTTTTAACCGCAACCCTCTTACCTGTAACCGTTAAAACAGAAAAATGCTGAAGTTTGTTTCATTTTAACCGCGGTTATTACTTATTTTCGAGTTTATAATAATAACGATAATAATAAATGAAATTTTTAGTATATTAATTAATTTCATTATTATGAATATTTATCAAAACATAATTTAAATAAATTTTGTATATAGTGCAAAATGAGATGCACCTTTCTTTCCTTCTTCTTCTAAAGAAGACGTAAACAAAATTACAGTCCATTATTTCGGAGACGGAAAATGATGGCCATGATATTTCCAAGAGCTATTTTATCAACTTGAACATGATCTGTGTGTCGTTTCTGCTGTCATATTCTTTTCAAGCTGACATGATTTTCTGATATTTGGTCGAAAATTTATTAATCTAAAAATAAATTATATAAAAGGGCCTAATGATTTTTCTAACTATAAAATAAAAAATTTGTAAATTAGTTTACCAAAAATTATTTGTACTAGAAATGCATGTACCCTCACGACCTTACCTCATGGGATAAGGAAAAGTTTGTGATGTTGCAGGCCTCTGTATTCACCGATAAAAGACGACGTACATCTAGTATCCTGTCTGTCGATATCCCCTGCCCATTTTTATTTACAAATTATTAAATTTACACCATTTGTAAAAAGAAAAATAAATAATAATGATAATTCTAAAAAATTGTAGCGTATTGTTGTATCCTGCACATATTTATATATTCAACATATTAGCAACCAACTTCATTTCAAGGTCGAAAAGATAAATATTATCTATTCTTAGAATATATTATGTCGCAATTAAATTTAAAATTAAAACGAATTGTATTTTTTAAATTGAACTTAAATTCTTCCAAATTCCAAACTTCATTTAAAGAAGCTCAACTCCAAATAAAAAATAAAAGCTCAACTGCTTTCCATTTCCATAATTGGTTGAGATATTTAATTTGTGAGAATTGGGGCCCAAAGAATTATTAATAAAATGGTTGCTGACGAAAAGACGATTGTGTAACGAAATCCAGCTCCAAAAGCATGAAAAACGAAAAGACGCCTCTTAAAATTTAAAAGAAAACGCACACACATACCACACGCACATGGTGCCACGATGATAAACAAAATCGCTAAGGGAGGCTCAAGAACATGAAAATGAAAATATTAAAAACGCAGGGACCAACCTTGAGAACAACATGAGTTTCATCGGGGAGGTGTACGGTGATGTCCATCACCACCGGCAGAACTGCAAACAAAATGAAAAAAGGCCGGCGCCGGCAGGGCGGGGCGGGGCGCCGCTGTTAAATTTGAGTAATTTATCAAATACGATTGAGAAATACTAATAGAGTAATACCCTTCTCTTCTTTCTTCTTCTTCTCTCCTTTGGCCTTCCCTCGGCTGTTCCTTGGAGCCATTTTCAACCTTGGGGTAGATGGGGATGGGAACTGGGAATTTCTAACTTTAAGCTCTTTTAAATAAGATATTTATAGCTGCACGCCTGTACCAAGAAAATGAATCATGTTACGTATCGTCATCTTCATAAACAAAAAATTAATCAAACGATAAAACATATTTGTAAAAAGCAGGTTTTGGAGTATATCCCAATTCTTATTTTAATTCCAATATAACATATAAATGGCAGAAACCAATCGAAACTAGCTTTCTATGCAGAAAATTTTTCCCGACTTATATGAACTTTGGAACTAATTAATATTTCAATGGTTACCAAGCAGCAGCAGCAGCAAAAAACAGATGATTTTTCCGAGACTTGAAGGTTGAAGAACAGAGATAGAATAGTTTTTTTGTTAATAAAAAGCTGGAAAAAAAGGAAGGTATTTCAGCTATGGGATAACGAAGAGAGCATAACCATTGAAGCTCTCATCCGCGGTGGGGGCAATAGAAAGAGATGATATAAGAGAGGGTTTTGAGGTATGATAAGGAAGGAAGGGCTTAGATTTAACAGTCAGATGAGTATATCCCATTTTATGGCAGTTTCTGGGCTTATACACTGATAATCATTTTCTGGGAATTTTTAAAAAAAATAATTATTATTAGTAGCAGTATATTTTAAAACAGAGTTTTTTAATGAAATAATATAAAATAATAAAATAAATACTGAAATAAGATAAACACCCTATTATTTATCAAAATAGGCAAAATGAACAGTGTATCATCTGTGCCGCCAATTGCTCCGGCAGCCCCCATCTCCCATACCATCAATAATTGCTTGAATCATTAAAATTTTAAAAAATATTTAATTTTTTTAGGTGCCGTTTGAGCAATCGATGGCACCAGTATTTCAGACTTAGAAATACACTAAAAAATACCTAGAATATATAATTTAAAATGGTATATTTTTTATCTGAAATATTAGTACCGCCGATTGTTCAGATGACATCCAAAAAAATTATATATTTTTTTAAAATTTAATGATTCAAGCAATCATTGGTGATAGGGAAGATGGGTGTCGCCAATTGTTTAGGCGACACCGATGATATGTTGTTCATTTTGCATAATTTGGTAAATAATAGGGTGTTTATCCTATTTTAATATTTATTTTATTATTTTATATTATTTAGGTAAAAATCCTTTAAAATATAAAAAAGTAAATTTGCATGTGGTCATTTACGTATTAAGTATTTATATATGATGAGTCTTACTAGTTAAAAATATAATAAATATATTTATTTTTAATCAATTTTAAAATCTATACTATTCCTTTTGTTGTGATTATGTGTGTTTTTATTTTTATATTTTTATAATTAATAAAATTTATACATGATCAGATTTAAACCAAAACATCATTTCTATCATTTTTTTATTTGTCATTTGAACTGAATCAATTTTTAGTTTTTATTTAAAATTTTAATAAGTTATGTCTATGTTTTAAATTTTTATATATTTATGCATATGAATAATGTTGTTGATTAAGTTGGTGTCGTAAGTCAACTTTGCACTAATGCAAGATTGTTGACAACACCATTATAAATAATTATAATGCATTTAGTATTCTTAATATGATGTATTAACATGTTTAATTTTCATTTCACTCATAATTTAATATAATATTTTATTTTAAGATTGTATATATTTCATGTGTATTTTTATTAATCAATTTCAAATAACATATTTCATTATTTATTGTATTTATCTTTAAAAATAAATTTATATTTTAAATCGTTATTTTCATGCACATATACTTATGATAAATTTTATAAATTAATAGGGTTGTATTTGAACACAGTTCATTAATAATATACATTAAATACAAACTTTAATTTTATTTTATTGAAAATGCAAACCTTAATTTTAGAACTCCTAATGACAAATTCTCTCAACATTATACTTTTTATATCTAAAATATTTGACTCAAATTTTTATTTAAATATATTATCATAATAAGTTTTTCTTTTTCTTTTCTTTTGAGAGACGCTACTTGATTCAATAAGTTGTTATAATTGTAATATGTTTTAATTCTTTGGGAAAATGATAAAAACTGAAAAGTACCGTAATATTGGGCCATAGCTGCCTACCTCATTGACAGTTTGCGGGTTTTTTACATAAATAGGTTGAAAAAAAAAATTTACTGAAATAGAGTGTCAGAAAAGGTATTTACCAAAATGGGTTACTTTTTTCATTGGAGCCTATTAGATAGGCGCCAATGAATAAAAAATAATATTTTTTGAATAAAATATTTTTTATATTTTTAATAATTTTTTTAAAATACGGGTCAAAATACGGTCAACGGTCGGGTCGGGTCGGGTGGCGCCTATCGTAGGCGCCAATGAAGGTGCCTCATAGAGGCGCCAATGAAGGTGTCTTATAGAGAGCGCCATTACTAGACCTGTCCATGGGCGTAGTCAGCCCAAAAAATTTCACCGGCTCGAAATATGGGCCTAAAATTTTGTCCAGTCTGCCCGAAAAAATCATGTGCCCAAGCCCGCCCGCCCATTTTTAAATAAACACCAAAAATTTTAAAAATAAAAAAGTATTTTAAAAATAAAAAATAAAAATATATTTATTGTATTCGGGCGGGCCCGGCCAAAAAGTTGTGCTGAGGCCTGCCCGCTTTCTAAACGGCCTAATTTTTTGCTCAAACCCATATTTCAAGCGGACCATCGGGTCAGGCCCCCATGGGACGGTCTATGGCGTAGAAGGCCTCATAAATTTAGGATTATGTTATAAATTTTGTGTTTGTAATTATTTAAAATTTAATTTATTAGTAATAAATTACTAAATTACTAATAAGTTACTAATAAATTTATAACATAATCTTAAATTACTAACAAATTAATTATAAAATAATTACAATATTCATACAAAAATTACAATATTACAATATATACGACATTCAATATTCATACAAAATTATAATATTACAATATTCATACAAAATTACAATATTCATATAAAATTGCAATATTTTTGTTATTAATTATTAATTATAAATTATCTATATTTAGTATGAATATTGTAATTTTTTGTATGAATATTGTAATATTATAATTTTGTATGAATATTGCAATTTTTTGTATGAATATTGTAATATTATAATTTTGTATGAATATTGTAATGTCGGTATATATTGTAATATTGTAATTTTTGTATGAATATTGTAATTATTTTATAATTAATTTGTTAGTAAATTAGGATTATGTTATAAATTTATTAGTAACTTATTAGTAATTTAGTAATTTATTACTAATAAATTAAATTTTAAATAATTACAAACACAAAAATTTATAACATAATCCTAAATTTATGAGGCCTTCATTGGCGCCTAGAGCTGTCCATGGGCCGGGCTGGGCCCAAAAAATTTTCGGCCCGACTCCTAGGCCCGGGCCCGGCCCAAAATATGGGCTTGAAATTTTGTCCAGGCCCGGCCCGGGCAAAAATCATAGGCCCAGGCCCGGATTGGCGCCTCCCAGATAGGCGCCAATACTATGTATTATACGGGTTCTATACTAACCCGAAAAAGTATAAAATTATATTTTATTCAAAAAAAATTTATTATTATTTTATTTATTGGCGCCTATCTAATAGGCTCCAATGAAAAAAGTAACCCATTTTGATAAATATTTTTTCTGACACCCTATTTCAGTAAATTTTTTTTTTCAACCTATTTATGTAAAAACCCACAGTTTGCATTGCAGGGCGTGCCTCGTTCGGGTCCACAGCCACCTCTACCAATATATTTACTATGAGTAGAAAGAAAATATTCCACTTACGGAAGAAAACTTCTAAATTTTTTTCAGATTTTTAAAATAAAATGTTTTTAGAGAGAATTTAGAGTAAATATTTGAAAATGATATTATTGAGATAAATAATTAATAAAAAATTTATTTTTATATCATTAAATAAACATAAGATCATGAAAAATATTTAATTTGAATAGATTTCTTTTCATATTCAAATCGAAATCATTTTCCTTAATTTTTTTATAAATTCTTTACCGACCAAATTATTTGATCACACTTCTTGCATTTGAAAATCTAGAGTTAAGAGGAAGTAAATACAAAAATGGGGGATTATTGTACTATGTAACAGAGATAGTGCTACATACTTGGAATATTTTTAATACTGAAATGGGGAATTATTTTAACATTAAAAAATTATACAACCCACAGAAAGGGCGGAAAGATTAGTCCATGGCTACTAAATAAGTTTAATTTCTACGTCACTGCTATCACGATTACGAAAAAAGTGCATAGCTTTTATCGTATTTATTTTTATAAAAGCATTTGTTCTTCTTAATCTTGTATTATCAAGAAAAAGCATAATTTTATTCACTAATCGTACATTAGTTTTGATTACACTATCAAATACTATAACTTTGAATTGAACCAAAGAGGGATTATCAATTAATTTAAAATAGATGGACGGTGAGAACATTTTTCATTATATTATTATCCATCTCCCCATTCTAAATTTTTATTTTTTAAAATATAACGATAAAATCAATACAACAAAAATAAATAAAGAAAAATATTGCAAATCTCAATACAACCATATCTAAGTTGAATTCTTTTATCATTTAAAATAAGTCACTTACATTTTAATTTGGTGCAATTATACACATAATATTTTGATTATGGTTTAAATGTATATCTGAAACTTTAATTTTAATTCAATCATACACATATAAAAAATAAATACATCAATTTATTTTTATATTAAATAAATATAATTATTTGTGTATGTGATATATAAGCATAAGATGATATTATATCAAATCAAAATTTCATTCATAAAATTGCATAAAATCAAAATTCATGTAAAAATTGTACATTAAACTGAAATTTATCTATAATTTTAAAATTTATGTTTTAAAAACAATATTAAGAAGAATGATAAGATTTGAATTTATATTATTTAAGTGCCAACCAACACTCTAACCAATATTTCAAATCAGTTTTATAATGGGTAATTTATTTATTATTCTAGAAACAAAATATTTAAAACGAGTATTATATTTATAATTTTAATTAAATATAAATACAAATATAAATATAAATATAAATAATATATTTTATTATTAATAAGTAATATAAATCGAAGGAAACAATATTCTAAAATACTTTGTCCAGCCTAGTTTATACATGTGTCATGAGTATATACACTCAGTCACGAAAGTGGAGGAAACTATTATGCCTAAATTAAAATAAGGTCAAATCCCATTACATTGAGATGTTATTTTCAAATTTCAAACCAGTCAATTGCTGGTCTCGAAGAGAATGAAACATTTTCCATATCCTGTGGAATTTGTTAATATTATTAATTAATGGATTATAATATTAGAAATAAAAATATTTTACAAATAAGTCTAAAATGATATCATTTGTATTTAAAGGGCAGTAAAAGAATAATAAAATAAGTGTTACTTGTACCACACATCCTTCAATTTAAATTAGTTTCTAAATTTGAAATCATTCTAATTATATCCTTAAAATATTGATGTTATATCAATTAGGTCCTTTCGTTATTAAAAGCGTTAATTTAGCCGTTAAATGATATTTCAATTCTTATGTAGCTAAATTTAAAATGAAAATTTTATATAAATAGAACATTGTTATATAAATTTTAAAAGTAAAAGTTAAAAATAAAGTAAAATTGAGGGGAGGGGGGAGAGAGAGAGAGCGAAAGAGAGTGATAACAAGAGGCGATTCTAGGGGGGCTGGCATGGGCCTCGGCCCCCCCTAAAATGAAAAATTATCATTTAGGCCCTCTAAATTTTTTTTAAAATTTTAAATTAATAAAAGTGAAATTGTACTTTGGCCTCCCCTAAAATTATAAAAATTTTATTTAATACTTTAAAAATTATAAATATATAGACTATAAAAAAATTAAAATTTCATTCACCCCCCCTTAAAAAATTGTTCTGGTTTCGCCCCTAACGATAATGCTTCTGTAAAAGCTTCGGAAATCTCAAACCTAAGATTTTTTTTTTTGAAAACATCTATTTTTATAATATTTATTTTTTAATTTTTTTTAAATTATGTCACATAAGATCTTATTTATCATTTAATAGTTAAATTAACAATTTTAGTAACAAAATGACCTAATTGATATAACCTCAATATTTTAAAGATGTAATTAAAATAACCTAAAATTTAGGGATCAATTTAAAATGAAAGTCTGAGGATCATCGATGCAATCGACTCATAAAATAAATAAAATGGCACTTTGACAAATTATGTTTTAGCAAGTAGTATGTCATGCTAATTGACATGTCTTGATATCAATTAATACATGTTAACATATAAATCATATATATATCAAATTAATTAATACTAGAAATCCTATCACACACGTATGCGTGTGAAACCACAAATTTAGAATATAAATATGTGTTTAAATAACACATAAAATATGTATGATATTAAAATAATATATATTAAATTCTAAGTAAAATGAAATTTAAATACATGACTACATCATATTAAGATTACTAAATGAATACAATTATTTATCATGATATTGTCATCAATCCTAAGTTGGTGTCGAGTTAATTTGTTACACCATCTCAATCAACAACATTACTATTAATATATGCAATCAATGGAGGTGATAAAATGTGCATAATAGAATTAAAATATATAAAATGTCAAAATAAAATTCTAGTTAAGTGGTAAATTTGAGGTTTTGTTAACCCAATTGGCATAAGTTCAAATTCCATTATATGCATATTGTTAATTAGGGGTGTTCAAACGGTCGGTTCTGTTAATAACCGAACCGTATTAGCATTAACTGAATTATAAAAATCTTTACCCGTTAATCAAATCAAAGTTTTTTTCAAGCACATTAATCGAATCGAAATATTTCGATTAATTCGGTCGGTTAACCGAATTAACCAAATTTTATATGTTTTTATCTTTTGGTTAAAATAAATACAAAACATGCCACATCCCAAAATTGGGCCTAGAAGTTTTTAGGGTAAATTAGGAATTTTGGCTCGGAATGGGTTCGAAAAATTCTGAATTGTGGTCACTCGAAATTATTTTCGATCATGACTTTTAAAAAACTAAATAAAAATTTGAAAATAATGCTGAAAAGACCTTCAATTGTAAAATAAGGACTATTTTGTAAAATGGTTCAATTTAGGAGTAATTTTAAAGCAATTTTACCAAAGTTTTAAAGATACCTTATTTTCCCCTTTATCTTCACAAAACCCACGTTAGTTTTTCCCATTCTTTGTGTTTGCCATCCCTTGTTTTCCCAAGCTCCTCTCATTCAATTTTGATTTCCAAATTTCAATTCCTTTGATTTCTTTCATCCCCATAACATTAAATCTCTTTAGAATTCCATAAAAACCATCAAAAACACCATAGATTTCTCTATTGCTTAACTTTTGGATTTTTCATATTTTCAATCAAACGCTTGATTCTTCATCAACTAAGGTAATGTTTCATTTTCCTATTGGTTTTTAATGATATCTAGCCTTTTAAATTGAGTTTTTACCTATTGAATCGAAATATTTTAATAAAACCCGAATATTGGGTCGTTAATGGTGAAATTCAGGATTTTGCATAAAAAAGTTTCAAAGTATTTTTCAACTTGTTTTGACATGATTAGAAGGTTTATAAATTTTTTCTAAAGTTTCGTTAAGATATTTTAAGGTTTTATTGAGTTTTCATGAAAACTACCTATTTTACGTTGAAATTTTGGAACCACGAATTTGGGTAGTTTTATGTAGTTTGAAGGTTAAGAATCAGTCGTAGGTGAATAATTAGATGAATGAAATCAATTTTAGGTAAAAAGAATAAGTATAGACCGAGATAATTGAGTTTCAAGTTTGCTATGTCAAAGATTTCGGTTCCAAGAGGAACTAACTTAGGCCTACATTTTGGTTGTTTTAAGAGTGTCTACAGCTAAATTCTAATCATGGTTATTGTGTAATTAACTTTGGTGAAGATACAAAAGTGTTGGAGCCTTCGACGAGTAAAGCGAAAGGAAAGGAAAAATCTAGTTTGACCTTTCAGCGACTAGGCGAAAGCGTGAACGGTGAGTGATTGGAATCACTACTTGTAGACATGATTCATAGTGTTTATTGAGAGATTAGGAATAGCCTAAACCCCTATCCTAAGTTCCAAATGTAAGCTTTCTATTTCCCTTATTTTATTTTGGCAAATTATGTGATTATGTGAATAATTGTGGATTAATTATTATTATGCGATATTGTGATATGAGACATATGTGATAACTATTGTGAATTGTGTTGTGTTGTGGGCATGATATACATGTCAAATAGCAGTGATAATGATATGCTAATAATGCAAATATGCAGCGGAAGTGAATGATATTTCAGTAAGTGCATATGTGTTGAATTGTGGAATGTAATATTATTATGACAGATAATATGTGAGAACACTTGTATGTGATATATGATGTACTAATTTTAATGCACACATATGTGGTCGGATATGTGATGGCTCAATGAGCATCATTATGGCACTTAAAGTGCAATCAAATGTGAATTCAATAAGCATGCAATGTGTACAAGTTTGTGATGTAAATTGATGAATATGAACAAATATGATTGTATTAAATCAGTAATTAAAAGTATGTAACTGTGGATATTTTGGCCTTGTGATCTCTTGAAACGTTAGATATAGTTGGCATGCCATAGGATTGTGAGTACTCACCATTGTGTTTTGTGATTCGGGCATTGAGGCCCTGGGTTAGTTTGGAAAGATAAGGGAATGTGAGCCAAGCTCCATTCATCGAGATATGTTGGTATGTGTTAGCTAAATGCTATACTTTTGGGATATGTTCGACTCTACGAGTCATTTGGTGTGTTGGAGATCCGTGTATCCGATGTGTGGTGATAGCGCCCACTTTTATGCTTAATAGCCTCAATGTCAAATTATCGTTTAAATGTGATTTTATTTATTGTGATAATACGATGTGAGATGGATGCATAAACATGAAAATAATATGCTAAATGAGTCGATTTAAGTTTCATGAAAATGTTAGAATGTTCTCATAGTAAATTGCTTATGTAATTTTGGTTTGGGTCGTTTTCATTTAACCTGTGTATGGATGTGAATATACCAACTAGACTTGTGAGTTATTAAAGCATGTATACGTTGTTAGTCTTGATGAATTATTGTAAAATGAATTATTTGAATATGAGTTAAGTGTAATTATACATGAGAGTATATGCTAGTTTTATGATTTAATGAAGCATGAATATGTTATTGTGACTTGTTTAGAATATGGTTGTGAATGTGTTGTAGTATGCTCTTGTTAACCTTTGATATTGTGTATACATTGTAGTTGTTACGACATTCACTAAGTTTGATTAAGCTCACCCACTCCTTTTAAAACCTTTGTAGATTGTGACCGTTGCAGTGTAAGTGGTGCGGAGATAACAAGGAAGTGATCCAAGTTAAGCTTTACTTTATGTGTAGGTGATATTATTATTATTCTTTGAGCAGTGGGTATAAGGCAATGTGGTAGACCTCTAGCTGATTGATGTCATAATGTTTACATGACTTTATTGCTCTTAGGATTTATGGATATCAAGCTTGATATGTTGATTCTTGCTCAAACATATTTTCGATGTTTTGAACTATTATTATAGTCGTTTTGACAATTTTTGATGTGGTAAAAGTTACATGCTGAATGGATTTAAGTTAGGTTGGACTAATTGTTTTAATATGATGTATTTTTGCTATCTGAAGTAGAGGTATCGAAATTCAGGTTTTAAAAATGATACCTCCATAAATTTCGAAACTGTGGGTAGTCAGTAATGTAATATGGTATCGATACCACATCACGAGTATCAATACTCAGGGGTAATAAAACTGATACTTTTTGAAATGTACCAATAATTTCTTTGGTTTTGATTTTAGATGAGAAACAGAATGCTAATTTGGTACCAATTTTCTGGGTAGTATCGATACAATCTACGAGAATTATCGATACCTTTGATTCAGTATCGATACCTACGTGATGTTTTTAGAACTTTTGTTAAATGGTTTAAGAGCATGTTCAAATCTTGTTATAATGTTGTTTAATGTATGTTTACCACAATTTAATGTTGTTTAGGGTATTCATGACTTAGAATCTCGATTAGTAATTTAATAAAATTTTATGATATTCGCATGTTAATGTGATGTTTTATGCTTTGCTGTTTATGAGATGGTGCTGTAGCATTTTGTTCTTGGGCTCGGTGACAGGGTCGAGTATAAGGTGTTATAAAACATTTATAAAAAAATACATTACTAATGTTCATTTGCTTTTTTAATAGTTTAAAAAAATTTAAGTGAATGTGAAAACAACAAATAAAACATTAAATCCACTACATAAGTCTTAAAAGTTAACACATAATTAAAATGCAACAATCTTTAATATTCCCCATTTACATCCATTTCATCAAACATTGACAATAAGTTTAAAATCTATCCTATTAAGTCTTCGATAAGTTTAAAGAGAACCTAAGAAGAGACTACATGTGAAAGAAATAAGAGAGAGGGGGTGGGGGATGAAATTTCCATAAGAAGATTACTTTAAAATGGCCAAAAAAGGGTTTTTTCCATTTAACATAACTTGTATAGGAGACAGGTGCAAGGCATGAATGACTTAATCATATCATGATGTTCTAGGGAAATATTTTTGGCAAGTGAAAATAGTTCTAGGATTTTGCATAAGGTTTCTTCCCTAGATATTCCAAGGCAATCAATGAAATTCACATCAAAATAAAGTAATAGAAAGTAGTAAATTAATAGCAGTAGCAATGAGTGAGTGTAAAAAAAGTTATAGCCATTCACCTTCCCCACTAAGTGCAACCTCAAGCACTAATTCATAAGATAAAATAAATAAAGGAAAGCAAAGCCCTTCACCTTCCCCACTAACTTGACCTGGTGGACATCGAATGGTGGTGAGTGTGTCGAGTTGCTAGTCATCGGGCTGAAGAGAGCTAAAGCTTGAAGTAGAACTTTAAGGTGCATTGGGTTAGGGAGTTAAAGATAATGGCAAACGAACGATGATGGTGACTTGGTGGGCGTTGGACAGTGGTGACTGGTGAGCGTGTTGGGCTGTCGGTACTAGGAAGTTTGAGATTTTGGGAGATTTCATATTAAAGATCCACTGTGAGTTAATTTTAATTTTTAAGACTTTTAGGTTTTTCATTAAATTATTTATGTAATATAAATTAATTTTATAATTAAATTAACATTTGGTTTGGGTTGAGTTGAGTTTATAAATGTATATTTGGATTGGGTTTATAGTGAGGGCCTGTGCTGGGGGTGGCTGGGGCTTAGGTGGGCAATGGGCTAACAGATATTATATATAATATATATTATTTAATTCATTTAATTAATTGATTTTTAACCGAATTAATTGCTAATCGAAATTTCAAAAATTCATTAATCGACCTCCGACCGAGAACTAAATTCGGCCACCGACTAGTTAACCAAATTAGATCGGTTCAGTAGGTTAATCTGGTTTTAACTGAAGTTTGAAAATCTCTACTATTAATGGTTTTTTAAATAAAAAAACTAAAGTACCATCAAATAATATAATTTCTTTTAAATGTCGAGGTGCATTAAAGTAATTTCTCTTACTAGGCTGGGATACGATTGATGAGTGGCACAACTCAGTAAAAGGCTTTATAAGTAGCATAGATATTTTACCATATCTATACTATTATTTAAATGAATGATTAAGTTGTCAGCCATCAATCGAGTCCTAACACGATTGAGAAACCATTGAAAACTCATTCCTTTTATAAAATAACAAACAATATCACAAGAATATTTTTATCATTCTATATTTTTTTGTAAAATCTAGAAAAAAAAATATAATACAATTTGAACCCAAAAACAACATAATATTTTAGCATATTAACTTTAACATTTCAACCTAAACCTCATTTATTTTTAATAGCATTTTTATAGATAAAATTTTCCACCCACATCTTACGTGTGGCATAACCTATATGTTAACGATATTTTACTATATATATCATGGGTTAAAATTCACTCATTACTTTTCCATCCATTAATATTCAATACAATAATCATCACCATTTAAATGTGTAAGACCCATGAAAATCTATATGCTAACGTATATTTTACCATATATATCATGGGTTAAAATTCAATCCATTACTTTTCATCCATTAATATTTAATACAATGATCATCATTATTCAAATGTGTAGGACCCATCTATTAAATGTGAAAATAAACTTGTGAATGATGATTAAACATGCATTAAATATTAATGGATAAAAAGTAATGAAGTGGAACCAAACCCATATATCACTATTTTTCTTACTTGACAAGGCACGAGTTTAGTTATATATATCAATTAAAATATATTTAAATTATTTTATAATTGTTTATAAATTTAATTTTATGATTGATATTATAAATAAATTTAAATGAGCTTATTACATATATTTAAAGCAAAGATACATGATATCAAGTCCAAAGGCTAGGCCTAAGAGTTTCAAACCAACATAAACCTTAGCAACACATAACACCCCGTCATCATCAGTAATGGAGGAGAGGGAACAGGAGACTGTCAAGATGGAAGTTGCACGGTTCTGATAGAGAACTCGCCTCAAGAACGAGGATGAAAGAAAGTGAAGCATAAGAAAACTCAAGCACTGGAGACCACCAGAACCAATTACAAGCTTGACGGTGAAGGGGCCAAGGATGGTAAAACCCTTCGATCAGTTGGCCATGAACAACCACCAGAGAAACACTAGTGCAAAGACACCAACAACCTTCGAAACTCAAACGAAAATAACTCCAACAAACAACTGATGTCGAAAAAGGAAAACCCAACACTTCACATGTTGGAGAGAAGAAAGCATTAAAAGGAAACATCTAAAAGATAAACACTAGCCACCATAGAGGTGATCGAGGACACAAAGGGACAGAGGCCAGTAGAGAACAAAGACATGACCAATCGTTACCAATCTGATAAGGACTAACTAGAAAGTCAGAATTTAGATGAGAAGAAGAGAATTCATAAAGAAGAAGAGAGGAGAGAAGAATTTCAGAGAGAAGAAATATCTTGTGTATAGTACTGATTACTCTCTCCCACTTACAACCAAAACAATAAAAGGAAAAAATTAAACAAAAATAACAACCCAATAACTAAAATTTGGTTACAGGACTGTGCTATACACATCATTTTATTAAAACTTTAAACTCCCCGTTTTGCTTATTGAAAATGTGTCATTTTGATACTTCTGTTTTTCATTCCATAATAACTACTCTTCCCTCGAAAAAGATCATTGTCCTTAAGGATCAAATTGATGAAACTGGCTCTTGATCTATTCCAAATACTCCCATGTGTCATCTTCAGGGAATGAATTAGCCCACTCCACTGAAATTTTAGTAACTAGACTATTCCCTTTCTTAACTATCCTTCGATCCAACAATGAACTGGCTCCCTGGCCCAAGCACCTATAGCATCAATCACAGGTAAAACTACTTTAGCTGGGGCTGACCCTACATATTCCTTAAGCTGAGAAACACGAAATGCACTCGAGATACAGGAGGCAAACTGACCATGTTCGCACGTGCGCATAAAACAAACAAATTCATAAAATAAATTTATAAGCGCGACTTTACTGCAAGCGTTCAAGTCAGTTGTAATATTTATAGTGTTATAATGGAACGCCGGAGTATTCCAAGGATTGAACCTAAATGAGATGGTGATTGAGCGATAAATCTCATACACGATAGATTCTAAGCAACTATTGATATGATTTTATAGTACGATAAATCGTAACAAGAAAATTTTGCAAGAAAATTAAATATGCTAATCTAGGGACTAAATTGCAAAGAGTATAAAACTAAGAAATTAACCAAATAAATGACTAACGATGGTTGATCGATTTTGATGTAGTTTACCGATCCTCGAACAAGAGACTTAAATCGCTTAATTTACTAAGTGACTCCATTTTATCTTTCGGTCTCAATTTTATCGACTTAGACAACTTAATCCAATTTCTCTCTCAATCTCACTAGTAAATACGAGACTAATGAACGTGTGAGCAACAAGATTACCTCTCTGTCTCACTTGCCTAGATATTCCCTTAGGTCACTTCCTAAGTTTTTAGGTCTATTTGATTTAGTCCAATTTATTACGATTTAGTCATTTGTCCAAAATCAACATACCCACATCTCCATCAACCAACCCTCTTTTTGATTTATCTACTCATGCTGAAAATAAATAGAATGAACATGGAAATGAAAAGCAAAGAAACCATTAAAGCAAAACTTAAGAAAAATATTAAAGTTTGGATTTTTATCAAATAAAAGTTCAAGAACATGAAATTAAAAGCATTCAACAAAGAAATGTAAAACGATAAATATAAAAGGAACTAACTTTAATAGATTTAAAGTAGAATAAACTTAATTATACTAAACTAAAGCTAAAAATGTCTTGCAACCAAGGTACAAGGACTAAAAGTGTAAATAAACCTAAGCTACGGTGATAACTAACACAAAAAACATCAAGAATAAAAAGTAAATATAGAATAATAAACTCTAAATTTTAAAAAGAAGAAAAAATGAAAACCCTAGAAAAAATGTAGAAAACCTAAGAGAAAACTAAGGCTCAAACTAAGCTAGTGTGTGAGTCTCTCCTCATCAGCAAATTTTGGTTGTTTTAGGCTTAAAGTTAGTGGATTTTTATTACCAAAAGTGCCCCTACATGGGCCTTGGGTGATTAGTGGACAGGGTGGACAAAGACTATATTTTTTGTCCAATTTTGTCCCCTTGACGATATTAATGTCGCGATATCCAAAAGAGGATATCGCGACACCTTAGGCAGTGTTGAGCCTTGGGGTTTTCTTGGAAGGGTGAATACCGTGATACCATTGAAGGGTGTCTCCAATCTTTTATACTATTGGAAGTATCACGATTCCAAGGTGTGGATATCGTGATACCCTTTCCTTTGGTGCCACATTCTCTTGTTTTCAACCTTCAACATGTCCCTATACCACTCAATCATACATTAGGCCTCTCAATGACACTACTGGCCAAATTGGGTCATAAAATGAGCAAAAAAATACGTTTTCACTTATTAATTTAAAATCTGAAAATTATGAAAAACTATGCAAAATATGTTATTTTGATTGAGAATAAGCTCCTTAAATATACTGGGAAAGCCTAACTTGCCACATCAATTTGTGGTAGATCAAACCCCTCCATACTTAACTCTTTGCTTGTTCTTAAGTAAGCACGCCAAACACGCAAAAGAAAATACGACTTTACGGCTAAATAAGACAATGAAGTTACTTAGCGATTAAACATCAAACTCGTACGAGAATTACCTTACATGCAACTTAAGAGTGATATCTAGCTAACTTATTTATTCCTAATGCAAACATAATTAGTTAACTAAGTTAAAATGTTAATAGATGTAGAGGCAATGTAAATGAACATATGTACAAGGGTTATCCATCAAAATAAATTATGTTGACCACTCATAGATATTTAAAAAGAATTGGTCATGTTTGTTCAAACAATTGCAAGCTATTTACGAATTATTGTGTTGGTGACTTATTGGGGTCCCAAAGGTCTTCTAGGCTTGTAGCGTTTCGAGGCTTAGGACTGTTTGGAATTCAATCAATAAATATTCAAAATAGTTTCAAGCACTAGAAAAGTTTAAGTGCACGACATTGTTCCTTACTCGTCCCCAATTTATTTACAAGCTCACCTCGTTATTTCTCCTTCCCTTGCCTACCTTATTTCTCCGAAATGTTAGAAGGTATTATGTGGGATTAATATGTCAAAATTTATAATTGTGAACCAAAATATTCTCATTTTTAGCTTAATTTTGATTTAGCTATCTTTTTCTTTATTTTTCACTCTTTCGTTCACTTTTTTTAATGTACTAATTCATAGGGGTGAGCAAAACTCGATTCGACTCGAAAAAATCGAAAAAAAAATTGAATTTCGAGTTAAACGAATCGAGTTATTTGAGTTAATCGAGTTATTCGAATCAACTCGAATTTTTTTTTTAATCTCGAGTTCGAATCGAGTTGAGTTTTCGAATTCGAATAACTTGAATAATTCGAATAATTCGAATATCAAACTATAATATTTTACATTTTTACCCCAAACTCCCAAACCTTTTTACTTTTCCCTCAAAACTTTTACTCCTTCCCACTTTCCCCCCAAAACTTTTACTTCCCTCCCCTCCCAACCTCCCAATCTACCCAAAATCCATTTCCCACCAAAATTTTACTCTCCCATTTATTTTTTCTCAAAATTTTACTCCTCAAGACCCTCAAAACCTTTTATTTTCCCCCAAAATTTTTACTCCCTTCCACTTTTCCCCTAAAACTTTTATTCCCTTCCCATCCCACCTCCCATCTATCCCAAACCCTCCCCCCACCAATTTTTTTTTAATATTTTCCCTCCAAAATTTTACTCCCCCTATTTACTTTCCCTCAAACTTTTATTCTCCAAAAATTTTTATTTTTCCCCTAAACTTTTACTTCTCACCCTTTACTCCCAAATAAAAAATCAAAATTATCCAAAAAAAAACACTAAACATAAATAGTAATAATTTTATTTATATCTACTATTTATATTATTAAATTAAATTTCACATTTTATATTATTTATATTATTGAATTGTTTAGTCATATTGAATATTTATATTAAAATTGAATTATTAATTATGCCATAAAATATTCGTGTTAAAATTTTATATTGGTATCAATTTCACATTTTATTTTTAAAATAAATTTTATTAAAAAATCATATTTTTACATTTAATATATTTTTAATCCAAAATACATAGTGACAAGAATCAAGATAATTGAAGCAACTAAGCAAGCAAATAAGCTAACCAATAGATAAAAAATTAATAAATAAATTATGAGGTGATGGAAGTTAATAAAAAATTTGATTAAGGTGGACAAATTTTATTACGATGGGTGACAATGGTTACAAGGACCCAAAATTATTTTTTAAAATTTAACTCGAACAAATATATTCGATTCGATTCGATTCAAATTCCATCTCACTCGAATCGATTCGAGAAAAATTCAAATAAAGTTAGGATGATAAAATGAGATTCGGAAACTCGATTAAGTCGAAAATTTTCGATTCGATTCAATTCGATCGAATGCTCACCCCTACTAATTCACGTAATCCCTTCATTTTGTTTTTTATTTCACACACAAAGCCACCATAATGTTTCTACCTATCCCTCAATGTCTATGGCCTAACATTAATCACATAGTGCATTTAAAGAATGAGATAGGGAAAGATCAACTACTTGTAACACCCTATACCAGGTTCGATCACCTGACTAGAGCTATAAGGTATTACAACCGTAAAACATTACTATCATAAAAATATTTGGCACAAATAATCAACAAATCTATTAAACATCGTTAATACAAGTGTGATGTTATTTAAACTCATAATCAGGCATTAATTAAGCATACGAGACCTTTAAACCAACTCAGAATCAACTTAGGACTAAACTAAAACTTTTACAAAAATTTAGGTAAAAAATACAAAAGGGGTCACACGGCTGTGTGACAAGGCTGAGACTATCTGGTCCCAAGACATGGCTGTGTTTTCTAACCATGTGACAAATTGATGTAGCATAATCTAGTGTCACACGGTCGTGTCATCGGGCCATGTAACAAATTGATGTCGTGTGAACAAACTTTCACCAAAATCAAACATGCCACATGGTTGTGTCATGCAACTGTGTGTGGAACACAACTGTATGGCAGGCCATGTCATAGGTTGTATGCAACTAAAATGCCTTCTAAACCAAGCAAACTCACCTAAGTTCACCTGTGTTACAAGCCATGCAACACACCAACCATTTAAGCTATTCAAACGCATCAAAAAGCTGTCAAAATATACCAAATGACAGTCATCCTAAGTGTCTAACCAATATGCCACAACTGGCACCACAAATTAAGCATATTGCTGTTAGCATTCAATACCATTCATACCATAACAATCAGTCACATTATATCTTTGATTCCATGGCTATCATAATACCAACCAAATTTCACTAAGTTACCTAAAACATATATACCAATTCAACAATCCAAAATGCATTTAGGTACCAAAACACGTCTATGTCATCACACACCACAACCAACCAAAATAAATATTTACATCTAATTACATAACTCATATCTCAAATGGCACAAAACATAACCAAAGTGCTTATAAACATACATAGCCAATACCCTATTTGCATGCCACTTATAACTAGGCCAAAATAAGTGAATAGCTACAAAAAGTATTGACGGATAGTGTGATCTCCAATGATGATCCAATCGATAGCTCAAATCTAACAATCTACAAGGAAATCAAACAAAACGAGGTAAACTTACTTAAAGCTTAGTAAGTTTGTAAAAATTAAACATCACATGCCTGTCATTTAAAGCATATAATCTAATTTAACATATAACAACAATTCTTTCCATAATTCACATTACCTACCATACCAAAAAATTAGTAATATTCATAACATTGGCAAGATCACAAGATATGTGTTCCACATACCATTTCACTTCTATATAAGTAAACAACCATTCATGACATGAGTTCCATTTCTGTATAATTCACTAATTGTTTTGCCTGGAGAACTTTAGTAGCTAACTTTGGATACATAGGGAAATAAATGCTCACACGAGCTGATTATTGAGACGTTAACCAATACACAATGATGCTCACACAAGTTGACGAGAATACGCAACAAATGTCAAATTCCAGTCATCAGTATGGTATCTACCATTGGTACATAGTGTTAGAAAATCAGGTTTGAAAAATACAACGGAAAATAAATTTAGGAAAAAATAGAGTTTTTAAATTTTATTTCCAAAACAAGAACATAGTTGTGATATCTAAAGTAATAAACACTTAATCAAAATTGTACATTTTTTATTCGTCTAGGATGAATGCTTTGACTGAGTTGTTTTCTCTGCTATCCTCAAGCTCACGTCTACTGAGTGTGGGCTCGCTTTGGATAAGAAAATGGTCACAAAAATTACTAGTGGGGTAATTTCGTAATTTCTCTAAAATTTTGGGTCAAGTTGTAAATAAGAAAAATATCTCTAGAAATTTTCTGAAATAATTTCTTCAAAGAATTTTCTCTGTATAACTTTTTCTTGATTCAAGTGTTTGAAAAATAATGACCTAAGGCTCTTTTTATATAAGGATAATTTAGAGAGTTCAACTATGATTAAACTTAATCACTTTAATATTAATTAATATAATATTTATCAAGATAAATATTAGATTAAATTTAATATTAAATCTATTAAAACAATATTATTTTTGAAATACTTAATCTAAAATCAAATTCTCTGGTAAAGTCATAGTAGGAGTGTAATTCTTCTACTGCTTAATCACCGAAGACCCACCATCGCCAACCATTTTTCGACCATCGAAATGTCGTCATTGCAGCCCTCGGCACCTTGAGCTGGTTCAATTTTTGTTGTATCGGTCTGGGTCAGTGTTGGCCTGACCGGTTCGGTCCAATCGGTGGTTGGACTGTCGGCTCGGTTTCACATACCAAGCCCAATTGGACCAATTTTTGGGTCTTGGTCTCGATTTTGCGCTTCCGGGCCCAATTTACGGTCTTAGATCCAATTTTCAAGTTCAATTACCAATTGGGCCAATTGTCTGACTTGAAAATTAATTTCCATAAATATCATATTAATTTTAATTTAATTTTACTTGATCAAAATTACTTTTCCTAAAAATCATTTAGATTTTCCAAATTAATTTTTCAAGAAAATTCTTTAATAAAATTCTTTAGTTGAACAATTTTTACGACCGTCCAATTCAATTCCACATCGAATAAATCGACTCAATTAAATTATTTCCAAAGTCCTAGAATTTACTTCTAATTCAAATCCAGTTTGATTGAGCTTTTGTTGAGCTAGCGAATGGACCAATTTGACATATGCAATTAGGCTCTAGTAATTACAATTATGTTTAGAAGCATAGTTTCGATAATTCACAATTACTTAATCATGGAGTAAGTCCACAAGAAGTACCATGATTCAAAATTCCTTATTGTATACTCATTACGAAAATAATTCATCCCACTATTTTTTCCAATGACCTCGTCATGTGTGTGTTACCCTCATGATATCTTTGATTCCTTTGAGTTATATCCGTTTACTCAATACAATCTTATTTTATCTCATTGTCATCATTGTGTCTTCTTAATGATTAATATGATCACTGTTAACAAATGATTGTGATAAATTGCTCGTTCGAGAACAAGCAACCCGTGGTCGCGTTCCATATTTATCAATCTACACAATGCCAATGAGAGGATATCATTAACCCTTTAATTGTGCTATGAATTCCATTGTTGCTAGTAAAGTCATGCCATACACAAGTCATATACCAAACATACTGGCTATCGGCTAAATCATCTTTAGAGCATAAACCTCCACTTATATCAAAGCACATGAGTTACATATGCATGGTCAGTGACTAACTCAGAATTTACGTAAATCACACTATGAATGTCACAAGTGAATTAATTCACAAATGGGTTCAAAATTAATTCATCTTGGGTCTAATCTAATGTATCATTATGCCAATGAATACATCTATGTCTCCACTCGTGGAGTCATGTAACACCCTAAACCTAGCCTAAACATTAGGGCCGAATCTGGTAATGTCACATTATAACACCCCTTACCTGTATTCTACGCTGGAATAGGGTACGAGGCATTACCAAAATAAATACACTTATAAACATATTAAACCGAGTTATAAAATTTCATCCAAATTAAAAACTTTCAAATTATTATCTTCGAGTCGCTAATTAGGGTTTACGAGGCCCAATACATACCTATTCATATGCTCAATATATCCGTTAAATCAATCCAATATTGAAGAATCCACTTTAAGTCAGAATCAATAATCACAATCATAAATCTTTTCATGTTATTTTCATATATCACTAACTGAACTTTGAATGTCAATTTACGAATATGTAATTCACTAACACATTCTGGTATACACAATGTTTAATTGATGAAATCATTTAATTGAGCTAAATTTCATATTCACTCCAAATTTTCTTCTATATCCATAAATGCTTTCACTTACCATTTACCTAACCAATTTCTCAAACCAAGCTATCACACAACAATAATACATCACCTGTGCTTCATGAATTCAATGTTCGAATCTTATCACCATCAAATCCATGTCATTCGAATACTTAAAGTTTATTCAAGCATATATTATTACGTTTCATATACCAAGCATATGTCAAAATTACGAATACGTAATCAATTCATTTGTCATTTATTTGACTATCAAATTAATCTCAAAATTCATAACATTCCATTACTTAAGATATGTCGTAAAACACTCATTTAACATAAACTAGCACCATGGTCGAATTTTCAGTATGCTATTTATTCCCCTTTTTTTGAATCACATAACAAAATATTACAAATATGTATATATTTGAATACTATAATTATGCATCAACTTACCAACATGAGTTAATTCATGAGCCACTCATGACATCATTTCATGCCAAATATACCACACGCATATGCTATGAAACTTTATTTTCTCTCATGAGCTTACCATGACTAGTAATGCACCAATATAAGCATCACTCTTATTTCAACATTTATCGATTATAATCAGACATTTAACCAATTATAAACAATTCATTCATATACTTTATTTTCCTCCTCCTCCTCTCCATCCCACATCCTTTATGTATAACAGTTGTAACAGCCTGAATTTTGGGCTAATCGGAATAGTGGTTTTGGGACCACAAATTCGACGAGAAAAAAAAATTATTTTCATTATATTTTTATGGTCTACGATTTCACAAAATGATTTCGTGAAAATTTTGTTCGAAAATTTTGACGTTTGGGCACTCAATTTAGTCAAAAGGACTAAATTGTAAAAGTGCAAAAGTTGAGTTCTACATGTTAGGAGTGTCCAATTGTTATGAAATTTTAAATTGGAGGTCCTTAAATGGTAATTAGACCATTGGTTAACTTTTTGGACAAAAATGGACAAGAGATAAGTGAAATAGGAAATTTTTAAGTTGGGGGCATTTTGGTCATTTAGTAATTAAAAGAATTAAAAAGGCCAAAATAGCCAAAAATTTGTCCATCTTCTCCATGGTGAACGAAATCAGCAAGTGGGAAGCCATATTTAGGGTTTTCAAGCTTCCAAGCTCCATAGTAAGTGATTCCAAGCCCCGTTTTTAATGTTCCTTACATTTTTTGAGTCCCGGTAACTTGATTTAGCTTATTCTAGCAATAATTTAATCTAGGGTTCATATTTGGAAAAATACTCATAGGTGAAATATGTTTATTTTGATGTTTTATGGTAGAATATGAAGCTTGAAATTATGTTAAATAACTTTTGCTAGCCGATTTTAAGTGAAAACGAGTAAATTGACATAATCAGTAAAAATACCTAATGTTCATAAGTGTTAGAGTGAGAATTTGATGTTGCCATAGAAGGGAAAATTTTTCAGCATGTCATAAAACATAAGAAAAAGGAATAAAGTTTAATTTCGGAGCCTAGGGGCAAAATCGTAATTTTGTGAAACTTTAGGGGCAAAAATGTAATTTTTCCAAAATGTGATTTTTGGACTGGATTGAATAATGTGAGTGTTAAATAAGTTAAATTTGTTATTATAAATCAAGAAAGACAAGGAATTGACTTTGATTAGTGAAAAAGGAAAAAATGAGAAAAAGTGAGAAATTTCCCGATTGAACATTCGGAATAAAAAGGGATACAAATAAAGTGACAGAAATGATCACATGTGTGGCATGGACTGTGTGTAGGCCACTATGTGAAAGTGAAAGTGATGGTCATGTGTGTAGTACTATGTGCAGGCTACTATGTGTACCAGAATGATAGGTCGCATGTGTAGTACTATGTGTAGGCTACTATGCGTACCGGATAGCTTCGATCACGTGTGTAGTACTATGTGCAGGCTACTACGTGTATCGGATAGTGATAGTCACATGTGTAATACTATGTGCAGGCTACTATGTGAACCGGTATCATTAATTATAAGGTGGTTGCTATGTGCTAATCTCACCGGATATCATTGATTACAAAGGGTGGTTGCTGTGTGCTGAATCCACCGCGTATCTGTTATTATTCCGAAGTGTTCATCAGGAAATTGACTAAGTGAAAATACATGAGATCATGTAACGATTAAGTGTGATTGAATGATGAATATATGTGTGGAATTGAATTGAATAATGATTGAAAGTGAAAAAGTGAAATTACGAAAAAGTAAAATTAGCAACAAAACAGTTTTGGAAAGTAACAATAGTGTGACTTTGAAAAATCACCAAAAATGGTGAAAATTGAATTAGAGGGTGAATAAGATATGAAATGAAATCTTAATGAGTCTATTTTTACATAAAAGAAACAGAGCAAGCAAAAGAGTTATATATTTTGAGATATTTGAATTTTTGTGAGGTAGGGTTGGATTAATTTCGGAATCCCCTGTTCTGACTTTTGGAAAATAATTAAAAATTGTATAAAAATAATTATGAGTTATAGTTTATAAGCTTAGAATCCTTAATGAGTATATTTTCAAAAGAAATAAACAGAAATATCATCTGAATTCTGTATAATGAGATAATTCATTTTGAGTGAAGAGAGGTCAGAAATATTGAGCAGTGAAACATGGGTGACTTTAAAGAAGAAACTGTACTAATTGGATAAGCCAAAAATTCTGAAAACTTTATGCTAAGAAGATATGTGAGTCTAGCTCCGGATAAAAATAATTAAGTGACTGTAACGCGACTAGACAGCTTTGAATTTAAATATAAGTGAATAGTGAAATTATGTATAATGCTATTTAAGCATGTTATATACATAAAGGATGTGGGATGGAGAGGAGGAGGAGGACAATAAAGTATATGAATGAATTGTGTAAAATTGGTTAAATGTCTGATTATAATCGATAAATGTTGAAATAGGATTGATGCTTATATTGGTGCATTACTGGTCACAGTAAGCTCATGAGAGAAAATAAAGTTTCATAGCATATGCGTGTGATATATTTGGCATGAAATGATGTCATGAGTGGCTCATGAATTAACTCATTTTGGTAAGTTGATGCATAATTATAGTATTCAAATATATACTTATTTGTAATATTTTGCTATGTGATTCAGAAAAAAGGGGAATAAATAGCATACTGAAATTTCGGTCATTGTGCTAGTTTATGTTAAAGGAGTGTTTTATGGCATATCTTAAGTAATGGAATGTTATGAATTTTGAGATTAATTTGCTAGTCAAATAAATGAAAAATGAATTGATTACGTATTCGTAATTTTGACATATGCTTGGTATATGAAACGTAATAATATATGCTTGAATAAACTTTAAGTATTCGAATGACATGGATTTGAAGGTGATAAGATTCGAACATTGAATTCATGAAGCACAAGTGATGTATTATTGTTGTTTGATAGCTTGGTTCGAGAAATTGGTTAGGTAAATGGTAAGTGAAAGCATTTATGGATATAGAAGAAAATTTGGAGTGAATATGAAATTTAGCTCAATTAAATGATTTCATCAATTAAACATTATGTATACCAGAATGTGTTAGTGAATTACATATTCGTAAATTGACATTCAAAGTTCAGTTAGTGATATATGAAAATAACATGAAAAGATTTATGATTGTGATTAATATTGATTCTGGCTTAAAGTGGATTCTTCAATATTTGATTGATTTAACAGATATATTGAGCATATGAATAGGTATGTATTGGGACTCGTAAACCCTAATTAGCGACTCAAAGATAATAATTTGAAAGTTTTTAATTTGGATGAAATTTTATAACTCGGTTTAATATGTTTATAAGTGTATTTATTTTGGTAATGCCTCGTACCCTATTCCAGAGTAAAATATAGGTAAGGGGTGTTACAATGTGACATTACCAGATTCGACCCTAATGTTTAGGCCGGGTTTGGGGTGTTACAAGTCAACTGCTCTAATAGTCAAGACTAGCCATCTCCTCAATTGGAATTGTAGACAATATAATAATCCTTATCTGCATTTGAATCAAATGCTCACTTTAATTCTTTTATGAGATTACGGACTCGTTTATATTATCTACTGAATTAAGTTGTCTTTCTCGCACTGTAAATATTCTTACAATGTCACTTATCATCAGTTTGAACTTAGACAATCAACGAGCTAATATTTTTTTGCCACAATTTCGCTATGCATGCAAAATATGAAAGAAAAAAAATTCAAAAAACATAACAGTGAAATGTGAAATTTATTTATAAATCATTCAAATACATAAAAAACAATTACATGTTTACTACAATATGGACACATTTCCTAACACATATTACCTAGAAATATATACATCACCGGCATAGAGAGCATAAAACTATAGCACCAACACATAATACCTGGAAATTGTAATCACCAACATCTAGTGTCTAGAACACCCTAATGACATGTCATTTGTATCCTAGCTATTCATTCAGTTCACTCGAGTTTTAACTTGTATAATTTAATCTTTTCATGATTATAACCAAATACCATGATCAATTTGACCACAACTTTTCATAACATAACATGTTTCATATCAAACAAATACAAATGCCATACTTTGTCATTCAAGCCTTTGATTACATTTGACTTACCTCAATCAACCATGTTCATTATACATATACACAAATAAAAATATAATTCAAAACACCAAAAATCCTAACAAAATCTAATACGAACCTACTTAAACGTAGTAGCTACCAACACTTCGACCATGACTACTCGACAACTTTTCCTTTTCCTCGATTATTAACCAATTGATCTGTTTCTTGATATATATATAATAATTTAACTCAATTAACCAATTCAAATATATTAAAATATTTAAATTCATGTAATTGACCCTTTAATGATATTTTACACTATTACTCTAAACTTTTACATTTTATTCAATTTAGCCCCTAAACCCAAAACTTAAACAATTATCACAATTAAACCCAATCTAAGCTAGCTGAATTCTCTATGGTTCTCATACAGCCCATAATTATTGAAATTTCACAAGAATATCATGCTAAGTTTATTATTTTATCAAATTAGTCTTTAAACTTAAAATCAACAAAAATCACTTTACAAAATAGTCATGTTTAACTACCAAGCTTATAAATCTATCATTAAACTTCAGGAAAATAAAAATTTCATCAATGGAACATATCAAAACATTTAGTAATTTTACAAAATAGTCCCTGGGTTGCCTAAATTAAGCTGCAACAATATCAAAAACATAAAAATCACTAAAAACGGACTTAAATTTCATACCATGCAAAAGGAAAAGACTTGGCCAAAAGTTTGATATCCTTCTAGCTATGTAGTTTCGATTTTCTAAGGAAAAAGATGAATATGATGACTTTTCCATCTTTTGTTTAAGTTACTTATTAATTTAATTACCATTTTAACCTTTTAATTTAACTAAAATTTCATTAATTACCACACTTAAACCGTCCACTATGTTAGTCAAGGTTTACTTACCTTTTAAAGCATTCAAATCCTGAATTCATTATCATTTAACACAATAAACTAATTGTAATTAACTTTTGCAGCTTTTGCGATTTAATCCTTAAGTCATTTCTGAATGCTTTCCAACATGTTTTCTATTTTCGATTTTGTGGGGTACGGTTGCATCTGTTCTTTCTCCTCATGTCTTCACACCCATTTGTCACGTTACTCCTACGAGAGTGCGTTAAATTTCTTATAAATTAAATCGTTTATCACATGTGTGGTTGATCTACGAAAAGGTTCAAGCGGCTCCATAGGCACTTTTGTAGCTCTACACAAGTCTGGAACCAAATGTGGGAAGAAAATTCCAGCTTCGTTCCTGATCATGCAATGTAACATAAATTTGTAGATCCCTGTCCCTACACAAAATTATTTCCTCTGCAAAATAACAGTCAATAAAATAGCTTGGAATAGGTCATAAATTTTGGCACTAGATGTGACAATTCTTGAAAAGAGTTATATTTTATGCCTTTAGACCTAGCTAATTGCTTGTACTTAAGTAACATTTCATTGTATTTTTAGGACATTTTAGTTAGCATTTTTAATATTGCATTGGGACTTGGATTGTGTTGGAAATAAGTGCTTTTAATCGCTTGTGGTGGAGTTTTTTTTTGTGTTGATGTGGTAGGAACAAGTTTTGGAATGAGGAAATAAAGAAGTGAAGTTTTGTTAAGGCAAAGTGTAGACAGTTTGCCAGCACGGGTGCCGTGGCAATGCCAAGAAGACCAAGTCAACATTTTTTGCGAAGCAATTCAAATTCAAATTTGAACTTGTACCAAATAAGCCCCCCTAAAAGAGGAGAAGATAATCACGAGCTGTTAACTGACCCTAGCCTAATCTATCTATAAAAACTGATGAAGGGGATCTCACAAAGGGTGAAGAAAAAAAGGAGAAAGATCCTTAGGCACAAATAAGGTTTCGGTTGCTCAAAGGACAGGAAGTCGAAGGCAGTCCTTCTTAGCCATCGTAGGACACTGTGCCGTCGAAGTGTGGATTGGGCAAGCGAAAGCTACTTCCTGAAGTTCTTTCATTATTTCCTTCGAAAGATTGAATTATAGTAGTTGAACGCGATGTCGGATAATATTTTGGTTTGGAATTTTAATTCCTATCCCATGAGCTAAATATCATAGGGTTGGGATTACTCTTGATGAAACCTTAACTGTTTTTATGAATACTGTATATATCTCATTTACTTTACTGTTTCATTTGATTATTCGTGCTTCTTAATTAAAATGCAATGATCTCTAGAATTAGAAGGTTGTTCGCATGCTATAACTGATTTTAATTCCAAAAGGGTTGGATTGGTTGGATTAAAATTAAATGAAGTGAGCAAGTATTCGATCAACACTTGTAGTCGACTCTAGATATAGAGTCACGATCATACAATAGGAACCCATGCAAGATATCTAAAACGCCTATAGACACGGGCAAGATAACTTAAGGTTTTGTCCTCACAAGAGGCAGGCCATTTTAGAACTCTTCTATGTAGTAAAGTAGATACGATTTTGCCAAGGCATTATTGGCAGTAAGGGTCGATTTTGGGTAATCCCAACCTTCTGAATCAACATCACTTTATCCTTATTCTTTGTCGTAGTATCTTTGTCACATCATATTTAGTTGTTTATTTCTTTATTTATATTCTATTTGGATAATGACTCTCGTTATTGCCGTTACATTTTTGCTTTCACTTTTGCCATAACATTTCCAGTTATTCATTCATACCACTTAGTGCTTACAGCGTTACTGCACTAATTGCCACCGCATATTTATCATTGACTTTTGTCATAGAATTAATTGCATTTTATTACAATAACTTGACCAATTTTGTGCCTTAATTTGATCCTCGTGGGAACGATACTCACCCATCACTTTATTACTTGAACCGACGTGTATACTTGCACTAAATTGCATATCATTTCACACGTGACAAGGTGCGGGGTCGATTCTTGTACGGGGGAAATGCATCCATATTTTGGTTAATGGGGTGAGTAGGACCGGATTAAATAAGAAGGGTAGATTTGTATAAATCTTTCGTTTCCACTCTCCTTGACCTTCCATAAAATAATGCATTATGGAGTTCAAATCTATGCCATTGAAATTTCTTAGCTCTAACAGTTCAACCTCATCATTTACATAAAAAAAAACTTTATAATACTTAGAGATCATGAAAAGAGAAACTTCAACCTATTTTCCCTTAAAATAAACTTTAGCATTATTAGAAAACTTCAGGTTAGTATAAAATTCTAGAACCATAGATGGCATTGCAGGTCTTTGAGGCCAAAGGCAAAATTCTTGCCAACGTGAAATTTTATCAGGTCCCAAAACTCATCTTCGAAAGAGGCCTTAGGGTCAAACCCACATTCATGGACAAACGGTCGTAAAAAAAGTTTGTGAATTTTTTTTTGCTTCTATTGACACAAATTTCCATGTACTATGTTCGATGGTCTCATTCAAAGTATTAAGAGGTTCCATTGAGTTCAGCTTTCTCAAATGCATAACAAAAAGTTAGGGATACTAATGTAGACCAATGAGGGTGTGATAGAAACTTTCCAGTGCAATGAGCTAGTACGAAACACTCGGATTGGTTGTAGACAATGTTGCTAAACTGTGATGAAGAATACCATGCTTTTGTCCCAACTACATCGGAGCAGAAATCTGCAGCAAAAAGTTAGAGCAAGAATAAAAATCATAAAAGAGGTTTCAAAACCTAGAATGAGCTTGAAAGATGCTTGTGAAAGTTCTTGGAGAGAAGAGAGTTGCGAGATGAATATGGTATGTGGCTAGGGCATTAAGCTGGAGGATTTAGGGCTTTTAAGGCATGAGGGGGTTTAAAAACCTTTAAAAACATGCGGGTCATGAAAATAGGATTTCAATTTTACTGACTTAAACAACTTAATCCAATTTATCTCTCGATCTCACTGGTCAATACGAGACTAATGAATGTGTACGCAACAAGATTACCTTTCGGTCTCACTTACTTAGATATTCCCTTAGTGGTGTCACTTCCTAAATTTTTAGGTCTATTCAATGTAGTTCAATTTATTATGATTTAGCCCTTTGTCCAAAAATAAACTTACCCACTTCTCCATCAACCAACCCCCTTTTTGGTTTAGCTACTCATACTGAAAACAAAGAGAAGGAACATGGAAATGAAAAATAAAGAAGGCATTAAAGTAAAACTTAAGAAAGAAAATATAAAAGTTTGGATTTCAATCAAAGAAAACTTAAAGAACATGAAATTAAAAGAATACAAGAAATAAATGTAAAGAAATAAACATAAAAGGAACTAACTTTAACAGATTTAAAGTAGAAGAAACTTAATTACATTAAACTAAAGCTAAAAATGTCTTGCAACTAAGGTACAGGGACTAAAAGTGTAAATAAACCTAATCTGTGGTGATAACTAACTTAATTAACACTAAGAACATCAAGAATAAGAAGTAAGTGTAGAACAATAAACTCTAAAACTAAGAAAGCAGAAGAGAAAATGAAAACCCTAGAAAAAGTGCAGAAAAACTAAGAGAAAATTAACAGTGTGTTCTTTAGTGATGTCGGAAATAGTGGTTTCGGGACCACAAATTCGACGAGTGAGTCCGTAAATATTATTAATTAATATTTACAAGTAAAATATAGTATTATATTGAATTTTGATATGATAATTTTGGCTTATTGAATGAATAGTCAAGTACAAGTGGGTTGTCCCTAAAATTAAGTGGTATTAGAAAATGAGGTATTGGGACCTCATTTTTATAAACTGATCCCATAAATATTTAATAAAAATATTTACAGAGTGATTGTTTAAGTGTATTGGAGTTTGGTCCAAAATTTTGGTGATTTGATAGTTAATTAAGGAAAAAAGACTAAATTGTAAACGTTGTAAAAGTCAATAACTATAGATTCTTATTAGTTAAATGGATTAAAAATTTAAAGTGCAGGGTTTAAATGGAAATTTAACCTTAATTAAATAAAGTGGATGGTTAATGGCTAATGTTTTGTATTTTATATGTTAAAAATATGTTTAATTATTAATAATAAAAAGTTAAATAATAAATAAAAGAAAGGAATCATCATCTTCATAGAGCTATCACTGAAATGAACACCCAAAACTCCATTTTTAAAGCTTCTTAAGTTCGTCCATATGAGATTCTTTGCATGTAAGTCATTTTGTTATTTGTTTTTTTGTTAAATTTATGTTTTTGAAATCGTTGCAATTAGGTCCAACTAACCTGTAGCTCTGGTTTAAAAAATGTCATACATTTTAATAGTTTCCATTGCTTTTATTTGAATTTTTGGATGTTAATGATATGTTTATCAGTTTGGTTGTTAAACATGATTGTTTTGTAAAGTAATTTTAGTAATTTTAATGTTTAAGGACTAAATTGTTAAAATAGTAAAAATTTTATGAAATTCTTGCAAAATGTGTTAAAATGGACTGTATAGGGACTATGAAAAATTATTCTAGCATGTTTTGGGATTAAATATGTTCAAATTTGAAAGTTTCAAATATAGGGCTAAATTGAATAAAAGGTAAATGTTTAGGGTAAAAGTATAAAATATTTATTAAAGTTCAAATATGTGATTTTAAGTGTTTAAAGTATTTGAATTGGTTAATTGAATGAAATTATTATATTTAGATCAAGAAACGAATCAAACAGACAATAATCGTGAAAAAATGAAAGTTGGCGAAGTAAGTATCAGTGTCGTGTTCATAGCCTTTTTTTATTAGGTAAGTTCGTAACTTGGTTAAATTAATTAGTTGATGTTTTAGTAATTTAATATATATTTATGTATGTGCAAATCGAGTTCATTGGCTTGAAAAACGGTTAAGACCATAGTTGAAAGATACTATGGCAACATGAAAAAAATAAATAAGACCATAGTTGAAAGACACTATGGCATTATGTCGAAAATAAATAGGACCGTGGCTGAAAGACGCTATGACATCCTTGAACAATTGTTTATCAAGCAATATGTATCGATTGATAAATGTGTTATATGATATGAACATAAGATAGATGATTGAATTGAAATTGTTAATTATGAACATGATATGATATGATATGTTTTAAGTTGTTATATATTTAAATGTTGTTAACAATTTTTAATCTACTATTTACCATACTCCGTAAAAAGAACGTAATAGATTTTAATTAGCATAACATTAAAAACTTATTAGATAAATAAAAAATTGACCAATTACTAACACTTTAATTTTATTTTTATTGCATATTTATCACCCTTTTCAATAAAAGTGTTTTTAAATAGATTCCTACAAACAAAATTTCAATTGTATTTTAAAGAAAAATAGCTTTTAAAATTTGTTTTAAAACGAAATAGTTATTTAAAATGTATTTTAAAATAATATATTAAATTAAATAAAATATGTAATACTAAAAAATATTTAATGCTATTTTTAAAAAGATTTAATATTTTTTGAAGGATGATATAATAATGTTTTCTTAAAACTTTTTTTTAAATTAGCATGTTTTAAAGTTAAAACACTTCAAGTTATTGTATAGAAATTATTTGAAATTATAAAATTAAAATTTTAAACTCTGATTAAAAAAAAAAGGCTGAATTACTTAAGTCTCAAATGATCCATAACATTTATGTTAATTCAAGAATAATAAATTAAGATAATTATTAGAAAATTTTAATTTTAATTACTTTTTCATATGTTATCCTTACGTATGATTTATATGGTTTAACTATAGTATATTTTATATATTAAATTCAAGTATTTATTTAACATTTGATCTAATAATATCATTTTTTAATTTCAATATTTTTATTTCAGAAATATTATCTTTACATTTGTTTCTTACATTATTTAATATATTTTAATTAATAAATATTCTGTATAATTTTCACTTTTATTCAAAATTAATTGATAATGTTGACTTGAACCAGTTGCGAACTTGCATGAAGTAGAGTATGAGCATAAGTGATAGCGCAAGTAGACACTTCTGCTAAAATTACGACAATTGTAATTAAACAAGGGGAAACAAAAATTGTTTACGTAATTCAGTTTTCTTACGTGTCCGAAGCTGAACTCAATAAGATGAATTCATTATCTTTGAACTTAATACAACTAGTGATTCTAGTTCTAACACACCCCTGTGAAGAATCCTCACTTTTGTATTTCAAAGATTAGACCTCTCACTACTAAATTATCTCCTTAAGAACTTAGCTTGTAAACCAACTATAAAAGGTTTTACTTTCACAAATGCACTTTCACAAATAACATGCCTTAATGGACTGGTAAGTGCTCTCAATACTCTTTACATAAACCTATGCAAGTCTCGTTTCGAGACTTGCTAATATATTAAAAGATCAATCACAATCCCTTCTAAAAATGAGCTAAAATAGCTAAATAGAATATAATGGTAATGACCAAAGTAAGATGGACTGTTAGAAGATAAGTCTTCAAGTTGTGTCTCGATTCAACATCATTGATCTAAGGGATTTGGTACAATCGATTTGATTTGATACGATTATTAGGATATGTTTCTTCAAGTGAATTAATCTTTATTGATAGGTTTGAATAATTCCATGATATTAGCACAACCCAAAGATTTGTTTCAATAAATTCTCAATCATCCAAATATGACAAGTTGTTATCTATCGCAGTGGTGATGGAAGTGAGCACATTGCAACAACTTCAAATATTTCAACATATAATATTATTAATGTAATATGTTAAATTTAAATAGTGATATTTTAATATTCAAAAATTTGATTTAAAATTTAAAGTCCAATAATATTATTGAATTTGAATATGTATTATTAATTGGTAGGGGTGTAAATGAACAAAACGCTCGATGAACCGTTCGTATAACATTCGTTTATGTTCATTTATTAAGCTAACGAGTATCAACAAAATTTTTATGTTTGTTTAATAAACGAAAGAACACAAATAAAGGTGTATTCGGTTCATTTATGTTCACGAACAAGCTCATTTATTGGCTTGTTTATAAGCTCGTTTATGACTCGTTTATTTATTAATGATATTTTCTTATAAAAATATTAAAATAATATCTCCCTCTATTTTTATATTTGAATTTCAACTCATTAATCTAGGATATATATATATATATATTTGCAATCACTATTGATAATTTGACAAAACAAGTTATGGGCAGTGTGCTCTAAATGCTTTACTCGATTGAAACAAACAATAATATAAAACTTAAAAGTAATGAAAGAAAAAGAAAAATATAATTTAAAAAAGCCTTAGCTGTCATACACTTTCTTTCTTTATGACTAAAAATTGAAATTAAAGTACTCTTTCTTTTTGCCATATTTTTTGGTACGATGTATTTTGATTTTTTTTAAATTTCGTGTGAATCTCTTTCCTTTTTACTTTACTTTTTCTCTCGGCCAAAAACAAGAATGTGAGAAGTCAAGATCAATTCAACTTGGATTCAGCTTAATATCATCTTCAAATCAAAAATTTGTTGCATCTCTTGATAGATTTCATCTTTCAACTTTATCAATCACCACAAATACTAGATTTTTATTTCTCAATGGTATGCAAAAGAGTTTTCTTTTCCTTTGTTTGTTTCATGTATTAGCAATATACATATTCTCCTAAGATCCGACTCTTTCTAACAGTCTCTCCAAAAATAATGTTCGGAGAGGCCGCAAAGAGTTTAGGGAAGACATTTTCAGATCTTTATTTGTGTTATACCATTCTCTTTTATCTGTTTAATCAATTTATTTGAATAAAAATTAATGTTGAGACCTTTCAAGTTGGAATTATAATTTCGTAACTATTATTTGCTATTATTATCTCCAAATTTAGCTTTATGAGATATTGCTTTAAACTTGATGCACATTGTTGTTTTTCATACTTGATGATTTTTAAAGATATTTTATATTATTAATGGTAAAAGAAAATTATTTGAAATGGTGATCTATTACTTATTTAGCCTATGTGTATTATTGTTTTTATAGAGCTTGTTTATTAGATTTGGTGTTATCCATTAATTATGATTTAAGTTTAAATTTTTAGGTATGACTTATAACTCGGAACAATGTCATTATTCCTATTCATGTACTGATTCTTCATCATTGATGGTTGTCATTGAAGGAAATGAAATTTCCAATGCTCGGGATACTACTCATGAAAGAACAACCCCTGAGGAGACTGACAGTATGTTTGGTTGGGGGTGGGCCCCACCTAATACATCTTTATTTCATCGTTTGGTTAAATGTGTTTCTAATACCCATGTAATACAATACAGATCTAATCGGTGAAAACCATCGATTTGTAATACAGCCCTTTTGCTCAGATTAGGTGCTGCATCCAAATCCCTCCCTGTTTTACCCTCCCAATTGGCTTCCCCATTCCGTCGCCTCTTCCTTCGTTCTACCTTCGTTCTACCTTCGCCTCCCGATTGGCTTCCCCATTCCTTCGCCTCTTCCTCTGTCTCTCAACCTCTTCTTTTCTTTTTCTTTACAACCAGTCACTCTTTCGATTTGCCTTCTCAACCAGTCGACCTTTTTCTTTTCTTTTTCTCTGTGTCACTCCTTCGATTGCTCTCAATTGGTGGGTTTCCAGGTTACTGCTACTGAAAGGTAAAGGTTTCTAACTCTCTTTTGCTCTCAATTATCCTGTAATTGTTCTAACTCTCTTCTTCTCTCTGTACTGAGTTTTAATGGTTGTCTTGTTAGTGTCTTCTTCATTGCACTTTCAGGGCCTGATCATATAAACTTCATCGAAACACGGAATCTTTTGTTTCTTCTTCTCTTTTGCTGGAGTTTTTGCTTTAATTTTCGGTAAAAATTTCTTACTAATCTTTGATTTTGGTTGTTTTCTCATTGGTTGATCTTTACGGCCCTCATGGAATCAAAGACCTGAAAGTTTAAAGGGAATTTTCCTTACTTTCTTGATAAAATTCAATTTAAAACATTCCAAGAATTTTTTTCACCTTGTGATTGGTAATTTTCCACTTCTTAATTCTTTTTGAATAATTGAGTTATCTACTTCGTTATTAGATGATTATTGTTATGATTATTTGAAGAACAACAGCTTGTGTACATGGAGTTTATTTTGTTCTAATTGCGTGACAGGTTTTCAATGCTTAGTTGCATGTTAAACAGAAATCCAGAATGATCCTATCAATGTAAGAAAAGTCACAGTTTATTCCAATTTACAATCATTTTTTTATCTTTCTATGTGTGTTTTTATCTTGTTAGGATTAGACTTGCTCATATTCATTTTCGTTCAGTATGTTGTTTTTGCTATTAGATTTTCATTTTTCTGGGTTGTTCTTTTAAAAAATGAATGATTTTGCCTAGTAATCTAATTTAATTTGTGTTTTTATGTTATGGGGGGCTAAAATGATTAGTATTCTTCTCCAGCAAAGAGAATGAAGCCAGAGGTAATTATGTTGAATCCCTGTGCAGCATCATACATACCACTTGCCAAAAGGAAGGGTTCCATAGCTAAAGATATTAAGGCTGGAAATGAGTCTTCTTGGTTTGATCCTTCCTCACGTAGCAATGCTTCACTTGAATCTGCAATCCCTGGCATTGGAAACCACCCGGTTGCACTGAAAAGCGACCCTGGTCATGGTTCTTTGATGCAAAATCAGGGTGAAATGAGTGGCGAGCAGATTATGGATGAGGAATTCGACATGGATTTGGATTATCTTCGCATGATGTTCCCCGGTTTGTCCAATGACTCTGTTCTGGATGTCTACATGGCTAATAATGGAGACTTAGAAGCCACTATTGACATGCTGAACCAACTTGAGGTAAATTTTGCCTATCTTTATTTTATAATTTATATAACTTGATTGTCTGAGTGGTCTTGCTGGATTCGTTTTCTATATTATTTTCATCTCGAGTGTTTCCTATATTATTAGCTCCTCTTGCTGTTCCATCCTGCAGATTTCCAAGTGTCCCTCTATGAAAGTGCTAGTAGTGAAGTAATTGAATTTATGAATAATTTTCTGATGTTGTGGGTAACATATTTCACTTGTTTTTAACTGTATGACATCAAAGAGTTAAGGATGTTAGTCTGCATTCAGGCCTATTTCAGCATAACCATGGTTTTTCTTCATTTGTTTTAATCCTCCCTATGCAAATGATAGAGATTTTTCCACCTGTTTTTGTCTCCCACCTTTTGAACTTTCATATGATTTTATACATTGATTTATGTCAATGATTTCCCACATATTTTGTTCTTATGGATCGTATACCTTCAGATGCTTTTATTGTTTTTATTCACCTCACTTTCAGTTGAATATATTATAACTGAGGGTTGTGTAGTGTTATCTTGTTCATATAAATTTGTTTGGAAATTTACCTATTCTATAATGCCATTAATAATGTATGCTAATTTGAATATTGGGGATAGGATGTTTTCCTCATGCTGCTTGCTTCTTGTTTACTTATTGTACGACAAGTTCTTTCTTTGGTTTCATTGGAAGTGATTTCCGGAGTATTTGTGATTTTGATTCTTGAATTAGTTTATGGTTGGGATTAAAAAATGCACCCTTTTGCCCTTATTTCGGTATTCATGTACATTGGATAGTTCTCTTTGTTAGATGTACACTGTTGAGTCCTCTGACACTCTTCCCGACACATTGGATATCGGTGATATCTCTGAATCTATCTCTTCAGCAAACTGTGGTACTCTTAAACTGAAGAATGTAGCAGGTGAAACCGGCGCGTCTTCATCAGGCTCTACAGAATCAGCTGTTACCTCCTGACTGACATAATTAAAGGGGTTTCAGTATTTCTAGTTTTAGTTGTATCTCTCAGTGGATAAGAAGTGTACACAAGTAGGGTTCTTCTTCAAGGTTGAGAAATGTAGTACTTTGCTTTTAACACTTGAAGGGTTTAACATTGGATGTATAGTTGTATGCTGTAACATTTGTTTGGTGAAAGTGGCAATTTACATGCAAATCAAATCATAGTTTTCATCAGAAATGAAAAATGATTCACATTTGTTGATGTTGGTGTATTATTATGATTTAGGTCTTAACCATCTTTTGATAGATTTAGCTGTTGGGGTCACATCTTGGTCGCTCAACTTTTTCTACATTTGTTTGGCGATGGAAGAGTATTTGTTTTGTTTATGCCTTTGCTGGGGGTTCATTTTCTCTATATAATATAATAACTTATATTAGAAGTAAAATTGTATTTTGCTCTCTACTAAAAGAATGGACAAATTAGTTCATGTACGTAAGATCAAAGAGCAAACTAATCTTTTTGTTAAAAATTTCATCCATTTTATAGTTAAAATCGGTCCTTATATGTCGGTATGAGGTACACGTGGTACATTACATGTAATTGTCTGATTATTTTTATTGTTAACAATTGATCTTTTTACATAGTTTGTGATATATGCACAAATGAGGTGAAATTTATTAAATTTTATTCACCGAATCTATCAATTTTCAAATTTGGAAAATCAGTCGACTTGCAACGACTTTTTGGATAGGATCAAACATTCTTGGATTGAGATATTTTCATAGCGTTTGGAGATCTCTTAATATAAGAATATTAATTATTAAGAATTTTATTAAATTATATATTTTAATTATAATATATTTAATAATAATTATGTTTAAATATGATTAAATTATTTATTATTGATATTAATAATCTTATTAAAATTTAAATAACAATAACAATAATAATTTACCAAAGCAAATTTCGCTAATTATTAAGAATTTTATTAAATTATATATTTTAATTAAAATATATTTAAAAATAATTATGTTTAAATATGATTAAATTATTTATTATTGATAATAATAATCTTATTAAAATTTAAATAACAATAACAATAATCATTTACCAAAACAAATTTATGCTAAGGGTATTCTAGTCATTTTAGTTTTTTCCATTATGCTATTACACCTCTATTCCATTCAACCAAACACAAGATTACTATTACGCCTCTATTCCATTACATTCAACCAAACAGTTGATTTGCTATTACATCTCTAATCCAATACACCTCTAATCCAATACACCTTTAATCCAATACAGCGAACCAAACACACCCTAAGTGTTTGGATGATATTAAAGTTGTCACTTATACGAGGAGAAATAGAAAGAAGACATGAATTGTTTGGCAGGAACTAACTGTAGTTAAGCTTGCGGATGGGACCGAAAAAGTGCAGTGTAATCAATGTAAGATTGAACTTGCCAAGAACAAGGATGGTACAACTACACAATATAAAAGACATTTAGATGGTTGTGTGAAACGTCATGTATCTTTAAAGGGACAAGACAATCTTTTCTACCACCGCAAGCACCTAGATCTGACAGTGCGAGTGGTATCCAGACTTAGAAATATAACCAAGCAAAGATCAATGAAGTTGTTTCTCACATGCTAGTGGTTAATGAGTTGTCTTTTGCATTTACTGAGTATGAGTTATTCACTTTGTTGATGGAAACAACAATTCCTCACTATGTAAGAATTTCTCGTGCTATAGTCAAAGCTGATTGTTGGACAAATTATGAGGTTGAGAAGAAGAGGTTAAATGAGCTGTTGAAGACAGTGGATAGGATTAGCATTACAACTGAAATGTGGAAGTTGGGTCAAAAGATTTAATACATGGTCTTGACAACTCATTTTGTGGACTCAGATTAGAATCTGCAAAAAAGAGTTTTGAACTTTGTTGATGTGCCTCCTCTGCATAGTGGAGTTTTCGTATATGATACATTGTAGAAGTACTTACAAGACTAGGGTATTAAAGGAAAAGTGTGCTTAATTTCTATGGACAATGCTTCTTACAATGATGCAGCTGTAAGGATGTTGATAGATAGCCTTTCATTTCATGAAAAGCTTCATTTGAATAGGAAATTGTTTCATGCCCGTTGTTGAGCAAACATCTTGAATCTATTGGTGCATGATGGTCGTTTCGAAATTGAAGATATAATTTGTACAAGCCCAATTTTAGCCCGAGCCCAAAAACCCAAAACAATTAAACCCACATAAAACTAACCTACTAGCCCAACAAATACAAGCCCAATTACCCAAACCCTAACAGCCCAAAGCATCAAATCAGAAAAAAGAACAAGTCAAACCCTAGTGCTACAGCGCTGCACCTAGGGTATTCAGACCCTTCTGCCACCACCACCGGCATGTCCCATCGCCACCTGCTTCGCCTGACACCGCCACTTGCCCACTTGCCGCATCAGTTACCTACAAACAAAGCAAGCACAAGAGAAGCAATACAGATAGCAGAGAAACATGAAAAACCAATATAAAAAATATTGTATCTATTCGGCTATAAAAGCCACATACATCAATGTATTCTGGGGGGGTTTTCTTTTTGAAAAAAAAAGAAAAAAGGTTCAAAAAGAAAAACTAAAACTCAAAAAAAAAACTAAAGGTGTTTTCTTTTTTTATATTTATTTTGTTTTTTATATTTATTTTTATTTCGAAATACTAAATAAAATAAAAAAGGAAAGATTTTTTACCTTTATCGGTGGTGCCGGAGTGCTCGAGGAAGCCAAGGGAGTGCGTCGGAAGAAAAAAGAAATTTTTTATTTTTCGCCATCATGACGACGGCGCAAGTTCTTTAGTGACCGGCGACTGCTGTGATGGCCGATGGTGGATTTTGGGCAGTCCCGGAGAAGGAGAGGGAGGTTGAGAGCATTTTCAAAAATTTTTTTAAAGGAAAGGGGAAAAGTGATTTTTTTGAAAAAAATTTAGCTTTTATAGAAGTTCAAAACGACGCCGTTTTGAGCCCCAAGCCCAGGCGCCAAAACGACGCCGTTTCATGCTCAACCCGCGCATACGACCCGACTCGACCGAAAGGTCAGCGTGTTTTCACTGGAGGGGATATTTGCGCAATTGGTCCCTCCGTTTTTGTGTCGCTCTCAATACAGTTCTTTTATATATTTTGAATTTTGGCTACCGGAGTTTTCTTCTGTTTTGATTTGGTCCCCAGACCATGCACATGTGCCTCACTAGAATGACGCCGTTTGGTCAACGTGGGAATATTTCCCTTTTGGTCCTCCTCCTTTTGCGCATGTCTGGATTTAATCCCTTTCATTTTTTTTATTTCGAATCCGCCCCATATTTTCATTTTTATTTCAATTTGGTCTGTGTTTTTAGCAATTTTATTATTTAGTTAATTATTTTAATGTTATTATTATATTATACTATTAATCTTGTATTATTATTATTATTTGTTCATTTATACCTTCTAAATTTTAAATTTGTTATATATATATACATACGTGCATTTTTTAATATATATATATACACGTATACATTTTATGTATTGTCTATATATACATATATACTTGTACATTCTTTATATTTTATAACTTATATGCATATCTATATATCTATGTACATCTTCTATTTTCATATATATATACATACTTTTGTATACCTTCTATAATTTTTATATACATGCATGTACATATATATATATATTTTAATTTACATACATATATTTTCATATTTCCATAATTTTATGTATATACACACATATATATCTTTTATATTTTTATAGTTTTATACATATTCTTTGTTTATTTCTTTATTTACATTTTCATTATTTATTTTGAAAGAATGTTTTGATTTTATTTGCTTATATGCATTGTTATTTTGTATGTCATTGATTTGTCCTTTTATCTAATTTATTTTCATTGCTATTACTCGTATTATTTATGTTACATCATCGTATTCTTTTTTTTTTGTTGCATATTGACACCGTGTTTTATTTCTACTATTTCGTGTTAGATTAATTTTATTTGATGCATAAATTATGATTTTTTGAATAAGCAAAATCTCGTGTTTAGATTCGAGAAGGTCGTACCCTAACTTACTAGGTTTCGACTTTCATAATAAATCTAAATACACGAATCTTTTCAAACTTAAATTTTAAACGATCTCGGGAATTAAGAAGAGATCGTGTCCTAACTTACTGGGCATAATCCCTTTTTTCCTCAAATTTTTAAACGATCTCGGGAATTAAGAAAAGATCATGTCCTAACTCATTGGGCATGATCCCCTTTTTTTAAAAAATCTGAGATAGCCAAATATTTTCTTAAATAAGTAAATTTTTCGGCATGTATACTCGTATCGGGAATTTGATACGTTGTGTCCTAACGCATTGGATATGACATGTCGTTTTCTCAAGATAAGGATTTTTCTAAAAAATAATAAAGGTAATATTTCGCGTTTGGAATTCGAGAAAACATGCCCTAATGTGTTGGGTTTCGATCTCTCGTTTAGCCAAATAGCCTGATATCCTTTTAAAATTTCAAAGTATGGGTTTTGGAACCATAAGGTGATCTTGGTTTTGAGGGTTTTAAGTATTGTATCCTAACGTGCTGGATGTGATATTTTTTAGAATAAGATAATCCTAAATTCCAACCCATGTTATTCGAGTTTTTTAGGATCATATTTTTAAATCTCTTCAAAGTTTTCAATTTTCAACACTGAGACATTAAGTAATCAATTAGGTACCAATTTTGGGCGTATCGAGGGTGCTAATCCTTCCTCGTGCGTAACCGACTCCCGAACCTGTTTTTCTGAATTTCGTGGGCCAAAATCGTTGTTTTAATAAAATCAAATTATTTATTAAAAACAACCACTTTTCAAGGTGACCCGATCACACCTTATCAAAAAAGATTGGTGGCGACTCCCGTTTTCGTTTTCAAAATCCAAGTCGACCCCGTTTTATCAAAAAAATGGTGTCAACATAATTGATAATGTAAGGGAAAGTGTGAAGTACATCACAACATCCACTGTGCATTTGACTATGTTCAATGATATTATTAAACAACTTCAGTTGCCAAATAAGAGGTTGATTTTAGATTGTTGTACACAGTGGAATGCAACATATGCTATGGTGTCATGTGTATTGGAGTTTAAGGACGTATTTCTACGGTATGCTTAACGAGATTCAAGTTATAAGTATTTGCCAAGTGATGAAGATTGGGTGAGGGTTGAGGAAGTTTGTTCTTTCTTAGCAGTTTTTAATGAAGTTACCAACATTATCTCAAGTAAATAATTTAAATATATCTAGTTTTATTTCTTTATTTCTTTATTTTTATTTATATTATTTAATTTAATACATGGTATTTCCTTTATAAATATTAGGTTCCGAATATCCAACTTCAAATTTGTTTCTTCTTGAACTTTGGAGTATCAAAGAGTTATTGATGGAGAAATCTTTGAGTGAGGAACTTTGGATGAGAAAAATGGCCAATAAAATGCAAATAAAATTTGATAAATATTGGGGTGAATGCAATTTGCTTATTTCTATTGCTACTATACTAGATCCTATGAATAATATGAAATTGATTGACTTGGTTTTCGTGTTATTTATTCTGAAGAGGAAACTTCTAGACAAATTCACATTATGCGTGATAGCCTATATGAGCTTTATAAGGAATATGTGGATGAATATGCAGCAACTAATGTTGATACATCAATGGAAAATGATGTGCAAGAAAGTGGTGCCAACAATGCTTCTACCACTAGTAGAATAGGCAAGGGAAAAGTTATGACTAAGAGGTCCAAGTTTGAGAGATATATTAGGAGTGTTGACACAGTTGACAATGTTAAGTTTGAACTAGATATATACTTGGAAGAAGGAGTGTTCATTTATAAAGAAAACTGTGATGATTTTGATGCCTTAGAGGGGTGGAAGGTTAATAACATCAAGTTTTGAATTTTATCAAAAATGACTTGTGAAATCTTGTCTATTCCTATTACCATGGTGGCTTCAAAATCTGCTTTAGTGCTAGCGGTAGAGTGATTGATGCATACTATTCATTTTTAGGAACTGATACGATGCAAATGTTACTTTGTGGTTTTGATTGGTATCAAAACTTTTATGGGTTGAAAAAAAAAGCCAAAGTGAGTAATTTTCAAGTATTTATTCTATTTATTTAGTATTTGAAATATTATTTAATTTGGTCATCTAATTTTAATTTTTTATGTAGATCAAAGTAAAAATAAAAGAGATTTTTCTTACTTTGACTTTAGAATTTTGAAGAATTTCAAAGGTACTTAATTTTTGGGGTGTGTACATTTTGGGGTGGTGTTTATGATAAGTCAGTAAACATTTTAACTTGGTTGGTGTTTGTCCTATAGCTTTGTATGAATCTGTTTTTAACTTTTCTGATATGATTATCTTTGTAAGGCAATTTTACATTTTAATTAGTTTACCTTCTATAACCTTATTTTTTTTAATAAATAATAATAATAATGGATCAAACAAAAGGTTTTTATGTTGTTGCCTTATTGAATTTGATGGGTGAAACTCATGAATTTTTTGATTTGGTGTTTTTAGGATGTGGTATCATTGGATTCATTGCAAAGGAATGTGATATTTATGTTGTCAACTTTTCTAGTTAGTGTTTACTGCAACATTTTTGTGTTATCTTTTTGAATTGCTTCTCTTGTAATATGTTTTGTTTTGAATCGATCAAACTACTTGTTTGCAACTTAGTTTTTTATGATATTACAAATGCCTCCTCAACTTTAAAACTCAACAATTCTCTTGTTGAAATATAAGTTTTATTTAGTTGGTTTTGTTTTATTTAATTTTATTGTTTGTTTGTTTAGTTAACATTCACGAACATAAACGAACATGTTCGTGAACATATAATAGAACATTTCACGAACATGTATGCGAACGTTAAACAAACATGTTTGTGAACGCTAAATGAATCGAGCCCGAACACACCAAATAATAAACGAATCGAGTTCGAACATGATATTAAAAATTTAAACGAACACTAACCGAACATTAACAACTTCAAAAGTAAACAAACGAACATGAACATAACATTGTTCGTTTGAGCCCGGTTCATTTACACTCCTATTAAGTGAATTTTAATTTTTAAATAAAACAAGTAAAGGAACTAAATTATACAATTAAAAGTAGAAAGATAATTTTCCAAAAGGTTAAAGAGAGTGGAAGCAAAATTAGACCCAAAAAAAATCACATTTAATCCTAATATGATATTTAAATAATATGAAGTAAGAAGCAGCATTTAAATACTTGAAATTTATTCCGTACCTTCATTAATTAAACGACTAATAAGCTAATAAATAAACGTGGAATGAGAGAGAATAAAATATGACAAATAAAACACGGTATTTTGCTATGAACTTTTATGGAAGAAGTGCAATAATGGGCACTAACCAAGTGGGGCGGCACTAGATGGAGTTAAAATTTTGTGTTTTTGGTAGAGATTTTGATAAATTTATATGAGTTTAATTAATTTTGGGCATTTGCCAAAGGAAGATTGGTTAGTGAACTTAAAGTGGGTAATCTCATGCCCATTTGTGATTAATAGTGCTATCTTAATCCTAATTGGATAAGAATTTGTATAGACAGGAACTGGCCAAAATTGAATTGTCTTTTATTCATTATCCTATCTCTCTCCCCAAAAGCTATAGCCTCTCAACTGCAAATAGTGGGGAGTGGCATTGCATGATCTTGATTGGGACCAAACACGTTGAATTTTGTAGAAAAAAAGGTACGTTTTTACTAGTGTTGGATATTGCATGGGTTTTTAAATTTCCAGTTATTTTTTATGATTTTACTGGGTGCTGCATTCATCATAAATTATGTTTTACGGTAATGCCATTTCCCGTTTTCTAACCCTGGATGAGAAAATTTGTCAAATATAATGGAAACCATCCTCCGCTTAAGAGGCTTTCGGTGAATATCATATTTTACAGTAATGACATTTCCCATTTTTTAACCCCGAATGAGAAAGATTTGTCAAATATAGCGGAAACCACCCAAGTCTGGCTCTTTGATACCTCCGCTTGGGAGGCTTTCGGTGAATATCCATCAACCGAATGTACAAATGTCTAATCATAAGATTACGGTGATTAATTTTATTAAGACAATATGATGTCACACGGTTTCTTAATAATCGCATCAAAACTCATTTAAATATAGGATAATGCATCTTTTAGTTGCATGAAAAAAAACATGTATTGAGAGAAGCGTTCTATTAAGACCTTAACTATCTAAAATATTGAATTTAAATTTTCTATTCAAACAATTCTTTGGATCGCTTGTTGGAACATCATTCCTTGTTCGAATATTTTGTTGGACAAACTGTTGGGACAACAATTTAAACATCTATTTAGGACAACATACGTGCAATTAAAACTTGACGTTTTGACTTTGTTCCCCATGGTATGTTTCTCAGTAAGTAAATGATCCTTGTGTTCTTAATCTTTTTTTTTTAGGTTGTTGATCCATTTTTGGAGAGGTGGAGGAGGAAGGATCAACAATCCTCATCTCATGCCTTATCCTTTGACTTATCTTACTTGAAGGATAAGCTTATTTGAATTCTCTTGGATATGAAGAAATTTGTGGGATAATTTTTGAAGATAATTCAAGAGATAAATTCAATTTTTAACTTAAAGTTTTAAGCTTATCAGAAAACTGTTAAAGAACTTTTGTATCAACTTATAAATAAACTGCATTGTCGCACATGTTGGTGTGGTTGTGGGAGTGCTTTTGACTAGTTATTTGTTTATCTTTACTTTGTATTTTTGCACTCTTGTGTTAGGTATTTTATTGGAGATTAAACCGTATTGTAAGTGAAATTATTTGGGGTGAGTGATTGCAATAATTAGGTTCATTGTTAGGTTGCAATTACCGTTATTGCAAAGAGTAAATTGAGTTTTAGTTAATAGATGATCTGGATGATTGTTGAATAAAATCATTTACTAAACAAGACTTTACAGAATAACATTTGTGAAATAAAAAATATCATGTATTGATTTCTCTCATTACCTTACTTTCTTTTTATAAATAGTTCGTTAAAATAACTTGTTTCAACATCAGTTGGGATATGTTTTGGGACAAGAAGCAAACCAAATTGTAATTTTCCACATTCCTAACTTAACCATAAAAAGGTATAAATAAATGATGTTGGCCCCCCGTAGTCAAATGATAGTAGAATTGAAGTTATTTTACCTGTCTGACCTAAAACATTTAATATTTATAAAAATGACTCTGGTTCAAAAATATTCACTAAAATAACCTGAAATGAACAGTAAGTTTGGGTTTTGGGAACCCAATGGCTGGCACCACCTTGTGTTTTGGCCCCATCAGTACCTAATGATTGTGTTAAGCTTTAAAAAAAATGAATTTTTTGAGTTTGAGACATGAATGGTCGGCACTAGGGTATTTTTTTAAATCATATCATACTGGTATACAAAAATATCAGTATCTGAAAAAAAATTTGGGTGTTGGCCAGTAAATGGCCGGCACCAAGGACATTTTTCGTGTCCTAAGGCAATTTCTTATTTTATTTTGGGGCACTGATGGCCAGCACCAGTCATTTTAAAAAAAAAATTTTGGAACTGGCCAGTAGATGGCGAGCATCAGGTATATTATTAGGGTCTCAAGACACTTTTTTTTTTACTTTGGAACACTGATGGCTGAGACCACCTTTTTCAAGTCCCCAATTTTTTTTTTTTTGGTTTTGGAACACCGATGGCCGGCACCAACTTTATCAGATTAAAATAATAATAATTATTTATTTTTGAACACTGATGGCCAGCAACAAGTATTAAAAAATTAGTTTTCTTAATTTTGGGAAACAGATGGCCGGAACCCCCTCCACTCTATATATAAGGGTGGTTTTGGTTATGATAGTGTAAATGGATGAGAATTTTTTTTTTGAGAGAGCCATCAAAATGAGAGTGTTTTGTAGTGTATCATCAAATGAGTTTTTTGTAGTGAATTGCATATGGGAGTTTTTTTGTAGTGTACAACCGAATTTCAGGGTTGAATTATATACTGTCATGTCAACCGTAAAGGTTATGCCATTAAGGGTAAGATGACTTTTTGCACCAAAGATGGCTAACCAAGATGTCCAATGCAGATGGACATTATCTATGGTGCCAGAGCATTTATTTCACAACTTAGAAGTGGGGTATTTATGCAACGTAGACCTGATTCAAGCAGAAAAAGACTAATTGTGAGGAAACTACTATTCAAAATAATTGTATTATTTCTTTAGAATGTTTGTATTTTTTATATCTGTAAATTTAATGTAGTCGTTTAGGGTTTAAGGTTTCATTATTATATTTTCGTGTATTAATTTCTTAGAATGTTTGTATTTTTTATATCTGTAAATTTAATTTAATCCGTATTATATGTAGTTTGAATTGAAAATTTTCGTATTAATTTTACTCATCTGTTTGTAGTTTGTTGAGTGTTTAAATTTAATTTAGCTTTGTATTATATATAGTTTGACTTTAAAATTTTCGTGCATTAATTTTACCCATCTGCTTTTAGTTTCTTGGGTGTTTAAATTTAATTTAGCCCGTATTATATGTAGTTTGAATTTAAAATTTTCGTATTAATTTTACCCATCTGTTTGTAGTTTGTTGGGTGTTTAAATTTAATTTAGTCCGTGTTATTTGTTGTTTGAATTTTATATTTTTGTGTATTAATATTCTAGAATGTTTGTATTTTATTATATCAGTAAATTTAATTTGTTGTGTACTATTACTTATTCAATTATATATATTTTATTAAATATTTCGAATTCATTTATTCAAACAAATAATTATTTTACAAAATTAAATTTATATTAAAAATAGAATAATTACAAAATAAAGTAAATATTTACAGATAAAAATCAAAATTGTCGTGATCTTAGCGATGTCCCCGATGATAGCGTGTAACGGTCTGGCTGCCTCCGCCAGCGATGTCGTGCACCTTGCTGAGGCATTTGATAGTTGTTCGGTCCGGCCTCCAGTGTCCCGTCCGGTGTACTTAGAAAAGTAGTATAATATTATACACCATAATTGAGAGTTAAGGGGTATCGCGTGACCAGAGGTGCTGATGGAAAAATATGCTCAGTAGTAGGTGTACGTGCTTCTAGATCGAGCTCCGGGTGGTATGAGGACGATTTGGACCTTGTCGAATGTTGAGGCTCGAAGTCGTCGCCAAAAATATCCTTGAAAGATGGAGGAAATTAGGGCTTGGGCTCAGGCTCGAGCTCCGGGTGGTATGATGACGAGCCGAATACTTCATATTGGGGCTCGGATCAGGGCTCAAGGCAGAATCAGTTTCGGTGTTCCCGAATGGCAGAACTCGGTTATGGCGCAATCGTACGTTCGTCTGTTGCCATCGGGAAGATTCTGGTTTCACATCTTTCGGGATCAACATATAACAACCTTGGAATATAAAAGGCTTCCCGTGTACCATATACCATTCTGCGTACTCGTGCGTAGGAGAGAACCCTCCCTCTAAGACATACAAGGAAGGGCGCCTCGAATGTCGATTATTCTATAGAAAGATATACGGTTCATGTTTTTCAGTCCAATTTATTGCATCCCGACTCGAACCCTTTTTGTCCATTCCGTAGACTTATTTGATGTCGACAAGAGGGTTTAGGATAGGTTGTGCGCAACTAAACTACCTCAATACCCGACCTTCATCGTGCCACTCCACCATATGAAAATGAATCAATGAAACATTTGACAAAAATAACTATTGCTGCTCGGTAACCCATGATGGTATGAGCGCTGCGATCCCTTCCTCGACATATGGCATCCATAGAAACTGCATAATATAGACAACAAGTTATTAGTTAATTTTTTTTTTGCAATTATTGTATTTAAAAATAAAGATTTGGAAGCGTATTTTATGGCATCCCAAGAATGACTCTTGATCATCATACGGTACACGGGTACGGTGAACGATCACCCGATTCCCAGTAGAGTTGCCCATCTAAAAGAGAGAATAAATTATCAGATTATTTTTTCCATGCAAAAATGAGTATACTATACTATAAAATTAAAAAACATATGACAAAATTGAACTATCTATTTACCTGTTCACGAGTGGCCACACATACAATTGTTGGCTCATTAATGCCAGAAATGGCATTTAGTATAACGCCCAAGACTACAGTAGAAGGCAACAATCACCCATTGTTTTCGTAGACAGCTTTGTTGCACGACAAAGCTCACAATATAAGCATGCTAATACTGCAGAGCCCCAACTAAATCTTCCGACAAGCTCGAGATCCTCTAATAAAAGGAGATACATGATGTGGAATTTATTTTGATTGACGTCCGACAACAATATCCCACCTATAAGTTGCAGGATGAACGATCTTGCAGCGTAGATAAAGTCCATCTGCGTTAGACTGCTTGGTAGATGCTAGAAGTTTTCTCTTAACCAGGTAAATTTAATACTAGTTAATGTCCTTCCTCATCGTTGAGGGGCACTCTTCCAAGTAACCGCTCACAAGTGCCCCACGGATCGAGCACTTTCTAAGCTCGGTCACTGCTTCGCCATTTATAGGCAACCCTAGTTAGACTGCTACGTCTTGCAGTGTAATAGTTACCTCCCCACACGGGAGGTGGAACGTATGTGTCTCTAGGTGCCATCTTTCAACTAAGGCCAATATTAAATCAGCCCGTAGCTCAGATATTTGAATGTACGCGGCTACCCCAAAACCTGCGATGTTCAAATATGGTATTACTCTTCGATCGGAAAAATAATAGGGATCATGCAACCGGGGTCTCACAATTCGGTACTGATCCTGAGTTTATAGTAAATATAGAATGTTATATTTTTCGTTTAAAAAAGAATTTATCATAGTATTTCAAATTAAATGGGACATTATTCTTCTCGTTTACCTTATTCACATTTTTAGCAATGTGGTTGTTGTCATTTAAAAGAATATTAGGATTAGGATCCATCGAGTGATCGGTGGTGGTCGGCAGTGAATGACAATGGTCGGAGATGTTTGGAGGTGATCGACGGTCGTTGGTCGACAAAAAATGGCGGCGGTAAACGATCGATAGTTAACGGCGACAGTCGACGGTGAGCGGGAATTATCGGTGGTGGTGATCGGGTTTTAGGTTGAAGTACCCCATTTATAGTGGGGGACCATAGTGGCTGAACAGGGGTAAAATTGGAAAAAGAAAAAGAAAAAAATTGTTTGAGGCACTGACCCATTGGGTCACTTCGCAGCAGGCCTAGCCTGCTAGTGTCGGCCAATGAAAGGCTGAATGGGCGTAGTGCCGACCAATTCCTGGCCAGTATTAACTAGCCCTGACGCTAACGCAGGCCTGACACAGGCCCTGACCCATCCTTTTAATTTTTTTTTTCATTTCATTTCCATTTCCATTTCCATTTCCATTTCATTTCATTTCATTTCATTTCATTTACATTTACATTTACATTTAAATTTCATTTCATTTAAATTTTATTTTTTCCATTTCAATTTTATTTTTTCTCATTTCAATTTTTTTTCACATTAATAACAAGTAGTCTCATTTAAATTATTTTTTCATTTCAGTTTTTGTTTTCATTTCAATTTATAATTTATTTTCATTTAAACTTTCATTTCATTTCATAATCATTACAAATTCATTTCATTTCATTAATTTTTTCCATTTAAATTTATTTCTTTTCTAGTATTCAATTTTTTTCATATTAATCACAAGTAGTTTCATTTCAATTTTTTTTTCAATTTATCATTCTATTTCAAAATTTAAAATTTCATTTAAATTCAAAAATTTTCTCATTTCATTTTTTTTTGTTTTTTTTAAGCTTGACCTATTGAGTCACATCGTAGCAGGCCTAGTGCCTACCAAGTCATCTACTGGTGCCGGCCACTGAAAGCCCATTTGTCAGGTCTGCTGCAAGCCTAACACAGGCCTTTACTGTCATGTCTTGTCAAATTTTTCTTTTTTCATTTCAATTTCAATTTTCAATTTTCATTTCTAAATTCATTTCATTTTCATTTCTCATTTCATTTCACATTGCATTTCATCTAAATTTGTTTTTTTTTCATTTAAATTTATTTCATTTTCCATTTTAATTTACGTTTTTTTCATATTAATTTTTGTCTTATTGTAATTTATTTCATTTCAATTTATACTTTATTTTCATTTCATATTCATTTAATATTTTAGTTTCATTTTAAATTCATTTCATATTTTATTTTCATTTCATATTCATTTCACTTTATTCACTTATTAATTAAAAACTTAATTTTAATTTATATATTTTATCTTTTTCTCATGTCAAGCCTTGGTAAGCAGGCTTGAACTTGGTGCTGGCCAATGTAAGGCCATCTCTGACAGGCCTTGGTGCTGGACATTCAAAGACCTTTTTGGTAGGCCTGTCACCTCAAATCAATCTCTTTTTTCCTTCTTTAATTTCTATTAAATTTAAATTTCATTTTAGCTTGATTTCAATCAAAAAGTTCAATTTCTCATTTAGATTATACTCATATATCTTTTTTAAATATAATTCCAATTATTTTCATTTCATTCCCTATTTTAATTTCATTTTCATATCACCTTTTACTTTATTTGATATTCAGTTGCATTAATATATTTAATGTGTTTTAAATTAAATATGCATGTATATTGTATTATAATTTAATGTGTTTTAAATTAGGAATAAGAAAAAATATTTATTAATTATTATATTTAATCAATTGTATAATTTGAATAAAGAATATCATTTGTATATGTTTTTTTCATATTTTTACAATGTTTTTAGAAGAACATGCGTTCAATAATACATCATTCGTCATCTTCGAGTCTAGAATTATGAGACGATTGACCGGAAACATAGACATGATGTGGGCAAGTTGATCGGTTTTGTCTGGATGTTCGACACACAATGCAAAGTTTGGGTTCGCCCGCTTGACTGACGTCCATTTCATTTCGAATTCTCGTCGACCTTTAGGATGTCTACGAAGACTACGGTCAAGCACCATCTCGAAAGTAGGCGGTGGAACTTCCCAATTTGAGACATCGAGGATTACAGGAAATTCGTTCCCCCATATACGCAATATGCGTTGCAACGTGTAGATCTCGTCTATGAATTGTTCAACATTTAAGTTTGCTCTCCCACACACTGTATGAACATGCGCACACGGATATTGAAAAGTCTAAAATATCCCACACTCGCAACGCCTGTTTTGCAAATCAACTGTGCATGACCTAGATGGCAAACTTGAGCAACAACCGATGTACTCTTGAACTCGAAAAGTTTCCAAGTCGTGCGAATACAATTCTACGTCCATTGTTTGCGCCTTTCGACTATTTACCACCATGGCCTTTCAGACAACCTCAATGTACATGTGCCCGGCTTCGATCTACTTAGCTTGTCCCAACCTTATCCTAGGCATCAATATGGCCAACCTATAGAATGTTGCTGAGAAAACAACAGAAATTGGTAGATGACGTGTGCGCCTCAATACAGAGTTAACTGCCTCTACCAAGTTGGTCGTCATCTACCCATACCGAAACCCCTTATCATAACTTTGAGTCCATTGCTAGTTCTCCATGCTACCCAACCATGTTCAGAGATCTGTTGGTAAAGATGGCATCTGAGATTCAAGCCTCGTGAACCTTTGCTTGAATCTTTGCAGTTCTAACTCATGAGCTGCATATGCAATTTGGAATCAGTATTTTAAAAACTTATAGGCTGATAAAATTTAAAAAAGAATTTTTTACATAAATAAAAACAATATCTTTTACCCATGTACACGAGTTTTTTTCATTCTTTATTCTTATAATCTCTGTGGAAGTTTGTCGCGATGTGTCGGATGTAATAAATAGACCTCCACAGAACCCCCGATCGCCTTATCCCAGTAAGTAGTCCCTTCGATCTGTCTGATATAAGACAAATGTTGTCTTTTCTGACCACGTGCCTTCGTAGATTTGTGAGGAACATTTCTCAAGACTCGAAGCACTTACGCTCCACGATGGCCAAAGTAATTGGAAGTACATTTTGGTTGTCGTCTTGTACAACAGCAATCAGGAGTATTTGCATGTATTTTTTGTACAACCAGGTCCCGTCCACCTGAACCATCGGCTTGCAGTGAGGGAAGACCCTAACACACAGCTTGAACGTCTAAAACAATCAATGAAAAACTCGTTTCCTCGATGGTATCTCCCTTTCTGGGCCTTTGTACGATAATGTTTGCAAATCAGTTATTGTCCCGGGCACATACTCTCGTATCCCGGTTATCTACCATTGAAGCTCATTGTATGACGCATCCCAGTCACCATACAACTCTCGCATCACCATTTGTTTCGCCCACCATGCCTTTTGGTACGACACTTTATACTTGAATCGAGTTTTCATGTCCGTAATAAGGACTGGCATTTGAATAGTGGGCGACTCTTTCACCAAGGGATGATGCAGTTGTATATAGTTTTTGCATCTAACTTTCGATGGTCTTACGACATACTAGCAGAAGTGCATGTGTGTGGACCTTCTAGTTTTCTTATCATCCACATCTGTGTCTGCTGCATTAACGCGGCTCGAACACACCAGTTACACCCGCTTGAGGCTTTCCAACATTCTCCTACGTACAAAGACTGCTTCGACTTTATTACTTTATAGTCCACACCTAACTTCAAGCTGAGTTGTTTTATAGCATGTAAACAGTCTTTCTTGTTATCGAATTGTTGTCCTACGAACAACTCTTCATCGTCGAACTCATCATCAAGTAGGTAAGCCGGCACAATGTTTGTATATTTTGAGAACTCGCGTGCTAGAGTTGCATCAGGATCTACGTCAGTCATAAAGAACCCTAGATTATTTCTTATGAATATACAAGGGCCCGTGTTCTCGGCCAAATGGGGGTTTGCATTTTCACCCTCCACCGGGCCTTCCTCGTCTATATCTTAGGGACGCCATCCAAATCGGGGTCACTGAAATCATCGTTGGGATCCCGGTGGGACTGGTCATCATTATCGGACCCTTCATCACCATCTTCTATGGTGGCCAACACCTCTGGGTGGATATCTAGACGAGTACACAAGTTTGGGTTGTTATGTAACAGCCCGATTTTAGACCTAGTCGGAACAGTGGTTTCGGGACAACAAATCTGACGAGGATAAAATTTGTTTTTATTATATTTTTATGGCCTAAGATTTCACAAAATGATTTCATGAAAATTTCGTTCGAAAATTTTGACGTTTAGGCACTCAATTTAGTCAAAAGGACTAAATTGTAAAAAGTGAAAAAGTTGAGATCTACATGTTAGAGGTGTCCAATTGTTATGAAATTTTAAATTGGAGGTCCTTATATGGTAATTATACCATTGTTTAAGTTGGTGGACAAAAATGGACATGGTTAGCTATGTTTCCAAAGTTTTTCATTAAGGTCATTTTGGTCATTTAGTTATTAAAATGAATTAAAAACAAAATTAAAAGCCAATTTTTGTCCATCTTCAACCCCTAGGCCGAAAATTGCATGGAGAAACCATGGCTAGGGTTTTTCAAGCTTCCAAGCTCGATTGTAAGTCCGTTCTAGTCTCATTTTTAATATTTTTACGTTTTTGAAATCCTCGTAACAAATTTACCTATTTTTACCATTATTTTGAACTAGGGTTTGTATTTAAAAATTTAGCCATGAATGATATGCATGTATTTTGATGTTTTATGGAAGAATATGAATGTTTGGAGTGTGATGAATGTCTTTTACTAAGTGATTTTCGATGAAAATGCCTAAAAGAATTAATTTGTAAAAGTTATAAAATATGTCACAAGTGTATGAATAAGTGAGAATTGTAGACTGCTATAGTTATGAAAATGGTTTGGCTAGGCCTAAAATGCAAGGAAATTGAATAAAAATTATTTTACGAGCCTAGGGGAAAAATTATAATTTTGTGAAACTGTAGGGGCAAAAATGTAATTTTTGCCAAATGTGATTTTTGGACTAAATTGAATAATGTGAGTGTTAAGTAAGTTAAATGTGTTATTATAAATCAAGAAAGACGAGAAATTGACTTTGATCAGTGAAAAAAAAAGTGAGAAATTTCCCGGTTGAACCTCCGGGATAGAAAAAATACGAATGAAGTGACAATAATGATCACATGTGTGGCACGGGCTATGTGCAGGCCATATGTGAAAGAGATAGTAATGGTCACGTATGTAGTACTATGTGCAGGCTACTATGTGTACCGGGTACCATTGGTTATAAAGGTGGTTGTTGTGTGCTGATTCCACTGGGTATCATTGATTATAAAGGTAGTTGTTGTGTGCTGATTCCAATGGGTACTATTGATTATGAAGGTGGTTGCTATGTGCTGATTCCATCGAGTATCATTGACTATAAGGGTGGTGCTATGTGCTGATCCACTGTATATCTGTTATTATTCCGAAGTGTTCATCGGGAAATTGACTAAGTGTAATTGAATATGACTATATGATGAATGAGTGCAGGTATAAGTGTGAAAATTTATGAACAATGTGCTTGATATTTGATCAAACCGTCGGTAAGATGCAATGGAGTAAGTGAAATTATGAAAGAGTAAATTTAGCAACAAAATAGTTTTGGACAGCAGCAGTTGTGTGAATTTGAAAAATCACCAAAAATGATGGAAATCTAATTAGAGAGTGAATAAGATATTAAATTAAATATGAATGAGTCTATTTTCACATAAAAGAGACAGAGCAAGCAAACGAGTTTTATATTATGAGATATTTGAATTTTAGTGAGACGGGGCTAGAATGATTTCGAAATCCCCTGTTCTGAATTTGGAAAATCATTAAAAATTTTAAAAAAATAATTATGAGATAAAATTCATATGTTTAGAATCTTGAATGAGTCTATTTTCAAAAGAAACAAATGAGAATATTATCCAAATTCTGTACTATGAAATAATTAATTTTTAGTAAAGAAAGGTCAGAACTGTCAAGCAGTGAAACAGGAGAAACTTTAAAGAATAAACTGTACTTATTGGCTAAGAAAAAAATTCTGAAAATTTTATGGTAAGAATATATATGAGTCTAGTTTCAGGAAAAATTAACGGATCTTAATTTGGAGCTCGGTATCTCGAGATATAAATAAATTAGTGACTCTGACTCAGACAGACAGTTTGAATTTACATACAGGAAAATAGTGAAAGTATGGATAATGTTGTTTAAGCGTGTTATACACATTAAGGATGTGGAATGGAGAGGGGGAAGAGGAAAATTGGAAAATATATGAATGATTTGTGTATAATTGGTCATATGCTCGATTATGATTGATAAACGATGAAATAGAAATGATGTTTATATTTGAGCATGATTGGTCATGGTTTAAGCTCATGTGAGAAAGTAAAGTTTCATAGTATGTGTGTATGGTATATTTGGAATATGATATGGCTTGAGGTAATGTCATGAATGGTTTATGAATTAACACATGTTGGTAAGTTTGATACATGAACAAATGTTGTGCTCATCTATGCTTATAATGCTTATGCTATATGTTTATTTGGTTAACATATTTGGTGTACATGCTTAGGCTTTGGCCAAGTTGTGGTTGGATTATGCCACGTTAAACTTATAAGTTATGCATTGAGATGGTAAGTGCCTAAATGGAAATATGCTTGTGATCATGACAGGGGTGGTAAGGTTTAAATTATGTAATCTCTAGTGAAATTGTTTATCACGTGGTTAATTCCAAAAAGGAATTATGTTTAAATGCATTAGCTTGCGACTATGGTTGAATGATATGCTTATGTCTTGTGTGATATGCATAGGAAATGGGTGTGGAAAGATAATGAAATAGTAAGTTCATATTTGAAGTGAAAAATGACGAAAAAGGGGATGATGAGTTTAATTGATGTTGTTATTTAAGCTAAAGTGATATTTTCATTGCAAAATTGAGAATTTCATAAATGTGTTAATGAATGGTATAATCGATAAACGTTGAGTTAAATGGTAAATACGTATTAGTATTGAACTTACTAATAGTGAATTGTACGTGAATTAAATGGAAATTGCTAGTGATAGGATTTGAATTGTGAGCATGAGAAATTGTGAATTGAATAAAAAGAAATGAAACATTGAATTGCATGAGTATGTATCGGGTCTCGTAGGCCCTATTTATTATGAATATAATATTTTGAGGATATATTGTGAAGAATTATAAAAGCATGTTAATAATTTGAAAGTTTTAATTTAGATGAAATTTTATAACTTGGTTCAATACGTTTACAAGTGTATGTGTTCTGATAATGCCTCGTACCCTATTTCGGTGTCGAATACGGGTAATGGGTGTTACATGTTATACGAACATCCACCGGTTTTTGGATTTTCAGGAGTTGGCATTGATCGTCCACAACCCGACTGATCTTCCTAAGAGACGTTAAGATCAAAATCAATTCCAGAATGCTGGCTTGCTGGAATTACAACTTGAATAGGATCCTGTTTATCTATCTCCGCGAACAACTCAATCGAGCTAGGATTATCTATCTCAAGGGGCAATAAATTGCTATCATTGTTCTAGATCATCATCATCATCATCAAGCTCCATTTTTGAGAACTTGAGCGGATCTGTTGAAACCGAAAATTTGTAAAACATTCTCAACATTTGCTTCCCGTAATGGGTTGTTATCTTTGTCCTGATTTTTTGTTTTAAATTCGCTAGTGAAACACGCTTGTTGAATCTCATTCCTATTTTTTTCGACTTTGAAATACACAGCCTTCTTCAATTGTATTTATCATTTCTCCATCGAAATGAACATAAACAAACAAAATCTAGGAACCCATCTTAAAAAAATTTTGCTTCCTTCTCAACAAAGAAAAAACTGATATTTTTAATCTCGATTTTCAACTAAAAAAGCAAACAAAAAAGCAAACAAAAATTCAAATAGAAGACAAAACACCTATATATATATCTGATAAATTTGATGCCGGTCATTTGATTCCCAAAATTAAGAAAACTAATTTTTTAATATTTGATGCTGGCTATCAGTGTTCCAAAATAAAATAAATAAATTTTTTAATTTGATAAAATTGGTGCCGACCATTGGTGTCCCAAAACCAAAAAGAAAAATAATTTTTGGGACCTGAAAAAGGTGGTGCCAGCCATCAGTATCCCAAAGTTAAAAAAAGGTGCCTTAGGACCCGAAAAATGTGCTTGGTGGATGGCCAGCACCAATTTTTTTTTTTAAAAATAACTCTGGTGCCTACCATCAGTGCCCCAAAGTAAAAAAAAAAAGTGCCTTAGGACTCGAAAAATGTACTCAGCACCCAATTTTTTTTAAATGACTCTGGTGCCATCTGTTACATGGCCAAAACCTTTTTTTTTTCAGATACTGGTATTTTTGTATACTAGTATGATACAATTTTTAAAAAATACCCTGGTGCCAACCATTCATGTCCCAAACTCAAAAAATTCAATTTTTAAATCCTGACACAATCATCAAGTAATGATGGGGCCAAAACACAAGGTGGTGCCGGCCATTGGGTTTCCAAAACCTAAACTTACTGTTCATTTCAGGTCATTTTGGTGAATATTTTTGAACCAGGGTTATTTTAATAAATATTAATTTTTTTAGGTTAGATAAGTAAAATAGCCTAGAATTGAAGTATAAAACCGTCGAATAAGGAAAATATTAAATTTAAGCCTTTAGTTAAATAAAAAAAACTTTAAATTTTGATAAACTCTAAAAAATAATTCATTTAATTTAAATATTTTTAACACAATATTTTTAACTTTCAACTCAAAATTTTATAATTTTATTTAGACCCTAAAAAAGTTCTTAGTTGGCCCTTGTAAAAAACCTAATTCTATTGCCTTCTTCCCCAACAGATATTGCCTTCAAGAACTCCAAATAAATATCCATTAACCCGCTCAGAGATTCTTTGTTCCACTATTTGAACACATTCTTCTCTTTTTAAGCTACGTCAACAAAACTTTTAGACCGCCTTTAGATGACCAGTTGGCTCCAATGAGATGTGGTTAGCACCTTAAACTGGATTGAAGAGTTGTTTTGAAACAAACTCCAGAGTCTCTCAATCTTTCTCATTGACCTTTACCCCTCCATTGTGATTTTCCATTTCCATCTCAACCTTGTATTTCCCCCTACGCTTTTTAGGTTTTGGTTATTCCTTCCTCCTTCGAAAGCTAATGGTATTCACTTGTTCCTTTAAATTACCTTTTTCATTATTTCATTTTGTTATTTATTTTGCAGATTACCAAATAAATGATTGCATAAATTTATTTTTATATTATAAAGTAATAGAGTATTTATTTATATAATTAGTACAAGTGAACTAGAAAAATACTATCATTGTTGATAACTTTTATTTATTAAAAATAATATTTACCATTATGGTAACTAATTTACTGTTACTACTAGTTTTTAATCACATAAAAATTAATTTTACAGTCCTTTGTAATAGAGGACAAAAAAAAATGAAGATTAAACTATCAAAACTTCAAAAATGACCGTGAAAAGTGAAATTATTGAAAATGGAGAATTTAAGGTATACCAATTTATGGGTCAGGTTGAAGGTCAGCTCGAAAAATAAAAGTGTTTGAGTAAAAATGAGGTTCGAAAAATGAACTTAAGTAAAAAATAATAATAAAGCCCGTTTAGAAAACGGGTCGAACCTCGGATAAGATTTTTTTGTCTGAGCAAGACTTAAATTTGCAATATATATATATATATATATATTTGTTGTTGTTTTCCTATTGTTTTACTTCATTTAACTGTTATATTGTTATTGTTTTGATTTTGTACAACTATTGTTTTATTGTTAATTTTGTTATTATTTTAGAGGCATTTACTTATTAAATTGCAAGTATCTTAGTGTTATTTAAGTATAAAGATTTTTTTAAAATTTTAAAATATTTTTAGTTTTTTTAATGTATTATGTATTCTAATTCTTTTTATATAAAAATAATATAAAAAATTTTAATATGAGTGGGCCGAGGTGGACCCAAGTTTTAGTAGTTTTAACTGTGCTAAGCTTGAGCAAAATTTTAAGTCTATTTTTCAAGTCTAACTGGGCCCAAGCCTATCAAATAGATCTAAATTTTTTTTAGGACTTAACCCATGAACACCTTTAATTTAAGGTACATGTTTTTATATCTTAATAATTATTGTAAGGGATAATGACTTATTTGATCATCTAATTTTATAAAAAATCATTTTTACTTTATATTTATTTATTTTTTGTCTTTTCTAGACATTAAATTTGCATTATTTGTCAAATTATCTCAAATTGAATGCAAAAGTTAATGTTTGTTTAACTTTCTGACATAGCATATATATATGTATTGCAATGTGAATGTCATATTAACGATTGATTAATTAATTACTAACGTAACATATACATGACAATCTACTTGTATGTCATATTAGTAAAGTTAACAAATTTAATTTTTTTATTTATTTTGGAGTGATTTGATTTAAGGAATAAACAAAACAAAAAAATTAAAAGAAAAGTTAAAATGAGTTATTATTATTTTTTATGAAATTGAAGTTCCGATTGCATCTTATCGTAAACCATTCCAAATATATTGAGACCAGAAATATTCCATTTTATCAAAAGAATAGACAAGAAAGCAAAGAACTGGGGTTTCTATAAGCTAACGAACTACATTCTTATCACCATTATCATTCCACAAATCTCAAAATTCAGTTTAGGCGAAGTGTAACTTACAGAGACCATTAGTTAATATCCCCTCATAGCTAACAGAGTTTCAGCTTACAAGAACCAATTTATACAATATTGAACAGAAACGTAAGAAATATATACATTTCTCTATTTGACAAAAAGGAGCACTCCTTAGCAATACACTATGAGGTGATATGAAGCCTTAGCCTACCACATAGCTTTTCACTTCTTCGCAAGCAGCTTCTTTGGAAGCTTATCTAAAGCGGTAGATTTTAGCAGGAACAGACGAGCAGCTCGCTCTTGCAAAGTACCCCCACATTTTAGCCCACGTGACTGTAGTTCAGATTTCAACCGCTCCAATCCAAGAACCTTTAGAAATGATAAATTAGTTTGCCCAAAAAAATAAAAGATAAATTAGTTAGTTCTGAATCAACATTGAGCATTATAAAGGCAACAGCATCACCATGTGGTCCATGACAATTTAATGCATATGCCATTTTTAACTTCATTCCATGGTATCTTTTCTTGAATTCTCTAGTTTATATCATCCAACTACTTTTTTAACATCAACACGAAGACACTGTCTAAATAACATCAAACAGCTATGGCAGGATTTAAGCTTTAAGCTAAAGGAAAGCATTTAATAAAATTGCAACAACAAACTAAAGTAAAAAGGGTGAGAGACCGAAAGTTTTATCACTTCTTCCACCTCCTAGATGCATCAATGGTATCAATCTCTATATAAGGGTGAGAATAACAAGGGCTAGAGTGCAAAGACAGCCAAATAGTTCGGATTTATTTGTTAGCAAGTTTATAAACAATGTCTTTCAAACCATCTAAAATTCTATATCTACAAACTTTAATGATAAAAAAAGGAAATAAACAAGCACTCAAAATCAGCTAAGCGTAGGAAATAGGAAAAGAACTTCAAGTGAGCAGCCATACCTCCATCTCTGCAGAAGAATAAAAATCATCAAAGTTCAATGGATTTTCTGGTTCTGTAGCATTAACATTTGAAACTAATGCGTCTTTGTGAACTTCTGGTTTTAGGATAGAAGAACAATTGACTTCATCAATCAATTCACTTCCAACTCCATTTTCCGCAACCGGATCAGCACTGAGACATTGACTAACTATTTCCTCTTGATTTTCAGTTTTAGTTCCATTTTGTTCTGGCATCTCAGGATGAGCTGCTTCACTCCCAGCAATCACATCTGCTTCAACCATGGCATTAACATCTTCACAAGATTCCGAGCTTCCATGCAGAACAACCTCCTTCTCTTCCTCAGAACCAGTATCACTTGAGACTCCACTTGAAAAGTCTATATCCTGTTTTCCCCCCAAAACTGAACCAGAACTCCCCTCAGCTCCCTTACTAGAATCTGAATGATTCCCATTGTTCAAAATTACAGATTTCTCATTTTCCTCATTATCTTCATCCTCACTGCTATAATCACTGTCACTATCACTCTCATCCACTTTCCTCTTTCCCATCCTATATAAGCAAACAAAAATAAGTCAACAATCTATATATCAATACCAACCTTATTAACGGCAAATCAAAAGAGCTTAAAAACTTACCAAATCTTCAATCTTTTGGGGTCAGCTCCTCCAGGCACTGTCTTCCGTTTTCCATTTTGGCACGCCGCCCTAACGGACTCTTCAACCACTGCCACGCACCTCGCCGACTGCTCTCTGTACTTCGCTACATACTTCTCGGCCTCTCCATCTCCAACTCCTTTTTTCCCAGTTTTTGCTTTCTTCTTTATGAAGTCTTCCGCGATCTTCTCCAACTTTCTCTGTTCTTCCTCCGCTTTCCACTCCTCCAACCTCTTCTCAGCATTCACATGCCTTAGCCTCCTTCCGCTCATGTCTCGGCACGCCTCGAAATTGCTTGTCTTTTTCTGCCCGGCTTTTGTGGCTGCGCCACGCAGCAGCGACCCGAAACCTCCTTTGCCACCGAGGAGCCGGAGGGAAAGGTTGAGGGTAGCGTTGGAGTGGGAAATCACCGAATCGTCCTTGAGTTGATGGCCGCGAATCAGTCGCTGGAAATTGAAAGGGATTTGGGTAAATTCCTGAATTCGGTGCTTGACATCGCTGACTTGGACTTGAAGGGTCGGGAATTGGAGCGACAAAGTTTCACCATTGAGAAGTTTAACGAACAGCTGTAACTGCCTTGGGTTCAGGTCCTTCATGTCTATATCGTCTCCGCTGATTTGATGATCTTCCATAACAGGTACGTGTCCGTGATTTCAAGAGGAAAATTTGGGGATCAGGGGAAAGGGAGAAACTAGGGTTGGGATCCTGATTATAAACCTAATTTCCCGAGTAGTCCATCTGTAAGGGAGAATCCTTAAAAGAAAAGGCAAAAAAGTTTAATTATAAGAGGGCCTCAATTTATAATATAAATTTTAAATTGATCCCAAACTTCAAAACATTTTAATTGAATCTTTAAAGTATCAATATTGTATCAACCAAATTCTTGTATCACCTTAGTCATTAGCTTAGATATTAAAAATCAATTCAAATATGATGTGGAACATATTTAATTACATAGTTCAAATTATAAATATATTTATTTATCATATGGACAATTTGGATCACACATGTTAACAAAATAACTTTCTTATATTTTAACATATCATATTCAAATTATTCATAAATGTAGGTGCAAAGTTGTTTACAGTTTAATCCACTTGTTTTAATTTTTAAATATGTTTTATATCAAGTTTGAACTAATATCTAATGTTGAAATTGATACAGGTGTTGACGTAGAGTGGATTTAGATGAGCGATGTATTTAACTGCGGTTAATGTAAAAACAGTAATGGCGGTGAGATTAGGTATTGCATCAATATTGTAGCGTGAGACAAAAAGCTAAACGCACCGCACCGTATCGCACTCCACCGCCCATCCAAATCCACCCATAATGACCTGATTGATATAATATTTATATTTTAAATATTTGATTAGAATACTTTGAAGTTTAGAGAATAATTTAAACTTTAAGCAATAGTTCAGGGACGTTTGGTGAAATTAATCCAAAAGTCGTTGGGCCTGGTCACAAACAAACCTGTCATAAAAACTGTTATGATTTCTTTTGTTATGTTTTACTTGGACGGCTCAACAATCGAAACAACGAAACCCTCTCTCTCTCCCCTGATTGCCCGACAACCCGAAAATCTCCCTTCACATAAAATTCAATTAGCTAAATGAAGAAGGAATATATACCCGATAAAGGTCGCAGCTTACCCGTGGATCCAAATCTCCCCAAATGGATCTGCCAGAACTGTCACCATTCCCTCTGCATCGTCGGAGTCGATTCCTACGTCGACAAGTTCCCCAACGACTCTTCTCGATCAGGTTAGGGTTTCTCCAATCTCTTCCTTTTTAAATTTCTGCTTCTGCCCAGTTGTTGAATTTAATATTTTTTCAGTTTAATTAGCTGAGGATTAATTCTTTTTTATTTTGGAGTGGTCTGAGTTGCAAAATTTATTGGGGATTTTCTATTATCTTCATTTATTTATGCTGGAATTGGGACCAAAGCATAGTGGATTCTTCAATTGTTTTATTTGGCTACTAAGTACTAAACCTGACTATAACAGCAGTGTTTCATGCTGATGTTCCTTGCTAAGAAAATTGTCTGTATGAATGATGCAGCAATGCAGGGGTCTTCGATTCATGGAGCTAGCAGCGTGCTGGGTTCAACACGAATGGATAACTCTTTCGTCGTGCTGCCAAAGCAAAAGCCCTTGGCCCCAGGAATACCTCCACGACCTCGTGGCATGCCTGGTCAGCCTGATACTGGCCAAGCTAGGAAAGGTATGGAAGAATCATTTGTGGTGGTTGATAAATCAGAGTCTGCTTCTGATGGAAGTGGGACGCAATTACCATCGTCAGAAGGTGGACCAAGCAGTTCTTTGCAGCCGAATAACTCTGGATTTCACTCAACTATTACTGTCCTGAAGAATGCATTTGAGATTGCCACAACTCAGACACAGGTATTGCTCATTTTATTGCTTTTCCAGTTTGGTGCTTCATTGTTGTAGAGAGGATATATTTATACTCTTTTATTCTGCATTTGGCATTTTTAGGTTGAACAACCATTATGCCTTGAGTGTATGAGGGTGTTGTCTGACAAACTTGACAAGGAGGTTGAAGATGTGACTAGGGATATCGAAGCATATGAAGCCTGTCTTCAGCGCCTGGAGGGGGAACCACGAGATGTACTCAGTGAGGCTGATTTTCGTAAGGAGAAATTAAAGGTAACTGTTTGGCAGTTTCTATGAGTAACTTATATGATAAAGGATAAATGGTTCCTCATGCTAGTACTTTAATTTGCGGAGAGAATTGTTAAGGGCTTTTTAATATTTTCTAATGTCTAGACACTCTAAGGCTTTAGTTTCACTTTTGTTTGGATGAGGGAGGTTTCACTCCAGAATGTTAATAAATTTTTGGTTTCAGAACAGGGTATCATAAAAGACACTAGAAGATGGCAGAGGGCTAGGATTGTTAAAATGTACAAGGATCCGATAACTGTTTTACTGGATGAATGAAAGAAAGTCCCTTTGAATTAACCAAAAAAAAAAAAATCCTTCAAAAAAGAAAAAACTTTTCCCAATGTTAATCCGCATTGTACTGTTGAAAAAAATATGAACATTAAACCAGGAATACTAGTAAATGACAGTTCCTCGTTGTGATATATGCATTAACTGCGTTGATGAATGATTTTCCTAGTTAAATGCATATCTGATTGTCTGTTCATTCTGTAAGATCGAGGAAGAAGAAAGAAAACTTGAAGCAGCAATTGAAGAAATAGAAAAACAGAATGCTGCAGTAAACGCAGAACTAAAAGAATTAGAGCAAAAATCAAACCGATTCAAAGAATTGGAAGAGCGGTAAGTTTCTTCTTCTTCTTCTTCTGTATCTTTATCCTTCATATGTATTCATCTCAGATAAAATTGTAGTGTTGTACAACACTTGTTTTACCTGTTTTCCCTTTGTCCTCCCCCTTGAATCTCCATCTCTTTCTCAAACCAGAATGCAAAGCACACCTTGATTTGTATATGACCAGGATTTTTTTAATTATAAGATCCTTATGCTTGTTGGAATCAATGTGTGACAGGTATTGGCAAGAGTTTAACAACTTTCAGTTTCAATTAATCGCACATCAGGTTAGTTTCTGATGCAGTCTCTTGAGCAAAACTTTTCTTTGACCCACAATTGATTGATAAAGACAGTCCAAGATGGTTCAGCAAATGTCAATTTTACTAATGTTGTTATTTACATTGTTGTGAGCAGTAAAGTTAATCAACATTTGCAAACAAATATTCTTTCAAATAACAAAGCGAACTCCTTAACTACCTTCTTACTTTACAAAATATTTCTTCTTAACAGGAAGAGAGAGATGCAATTTTGGCTAAGACTGAAGTTTCACAAGCACATTTGGAGCTGTTAAAGCGAACTAATGTGCTCAATGATGCTTTCCCTATCTGGCATGATGGAGAATTTGGAACTATAAACAATTTTCGTCTTGGACGACTGCCTAAAATTCCAGTAAGAAATTGACATTATTTTCCTTATGGAAAGTTGATTTTGTTGGCAGTGAAGAGTGACTGATATTTGTTGTTTTTGGCTTAGGTTGAGTGGGACGAAATAAATGCTGCCTGGGGTCAAGCTTGCCTCCTACTTCATACAATGTGCCAATATTTCCGACCAAAATTTCAGTATCCTTTTCTAGTGATTGTTAGTCTACGTAGTAGTTCCATGAAAAGTGTGTGTATGTTTTAATTGTTCAAGTTGTGTGGTCTACTCGTTTTCTTATGCCATCATCTATGTCTGCCTGTGTAAGGTGAAATAGTAGTTAAAGCGAGCAGTATCTCAACTTTGGGGGAACTTTGCTACCTTTTGTGCCTAAAAGCAGTTTATAAAGTGATATGTATTATATCCTTAATTACTGGCTTTCAGCTATCGGATAAAGATAATTCCCCTGGGTAGCTACCCTCGGATAATGGACAGCAACAACAATACATATGAGTTGTAAGTGTAAAGGCTTTTTGACTTTTTGAATGATTTGATTTGGAATATTAAAGGCATGTAAACCTGAAAGGATAGGTGCATCCTTGGAGTACGTAATACATAAATCTGGGCAATGTCCTCTTATGTGTTTTACGCATCATGCTTGTTGCATGTTTTCAGTTGCCTGCTGCATGAATATGTTTCTAGGTTTGGTCCAGTGAACCTGTTCTGGAGTACACGGTACGACAAAGCAATGACACTATTCTTAACTTGCCTCAAGGACTTTGCTGAGTTTGCAAATGCCAAGGATCTAGAAAACAACATTCCACCTGAGAAATGCTTTAACTTACCCTACAAGTGAGATTTCTTTTTTATATAGAATGGTACTCCTTAGTCTCTTCTGTATCTGAATATCAATGTGTTTTGGGTGGTTCTGAATAGAGTAGATCCGAACTTTTGAATTTACCGTTCTATTCGTGCCATCTTTCAGGATCGAGAACGATAAAGTTGAAAACTACTCCATCACACAAAGCTTCAATAAGCAAGAGAATTGGACCAAAGCTTTGAAATATACCCTCTGTAATCTTAAGTGGGCTCTCTACTGGTTCATTGGGAGCACCAATTTCCAGCCTCTATCCGCCATGGTTTCTTCAGCTACTGAAGTTCCAGCTGTGGGCTCTTTATACGCAAAACGTGGTTCTGATCCCAAATTTGTAGCTCGAAAGCCAGCAACTTCGTGATAGAGATCTGTGCATAACATGAATATTATGTAAATAGTGGCAGACTCTATTTAGTTTTGTGAGGTCGAACCATTATGTTTGTTGTCTCATAGCATCGCATTTAAAACGTTAAATATTTTTACAGTTATTCTTACCAAAAACACCAATATAATTAGGCTCCATTTGGATTTACAACTACCATAAGCGAGATGGATTCTTAAAGCATATGCTTTTTCACTGTACCTTTTTTGTTGTTTGGATTATTAATGGTGAGGTGCATCTCCACCATCTCACCACACTGTCTCCTCAATTTTCAACAAGAGTGAACTAGGACAATGGGTGAACTGGGCAACCAGTGGAAGGAGTAATTCCCTTTTTGCCCTTGCAATCCTTTTAAAAAAAATTATATATGTTAATTTTATTTTATTATTATTTTAATCATAGATTAATATTAATATGTTTTATTAATCAATATAAATATAATTTTTAACAATTTCTTAATATACATACAATTTTAATATATTTTATCTATTAAATAATTTAAATTTATTATATAATTTATTTAAAATATTTAAAATAAAATATTGGAAGATACATTTTAATATTTTATTAAATATTCTCACCTCACCGCTACAGCTACGTTTGAATCTAAACACACACTCCACTATTGTTTCTAATCTCACCGCTACAGTATCCAATCTCACCGCTACAGTAACTAATCTCACCGCTACCGCTGTTTTTAACCTCATCGAAACTAAACACACCGCCCATCCAAACTAAGCCTTAGTCCTTAAGTGCCGGTTTGTTGAATCATGCAAAAATGAGTTTTAAAAGTCTAAGTCTGTTTGCCAAATTCAATAGTTTTCCAATTTATTGATTCAGAACTGGATGCTTATAAACCCAGAAATTGGAGCACATTTGAGTTCGGTGTTATATTGTCTTTTATTCAGATGTAGGGTGAGTTTGGATGGGCGATGCGTTTACCCGCGGTTAGTGTAAAAACAGCAGTGGCGGTGAGATTAGATACTGTAGCGTTAGAGAAAAAGTAAGCTAAACGCACCATACCACATCCAATCGCCCATCCAAACCCACCTGTAAACTCAAAGAAAAGAATAAATGTTTCTCGGCCGTAACAGAATTAATCAATTGCCTTGTTACGAAAAATATTACAAGAACTTGGCTACTTCCATGTTTGCTGACTGCTACTGATTCATCAAAAACAAAAACTACACTGCTGAATTGTTCAAATACAGCTGTTCTTATTTATCTAACTCTTATTAACTCTATTCTAGCAATTATAAGGTACAATACAATGCTCACCTTTGTCTACTATTTCTCTTCGTCAGACGGAGTGCATGGCTGTCCAGGGACAGAATCAACAAAAAATTCCTCTACTGAAACAAGTTAAATTTATCAGTGCATGTGTTCAAACACAAACAGATTAATATACATATTTCAATGGCGTAAATGTTGACAAGCTGAGAGTTTCAAAATGACAAATCGATGCCATTTTCACACTTGCTATTAGAATTTTACCAGTCATATGCAGAGATTTTTTAAGTAGACATGGATATATGGTAATACGTGCATTAAATTCTAAAATCATATTAGATTTTATAGCAGTTTAAAGGATCCCGTTTCTGTTTATAGATAGAAATGATATTTTCTTTTTGTTGTTTTCCCAAATTTCTAATCTATAGCAGCATCCTTCCTCTTAAAAGAGTTCATCAAAACAGGTATCAAGGTAAATATGTAATTGGAGACCCCATTACCTATATCCTCGTGCTCCGAAGAACCGAGCATAATTTCTGAATCAGAGGGAAGAAAAGGAGAACCAGGGTGGTTCCCAAGTGCTCCTAAATCTGTAACAATTCAGAGGGACATAATTTATGAGAATGAGCTCCATAAGGAAAGCAACAAAGAAAAGGAGGATAAAACAACAAGCATGCTATGCTCCTGCTATGGGTCTCATTACCAAAACTTACCTCCCAAGTTTGAGAAATCGGCTGTAAGATCAGAGAGACTGAAATTCCACTGAATCTGATCAAGTGGTCTAAGGGAATCTCTAGAATCGTCGGCTCCATTACCAGGTCCCAGTTGCAATCCTATTGAACTTGCCACATCTGCTGTGAAGGCCGAATCAAGTGTTGCTGTGTCTACTCCCATTTCCGACATGTCTGTTGCAGTGAAAGGGAAATTCCCACTGGACGCCACCGATGTAGGGCTCACTGGCATCTCCGACATAGATGACATCATGGCAGTGGTTGGAGGAACTGCAGGTGTCGCATCAGTAGCGTTGTTGTCCATCATGCTAGCATAATTAGGCAATAATTACATTGCAAGTAAAAAAAAGGACAAAGAAAGCAGCAATAATAACATTGCTAGTAAAAAAAAGGTTGTCAATTAGGCAAGCCATGTTGAAAGAAATAGCATATGAAACTAAGGAAGAAACAGGCTAAACAAATATTTGTAAGTTAAAAAGGCAATTAATGATAGATTGAAGTGAAGATGGTTAAATTCTCACTCATTCCCAGAATTCATCTGCATTGGTTGAAAATGACTGGGTGCTGGGACTCCATTGACCACATGACAGCTTGATATCCCCATCGAGTCTAGATGAGGTTGCCCTGCAGCTGGAATCGGAGGTTGTTGCAGCACAGGATATCCCATTGGTAAGTTGTTAACTGCGCTATAACAAGTGGCTTTGAATAACCATGATAGTGACCATAAACATTCCATTATGTTGTAAATTTACAAAGAGCAATGAGATCAACCAATTTTGTAATAATTAGTATTAAGCAACAAAAACAGAACAATCCCAGATATTTATCATGCTCAAGAAACAATTCAATGGAAAAGTTTAAGTCCTAAATTTTCTTAACAAGTTGAGGCCATGCATCCCATTTTGGTACACTTCACAATGTAAGGAGATAATAGGGACTTGCTTCCATTATTGATTTAGTTAGAACTTACCAGGCATGGGATGAATCCCATTTTGGATTGGGACCAGAGGAACCTTTGGAGGCATAGGATATTTCATTAGATAATACTGACGCTCAAGCAAATGGTTAAACAAAAGGATTTGCTTCTTCAATTTCAGCCTTATATAATAAGCCCTGAAAAAATCAGCATTTTCCTCCTCCAGCTTTTGCCATACTGAAATAACCAAGAACAGTAAAGAAAACAACAGAGTAAGTTCAAAATATACATACATGTACAACATATATATATATTCAATGGATACCTAATGTTGTGAATCCAGGGTCTATCCTCGCTCGATTCAAGAGGGTTTTGACGACCTCGTCCTTGTTCATGTATAGTTGTAAACATCGTTCAATTAAATTCTGGACCTGCAACCACCAGTTTACATAAATTGTGTATCGTTTAACAAAAACCAGCATAAAAAAAATCATGATGAAAAAATGGGATTTCTTACAAGTTCGATATCCTGTCGTGAAACTTTTTGGCCATCATTGCTTGAAGCAGAATCAGCCGATGTTTGATTATTCTGCTGTTCTGTTTTGGATTCATTTGAAGCTTGAATCGAAGGTTTTATATCTTGTGTGTTCTGTAAATGGCATATAATTCCATCTTCAAGTTAGTTTCAAGGAACATGCTATAAGCAGACAGTTTTGATTTATGTTAAAACCTAGATTTAGTGACAGACACTGATCAATTATTTATAATTAAATTACTTACTAAAAAAATACCTGTAAGTTCTTCATTCCAACTGAAACCGAACTACATCCATCTCTGTGTTCAACAAAAAAAAGATGTTGCTTTAACTGAAAATTAAAGGATTATTGATGGAAATTCTCAATTGAAGCTGAAATGCAAGTACTTGGCAGCTAAGAGATGCTTTGAGGGACAAAAAAGAAAAAAGGTTTTGAAAGATTTTTTTTTTCTACAGCGAAATAAAGATGGAAGGGGGAAGAAAACAAGACAAAATGTGACAGCTTTTGTTTCATTACATACACACCAACCAATGAGAGTGCTTTTTACACATATGGGTGTTGAGGACGACAGGTCATATTCGGTTAACGGAAAACAAGAATTAGACGTATAAAGAAGTTAGAGGCCGAGAGCGGGCAGCGCCTCCGCTTATTTCCTCGGGATGGAGAAAAAGGTACGACTTTCAAAGTTGCTGCTAAGGATGTGGTATTGACAATTGGCGGGTCGTGCTGTGGTTTCGCTATCAAGTGGGTTTGGTCCTATTTGCAACTCCAGCCTCTTGGGTCCTCCCCCATAGCAATCAATGGCAGAACATTATTAAATTTTCCAACTGCAAAAATGATTCTTATGTATGATATGAACAAAAAAGAAAAAAAAATAGCGATGGTATGAAATGCAAATACAGAGGAGTCATGACGCGTTTACATCAAGAATTGGATAATTATGTGTTGGAAAAGTGAACCTTATCTTGAAGATTACATTAGAGAATGGGTTAATTCCAGGGTCTTCTTATGCACGACGCTGAGAAATTTCCAGCATCAAATGTCTGGTCACTATTTAAGCCGGGTGTTGATAGCTTATAATTTGGTGCTACCAAGAAATTTACACTCTTGTTAATTATCGAATTAGTACCTTTTTTAACCCAAGAGAAATAGGTACTAATTAACATCAAATTTAAAATTTCAAAAAAAAAAAAAAACCCAACCTTATCCTTACCTAATAATATTAGGTCAAAATAAGAGCAACAGATGGATTTGCAGCAAAATGATAGGGTGATAGTAAATACAAAAATCAAGGGGTGTGGTGCTCAAAGTATAGTGTTGGGTGTTTAGTAATGGAGCGAGGTAAGGCGATTGTCTCATCCACTTTTGAATTAATGTTGATAATATTTACACCCTTTCCTTAATGTTTATAAAATATTCCAAAACAAAATACATTAAGATAATATATTTTTATTGTATTATTTGGTTCTGGAATCAATTATTTTGTTTAACATATTATTTAAGAATAATTATAATTTGTCATTTAATATAAGTATAGATAATAATTGTTTTATACTAAATTAGTTGTACTTTTATAAAATTATATAATATTACCATATTACAAAAATAAATGTTTTTTATAGGAAAAGTATAACACACTGTCATTAACGAGTCTCAATTGTTAATTTAATATTATATTCAACCAAAACTATTGTTGGCAAAGTTGATAAAAAAAGTATCATCTACAACAATAGGAGAGAAATATAAAATATCTATTTAACAATCATAATGGAAACTTTGATTTATATCTTATGAGAAAAACTCTTGAAATAAAATCCCACATTCTTTCTTATAGTGAAAAAAAAGGTTTTAATCAAACAAATCAATAATAGAGTGAAGGGGATGAGCTCCAACTTCAAGTCTTCCAATAAACTAAATTTAAGTTTAGCAAAATCACGGTTGATTAAAAACCCTTTGACTGAAGTTACGCATAGGTCGCAACTTTCAGGTCTGAGACATTGAAAAAAACTTCCAAGCCATCAGGATTTCTAAACCTACCATGCCAATGATCCTGGTTTTGATAGAGAGAATCACCAATATATTTCATGAAAACATTGTAAAAACAGTGCATGTATGAGATGGAAATACAAATGATTGAATAAATAAATAAAATTATTTAACAGATGTAGATGTTAAAAACAAATCATCCGCAAGTTTAATAAATTTAATCATAAGAGAATTTTAAAATGAAATACTTTTACAAATTTTAATCCGTTACATCTCATATAATCAACTCCAGATTGATTGAAATGTTTGATAACATGGAAAATAATGGGATGCTTAGAAGGACAGGTTGGCAAGGATGGCACTTCACAAAAACGATGGTGGTGGATCAAGTGAGCCTTTTTTTTTTTTAAATGGAGATCAAGGTGAAGTTGATGAGAAAAATTCTTTACACCACAAACACATTTAAATAGAGAACACAATATCCCATGAATTTACTATAATTTCTATTTTTACAAAAAAAAAAAAAAAATCAAAACGCATGATTCTTACAAGTATTGATTTTCTTGCAATCTCAAAAATCAAATAAATTGGTATTACTCTTATGTAGCATGGAAATGATTTCAATACATTAAATTTTAGGAAACGAAATATATTTTTATATTGTAATAAAAATACTTTCATATATATTACCCCTGATTTACTAATATAATCTTATAAACATAATATGTGGTTTTCTTTTAAATATTTGTAATTTTTATTTTTGGATTGTTGGTAACCGTGAATAATTTATGAAAGCAATCTTATAATCCGTAATTTTAACAATCCTATTGTTAATAAAAATAATACATTTTCTATAATGAATACTTAGTATTTTAAGTAACAAAAAATCAATCACTGCTTTACTTATTTATGCATAATTCAAACATCCTTTCAAAAATGAATAATTCAAATCAATTAAATAGGGTTATGATGCTTTAAAATGTAAATAAATCATCTGTATAAATACAGATTAACTTAAAGTTGAAACAAATATATACTATAAGCTTAAATTGTTAAAAAGTATGTGATTTTTCTTTTAAATTATTTATAATAATAAAAAAATTATAGATTATTTTTAGTTGTTAATTATAACAATTGAAATTATATTACTTTTAATATTGTTGAGTAATTTTGAGTAATTTTATATTTGGGTATTTAAACATATTATCACTCTTCATAATTTAACTCCATTGTCTATGGACTTGACCCCACTATTCATAGGACTGATATTCTGAGCAGGCCTCGGGCATGCTGGACACGTGTATCGTTTTGGGTCGCCTGATGAACCTATGAGCCCACTACATGCGAACTCCTTGGGTATGTACGAACTGAGACTGCAAACTCCCCTCCACTCGTGCAAGCAGATATTGCAAGCTCCCCTGGATGTCCTCTTGTTGTACATCTCGCACACACCCATCTAACGGGGCCGATTCGGATCGCAGGTAAGCGACTCAGATCTTATCTAGACTTCGAGTTGGTAGTCATTGGTGTATAAAAAATATCAAATTAATTTGTAAGTATTTATAATAAAAAATAAAAAATAAAAATAATCAATTTAATTTGTTAGAATTATTTTTAAAATAAAATATATTTATTAAAGGACCCTTTTCAAATTTTGACTTTATATATTTACATGATATGCAAGATTTGGAAAAGGAATAAAATATACTTTCCTTAAAAAAAGAAAAGGAAGAAAATATAATTTTCAAAAGAAAAGAATTATAAAATGTAAATTTTCAGTTAAATTAAATCAAACAAATTGATTATCATCGTAAGTGAATTATATATATATTTTGGTATTTAACACTACTTTAGACAATTACTAAATGATTTCATTTGTATATTTAATAATTTTAATTAATAAATAAATCTAATCAAATAATTTATCATTACTTTTTAGATGTAAAATTTAACTATCAAAGTAGGTAAATAATCAATAATTGAAGTAAATATTATATAATTAAAGAAATCCAATATTTATTTTATTATTATTTGATTTTTCTTTAAAAGTTGAAATTAAAAATAAATTAAAAGTGAATACATAAATATTAAATCATATATCCTATAATAAAAAGAATAAAAAATTAAAATGCTTAAAGTGAATACATAAAAATTTAATTAAATGAAATAAAATTAATTATAGTGAATAATCTATTAAATTTTAATTTTTTAAGTAAAATGCATTAAAATGATAATTTTTTTATATTGGTAATACTTACATGTTATCATGATAACAGTGGCGAAGTTAGGGCATGAGCAAGAATGAAAATTTTTTTATTTAGGTCTCTGTCGCTGGATTAGGATTACAGAGTATCACAGCAAATAACGAAACAATTAAGAACTTAAAATTTCTCAAATATTAATTTAATTATAAATACTTAAAACATTTGTTAAAAATGGCAAACAAACACTTATAGACCTTAAATCGAGTTTAAAGGACCTAAATGTGAATTTCAAATACTTAATAGAATAAAATTTTAAAATATAAGTAATTAGTGAAAATCCATAATAGGTATCGATACCTTTATGAAAATCGGTACCAAATTACTATACTTGCTTTCATGACAAAAATCAAGGGTATCGATAATTAATTTATGGTATTGCTATTTTATAAACAAGTATTGATACTTAATTAAAAATCGATACCATTTTGGCATTCTGTTTTTCTCAAAACTTTTTCATAAGGCCATGTATCGATACCAAATGCCAAAATATTGATACATCAGTTCAAAATGGTAAAAATTTCAACTTTAAGAGTTTTTTCTAAGCCAAACCATTTCTAGATATTTTCACACAATTAAAAAACAATTCAAGAACAACAAAAACATGTCAAAATCATTCATCCTATGTCCAACCAATATGCCTTCAATAGGCACCACAATTTATACACCAAAACAACTCAAATACAATATCACATGATCTCATATTAAGCATATACCAACATACCAAATAACCAACTCATTAACTTTCCATTCCACCATTGATTACCTATTTTCAAAAGGGCAAGCATAAGTGTCCAACATCACATATTTACACATACATTTACAAGTAAAAAACCAAAGCATATAGACAAGTAACCTCAAGCCACATCACATAGTCAAAATAGCACAAACACAAATAAGCTTAGTACAACTCAAAACAAATCATATTGCCAAGATAACATTTTAACCCCATTACATTCCATTTATAACAATTAAACATAATAACCAAAAACTACCAAAATGATGGATGGATAGTGTGGTTGTGCTCCGACGAGATTCCAACTGATTAAGCTTTACAAAACAAAAGAAACAACTACAAAAGCAACTAGTGTTTAGTAAGCTTGTATAAAGAAAACTTAAACTTACCAAACATAATACAATTAAATCAAGCATAATTTCATTAAATAATTAGCAAAATTTCCTTTCCTAAACACATCACTTTACAAGGTTAGTACTTGTATAGAAGAGCATATAAATTCAATCTAATCATGTAACATCTCTTAAGAACTTGTAAACATTCTTTTTAATTTAAATGCATATATCAACATTTTCATATCATCTTATAACAACATAAGCCTTTTCATATACATACATACTCGGTCTAACCTTAATCACCCGTTGAACCAAATAGAATATCATCGGATATTCGAGAAATGCTCACACAAGCTATGACTATATTATGTAACCTTATATGCTCACACGAGTTGTGAAATGGGCATGCTCACACGAGCCGTGGAGAACCCACAACAAATGCAAGACCGTAGCCGTCGATAGGACATCCAATACTAACACCCGAAATCATATAACCCTTAATGACATGTCATTTGTATCCTAAGTATTCAACAGGTTCAAACGGGATATTTATTCATCCAACACCTTTCATTTCTGTCCATTATACCATTTCAGTATACTTTCAATAACTGCACATTTCCAAATATAACTTTTAATTAAATTCACAATTTGATGCATAATACTATAATATCACAAATTTTCAATCTAAATTACATATCATTAATATTCATTAACATTTCATCCAAATTAAAAAAATAACATATTTAATCTTTATACAAACTTACCTGTACCCAAAAGTGACTTTTAACACGAACCAACGACTACTCCAATACTTTAGCCTTTCCACGATTTGAGTCCGTTTGAGTTATTTCTTGATCTAGATAAATATTTTTTATTCAATTAATCCAATTCCAGCACTTAAAATAATCAATTTAATCCTATATCCCATTTAATATGAATTTACAAAATTACCCTTAACATTTTAACTTTTGTACAATTTAGTCCCTAAACCCAAAACTCACAAATTAACCACCATCAAGGAAAAAACAAGCTAGACGATTTTTCTAAGGTCTATTACAGCCCATAACTTTCATCATTTCACTCTATTTTTATTGAATTTTACTATTTTCTCAAATAGGTCCCTAAACCCTAAAATCATAAAAAATCACTTAAAAAAATACTTATTACCAACCTTAATAATCTATCAACTAAATTCACAAAAACTTCCATTTCATTCATGGGAAGTCCCTAAAATTTTAACATTTTTACGAATTAACCCCCGGGCTAGCTAAATTAAGCTAAAACAATAACAAAAATATAAAAATCATTAAAAACGAGATCAAAATCACTCACATGCACACCAAAATATCTTGGCCAAAAGCTTCACTCCTTTGGCTATGGAGGTTTTGGTTTTTAACTAAAGAAAATGCAAAAGATGATAATTCTTTATCATCTTTTGTTTAAATTTACAATATTACCTAATTACAAAATTATCCTTTATAAACAATCAAAATTACACCAAAACCTATTGATAAACATCCACTAACTTGATATGGTACTGTTACCCACTAAGTCCATTAAGTTTCCTTTTGATTTCTATTTAACACATTTACTAATAAACATAAACTTTTGCATATTTTACACTTTAGTCATTTTTACTTAATTAGTTATTTAAACCTTAAAATTTCTTAACAAAAATTTAGTATGACATTAATAATTAATCGTAAATATTAAATAATTTATAAAATACTAACTTGCTCGTCAGAATCGTGGTCCCGAAACCACAATATTTGACATCACTGAAAACTGGCTGTTACAGCATATGCCTAATTTTTTTACATGATACAAATAGGAAATATATATACATATATAATTTAATGGCACAGCACAAAGATAATTCAATGTCCCTTTATACACCACCCCAATCATTGAAGAACAAATTAGGTTGCTAAAATCTTGCCAGGTTGTTAATCTCTTCAGCTTTGGTACACTTGAAATGCCATTTTGCTTCAACTATCAATAAATAACTAATAATATTTTTAAATTTTGTGAAATTAAAGAACAGGAACTTCTAGTCTTTATTTGGAAATTTTAGGATTTTTACACTTGAAAGTTCAAATCTACAAACTAAACATAATATGTCTAAGCAATAGATTGAATATCAAAAGATGAACCATTTTTTTGTGGATCATTTCTCATGCATACATAGCCAAACTTCCGTTGTTAAGAAAGACACATAAAAGATATACAAATGATTGATCGTAGTTGTTCCAGCAACGAATGTGACACCTTGTAGCTTGGACTTGGCGATCGGTCGAGTATGGGGTGTTACATATTATTATAATATACTTAAAATTCAGAAAGTTTTTTTATTGAAAAATTCAATACTGATTAATTATGTATCCAAATTTATTTTCTTTTACCATTAGAAAAAAACAAGTGAAGATGATTCGTCCATAAATTTATAATCAATAGTTAATAGTTAATGGTTCCAATTTATTTGTCCTAAATTTTGACTTTTGTAACTGAGAATCCACATTTTCTTTTTCAATCGAAATAGAAAAGAAATGGAAAGTTTTTAGTTATTGTGTCTTGAGATATTATAACCAATTAAAGGTATGGGTCCGATATAAAAATGAAAATAAAAGGGAGATACTCTCATTTTTCTTGTTTGAAGCCTTCTAGTGACATGGCTAAGCGGTAAGGCGGGGGCTACAAATCCTTTATTCCAAGTTGAAATCTGAGTGTCAATTGGTAAATAGAAAATTCAAAATCCTAATGTCTAGGATACAAGGAAAAACTAAAGTTGTAACAACCCGATTTTAGTAAAATCAGAATAATGGTTTAGGGACCACAAATTTGAAGTCAAAAAATTTATTTTATTATTATTTTATTTCCTAAAGCATATAGTAGTACTGCATAAAAAATTTGTCAATAAATTTTACTGTTTACATGCTCAATTTGATAAAAAGGACTAAATCGTGAAAAGTGCAAAAGTTGAGTTCTAATGGCTAAAGGCATTAAATAGCTATTGAAATTTAAAGTAGAAGTCCTTATATGGTAATTAGACCATTAGAGTGGATAGTGGATTTTAATGGCTTGGTATTATTGAAATATTAAATGTTTTTAAAGGGTATTTTAGTAAATAGGTAAATAATGGTTAAATAAAATAAAATAAAATAAAAACAATATCTTCATATTTAATCACCATCTTCAACCAAATTTTGAAGAGAAAAAGAATCCATTATTGATCTAGGGTTTGGCCACTTTGATTTATTGATTAGGTATGCATTTTTGTCTCGTTTTCTATGATTTCTATGTTTTCAGGATCGTTGTAGCTTAATCTAGCTAGTCTGGGGACTAATTTGTGAAAATTTTAAACTATTAGGGTTTTCCATTGATGCATGTGCATGAGTTTTGAAGTTTGATGATAGAAAATGGATGGTTGTTGTTAGATAAACAACTTTTTTAAAGAGATTTTTGGTAAAATTGTCAAATAGGGACTAAATTGAAAAATAGAAAATATTGCATGGTGAAATTGTGAAATCAATGAAATATAGGGAATTCTAGGGACCTATTTGATATTTGGCCATAGTGGGTTGTGGTGAAATTGCATAAATTTCCATTTTTATGAGCTAGGGACTAAATTGTAAAGAAATTAAAAGTATAGGGGAAATAGTAAATTTTCCAAAATATGTTTTTAGGCTAAATTGAATGAGTTATTTATTAAATTGAGTTAAATTTATCCATATAGATCAAGACAGACATCGTAAGAGTTAGATCAAGGCAAAAGGAAAATCTCAGATTAATCACCTCCGTATTTACGTATACTCGTCGAGGTAAGTTCGTGTAATTAAATCGTGTTAATATGTTTTTAATTGAAATATATATGTTATGAATTGTTATACAGAATTATCGATTGCATATCCAACGATGTATGACGATTACTGAACCCCGTTTGAACCTTAGGAATCTGTAGGATACAAATGACATGTCATTAAGGTTTACATGATTTAGGTATTGGTCCTGAACGTCCTACCAATGGCTGAGGTCTTGCATGTGTTGCGGATACTCCACATATCGTGTGAGCAGCATCGTGTAGCTACATTCCGACCCACAGCTCGTACGGACAAACCCGGCTGCTCAACAACCTCCACCCCCTCCTGTTTCCCTACCGGTTCCCATTATTCCTCAAGGTATGGAGCCAATCCAAGTTAGTAAGTCACCTGTTGATAAGATACATAAGTACAGGGCTGAAGAATTTCGAGCTACTGCTGAAAATGATCCCGAGAGAGTTGAATTCTGGTTAGAGAATACAATCAAGGTTTTTGATGAGCTATCCTGTTCACCGGTCGAGTGTGTAAATGCGCGATATAGTTATTGAAAGATTAGGCTTACCAGTGGTGGAACACGTTGATTTCTGTGGTGCCGAGAGACCGAATCACCTCGGAATTTTTTCAAACTGAGTTCTGAAAGAAATATATTAATCAGAGGTTTCTGGATTAGAAATGTAAAGAATTTCTTGAGCTCAAATATGGCCGTATGACTGTGTTAGAGTCTGAGAGAAAATTTGTCAGACTTAGTAAATATGCTTTTGAGTGTATTCAGACTGAGACTGCTATGTGTAAGAGGTTTGAAGAAGGGCTAAACGAAAATAGAAAGCTTCTAGTCAGAATTCTTGAGTTGACAAAAATTTTTGTCCTAGTTGACTGAGCACATAAAGCCGAAGAGTTGAGTAAAGAGAAAAGACATTTTGATTTTAAAGCTAGAGACTTGAGGAAGAGATCGACTAGGAATTCATATCATTCAACATCAAAGAGATCTAAAGAACATCATAACCGTTCTACAGCTTCAATGGGGTACTCCAATAGGGATAGAGGCAATTAGCGTTCGAGTCCAAAACCTCAGGATTCATATGTTGCTAGTGGGTAATGTCAAAGATGTTTGGCCCAAGTGAAAGCACTGTAAAAGACCACATTATGGTGAGTGTCGATTAAAGAACAGAGTGTGTTTCAGGTGTGGTTCCTTAGATAACTATCTTAGAGAAACCCAAGAAAGAGAAAGCTCAGACCACGAGGCTGAGCAATACTGCTGCGAGAGGTAGACCACCTTGTAATCCTAAAAATGTGAGTGGTAGCTGTGGAATAACAAGAGACTCTGCTATGAGATACGAGGCACAAACACCAGCTAGGGCTTATGCTATTCGCGCACTAGAGGATGCTTCTACTCCAGATGTTATTACCGATACTCTCTATTTATGATACTGATATTACTACTGTGATTGGCCTAGGATCAAATCATTCTTATGTATGCACAAGTTTATTAACTAGTAAGAAATTACCTGTTGAGTCCACTGAATTTGTGGTTAAAGTGTCGAACCCCCCAGGTTAGTATGTGCTAGTTGATAAAGTTAGTAAGAATTATCCTTTGATGATTCAGGGTTATAATTTTCTGGCCGATTTGATGCTATTACTGTTTGATGAATTTGATGTGATTTTGGGGATGGGTTGGCAAACTCTACATGATGCGGTTATAAATTTTAGATGAAAGTTTATTGTATTGAAATGTTAGAATGGTGAGATGCTTCGGATTGACTCGGATAGTTTGAGTGGGTTGCCTATTGTTATTTCGTCTATGTTAGCGCAGAAATATGTGAGAAAAGGTTGCAATGCTTACCTTGCTTATGTGTTGGACACTAAAGCATCTGAGTCGAAGCTTGAATCAGTACCTGTGGTTTGTGAGTATCTTGATGTATTTCCAGAGGAGTTATCAAGATTACTACCGATCAGAAAGGTTGAGTTTGCTATTGAACTAGTGCCGAGGACATCACCAATATCGATAGCACCTTACAGAATGGATCCTATTGAATTAAAAGAGTTGAAAGCACAGCTATAAGAGTTGACAGATAAGGGTTTTGCTCAACCCAGTTTTTCATCTTGGGGTGCACCGGTTCTATTCGTTAAGAAAAAGGATGGATCGATGAGATTGTGTATAGACTACTATCAGCTCAACAAGGTTACAATTAAGAATAAATATCCACTACCTCGAATTGATGATCTATTCGATCAGTTGAAAGGTACCACAGTATTCTCGAAGATTGATCTTCGTTCTGGTTATTATCAGCTATGAGTGACAGATTCGGATGTGCCAAAAACTACATTTAGAACCAGGTACGAACATTATGAATTTCTTGTGATGTCATTTGGTTTAACTAATGCACCTGTAGTATTCATGGATTTGATGAGCATAATCTTCAGACCGTACTTAGACAGATTTGTTGTAGTATTTATTGACGACATTTTAATTTATTCATGAGATAAGTCCGAACATGCTGAACAATTGAGAATTGTTTTGCAAACCCTGTGAGATAAATAACTTTTTGCTAAAGTTAGCAAATGTGAGTTTTAACTTCGAGAAGTCAGTTTTCTAGGACATATAGTATCAACTGATGGCATTAGAGTTGATCTGAGTAAAATTTCAATAGTTGTTGACTGGAAACCACCGAAAAATGTATCTGAAGTTAGAAGTTTTCTGGGATTAGCTGGTTATTATAGAAGATTCGTCAAAGGGTTATCAATGATAGCTACACCGATGACGCGACTATTATAGAAAGATGTGAAATTTGAATGGTCTGAGAAATGTCAACAAAGTTTCAATCCGTTGAAAGCACTGTTAACTGAGGAACCAGTTTTGGTTCAGCCTGAATCGGGTAATGAATTTGTGATTTCCAGTGATGCATCTTTAAATGGTTTAGGTTGTGTTTTGATGCAGGAAGGAAAAGTAATCGCTTATGCTTCCAAACAGTTAAAGCCGCACGAAAAGAATTATCCAACTCATGACCTAGAGTTGGCAGCTATTGTGTTTGCATTGAAAAATTGGCGACACCATTTGTTTGGAGAAAATTTCATATATTTCTTGATCACAAGAGTTTGAAGTATTTAATGTAGGAGAAATATTTGAATTTAAGATAGCGTAGATGACTGAAACTGTTAAAAGATTATGTGTTGATCATTGATTATCATCTAGGAAAAGCGAATGTAGTTACTGACTCTCTAAGTAGAAAGTCTTTATTTGCTCTGTGAGTGAAGAATACACGATTGACATTATCTGATGATGGTTCGATCTTAGCTGAGTTGAAAGATAAAATGATGTTTTTACAGCAGATTTGTGAAGCTTAGAAATGTGATAAAGAGTTGCTAGTTAAACGGGCACAGTGTGAGTCAAGTTATGATTTAGGATTTTAGATAGGGCTCAATGATTATTTATTATTCAGGGGTAGAATTTGTGTACCAAAGAATCCAGAACTCATTCAAAGAATCTTGCACGAAGCTCATAGTGGTAGTTTTTCTGTTCATCTTGGAAGTAATAAGATGTACTGTGACTTGAAACTGATGTACTGGTGGTTGAGAATGAAATGTGAGATATCTGACTTTGTATCGAAATGTTTGGTATGTCAGCAAGTTAAAGCTGAACATCAGGTACCTTCCGGATTATTACAACCAATGATGATATAGGAGTGGAAAAGGGATTGAGTTATTATGGACTTCGTATGGGGTTTACCCCTATCTCCCAAAAAGAAAGATGCCATTTGGGTTGTCGTTGGTTGTTTGATGAAATCGGCATATTTTATTCCAATACGTACAGATTACTCCCTTGAGAGATTAGTTGAGTTATATGTTTCTGAGATTGTCAAGTTGCACGGGGTGCTAGTTTCTATTATTTCGGATAGAGATCTGCGATTTACATCACGATTCTAGAGAAAGTTACCGGAAGCTCTTGGTACGCGATTACATTTTAGCACTTCATTTCATCCTCAGACTGATGGTCAATCCGAGTGAGTAATTCAAATTCTCGAGGTTATGCTTCGTTGTTGTGTTTTAGAGTTTAAAAGCAACTGGGAGAAATAATTACTGTTGGTCGAATTCGCGTACAACAACAATTTTCAATCGAGCATAAAGATGGCACCGTATGAGGCTTTGTATGGTCGTAGATGTCAAACTTCGTTATACTGGACCGAGCTCAGTGAGAAAAAGATACACAGGGTTGATTTGATTCGTGAGACTGAATAAAAAGTAAAAGAGATTCAAGACAGTTTGAAAGTAGCTTCAGATCGTCAGAAATCATATGCAGATCTTAAACGTAAAGACATAGAATTTCAAGTTGGTGACAGAGTATTCTTGAAAGTAATGCGTTGAAAAAGTTCTTTGGTTCGGTCGTAGAAGGAAGCTAAGTCCTCGATTTATCGGATCGTATGAGATTACTGAAAGAATCAGACCTGTTTCGTATCAATTAGCTTTACCATCAAAACTAGAAAAGATTCATAATATCTTTCACGTGTCTATGTTGCGACGGTACTGATCTGACCCTTCACATGTTATCTCTCCGACGGATGTTGAAATTCAACCTGATATGTCATACAGTGAGGAACCGATCAGAATTCTGGCTAGAAAGGTGAAAGAATTGAGAAACAAGAACATAGCTTTAGTAAAGATTCTTTGGCAACAACACAGGTTAGAGGAAGCCACTTGGGAACCCGAGGAAGCTATGAAAAAAATAATATCCGAACCTCTTTTCTGGTAAGATTTTCGGGGATGAAAATCCCTTTAGGGGGAGAGTTGTAATAGCCCGCTTTCAGTAAAATCAAATAAGTGGTTTCGGGACCACAAATCTAAAGTCAAAAAATTTATTTTATCATTATTTTATTTCCTACAGCGTGGTAGTAGTACCGCATAAAAATTTCATAAAGAAATTTTACCATTTACATGTTCATTTTGATAAAAAGCACTAAATCATGTAAAGTGCAAAAGTTGAGTTCTAATGGCTAAAGGTATTAAATAGCTATTGAACTTTAAAGTAGAAGTTTTTATATGGTAATTAAACCATTAGAGTGGATAGTGGATTTTAATGGCTTGGTATTATTGAAATATTAAATGTTTTTAAAGGGTATTTTATTAAATAGGTAAATAATGGTTAAATAAAATAAAATATAAACAATGTCTTTCTCTTTAATCACCATCTTCAACTAAAATTTGAAGAGAAAAAGAAGCTATTGTTGAGCTAGGGTTCAGCCACTTTGATTTATTGATTAGGTATGCATTTTTGTCCATTTTCTTATGATTTCTATATTTTCGGGATTGTTGTAGCTTAATATAGCTAGTCCGGGGACTAATTTATGAAATTGTTAAACTATTAAGGTTTTTCCATTGATGCATGTACATGAGTTTTGAAGTTTGATGATAGAAAATGGATGGTTGTTGTTAGATAAACACTTTTGTAAAGGGATTTTTGGTAAAATAGTCAAATAGGAACTAAATTAAAAAATAAAAAATATTGCATGGTTAAATTTTGAAATAAATGAAATGTAGGGCAGCTAGGGACCTAGTTGATATTCGGCCATAGCGAGTTGTGGTGAAATTGCATAAATTTCCTTTTCTATGAGCTAAGGACTAAATTACAAAAAAATTAAAAGTAGAAGGGCAAAATAGTAATTTTGAAAAAATATGATTTTGGGCTAAATTGAATGGGGTATATATTAAATTGATGGAGTTAGATCGGGGCAAAGGGAAAATCTTGAATTAATCACCTCCGTATCTACGTATACTCTTCGAGGTAAGTTCATGTAATTAAATCGTGTTTATATGTTTTTAATTGAAATATATATGTTATGAATTGTCATACATAATTATCGATTGCATATCCAAAGACATACGATGGTTATCGAACCCAGTTTTAACCTTAGGAATCCGTAGGATACAAATGACATGTCATTAGGGTTTACATGATTTGGGTATTGGTCCTGAATGTCCTACCGACGACTGAGGTGCTGTATGTGTTGCGGATTCTCCACAGCTTGTGTGAGCAGTATTGTGTAGCTACATTCCGACCCATAGCTCATGTGAGCATACCGATTTATTGCTCGTGAGACCATACCAATTCACAGCTCGTATGAACATACATGTACATGAATTGACGGATTACAGTTATATGAGCTATCACACTATGTGTGAGCTATCCTGGGTATCCAATGGTATTCTAAACGGTTCAACAGGCAATGTTACGATACGAAATGGTAAGAGTTCGATACGAACTATTACAAGTATTTTGATACATGTATTTGGAACTTGATCAACTGTTGTATTCATTAATGTTTATTGGCTTATATATGTGCTTACATGGCTAATATGGTTGGTGAATATGTGCTTAGGCATTCGGCCAAATTGTGTTGGGATATGCTTGGTTTACTTACCTATTATATGATTAAATGGTAAGTTATATTCTATGTTATATGAACTTATTAAACTTAAATGCTTACTCTGTGTTATTTTTCGTATTTTATAGTGAATCAAAAGCTCGTTCAGGTTGCAAGCTTGTCGGAGTTGTATCACAGCATCCATCGGCTCTTTTGGCACATTCGGTTGTTAAATTTTGGTTATAATGGCATGTATAGGTATTTTGGCAAATGTGGCCATGTATTTTGGTTGTTAAATGACCATTTGTTTGGCTTCTATTTTGGCACTTTGACGATGGTATGAGTTTAGTATATGACATGTAAATATTAGCTTTCTAATGCTTGGTGTTTGGATTGATATGCTTGAATTATAGAAGATGAAATTATGGTTTGAATATGCATATGGTATAAGTCTTGTAACTTTTTGTGAATTGCTACTTTGCTATGGACGGCATATATGTATATTGAGGCTAGTAATTGAGTGGTATATTTGGTACCATTTGGTATGTTTTGGTAAGGTAACTATATGGCATGTATTGATGCAAATGTGCCTATAACTTAGTTGAGTATTTTGGTCAAATAGAGTACATGATTACACATATTCACATGTTTTCATTTGAGGTGCCTAAGGATATATTGGTTGTATGAAATTATACCATATGTATATAACTTGTTTATGCTTGATTTGGATGCCTTATTATGGCTTGTTTATATGTGAAATGTTGGTTGTAGGAACATGACAAATTGGATGAGAAAAATGGCTTGTAAAATGACCTATTTTTGTCCACACGGGCAGAGACACAGGCGTGTGTCTCAGCCATGTGTGACACACAGCCAAGTGACGGCTGTGTGTCCCTTATATCTTGTAAAGGGTTGCAAGTCAAGCTGTTACACGGCCTAGCACATGGCCTGACACACGGGCATGTGAGGTTATTTTGAAGGATACACGGCCAAGTCAGTGAGTTACACGGGCATGAACACGGGCTGGGACACAGCCGTGTGTCCCTACTTTGAATGGCACACGGCCGTGTGACCCCTACAGTGTTGAAAATTTTTAATGTTTTCTAAAAAATTCTCTAAGTTTCTGATTTAGTCTTGACTTTTTTCTAACGCATATTTAGGGCCCCAAGGGCTCGTATAAGGGACAATATGTATGATTTGACTTGGTTTTAATATGTTTATTGATATGTTATGAAATGTTTGAAATTTCTGTCCGTTTGAATTCTAAACTCTAGTAATGCTTTGTAACCCTGTTTCGGCGACAGATACGGGTTGGGGGTGTTACAAAAGTAGTGGAAGGGAATCAATAAATCTTGGTATGGGAATTAGTAAATCAGTTCAAATCCGTTTCGAGATAAATGTGACTAAATCAAAGACTAACCGAACATCAAATGCGCAAATCACAACAATGGCAATACACTTGTATGCTCAAAGCAGTATGCACAATGAATAATAATCAATGATTGAAACATGTTAGAGTTATGTGACACAAATTCCTGCTAAATAAAATAAGAGATTGGTTGCAATAAAGATAAACAAAATATATTTCTTTCTAGAAGATTAAGTATTTATTAGTATATTATATTTAGTATTTATTAGCATAATTTATTTGACCTACGAATCTAGCCTATAAATAGACTCTTCTACAACCTTAGAAAACACACCTATTAAAGATTAGAACACATAACACTTTTAGAGAATTTTGTGTTAACATTTTGAGGGCTCTTTGTTTTCGGGTTTCGAGGTTTAGTTTTTATCTCCATCTTTTGTACTCTTCGTTCGTTTGCCATTATAGTAAAATTATCTTTGCCAGCGGTTTTTATCCTCTTTAGAGGGTTTTTTCCACGTTAAATTTGTGTGTTCAATTTCTCAATTTTTTCTGCTATTTTTTACTTGTTCGTTGTTTAATCGGGTCGATTCTTGATAATTAGTATCAAAGCTAGTTCAATTTTCGTAGATCAGCCCTTTTGGAGATGGTAGCAATAAGATTTGACATTGAGAAGTTTGATGGTGTCACAAGTTTCAATTTGTGGCAAGTTCGGATGATGGAAATTCTAGACCAAATTGGCCTAAAAAAGGTCGTTACCGGGAAAAAGTCTGAGAATCTAGATCAAACAGCACGAGAAGATCTTGATGAAAAGGCCCTGTCTGCAGTCTAGTTATGCCTCGCGAATAGGGTAGTGTAGGAGTTATTAATGGAGAAAACCTCATCTGCCTTATGGAAAATGATAGAAACTCTTTATGTGACTAAGTCTCTGTCTAATTGTTTAATGTTGAAACAACGTCTATTTACATTTCGCATGAACAAAGGTGAGCTTCTTAGAGATCACATTAGTCAATTTATTCCTCTTTTGAATGATTTAAAGAATATTGAGGTTAAGATTGATGATAAAGATTAGGCTATGCTATTATTGTGCTCTTTACGCTCTTCATACAAGTCCTTCAAGGAGACCCTAATTTATGGTAGAGACAAACTCTCGTTCGAGGATGTGAAGGGTCATTTGTTAAGTAAAGACAAACTCGACAATAACTTTGGTTCAGATAGCAAGGCAGATAGGCAAACTTCTGTTTTGGTAGCATCAAAGAAGCGAGACAAAAGGTATCGCTATTGTAAGAAGTTAGGACACGTCAAAGGAGATTGTTATAAACTGCGAAATAAAAGGGTTGTTGAGAGTAATGAGGAAGATGTAGCTGGTGCTAATTTGACCGATGAAAGCGGTGATGATTTCTGGTTAGTTTCAACAAGCAATAACTCCAAGCTTACGTATGAGTGAATCCTAGATTTGGGATGTCCTTTCCACATGTGTACCAACAGAGAATGGTTCCCCACATACAGTTCGAATGAAAGTGGAGTTGTGCGCATGTGAAATGATTCATTCAGTAAGGTAATCGGTATTGGTACTGTTAAAATTAGGGTGCATGATAGGACGATTAGGACACTCTCAGATGTTAGGTATGTACATGCTTTATGAAATAATCTCATCTTCTTAAGTATTTTAGACTCGAAAGGTTGCAGAATCAACATCTAGTCGAGCGACATTAAGGTGTTTCATGGAGCTCTCGTTTGTTAAAAGTTAAAAGGACTGACAGTCTTTATATTCTGGAGGGTTCTACAGTGACCGGTGAAATTGGACGTCCCTTATTTGTTATGGCGTCGAAGTCAATTTGTTTAGAGCGAAGGCAACTTGGTCATAAGGGAAAAATATATGACTGTTTCGTTGAAGAGAGGTTCTCTTTTGGATACAGATTTTGAAAAGTTAGGGCACTGTGTTCATGAAAATCAGACCCGTGTTAGTTTTGATTTGACAGTGCACAAGTCAAAGGCTAGAAGTCTTCTAGCTTCTAAGCACAGATTTGACTCAGTTAATTCCCTGCATAGTTCAAGATAGGCCCATGGCGGGCTTTGACAAAGCTGACATTGTGAGAATTCATGTCAAGGTGGAGATTGTTAGGGTTGTGTGACCCAAATTCCTATTAAATAAAATAAGAGATTGCTTGCAAGTCAAGTTAAACAAAATATATTTTCTTTCTAGAAGATTTAGTTTTTAGTTATATAATATATTTAGTATTTATTAGCATAATTTAGTTGACCTATGAATTTAGCCTATAAATAGGCTCTTCTACAACCATAGAAAACACACCCATTAAAGATTAGAACTCATAACACTTTTGGAGAATTTTGTGTTTACGTTTTGAGAGTTCTTTTTTACTCTTCATTCTTTTTCCGTTATAGTAAAATTATCTTTACCCGTGGTTTTTTATCCGCTTTTGTGGGGTTTTTTCATGTTAAATTTTTGTGTTCAATTTTCTCAATTTCTTCCACTATGTTTTACTTGTTCATTGTTTAATTGGGTCGATCCCCAACAAAACCCTTACACACTATGACATGATGACTACATCTGAAGAATTTCTCAATAGTTTTATCATAGATTTTTATCATTTAATAAAAATAGCAATTTAAATAGAGCATTATTTAATCATTGAAGAAAAATAACATTAAATTAATTACTTTGCAAAGTAAATTTAGAATGCAAAGAATCACAAAATAATTTTAAAATAGCAAGCTAATAAATTAACCACAATATAAGGCAATCGAAATTCAAAGTCCACAAATTGAATTTTCTAAGGATTGGAAGATATTTTGCATACAAACGGATGAAAGTCTCTGAGTGTTCAAGCATCCAATTAATATTAGACTGGATAGATAATTGGGTTTTACTTAATGAGAAACCCCAAAAGAAATAATAAGTCTCATTACTGATACATGTGAGTAACATTCTTTTGATACTTCCAAAAGTGGTACTGCGCAATTTTCTTGTGCTTAATGGTTCTCGATTTTACTTGAAACCATATAAGAGCTTGTTATAAGCGAATTTATTGAAGTGATTCATCGATGGTAGTGTGCAGAATTTCCTTTTCTTTTTGACTCTACGCCAGTAATTGAACTATTATTAGTGAAAAATAATGGAAAAATTTCCTCATATTTGTTTCATATTCATAGAGATAGGGGACACAATATACATGGATATAGTATGTCTTTCTTAGGCTACTTTAATGGCAGTCTTTACATTTTCCCTGTCACTCATAATATGGGGAAGAAGTGGGGAGTACTCCTAATTGGATTGAGGAATAAAACCATATCAATTGTTTTCTAGATCTATAACCTCCCTAATTTGAACTAGATGCTATGACTGGATTTTGAAGGCTACATTAGCCTCCGAAACCGAAATGGCCCATTAAAATTATCATAGTTTTTAAAACAGTCTTTCTAAAATATTTATTTACTGTAGAAGGAAAAAAACTTAACGTGTTTCTAAAAGATACCATTTTATTTCAATAACCAATTGATTTTAGTGTTTACTTTGTAATGGTGACTATTTCTTAAAACTTAGTTGATTTCCAATTTATTTACCATTCAAAATTCATTTATTATATTGTCGTGGAAAAGTGGTAATCCATTTAGATTTAACAAAAAAACCAAATTTCATGCATCGTTCATTAAATTTAAAAAAATCAATAACCTAATCAACTTAAATGTCATAATGTCAATAATTAACCCCAATGTTTAATTTCCCATGCCACAGTTTATATAAAACATTATTGTATAAAAAATTATGATAAACAAGTTGATTGCCTTCGAACGTACTAACGTCCAGAGTGTGAATACTGCAACTTAAAGATATAGATTTGAGGCAGTGTCCGCAAGTATATGAGTCAGGTTGTAATATAGTTTTACAATAAAGTAGGTAAGTACTCTAAGGATCATACCCAAGGGAGGCGAGTACTAAATTAAAGTTAACCTAAACGCTAATAGAATTAATTAGTAGTTTAACTAAGTTATATTACGATAAAACATAAGGGAAATACTTTGGGGGTTTTAATAAATAAAGAATTCAAAACTGCATAAATCAAAGGGAATTCGAAAAATTAATTTCTAAAATCAATCAATTGAATACATTGTTGATTATTTCGCTTTGGTAGTCATAATCAACTGTCGTCTCAGGCTTTATTGTTCAATCAATTAGCCAATACCCCAACAGGATCTTTCGATTTGTCCACTAAAATATTGAGTCGGTAAGAACTACTTATCTTTCGACCTCACAGTTCAAACCGGTTCAAGGTTAAGGTGTTCACAGATAGGCCATACCAAATTTGGCTGAATTCCCACCTTGATGACTTCCTAGGGTTGTCAGGCCTAGGGTTTAGATTCTTCCTTTCCTGAACAACTGATCCATTAAGTAATCCTTACAAAATAGTTAATTATTCATGCATCGACTTGCTAATCCCTCATAAGATTAGTTCCTCATGGAATCCATAAACATAATAAACTTGATGATAAAGATATGTAGGAGAAATAAATCAAGAATAAAGTTTAGAGAATCCTAATTGTATTCGATTGATGAAGTGTATAAATCCTCAAACCTTTCATTGTGTCTACAAATCAAGTTCTCCGAAGAACATGAATGAAAAGAACTGAAAAGAAATCTAAACCCTAGGGTTGTTGTTTCTAACAAGTGTTTCAGAGTTTATTTATAGAGTTAGGGCTGCTGTCTTCCTCAACCCTAGGCCAGTTGACGCCCTAGTATTTAAATTTTGATTGTACAGACCAAAATGCCCCTGGCTCGTAAGTGTTTCGCATTCAGTACCGATGTCATGACACCCTAGTGCTTGTGTCGCGACATTGAAGGCAGTATCCTAGGTTCAGGGTAGCTTCAAGGGCGTGTCACAACATCCAATGGCTGTGTCATGACACCAAAGGTAGTCTCGAGATTCTTACATTCTTCTCCCTATGTTGCGACATCGATCTTCTTGTGTTGCTACACAATGAGCAATATTGAGTTTGTATACCTTTTGATGGTCTCTTGCACACTCACTAAGTACATTAGCTCACCTTTAGGCCTCATTCGACCTCTAAGCTTATATTCAAGCTCATCAAGTGTGAAAACTAGTTTGATCTGCTACTTTGAATTAAGACACATCACAAGTCTAAATACTTTTAACGAAATCTAATCCGAGTCGAGACATTCGGATGCCGAGTCTGTGTCCTAACCTTGTGAGTTATCCGTGAAGATTGAAATAAGAGGGGTGAGCTTAAGAAGCTTAGTGTGAGTCTAAACAGAAGAAAATCAATTCAAAACAGAGAACATAACATACAGAATATTAGTTTTTCAGGTCAACACATCAGAATAGCATTTCAGAATTTTCGATTTGTTTTTTCATGCTTATGCATGGCAATGTAAGTTCAGTATATCAGAAAAGATCCTACCCAACTCTTCTACACTCCACAATAAGAGTTCCTCAGAACTCTTCCATCCCTATACACTGCGTTGTGGATAAACCACCAGTAGTTTGCAGATAAACTGTCAGTAAGAATTTATGGTTCAACCACCATTAATTTTAGATAAAAAGTTTGTAGATAAACTGCCAGTAAATTGTGAATGGACCACCAGTGTTTACATATTATTAAATTGCCAATACTTCCTCCGTTCATGTTGCCCCACCCTAAGCAATGCGATATGTCATGTTTTTAAAAGAGCAATATAGAAATAGTAAACATGCTTTAACATGTATTCAGTTCAACAATTGCAATAGGCATGCTAAACATGCAATCAGTATGACAGAAGCAATAATGATAGTAACAATTTATCAGAAATGTTGTGACAATAGGCATGTATCATTCACATATCATGCATATTATGGTAATAATTCAATCAATTAGTTCACTGATTCCAGAATATACATAATATCAGGGTCTTAATTTAGTGTACAAAAATTCTAAAAACAATTCAGGGACTAAACTGAAAAATTCAAAAAATTTTGGGCAAAAGTGCAAAATAGAGGCCACCCGATAAAATATCCTATAGTAGATATACGACTATGTGGTAAGTCATGTAACAAGCTGAGGCCATGTGGTTTATGAACTACCTTAAGAATTACAGGGGCACGTGGTCGTGTGTTGTCCACACGCCTGTAAGACTCTATCTTGTATCTGTCGCCGGAATAAGGTTACGGAGCATTACTGTACAAACGTAACATTAAAACACACAACACTAAAACTTTAATTTCGTACATTATAGTAATAATAATCTAATACATTCAATCACCTACATAAAATCCCTTGATCAAGCACTCTAGGCCCTAAAAAACACCTTAAGAACAATTCAGGATCAAATTGGAAACAATTAGAAAGTATAAGAAAAAGTAAGAAAATATTGACTACAAGGGTCACACGGCCGTGTGACTGTAAACTGAAAAATATATAGGATTTTTCCTATATAATTCATCACTTTTTTACTTAAATTTGTTGTTAAAGCCAAGTAATTGTTTAATAAATTAATGAAATATGAAAATATGAAATTAGGACATGGAAATTATTAAAATGTGATTTTATGCTTTATTATATAGTTTTCATGCATAAAATGACTTATTTTATATTAGTTTGAGCATATTATATTTTTAAGCTATAAAGTGGGCCATGCATGATTAAATTAAATAATAAAATATAAAGTTATATTTAATAATTCAATTTAAATATTTCATTAATAAATTGAGTTTTAATTAATAAAGTAAATTAATTAATTAAAGTGGTTAAAATTATATTATTTGGTCCTCTAAACTATCTACTATCTTTGGACAGGTCTGAGAGTTTTCTTCTAATTGCAAAACTGTCCAAATTGGGGACCAAGTCAACCCAATTTTCAGCTGCACATGGCTGATCATAAATTATTTTTTGGTTTAATTACATAAGGTCCTTGAAGATTTAAAGAAATTAGAGATTTTCTCGAAGATTTACTGGTGACCGAGTCTTAGTCCTGAGTTGTGGTGGCACTCAAATTGACAAAGAATCAAGCAGAATCAGCCATATTTCCTCAATTCATGGCCGACCATCCTTGGAAGAAGTTTCAAAAGATGGACACTCTATTTTTAGCAAACTAGCTCCCTTGCCTCACCTATAAATAAGAGCTCATTTATCATTTTTTCAATCATCCCTCACTCATTCATCATTCTCTCCTCTCTCAACTCTCTTAGCTATCTTTCCCCCTCACGCCTATCATCATGCTTGCATAAGGATTTTTAGAAAAATTAGCCTCTTAAAGAACCTTTGGTCGGCCTCCTTGGATAACCATCAGCATAGGAGCAAAGCAAAGAAGCGAATGAGCCTCGTCAGTCAGAGTCTTGGGTGACAGCCACTCTGAATTGGGTTTAATCTTTCCTTTCTTTAATTTAATTTAAAGATGTTTGCTATGTGTTATTTGTTATTGTTTACAACAATGTTAGCTTAATTTTATTTAAGCTAGGATGATTGCTTTGATTAAATAATATTTATTTGATTCATGCTTATAATGTTTGTGCCTCAATCGATCATGTTTTCAATTTAAATCAAGTCTGTATTTCGTTCATACGTGATTGGAATGCACCTGAATTAGCTGAGTGATCCTGACTAGACGACGGCTAATGGACACATAATTGAAATGTGCATACTCAATTTAGATTTGACCCGATTAAATTGTAGGTTGCATAACAACTCTGACCAAGCTCTGTTATCTGCATAATTTTTAGATTTGTGTGATTAAATTGTTTCAAACCTGACACGTCCCTGTTACTTCACACGAATACTAAGAAACCCTTAGTAAATAAGGATTAGTAAAATGTGTATTTAGTAAGTAAAGGATTTCGAAAGGACCTAATATGGTTTCCGAACTCATGAAAGATCTAGTTGCCATGAAATGTTTTTTCGAATGTTATTAAGCATGTTGATAATAAATTGAGTTTAATTAAAGTAATTGTCGTAGTTTATTTATGTTATAATTGTTGCAAAATTGTGTTTAATTTTACTAAAATCTATTTTATTTAGTTTGCATACTTAGGATAATTTGCATTAGGGATCATCACATTTAGTTTAATATATTTTAATCACGGCTTTTCAACTATATTGTGTTTTTATTTACCAAATTGTTAATATAATTTTACAAATCAAGTGACATAGCAAAAATACAATCCCAGTGGAGACGATAACTCGATACTTACTTATTACTTGATAACGACTATGTACACTTCCACAAACCTATGCATTACAAGTTTTTGGCGTCGTTGCTGGGGATTGTCAATTGTTGCCATAGTAATTTTTTTCGTGAAATTATTATTTTCAATTTGATTTATTTCTAACATTACTAACTTATTTTTTTAATTTTTGTGATTTTCTTTTCAGGTGTTTATGAGCATAGATCGAATTATCGATTTACTCCCTGTAGACCCTGAAATTGAGCGAACTTTCAGTCAAAGAAGACGTGAACGAACATCTGAAAGACAAGTCGAGATGGACCTTGGAAATTAGAATCAAGACTAAGGTAATGAAGATGATCATGTACGAAATCTTATCCTTATTGTCGATGATAGGGATTGATGCATCAAACAATATGCTATGCCACTTTTTAGTAAGTTAAACCCAAGAATTAGAAGGCAGATATTTAGGCAACCCAATTTGAATTGAAACCAGTGATGTTTCAAATGCTACAAAAGGTGGGCCACTTTAGTGGTATGCCCACGGAAGATCTACATCTCCACCTTTGATTGTTTATGGAGGTAAGTGATTCATTCAAGATAGCCGGTGTGACTGAAGACACATTGAGGTTGAAGTTATTTCTATACTCGTTGTGAGATTGAGAATTAGCATGGCTCAACTCATTGCCCCCAAGTTCCATATCTACATGGCAAGAATTAGCAGAGAGATTTTTGATTCAGTATTTCCCATCTAGCAAAAATGCTAAGTTAATGAACGAGATCATAACTTTCCAACAATTGGATGACGAGTCTTTGTATAAGGCTTGGGAGTGATTCAAGGAGTTACTTCGCAAGTGTCCTCATCATGGGTTTCCTCATTGTATCTAGTTGTAGACATTCTATAATGGTGTCAATGCACATACAAGATTAATGGTAGATGCTTCTGCGAATGGTGCAATTTTGTCTAAGTCTTATAATGAGGCTTATGAGATCATTAAGAGGATAGCGAGTAATAACTATCAATGGCCAACAAATCGAATAGCTTCAGGAAGACGTGTAGCCAGAGTTCATGAAGTTGACTCTTTCATTTCATTATCAGCTCAGGTATCATCTATTTCCTCTATGTTAAAACATTTAACTATTAATAGTACTAATAATTTTGCAACTCAGCCACCAAGTCCGTTTGAAGTAGTCTTGTGTGTAATGTGGGGAAGGTCATCTTTTGAGAATTGTGCATCAAATCCCGAGTCAGTGTACTATGTAGGGAACCAATATCAAAATAAGAGTGGACAAGGACCCCAATCCAACTTCTTCAATCCTTCATGGCGTAATCATCCTAACTTTTGTTGGAGCAACCAAGAAAATGGACCAAACAACAACTTATTGCAGCAAAGACCCAACCAATCTCAAGGGTATAATCAGCAAGCTTCAAAACCACCTCAAGCTAAGGCATCAAACAGTTCGGAGAACTTGTTGAATGTGTACATGGCAAAGAATGTCACTTTGATCCAAAGCCAAGCAGCAACACTGAAAATTTGGAAAACCAAATGGGTCAGTTAGCTACGGAGCTACGCAATAGACCGCAAGGAACCTTGCCGAGCGATACTGAGAATCCAAGAAATTTTGGTAAAGAACATATCACGATAATGGCATTGCGAACTAGTAAAATTTTAGAACCCCGGTTGATTGATGTTGAAGATAAGCCCGTTGAGAAGAATCAACCAGCTGCTGAAGTTCCTACACCAAAGGAATCAGATACTGCAAAGTCCGACAAGGTAAATCCTAACCTAGTAAATTCAGATACTTTAACATCTTCTTTGGATGCAGATTTACCTACTCAGAAAATTTTTCTGGTTCAACTGAAACTTTCATCACCTCCATATCCACAAAGATTGTAGCAACACAAGCAGAAACAGGTGGTGCAAGTTAAGAAGTTTTTGGATGTTCTGAAGCAGTTACACATCAGTATTTCGTTGGAGGAGGCTTTAGAACAAATGCCAAATTATGTGAAGTTTATGAAGGATATACTTTCCAAGAAGAAATGACTGAGTGAGCATGAGACTATTGCCTTGACAAAGGAGTGCAGTGCGTTCCTGCAGAACAAACTGTCACTGATTTTAAAAGACCCAGGAAGCTTTACTATACCATGTAACATTGGTGAATCTTACTGTGGTAAAACTTTGTGTGACTTAGGAGAGAGTATCAACTTGATGCCTAAGTCTATTTTCAAGATGTTAGGGATAGGTGAAGTAAGACCTACAACTGTGACGCTTCAGCTAGCGGATCAATCCTTAGCATATCCCGAAGGAAAGATTGAGGATGTTTTGGTAAGAGTCGATAAATTTATTTTTCTTGCTGGTTTCATTGTCTTAGATTTTGAAGTAGACAAGGAAGTGCCGATCATCCTTGGGAGACCTTTCTTAGCCACAGGAAGAACATTAGTTGATGTGCAGAAAGGAGAACTCACTATGCGAGTTCAAAACGATCAGGTAACCTTTAACATTCTTAAAGCAATGAAATTTCCCGATTCGGCAGAGGAGTGTTCAGTTGTGGAAGAGATAGAAACCTTGGTTACTATGGAAAGCAATTTTAAAGAAGATCCATTGGAGAAAGCCTTAGATCTTGACCCTTTGAAGGATGAAGAAGGTGAAAAAATCATGGCTTTGATGGAAACCAATCCGAGAAATTTTATTCAATCCACACGATTTGAACCGTTGGAGTTAGAAGTCAGAGAATTTGTGCAACCCAAGTTGTCAATCGAAGAACCACCTACAATCGAACTAAAGGTATTTCCGTCCCTTTGAAATATGTTTATTTAGGTGACTGTTCTACTTTGCTTGTTATTATTTCAGCAGAACTAACGAAAGATTAAGAGGAATAACTGCTTGTTGTTTTAAAGAAATTTAAGAAAGCAATTGGTTGGACTATAGCTGATATTCGAGCTATAAGACCTTCATTTTGCATGCACAAAATTATTTTAGATGAAGTTGAAAGAGCTCGAATTGATGGGTAAAGAAGGCTCAATCCTATTATGAAAGAAGTTGGTAGGAAGGAAGTGATCAAATGGTTAGATGCAGGAATTATCTATCCTATTTCAGATAGTTCATGGGTAAGTTCGGTGCAGTGTGTGCCTAAGAAAGGTGGAATTACGGTTGTTGAAAATGATCGCAATGAATTGATTCCAACAAGAAATGTTACTGGTTGGAGAATCCGTATTGATTACAGAAAGTTGAACAAAGCTACTCGGAAGGACCATTTTCCGCTGCCTTTTATGGATCAAATGTTAGATCGACTGGCAGGTAATGAATTCTATTATTTTTTAGGTGGCTATTCGGGATATAACCAAATATTTGTAGCCCTGGAGGACCAACATAAAACAAACTTTACTTATCCATACGGTACGTTTGCTTTTAGGCGAATGCCTTTTAGTTTATGCAATGCACCTGCAACTTTTCAACGATGCATGATGGCAATATTTACTGATATGGTTGAAAATTTTGTTGAGGTTTTCATGGATGATTTTTCTGTTTTTGGTAGCACTTATGATATCTGCTTTAATAATTTGGCTAAGGTACTGAAGAGATGCGAAGAGACGTATCTTGTCCTTAACTGGGAGAAATGCCATTTTATGGTTAAGGAAGGGATTGTCTTAGGCCATAGAATTTCAAAGAAAAGAATAGAAGTCAACAAAGAAAAGGTGGACGTAATTGAAAGATTACCGGCCTCAATTAATGTGAAAGGAGTCAGAAGTTTCTTAGGCCATTCCGGTTTTTACCAAAGGTTTATCAAGGATTTCTCGAAAATTTCGAAGCCACTGTGTTTGTTGTTAGAGAAAGATATAGTGTTTGATTTCAACAAAGCATGTTTAGAAGCTTTTAAAGAGCTAAAAAAACGGTTAACCTCAGCCCCAATAATTATTACATTTGATTGGAGCACACCTTTTGAGTTGATGTGCATGCAAGTGATTATGTTGTTGGAGCTGTGATGGGTCAAAGAAAAAATAAAGTGTTCCACCCCATTTACTATGCAAGTAGAACCTTGATAGAAGCCCAACTTAATTATACAGCAACTGAAAAGGAAATATTTGCTATAGTTTTTGCTTTTGACAAATTCCGCTCATATCTTATAGGTACCAAAGTTATAGTATTTATTGACCATGCGACCATTAAATATTTGCTCATGAAGAAAGATGCAACGCCAAGGCTAATTCGTTGGATACTTTTACTCCAAGAAATTGACCTTGAGATCCAAAACCGAAAAGATGTCGAAAATCAAATAGCTGATTATCTGTCAAGGTTGGAGCAAGATGAGGTAACTCAGTCATGTGTGCCTATCAACAAGAATTTCTCAGATGAACACTTATTTAAGGTAAATTGAATTCATGAAATACCCTGGTTTGCTGATTTTGCCAATTAACTTGCATGTGGAATAATTCCTCGAGAAATAACATACCAAAAAAGGAAAAAATTCCTTCATGATAGTCGGTATTATCATTGGAATGATCTATTTTGTTTAAACAGTATGTAGATAATATAATCTGAAAGTGTGTAGCTGAAAGCAAGATTGCTGAGATCTTGTATCATTACCATTCATCTCCAAGTGGGGGACACTTTTGTGGTTCACATACTTCAGCAAAGATTTTGCAAGCAGGTTTCTTATGGCCTACACTATTTAAAGATACTTATGCTTATGTGAAGAACTGTGATAAATGCCAAAGGACTTGAAATATATCAAGGAGGAATGAGATGCCCTTGACAAACATTTTGGAGATTGATTTGTTCAACGTATGAGGCATTGACTTCTTAGGCCCGTTTCCTGCTTTGTATGGGAACAAATACATCTTAGTTGCTGTGGACTATGTATCCAAGTGGGTTGAAGCTGAAGCATACCCTACAAATGATGTTAAGGTAGTCATACGATTTTTACATAAGCATGTGTTTACACGATTTGGGACACTAAGAGCTATTATTAGTGATGAAGGTTCTCACTTTGTGAACAAATGGATTAAGTGGTTGCTTGATAAATATGATGTGAAACACAAGATTGCTACTGCCTGTCACCCCAGTCTAATGGGCAAGTTGAAAGAGTGAATCGCGAAATCAAAGGTATCCTTGAAAAGGTAGTACGCCTTAGTAGAAAAGATTGGTCTCGAAGGCTTGATGATGCATTATGGGCCTATCGAACAACAGTTAAGACTCCGTAAGGAATAACTCCTTATCGGTTAGTCTTTGGAAAGGCATGTCATTTGCCATTAGAATTGGAGAGGAAAGCTCATTGGGCTTTGAAGCTGTTAAATTTTGATCTTAAGCAAGTTGGTGAGAGAAGAATGTTAGAACTGGATGAGTTGGAAGAGCTGAGGTTGTTTTCCTATGAGAATGCCAAAATATGCAAAGAAATATCAAAGAGATGGCATGATACTCATATACAACTTCACGAGTTTAAAGAAGGCCAGAAGGTGTTGTTGTTTAATTCAAGGCTAAAGTTATTTCCTGGGAAGCTGAAATCCCGATGGAAAGGACCCTATATCATCTACCGAGTTTATCCTTATGGAGCTATTGAATTATACAATAATTATGGAGGTACGTTTAAAGTTAATGGTCAACGTTTCAAACATTATTGGGATGGTGAAGTTGAGCTAGTTGAATCCTCGTTCAAATTAATAGACCCTTGATTTTTCATGAACTTGTCTTGTAAATAAATAAATAATTAGAATTTATTTTCTTAATTAAGTACATTTAATTAATTCTGTCTAAGGAGATTGGAACTTAAGCGAGACCGCTGTGACCCCTCCAACGTTTCCTGGAAATTAATTTAATGTAATTTGTTAAGAAGAAATTTTCTAATTAAGTTTTAAAATATTTTTTTCTAGTTTAATTTATTTTTATTAATTTTAAATTTTTATGTTAAATTTTAAATTTGACCCAAGTACTTATCATTTTCTCTTTGTTGAATAAGTCTTTAAATAAAAGTTTGAATTTGAGGCTCAATACAGCAGAAAAGGAGGGAAAATCCACACTTAGTGTCGCCACTTCCATTGTTTGCCGCCCAAGTAACCTTACTGTGGATAAATTTTTGCTACATGTTGCCCTAATTTTTCCCTATAAAAACCCTTTTACATTCTACTATTTTCATATATCTCAAAGCAATTTGCTTAACCCTAAAAATCCCAAACCTCCTTCTTGTGCCACTAGCCTCAAATCCCTAAAGAAACCCCTAGTCTTTTTCTTTTCTTTTGCCGAGACCACCTAGTGCCGTTGCAAGAGAATCATCGGAACATCGACATTGTCACCACACATAGCCATTACCACCACCGCACACCACCATTGTTGTCGCACATTGTTGTTGCCACCGTAAATCCCTCGCCATAGCAAGGTTTGTCGAAGCAAGTTCTACCCTCTTTTTCTGGTTTCTCTTCTGCCCCTGTAAGCAGAAACTTTGCCGAATTATCGAGAAGAGATACCATGTCTCGTAAAAGAACTAGATCTTCAAAGACTACTCCTGAAAACCCAATTGTGATCGATGAAGAAGTGAAAGAGCTTATTGATTCAATTTTCAAGCATCAACCTATGATGCCGGAAAAAGGTTTTAACCTGAAAAGCAATGATGTTATGGTTGTTCCTATGACGATTAGAAAGATAATCAATGGTCTCAAGTGGGAACGATTCTGTGATGCTCGTTCAGTTCCTGATGATGAACTAGTTCGAGAATTCTATGCTAGTTTGACTACGTAAGATGCTACTGAAGTCATCGTTCAAAAGAAAAATGTACCTCTTAGTTTTAAGCCCATTAATGATTTGTTTAATTTAACTGATGTTGAAGAAGATGAATACTACCCTATGATGAACAATATCAATTGGGATTTTCTTCAACAAATGCTTGATGTTGTGACAAATCTAAGATCCCAATGGATTATAAGAAAGTATGGGAGCCATTCCTGTCGAAGAGAATACTTGAAACCAGTAGCAAATGTATGGTTTTATGCCTATCTCACATAGTTCCACCATCTCGATGGAATGGATGCTTTTTTATATGCAATTTTGATAGAAAAGTCCATTAATGTTGGGAAAATTATCCTCAAGGAGATTCACCATTGTGCTAAAAAGAAGGCAGGAAGTGCTTATTTCCCATCATTGATCACTTCACTTTGCTTAAGGGCCCGTGTTAAAACACAAGCAAATCTGAAGGGGCAATATGTCTAAGGAAGCATTACAAGTCATAATCTTGAAAGGATAGTAGAGAGAGTGCATGAGCTGAATCAAGGCGAGCAAGAGAAACCAACTGATCCAGAAACCGAAGAGTCAACAAATAAAAATGAAATTGAAGCTGATTCAGTGACAGACACTGAAGAAGAAGAATTTGATAAGGAACTAAATAGTCATCAACCAGCTGAAAGAGCTGAAAACCCTAAACCTAGGGTTGAGCTAGAAGAAGAACCAGTCAAGCTAAGTGTTGAACCATAATTTATAACTCCAATGTCGACTCCTACAAGTACTTCAAAGAAATTAGAGCTGTCAATTATGAAGGACATGTGCAAGTTCATGCACAAACAACAACAAACTTACTGGAAATATGCAAAAATTAAGGATGATTCAATTCGAAATACTTTTAAGAATACCTCTAACGCTTTACAACCCTCTCTTTCTTTACAACCCTACCTAGTGTTCAGTTTTTGTTCATTACTTTGTTCTTGCAATGAGGACATTGCTTCTTTTTAAAGGGGGCTAAGGCAAATTGCTCAAATTTTTAAAATTTTCAAGTATGTTTCAAATCGGTTCTTTCATAAGTATGTTTTAATCAATGAATGTTTAGAGAAATTCTTTTTAATAAGATAACTTGCATGCAAGCATGAATGATGATTTTATTTGGGTGATTGTATGTTCTAATGAAGAATGAAATGTTTTTATGATCTTAGTCTTAGGTAATGTTTGCCATGAAAACTTAGTTTCTCTTGAGATTAGACATGCATGAAGGTTTATATCTTTAGAATTGACTTAGTAACTTTTTTGAGGCGAAATCCTAGGAGACATAAAAATCTAAAATGATATAGGCACCATTTTTCTTTGGATCGTTTGAGCCTTTTCAAGCCCAGCTTATTATATTAGACCCTTGAAACTATAATCTTGAGCTTAAAGGCCTGTTCATTGTAATAAACCTACATTACAAGCCATATCTCTATCTTTTGAAGTTATCCTAATTTTGTGCACCGCCTTAACTAATGTTGTCTTGGTAATTAACATTTGAGGGAAATTTTTAGAAGATATATGTGATCATGCTTATAAAAAAAAGAGACAAAGTGAAGAAAAGTTTGCTCAGTCTCCAAAAAGAAAATATATGAGCATGAGTTCAAAATAAGTTTGGGGGAGTTCCAAAGGTTCGTTTGAAGAAAAAGGTTGAATTTTGAGAAATCCAAGACAAGTTAAAAGTTAAGATTTTGAAACCGAAATGTCTCATCTCTTAAAATCCCTACCTTTAACTGAGCCCCATTACAACCTTATAAAAGACCTATTGATTTGATATTAGGTCACCTACATTAGTGGAGAGAAAGTATTAAGTTCAACATATGAAGATCATATATAAGCCTTATGATTGTTTTGCTTCATTGATGAGAAATTGGGTTGAATGAAGAATATTATCTATGGCTGTGACATACATGCAAACTATGATTCATGTTGGCATATCTAGAAACATAGAAATTTTTTTCAAAATGTTTGTATATGAGTTACTTGTTAATAAAGAAGATCTATGAGCATGAATTTATTGATGCATGATTATGAGATGAGGATTTATGCTACTTACACTCTTAGCAAAATTTACCTTAGCAAGACCTTGTGCAGTGCATGAAAATTACTCGGGACGAGCAACAATTTAAGTTTGGGGGTGTGTAAACTGAAAAATATATAGGATTTTTCCTATATAATTCATCACCTTTTTACTTAAATTTGTTGTTAAAACCAAGTAATTGTTTAATAAATTAATGAAATATGCGAAAATATGAAATTAGGACATGGAAATTATTAAAATGTGATTTTACGCTTTATTATATAGTTTTCATGCATAAATGGCTTATTTTATATTAGTTTGAGCATATTATATTTTTAAGCTATAAAGTGGGCCATGCATGATTAAATTAAATAATAAAATATAAATTTATATTTAATAATTCATTTTAAATATTTCATTAATAAATTGAGTTTTAATTAATTAAGTAAATTAATTAATTGAAGTGGTTAAAATTATATTATTTGGTCCTCTAAACTATCTACTATTTTTGGACAGGTCTGAGAGTTTTCTTCTAATTGCAAAACCGTCCAAATTGGGGACTAAGTCAACCCAATTTTCGGCTGCACATGGCTAATCATAAATCAATTTTTGGTTTAATTACACAAGGTCATTGATTAAAGAAATTAGAGATTTTCTCGAAGATTTACTGGTGACTGAGTCTTAGTCCTGAGTTGTGGTGGGACTAAAATTGACAAAGAATCAAGCAGAATTAGCCATATTTCCTCAATTCATGGTCGGCCATCCTTGGAAGAAGTTTCAAAAGATGGACACTCTATTTTTAGCAAACTAGCTCCCTTGCCTCACCTATAAATAATTGCTCATTTCTCACTTTTTCAATCATCTCTCACTCATTCATCATTCTCTCATTTCTCAACTCTCTTAGCTATTTTTCCCCCTCACGCCTATCATCATCCTTGCATAAGGATTTTTAGCAAAATTAGCCTCTTAAAGAACCTTTGGTTGGCCACCTTGGATAACCATCAGTAAAGGAGCAAAGCAAAGAAGCGAAGGAGCCTCGTTAGTCAGAGTCTTGGGTGACAGCCACTCTAAATTGGGTTTAATCTTTCATTTCTTTAATTTAATCTAAAGAGGTTTGCTATGTGTTATTTGTTCTTGTTTACAACAATGTTAGTTTAATTTTATTTAAGTTAGGATGATTGCTTTGATTAAATAATATTTATTTGATTCATGCTTATAATGTTTGTGCCTCAATCGATCATGTTTTCAATTAAAATCAAGTCTGTATTTTGTTTATACGTGATTGGAATGCACCTGAATTAATTGAGCAATCCTGACCAGACGACGGCTAATGGACACATAACTGAAATGTGCATGCTCAAGTTAGATCCTGACCCGATTAAATTGTAAGTTGCATAACAACTCTGACCAAGCTCTGTTATCTGCAGAGTTTTTAGATTTGCGCGATTAAATTGTTTCAAACCTGACACGTCCCTGTTACTTCACACGAATACGAAGAAAAATTTAGTAAATAAGTATCAGTAAAATGTGTATTTACTAAGTAAAGGATTCTGAAAGGACCTAATGTGGTTTCCAAACTCATGAAAGATCGAGTTGCCATGGAATGTTTTTTCGAATGTTATTTATCATGTTGATAATAAATTGAGTTTAATTAAAGTAATTGTCGTAGTTTATTTATGTTATAATTGTTGCAAAATTGTGTTTAATTTTACTAAAATCTATTTCATTTAGTTTGCATACTTAAGATAATTTGCATTAGGGATTATCACATTTAGTTTAATATATTTTAATCACCACTTTTCAACTATATTGTGTTTTTATTTACCAAATTGTTAATATAATTTTACAAATCAAGTGACTTAGCACAAATACAATCCCTGTGGAGACGATAACTTGATACTTATTTATTACTTGATAACGACTGTGTACACTTGCACAAACCTACACGTTACAGTGACTCACACGGCCGAGACACACACCCTTGTCTCAGGCCGTGTAACAATCGAAATAGGGACAGACGGCGATGTGCCAACCCATGTCCTCACCCGTGTAAGTCTCTAAGTTGTGTCACTCAGCCAGGCCACATGCCCGTGTGCCAGGTTGTGTAACTTTCGAAATAGCCACACACACCCGTGTGCTAGGCTGTGTGCTAGGCTATTTAATAGTCTAACTTTCATGCTTTAAAACCTACAGGGGACACACGTTCATGTCGCTTGGCCGTGTGTCACACACGACTAAGTCACACACCCATATCGCCTAGCCATGTGTCACACACGGCTGAATCGCATGCCCGTGTATAGGCCCTGTGAACATGAATTTCCCATGTATAGGCCCTGTGGACATGAATTTGTGTAATAATTGATTGAGCTTAAGCCAATAGGTGATTCAAATAATTGTTGAATAAAATTATTTACTCAACAAGACTTCAGACATGTAAGATTAGGGAATCTGAAATGCGTTAGCAAATATAATGTACAATAGTTAGAATGAAACTATTTTTCAAGTGCAAACCAGAGGCTTTTACATTAAAGTTCATAATTTTTTTAAAAATTAAGTTTAAAAAAAAATATTGTAGAAGTTTATGGAATTTTTAATTGTTATAATTCTATATTTTCAATTTCTTTTTGGAATTTTCTATTTTTAGAATTTTATGAAACTTTGCATCCTTTTAATTTAAGAATTATTGTTTATGAAACTGTAAATTTTTCATGTCTGTTTTACGGTCCATGTTCAGGGTGTCGTCTCCACTGTTTGAACTTGAGTTCTCCCCTTGTGAGTGCAATGTGCCTTACCACTATTATATTTGTTTGGATTTCTGAAATTTCATAAATAGAAAGATAATATGCTTTAACACACTTGAACCCACATCCTCTTACGTTGGTAACAATTCTCATACCAATCAAGCAACCACAGTAGTCCCAACAATTCCCAACACCAAAACATGCAACCACCTAAAGGTCCTTAATAAACCATATCAAGATATTAAAAGATAACCCAAAACCTGAAAAAATGACTAAATTAGTAGTCCAAGATCATTCAACCAATATGCCATACAAGGCAGCTCAATATCAATTACCAAAAACCTACCAAATCATGAAAACTTTACCAATTACATTCATCAACTACAATTTCCAAAAACCTAATAAACATATAACCTAAAGTAGCAACCTAATAAATGATACCAAATAACCATTCTCATTCATTATCATAAGTGACCAAAAGTACCTTCTAAAGTTAGCATCATAACCTATTATGCATATATGACATCAAAACACAAACACATTTAGTTATTATATACACATTCATCAAATACCATTTTACAACATCCTAAATACGTTTCACCCCAAATTCAACTACTTAAGTTTATACATGCCACTACCCTAAAAGATAAAAAAATTACCAAAGTCGGTGAATAGTGTGAGCTGAAGATTTGATCCGTCCAAAGTTTCAGCAACAATGATCTACAAAACAAGCCAAAAAAAAACGAATAAGCTTATAACGCTTAGTAAGAACTTAGCATATCATTTAATCTATCAATAAATTGAATAGAGTTCATATGTTCTTCAATTTAGAATTACCAAATTCTAAATAGAGTGAAAAATTACGTCCATGGGTATTGAAGTACAAATAAGGGCACGTCTATGCAATTCAAGGGTACCGATGTACAAACAGGGGTACGTATGTGCAATTTTGGGTATCGAAGTACAAACAGGGGCACGTATGTGCAATTCAACATATTTTTTTCTAATAAAGTAATAATTAAAGCATCATAATACAAGTAATCAATAGAAAATTCATTACGTATTAAAAACACTACGAACTTACCTCGACAATTAAAGTGTAGAAACAGAATCGACTAATCAGAGGCTTTAGCTTTTTCTCGATCTAGATCCGTACGTGGTCTATATTGATCTAACTAGACAAATTCAATCCATTTAATTCTTCCATTATTCAATTTAGTCCATATTTCATATTTTTTCAAAATTCAGTTCCTAACATTTTAACTTTTTACAAATTAGCCCTTCAGCTCATAAATTAAAATTTAAGCAATTTGATCCTCATCTAATGCTAGCCGAACTCACTAGGGATCTATATCAATTCATACAAACCATCATTTCACAATTTCACCATAAATATTTTTCATTTTTACAAATATGTCCTTAAATGACAATTTCATCAAAAATTACTTTACAAAACTTGTTTATTCATCAACAAGGACTCATAATCTTTCATAAAACATCAAGAATCATGCAAGAAAATTCATGGAAAACCCTAAATATTTAACATTTTTGTAAATTGATCCCCAGTCTAGCTAGATTAAGCTACAACAATCACGAAAACATAAAAATTATTAAAAACAGAACAAAATTACACTTACATGCAAGGACGGACTTGGCCGTACCTTTAAACTTCTTCAATGGGGTTTTTCTTACCATAATTTCAGTGGAAAGATGAACGAAAAAGATGATACCTTTTTTTCATTATTTTTTATTTATGATAATTTTTCTAATTACTAAATTAACCTTGGCTTTTAACATTAGAATTACTTAATATTAAGTCCATCTTTGTCCACTAACATTATAAATGGTATAATTACCATCTAATTCCAGTCACATTTAAATTCCATAGCTAATAGATACCTTTAACTAAAAGAACTCCACTTTTTCACCTTTTACGATTTAGTCGTTTTTACGCAATTAAACATGCAAACGTCAAAATTTCTTAACGAAATTTTAATAAGACCCTAATAATATTCCATAAACATTTAAATAATAATAAAATAGTAATTTACTCATTGAATTTGTGGCCCCAAAACCACTATTTTGATTTAACTAAAAATGAGATGTTACAAGGCCTATGTGGGATATTGTTTGGCCCTAAATCTACACACTATTAGCATCGATTCACTTGGAAATGACATACACCTTTCACCACGGGTCTGATTGACACTTCACATGATCAACTTTGATCCGATTCTCTTAGATCCTATCCTTCAATGACAAATACACACAATTGACGATTGCTATCAAGATTTGGGAAATATTTGCAAAGATTTGGAAAGATTATCAAAGATTTCTTAATCTAACTGAAAAATTAACATTGGATGTTGGTACAACGAAAATACAAAATTTTATTGATGACAAATCTAAACTCTAATAGAAAATGAATTTACGGGGGACGTTTTGATACGGGGAAGATAAAGAATAAAAAGCACAAAAGTGAAAATATGGTGTAAGATTGGGAGAAAAGAAGAGAAAAAGAATGTGGCAAGAAATTTTCTTAGAATTATGAAAAAGGGGCAAAGTGAAAATATAATTAGGAAATAAATTGATTATATACCTAGGGTTTCTAAACCTAGGGGTGACATTTAGGCAATTTACTCAAACTTGCCGAAAAGTAATAAAAAATGAAAGAGGAAGGAGGGGCTCGAACCTAGGACTTCTAAGATGGGGCTTTAAATCTTAACCATTAAGCATATCGCTCATTTCTCATTTAATTTTAATTATTAACCATATATATTTTAGGGTGTGACAAGATCATTTTGTAAAGCCTTTTTTAACTATTTAATCAGTCTTCATTTCAAAATTTTTGGATTCTAGTGGAGTAATGTATTCTATAACATCCTCTAAATCAAAATCAAACAAACATTTCAATAATCCCATATTTTTATTTCAAAAGTAAAAGGAATTCGGATGATAAGCAATTAAAAAAAAGTTCTTCCTAAATTTTCTATTTGGATAAACCAGCTCTTACCAGAGTTATAAATGGACAATGAGGGACAAGGAACCCCCTTTGTTTTCTGTATTTGCTTATTTTAATTTCCCTCCCTCTTTATTGTTCAAAGACAAAAAAAAAGTATTTTTATTTAATAAGATCTTGCCTTAGTGTAGTCACATATTAGGGCTATTTTAAACTAATATGCTAAAAAAAACTTATTTGAGAAAGTATGCTGAAATTTTCAAAATTTACCGATCTACGCTGATTTTGGAGAGAGAAAGGAAAACACATCCTACAGGGCATATTTTCACTGATGTGGTATTGAAAATGCGCCCTATAGGTTGCATTTCCTCTGTCTAAAAAACGTGTCCTATAGGGCATATTTTCACTTTGCTAATTTTTTTTCTCTTTTTCTTGCGGTTGGAAAATAAAAGTTTGTAGATTTATTTTTATCCGTGTTTGAGATAGACATTGTTATAGTTTTAACATATGTTTGAATTTATGGAGGTGCTATGGAGCTGGGTAACCTACAAATGTCATCTGCCATATGAGTGTGGAGCTATCACCCGGGAATTTAGATCGTGTTGCAACTAAAGGTCCCAGTTGACAATGATTATACAATCATGGGTGAAGTGTAACTAGGGCTTCAAGTTTATAAAGGTTATGCTGTTAATGGATGGAGCATAAATGGGGCCTCAATTGGCAGTGGTTATTCTGACACGACAACGAGTTTTTCCTTGTTAGTGGAGGATGCTTTATAAAACCCAAACAAAAGTACAATGAAGAAAAATGTAGTGCTATTTTAGTATAATCAAGTAATTCATTTTATCCATCACCATCGAAGGCGGTGAACCCGTTACTATTTCCCGTGACAGAATTGGAGTGTAACAGGTTATACTAACAAGGTCATTTCCTTTGGTGTAGATGGAAAACATGAATTACTTGATTATAGTAGAAGGCCCCTGTGTTTTCCTTCATCGCACTTTCGTATGGGTTTTATAAAGCATGCTCCTTTGACAAGAAGAAACTCGTCGCTCTGCCCGCATAACCACCATAAAAAAGGCCCAATTATGCTCTATGCTTTGAAAGCATAAACTTTTTAAACTTGAAACCTTAGTTACATGTCAACCCGAGACGACATAATCACCGCGAACCTGGAGCTCAAGTTACAATGCGATCCTAACTTCTTAGGTGATGGCTCCATACTCACACAGAAGGTGAAATTTGTAGGTTACTGAGCTCCACGATATCACCGTGAACCCAAACGCAACTTAGTACTATGACTATGTCTCCCTCAAAGCTAGAGAGAAATAAATTTTTAAACCCGAAGATTTTATCACACATAAAAAAGACAAAAACAATTTAAAGGAGATTGAGATATGTTGGAGTAGGGGATGAGAGTGGCCATTTATATAAGGGATGCGATGAGGTAAAAAGGAATTTTTTTTAATTTATCCAGGGAATCCTGACTTGCAGTGTATGAAATTTATCCTGGGAATCCCGAGTTATAGAGGCTTAGAGGCAGAAGCAATAAAGTTGGCCTGCAGGGTGTGTTTTCTCTCTAGGTTTTTCAACCCCCACTCAACTTGATTGCTTTTGCCTCTCATAAATTGTTGGCTTACTGAAAAACACTATTGCAAGGGAGCATTTTCTTCCCCCCAAAACTTTAAATTTAAATGTATACTTAAAAAACTCGTGATAGCATGTCTTATTGCTGGAATGATTTGATGTGCCTCGGGGTACAAGCTCTGTAAAATAAACTCAATAGAATCTCTTGAGTTTCCGTAATGACCTTTTAAGAAGATTATTTTCTTAAGGATACTTGGCATTAGGAGTTATCGGGTTTGTCGTGGCGGACTTGAATTTCATACCTACGTTGTTGTCAATGTAAAGGTAATTCGTTAAATTAAGAGTTATCGGGGTTGTCGTGAAGAACTTGAATTTCGTACCTACGCTGTTGTCAAGGCATGTGAACAACATTTTTTTACTATTTTCTCTATTTTCAACATATTGAACATGTAGCACCCCAAACCCGGCCTAGGAGTTATGGTCGAATCTGGCGGTGTCACATTGAGGTGTTTAGCGAAAATTAAACTCTTTGGTAAAAATTCGTTTCTAAGTTTAAAAACCCTTTTATTATTATTTAACAAATTATCTAGTCAAAAACATTTACCTTGTTATCTGTTATTGTTATAAAAGGTTGATCTAAAATCGTGAAAGCTTTTGAAAACTCTAATGTTTAAATTTCGTGTATTTGAAAACAGTAATTATTTTGAAAATTCATCTTCTCCTAAACTAGCAGTTTAAAGTAAGTAAGCAAAAGCCCAATTAAAAATTTAAACTAACTTAAAGGCCTTATTACAAAAACAAAACCTAACGTATAAATTAAATTAAAATAAAAACAAGTGTAAACAACAGCAGTTGTGTGGCCATCACCAAGTCCCTCATAGCACCGAATCACCTATGGCTGAAGATTGCCTGCACAGTTAAAAGGAGAGGGTGAGTTTACGAAACTCAGTGTGTAATCCCCTACCATGTAGTCAACCTACAACATGCAGTAACAGTTTGGGCCTGAGCCCTATTAAGAAACAGTACACTATGGGCCTTAACCTGATACAGAAACAGTGTGGGCCTTAGCCCAATACAGTAACCAGTACAGTGCAATAATACAACCCATCCCAATCTAACCAACACACCACTCCGTACCACCAACACACAATGTGGGGATAAAATTGACCCACCCAGCCAACACACCAATATCCCAACAAAGCTGCCAGTAATAGTATATGTGGCAAAGCCACCAGTACAGTATACTTTCCCCATATCAGTATCCTAACCCCATACAGTATGTCATGTCATAAATCATACGTGTATGCAGAACGTCATACTCAGTAACAGTCATATATATATCATAGAATAAATCAGCCATACATAACATAAGGCTATAACGATCATTTCATCTCCTAGGGGTATAACAGTCATTTTAACCTATGGGGGTATTTCAATCATTCTACCCTATGAGGGTATTTTGGTCATTTTACCCTATGGGGGTATTTCAGTCATTTTAACCTATGGGGGTATTTCAGTCATTTTACCCTATGGGGGTATTTTGGTCATTTTACCCTACGGGGGTATTTCAGTCATTTTACCCTACGAGGGTATTTTGATTATTTTACCCTATAGGGGTATTTCGGTCATTTTACCCTATGGGAGTATTTTAGTCATTTTACCCTACGGGGGTATTTCAGTTATTTTACCTTATGGGGGTATTTCGATTATTTTATTCTACGGGGGTATTTCGATCATTTTATCCTACGGGGGTATTTCGATCATTTACCCTATGGGGGTATTTCAATTATTTTATCCTATGGGGGTATTTCAGTCATTTTACTCTACGATGGTATTTTAGTTATTTTATCCTATGAGGGTATTTCGGTTATTTTACCCTATGGGGGTATTTCGGTCATTTTACCCTACGTGGGTATTTTGTCATTTTATCCTATAGGGGTATTTCGGGGTGTCAGTACAGATATCGACCTCTCGAAAAGTCCGCAGTCGCCTCGAGCGACTCAGGTAACCTAAAAGGTTATAATAGTGAAAATGGGCCCAAGGCCTATTACTCGGCCCAAGTGGGCCTACACGCTCGTGCGGCCCATTCAGCCTAGTTTTTTTCCACGGTTATGAGATCTACACAACCCAGTCCAGAATTTACCATAAATAGTGGATTTCATCCGTGTGGGGCCAAAAGCCCATTGAGCCCACACGGCCTATTTCGACCCAACGTGGCCCATTACGGCTTAAGCCCATGAAAATGCTCATGGAGGCCTCTACAGTTTATTGCCTATGATTCGCAGGTTTGGCTTTCCACACGAGCTATCACACACTTGTGTGGTCTCAACGTCGTATTTTGACTTTTCGGCTTTTGCCGTTCTACAGTTACAGTGAGGTGGTTACACACCTGTTGCGATTTGCAGATTCCCTTCGTTCCGAACACTCTTATTCCAAAAATCAATGATCATCGCACCCTTGGTTCCCAGGCAATGTGCCAATCGACCTCGACCACCACCAGTTAGGAATGGAAGCAATACAGGTTGGAGAAAGTGACGAAAACCTTGAAAACCTCGCCGATCTCCCATCGAGAACAAGGAACAAATGATATGATATATATCTCTCCACAACAACAACCTCCACAAATCCCAGTATTCTCTCCTCAAATCTCTCTATGACCAGTTTAAACTCCATTTAGCAGTATTTCAATCCAACTCTACCACCCACACGAATTAGACAGCAAAATAAATACTCCCTTTTTTATGCACCAGCACTCGAACCTTAGACCCCATGTACACTCCACACGCCCCTTACCACTAGACCAACAACTCCTTTGTATGATATTTTAACCATAATAATTTAAGAACCTATTATCTAGATCCAAGGAATTTATTCACTTAAATTAAAAATTTTGCATAAGCCAAGGCTTGAACCCCTGACTTCTCAGACACGTCCAAACACTCCTAAATCACTTAACCACAGAAGCAGACATTCATTTATGTCACTTCCTTGCACAAATAAATATTTATGTGCACTCTTCTAATTGTTCCCTTGTTCAAAACCTATTTCTTCTAGGCCCAAAATTCGGGGTGTTACAGAACATGCAATTTGGTTCAAGATGAGAAAACGAGTCAAAGCTGTTATCTATTAGAACAGTCAAATTTTTTAAACCGAAATTGTTCTTGTTTATATATCATCCCAATCTAAAGATCTGGCATTCAAAGGGAGCATAACGTTAAAAGAGCTTCAAACAAGGATTAGGAGCAAAGTGGGGGTTCAGAGAAGAATTTCGAGCCTGATATGTAGATATCTTTTGTCGTTTGACCCTGTTAGATATGCCATTTTTGAAATCATAGGGGACAACGAGCTGAGACAATAATCGAATCCCGTGTCGCTAGTGGGAATGTTGTAGTAAAGATATATCTCGACTTCGTGGCAGCGTTGTGTTTGTGTGCAGAAAAACAAATAATTTTGAAAAAATATTTTTTTGAAGAGCGGTTTTAACTGTAAGCGTACAAGTCAATTGTAATATTTATAGTATCCGATGGAACACCAGAGTATTCCAAGGGGTCAAACCAAAAGGAGTCAACGATTTCTATTCAAAAGTGCATGCAAGAAAAGAGTCTAGCTAGCTACTCACTAATTGTTATATTACGACAAACCATTAATTTTAGAGAAATTAAACTAATTAATAACCTAAAATAGAGAAGGTTAAAACTCGACCTTCAAGTCATGTGGTTCAACAACTATATAGGAAGCATCCTCCTCAACTTCAACAGTGTCTAGCTTGACACACTCGTCCACTAGAGCACTCTCCCTGACTCAGTTTCTGATGACTTCTAACACGAGGTCCAATTGATTTTGTATGGTTTTCAAATTTTCTTGGCACCCAGACATGCCATCCTCAAATGTGCTACTCGAAGTGGTTTGGTAGCGATCTTCATTATGCTCTTCCTAATACGCATCGCTCATCCATGTAAAAATACGAGGAATACAGGTCGTATTTCAGGTGACTACCTTCCCATCCTGGGTTGTCGCTATCCACCAGACATGCATAACTATACGAATATAAGAAGGATCACATCCTTGCCTCCCATAGGGGCTATAATCATCCCAGCTAGGCGCTGACGTACAATCTGTCTTAGACACGAACGAACCTTTGGGCCACCTATAATCGTCATTAACCATGACTATCAGTCAATAATCAACAAAACAAAATGAAGAAAACCATAAAAAATAAAAATAATGTGTTGTATTTATAAACATAACTTTCACTAGTTATCTACCTAACAAGCATGCAACAATCACATAAAAACCACTAAATCTAGCATGGACTCTCCGGTAACAGCGCCAACAACTTAACCACATCATGTTTGTGCACAGAAAAACAAACAATTTTGGAAAGCTATTTTTTTGATGAATGGTTTTAACTACAAGCATATAGGTTAGTTGTATTATTTATATAGTCCGATGGAACATCAGAGTATTTTAAGCGGTCAAACCTAAAGGAGTTAGCGATTTCTATTCAAAAGTGCATGCAAGAATGGAGTCTAGCTAGCTACTTATTAATTGTTATAGTACGACAAACCATTAATTTCAGAGAAATTAAACTAATTAATGACTTAAAACAGAAAAAGACTAAATTGTAAATAATGTAAAATATAAAACTATTAAATACGATTGTAATACCCAAATTTTGCCCGGCCCGAGCCCAAATATTAAAACCCAAATAAATCAATAAAATAAACCAAATAAATGTCCAGTTTATTACAACAGTAGGCCCGACTAATTTACACAAACCCAAAACACATTAGAACACCTAGCCCAACTAACTAAACCCAAACCCGAGCCCAAAAGTAAAAAAAACCTAAAACCCTAAACAGTTTCTAAAACAAGCCTCAGCCACCGAAGCAGAAACCCAACCCCTCCTCACACGCGCGCAACGCCTTCACGCGCCCCCGTACATCCCCAGGCTGGCTTTGTACTTGCAGCAATCAAAACAAACGAAACCAAGCAGTAAATGGAGAAGTAACAGTACAACAAATGGAGTGAATTAAAAATTGCAACAGAAAAAAAAAACAAAACAGAAAAAGAAGTATTTTTTTATTTTCTTTTTTGGCTATATAAAGCCATTACAAAAGCTGTAAAGGGTTACACACACACATATTGAAATACAAAAAAAATCAATCAAAAAATCAGATTTGAAAAGGTGATTCATCAGTTTTTTTTCTCTGTGTTTCTTTACTGTTTTCTTTACTTTATTTTTTATACTAAGAAGAGAAAAGTAAAGGAAAAAGAAGAGGGAGAGAAGAGCGAACTTACCTGGTGGCCGATCTTCCTTCTATTCCGTCGCGATCGGAGTCGGATGGAGAATAGAGGCCCGAAACGGCGCACAGAGGGGAGGAGATCATGTTTTTTTAGGGTTCCATAGGTTTTTTGTAAAAGAGATTAAAAGTCTGTTGATTTTAGGCTTAATTTTAGCATTTATTTGCTGAAAGAAACGACGCTGTTTGGAGGCTTGCGACCCGCGCGGTGACCCGACCCAGGGAAGGATCCGCGCAATTTGGTTTAAGGGTCTATTTGCGTAACAAGCCCTTCAGCGTTTGTTTTCATTTCAATTCAGTTTTCTCTTCTTTTTTAATTGTTACCTTGCATTTAATTCTAGTTTCATATAGATTCATGTTTGAACGACACCGTTTTGAATATTCAAATCATATGCTAGAGAAGATTTTTGTGTTAAATTGCTTTAATAACCCCTTTATTGTTTAGCTTTTCTCAATTCAGTCATTTGTTTATTTGCTTCAAATTCGCCCCTAGGATTTTGTTTTATTTCTAAATTAATCCATTGTTTTATTTTTTTACTACTAAATAAATTGGTTTATTATTATTATTATTTTGTCACTATTAATTATTTTATTATTCATCAATTTACCTAATCGTTATATACATTTATTTTATTTTATTATATAGTATTATTTTGTGTTTTCCATATATTATTATTTAATTTTATAGATTTTATGTTTGACTAGTATAATTTGTACACATTTTATCATTATTTTTTACCATATATACATATATATGTATATTTTTAACTTTAAAGATTTATACAATAATATTTCATAATTCTAATTCTATTTTATATATGGATATACAATTTATACTAAATTATTTTTTATACGTATGTATATAATAATATACCACTAATTTCAAATTGTAAATTTTTACCTGTTTTCTCTATGTAAATATTTTATTTCTTTTAAATTCTCTATTATTATTTTACTTATTTCAACCCCTTTTACATATATTATTATATAAATATATCTGATTTATATTAAATATTTCATTCCATATGTATTCCTTATTTAATTTAAAACATATATACTAATTTTGTGATTTATTCATTTTATTTTATTTTCTTCTTATAATTCTTTCTCTAAAATTTATTTAAACATTTTTATTCATTTTTAAATTCTATTACAAAATTATTTCAAATCTTCAGTAAATTACTTTTTTAATGTATAATTTTGTGTAAATACTTTGCTAAGTTCAAATTTCTTTTCTCTCATTTCTTTTCTCTTTTAAATTAGTTACATTTTATCTTCTTTTAGATTAATAACCTTGAACGCGATATTGATATTGACATAACGTACAATTAAAATTATTGATGCTATGTTTGTTAGTATTAATTTATTATTTGTTCATTATTCTTTGGTTTGTATTTGGATTATATATTATCTTTTACGTCATATATCGTTATTCAATCATGTTCTTTTTGTAAGAGTTGATTTTTATTAAAGCTTCATAGTCGTTTTATTTCGTAATCCTTAAAAAAGGGCTTGACGTTCATAAGTTCCCGAGAGAACTGTGCCCTAACTTACTGGGCTTCGATTCTTCTCGATGAATTTAGATAATCAAGTTTTCATTTTATTAAAACCATACAATTCCAAAATAAAGTATGTGAGATTTCAAGAGGTTTGATCCTAACTTACTGGATGTGACATCTTGTTGTCTCGATTTTAAAATAAAGGCAATATTTGGAGTTTAGGAATCTCGAGAAATTGAACCCTAACTTACTGGATTCTAATTTCTCGATTGACCTAAATAACCAAATACCCTTCTCAAAACGTATGAATTTCTAAAATTTAAAAGGACAAATCTAATTTTGATGATTGAATTGTTGCACCCTAACTCACTGAGTGTGGCAATTTATTCATTCGAGATGAGTGCGTCTTATTATTCAATTTGGTTTATTCAAATTTAAACTTCGAAGGATCGTATTTTAAAATCTTTTCAAAATTTTGACCCTAAGACATTAAACAATCAATTCGGTACCAATTCTGGGCGTCATGAGGGTGCTAACCCTTCCTCGTGCGTAACCGACTCCCGAACCTGTTTTCTCAAAATTCCCAGACCTGAAATTATTTTCTAGGTGATCTGATCACACCACAATAAAATATCGGTGGCGACTCCAATTTTCATTTTTAAGTCGACAACTAAATTTTTGTTTTTTTTATAAAAAAACGGTTTCGACAGCTTGGCGACTCCACTGGGGAAGATACTTAGAGAGTCAAGCCGTAAAATTGATTGTTTTCTGTCTTATTGTCGAAAATTGAAAATTTGATTTGAAAAATTACTATCTTCTCTTTGTATTTATTTCAATGATTACTGCAAATTGAGCTCTATATTTCGGCATCATATTGCATAAAGACTATTTAGTCTTACCCTTTTAAGTGGGAGTGAGAAGCTACTCCTTCGTAAGGTTATCACCTCCGTGCAGGATAGTAGATCACTTCCGGGATACATCCGTACCTATGTCTTCGTGAGATTTTCATTTCCGTGCAGCCATAGGGAAATGTATCCCCCTGAACCAAACTTGGTCTGTGTGAGCCTATAATGGGTGAAGATCGAGGAATCTACTGGTTTGGGTACCTTGACTTTAGAGCCAAACCACATATAGAAGACCTTAGGAACTCATCCTAGGTAAAGCCACTCCAAATCCCTAAGGGTTACCTGATTAGGTACTTGTTGTTCTCCTTGTTTACTTCTGTTTTGTACTAACCCCTCTTATTGTGTTTCGATTGTGATTACATTGCATTTGCATCTTAGGAAGGAGATATTGATTCAAGTCCAATTACTAAATTAGAAAGCTTGTCATGGAATACGGATTCCTTGAAAAAGTGGAAAACAATACGGCTGCTTGAATATATTCTAAGAAACACAAGAAGAGTGATGAACGAGTTCACTTCGTGGCCCGAGGATTCAATATGATTATCTAAGAGCCTTCAACGTTTCAAAGAAGTTGGCAAGCCTTATGACGATGGGCAAATAATGGATTGCGACCAAGATCAATAAAAGGAGCTAACAGTGGCATCTATTGGAAATTGGTGAGATTGTCTCAAACATACGGATGAAGAAAAAGATCGATGGTGTCTCTTGGAATATAAGGGCGAGACTGTACATGCATCTGTTTTATGTAAAGGAATTTGCTTTCTAGAAAAGTTTCCTAAATGTAATTGAATCAAAATCAATGTCTCTTTAGGCATTCATTTTATGCATCTACATTACATGACATCACACGCATTAAAATCTATTGAAAGAGTCTAATTGAGTAAATTTATTTCAGCTAATCTGGAAAACCAACCAATCAAACACCCTTACGGTACTCGTCGCAAAACTAAAGTAATGGATCAAAGATTGGAGAAACTGGAGCAAATGAAAAAAGAAGTGCAAGATCAGTTGCAGATGCAAATGAAGGAGCAATTTGAAAAAATGCAACATGACATGACAGAAAAGATGCAGGAGTCTCAAAAGGACATGATGACAAAGCTGACGCAATTACTGACTAATGGAGTAAATAAGGGGAAATGTCCTATGGTTAATGAAGAAGAAGATAAAGAGGAACCTCTATATCCTCCAGATTTTATGCCTCCGCATGCGTAAGTTCAAAATGAGGTGCACCCGCACAAATCCTCTGTCACGATCATGCCTCAGCAGTTTCAGGTCAGTGCCCCAATGAACTTTCAAGCAGGGTCAGGCTCTAACCCGAAAATAACCCTATTAACCTCGCCATCCCTGATTTTGACGAAGTGGCTGATAAAGAGAAAACAAGGGTAGAATTGCCGAAGCAGCTAGAAGAAAGGTGTAAGTGGCTCGAGGAAAAATTCAGGGCAATGGAAAACATTAAGAACTGCCGTGGGATAGATGCTAAAGATTTGAGCTTGGTCCCGGATCTGGTACTCCCTTATAAGTTTAAGATGCCAGAATTTGAAAAATACAATGGGACCAGTTGCCCTGAGACTCATATCACCATGTTCTGCAGACGGATGACTGGGTATATTCATAATGATCAACTGCTAATACATTGCTTCCAAGATAGCCTCATAGGAGCAGCGTCTAAATGGTACAATCAGCTAAGCAATACCAGGATTAGTTCATGGAAATATTTAGCACAAGCATTCATGAAGCAATATAGTCATGTGACAGGTATGGTTCTTGATAGAATCACCTTGCAAAACATGGAAAAAAAAGTCAATCGAAAGTTTTAGGTAGTATGCACAGAGGTGGAGGGAGTTTGCAGTCCAGGTTCAGCCACCCCTCTTGGAAAAAGAGACGAAAATACTTTTTATTAATACATTGAAAGCCCCGTTTATCACACATATGTTAGGAAGTGCTACAAAAATTTTTTCTGACATAGTCATGAGCGGTGAAATGATTGAAAGTGCCATGAGAAGTGGAAAGATTTATGCTGGGGAGAATAATAGAAGGTCGGACTTAAAGAAGAAGGAAAATGAGGTGAGCAATGTGAACACTTACAACAAATCGATCACAGTGAATCAGCCAAGAAAGGTGATTGCTAGTCAGCAAGGTTCATCTAGACAAGAATCTAGTGTGAAACAAGGCACTGAGAACCTCCAGTTCACGCCAATTTCGATGTCGTATAAGGGGCTGTATCAAAGGTCATTTGATGCGCACATTGTTTCCCCTTTCTACTCAAAACCCCCACAGCCTCCGTACCCCAAATGGTACGACGCAAATGCACAATACGATTATCATGCGGAAATGACGGGGCATTCCACAGAAAATTGCATTGCCTTTAAAAAAGTGATTGAAAGGCTTATCAGTATTGGCGTCGTCAAATTTGATGATTCTTCCTGTGTAAAAAATTCGTTACCCAATCATAATTGATAATGGAGTGAATGCAATGCATGAAGAAGAGTGGGAAATGTTCACATCGACGAAAAAGCAAATGAAAAGGGACCTTGTTAGATATCAGCCCTTATAAATCTGAGAGTGTTCTAAGCAATTCGATTGCGGAAGAAATCCTTGTAGCATTTAAAACTTATTTAGAGTAATATTCAGAACGTTATTATTCTAATGAAAAACATCTTTGCGATCACTTTTGAGCCAATGTTTTTCATTCTTTTTGAATAGTTATTTCTGATTATTTCATCCTTTTGGATTTTCTTCCACATCATTCATTCATTCATAATCATATTGTACAAATAATTATTCATAAATTTATACATGCTTTTGTATATTCTTTGATACTTATTATGGGTCCCAAAATATCAATGACATGAATGACGCTGCTACAGGCTCATATTTTCCTTTTGAGCAAGACATGTGTTTAGAGAGATCTCATGACTTTGAAAATAACATAGATTGTAGCTTATCTCTGGACCTATTGAGGATGGTAGAACAAGAGGATAGACAGATCCTACCTCATAAGAAATCATTAGAAATTATGAGCTTGGAAAAGATTAGAATGGACCTGACCGCAAAGACGAGGCAAGACCTGGTTGAGTTACCTCTAGAGTTCAAAGATGTCTTTGTATGATCATACCAGGATATGCCCGGGTTAACCCCTGATAATGAAATCTGCACAACAGCACAATGTCAGAAACTTGCAGTATGAACGATGAAATTCTTTGTCGGGGCAATGCCTTTCTCGTTGGCTCAGCATAGCTTTGCCCATTTAAAGTCGAGTTTTCATCTCTTCAAGTTTTGTTGGATCTTATCCTGATGGAAGAGGAAGATCAAAAGTTTTCAGTCGTAGTGTCTCCCCAAAAGGCTCTATGAAGGAAATCCGATATCAAAGAAGATTCTTCGAAAGGGATAACGAGGACTTGCCTAACCCTATGAGTTCAGATTCAAAAAGAAAAAAGAAAAAGAAAAATCAAAGTTAAAAGCAAAAAAAATAAAAAATGATCAAAGTCAAAATAAAAAGTCATCCAAATAAAAAATGATAAAAAGAAGAAAAAGAAAAAAGAAAAGGAGAGGCCAAGGCAAAAACCCGCAAAGGGCGCTTTGCGACCAAAGGTGGATTTGAGTTGAAAACCCGAAAAGGGCGACTCAAATTTTGAGCAAAATAGGGCATGGACATCACCATTATCGAAGACTTCTAATGGGCATTGCTTATGTTTGAGATCATTTTGTCAAATGGGTAGAGTCTGCTTCATGCGTCAATGCCATCATATGCCGGTATAGAATTTTAGAGAAGATGATATCAGGGATGATAGCACGATAGCTGAGGTCTGTGATCAATTCAAAATCAGACAGCACAGTTCATCACTGTATCGCCCAAAAATGAATTGCAAAAAATGTCTGAGACTTACAAGGGCTGGCATGAGATTACCATTTGTCTTCATTACTTATCGAACATCTTCACTAGGGTAACACCTTTTTCTTTGGTTTGCGGGATTGAGGTAGTTTTACCTATTGAAATCCCCACTCTCCGGGTATTAGTTGAGCTAGAATTGGATGAAGCAGAATGGATCCAATAGCGATGTGATCAGTTGAATCTGATAGAGGAAAAAACTAAAAGCTATTCAACACGGTCAGATGTATCAAAGGTGAATGATGTAAGCCTACTATCAAAAGGTTTGTCTCAGAGAATTCTATGAAGGGAACCTAATGTTGCGAAAGATCCTTCCTACACAAAAGGATTTTAGAGGGAAATGAATGCCAAACTGGGAATGTCCCTATATTGTAAAGAAGACCTTTTCAGAGGAGCACGGATCCTGAGTGAGATTTCTAATCCTATAAACTCAGATCCAGTCAAGCAATACTTCGTTTAAAGAAGAAGAAATGACCAAGGTGAAAACCCGCAAAGGGCAATTTGAGTCAAAAAAAATGAAAATGAAAAATGAAAAAATGAAAAAGTGAAAATGGAGAGGCTAAGGGGAAAACCCGCAAAGGGCACCTTAGGCCAAAGGGGATTTGAGTTGAAAACCCGAAAAAGGCGGCTTAAATCATGATCAGAATGGGGCCTGTGATGATCTTGTTATGCCTGAATCAACAGGAAAGGGTAGGCGACATATTGGGGCATCGACAAAGTGCTGTAGATCTCCTAAACACATGTCAAACTCAGAATGATCTTTAGAAAGTTTGTACAGAGAAGTTCAAGCTGCGATATTTGGGGCACCCAATTCTCATATTATTTATATTGAATTTTTGTTCTTGGAATACTTTTTCTTTTCCAAGATATACATTCCCAATCAATTTCTTTATTACCCTTCTTTACTATTTTTGATAATTTATTCATTTTGAGCTATGCTTAGAACCAAATTTATTCTTATCCATTGTCATGACCCTTCTTTGCAAGCATGTTGCATTGGAATAATGATCAATGGACTAATAAAAATTTCACAAAGAAAGTTTTGCATATTACTCTGAAAAGTTTCTAAATAATATAGGAACCTGAAACAGGACTATTGTTTAGAGCACACCAAATTTAAAGGTTGGAAATTTGAGAAGGAAGAGTCTAAATTTGGACTTTCTCTTTGGATTTTGTTGCCAAATGCATTGATTGAACAAAATGACAAGATGTCGGGTTAATGAAAAAGCTTAAATAAACAAGCAGCAATGATCACCAGACAATAGGAAGAGGTTTCGTCGTAGAAGAAAGTTTTCATTTGTGCATGGGCCTTTGGTACGACACCCTGAGAATGGTGTAAGTGACCAGAGAGATTTAAATCTGGTATCCTTGAATTGTGATAGGAGAGGATTAAGGAAAGCCACGTATTCCTACCCTTAGGTTTACAATGGGGGCAATCTAATTAAGTGTTTCTTTGAAAACACCAGTCGAGCAAGAAGGCATTGTAGCACGTCAGTGTTAAAGCCTTAATAAAATTTGGGCAATGATAACCTAATGGATAAAGAAGGATCATTCTAAAAAAAATAGAATTCTACATTCATGCAAACACCATTCACACATGTCTAGTTAGGAGCATTTGATGCATTTCGATCAGGCCATCCTAATCCTAGGCATATTTAGGTTCATTATACAAGTCATGTTCCTCGGAGAACAGATAGATGAAATCACAAAGCCTTGCCTCCATGGGTTGCAGCGGAGCAGGTTGAAGATAGCAGATCTTGCCTTCCTGTACTGACAGCGAAGCAGATCGAAGATACCAACCTTGCCTCCCTAGGTTGGAGTGACTAGGTTGAAGATAGCAGATCTGGCCTTCCTGCATCGATGGCGAAGCAGATCGAAGACACAAGCCTTGCCTCCCTCGGTTGTAGTGGAGCAGGTTGAAGATAGCAGATCTTGCCTTCCTGCATCGATAGCGAAGCAGATCGAAGACACAAGCCTTGCCTCCTTCATTTGTAGCGGAGCAGGTTGAAGATAGCAGATCTTGCCTTCCTGCATCGACGGTGAAGCAGATCGAAGACACAAGCCTTGCCTCCCTCAGTTGTAGTGGAGCAGGTTGAAGATAGCTGATCTTGCCTTCATGCATTGACAGCGAAGCAGATCGAAGACACAAGCCTTGCCTCCCTCGTTTGTAGTGGAGCAGGTTGAAGATAGCAGATCTTGCCTTCCTGTATCGATGGGGAAGCAGATTGAAGACACAAGCCTTGCCTCCCTCGGTTATAGTGGAGCAGGTTGAAGATAGCAGATCTTGCCTTCCTGCATCGATGGTGAAGCATATCGAAGGCACAAGCCTTGCCTCCCTCGATTGTAGTGGAGCAGGTTGAAGATAGCAGATCTTGGCTTCCTACATCAACAGTGAAGCAGATCGAAGACACAAGCCTTGCTTCCCTTAGTTGTAGTGGAGCAGGTTGAAGATAGCAGATCTAGCCTTCCTGCATCGACAGCGAAGCAGATCGAAGATACTAATTCTATCTCCTTGGGCAACAGTGGAATAGATTGAAGATTACAGATCTTATCTCCCTAAGCAGTAGTGGAGCAGACCGAAGATGGCGGATTTTACCTCCCTGAGGTTACAGTGGAGTATATTGAAACTACTAATCCTATCTCCCTAAAACTACAATGGAGCGGATTAAAATAAAAGATCTTATCTCTCTAAAGTTGCAGTAGAGTAGATCGCATCAGGTCTTATCTCCTTGAGGTTACAGCGGAGCAGACTAAGAAAGCAAGTCTTATCCCCCTGAAGTTGCAGTGGGGCAGACTAAGAACGGCGAATCTTACTTCTCAAGCGATGTAGCGAAACAGATTGAGGCCACAACAGCGAACTTACCTGGTGGTCGATCTTCCTTCTACTCCGTTGCAATCGGAGTCGAATGGAGGATAGAGGCCCGAAACGACGCACAGAGGGGAGGAGATCATGTTTTTTTAGGGTTCCATAGGTTTTTTGTAAAAGAGATTAAAAATCTGTTGATTTTAGGCTTAATTTTAGCATTTATTTGCTGAAAGAAACGACGCCGTTTGGAGGCTTGCGACCAGCGTGGTGACCTGACCAAGGGAAGGATCCGTGCAATTTGGTTTAAGGGTCTATTTGCGCAACAAGCCCTTCAGCGTTGGTTTTCATTTCAATTCAATTTTCTTTACTTTTTTAATTGTTACCTCGCATTTAATTCTAGTTTCATATAGATCCATGTTTGAACGACACCGTTTTGAATATTCAAATCATATGCTAGAGAAGATTTTTGCGTTAAATTGCTTTAATAACCCATTTGATGTTTAGCGTTTCTCAATTCAGTCATTTGTTTATTTGTTTCAAATTCGCCCCTAGGATTTTGTTTTATTTCTAAATTAATCCATTGTTTTATTTTTTTTACTACTAAATAAATTGGTTTATTATTATTATTATTATTACTTGTCACTATTAATTATTTTATTATTCATCAATTTACCTAATCATTATATACAATTATTTTATTTTATTATATAGTATTATTTTGTGTTTTCCATATATTATTATTTAATTTTATAGATTTTATGTTTGACTAGTATAATTTGTACACATTGTATGATTATTTTTTACCATATATACATATATATGTATATTTTTAACTTTAAAGATTTACACAATAATATTTCATAATTCTAATCCTATTTTATATATGGATATACAATTTATACTAAATTATTTTTTATACGTATGTATATAATAATATATCACTAATTTCAAATTGTAAATTTTACCTATTTTCTCTATGTAAATATTCTATTTCTTTTAAATTCTCTATTATTATTTTACTTATTCAACCCTTTTACATATATTATTATATAAATATATCTTATTTATATTAAATATTTCATTCCATATGTATTCCTTATTTAATTTAAAACATATATACTAATTTTGTGATTTATTCATTTTATTTTTATTTTCTTCTTATAACTCTTTCTCTAAAATTCATTTAAACATTTTTATTCATTTTTAAATTCTATTACAAAATTATTTCAAATCTTCGTAAATTACTTTTTTTTAATGTATAATTTTGTGTAAATACTTTGCTAAGTTCAATTTTCTTTTCTCTCATTTCTTTTCTCTTTTAAATTAGTTACATTTTATCTTCTTTTAGATTAATAACCTTGACAGCGATATTGATATTGACATAACGTACAATTAAAATTATTGATGCTATGTTTGTTAGTATTAATTTATTATTTGTTTATTATTCTTTGGTTTGTATTTGGATTACATATTATCTTTTACGTCATATATCGTTATTCAATCATGTTCTTTTTGTAAGAGTTGATTTTTATTAAAGCTTCATAGTCATTTTATTTCGTAATCCTTAAAAAAGGGCTTGACGTTCATAGGTTCCCGAGAGAATTGTGTCCTAACTTACTGGGCTTCGATTCTTCTTGATGAATTTAGATAATCAAGTGTTCATTTTATTAAAATCATACAATTCCAAAATAAAGTATGTGAGATTTCAAGAGGTTGGATCCTAACTTATTGGATGTGACATCTTGTTGTCTCGATTTTAAAATAAAGGCAATATTTGGAGTTTAGGAATATCAAGAAATTGAACCCTAACCTACTGGATTCTAATTTCTCGATTGACCTAAATAACCAAATACCCTTCTCAAAACGTATGAATTTCTAAAATTTAAAAGGACAAATCTAATTTTGATGATTGAATTGTTGCACCCTAACTCACTGAGTGTGGCAATTTATTCATTCGAGATGAGTGTCTTATTATTCAATTTGGTTTATTCAAATTTAAACTTTGAAGGATCGTATTTTAAAATCTTTTCAAAATTTTAACCCTAAGACATTAAACAATCAATTCGGTACCAATTATGGGCGTCACGAGGGTGCTAACCCTTCCTCGTGCGTAACCGACTCCCGAACCTGTTTTCTCAAAATTCGCAGACCTAAAATTATTTTCAAGGTGATCTAATCGCACCACAATAAAAGATTGGTGGCTACTCCAATTTTTATTTTTAAGTCGACAACTAAATTTTTGTTTTTTTATAAAAAAAATGGTTTCGACAACGATAGCAGACAGTGATTGGTCGATCTCAATGTTGTTGATTAATTCTCAAATTAAAGATATAAATTGCTCACACTCCAAATTGGCTCCATTTTACCTCTTTGTCTCAACTTTATCAATTTAGACAAATTAATCTGATTTTCTCTCGATCTCACAGGCTAACCCAGGACTAAAGAATTGGTGCCCAATAAGATCTCCCCTTGGTCTCACTTATCTTGATTTTTCCTTAGGGCGTCAATCCTAAGTTTTGAAGGTTATTCGATTTAGTCCAATTTTACGATTTCGTCCCTAAACCTAAAAACTAACCAAACAACATTTCCACCAACTAACCACTTAAGGTTTAATTACCCATTACCATATTAAAGCTAACAAATATGAAAGAAACAACTATAAAACCATTAACATAAACTTGAACAAAAATATGAAAGCTTTCATTTTAACTTAATAAAATTAAATGAAAAGAAACAAGCATAAATATAAAGAAATAAGAACCCTAAAGATGAGAGCTTTAACTGATGAAAAGAAGGAAAACTTAAATAGCATTAACCCAAAGATGAAAGAGTGATTACAAATAAGTTGAAAGTCTTTAACATGTAAATAAAACTAAGCTACAACAAAAACTAACTTCACTAACAACTATGAAACTAAGTAAAACCAGAAAGAAACATAAGCTAAAACCATAAAACTATAGAGAAGAAAACTACCTTACCCCCAAGCTAAAAGATGAAGGAAACCCTAAAACTAAGGATTTTTCTAACCTAAACTAAAGTCTCTTTCTACTCAGCCAAAAGTGACTTTTATAATTTATTACAACCTAAAATTTAATGAAAAAAATGCCCCTGTACGTTATATTTTGATTGGTGTTAGAAAAAAACTATCATTGCAGTAATTTTTTTGTATGTTAGGCTGCGGTATCACGATACACAGGTTCTGGTATCGCGATACCCACAAGAGTTTACACGTGGGGGTCCTTTGAGGTGGATATCATGATACCTAAGGGTAGGTACCACGATACCACTATAGATGGCTTATTTTATTCTTTTTTTCAAGCCTATCGAAGGTGCGACTTCCACGCTTTGATGTCATGATACCCCTCTTTTAGGCGATGTTTTCAATCACATTCGGGTCTCCAATGACTCCCTACAACACTCAATCAACCATTAAGTTTATGACAACACATTTGGCCACTTTGGGTCTCAAAAAGTAGTATAAAAACATAATATTTTATTTATTAGAACTAAGTAAAAACATAATAAAAACATATAAATTGCTCAAAAAAAACTAGTTAAGTGTAATAAGGTGCTTAATTTGACATGTAAAATTACGACAGATCACTTCGTCGAAGAGGACGAAGGTGGCTCAAGCTTGATTACACAATGTCTGCCAAAACTCATGCTAGATCAAGAAGCAGAAAGTTCGACCACGCGATTGTGCGTTGGAGTCATATCATTGCTAAATCAGAACAGTGGTTTTGGAACCACAAATATGAAGTTGTAAAATTATTTTAATATTATTTTATTGTGTTTACAACTTGTGAATTAATATCTGTGAAAGTTTCATGAAATAATTTTATCGATTGGTTGTTTAATTTGATAAATGGACTTAATCGCGTAAAATGCAAAAGTAGCATGTTATATGTTAAAGTGCTTAATTACTTTAATTAATTATTTATAAGGTCCTTATGTTCTGATTTGGCCATTGAATAATGGTGTGGCCATTGAATAATGCATATTATTATGTAATTAAATAAAACAAAACATAAAATGCATGTATTATCATCATTGTTGGCCGAATGTACCAAAAAAAAAGAAGCCATTTTTGAAGCTTTAAGTTTGACACTTAGGGGACTTGATTTAGGTATGTTCTTTGCTCGGTTCTTGATAATTTTTATAGTTTTTAGATCGTTGCTTCGTATACTAGCTAACCCATGCTTGAATTTTTGAATTGGTTGATGTATTCGTGAAATGCCATTGATGAGTAATTAAGCTTTTTGTTGTTTGATGATGGATTATAAGAGTTTGATGTTAGATTATCATGTGTTACTAAGTAATTTTTGATAAAAAAATGCTTATTAAGGATTAAAATGTGAAATCTGTAAATTGAGGGGTTTAAATGTGAAATAAATGGAATTAATGGGTTGCTAGAGACCTAAGGAATATTCGACCAAACATGAGTTAAATGAAATTTTGAGTATTTTGTGTTGTTTTGAAATAGGAACTAAATTGTGAAAATGTTAAATGTTAGGCGCTAAAGTGAAAAATGCCCATTTATGTGTTTTTGGATGAAATTGAGTGAATATGTCTTTAAATATGTTAAATTTGAATTGATTTAGATCAAGAAATGAAGAAATCAGATTTGAATCGGGAAAAGTTGAAAGTTGTTGAATAGTCATTCTGATCCGTTCATTTTCGTACGAGGTAAGTTCATAAGTAATTAAATTTTTTTAAATTCAAATGTATATATATTATATGCAGCCAAATTGAATTGTATGTATTGATATATATATTGCCGAATTGATTTGAGAATTGGATGACTAGTTTCGAGCATGAATTGATTTAATCACAAAGTCAAAAGCCCCAAAAGAACCTTAGTAAATGTATAGGATACTGATGTCATGACATAAGGACTTTCGAGATGTGATTTCATGTAAGACCATGTCTAGGAGATTGGCATCGAAGTGAGAGAACGTGTAAGACCATGTCTGGGACATTGGCATCGTACATAAGTCATATAAGACCTTGTTTGGGACAGTGGCATCGAAATGTGTTAACATGTAAGACCATATCTAGGATATGTCATTGAATGAGCTTTATATGATTTTCGTGTATCCTTAACAATTCCGAATGGTTCATCAGGCATTGACAAAACGAAACCAAAGATGAAATTGAGCTAAATGGTTCAGGTATGTGAGAAGTTTATATATTCATGAAAGATCAAGGTAAGTGTAATATTTAATGTGGTAATATGTAATTATATAAGTAAGATGATTTTATATGTGTATGAGATTGATTAAATTTGGCCTATTTGAATTGGACTATTAATTTTCTTGTGATAATTTAATTGCTTATGACTTTCTAAGCTTTCAAAGCTTAATTTGTGTGTTTTTTCATTGTTTTATAGATTTTGAAAGCTAGTTTTGAGCTCAGGGATCGTCAAGGATCATCGTCACACTATCGATTGCTATTTTGGTACTTTAAGAGTTTGTACTTTTGACGTATGGCATGTATAGGCTAGTTTTGTTATGGTTGGTTTTGATTTGTATATGTATAGCCACGCGAATTGGCTTGAAAGTGATGTGGATTTGGCTTTATAATTAGCTCCTTTTGGAAGTGTGTATATGGTATATCTTGTGCGATGTATGATTTTGTGAACCGGTCTAAGTGATGTCAATGTAGTTGATGGATGTGTTTATGAGTTGTGGTTTTATCCATGCAAGTTGGTTAGTAAACGGTGTAAGTGTTGGAAGTTACTTTGACTATATAAATGAGTTTATTTTGTGCATTGATAAATGATAGATGATGTCTATAATCTATCTTGTGATTCGGCAAATTTTATATATTCATGTGGTTAATTATTCGATTAAATGTTAATGTTGGTATGTGTTCGTATTTGCTATGTGGTGACTATGCTATGCCATCTGAATTTGGCTATTTGGTGTGGCTTATTAATGACCTATGTATTGATGTATAAATTGCCTTGTAAGTTATTTTGTGAATGATGAAATTTGCTTTGGTCATTAGGTGAGATAAATTATGATATATATATGATGCATATTTATATTCGGCTATGGTATTTGGTTCATTTTGATAAGCATGAGATTTTGGTATTTGGTATAATTAGTATAAAATTTAGTGGCGGTATTGATATGATTTATGAGGCTATTGATTTTTGAATATAAGATGTTTTGACATGATATTTTGTTTATGAAATTGGTATGCTTGATTTGTCATTTATGCTCAAAATGGGTAATTTTGTTATGTTGGAATACACATGAATTTTGGTAATGTATAAGAATTATATTTAACCATTTGTTAATGTTTGCTAATGAATCATATTTGGATAACTAATAAATGGTATAATATGATTTGTTTTAACTCATTATCCGAAAGTGCATAGGTATATAAAATGGTTTTATAATAATTAGCCATTGAAATAGATCTAAACTAAAGAATGAGGTGATATATGTGATTGATATATGGAATAAAATATGCTTGAATTTAATTTAGATATTCGAATACCATGAATGCGATGCCTTTATGGTTCGTATGTTATATTTACAAAGTACATGTAATACGACTTTGTTGTATGTTAGTTGGTTCAAATATGTGATTAAACAAATGACTGCGATGATCTGTTTTTTTGTATGGTAATGCCTCATAACCCTAATCCAGCGACGGCTACGGGTTAAGGGTGTTACAATATACTCTTTACGAAAGCAATCCATCCAACTGCTTTGTCTAGTGACCCCGTCATGTATGTGTTACCCTCATAAGATATCTTTGATTCCTTTGAGTTAAATCCATTCACTCAATACACTCGTATTTTATCTCATTGTCACCATTGTGCCTTTTTAATGATTAATATGAGCACTGTCAACAAATTACTATGATAAATTGCTCGTTCAAGAATGAACAACCCATGGCCACACTCCATATTTATCAATCCACATAATGCCAATGGGAGGATATCATTAACTCTTTAATTGAGCTATGAATTCCACTATTTCCAGTAAAGTCATGTCATACACAAGTCATGTGCCCAACATACCGGCTATCGGCTCGATCATTTTAAAGCATAAACCTTCACTTATATCAAAGCACATGAGTTTCATATGCATGATTAGTGACTAACTCAGGATTTAGGTAACTCACACCATGAATGTCACAAGTGAATTAATTCATAAACGGATTCAGAATTAATTCATCTTGGGTCCAGTCCAATGTATCATTCCACCAATGAATACATCCATGACTCTACTCGTAGAGTTAACTGCTCCAATAGCCAAGACTAGCCATCTCCTCAATCGGAATTATAATAGCTCGTTTTTCTGTGGTGTCAGAAACAGTGGTTTTGGGGCCACCAAATTTAACGAGTAAGTTCATAAATATTATATTTAAAATTTACGAGTTAATTGTGACCTTGAAAAGCTTTTTAATGTAGTGATTTATTAAGTTCAAGTGGTAAGACCCTAAAGTCAAGTGGTTTTAGAAAATGAGGTATCGGGACCTCATTTCTATAAACCAAGCCATAAATATTTTTATAAATATTTAAAAATGTCATTAAGGTGGTATTAAATTTTCGTTAAAAAATTTTAACGTTTTGATAGTTAATTAATTAAAAGAACTAAATTGTAAAGATGTAAAATTTAATCACTATTTGATTAAATGGTTAATTGAATAAAGTAAAAGGGACTTAAATGGTAATTAAACCATGGTCAAAGTTTCCAAGCGGTGGTGTTATGATTTAATCCACTAGCTTTTGGATTAATTGTTCTTTTAGTCCTAATTAGTTTGGGATTAAATTGTAAATAAGTTTATTTAGTTAGAATTTAATTAAATTGAAGGACCAATTATGAAATTAAACCTTCCTTTTATGTTAATTATGTCATATATTTATGTGATGGACAAATATGGACATGAATTTGGTATTTTATTTATTTATTTAATCAAGTGCAAAATAGTAATTTAATAATTAAATTAAATTAAAATAAAACTAAACTGTTTGCATTTATTCTGGTGACTTCTTCTTCACGAATAAAAAGAAAAAAAAACCATGGAAGTTTCAAGTTTCAACCATCCTTTTTATGGTTAGTATAAGTTCAATTTAGCCCCGTTTTTAATAATTTTATGTTTTTTAGATTGTTGCAACTAGGTCCAGCTAGCCTATATCTTCGATTTTGAAACTGTTAAAGATTTTGAATGTTTCCATTGATGAACCTTGTGATTTTTGATGTTAAATGATGAATTGGAGATATTATTTGTTATTTAAAAGTATTTTATTAAGTGATTTTGATGAATTTTCCAATTAGGGACTAAATTATTGAAATAGGAAAAATACAAGGGTTTTTGTGAAATTATTTAAAAATGGGCTATATTGAATGCCATGAATATTTTTCTAGCATGGGTTCTTATTAAAAATAGTTAATTTGCATGTTTTAGGCTCAGGGACCAAATTGAATAAAACTAAAATGTTAGGGCAATTTTGTACAAATTTCAAAAATACTAAATTTCATAAAATAAATTATTTTACTATCTGAATTAATAAATTGAACAAAATTATTAATTTAGATCAAAGTCGAGTGGAAAATCAAGGAGAATATGAAATTACCAAAATGCCCCTGTATTTTGACATTTCTTCAATTTAGCCAGGTAAGATCGTTCGGTTAAATTTAACATTTTTACTACTTGGTGGTTAGTATTATATATATATATATATATATATATATATACACTATTGTTGGAAATGAATTATTGTTTGAATTATAATATTGAATTGGATATTTAGTTTGAATTGAACGCGAGATTTGAGTACATTTGTGTTTTGATGTATGACGAGGGTTTGGAGTGGAGATGATATTGGAGGTAGATATCGACATATTACCCAAGTAAACCGGGGTTCAGCATTTGTTGCGAACTCTTGCGTTTTACTTTCTGTTTAGAGTGATTTGGGTAAATCAACTCTTACGAGCTTCTGTTTAGCTCTCACGAGCTTCTGTTGGTGTGTTCTAGTGAACCAGCTCTATGAACTTCTGTTGATGATGTACTTTTATCCGTAAGTTGTTCTTCGAATGGAAAATCTTGGTAAGGTAATCTGTTTAATGAATTTTGAAAAATTTGTTATTTATTGAATATTGATCTGAACATAAATGAATTCAATAGTTGAGATTATGGATGATGCTTAGGTTTATGCTAAGCTTATGGTTACATTATATCATGTTTAATATTAATGATATACAATGAAATGTTAAATGAAAAAAATGGGAATATGCTTATGTTCATGAAAAGTGGTATGATTCAAAAGGTAAATTTTCTTATAAAATGGTTTATTATGTGATTGACTCCAAATGAGTTGTATGCTTAAATGCACTAACTTGTGTATTGATGATGCTGATTAGGCTTATGTTAAGCTTGAGATCATGATTGATGTTTATACTTATATCTGGTAGCATATAAATGAACCGGGTAAGAAAACATAATGAAACGATAAGTTTATTATTGAAATGTGATATTTCAAAAAGGATTGATGAATTGAATGATGTACTTACATATGAGAAATTACGTATGTTATGGATGAAATTACCTATGATATGAATAAATATACTAATCGGTGAGTTGATGTTGTTATTTAAGTTTATGCTTACTAAATGGAATGGAAAGTAAGTAAAGGAAGTAATTCATAGTTCTATGAAAAGGTTAATGATGGTGTATAATGTTTATAAAATCCTATTAAGTTAGGAATGAGAAATATAGATACATGATGTTGATATACTTACTCATTCATGAGTTGATGGTTATGTAGTTGACAAATCTTGAGGCATTGGTATAGGTTTATATTTAATCTATAAAATTTATTTATGAAATGGAATGTTATGTTTAAAGTTTATACGAGCTTACTAAGCATTCATTGCTTACATAGTTATTTTTCCCTTACTTTGCAGATTATTGGAAGCTCGATCGGGTTGGAAGCTTGTTTGAGCTATATCACACTATCCATCGGTTCTATCGGTACTTTCGGATGTTTTGATTTTGGTTATAATGGCATGTATAAATATTCTGGTTAGTGTTGGTCTATATGTTTGAATGTTGAAATGGCCATTTGACTTGGTTAGGTTTTTGGTATCTTGATGATATAATGGCAAAGTTTGGCATTTATGTGAGTAGCCTTATTATGGTTAATGTTTTACTTGTTTGTTTGAATGATAGAATATGAAATGATAGTTGAGTATGTATATGGTATATGTGCTTTATGGTATGTGCTATAACTTGGTGTGATTTGGTACTATGCTATAGTAAGTATATATGTATTTGATGCTATTGAGTAAGTGGTACAATTGATACCAAATGGTAAGTTTTGGTAAATGATTTACATCTTGTGTATTAATGCAATTATATATAAAAGTTGGTTGATTACTTGGTTACATGGATTACATGGTTAAACATGTTTATATTTGACATTTGAGGTGCCTAAGGGCATATTGGTTGTATGTGAATATACTACATGTTTAAGGCTTGATTTTATTTGTTTTGGATGCCATAATATGGCTTGTTTATATGCACAATGTTAACTGTAGGTACATGCCTTGTTGGGTGAAAAAAATGGCTTGTAAAATAGCCTATTTTCGTCCACATGGGCAGAGAGACGAGTGTGTGTCTCATCCGTGTATGACACACGACCAGGTGACATGGTCGTGTGTCCCCTATAGCTTGTAAGGGTTTGTAAGTTAGTATGTTTACATGGCCTAGCACACGGGCGTGTGACTTGGCCATGTGACCCAAGTTAATAGACTCTTAACCCTAAACCCTAAACCCTAAACCTTAAACCCTAAACTTTTTTAGATTAGCTATTGAAGTAAGTTTTGTTTCTCGCAATGTAAACATTCTTATAATGCAACTTATTAAACCCTAAACTCGTTTAGATTAGCTATTGAAGTAAGTTTTGTTTCTCGCAATGTAAACGTTCTTACAATGCCACTTATCATTAGTTTGAACCTAGACAATCAATGAACTAATATTTGCTTATCACAATTTCGCTATGCATACAAAATACAAAAGACAGAAATACAAAAGACATAATAGTGAAAAGTAAAATTAACTTTATTTATTTATTCATCGTTCAAATAAATAGAAAACAATTACATGTTTACTCCAATATGGGCACATTTCTCAATAATCTCGCACTTGCCCTAGTGAAGTAATTGTGTCACGTTTCGCATTCCCATATTCTCGACGTGTTTGCTAAAACTCTTAGTTACAAAAGTCTTAGTAAATAGATCCGTAACATTATTTTTAGAATCTACTTTCACCATGTCTACAATTCCTTCAACTACTGCCTCTCGTATAAAGTGATACTTTCGATCTATGTGTTTCGTCCGCTTGTGAATTCTCATTTCTTTAGTATTAGATATTGCAACACTATTCACACAATACAGTGTTATAGCTTTTCCCATACCAGGAATGACTTCAAGACCAATTAAGAACTTTTGAAGTCATATTGATTCTTTCGTTGCCTCAGAATTAACCATATACTTGGCCACTATAGTAGAGTTAGTAGTGCAAGTTTGTTTTACACATCTCCTTACTATGGATCCACGACCTAGGACAAATACATTTCCCGATGTAACATCCCAAAATTCAGAATGTGGTAGCCCAAAAATATCTTCGTCTATGGCTTTTTGAAAGTCAGATCAGTTTTTGAAAATAATGTAGAAAAGACCTTCAAATTTAAAAAGATGAATGTTTTGTAAAAGGGTTTAATTTAATAGTAGCTATAGAGCAATTATGCCAAGTTTTAAAATCAACCTATTTATGCCTGTTTCACCTTACTTTTGACGTGAAAAAAAATAAGAGCACCCATCTCCCCTTTTCTTTGTGTTGTCCATTAGAAAGAAAAACCCCTAAATTTTCTCCTTTTATTTATGGTCTTCATTACTCCAATCTCTTATTTTTCATCATCTTCCAAACATTAAACCTTTCTAGAATTCCAAGAAAAGCATAAAAAAACACCATTGATTTTACCATTGTTCAACTTGTGGGTTTTCTGAATTTTCGATAAAATGTTTTTTTTTCTCTCAATGAAGGTAATGTTTCATTTTTCTATTAGTTTTACATGATATCTAGCCTTGTAAATTGAATTTTATTTATTGAATTAAAAGTTTTGAATAGATGTCAAAATTTGGGTCGTTAATGGTGGAATTCGGAATTTTGAATGAAAATGATGTTTCAAAGTGTTTTTCAACTTGTTTTGATATGATTAGAAGTTTTTTAAACTCTCCTTACAGTTTCGTTAAAGATTTCTAAGGTTTTATTAAGTTTTCATGAAAATGGAAATTTTACGTCGAAATTTTGAAACCTCCAATCCGTGTAGTTTAAAGGTTGAGAATCATTCTTAGATAAATAATTAGATTATTGGAATTGGTTTTAGGTAAAGTAATGTGTAAAGATTAAGATATTTGAATTTTTAATTTGCTAGTCGAACATTTCAATTCCAAGAGGAACTAGCTTAGTCTTGCGATTTTGGTTGATTTAGGTAGTCTATGGTTGAATGTTAATTATATTTATTGTGTGGTTTTTATGTGTGAAGCTCCGAAATCACTAGGACCTTCTTTGAGTAAGGCGAAAGGCAAGGAAAAGCTAGTTTAGACTTTTGGTGACTAGACGAAAGTGCGAACAATGAGTGTTTGGAATCGCTGCTAGTGGACATGATTCATAGTGTTAATTGGGAGATTAGGAATAGTCTAAACCTTGATCCTAAATTCTGAGTGTAAGATTTCTCATACCCTCTTTTAATTCACAAAATATGTGATTGTGTAATGTGGATTGAGTATTAAATTGTGATAATATGACATGTGATATATATTGTAATAACTCTTGTGCTTGTGTTAGTTGTGGGCATATTAAACATGTCGAATGATAATGATGATGTTGTGTTATCGATATAAATGTGCAGTGAAAGTGTGCAAAAAATGATACATATGTGTTTAATTGTGGAATGTGATCCTGATCTGACAACTAAAGTAAGTGAATATTGGTATGTGGTATGTGATAATATAATTTTTAATGCATTTATATGTAAACGGATATGTGATGACTCAATGAGTATAGTTGTGGCACTTAAAGTACAATTAAATGTGAATTCGTTAAGTGTGCTATTTGTACAATTTTTAATTTGAATTGATGTTTATGAACAGAGATTCTACTACATAAGAATAGTAATTAAATGAGTGTATTTGTAGATACTTTGGCCTTGTGATCTCATGAAACCGTTGGATATAGTTGGCATGCTATATGATTGTGAGTACTCACCTTTGTGTTTTGGGCAATGAGGCCTTAGGACAGATTGGAGAGATAAGGGAATGTCGAGCTAAGCTCCATTCATTACGACATGCTCGTGTTTTGGAGAGTGTTTAGCTTTATACTACACTTATGGGATATGCCAAACTCTTTGAGTCATTGGTGTGATGGAGATCTGTGTATCCAATGTGTGGTGATAGAGCCCACTTTTATGTTTCATGGCCTCAAGTGTCAATTTATCGTTAAATGTGATTTTATAAAATGTGATGTATGCTTAAACATGTGATTGTAAAACTAGATGAATTGGTAGATATTGTATGAGTGTTTTAGTATGTCATTATAGTAAATTGTGTAAGTAATTATGCTTTGATCGTTTTCTTTTAATGCATAAGTTGCCAAATTATCATTAATTGATTAATACATGAAAATGTTGTGTAAATGCATGTGAATATATAAGCTAGATTTGTGGGTTATTAAAACATGAATACATTGTTTTGTCTTGATGAATTATCGTTAAATGAATTATATATATATGAGTTGAATGTAATTGCTTGTGAAAGTGTATGCTAGTTTTATGATTCAATGAATCATGAATATGTTATTTTAACTTGGTCTGAATATGATTTTGAATGTGTTGTAGTATGCTCTTGTTTAACCTTTGATGTTGTGTATACTTTGTGGTTATTCTGACATTCACTAACCTTAATTAAGCTCACCTACTCTTTCTAACCATTACAAATATTTAGCGTTTGCGGTGTAAGCAGTATGGTTCCAAGGAAGTGATCCAAGTTAGGCTTTAGTATTTAATTAGGTGATGTTATTATTATTTGTTGAACTGTGGAACTAAAGGCAATGTGGTTAGAACTTTGGTTGGTTAATATTGTGTTCTTATTGGTTTAGTATGGTTAGGAACTTCTAGAATTTTTGCTTGGTAATTATTACAATTTTTAATTGTTAACACCGTGATTTGGATCGACAAGGTAAAGATGTTGTGTTGGACTGTGTTTAGGGTAAATTTGATGCTTGATACTGTGATGATTAATGTATGTTAGAATAGAGATTTATTGAGCATGTTAATACTCTATTTTGTTGTGTTTTTGTGAATCTGAGCAGAGGTATCGATACTCGGGACATGAAAATCGATACCTCAGAGTGGAATTGTATCTTTGTGAAGTTAGTAGCTTAATTTGGAATCGATAACCGATCACGAGTATCGATACTCAAGGTGAAAATACCAATACCTTTTCCCGTGTATCGATAAAATGCTTTCATTTAAAATTTGACAGAATGTTAGTTTGGTATCGATTTTCTTATTAGTATTGATACCTGTGATGGTGTATCGATACCTACGTGGGTTCTTTATAATTTTATCAAAATTGTCCCTAAGCATGTTTTTAAATTATTTCTAATGTTTATCAATACTTACGTTCTATATTTATCAATCCACATAATGCCAATGGGATGATATTGTTAACTCTTTAATTGAGCTATGAATTCCACTATTACTAGTAAAGCCATGCCATACACAAGACATGTGCCCAACTTACCAGCTATCGGCTTGATCATCTTTAGAGCATAAGCCTCCACTTATATCAAAGCATATGAGTTGCATACGCATGGTCAGTGACTAACTCAAGATTAAGGTAAACCACACCATGAATGTCATAAGTGATTTAATTATAAACGAATTAAGAATTAATTAATCTTGGGTCCAGTCCAATGTATCATTCTACAAATGAACAAATCTATGTCTCTACCCGTGGAGTCAACTGCTCCGATAGCGAAGACTAGCCATTTCTTCAATTGGAACTGTAGACGACATAATAATCATTTTCAATATTTGAATCAAATGCTCACTTTGATTCTTTTACGGGATTATGGACTCCTTTAGATTATCAATTGAAGTAAGTTATCTTTCTCGCAATATAAATGTTCTTACAGTGCCACTTATCATCAATATGAACTTAGACAACCAGTGAGCTAATATTTGCTTGTCACAATTTCGCTATGCATAAAAAATATGTAAGACAAAAATAAAAAAGACATAATAGTGAAAAGTGAATTTAACTTTATTTATTCATAGTTCAAATAAATAGAAAACAGTTACATATTTACTAAAATATGAGCACATTTCCCATCAATTTTACGTATGGTGACCCAATTTATTATTTTTCAGGCATGTCGAATGATAATTCAAAAATGAATTCAGACATGATATCTGACTTCATATTACCCTTGGTCAAATTGAGTCCTAGGATTCTAATCCCAATTTTGATCGCACACATTTGTAGCAAGTTCGATTCACTGTGTCCTACCACAAGGTATGGTTGGCAAAAAAAAGGCATTAGAGAAGATGCATAGCGGGTGGGAGAAGTCCTACAATGAATTGTGGCAATGGTGTCAGTTATATGGGGCGGTACGTACCAGGTTTCGTAGCTAAGTTGCAAATAGAGCCTACGTACTACGGAGATCGCTTAGTCCCTTGAAAAAGACTTTTCCTATAATGTCCCAAAATTTTAATCTTTGATTTGATAAGATTTGTTACAATTAAGTCTTGGTGTCTGTGGCTAAGTGTTTTTTTTGGTGTGTTTGAGGTCCTATGTTCGAATCTTTGAGAGAGCATTTTTGCAAATTTTATTTTTTGTGTTTAGCTGATAGAAGTTGAGTTAAATTTAACTTAGGACATCTGTTGGATGTGGATGAGATTTGGGGATTGTGGGTAGTTGGATTTGTTTTTGATTTAATATTAAAGAGTTTTATTATAGAAAAAAAGGGGAAAATATGGTTATTTCTATTATTTCTTTTATTCCTTTTGTTTTCTTAAAAGAAAAGGGGACTGCTCTCAAATTTGGTTGGACTTTTCCCACGTCTGTTTCTATTGTTCCCCAATCCACACCTCCATTCCCAAGTCATTCCCAATTCCTTTTAATTGATTTTGCTTTGTTCCTATGTTTCTTTCTTTTTCTTTTCATTAGTTCTTTGTCCTACGTCTTTCTTCTTCTTTAATCATGGGGCTGCTATTAATTCGTGAGATAACTGTTCAATTTTCTCTGGCTGCAAATCTAAGGGTAAGATGTCTAAGTTTAGTATTTGTTTTATGTGTTATTCGTAGTCGTTTTGGGCATTGGTTTCGTTAAATCAATATAGTGGGTATTATGTTGATTTTGATGTGTTTGTTTTAAGAATGGTACAAGAAGCAATGGACAACCCTCCAGCGACTTGAGATTTGCGTGGTAGTCATTCGTTCAATTAGTAAGCGCGTGGATGTATTTTTGAAGGGTCATTTTAGTTGATTGTGGGTGATTAAATATTAGAGTTTTATAAATCATTACAAAAATCGGTTGTGTTAAATTGGCGATTTAGGTGTGGAATTGCTCCTGTTCGGGATTGTTTCCAGGAATTTGGTTCTGTCAACGCACCACGGCCGTGTGGTAGGGTCGTGTGACAAGTCGTGTGTGAGGCCGTGTGTGACACAAGGTCTAGGCCATTTTAGGTCATGTGGGCCACACGAGCGTGTGTGAGTCTTGTGCCAGGCCGTGTGGGACACACGGTTAAGGCTAATTTGGGCCGTGTGTGCAACATGAGCATATGGGCCACACGGGCAAGCAATTTTGGGCCATGTGGGCTACACGGGCGTGTGGGCCCAAAATTTAGAATTTTTCTGTACGGTCATACATGTCGTCCCGATCGACTGTGGGCCTTCCGTGGGGTCGGTATGTGGTTAAGTAAGCTATAAAACTTGGATTCTGTTAATCTGTTAGTATGAAACTTGACGTAAATAACATTTAAATTCATGTATTGGGATGTGATATGTATGAAATGTTATGTATAGAGCATGATCTTCATCTGTTATACGTGCATGTGTGGTATGTAAATTCTGGCATCTGTTATGTTTTTCATTTTTGTTTATATCTGACTATGGGGTGGGATGTATATTATGTGGAGGAAATATTCTGAAAGAGGTGATATCTCGCCTATTATACTGGCAGCATAGCCATTAATATTCTGAAAAGTGTCTTGTCGACACTCAATTGTAACAGCTCAATTTTTAGTGGTGTCGAAAATAGTGGTTCGAGGCCACCAAATCCAGTGAGTAAGCTCGTAAAATTTATTATTTAATATTTACGAGTCAAATATGATTTTAAAAAGATTTTTTGAATTGGTAATTTATGTCTTATAATGAATTAGTTCAAGTGGTTTTAGGAAATGAGGTAACGGGACCTTATTTTTATAAACTGAGTCGTAAAAATTTTTATAAATATTTGCGGAGTGTCAATAAGGTGGTAGTAAAGTTTCGTTGAAAAATTTTAACGTTTTGATAGTTAATTAATTAAAAGGACTAAATTGAAAAGAAATAAGTGATTAATTAGCCTAATTAATAAACAAGGAGAACTTAAGGAATAAATATGCCTAAAATATATTGATGAGGTGGCATAAGAAAATAATAATAAAATAAAGCCATTTAATGGAAAAATTGTGATTTTGGTGAAATTAAAATAAAACAAAATTGAATTTAAAGGTTTTAGATACTTTCTTCTTCAAATTTCGGTTCAAAATAGAGAAAGGAGAGCTCCTCAAGCTATTTCTTCAATTTTTCTTCATGTGAGTTCAATTCTTACACTTTCTTGTAATTTTATGTTTTTGATTGTTATAATTAGGTTCAACTAAATCTTACCTTTGTTTTTATTTTGTTAAAGATTTTGGATGTTTCCATTGATGAATCTATATGATTCTTGATGTTAAATGATGAATTTGAGCTAATAGTTGTTAATTAAAAGTATTTTATTAAGTGATTTTGATGAATTTCTAATTAGGGACTAAATTATTAAAATAGTAAAAATACAAAGGGTTGTTGTAAAATTATTGCAAAAATAGGCTGTATTGAATGCCATGAATATTTGGCTAGCTTGGGTTTGTATGAAAAATGGTTAATTTGCATGTTTTAGGCTCAATGACTAAACTGAATAAAAGTAAAACTTTAGGGACAATTTTGTAAATATGTTAAAATGACCAAATTACATGAAATGAATTTTTTATTGTCTAAATTAATATATTGAATGAAATTATTAATTTAGATCAGGATTGGGTGGAAAATCGAGGAAAATGGAAAATTACCAAAATGCCCCTAAATTTTAATATTTCTGCAATTTAGCCAGGTAAGTTCGTGTAGCTAAATTGTGTATTTAAATGTTTTAAATTTAATTTTTTTTGTGTGTGAAATGTATAATTGCCATGTACAAGTATTGAACACATTTCCAAATATATCCGACAAGTATTAAGTCTCGTTTGGATAAATGAAATTCGATGGATATAAGGTTCCCGAATTGGCTATGGTCCTGCATGTGTTGTGGACACACCATAGCTCGAAAGAGCGTCCCATTATTAGCTCTCATGACCATCCCGATATATGGTCCTCTTGAGCTTTTCGTTATATGGTTCTTGCGAGCTTCCCGTCAATAGCTCTTCGGAGCATCCCAATTGGTTGTGATCCTACATGTGTTGTGGATACACTGCAACTCTTATTAGCGTCCCGATATATGGCTCTCCAGAGCTTCTTGATATATGGCTCTTCGGAGCTTTCCGATTAAAGGCTCTTTCTTGAGCTTTCTAATTAATTGGCTCTCCGGAGCTTCCCGTGTAACACCCCAAAATTCTAATTTTGGGTATTGTGAATGTGTGACACAAAATATCTATCTGCTTTAGTGGTTATGTGTTCTGGGTGTGTTTGAGAGGTCCCAAGTTCAAGCCAGGACTTGGGCAAATTTTGGTATTTTTATGAATAAGCCCTATCTTTAGTCAGTAGGATTTTAAGTAAAAGTTGACAAATAATTAATAGAATGGGTCTGCTGGTCTGGTGGATAAGTGGAGTGTTGGAGTGAAGGAGATCCTGTGTTCAAATCTTGACATGGGCATTATTTTTGCTCCTGTGACCAGTAGAGTTTGAGATGGACTAAAAATCTGAATATTGAATTTTGTGAGGACTTTGATGGAGAGAAATAAGGGATTGGGATGGTTATCAAATATTCTGTTCGTCTTTTTTTTCTCTTTTTTTTACTTTCCCCAAAAATCCCTCCACCCTCTTGCTATTTTTCTCTTCATTTCTGTCGAATTTCTGCTCTCTTTCACCCTTCATCTTCTTAATTATTCTTTTCCTACTCTGCCTCATGTCACTCCATGTTTGTTTGCGATCGTTCCGTAAGTTTTAGATAAGTGATTTTTCTCCGTTTGTTAACTTTCTTCTGAAGTGTTTTGTTTATGCCAATTAGGGGAGGATTCAAGGGCTCATAATCACTAATTGGAGTCTTAGTTTGTGTGGGAATTACTGATCATTGGTTGAAGGTAAGGTTTAGTCGCTTATGGGTTAGAACCTCGATATGAGTTTGATTTGGGATCATGTTATGTCAAATTAAATTAGTGTTATTTGTTCAATTATAGGCTTTGGAGTGCTCAGGGACTGTTTTAGCATCAAACAAAACCAGGTGTGTACCCAAAACGCAGAAAACGAGATTCGGTGAAAAGCTAAAATTACTTACCGTTTGGACAGTAGTAGGCTAAATTTTAAAAATCACTATAAATTGTGGAAATCGAATTAGAGGGTGAAAAAATATGTAATTAAAGCTTGTTGAGTCTCGTTTCTCATAGAAGAAATGATTTAAGTAATGGAATTTTAAATCATGAGATATAATAAGTTTTGTGAGACAATGTCAGAATGAATTCGAGTTCCCCTGTTCTTACTTTGGAAAATCATCAAAAATTGAAGAAAAATAATTAGGGTTTAAAATTTACATGTTTAATTTCTTAATGAGTCTATTTTCAATAGAAACAAATGATAACATCATTCAACTTTTGTACTAGAAGATAATTAATTTTTAGCAAAGGAAGGTCGAAGCTGTCAGACAGCAGAACAGGGGTAAGTTTGAAGATTTTACTGTACTTATTGGCTGAACCAAAAATTGTAAAAATTTTATGGTAGAAAGGTATTTGAGTCTAGGTTCAAAGACATCAAGCGAACCTTACTTTGAAAATCTATAGCTCAAGATATAAATAATTTAGTAACAGTGACTCAAGTAGACAACTTTGAAGGAACATATAAGTAAATAGTTAAAACATATATGAATATTTAGCTAGCACGGGTTACATTAAAAATGGACCACGTGGACAAGGCCAATTTGGGCCGAGTGGGCCATAGGGGTAGACCACATGGGCATGTCTGCCCATTATCACTGAATTGATTGCTAAGGTTGCACGGGTCGCCCAAGTTGACTGTGAACCTACTGTAGGGTCGGTAAGCATCACTTAGACCCGTACAAACTGACTGTTTGATTTATATATGTGTTGAGCATGATGATAATATGCTTGTATATTGAACTGGTTATATGTACTAATGTCCTGAGATAGTATGTAATGACTAGTATGTTGCATTGCATGGGGTTGGGTTAATTATATTTGGAGGAAGTGTACTGAAAGGCTCTTAAGCAGAACATACTGGCAGCTCAGCCGCAAATTACTATTTTGTGCCAAAAATTACTACCTAGAGTGTAGGAATGGGTGTGTTGATTTGATCTCCACATGAAGTGTAGGGTTGGACGGAAATGGTGTGTAGAGGCTGGTTGGGTAGGACTTTATTACTGAATACTTCATGACTGCAACTGATACTGTGATGGGCTAAGGCCCTACTGCATATATGATACTGTACTGAGATGGGCTAAGGTCCAAACTGTTACTAATACTGAAAAAGGGTTTAGGCCCAGGACTGCTTTAACTGTGCACTGTGATTTCCTATTGTTTTTTTCCGTGGGATTACACATTGAGTTTTCATAAACTCACCCATTTTGTTTAAATGTGCATAGGTAATCCCCAGATCTAGACGGATCGGTGCGGCGAAGGACTTGGCGGTGACCACAGTTTTGGACTTTCATGGTTTTTAACCCATATTTTCAATAATTGGTTTTATTTCTATTCTATTTTTACTGGTTAAGTTTTTGGGTTGTAATTAGACTTTCGAACTTTTGTTTTGGGTTTTAATTATCTTTACCTTATGAATTGCAACTGCTAGCAGTAGGAAACCTCGGTTTTCAAAAGAAACACATGTTTTTCCTAAACACACGATTGTTTAATCTATATTAAAAGCTTCCGCAAACAAATAACATTTTGAAACTATCGATTAAATGAGCAACACAAATTTGGAACTAATAAGATATTAAGATAATGATTTCAATGGAAATAGTTTTAACGCGATGACATGGTTTTCAAACACCCTCTAATGTGACATCGCTAGATCCTGCCATAACATCTGGGTTGATTTTGGGGTGTTACATTTAGTGGTATCAGAGCTTGGTTACAAAACCCGACCATGGATTATGGATTTTATATAAATTGGGCTGTCAAAAAATTAATTGATTTCCAAATGATTTGAAATGTTTTTACTGAGTAAATGGTACACCGAGTCTCCCGTGCTGATCCTATAAGTATTCTGAACTGTGATTTGTTTTAAACTGAAAATTTAATGGATAGTGTACAGGCCCAATTCCACCCCGGCCTTAAACACAAAAAAATAAACAATTAAAATTCCCCAGCCCAAACTAAGCCTACCCATTACAAACCCTATCGAATAACAGACCCAAAAATAAGCCCAAACTAACCCACAGCCCAAAATCTAAAAACCCAATACCCATTTTCAGAAAAAAAAAACAAAAGAAAACCCCAGCCCCCTAACCCTAGCCGCCGCACCTAGCCCACTTGCCCTGCCACCGCCGCCTCTAACCAGTGTCGCACCGGTCCCGTCACCGCTCCACTTGCACTGTCATCTACAAGAAGAAAAGACAGCAACAATAAATAAATAAAAAGCTTGTAAAAGGCTATATAAAAAAGTCATTTTTGTAACCGAAAGGGAGGGTCTCTATTTTGTATTTTTTTCTACGAGATTTTAGAGAAAAAGAAATAAAAAACAAAAAACGTAGTTACTGATTTTTGATCTAAAGGATTTCTTTTTATATTTTTACTCTATTTATTTTCGTTTTTATTTTTAAAAAATATACGAAAATACAAAAAAAGAATAAAAAGGAAAGATTTTTACCTTCATTGGTGGCGCCAGAGTGCTCGGGGAAGCCAAGGGAGTGCATTGAAGAAGAAAAGAGGAAACTTTAGGTCTCCCTTGGCCGTGACATCCATGACCAGTGCAAGTGGCTCTCACGGGACCCTAGGCTAGATTTTTGGAGAGTGGGGAGAGAAAAGAGAAGTTTTCTGAATTTTTTTTGAAGAAAAGAGAAAATGAATTTTTTTGGTAAAATTTTTGGTTTAAATAGGGAAGCAAAACGGCGCCGTTTTGCTCACCCCTTTAAAACGCCAAAACAGCGTAGTTTTGCCTTAAGGCCCGAATACCCGACCCGATCTGACTCGGAGGATCCGCGTGTTTTCAAGGGATGGATTAATTGCACTTTTAGCCCTTCCGCTTTTTTAATGTTTTCCAATCAAGTACTTTTAGTATTTTAATTTTGCCCCGGATTGTTTTTGTGTTTTCAATTTAGTCCCTACTAGAACTCTGCGTTTTGCAAGAATGGGATTATTTCCCTTTTGCCCCTCCTAGTTTTTTTGCGCGTTTGATGTGGCCCTCCCTTTTTTATTTATTTCAAATTTGACCCCAAATTTTGTTTTAAAATTTCAATTCGATCCTTTTTCGTTATCTTGGTTATTTTACAAATAAATCTATTATAATTATTATAATTATTTTTATTTTTATTTTTATTTCCTCATTTATATATATATATACATGTATTTGTAATTTCCAATTTTGCTATATATATACATGTGCATGCGTGCATTTTTATATTATACGTACATATTTTTATAATTTATTTATTTAAATATATATATACATACTTATATATATTTTATATTTTATAATTTTATATACATTTTGTATACATATACGTGTATATAAATACTTACATAAACTTTTATATTTAATAATTTTAAAACACATATATAGATATATTTTTCATATTTTTATAAATTTATGTACATATACACTTTTTATAACGTACATACTTATATTTATATATTTTGTATTTTATAATCTATATACATATATATGTAAATATTTATGTTTTATATTTTATAATCCATATACATATCTTTTATTTATTTTCTTCATTTATTTATTTATTTACATGTCCGTTATTATTATTTGTTATGCTTCATAATTTTTATTTGTTTATTACTTGTTATTGTGCATGCTTAATTGATTTTATTTATATATTTATACATATATTTTTTTGTCTTCTTATTTATTTATCTTTTGTTTTTGCTTGTACTATTTTACTTGCATCATCATTATTGTTATTTCATTACACTCATTTTTATTTAGATTTCAAAAGAAGAAATTTTAAAAATATGAGTAATACTCGGTATTTGTAATCTTTGAGAGAATCGAGCCCTAACGTATTGGGTTTCGGTTTTCTTCGTTGAATCTAAATAATCGAGATTACTCTTTTAAAAAATAGTAAAAAGCTCATCATCGGGAATTCAATAAGTTGTGTCCTAACGCATTGGGTATGACATGTTGTTTTCCCGAGATTAGGATTTTTATAAAAAATATATATATTAAAGGCAATATTCAATGTTTAACTTTTTGAGAAATTGTGCCCTAACATATTGGGTTGCGATTTCTTCATCTGACTTAAAAAATTGAATATCCTTTTAAACTTTATTACACGACTCATTTTTTCAAACCTAAGCTTTAAACGACCTCGGAATTAAGAAAAGATCAAGTCCTAACTTACTGGGCCTGATCCCTTTTTTTCTGAAATTCGAGATAACTAAATATCTTTTAAATAAGTAAATATTTTGTATTCATTCGCGTATCGAGAATTCGAGACATTGTGTCCTAACTTACTAGATATGATGTCTTTTTCTCGATTAACGTGAAATATACTTCTTTTCCCAAAAATGTTCAACAATTTAATAAAAGGATAGTATTTTTAAAATTCTTCAAAGTTTTCAATTTTCAACATTAAGATATTAACTAATCAACTAGGTACCAATTTTGGGCGTTATGAGGGTGCTAATCCTTCCTCGTACGTAACCGACTCTCGAACCTGTTTTTCTAAATTTCGTGGACCAAACTCGTTGTTTTAATAAAATCAAATCGTTTATTAAAAACAATCACTTTTTAAGGTGACCCGATCACACCTCATCAAAAAGTATTGGTGGTGACTCCCACATTCGTTTGCATTTTTCAAAACCCAAGTCGACCCCTGTTTTCATAAAAAAATGGTGTCAACAGCTTGGCGACTCCACTGGGGAACCAAAATAAGAGAGTCAAGCCACGAGTTGATTACTTTTTGTCTTTTTGTTGAAAATTGAAAATTTGATTTAAATATACGATCCTTTCATTGCCTTTCATTCGTCTTTATTACAATTTTCATTGTTGTGGTTTATAGTTGCTGTGTTGGTTTAAATTTTGGTATCTTTCTGCACATTGCATTGCATGACCTTTGGTCACACCCTTTTAAGTGGGAGTGAGAAGCTACTCCTTCGTGAGGTTTTCACCTCCGTGCAGGATAGTGGATCGCTTTCGGGATACATCTGTACCTATGTCTTCGTGAGATTTTCATCTCCGTGTAGCCATAGGGAAATGTATTCCCCTGAACCGAACTCGGTCCATATGAGCCTAGAATGGGTGAGAATCGAGAAATTTGCTGGTTTGGGTACCTTTACTTTAGAACCAAACCACATGTAGAAGACCTTAGGAGCCCACCCTAGGTAGAACCACTTCAAACCCCTAGTAGTCACCCGAATAGGTGTTCTATTTATTCTTGCTTGCTTTTGCTTTGTACTAACCTGTTTTCTCTTTTGTTATGATTGCATTACATTTTCATCATAAAAAAAGATGTGTTGATTCACGTTTAGTTGTTAAATAGAGAGCTTGTCATAAGAAAATTAGTTTCTTGATAAATTGGATGACAATACGGTTGTTCGAATATGGTCCAAGAAAACATGAGAGCTTAATGGAGGACTGCACGACTATTGCTCCGTTGCCCAAAGATTCAAGATGACAAAGAGCCACTGAACTTTCTTAAAGAGGAGCCAACGAGCATCACGAGGATGAGTGAGTAACGAGTCGCGGCTCGGATCAAGCAAAAAAGAGATAGAAGAGACGTCCCTTTTAAGAGTTCGTGAAATTTATCTTAACGCTTGAAGGAAGAAGAGGATCGAATGGCTCCACCTATGAGGACAAAGCCGTATATATATCCGTTTTATGTAAAGAGATTTGTTTTTTAGTAACGTTGTTCTAATGGAATTGAACCAAGAATCAACGTCTCTTTTTGCTTTCATTTCATACATTTGCATTACATGACATCATATGCATTAACGACCATTAAAAGACTCTAATTGAATAAATTATTTCGGTTAACCTGGAAAACCAACACCCCTACGGTACTCGGGCGAAATCAAAGAACATGGATCAAAGATTAGAAAAGCTTGAACAGCTCCAAAAAGAGATGCAAGACCAAATACAAGAGCGGCTGGAAAAAATTTAACAAGATATGACAGAAAAGATGCTGAAGTCCCAGAATGACATGATGGCTCGGTTAACGTAGCTGTTGACTGGGGGAAACGATAAGGGAAAGGACCCCGTGGTTAATGTTGAAGAGGGAAATAATGATGGATCCCTCTACCCTCAAGGCTTTACCCCTTCGCATGTGCATACTCAAGCTGAGATGTACCCACATAAATCCTCTGTTACAATCAGACCTCAGCAGTTTCAGACGGGTGCCTCAATGCCAATGAACTTCCAAATTGGAGTAGGTTCTAATCCCGGGGATAATCCTACTAATCCCATAGTTCCTGATCTCGACGACGTAGCAGAAATGGAGAAGGCAAGAACGGACCTACCAAAACAACTAGAAGACTGGTGTAAGTGGCTAGAGGAGAAGTTTAAAACCATGGAAAATGCCGATTACCATCGAGGATTGGACGCTAAAGATTTGAGCTTGGTACTAGATTTGGTGCTCCCTCCCAAATTTAAAATGCCGGAGTTTGAGAAGCACAATAGGACTAGTTGCCCTGAAGCTCATGTCACTATGTTCTATCGAAGGATAACGGGATACATCAACAATGATCAATTGTTAATTCATTGTTTCCAAGATAGTTTGATCGGGTCGGCTGCCAAATGGTATAACTAATTGAGCCGGGCCGACATCCACTCATGGAAGGACTTGGCACAGGCTTTTATGAGGCAATACAGCCATGTAACAGGCATGACACCTGACAGAATTGCACTGCAGAATATAGAAAAGAAGCCAGGTGAGAGCTTCAGACAATATGTCTAAAGATGGAGAGAGGTAGCGTCACAAGTTCAGCCACCTCTTTCGGAGAAAGAAGCCACAATGCTTTTCATCAACACTCTGAAAGCACCGTTCATTAATCATATGTTAGGAAATGCTACCATGAACTTCTCAGATGTAGTGATGTCTGGCTAGATGATTGAAAACGCCATAAGAAGTGGGATGATAGCAGCTAGCTATCAAGGCCCCTCAAAGCAAGAATCTAACTCGAGGCCAAACACAGAAAGAATCCAATTCACACCCATCCCGATGACATATAGAGAGTTGTATCAGAAGCTATTTGATGCGCATGTGGTATCTCTATTTTACTCAGAGCCCGTACAACCTCCGTACCCCAAATTGTATGACGCAAATGCACAATGCGATTATCATGCGGGAATTATGGGGCATTCCATAGAAAATTACGTTGCCTTTAAGAAAGTGATTGAAAGGCTTATCAGTATGGGCATTGTCAAATTGGATGATTTATCTAGTGCAGAAAATCTGCTACCCAGTCATGATTGATAACAGAGTGAATGCAATGCGTGAAAAAGTTGGGAATGTTTACATCAATGTTATTTGTGAAAAAGACAATTGAAAATGGACCTCATTAGATATTCGCCCTTATAAACCTTGGAGTGTTCTAAATAATGGGACAGCAGAAGAGACCCTGTAGTATTTAGAGTCTACTTAGAGTAATATTCAGAACACATTTGTTACTTTCAGCCTAGAGGCAACAAGAACTCTTTTGTGAAATAGGCTCATGTCTGAACGTCGTTATGAAATATATCTTTACAATCATTTTTGAGTCAATATTCTTTCATTCTTTATGAATAATTATTTTTATTCTTTCATTCTTTCTTCCAAATCATTCATTCTTTCATTCATAATCATACTGTACAAATAATTATTCTTAAATTCATACATTCTTTGTATATTCTCTTGTACCTACAATAGGTCCCTAGATATCAATGACATGAGTGACGCTACTACAAACTCAGAATCTTCTTTTGAGCGAGACATGTGTCTAGAAGGATCTTATGACTTTGAAGATGACATAGATTATAGCCCATTTCCGGACTTATTGAGGATGGTAGAACAAGATGGAAAACAGTACCTACCCTACAAAGAATCAATAGAATCCATGATGTAGGGCATAATGGTCATCAGGTCGATCTCGCCAAAAGCTTCTAGCGGCGATTTATCTTCGCAGGTAAAAGCTGCTTCATATGCCAATGTCACAAAGTCGATAGTCAGTAAATTCTTGAAAAATCATATGTCAGTGTAGAATGTCAAAAAGTATCATATCTGACTACGTACTAAATTTGAACAACAGTCAAAAGTTTACAGTCTGTTCAAGATTAACTCCATATTGCCCCAAAATGAACGGCACAAAAAAACCCTCTACCGGGGCAACGCCTTGGATTATCATAGTTTTGGTCATTGAGGTCAAGATTCCTTCTCTCTGAGTTTTGGATTCGATCCCAATTGAAGAGAAAAGTTCAAAGTTATTCGTCGTGGTCAAATGCAAATGATGCAGGCTCACCATAGAAAGTTCACCCTAGATAGGAATCTCATGTCAAAAAGAACCTCATGTCAAGCTGGAAAAGACCTTATGTGGAAGGCCTTATCTGAAAAGCTTCAATCTTGATCAGAATGGATAACAAGGACATGCCTAATCCTATGAGTTCAGAGTCAATAAAAATATTTCAAAAAAGAAAAGAAAATAAAAGAAGGAAGAAGAAGAAGAAGAACAATGAAAAAATAAAAGGGAGAGGCCAAGGTGAAAACCCACAAAGGGCACCTTGAGACCAAAGGGCTTTTGAGTTGAAAACCCGAAAAGGGCATGTGGTGATCTTGCTATACCTGAATCAATAGGAAAGGGTAGGCAACATCTTGGGTCATCGACAAAGTCCTGTAGATATTCTAAACACATGTCAAACTCAGAATGGTCTTCAGAAAGTTTGTGCAAAGAAGTTCAAGTTGTGATATCAGGGGCACCTAACCCTCATACTATTTATTGAATTTGTTGTTGTTAGAATAGTTCATTCTTTTTCAAGATACGTGTTCCAATCAATTCTTCTTATTCTTGCTATCAGTGATGATTTATTTCGACCTATGCTCCCAAATCAATTCTATTTTATCCATCGTTATATTCTTTTTGCAAGCATGTTGCATTGGAATAATGATTAATAGACTAAAAATACTTTCACAATGGAAGTTTTGCATATTACTCTAGAAGTTTCTAAATAATATAGGAACCTAAAACAGCACTATTGTTTAGAAAACACCAAGTTTAAAGGGTGAAATATCTAAGAAGGAAGAGTCTAAGTTAAAGACTATCGTTTTGGATTTTGTTGTCCAAACATTGATTGAACAAAATGACAAGATATCGTGTTGGTGGAAAAGCTTCAATGAACAAACAAGCGATGTTCACCAGGTAATAAGAACAGGTCTTCTGGGATAAGAAAATTCTTCATTGATGCATAGGCATTTGGTGTGACACCCTGAGGATGGTGTAAGAGACTAAGGAGATTCAAATCCTGTACTCCTAAATTACAGTGGGAGGAAGATAGTTCAAATTTTATGTCCCAAAACTACAGTGGACTTAAGCTTAAAGATTACAACAGATTGAAGTTTGAATATTACAGTGGGGGCAATTCGGTTAAGTAAGAGATGAGTGTTACCTGCCAAGCAAGGTAGCATCTCGACGTATTGGTAATGAAGCCTTGATGAAGAACGAGCAATAACAACTCAAACATTAAGGAATCATCTTCATGACATTCTGCATTCATTCAAATGTCATTCATACGCGTCTAGTTAGGAGCATTTGATTCATTCTAATCGTGTCATCCTAATCACTAGGCACAATTAGGTTCATAAAATAGAATATACAGGTCATGTTCCCCAGAGAACAGATCAATGAGATAGCAGATCTTATCTTCCTATATTGGCAGTGAAGTAGATCGAAGATGGCAGATCTTGTCTTCCTGTATTGGCAGCGAAATAGATCGAAGATAGCAGATCTTGTCTTCCTGTATTGGCAGCAAAGTAGATCGAAGATAGCAGGTCTTGTCTTCCTGTATTGGCAGCGAAGCAGACTAAAGATAGCAAGTCTTGTCTTCCTGCACTGACAGCGAAGTAGACTGAAGATAGCAGATCTTGTCTTCCTGTATTGGCAGCGAAGTAGATTAAAAATAGCAGGTCTTGTCTTCCTGTATTGGCAGCAAAGTAGACTGAAGATAGCAAGTCTTGTCTTCCTGTATTGGCAGGGAAGTAGACTGAAGATAGCAGATCTTGTCTTCCTGTATTGGCAGTGAAGTAGATCGAAGATAGTAGGTCTTGTATTCCTATATTGATAGCGAATTAGACTGAAGATAGCAGGTCTTATCTTCCTGTATTGGCAGCGAAGTAGGTCGAAGATAACAGATCTTATCTTCTTGTATTAGCAGCGAAGTATATCGGAGATTGCAAATCCTATCTCCCTAAAGCAGTAGTGGAGCGGATCGAAGATAGCAAACCTTATCCCTCTGAAGTTGCAGTAGGGCAGGTTGAAGATACAAGTCTTGTCTCCTTAGAGTTGCAGTGGAGCAGACTGAAGATAGTAAACCTTATCCCCCAAAAGTTGCAGTGGGGCAGGTTGAAGATACAAGTCTTATCTCCCAGACTTTGCAGTGGAGCAGACTAAAACCACAAATCTTGTCCCCCTAAAGTTGCTGCGAAGAAGATTGAAGCTACACGTCAGAAGTGCAGAGAAGTGGATCGAAGCAACAAGACACAGTGGACTGGAACAAAGCTACGTGAAAAGAGAAAAGAAGCACCAGAAGAAGTCAAGACTCGGTGAGGCCGGGCAAAATTGGCCCTTTTAAAGTCTTTGCTCTGTTCTCGTTACACGACAACGAGCAAAGAGGGGCAGCTGTACAGACTCAATTCTACCCCGGTCTTAAACACAAAAAAATAAACAATTAAAATACCCCAACCCAAACTAAGCCTACCCATTACAAACCCAACAAACCGAATAACAGACCCCAAAACAAGCCCAAACGAACCCACAGCCCAAAATTTAAAAACCCAATACCCACTTTCCGAAAAAAACAAAAGAAAACCCTAGCCCCCTCACCCTAGCCAGCTTTTAGCCCACTTGCCTTACTGCCGCCTCGACCCACTGGCCAAGACCGGTCTGTCGCCGCTCCACTTGCACTGTTATCTACAAGACGAAAAGACAGCAACAATAAATAAATAAAAAGCTTGTAAAAGGCTATATAAAAAAGCCATTTTTGTAACCGAAAGGGGGTCTCTATTTTGTATTTTTTTCTACGAGATTTTGGAGAAAAAGAAATAAAAAACAAAAAATGTAGTTACTGATTTTGATCTAAAGGATTTCTTTTTATATTTTTACTCTATTTATTTTTGTTTTTATTTTTTAAAAATATACGAAAATACAAAAAAATAGAATAAAAAGGAAAGATTTTTACCTTCATCGGTGGCGCCAGAGTACTCGGGGAAGCTAAGGGAGTGCGTTGAAGAAGAAAAGAGGAAACTTTAAGTCTCCCCGTCGCCGTGAACGGCAGCGCCGACGTCGGTGAACGGCGGCCAGTGCGGTGGCTCTCGGCCGGACCCTTGGCCAGATTTTTGGAGAGTGGGGAGAGAAAAGAGAGGTTTTCTGATTTTTTTTGAAGAAAAGAGAAAATGAATTTTTTTCGTAAAATTTTTGGTTTAAATAGGGAATCAAAACGGCGTCGTTTTGCTCACCCCTTTAAAACGCAAAAACAGTGTCGTTTTCCCTTAAGGCCCGAAGACCCGGCCCAATCCAACCCGGAGGATCCGTGTGTTTTCAAGGGATGGGCTAATTGCACTTTTAGCCCTTCCGCTTTTTTAGTGTTTTCCAATTAAATACTTTTAGTATTTTAATTTTGCCCCGGATTGTTTTTGCATTTTCAATTTAGTCCCTACTGGAACTTTGCGTTTTGCAAGAATGGGATTATTTCCCTTTTGCCCCTCCTAGTTTTCAAGCGCGTTTGATGTGGCCCTTCCTTTTTTATTTATTTCAGATTTGACCCCAAATTTTGTTTTAAAATTTCAATTCGATCCTTTTTCGTTATCTTGGTTATTTTACAAATAAATCTATTATAATTATTATTTTTATTTTTATTTTTATCTCCTCATTTATATATATATATATACATGTATTTGTAATTTCAATTTTGCTATATATATACATGTGCATGCGTGCATTTTATATTATCTGAACATATTTTTATAATTTATTTATTTTATATATATATATATTCATACTTATATATATTTTTATATTTTAGAATTTTTATATACATTTTGTATACATATACGTGTATATACATACTTACATAAACTTTTATATTTAATAATTTTAAAATACATATATACATATATTTTCATATTTTATAAATTTATGTACATACACACTTTTTATAATGTACATACTTATATTTTATATATTTTGTATTTTATAATCTATATACATATATATGTAAATATTTATGTTTTTATATTTTATAATCCATATACATCTCTTTTATTTATTTTCTTCATTTATTTATTTATTTACATGTCCGTTATTAATATTTGTTATGCTTCATATTTTATTTGTTTATTACTTGTTATTGTGCATACGTAATTGATTTTATTTATATATTTATACATATATATATTTTTGCCTTCTTATTTATTTATCTTTTGTTTTTGCTTTTATTATTTTACTTACATCATCATTATTGTTAACCCATTACACCCATTTTTATTTAGATTTCAAAAAAGAAGAAATTTTAAAAATATGAGTAATACTCGGTATTTGTAATCTTTGAGAGAATCGAGCCCTAACGTATTAAGTTCTGATTTTCTTCGTTGAATCTAAATAATCGAGATTACTCTTTTAAAAAATAGTAAAAAACTCATCATCGGGAATTCAATAAATTGTGTCCTAACACATTGGGTATGACATGTTGTTTTCCCGAGATGAGGATTTTTCTAAAAATATATATAATAAAGGCAATATTCAATGTTTAACTTTTTGAGAAATTGTGCCCTAACGTATTGTGTTGCGATTTCTTCATCTGACTTAAACAATTGAATATCCTTTTAAACTTTATTACACGAGTCTTTTTTTCAAACCTAAGCTTCAAACGACCTCGCAATTAAGAAAAGATCAAGTCCTAACTTATTCGGCCTGATCCCTTTTTTTGAAATTCTAGATAACTAAATATCTTTTAAATAAGTAAACTTTTGGCATTCATTCGCATATCGGGAATTCGAGACATTGTGTCCTAACTTACTGGATATGATGTCTTTTTCTCGATTAACGTGAAATATACTTCTTTTCCAAAAAATGTTCAACATTTTAATACACGGATCGTATTTTTTAAATTCTTCAAAGTTTTCAATTTTCGACATTAAGATGTTAACTAATCAACTAGGTACCAATTTTGGGCGTTACGAGTGTGCTAATCCTTCCTCGTACGTAACCGACTCCAGAACCTATTTTTCTAAATTTCGTGGACCAAACTCATTTTTTTAATAAAATCAAATCATTTATTAAAAACAACCACTTTTTAAGGTGACCCGATCACTCCTCATCAAAAAGGATTGGTGGCGACTCCCACATTCGTTTTCATTTTTCAAAACCGAAGTCGACCCCCGTTTTCATCAAAAAAATGGTGTCAACAGATAGTATATTCTAAAACTACTATAGGTAGTAAACTGTACTGAAAATACTTTAGTTAGTGTGTACTGAAAATTGTAGAGAAATTGGAAACTGTAGTGAGGCTGCGATTTATGAAAACGAACTCTAAACAACTGATACTGTTTTACATAAAACATTTATTAATAAACACTAGAACTGTAACTGATTCATAAAACTTATAATACCAGATAAATCCGATTAGATATGAGCATAAGAGGTATCCACGAACGGGGTACTAAAGGCCAAGGTAAAGACCGTAGAGAGGCTTGAGTTGAGTCCTCGTCATCGGGCAGCCTGCCAAATTTGGATATGAGTGAGACACTAGTGTCGCCTGCTGCTGAGCTGGGTCTCAAGATCGCATGGCTAGGGACGATGCATTGTCTCAGGCTATGCTAAGGAATTTAGAGAGGGTCGCTGGGTCCAATACTGGATTTGGAGGCTGAGGGTCGGTTACGGAACGAATCAAGTCCAATAGAGCTGAGCTCTTCAGGGGTGTCACTAGGGTCGCCCCTAATGTGGCCGAGTACTGGATTGAGGCCACAGAGAAGATCATGGATGATCTAGAAATTAAAGGGATGTGATCTCTGCACTGGTGGCGGAGAAGTTGGTTCATAAGGGATTGAGGCATTCTTGGCCTATGTAAGTGTTTTGGATTCTAGGGACTCTACAGTTAAGGATACCAGAACTGTAAAGGATGTTCTGGACGTCTTTTCTGAGTTACCGAGTTTACCTCCTAATTGTGAAGTGGAGTTTGGGATAAAGCTCATTCCTGATACAGCTCCGGTGTCTATCACCCCCTACCGAATCGTACCGAAGGAGCTTACGAAGTTTAAGGCTTAGATTTAGGAGTTATTAGATCGTGGGTTTAGTCACCCTAGTATGTCTCTATAGGGAGCACAGGTACTAGTTGTAAAGAAGAAGAATGGATCCATGCGGATGTGCTTCGACTACCGACAACTGAACAAGATGACCATTAAGAACAAATACGCTCTACCGAGAATAGACGATCTGTTTGACCAGTTTCGAAGAGCTTCGATTTTCTCCAAGATTGACCTTCGATCTGGATATCATCAATTAAGGGTGAAGGAGGTTGATGCTTATAAGACGGCGTTTAGGACTCGTTATGGTCCTTACGAGTTCCTAGTGATGCCATTACGAGTTCCTAGTGATGCCTTTCTGACTGACTAATGCATCGACAGCTTTCATGGATTAATGAATCAAGTGTTCCAGCCTTATCTAGATCAGTTTGTGGTGGTATTCATCGACAATATACTGGTTTACTCAAGCACTGAGGATGAGCATGATGAGCACCTTCGAGTCGTTCTTCAGACTTTGAGGGAAAAACACATCTATACTAAGTTTAGTAAGTGCGAGTTCTAGTTGCGTGAGGAGACATTTCCTTGTCATGTAGTTTCGACTAAGGGGATCAAGTTGAGCCTCGAAAGATTGAGGCTGTGCTGGAGTGGAAGCAGCCTAAGAATGTGTTTAAGATCCGCAGTTTTTTGGGACTGGCGGGATATTATCGACGATTTGTAGAGGGTTTTTCATTAATTGTAGCACCCTTGACTAATCTGCTACGTAAGGGTGTACCATTTAACTGGACTAATGCGCAGTGAGGGAGCTTTAAGAAACTCAAGACTGTACTGACTGAAGCCCCTATTTTGATACAGCTGGAGCCTGGAAAAGAGTTCACTGTTTATAGTGATGCATCACATGTCAGTTTGGGATGTATGTTGATGCAAGATGATAAGGTGGTAGGTTATGTGTCTTGTTAGCTTAAGACCCATGAGGCAAATTATCTAATGCATGACTTGGAGTTGGCCGTTGGCCGTTGTGGTACTCGCACTGAAAATCTGGAGGCATTATTTGTATGGTGAGAAGTGTACCATCTACACTGATCATAAGAGCTTCAAGTATCTCATCGCTCAGTGGGAACTTAATCTTAGGCAGTACAGACGGATTAAGCTGCTTAAAGACTATGACTGCACCATTGACTACCACCGTGGTAAGGCCAATGTGGTGGCTAATGCACTGAGCCATAGGGCTATGACTGATTTGAGGGCAATATTTGCTCGCTTAAGTTTATATGATGATGGTAGTTTATTAGCCGAGATTCAGGTTAAGCCGTTATGGCTTGAGCAGATTAAGGGTAAGTAGTTGGATGATGAGTCGTTAGATCTTCGATTCCGACAGATTGAGGGTGGTAGTACTATAGATTTTGGACTGAACAGTGATGGGGTACTCTATTTCCATGGGAGAATTTGTTTTTCGAATGATACTGATTTGAGATAGGCCATACTGAGAGAGGCGTATAGTAGCCCTTATGCTATGCATCCTGGCGAAAATAAGAAGTACCAAGACCTGCGTGAGTTATATTGGTGGCCAGGGTTGAAACGTGAGGTTACTGAGTTTTTGGGCACATGTTTAACTTACCAGTAGGTTAAGGATGAGCATCAGTTACTTTCGGGTTTGCTGCAGCCAGTTAAGATTCCTCTTTGGTAATGGGAGCACGTAACTATGGATTTCATTAATGGGTTGCCTCTAACACCCACTAAGAATGATTCAATATGGGTCATCGTAGATTTATTGACCAAGTCCACCCACTTTATACCGGTTCGTAATGATTATTATATGTAGAAGGTGGCAAAGCTTTATATTTATGAGATAGTGAGACTGCTTATGGTACCGATTTCGATCACCTCTGATAAGGATCCTCGTTCCGCATCTCAGTTTTGGAGAAGTTACATAAGGCTCTAGGTTCAAGGTTGGACTTTAGTACTGCATTCCATCCTCAGACCGATGGTCAGTCTGAGAGGGTGATTCAGATACTGGAGGACATGTTGAGGCACTACCGCTCTTATCCTACTCATATTGTCCCTGTTCAAAGATCGAGGTTAGGCCAGATTTGACCTTTGAGGAAGAGCCGGTTCAAATTCTGGATTGCGACTTTAAGGTTCCAAGAAGGAAATCCATTCCACTGGTAAAGGTTCTATGGCGTAATGATAGCACTGAGGAGGCCGCATGGGAGCCTGAGGATGCGATGTGTCAGTAGTGTCCTCATCTGTTCTGATCAGGTAAATTTTGAGAACGAAATCTTCTTTAGGGGGTAGAATTGTAACGCCCCAAAATTTTAATTTTGGGTATTTTGAATGTGTGACACAAAATATCTATCTACTTTAGTGGTTATGTGTTCTGGGTGTGTTTGGGAGGTCCCAAGTTCAAGCCAGGACTTAGGCAAATTTTGGTATTTTTATGAATAAGCCCTATCTTTGTTCAGTAGCCTTTTAAGTAAAAGTTGGCAAATAATTAACAGAATGGGTTTGCTGCTCCAGTGGATAAGTGGAGTGTTGGTGTGAAGGAGATCCAGTGTTCAGATCTTGGCGTAGGCATTATTTTTGATTGTGCGTCCAGGAGAGTTTGAGATGGACTAAAAATCTGAGTAGTTGATTTAGTGCGGAGTTTGATGGAGAGAAATAAGGGATTGGGGTGGTTATCAACTATTATGTTCATATTTTTTTCCTTTTTTTTTTTACTTTCCCTAAAAATCCCTCCACCGTCTTGCCATTTTTCATTTCATTGCTGCCGAATTTTTACTCCCTTTCACCCTTCATCTTCTTAATTTTTCTTTTCCCACTTTGCCTCATGTCGCTCCACATTTTTCTGCGGTCGTTCGATAAGTTTTAGATAAGTGATTCATCCATGTTTGTTAACGTTCTTCTAAAGTGTTTTGTTTATGCCAATTATGGGAGGATTCAAGGGCTCGTAATCACCAATTGGAGTCTTAATTTTTGTGGGAATTACTGTTCATCAGTTGAAGGTAAGGTTTAGTCGCTTATGGGTTAAAACCTTGATACGAGTTTGATTTGGCACCAAACAAAACCAGGTGTGTACCCGAAATGCAGAAAATGAGATTCGGTGAAAAGCTGAAATTACTTGTTGTTTGGACAGCAGTAGTAGGCTAAATTTGAATAATCACCATAAATTGTGGAAATCAAATTAGAGGATGAACAAAATATGGAATTAAAGCTTATTGAGACTAGTTTCTCATAGAAGAAACGGTGTAAGTAATGGAATTTTAAATCGTGAGATATAATAAGTTTTGTGAGACAATGTCAGAATGAATTCGGGTTCCCCTGTTCTGACTTTGGAAAATCATCAAAAATTGGAGAAAAGAAATGGTAACATCATCTAATTTTTTTACTAAGAGATAATTAATTTTTAGCAAAGAAAGGTCGAAGCTATCAGACAATAGAACAGGGGTAAGTTTGAAGATTTTACTGTACTTACTGGCTAAACCAAAAATTCTAAAAATTTTATGGTAGAAAGGTATTTGAGTTTAGTTTCAAATACATCAAGCACACGTTAATTTGAATTTTTGTAGCTCAAGATATAAATAATTTAGTAATAGTGACCCAAGTAGACAGCTTTGAAGGAACATATAAGTAAATAGTGAAAACATATATGAATATTTAGCTAGCACGGGTTACATTAAAAATGGACCACGTGGCTAAAGCTAATTTGGGCCGAGTGGGCCACACAAGCGTGTGGGCCCACACGGGCAGACCACATGGGCGTGTGAGCCCATTATCACTGAATTGATTACTAAGGTTGCACGGGTTGCCCAAGTCGACTGTGAACCTACTGTAGGATCGGTAAGCATCATTTAGACCCCTAATTGTACGAACTGACTGTTTGATTTATATATGTGTTGGGCATGATGATAATATGCTTGTATACTGAACTGGTTATATGTACTGATGTTCTAAGATAGCATGTCATGACTTGTATGTTGCATTGCATGAGGTTGGGTTAATTATATTTGGAGGAAGTGTACTGAAAGGCTCTTCAGCCTAACAAATTGACAGCTCAACTACAAATTACTGTTTTGTGCTGCATTCAGTACTACATGGAGTGTAGGGATGGATGGGTTGATTTGATCCCCACATGGAGTGTAAGGTTGGACGGAGATGGTGTGTAGAGTCTGGTTGGGTAGGACTTTGTTACTGAATACTTCATGATCAAGAATCGACATCTTGTGTTGGGCTAAGGCCCTCTTGCATATTTACTCTTGTACTAGATGGGCTAAGGCCCAAATTCTTCGATATTGAAAAGGGCTTAGGCCGGGATCGCTTTAATCAGTGCCTTGTGATTTGCTATTATTTGTTTTCTGTGGGATTACACACTGAGTTTTCGTAAACTCACCCCTTTTGTTTAAATGTGCATAGGTAATCCCCAGATCTAGACGGATTGGTGCGGTGGAGGACTCGGTGGTGACCACGGTTTTGGACTTTCATGGTTTTTAACCCATATTTTCAATAATTGGTTTTATTTCTCTTCTATTTTTACTGGCTAATTTTTTGGGTTGTAATTGGACTTTCAGACTTTGGTTTTGGGTTTTAATTGTCTTTACCTTATGAATTGCAACTGCTAGTAGTAGGAAACCTCGATTTTCAAAAGAAACAAATGTTTTTCCTAAACGTACGATTGTTCAATATGTTTTAACAGCTTCCGCAGATGAATAACGTTTTGAAACTATCGATTAAATGAGCAACACAATTTTGGAACTAATAAGATATTAAGATAAGGAATTCAATGGAAATGGTTTTAACGAGACGACACGGTTTTCAAACACCCTACAATGTGACATCGCTAGATTTAGCCATAACATCTGGGCCGATTTTGGGTGTTACATCCCGGTATTGGCTTACTTGAACTTCCCAATATTGACTCACTTGAACTTCCCGATATTGGCTCATTTGAGCTTCCCGTTATACAGCCCAGATAAGCTTTTCGTTATACAGCTCAGATAAGCTTCCCGTTACATGGCTCACATGAGCTTACCGTTATATAGCTTGAAAGAGCTTCCCATTTATGTGTTCGTATGAGTATTCTCGAATGTGAATTGACCGATTACAGATTTGTACACTTCGTGTGTACTACTCGTGTATCCATCGATATTTTAAATAATTCAACCGAAAAAATTCTTATATGAAACAATATGAGTACGAAATGAATTATTACCCGTATATGCCTGAAATACATGAAATTGATATTACATGACATGTTGAAATATGAGATAGAAGATACATGTGTATGAAAATTGCACGATGACTAAGTACATTAGTAATTACGAAATATTACCGAATATATATATACTGAAATACATGGAAATGATGGTACATGATATATTGATATAATGAAATGAATGATATATGTTTATGAAGAAAGCGGTAAGAGAATGATATGTATCACGATATGTACATATGTGAATATTTTGATATGATGATACAAGGAAATTATGTAAGTTGAAACGAGTAATAAACTCAATTGTGACATGTCTAGAAAATAAATTTATCAATGTTGAATTTATATAAAATATATGCAAGTACACTATCAAGTGTTGTTGTTTGATGCTTAGGCAAATGCCAAGCTATTGGTTAAATGGTAAAATGTTTATTTATATGATGCATTGAAAGAGTAAGTACTCAAATGAAAATATGCTAGTGCTCATAAAAGAGTGGTAAGGTTTAAGTTATGCACTTTCTTATGAAATGACTTATCATGTGATTAATTCGAAAAGGTTATGTTTAAATGCACTAGCTTGTGGTTATGATTAAATGATATGCTTATGACTGGTGTGTTATGCATATGGAATGAGTGTAGAAAGTAAAGAAATGAAAATGAAAATAAAGAAATTTGGAAGAGTTAAAGTTGTTTAAAATCCTAGTATGCAATGAATATTATGTATAAGTGATGCTGTGGATTTATTCACCTTGTGAGTTGTTGAATATAATTTCATGAGTATTGTGGTATCAATATTGGATTATTCTTGATATGTATAAATTTCATATTTCAAATGAATTAATATGATTAAAGTTTATACGAGCTTACTAAGTATTTATTGCTTACGAATTTGTTTTTCTTTACTTTTTAGTTTATCGGAAGCTCGGTCAGGTTGGAAGCTTAGCGGAGCTATATCACACTATCCATCGATTCTATTGGTACTTTTGAATATTTTCATTATGATTATAATGGCATGTATAGGTTATTTTGACTAATCTTGGCTTATATATGTTTTATTGAGATTAGCCACTCATTTGACTTGTGTTTTGGCACATTTTGGTTTGTGCACATTTACGTTATGTGGTTGATGTGTGGTTTGGTTTATGGATGTTTAGTGAAAGGTAAAGTGTTTGCTAAATGTGCATTTATATACACGTGTTTTGGTATGCAATAAACTGGTCTTGAATCAGTACCTTGATATGTAAAATATATATATAACTAAATATGTTAGTATTTGAATTAGATTTTGGTTTCAAATGGTAAGTTTTGTTAGTTAAGTAACTTGGTCTAAAATAATGCAAACTAGCTTGGTAAACCTTGGGTACAATTATGCATATAAGTTAGTTATATATATATGAATATAGTGAATACATAAACATACATGTTATAATATGTCATTTGAGGTGCTTAAAAGAATGTTAGTTGTATGTGAAGATATTATATATTTAAGGCATGATTCAAGCTTGTTTTGAATGTCTTGTTATGGCTTGTTGTTGTGTAAAAAAATTTTGGATTAGGTTGAAGACAAGTTAGGTGTGAAATGTGGCATAGAAATGGCATATTTTCGTCCACACGAGCAGAGACACGGGTGTGTGACACACGGACAGGTGACATGGTCGTGTGTCCCCTGTATTTTTTTAAAAAAATAGAACAAGATAGAATGCTCACACGGCCTAGCAAACGGGTGTCTGGCTTGGCCTTGTGACCCCAACACCTTAGTAATAAAAGTCAGTATGCTCACACGACCTAGCACACGGGCGTGTGGCTTGGCCGTATGACCTAATTCAAAGAGCTCACATGTTTGGACATGGGTTGGGACACGATCGTGTGTCCCTATTTCAAATATCCACTGGCCTTAGACAAAGGCGTGTCTCTTGACCGTGTGAGACGGGCGTGTGTCCCCTGCGCCTTTAAAAAATTTGAATGTTTTTCAAAAAATTTTATGAGTACCCGATTAAGTCCCAACTTGTGTCTAATGTATATTTTGGGCCTCAAGAGCTCGTATAAGGGACTTTAAGCTTGATTTTGATTAATTTCTAGTATGAATGCTAAATGAAATAAAATGTCTAATAATTGATCTGTAAATTTTGGTAATATTCTATAACCCTGTTTTGACGCCAGATACGGGTTAGAGGTGTTACATAAGTGGTGTGTAGGCATGGATGGGTCTTTAACACCCTATATGGTGTGTTGGGATGGTCGGAGATGGTATGTAGTGGATGGGGGTAGGATTGTAATTTGCATATGACTCTGATTCTGTATGAGACATTCGTTAGCATCTGTTCTGCTATGTATTAAGCATGTATTGTTGTTTCTGTTAAGTTACACACTGAGTTATAAAAACTCACTCTCTGTTTGTTTGCTAATTTCAGGTAACCCTCAGACTTTGGGAGTCAGTGCGACGGGAGCTCGGTTGTGTTCATTCCTCATTAAACTTAATTTAACTTAATTTTAAATTTATTTAAAATTTCTGGATTGAGAATTTTGTAATTTTGGACTCTCTGGACTTTTGGGATTATTTTTGGATTTCGATTTTTATTTTGGGTTGTGGCATGACATTCGATAAACTGATTTTTCGAAAAATGACTATGTTTCTAATATCAACTGTTTTTTTAAATAAACTTGAATTTCCAAAATATAACGTCTTAAGAACTTCTACCGCAACTTATTCGATTTCTTTAGAAAATCTAATCAATTAAAGGTTCTAACTATTATGTATGACAAACGTTTTATTTAAAACAAGCTTTTAAACAGCAAAGGTTCGCAATGTTTTCAAAGAGTTAAAATCAGATTTATAACTTTGTTATGTAACATTTCCAGATTTAGCATAATGTCTAGGCCAGGTCTGGAGTGTTACATTTAGTGGTACTAGAGCCAGGTTGTAAAACTCGAGCTGTGAAATTTTGGGTTCAAAATTGTATTTGCAAAAAACTATTTTTTCTAGTAAAGTTTATTTTTGAATCTAAAAAGTAAGTTGTGGAACACCGAGCCTCCGCGTCGATCCTGTAAATACTTCTAACTTAGAAATAATTTAGTTAGTAAACTCAGAAACAATTTTAACAGTACTAAGCTAGTTAGAGATTGAAAATTTTTGAAATTTTTGAAATTTCTAAAATTCCTTCTAATACTTATTTGAAGCATAAAATACTTGCTAATAAACACTAAAACTGATACATAAAACTTTGTAATGTAGATAAATCTGTGCATACAATGAGTGCTCATGGAAATTATGGTCGTGATACTCATGGACGCAACGGACATCGTAGAAGGACTCAAGCTGAGTCATTTCTTCGTAGAGGCCATCGTGGAACTTATGGCCATGATACACTCAAACTTTCTATCTTCCAATTTATCTTCTTTATTCACTTCCTTAATCTTTGATTTATTATTTTATTTTACTTATTTATTTTAAATTTTTTATCTGACTTGGATTCAATTTCGTTTCAGGTTGTGTCAAAATCCAAATTTCTTTCCGAACGTCTAGAGCCCTAAGTCAAATCTGCGACTTTGACAAACTTTACGATCCGCTTTTGCATTCATCCTTCTCATCTTTAATCATTTGGTATCAGATTTGGGCATTTTAGGTGTTCTTTTTATTTTATAAATTGATTTCTAGAAAAGAGCCTCAAAACAATTTTTACCCCTATAGTTTTCAGAAAAAAATATTTTTCTATCGGTAAATGATTTTCAAATGATCCAAAATTTCACATACTATTTCTTGGAACTATTTTAGAGTATAAAAAAATATCTCCCACAAAAAGTGATAAAAAAGTAAAAAAAATAAAAATAAAAAATTATTTTGTGGGTTAAATTTTGTGCCAAAAATTTCCAAATAATTTGCATTATTTGAGGAGGCTCCAGTTTATATTTTGTGATTTTTGAAAATCGAGAACACCTAGAACGAAGTTTGTAAAGTTACTTCGCAGTTTTTTGGGTTTCCGAGTTTTAGCAATTTTCATTGACTCTTAGCTTTAATTTTTCATTTGTTTTTACTTTTTATTTGTTCCTTTACGCATTCTAACACTTTCTTGTTTCTTGTGTTAGTAGGTTAAAGCACATTGCATATTCCTTCCTCCTTGCAACAAAATTCTTTGATGTCTAGCCTATTTTAGACTCGTAATGCTCTTAGGTTTGCTTTGTTAGCTTGATTCTAATACATTCTGATTGATTGATATCGACAATTTCTAAAAGACTCATAAGATTAATTCCTACCTCATTGAGAATTTGATTTTATTTCTGAGTTCGGTTTGCTTAATTTTTCTATTCTTGAGTGTTGTGTTCGTTTCAAGCTTTCATAATGATTCGCAATACTATGATTGGGGAGTTGAGAAGGGATCAAGAGGTTTGAAATGCTCGAGATCAGCAACGTGACACTATTCTAGACACGATCAACAAAAGTTTAGAATGTCTAAGTACAAAAATTGAGCGTCGAAATCGAAATTGGGAAGATAAGATTGATCAGCCTTATCTTCGTGCAAATAATGCTTGATGTGTCTCTCATGCAAATGATGAGACTTTGGTTAATAATAACCGTAGGCAACATTTTTTAGCTAAACCAAAGTTCAACATTCCACCATTTCGAGGGAAGTATGATCCCGAAGCATATTGTGAGTGAGAATTAAAAATTGATCTATGCTTCATTACTATAAATGTCGAGAAGAGGAAAAAGTCCAATTGGCGACCCTTGGATTTTTAGATAATGCGTTGAGTTGGTGGATTCAACTTGGAATTGATTGTCAAAGAAACCACAAAAGGGTAATTGAAATATGGGACGAGTTGAAGCAAATGATGGAAAGCGTTACGTTCCTTCTCATTACTATAGAGAGGTCCCAACGAGACTTCAACGCCTTGTTAAAGGTAATGGATCTGTTGATGAGTACTTTAAGGAGATGGAGATGCTTATACAAAGAGAAAATATAGAAGAGGATGAAGAAACTCCCATGGTACGATTTGTAGATGGCTTAAACATTTTGATAGCCAATGCTCTTAATCTTCACACCTATATTGATCTTGAGGAGATGGTACACAAGGCAATTGAGATTGAGCAACAATTTCAGCAACATGAATCTCATCCATTTGGAGCATCACACTATTATCGAGGTATAAGTTTTAATTCTACTTTTAAGAATTTGAAACCTCCTTATGCTACTAATAAGTTGCTGCCAAAATATGCTAAGATTAAACCTTTTGAGTAGAAAAGTGGGGTTCCTACAAAACATTCCTCTACATTTTTCAAGCAGCCCATTTTTACTAATTTTTCACCAAAATAACAAATAGCTCATGACATTGAATGTTTTAAGTGTAAAGGGCATGGGCACTATAGTCATGATTGTGCCAACATGAGACTTTTGTTGATCAAAGAAGATGGCAAACTTTGTGAACCGAAAAAAGATGATAATGAGAATTTTTTCCTCAAATCTATGGAGTTAGATGAGATAGAAACGTCATGTTCTCCTATTGAGATATATTGTATTAAATTGAATATTCATAATACTTGTGAGGGGGATATGGGAAGTGAGGAAGAATCATGCGAAAAGACAGAGAGAAAAGAGACCTTTAGTGATAAAAGTCTACTTAATGGTCCAAATTTGGTGAGTAAAAATCCAAATAAGTTAAAATTGGAGAGTTCTGAAGTGAAAAAAGAAAATGAAAACCAAGAAAATACCCATACAAAAGTAAGGAATGATTATGTTTTAACTAATTCTAAATTAAATTTGTTTAGTGGTGTTTCTTTGTTACAAGATTTCAAGGATCCATTGACAAATTCTCAATTATATTACTCTACCATCGATAGACAATTTTACTTGTAGGAAAGAGCTAAAGATACGGGGATGAATCTTCTTGAAAAAGGGGGGAATGATGCGAGTCTCAAGGCACAACTTCAGACCCATGAATGTGATGAATCTTTTTGAGGAAAGGGAGAATGATACATGCACGGATGGGTGAAATTTATTATATTCCAATCACCAAAACTGCCAATTTTCAAGCTTGGGAAATCAGCAGACTTGCGATGACTTTTTGGATGGGATCTTGGAATTTTTGGGTTGAGATGTCTGCATGATGCTTTAGGATCTATCTCTTATCTTCAAAACGCATTTTGAATCACTCGATTTTGAGTTCAGGAGCTCAAGTTATGACAGTTTTAGTGAAGATTGCGCGAATAGATTTTTTGAACGGGATTATAACAGGAATTACGAGTTTCGGGCTTTTAATTCGAATTTAAATCATATTGGGTTTGAGTTTTAGGCTTATTTTTATTATATATGAGCCCAATACTGTATTTACCATCTCTATTTATTTTATTATTATTTTATTCTTAATTTTTTATAATTATTAATTTTTTTAAGATATTTAGGAGTTTTATGTTAACAAGAAAGTTTAGTTTAAAACTACTTACTGTTTAGATTAAATTAGGGTTCTAGTATACTTACGATTTTTATTTAGATTTATTTAGCTAGTGTATATATAGTCCTTTGCATTGTACACAATTTATTCAATTCATTATTATTCTATTTTTCTTTTGAGTTAATAAGCTCCCTCTGGGTTTTTCTTTCTTAAGAATTTCTCTTGAGTTTCTTTTAGAAGAGTTTTAACAATCTTTTTAGATTGTGGGTTTCAAACTTTTCTTTGCCAAGGTTTCTATCTTGCAAGGGAAATTAGAGCCGCTTGAAAAGGTTTGTGGATTCTTCGTTTTTCCAAGGCTTCTTAGGACTTCTACACGCCACGTTCTATCTTTCCATTTATCTTCTTTATTCGCTTCCTTAATCTTTGATTTATTATTTTATTTTAGTTATTTATTTTAATTTTTATCTAACTTGGATTCAATTTCGTTTCAGGTTGTGTCAAAATCCAAATTTCTTTCCGAATGTCTAGAGCCCTAAGTCAAATCTGTGACTGTGACAAACTTTACGATCCGCTTTTGCGTTCATCCTTGAGTAAAAATTGAAGGGTGTAGTATCTCTGCTTCGCAATGAGGCATATTAGTGGTGGTTAACGATTTAGGAGGGTACTCTGCTAGACCGAATTAATTGGGATTATTTTAAGAGCACCTTCCAGAGTAAATATGTGGGGGCAAGTTATGTAGCTGCTCGTAGACGTGAGTTTATGAACCTTAATCAAGGGGAAAGGATTGTGGTCGAGTATGAGGCTGAATTTCTGAGACTGGGTCGTTATGGTCGTGGGATGGTGTCGACTGAATATGAGAAGTGTATCTGCTTGAAAGAAGGATTAAGGGATAATCTAAGCATTTTGATAGGTCCAAAGAGGGAGCGGAAATTCACAGTCTTGGTGGACAAGGTGAAGATCACTGAGGAGGTTAAGCGCATTAAGCGAGAGAATAAAGATCGTGAGAGGGGTAAGAATAAGAGGGATTCGGAGCCCTCTAGTTCTGTTCAAAAGCCTAAGTAATAGGCCAGGTCTGACAGGCCTTCGAGAGTTGAGGCTCCAGTTACTTCTACTGTGGCTCAGTCGTGTGGAGACTGTGGTAGACGCCATCCAAGCGAATGTTTGAGGAGGTTCGAAACGTGTTTGCGATGTGGGTCGGTAGAACACTATATCAGAGATTGCCCTTAACATTTTGATTGGATGCAAGCTCCAGCTCTGGTATTTGTTCAGCCTCAGCGGGCAGTTCAGCAGCCACCTAGGGGCCGTGGTCCGGCCAGGGGTGGTAATGGTATGGGCAAGGGCAGAGAGCACCGGACAGAGGTGTTAATCAGACTGAGGCAAGGCAGCCTGCGTTGGTTTATGCTACTAGACGTCGTGAGGACAGAGATGTTGCTGATGTGATTATCGATACGTTCTTTATTTATGATGCCCTTTATTTTGCATTGATAAACTTAGGGTCAACCCATTCCTATGTAGCTAGCTCTACTTCTGTAAACTTGGGGATTTCGGTTGAGAGCACTTCCAGTGAGATTATCGTACTTAGCCCGTTGGGCCAGTCTGTTCGAGTTAATAGACTGTATAGGAACATACCGTTGGAGATACAAGGGGTTGTGTTTTCAGCTAATTTGATAAAGCTACCATTTGGAAAATTTGATTTGATTCTAGGAATGGACTGGCCCATGGAGCATCGGGCCAGTTTGGATTGTGCTACTAAAAGGGTAGTTCTAAGATCAGAGAATGATGTTGAGGTGGTTGTCTTCAATGAGCGTCAATATTATTATCCAATATGATCTCTGCTCTTGTGGCTGAAAAGCTAGTTCGTAAAGGGTGCGAAGCGTATCTAGCTTTTGTGAGTGACTCAGCTTCTGTTGTTTTATCTTTTGGGGACTTTAAATGGTTAAAGAGATTTTGCATGTTTTTTCTGAGGATTTACTAAGTTTGCCTTTAGATTGGGAGGTCGAGTTAGGTATTGAGCTTCTACCGGGTACAGCTCTAGTGTCCATCGTTCCTTATTGTATGGCACCGAAAGAGCTTGTGGAGTTAAAGGCTCAGCTTCAGGAACTACTTGATCGTGGGTTTATTTGTCCTAGTGTATCTCCTTAGGAGGCATCGGTGTTATTTGTGAAGAAAAAGGATGGTACCATGAGAATGTGTATCGACTACCGTCAGTTGAATAAGTTAACAATGAAGAACAAGTACCACTTCCAAGGATCAACGATTTGGTTGATCAGCTTCATGGGGCTTCTATGTTATTAAAGATCGATGTCCATTCTAGGTACCATCAACACAAGTTTAAGGTTGTTGATGTCCATAATATTGTTTTTAGGACTTTTTATGGGCACTACGAGTTCCTAGTCCTGCCCTTTGGTTTGATGAATGCTCCGGTTGCATCCATGGATCTTATGAATCGAGTTTTTCAATCATACTTGGATTGATTCATCATAGTCTTAATTGACAACATTCTGGTATACTCTAAGACTGAAGATGATCATGATGAGCATCTTAGAGTAGTTCTTTAGATACTTCGAGAGCAGTAGCTCTACGCTAAGTTGAGCAAATGTGAATTTTGGTTGAGGGAAGTAACTTTTCTGGGGTATGCGGTTTCTACAGAGGGGATCTGAGTTGATTCTAGGAAAATTGTGGCTGTGCTTGAGTGGAAACAACCTAGGAATGTTTTTGATATTCGTAGTTTTCTTTGACTTGCAAGTTATTATCGGAGATTTGTCGAGGGGTTCTCGTTAATTGCAGCTCCTCTAACTAAGTTGTTGTGTAATAACACTCCATTTGTCTAGACTGATGAGCAGCAATCGAGCTTTGAGAATCTTAAATCTCTTTTGACTCAGGCTCATATTCTGATACAGCTTGAATCTGGTAAGGAGTTCATGGTATATAGCGATGCATCTCATCTCATCCCGGTTAGGCCAATGTGGTGGCTAATGCTCTGAGTCGTAGGGAAATGTCTGATTTGAGGGATGTTTGCTCGCCTAATTCTGTTTGATGATGAGACTCTGTTAGTCGAGTTACAGGTTAAGTCGAATTGGATTAGTCAGATTCGGGATAAATAGTTGGGGGATGATTCTCTAGTTCTGCAATTCCATTAGGTAGAGAAAGGTAGTACATCTGATTTTGGGCTGAATAGGGATGGGGTTATGTGTTTCTAAGGGCGAATTTGTGTACCTAATGGTTCTGATTTAAGTCAATCTATTTTGAAGGAAGTACGTATTAGCTCTTATGCTATGTATCACGGTTGCAATAAGATGTATAACGATCTTCGTGAGCTATACTAGTGGCCTGGTTTGAAACAGGAGGTAAGAGATTTAGTTTCTCGTGTCTGACGTGCCAGAAAGTTAAGGCTGAGCATCAGTTGCCTTCGGGTTTGTTTCAATCCATTAAGATTCCCACGTGGAAATGAGAGTGTGTGACTATAGACGTCGTTAGTGGGTTGCCCTTAACGCCTACTAAGAAGGATTCTGTATGGGTCATCGTAGACTAGTTGACCAAGTCTGTCCATTTCATACTTGTTCGGACAGATTACTCTCTTTAGAAGCTGGCCAAGTTATATGTTTCGAATATCGTGAGATTTTATGGAGTTCCTTTCTCGATTATTTTTTATAGAGATCCTCGTTTCACTTCTTAATTTTGGAGGAAACTTCATGAGGCTCTGGGTTCGAGGTTGGCCTTCAGTAATGCATTTCTTCCTTAGAAAGATGGTTAATCTGAAAGGGTGATTCAGATACTGGAGGATATGCTTTGGAGTTATGTGATCGATTTTTGAGGTAGTTGGGAGGATTTTTTTCCGTTAGCCAAGTTCGCCTATAATAACAGCTTCTAGTCCAGTATTTAGATGGCACCTTACAAGGCTCTATATGGTCGTTAGTGTCGTACTCCATTGTGTTGGACTGAGTTGGGTGAGCGAAGGGTTTTGGGTCTTAACTTGGTTTCTGAAACTTAGGATAAAGTTAGACTAATTCGGGATCATCTTAAGGAAGCTCCTAACAGACAGAAGTCTTCTACAGATCTGAAAATGAGGGATATTAAGTACCCCATGGGTGACTATGCATTTCTTAAGGTGTCTCCATGGAAGAAAGTTCTACGGTTTGGACATAAGGGCAAGTTGAGCCCTAGGTTCATTGGGCCATATCAGATTCAGAAACGTGTGGGACCAATTTCTTATCAGTTGGAGCTACCTCTGGAGTTAGACTGTATCCATTATGAGTTTCACGTCCCTATGTTAAGGCGGTATTAGTCAGACCTATCTCATATTGTTCCTATTGAGGAAATTGAGGTTAGATCAGAATTGACGTTTGAAGAGGAGCCAATTCAAATTTCGATTCAAGATGTTAAGGTCTTGAGGAGGAAATCTATTCCGTTAGTTAAGGTTCTGTGGCAGAATCATGGAACTGACGAAGCCACGTGGGAACCTAAAGACTCTATTTGTCAGCAATTTCTCCATCTGTTTGAAGCAAGTAAATTTCGAGGTCAAAATTTCTTTAGGGTGGAGAGTTGTAACGTCCCAAAAATTTACTCTTTAATTTGATAAAATTCGTTACAATTAAGTCTTGGTACCTGTGGCTAAGAGCTTTGTTGGTGTGTTTCAGGTCTTGTGTTCAAATCTTTGAGAAAGCATTTTTATGAATTTCGTTTTATGTATTCAGCTGATAGAAGTTGAGTTAAATTTAACTTGGGAAATCTGTTGGAAGTGGATGAGATTTCGGGATTATGGGTAGTTGGATTTCATTTTGATTTAATATTAAAGAGTTTTATTATAGAAAAAAAAGGGGGATGGTTATTTTTATTAGTTCTTTATTTCTTTTATTCTTCTAAAAGAAAAAGGGACTGCTCCCAAATTTTGTTGGTTTTTTCCCACGTCTATTCCTATTGTTCCCCAATCCACGCCGCCATTCCCAACTCATTCCCAATTCCTTTTAATTGATTTTTCTTTGTTCCTTTCTTTCTTTCTTTTTCTTTTTGTTAGTTCTTTGTCCCTTAAATTTTGTCTTTATTCTTCTTTAATCGTGGGGCTGCTATTAATTTGTGAGATAATCGTTCAATTTTCTTTAGCTGCAAATCTAAGGGTAAGATGTTTAAGTTTAGTATTTGTTTTATGTGTTATTTGTAGGCGTGTTAGGCGTTGGTTTACATTAAATCAGTATAGTGGGTATTGTATTGATTTTGATGTGTTTGTTTTAGGAGTGGTACAAGAAGGAGTGGACAACCCTCCAGTGACTTGAGAATTGTGTAGTAGTCATTCGTTGAATCGGTAAGCACGTGGATGTATTTTTGAAAGGTTTTTTTAGTTGATTATGGGTGATTAAATATTAGAGTTTTGTAAATCATTACTAAAATCGATTGTGTTAAATTGGCCATTTAGGTGTGGAATTACTTGTGTCCGAGTTCGTTTCCAGGAATTACTAGGTGTGTAACGGGAAACCTAAAACACAGCAAACGACGAAAGCCAAAATTGAGGTCTATCGACGCCACACAGCCGTGTGATGGGCTGTGTTCGACACACAGTTGTGTGATAGGCAGTGTGTGACACACGATTTAGGCCATTTTGGGACTTGTGGGCCACACAGGTGTGTGTGGGTCGTGTGCCAGGCTGTGTGGGCCACATTGGCAAGGCCAATTTGGGCTGCGTGGGCCACACGGGCGTATGGGCCCAATATTCAAAATTTTTCCCTAGGGTCGTACATGTCATCCTAATAGACTGTGGGCCTTCCGTAGGGTCGGTATGTGGTTAAGTAAGCTATAAAGCATGGATTTTTTTAATCTGTTAGTATGGAACTTGACATAAATAACATTTAAATTCATGTATTTCGATGCGATATGTATGATCTGTTATGTATAGAGCATGTTCTAAATCTGTTATACGAGCATGTATGATATGTAAATTTTGGTACCTGTTATGTCTGTCATTTCCATTTATATCTGACTATGGTGTGGGATGTATATTACGTGGAGGAAGTGTTCTGAAAGAGACGATATCTCGCCCATTATACTGGCAACATGGTTGCAAATATTCTGGAAAATGTCTTGTCGATACTCAACGGTGTGCAGGGGTGGATAGGTCTTTAATACACTATATGGTGAGTTGGGATGGTCGGAGATGGTGTGTAGCGGATAGGGGTAGGATTGTAATTTGCATATGACTCTAATTCTGTATGAGACATTTGTCAGCATATGTTCTGCTATGTATTAAGTTTGTAGTGTTGTTTTTGTTGAGTTACACACTGAGTTATAAAAACTCACTCTCTGTATATCTGATAATTTTCAGTAACCCTCAAACTTAGGCGGGCTGGTGCGACGGGAGCTCGGTTGTGTTCATTCCTCCTTATACTTAATTTTACTTAATTTTAAATTTATTTCAAAATGTTGGATTGAGAGTTTTGTAAATTTTGGACTCTCTGGACTTTTGGGATTATTTTTGGATCTGAACTTTTTATTTTGGGTTGTGGCATGACATTCAATAAAATGATTTTTTGAAAAACGACTATGTTTCGGCGATCGACTATTTAAAAAAAAAACTCGATTGTCCAAAATATAACGTCTTAAGAAGCTTCGCTGTAACTTATTCGATTTATTTAGAAAATGTAATCAATTAACGGTTCTAACTATTAAGTATGACAAACGTTTTATTTAAAACGGGCTTTTAAATAGAAAAGGTTAACGATGTTTTCAAATAGCGAAAATCAAATTTATAACTTTGTTATGTAACATATCCAGATTCAGTCATAACGTCTAGGCCAGGTTTGGGTTGTTACATTTCCATCATTTTTTTATGGACTTTCAAGTAATGCATAACTACATTTCAATACTGTAAGCCACTTGTCCAAATTGACGACATATTCTTATATCGAAGATACGAGCATCAGTTGTTGTTAGCTACTGCACAAGTTGGTAATTGGAAAATCTTGCCAATAGATTTTGCAATAACTCCCAAATAATCTGGAGAAGACTAGGATTTCTTCTTAACCTAAGAATGCATGTTTTGTTGTAACTCAATGTTTGTATCATTGTCGATAGGGGCACCAGGATATAGACTACATTTGATTGACGTTCAAGCCTATGAGATCGTGCAAACCATAAGTATTGTTTATGTTATATAGGGTCTAGCTACATGGTTTGATACCATAAGGATGCGGAGCTACGACATGCCATTAACATTGGTATGTTGTGCATGGTATTTCTTTCCTATATAATAGTTTAACATATACATTTGGATCGCATTTCTTGAATACAATATTGATGGTCATCGACAAGGTACCAGCTCATTCAACATCGATTCCATGAAATGTTGGAGAGCCTACAAGCTGTAAACCGGCTAGGTGCAGTGTACCTCGATAGGATACCTAAAGAGAAGTAGACGCAATCGTATGATGGAGGACTATGATACGAAACATGATAACAAACCTAGCGAAATGCATTAATTCTATACGAAAGGGGATGCGTCATTTTCCGGTAACCTTGATGGTTGAGGAAATGTATTTTCGATTAGCAGTCTTGTTTACAAAGAGGGCTAAGACGTATGCAGGATAGATAAAAACGATCACGTTTGGTGCGAGTCGATGTTGAAATATATTGGGGAAAATGTAAAAAAAAAAGTGAACTCAATGTCATTAGTGTGTCAATCGTGACCAAATCTAATATTCCAGGTTACGGAGTCCCATAGACTCAACCAGGGAGTTATCGAGAGAGCATACTGCGTAGACATAAGACAAATGACCTGCGATGGTGGAGATTCCAAGCACTTTGTTATCCATGTGCACATGCAATTGTGGCATGTGCCTCAGCATGTGTAGATTGCATGACCTACGTTAACGAATTTTACAAATTTGAACGCGCATATAATGTTTGGAAATCTGAATTCCCACCTGTCTCTGATGAAAGCCTGTGGCCGCCTTCCTCGCATGCTCCTTCCGATTTGATACTGAATAAGAACTTCTGGTGCAAGCCAAAAGGTTGACCGAACACAACTCGAATACAAGGCAATACGGATATTCAGGAGCAAAGAGAATGATCGAGGTTATGCGATTACTGTTGAACCCAGGGCTTACGAAGCTAACATGTCCACACCTCTCGAGAGCATCGATGAGAAGAGCTAATTAAAAAACACTAACACATACAGTGAAAACACTAACTTATTCTTTTATTCATTAATTTTTTTATGTAAATTGTAAGTTAATATTAATTATTGAAGTAAGATATATTACAATACACAAGTAAAAATTTTATTTCCTTTCTTATACCTTGTCAACAAATCTTTGAGTTTTGAAAATATTGTATTTAACAAATGGATGGAGAAAACTTAAATGAAAAAGTAGCAAAAATGAAAAATAAATGTTACAAACTCACCATATGATATGACACAAAGCAAACCATTTTAATAAATTTGTTTTGTAGATTGTAAATAAGTGTCCCGAATATGTGCCACAACTAGGTGGGCGTTGGGCATGCCTAGGGTTCAGTCACACTATTTGGGTTGGCGACTCCTCATCGACTTCATCTTAATCTTCACGTGCATGTTGAGGTTGATTGTCATATTCATCTCCTTCCTTCTTGGTTAACTACATCTAGGTCCTAGTCACCCATCATACATCCCCCATGTTTGAGTCGGAGGTTGCGAAGATAACCCACATTGGTATAACAATGATGTTGGGGCTGTTTGAAACACTATCTATGGATAATTGTATGGTGTCACATAATTTTATTACGAATAAAAGGTGGGAATTGTCGGTGATACTGGATTTATCAGTGTTGCTGGCAACATTGGCATGTAATATGGCACGTAGGGAATGATTGTGCGTGTTGTGATTCTTGTGTAAAATAAACTTAGTTAGCATAAAAAAATATATGAACCATACTAACCGAGAGGTTGCACGACAATCGGGTCCTCCTATGGAGTTGGAACAGATATTGATCCCTTGGCGGCATCTTCCCCTGACCTAGGATGTAAAACCCCTTAGCCCAGCAGGAAGACATGGTGTGTATCAATCAGCCAGACAATCCTCCCGATGGACTAAGGCATTACTGATGGATTCAATCCTTTGAGTTAACTTAATCTTTTTAGTAAAAACAATTATGAAGATTTTCCTTAGTGTAAAAATCATTTCTCTTCTTTCATTTGATATTGTGACCTTAGAGAAAAAAAGTAAAAGTTATAAAAGAAAATTTTGTTACTCAACTACTGGCTAGCTATGGCATATATATATATATCAAAATCATAAAACTTCATGATTAGCAAATCAATAGGGTTTAACATACACTTTCAAAGAAAGGACAATTCTCATTTAAGATAGAACAATAGAACGATGTAGTTAACTGCAAAAGTTAAATACAAAACATATTTATACGGCATCCACCACATAGCCATGCATGATACAAAATAAACAAGTAGCTTACTCACAACCGCAACTCTGGCGTAGTCCCCTTCAATAGATAATTCTTCTACTATTAAAATACCTAAGAATGAATTTACCATATTGTTCGTTCAAGAAATATTTCTTCACTTTTTCAGATATGGAATTCGTGGTTTGTATTCTCTGACCACCGGCTTATGCTTTTTCTTGTTTTCCTCAATCCCGTCAATTTTCTCAATAGCTTCTAGATTCAACTCATTTTCAAGCTCGACTAAACCTTCCACACTTCGAACAGTGATTGCATGGACTTGCTCCTTTGTGTTGGTTTCAGTGCTACTAGGTAAGCCACCTTGTTGTCTCTCCAAAACCAGTTTAGCAAGCTACCCAATTTGATTTTCAAGCCCTTAAATCAATGCTTGTTGATTTTTTAGAGTTGTCTTAATGTTCTGAAATCTAGTTTCAGACACCAAAATAAATTTAGCTAACATCTCCTTAAGGTTTGGTTTCTTTTCTTGTTGATAAGGTTACTGAAAACCTGGAGGAGATCATGACCTTTGATTACCATGACCACCCCAATAGAAATTTGGATGATTATTGCTATAGGGATTGTTCTGAGGTCTAGAATTAATACCCATAAAATTGATTTGGTCATGCTTCATGTTAAACTTGAACAGAAAACTTTCTAGATTGATCATCCCCGCTCCAGTTGCATCGCATTTCATTACCTAATTCACTTGCTTAGAAAAATTCAACCCATCAATTTTCTTACCAAAAGTTTCAACCTGACTTGCCAATATAGAAACTGCATCATTATAAAAAAAAACTCCAGCTGTCTTGGCAGGTTTTACTCTCATAACTTGCCACTAAAAATTGTTCAGTGTCATCTCCTCAAAAAACTCTTAGGCTGCCTCAGGTGTTTTGTTATTCAATGTTCCGCTAGTCGCTGCATCAAGCATCTGTCTAGTTGAGGGGTTCAAACAACTGTAAATAGTTTGACCTTGGAGCCATAAAGGTAGTCCATGATGAGGACACCTTATCACTAAATCCTTAAATCTATCACATGTATCGTAAAGTGTCTCAACATCAAATTGAACAAAAGAAGAGATATCATTCCTCAACTTAGCTATTTTAGTTAGTGGAAAATATTTCAACAAAAACTTCTCAGCCATTTGAGCCCAAGTAGTGATGGAACCCCGTGAAAGTGAATTCAACAGTTGTTTTGCTTTGCTCCTTAAGGAGAATGGGAACAACCGTAAGCGTATGGCATTCTCAGTAACCCCATTAATCTTGAAAGTTCCACAGATCTTTAGAAAATTAGCTAAATAAGCATTCGGATCTTCATCTTACAACCCATCAAACTGAACATTCTATTGCACCATCTAAATTGTGTTTGACTTAATCTCAAAATTGTTTACAGCAATAGTCAGTCTGACAATACTCGATTCAACCCCAATCAGAGTGGGCTTAGCATAGTCATACATAGTCCGAAGAGCAGGATGTGCAAGATGCTACTGATTAGCAAGATTATTATCCATCTCCTCAGTAATGTCCTTTTACTCTTGATCATCTATTACAATATGTTGACCTTGCCTTACTTCTCTAACTTCTCTTCGATTTTTGCGAGTAGTTTTTTCGATCTCACTATCAAAAACTAACGGTTCAACAGGTTTCCTCTAGTCATAAACAAAAAGAACCTGTCATAATCAAACAAAGGAAAAATTAGAATGTAAAAATTTAAATTAAAAAAATAAAAATGGCTAAATTAATAGAAATATTTTTTTCCTAATACTCTAGTCCCCGACAAAGCGCCAAAAACTTGATACGTCGCGAAACTAACTAAAAATTCGACTAAGGCAAGCGCACGTATCAATTAATAGTATAGCTATGATGAGTAAAGATATCGTTCCCACAAAGACTAAAAGTACTAGTAAATATTGTATTTCTATTATTTAACCGATAAATTAGAGTGATTGATTAAAAACTAAAATTAACTAAATTAATTAACTAACAAACACGACAAAGAAAAAATCATGAAAATAATCGACTAACAACCAAGAAGCAAAATAATACCCAAGAAAGAATTCACCTAGATTTCATCTGTCACTATCAACCTAAATTATGCAATTTCTTTACTCAGTATCTTGATCAACAGAAATCCCTAAATTAGGCTAATATCTCTTTTGAGAGTAAGAACAACTGACTCTAGGTTGATTAATTGAAATTTTTTTCTAATTAAAATCCCTATTATCACATTAACTCAAACTATGGATTCCCCTATTAGATTTGACTCTAACCCTGTGGATTTATGTTTTCCTATTTCTATGATTGCATGCAACTCCACTCAATTATGCAATATATACTCTTAAAAAAAGTCAATTCTTCCTCTGATTTAAGCACATCAAACATGGATCACTAATCTATAAATATCAAACCAAGAAGTAAGCACACAAATTAAAAAAGTCTGTTCATCTCCTTAGGTATTTAGAAAATTAGTTCATACTTGAAAATTAAAAAATCCAAGATACAGTATAACCACAAGAAACAAAGAAACACATGATGGTTTCCTAAGAAATCAAATGCAAATCTTCAATCTTGATGGAAATCTCTTTTAGAATCGAATTTAATGGTGTTTTTCGAGTTCTTTTCTTGAATATTCTATGAAAGCTCACTCTTATCTTCTTATTTTTGTCATATATACATCTTAAAATGCCTGAAAAACTTTAAAAAACATGATTTCCCACAATTTAGGGTGCAAATTCACAAAATTGACATGGCGTACCACTTGGTCGTATGGCTCATACAGCTATGTGGCCAAGCTGTGTGGAAAGGGTCAGGCCATGTGGCTCTTGTAACTTCTTTTGATTTTCTAATTTTCTCTCGTTTTTCGCTCATTTTCTCCCAAATGTTCTCCTAAGTATAAAACATGAATTTAATGGATTAGGAGCATAAAATTCACCATTAACATCAAAAAATCACCTAAAAATGCATTAAGAACGTGGTTAATATATGTTACTTTTAGCACTTATCATCTCTCACGTAGCGAGTAAGTCTGACAAATTCATGCTTATATTCCATTACTGACATTCGTCCTTGTCTGAGATATGGAAACTCCTCCTTCATTCGCTCAACATACATCTGGATTAACATATTTTTCTCTGAATTTTGTTAAGAAAAATTCTCAATCTATTAGCCCTTTTGGGGTCACACTTATCAATGTTTCCCACCATTGATACGTTTCCCCTTCCAGCAACGAAATACCGCATAAGAGGCTATCTTGGAGAGCACTTCAGCTCTGAAATTACTCTACATACACAAGATAGTCATTTCTCTGCTGTCGCGAAATCATCACTCTTTTCTCCTAGAAACTCTTTAGCACCACGCTTATGTATCTCTCTCACAGGATCTCCATTAAATTCTGTTGTAGTCAGTCATTGAGGTGCAAGAGGTACTAGCTATAGCAATTCAGGCCGAGATTGTTGTGGTGGTTGAGGTACTTGAGTTGGTCCTATGAACTCATCAAAGCATTGACCCATCATTGTGACGAAAGCATTGTGGAAACCGTTTTCAATCACGCCCGAATCAGTTGCAGGACCTTGTCCTTACTCCAAAAGTACATGACTTTCCATTTCCTCGCCCGTCGCTTCTCTTAAGCTTTCAACATTATTTTTAGTTACAATACAACTTAAGTTAATTAAAACTGCAAGAACTAAGGGTGTGTTTGGTATTACTTCTAGGAAGCACTTTTGAGATAAAAAAATTCCTAAATAAGCTATTTTTTTAGAGAAAAAGTGCTTTTGCTAAGCAAAAAATTGGCCCAAAAGCACTTTTTCCATAAACTGAAAATTTTAGCTTCTCCCCAAAAGTGTTTTTTTTTCAAAAGCACTTTTGAGAAGCATTCCTAAACTAGGCATAAGTCATAGATATATCATGCATGGTGGGGTATGATTTAGCCTTCGATTTTATTGGAATCGACTCAACCTATGCTTTAGTACCAAAACTTGTAACACCTCTTAGCCCATTAGGAAGACATGGCGTGTATCAATCAGCCAGACAAACTGCCCAACGAACTAGGCTATTACTAACAGATTCAAATCCTTTGACTTAATTTAAAATTTTTAAGAAAAATAATTATGAAAATTTTCGTTAGTGTAAAGGTCATTTTTATTCTTTCATTTAATATCGCAACCTTTGAGAAAATATTAGAAGTTGTAAAAGAAAATTTTTTATTCAACTACTACCTAGTTATGACGTATATATAATCAAAATCATTAAAATTCACAATCAACAAATCAAAAGGGTTTGGCGTACACTTTCAAAGAAAAGACAATTCTCATTTAAGATAAAATAATGCAACGACATAGTTAATTGCAAAAGTTAAATACAAAACCTATGTATATGTCATCCGCCACATAGCCACGCATGATACAAAATAACTAAGTAGCTCACTTTCAACCGCAACTATGGCGTAGTCCCCTTCGACAGATCCTTCTTCTAATATCAAAATGCCTGAGAATGAAAAGTAGTGGAGTAAGTTCATTTGAACTTAGTGAGTTCCAAAATAGACACAATTAGATGTACAAGAACTCCGATAATCAACCAAGCAATAGTACTCGTAAGAAAAATACCATAACTTTTTCGTAAGACTCAGTTATATAGACATAATACGCTAATCGACATCCACAGTTCTGGGCGGCAACATTGCGCCACTTTATTACCATACGTACATTACTGAGGCGGACACATTCCGTCGACTTATACACATCTCTCACAAACCTACATGGTTATTAACGACCCATCCTTGTGTTGGCCTTGGACCCATATCTCAGAATCAAAATCACATATCAGTCATATTTATTTTCATTCAATATTCTTGTTAAGTCGAACACGTGTTCTCCTGCAAGGTCAGGTCGTGATCTTGCAGTTCGGTTTGCAATATAGCTGCCCTACCAAAGGCATCACATATAGATTTCATTTCCACAATGTTCACATATCATAATTTTCCTGGTACTGGGCTCGCGCAACAAGGAGGGTGTTTTTACAATGGCCATACTCACACTCATGTCTAGACACAATACATCAACTCATTTACGGTAAGAGCAAGTTACCACACATAACCCACATATCATGGATGTTTCATAACTTAAAGGAAGTAAAAAGGAACTCACCAGCAACTTCAGAATGGAATCTACTCTACTAGTCATTTACCTCGATTGATCAGACCTTTACTACATTCTTGAGCTCGATAAGAAACAATTATAGCCATCAGACCATTTATCTAATTTAAACATGCATATCTAATGCAAAAACATAAATCCCTTCAATAACAACCTAAGGGCTTTCCAAAACTTACCAACAAGTTGGTACTTAACAAGGGTGTTTTGGCTAGCTATTAGAAACCTTTCTCATCTTCTCTAATGAAGATACTCTAAAACTTTCCAGAGACTTAGAAAAGAATGCAGAGAAAAACAAAGGTGAAACATGTCGGCTATCAACACCCTTATATAACATAGATAGTGGGGACATGGCTTAGTGGATGGGTTAGAAAATTCCACTATAGCCCTCAAAAGCAAGAGAATAGGCTTGCTTAAACATATACCAAACTTAACTACTACCACTAATCAGTTTAGTGAGTAGTGAAACGTTACTTCTACTATAAAACAAGCCAACTAAACAAGTCACTCAGTTACCTAAACATGTTAAGCTATCATCTACAGTACTCTAGTTCAATTCCAACTAGGTCTCAACTAAACTCTAACGATACTCACTAAGTTATCGTTTTTACACTAAAACATGGAAAACAAGTCTATCAATCCATGAACTAATGAGTTCGCTCCAAGTATTTGGGGTTGGCAAATTGCAACACAAAAAAGTCCACTAAACCCTAGAGTTCGCCAAATGGAAAATTTCAACAAGGTATTCCGTAAATAGGTGTACTGTCGAATCCCCACAATATGCCACCCACACTTATAACGGATATTTCACCAATATCACCCTTTTCTACCTTAACTTACTCAACTATACGCCAAACAACATATCGATATGATCTATGTCAGGTGGGCTGTTACATAGGATTGATAGGCCCTTGTCTTGGCCTCCTACAATTACGTTGCCTACTCTTTTTGAAGCAGGTAGTAGATACGACTTGCCATTCTGCCTGAACCAACCCATGTAATTCAGAGATGTCTCCAACTCCGATGTGAGAAATGGTTCACACGTTGGCAAGTAACCATACCTACACTACCAAATCTTGATGTACTTCTTGTAGAATGTTAGCCAATCTTCCTCGAGTCTCCCTCACAATTTGATATTGTGCAGGTTATCGAGCTCTTGGGTGGTAGTGGAATATGTTGCGTACACCCAAACTGTTGCATCACTCAGTCAGATTCGTGCATCTTTATCGTTGTAAAAATGATCAATGGCACTTTGACGTGCCAAAATGTTACAATTAGCCAAAATTCTAGCTGGACGTATTCTTGAATCCTCGAATCCACATATAGCATTCATACAAAATGTAGTACGAATTTATAAATTTTAGCACATGCCTAATATTTACAACATAGATATGGGCTACAGGTTAAAAAATTTTGTGAAGATCAATAGGGTTTACTAGGGGATAATACAATAGGTAAGTTGTTTAAAAGTTAGGTGGGTTAAATCTTAAGTGCCTCTATCACCCTAGTATAACAAATCAATAACATGGTCTCGAAATGTATAACCGAAGTAAGTTCTAGAATAACAAATCAAGTTGACATACTCACAACCAAAAATAAAATGAGCACAAATAAATATATGCTCTATAGGCCTAAATGCTCACAAAAAATTATGGTTTTGATGTCAAACTTGTAAATTTAAAATTTAATATAATTCTTCAATTTAGGAGATAACCTAAAATAATAATTTCTGAAAAACAACTTATCATGCTTAACTCTCACATGTCTTAAAGTATATATCACACAATGCATAAAACTCCACAAGTTAATTCCAAAACAGAATCAATAAAAACTCCAAATTAAAAAATTAATTTTAATGGTAGGTGTGAGAAAATTACTTAAACACAAATGACAATTCAAGGACTATATCACATAAGCATACAAACAAATATAAATAGAATAAGCACAATATCCTAAGGGACGGAGAGAACTCAAACTGCCCTGAATTTGGATGATTTTGTAGGAATAGTGAAATCCAAAATTGTAGGAGAGTCTAAATGAAGTACAAATTTTCGAGCACACTAATAAGAAAAGTAAAAATAAAATAAGATAAAGAGGTGACAAAACAAATACAAAAAAATCAACAAAAAAAACAAATATTTTAGCACATGCCTATATTTAATTTCAATTGTTGGAATCAAAAACCGATAACTATGAAATTCATAAACTAACCTCCTTTCCAGTATATTGTTGTGTCTCCTAGGGTTGTTCTACCTATTCAAATAATATGTTATTTGAAAATTACAACAATGAAGAATTAAAACGATAATGATATTATCAAAGGAATTTTACCATATTAAGAGTGAGAATTCATAAGGGAGGTCCACTCGAGGGCGTAAAAATGATAGTTGATATCATGCCCACGATTGAATAAGGAGCATGCAACTGCCTATTTTAACTTTTTTTGGTTTCATCGCTCGACACATTTCTCAGTACAATTTCACCAGCACCGCTGATCCCAACTAAGTCGTCCCGCTTCTTTCAAGTCGACTAGTAGTAGTAATCACTTTGCAGAATGCAAATAATCAAAAAATAATTTTAAAATATCAAGCAATTAAATAAACCACAATATAAGGCTATCGAAATTCAAATGGCACAAATAGAATTATCTAAGTGTTTAATGCTTAGATGCGAGGAATCCTCGATGACCTTCACTTTCAACAATTTGCCTAACTTTTTCGCTTCAATATAGAAAAATATACGAATTCATTAAAAACAATCATGAGTTATCAATTCCATGGCGATTAGTGTGGTTGTAATCTTTAAACAAAATTTAATTATTCTAAGTCAAATTAATTTGATTGTATATATAATTTAAACATATTTTCAATTTAATCATTATTCGAACACCGATTATCCGACACCATGTCTACATGTATCGACTCAAATAAATTAGTTTTAATATATGAAAATTAATCTAAACATAACTCCAAATAAATTAATCTACCAAATCAATTTATAGTGATTGAATTAAATAAACTTTAATATAAGCAAACTAATGTAAAAATTCCACCACATTTACCTTAGCCTCTCGCAATTAATTAATTAATCTAAATTTAACTCAAATAAAGTTATCTTCAACTACACCAAATTCAATTTAATTATTTAATTAATCTAAATTTAACTCAAATCAAGTTATCTTCACTATATCATATTCAATTTAATTATTTCTATTTAGCCCAAATAGTATTGATAGGCATGTATTGAGACTATACGCATAGTACATGATTAGTAAACGAAAAAAATTAATTGTTATTGTTTGGGTTAGGAATAAAATTTCAAAATTCAAAAAGTACAGAGACTAAAATTGACCTATTTGAAAAATATAAGGACTAAGTCTAAAACTTTGACAAAGTACAAAGACTAATAACAAAATTTAACCGAATAAACATTAAGTCAATGTGAATTAGTTCGAATTAAGAAAATTACTATGTTGAAGCCCGACCCAAGATAAGGCTAAGTCTTCCTTTATTACAAATTTCAACTTTTCCAAAACTATGTAATCTTGTAAATCTCTTTCTTTTTTAATCTACACTCATAAATATAACTTGTTAGTGTATAACTAGGACTTTTTTTTTTTTTTATTTGGGTTTTCCAATTTTATTATAGCATAAAAATAGGGTTGAAAAACAATATGAAAATCCTTGTAAGTATAGGAAAACTTAATTTTCAACTCCAAAAGAAATAGGAATTCCTATGTTAATGAAAATTCATATGATCTAAGTCAGTTTATTTCACTTTTTATATAGCTTCTTCTTCTTCTTCTCTCCCCTTTTGCATTGTTAAAAAAACTACCTATTTACATACTCAAAAAAGAAGAAATGATAGGTTTAAAGAAACGATGAAACTGAAATTGAAACAAGGGTTGAACAAAATTGACGACAACAACTCGTCTGGAGGCAATAATGTAACACCCCTTACCCACCTCCATCACTGGATTAGGGTTATAGGATGCTACAACAAAAAGCAAAACAAAAGCATACAATTCCATTCAAATTTTAACTTAAATCAATTATCAATAGTTATTCATTCAATAATCATGCTATTTGTACTAAAACGGGACTTAAATCGAGCCTACGAAACTTTAAAAAGTAATTGAGGAACAAGAAAGGACTAATTTGGAACATAACGTAAAAGTAGGGTAAAAACTAATAACAGGGGTCACACGCTCGTGTGACAAAGCTGAGGTCGTGTGGTGTAATAAAACATGATCGTGCCAATCAATCGTATGTAAAGGAAAAGTCCATGTAAGAAGAGACACACGGTTGTGTCTCCAGACCATGTAACAAACTGTGGTCGTGTGAACCTAAAATCACAAAAATTAAATAGAGCACACAGCCGTGCCCCATTCCCGTGTGTCAAATTATGTGGTAGATGGTGTGTGCTTTATGGTACCTTGAAATACAATATTTTCATCAATGCTTTACTTAAATCCCAAACATACCTAAATCATGCATTCAAACAACTCAAAACACATCAAATTTATGTCAAAATATAACATGTTCCTAATTTTAACTAATATGCCTTTTGGCACCATCACATCCAACCAAACTAAACAAATGAATCATTCATCTAAGCAATTCATATATCCATCAATGTGCAATGTACCACAATTGTTAACTAAACCATACTTTTCTATCAACCCAAAACTTATCTAACTTTTTCCAAAATAAACTTACATCAAACTCAAGTATACCATTATTTTTGTACCTAAATGAACTCACCATATCCATATATATCTATATACCACAATTTCACAATTCACCATCATTAATTAAAGCATATAACAATATTACATTCCAAGTTCATCCATTTAATAGTTTAGACCAACATGCCATTTCCACCAGAGCTTCATCACATCCACTATATAATATACCAAGACTAACATTAAACATTAACTTAACACATTACATATAAGCCTTTAAACATATTACGAATTTAACCTAAATCTTCAAATTCACCAACCCAAAATACTCTATATACATGCCACAAAACTGAAATAATGAGTCAAAATCTACCGAGATAGAAGCTTGATAATGTGAGCATTGAAGTTTATTCGTCCAGCTAGTTCCGCAAAATGTTAACTACAAAAAACAAAGAATGAACAAAATAAACTTGTATAGCTCAGTAAGTCCATATTTAAATCCAAACCAACTTACCTCAATTTACAAATTGAAACTAAAAGCAACTTAGATTAAAATAAACCTGACAAACCATTTGCAAAAACAAATGGGATTAGCACTGAAATAATTCATCATATACTTAATGCCCTTCAATAATTTAATCAAAATCGTTCATATATACATTTCATCGAATCAGTACCAAAAAGAGACATTCTTGTATGATCATTCTCTAGCATAAATATTTTAATGGATAAACACATGTATTAACAAATAATTTAAATATCAATCACAAATTTTAATAGCCCAATGAACTATAGTAACATAACTTGGTTACTCGGTAACTAGATCACAACAAAGAGCATCAAAATGCTAAACTATAGTAACCTAACAAACCATTTGCAAAAAGTAGATTGGATTAGCACTAAAATAATTCATCATATACTTCATGCCCTTCAATAATTTCATTAAAATCATTCATATATACATTTCATTGAATCAATACCAAAAAGAAACATTCTTGTATGATCATTCTCTAGCATAGATCTTTTAATGGATAAACACATGTATTAACAAATCATTTATAAATCAATCATAAATTTTAATAGCCTAGTGAACTATAGTAACATAACTCGGATACTTGGGTAACTACATCACACTAAAGAGCATCAAAATGCTAAACAGAGGCACTATAGTGCAAACAGAGGCATGAATGTGCAATCATATGCACTGAAGTGAAAACAGAGACACCAAAGTGTATACAGAGGCACCAAAGGGCAATCCAGTACAAGCACGCGTTCTAACCCTATTGGCATGTCAATCGTATCCTAATCGCTTACTACGTTCAAACGGGCATTTAACAGATTTCATAACATTTATAAATTAGAGGCACTTCCAGAATATCCATACACATGCGGTAAATCAATTAGGTTCTTTCCGTAAACATATATAACTTATGTTTCGTATATGTTCATCACTTTACAAATAAGTCTTACTCAACTTACACTTAATTGTAACAAATAACAATCTCAATCCAACATTAAAAATTCAATCACAATTTAATTAACAAATTCATAACAACACCAAACATAAATATATACATATATCTATACTAAAACTTACCAATTAATTCACTAATGATTGACTCGTAGAGACTAATCGTAATTTTCTTTTCTTTTCCCGGTTATCCTCCGTGCGATTCAATTCTTAATCTATATAATAATTAAATTCAATTTATCAATTTCAAGTACATTATCATACTCATTTTATGCATATGACTTATAAATTTCATTTTAAAATTTTTTCTAAACTTTTACACTTTGTTCAATTTAGTTCCTAAAATCAAAATTATTACAATTTTCACATTCAAGCCCCAATACACAAAATTGATCCTACTTACATCCATAATCAGCCTTCAAGCACTTAAAAATTATATAATTTTCATGCTAAACTTTACTTATTTTCACATTAGTTCGTAAACTCAAAACTAACAAAAATTCCTTTACAAAATAGTTCTAATCAACAACCAAGCTTATAAATCTTTCATTTGATCTCATGAACACCAAAAATTCATTAATGAAAAGTCCCTAAACCTTTAACAGTTTTACAAAGTAGTCCTCAGGTTAGCTAGATTAAGCTACAATGATATTAAAAACATAAAAAAGACTAAAAACGAGTTAATAAATTACTTACAGGCATACACCCAAAGTCACTGAACCTTCAAGCTCTTCAATGGAGATTTTAAGTTTGGTTTTTTGGTGGAAAATCAATAAGGAAGATGATATGTTATTCTTATTTTATGTTTTTACTTTATTATATTTATTTTAACATTAAAATTAATGTATAAAATGTAACAAAACATCCACTAATTACCATAATAAAAATGGTCTATTTGCCTTATAAATCCTTAAACAAACCTTAATTGTACACTTTAGCGAATAATAATCAATAGTGATGAAGTTTTACATCTTTTATGATTTAGTCATTTTTCTTTAATTAACTACACAATCGTTAAAATTACCAGACCAAAACTTGACTCAACTCTATATTAGACTAGTAAATATTTTACTGACTTGATCATCGAAAATGGGGGTTCTGAACCACCATTTTCTGTACCATTGAAAAGCAGGATGTTACAGATAAATAACCTAGAAACTATGCATCTGTGAGAATATTTAGAATTGATATTATAATTGCTTCCATTGAAGAAGATGTGATTGCGAACTAACCTCCAGCTGATTCTTCAAAGAAACGAAAAGAAAGGGTCGAGTTAAGTAGATCAAAGAAGCCGATGTCGAAACAAAAAAGGAAAAAGCACAAGCAGAAGGCTACTTTTGGGGCTCAACCCTGTTTTCCCCAAATGTTAAAAGAGATGATCAAAGACATGGATGGGAACGAAGAGAAACTAATTATACAAAAGACAATCTACAAAACTAATTTGAGAAAGCACCATAGATGTCTCTCCATAGCCATGAATTGAGTCGAGGTCAAGTTTCTTACAGATGAAGAGACAAGTGCATTGAAACAAAGTACTAAGGAGGGGATAGAAGCATTAATGATTGAGCAATGTTTGAAAACCAGGGACATGAGTTTGAGAATATGGGACATGCCAAAGCCAACAAGCCTTTTCAGCTCCCTCTATGTCTTAATAATTAGGTGGAAATCAGTGGTAGAAGGTAATGACTTGAAGGTACGTGATGTGGTTCAAGTGTGGTCATTTTAGGTCAATTCCAAACTATGTTTTGCACTCATAATTGTTCCTTGAATAAGGAAGACGGAGCTAGATTTTAGGTTGGACTGGAGTTGTTCCAAATTTAAGGTTGTTGTAATTTTATTTGGCATTATTTTTTAATTTTTTGAATTTCTAGTATTGAAAACATCTATCAATCCATGCAACTCTTTTCTTTTCTTTTCTTTATTTTTCAATCTAATTCACCTATTTATAATATCTAAAAATATTCTCTGCAATTGTTTGTTGACAAAAAATGCATATAAATATAAGAGAAATCAATAAAAAAAATATTTCTTAACAATATTTGGCATGTAAAATGTGTTGATTTCGAGATATATATATAGGATGTATTGGCATATGTCTCATTATTTTTTACATGATACAGATAGGAAATATATATACATATATAATTCAACGACACAAGATAAAGATAATTCAATGTCCCTTTGAACACCGTCCCAATTGTTGAAGTACCAATTAGGTTGCTGAAATCTTGGCAGGCTGTAGCTTTGTTACACTTGAAATGCCATTTTGCTGCAGCTATCAACAAATAACTAATAATATTTTTAAATTTTATGAAATTAAAGGACATGTACTCCTAATCTTTATTTGGAAATTTTAGGATTTTTACACTTGAAAGTTAAAATCTGCAAACTAAACATAATATATCTAAGTAGGAGACTGAATATCGAAAGATGAACCATTTTTTTGTGGATCATTTCTCATGCATACACATCCAAAGTTCCTTAGTCAAGAAAGGCACATAACAGATAGAGAAATGACAACAACTGGATTTTGTTGCAATTGAATGTAATTTGACTGTAGTTGCTCTGACAATGAATTTGTTTGTTTTAGGTTACATTTTAGTCACTTATGTTTGAAATGTTACGTTTTAGACACTTACGTTATCATATTGTAACATTTTAGTCACTGAGCGTTAATTTTCGTTAACAGTGTAATGGTAAGCTAATGTGGCACGTTAAATCAGCATTTCAAACGAAAATTTTAAGTTAAATAATACAATTGGTCCCTATAATTTTTTCGTTTTGCGCAATTGAATTTTTTTTCTTTCATGTTCTTTCAACTTTCATTGTTTTTCATTCTCTTCTCCTTCTCCCTCTGTTTACCTCCCTTCTCCATTTCTTTTAACATAGTTTTTCTATGTTTTCCCTTTGTTAAAACTAGTCTCTGTACTTTTATTTTTTGAACAATTTAATTTTTTTCTTTTATTTCTTTATTTTCCTTTTCTTCTCCTCCTTTATTTTCTCTCTCCTCATATTTTCACTACTGAAACATAATATTTGCCCACTAAATAAATCAAGCCCTTGTTTCTTTCACATGATTCCTAAATTGAATTTCACTCAAAACCAAATATCAATGATTCTTAATCAAATCTCAATTTGAATGTAACGAATTTTGACACTAAAATTAAATCTAACTAATCAATATAAAAATCATATAATTAATCAAATCTAAACATAAATTGAATTTTTTATATTCAAAACATTTTTTTTTGTTTCCAAACTTTTACAAAATTGTGTAGATTATTCATTTCCTTTTCTTTTATTTTATTTTCTACCGAATAAAATTAAGCAAATGACAAAATTGATCTAAATCTTCTTGGATATTCTTAAGAAAGCTTGATTGGAAGTCGAGTATGAATGAACCGAAGAGAGAAAGGGAGCATGGAACCAAACTGGTTTGGGTAAAGTTGAGGGTAAGTTTCGTATAGTGATCGTTTTAGTCTTTGAGAGTTTAGAGCTCGTTTGAAGAATCCGTAAAACAATGTATTTTCGAGAGGGCGAGAATGTTGTAGGTAAGATAGATAATGTGGTCATGCGGGTTGTTTAGGAGGTTAAGGGAATAGACTCGGGAAGCTTTGTTGAGGGTGGATTGCCATAAGTAACGACTGGCGAGTTCTTCAAGTGAGGCAAGCTTGTAGGCTAGCTTATTGAGAGATCCAAATTAGTTCGTTAAAGCGATGATGGATGATAAGGGTTTGTAATTGTTAGGTGAGAATATGCGAAGCAAGTTTTATTTTGGTTTTAGCTTTCACCTTTTATTTTTTCATAAACATAAAAAAGTTTTAACAAATGGAAAACATAAAAAAGCTACGTTAAAAGAGATGGAGAAGGGAGGAAAATAGAGGGAGAAGCATAAGAGAATGGAAATAAAGGGAAAAAAAAGGAAAGTTGAAAGAACATAAAAGAAAAATAATTAAATTGCTCAAAACGAAAAAATATAGGGACCAATTGTATAATTTAACCTAAAATTTTTGTCTGAAATGATGATTTAATGTGCCACATTAGCTTACCTTTACCTCATTAACAATAATTAACGGCTTGGTGACTAAAATGTTACAACACGTTAACGTAAGTGACTAAAACGTAACATTTCAAATATAAATGACTAAAATGTAAAGTGAGGTAAACAAAAGTAACTATTTTGAGAGTTTACCCTTTAAAAAATTATCTTATTTTTTTGTAAAAGGGATAATTACAAAAACTGATATTAAACTTCTCCTTCCCACAAGCATCAGCTTGGATTCAATGATGATTCCTTTAAATGTATCACCCTCACAGGCGAAGCAGGGGCCAAATTTGTCAAGTGATCAGCACATTTGTTATCTTCACGTTAAGATATGTTGAATTTCCATGACCCATTTTATTTGATAAAATCTAAGCAATTTTTAATTAATGTCTCCATTGAATGATAATTCTTATAAAGTCTCTTCAAGAATTCAACCACCAACAAAACATGGAGCTCGAATATTAAATGCACTCCACTTAAGGACTTCGAAAGATATAGACATGCACAGACACCCCAAAATTCAGCATGAGCACTATCAGTCACGCCTATATTCAACATAAAATCCCCCCAATCTAATCTTTGTTTTCGTTTCACAAGAGACCACCTGTCGAAGCCATCGGGAGCCATAATTAACCACTCCATCCGTATTCAAGAGACAAGTCCCAACAGGTGGTTTGTTCCACTAGAATTAGCATAACCCTTGAGTGATTCTTGGTGTAGCAAGACCCGAAACTTTAATGGTACCAACTGCAAGCTTTTGGGCATAATTTAACACTTGCACCCTAGACGTGTATTGGCCTTAAAAGACATACTTGTTGCGGCACTTCCAAAGGCTCCACCAGGCAGTAGTAAAGAGGACGCCCCAAGGTACATTAAAATTAGCCATCATAGAGTCACGACAGTTCTGTTGCAGCCAATCATTGAAAGGCAGGGAGAAAAATTATAGTTGCCGCTGCGTTACACGAAGCGCTAACCGTAGTTCAGTAGTAGCCAATCACTAACGAAATATGTGATCAAGAGATTCCATGACAGCACCATATACAATGCAAGCTGCATTATCCAATCTAGAAACGTACTTGGATCGTGTTTAATCGATTGAAGTAAGCCAACCAAATAAAGAATCTAATCCGTTCTGGACAGTGCAGATGCAGTCAAGTCTTAACTCCGTAACTGATGGTTCCTCAAGTCCCGTTAGCACATTATAAGCTGATCCCACCGAATATTTACCATCACTCTCCAAACCCCAGCAAACATTATCCGGAGTATGACAACGATCCATTATTGGCAATGGGACTACATTGATTTCAAGAGCAGCCCTACGTGATAACTCACCTAAAATGGGTTCTTAATCCTAGTGGTCATTGACAGATATGAAGTCCACAACCTTTTTCGTCACCCACCCACCAATGTTCTAAAAGTTAATACGGAGTCTATTACCCACTTTCTATTTACAACCTTGCGATAACATTACCCGAGTCCTTAAGAGGCCTCGTCAAGTGGATGAAGCATTTGCTTTCAACTCTTCCTCCTTGAAAGATGTGTTATGCATCTATTTCTGCCTGAAAACTTGGCACCAAAGAGCATCATGATCCGTAAGCAATCGCCAACCAGCCTTGGCAAGCATGGCTAAATTATTAAGTCTAGCCTTCCGTAGCCCTCTTCGAACGACATACTTGATCCACTTCACTAGATACTTATGGGTCGAATTGGTAGAGCCACCCAATAAGTTTCAATTAAGGCAGTCTAATTGATCACAAGTTGCAATTAGCAAAAGAGCAAATTGCATCACATAAAGAGGAATGGCACAAGTGGTAGACTAAATTTATACTTTCATCCCCACCGGTGAGAGCACTTTACCTTTCCAATCTCCAAGTTTCTTCATAACTCGATCCATTAGATGTGTATACGATTCTTTAGTTAATCTTTTATGAAATATAAGAACTCCTAAGTAGTTGCCTAAATCATCCATAAGAGGAATACCACATAAGGAACTTAGATTCATTGTTGTAACGAGGTGACACGAAAATTTTCGACTTCTCCAAATTAATGGTCATACATGAAGAGGAGCCAAATTCATGCAGAAAATAATGAACCATTCGTATTTGGCCTGCATTCACTTTTACAAATAAAAGTAAGCCATCACAAAAAACAAATACAACAATGATGATCCTTGTCATACAACTAAAATATTAAAGAACTAAAATATAAATAAAAGCATATAATATAAACGCATTAATAGTTAAGAAGACATATCAAATGTAAACTAAATTCAAAAATATTAAAAGCAAGGATTAAATAAAAAAAATTAGAACTACGAATTAAGGCTAGAATTAAATTAAATTTTAAAATTGAGGGACCAAAATAAGAAATATCCCAAAACACAATAGTTGCTTCTCTCCCCACCCACGCAAGTTCGAAGGTTTGCAGAGTATCGCTGGTTCTTTTATTATTTTAATAATTATTTGATAATGATTATTTCGTGTGACACCCAAAATTATTATAGCTTTTGATAAATAATTTATAACCCATGTTATTTTAGAAATTAATTTTATTTTCATATTAACTATACTATATATAAAATAATTGACTATAAATTAGTATCACGAGTTAATTGGATATAAGTTTAATTAAGGGTTATTAATATTATTATAAAGATATTTTTATAGAGCCTTTAAATAAAATAATAAAAAATATTATTTAAGAATTAAATACAAAATTAATAAAATTATATAAAATTATCTTGCCACTCTCATTTGTTGAAATATTTTTATAAATATATTTTTAATATAAAATTCATGAGATAAAATCTAATTTTAATTTTTAAAAAAACCTAATATGTTAAGCCTATAAATAACAAAAATAAAAATAAAAGAGGTTTTCCCCGATTAGGTCAGCCCGTCAACCGGAAACGTCTGACCGAAGTGAATGTTTTTAGAGACAAAAATTACCCCATTGGTTTACTGTTTCAACACTGTGGAGAGATATTTTAATTACGGCAACAGCATCATAATCTTTAACATCGTTTTGGACGGTGCATCGTACATAGAATAATTTGATCTAATTTAATTACACTTTGACTTTAACCAGTCAAAACCCATAGAAAAGTTCATAATAATAATAGGAAATAAAGAAATCCACTCACCTGTACGAACAAGTCAGAATATGATTGTAGGATTGTATGTTAAAAGGAAAGTAAATTTTGTACTAAATCCGTATTAATTTAACGTTAATAAAATAACCAATTAATGATTTTTGTTGTTGGCCGTTTTCAAAATGAACAAATCAAATCGTGACATCTGGTAGTTTCTTATTTAATTTAATATTTTATAAAATATTAAAAATAAAAATTGATATAAACTTATAAAAAACTATTAATATTATAAAAATTATAACAAATTAATAAAAACAATAAAATTAATAAAAACATATTTAAAATTCTATAAAAAATATTAAAATTCTATAAAAAAAATCATAAGCATTGTAAAAAATTATAAAAAGTATTAAAATTAATATAAAATTATAAAAAAGAATCATAAAAACTTGAACTAGACTTGACCAGTTGGTTAGACTAGTTAGATTGAAATCGGTAAGGGTATCGGTCTAAAGAAAATCATTAGACCGATTGACCTAGGAACAGGACGGTTCAATCATTTTTTTATTTTTTAAATGTTTTTAATTTTAAATGTTCTATTTAATTAAACTAGACAAACTGGTTGAACTGCAGACCGATGGCCTGATCAATTCGACCATTGATCTGATTTTAAAAACCTTAGTTAGAATATTTAATTTTGACATATGATAATAGTTGAATAATGAAATTTTGGTTTGATAAAAATATTTAAAAAAATAGGTTCAATCATATGATTCCCAAGTCAACCAGTCTAATGCCTTTCCCCGAACCGGTACCCTTTTCAATTTCAAGCTAATGGTTGAGTTTCAAGTTTTTATGATTTTTTTTAAAATTTTATAATTTTATATCAATTTTAATATTTTTATATCAATTTTAATATTTTTATTATTTTTAAGAATGTTAATGCAATTTTTTAATTTTAAATAATTTTTATTAATTATATATATTTAAATTTATTATATTTTATAATATTTATAAGTTTTTTATAATTTCAATAAGTTTATATTAATTTTAGTATTTTATTTTTTAATATTTAATATTTTATAATTTTTATGGAAAAATATTAGATTAAACCATAAACTATCACGTGTCACTATTTGATTGGTCCGTCAATTTATTTTAACGATTAATGTTGTCAATGATGGAAATTGTTAACAAAGGAGCTTAATTGATTATTTTAGTTAACGTTGGGGACTTAATTGGGTGCGAATTTAGTAAAGGGTCTTAATTATTATTATTTTTACATTTTCTTAATATTTTTTTGACATATAAGCCTATTAAATACACTATATAATTATGTTAACACGAATATAATAAAATTTATTTAATGTGTTCTCATCAAAAAGAAATTTAATGTGTTGCATTCATAAATGTGGATAACATAACCCTTTCTATTACTACTCAATTTGTTTGTTAAGATTTTGTTTGTTATAGAGAAATGACTATTATATACCTATAACAACTTGTTATGAAAAGATAATTGATGTAAACGTATAAGGGTTAAATATAAAATTGGCACTGTAATTTAGACAAAATGTAACACACATAACTCATATCCGTCGCCGAAATAGGGTTACAGGTCATTACCAAAATTTACAAACTCAAATACAGATATTTCATATCATTTTACATTCATATCAGAAAACAATCATAATCATTCATATCGTCCCTTAAATGAGCCCTCAAGGCCCAAAATACACGTTAGAATTAAATCGGGACCAAATCGGAAACTCAGAAAAATTTTCAGAAAATTTCAAAATTTTCCAAGGTATAAAGGACACACGCCCGTGTGATAGACCGTGTGCCGCACACGACTAAGACACACACCCACCCGTGTCTCTGCCCATGTGGACGAAATTAGGTCATTTCTAAGGCCACATTACTTACCCAATTTGTCTTCCACCTACATTAACAATTTAACACATTCACAAGCCAACACAAAACATTCAAATCAAGTCAAAACTAGGTCATATGCATGACATATCAATACATATGTTTAACTATCCAATTTACTAAAATAACCATACATACATATTGACATATTTTACCATTTATACCATCACAAACCAATCACTAACATGTCTATATGATTTTCTACATTTATCCATCTCAAATACACATCAAACATACTAAGGTCATTTTTACATATCAAAACATAACATTCACAAGCTATACCAATGGCTAGTTTTCAACCAAACACATACATATATACGCCATCATTAGCTAAATTTAGGCTATACATGCCATTATAACCAAAAGTAATTTAATATTTATACCGAAATGAGCCGAAGGATAGTGTGATGATCCTCTGACCAGCTTCCAACCAATTCGAGCCTCTAAATTACTATAAAACAGGAAAAACAAAACAGAGTAAGCTTTTAAGCTTAATAAGTTTGTATAACAGGAAATTAACTTACCATTCTTTTACATCTACTGTAAGCATACAAAATACATCCAAAGTAAGTTGGCTAATAGCCTAAACACATACTTCATCAAACATGTTAGTCGTTTATTTCACATGAATATCAAGAAACATGTATGAGCTCATCAAATATCAAATTTCCATTTATTTCGTGTATATACGAATAATGATTCATTTCGAATTCATATATTTTCTCATGTCAGGATTTTGCATGTTAAATCATTTAAAATATCGATGGATACACGGGTAGTACACACAAGGTGTACAAAACTATAAACCGTCAACTCATATACATGAATGCTCATGCAAACATGTAAACGGGAAGCTCTTTCGAGCCATATAATGGGAAGCTCATGTGAGCCATGTAACGAGAAGCTCATCCGAGCCATAATCGGGAAGTTAAAATGAGCCAATATCGGGAAGCTCCGGAGAGCCAATTAATCGAAAAGATCATGAAAGAGCCTTTAATTGGGAAGCTCCGAAGAGCCATATATCAAGGCGCTCATAAGAGCTGCAGTGTGTCAACAACACATGCAAGATCACAACCAATCAGAATGCTCCGAAGAGTTATTAACGGCAAGCTCGCAAGAACCATTTAATGGGAAACTCATGAGAGCTAATAACGGGACAGTCTTTCAGTCTGTGGTGTGTCTACAACACATGTAGGACCACAACCAATACGAGAACCCTATATCCATCGAATTTCATTTATTCAAACGGGACTTAATGCATGTTGGTCATCGTCGAATATGTGATTACTTTTCTATAAAGAGCAATATTACAATCATATACATACAATTCAATTTAACATTTAAATATACAATTTGATTATACGAACTTACCTCGACAAGTGTTCGTGTACGCAAAATCTACTAATCTCACACTTTCTTTTCCTTGATCTAACTTCATATTTGGTCTATCCGGATCTATATGAATGAATTTAACATCAATATAATGCAATTCTTACTCAATTCAATCCAATACACATATTTTTCAAAATTACCATTTTACCTTTATACTTTTAATTAATTACGATTTCATCCCTAGGCTCGAAAAATGAAATTCATGCAATTTAGTCCTTATTCCAAGCTTAGAAATTTTATATATATATATCAATAGTAGCCCTTGAATTCCATAAAATTCATAATTTTCCATGAATTCAACATCTTTTCAATTTAATCCTAAATCATGATTTCATCAAAATTCTTTAACAAAATACTTTTAACTACCCAACAACATCTCAAATTCATCATCTAATAACTAAAATCATATAAACTCAACAATGGTAACTTCCAAAACTTTCAATAAAATCAAAAACTAAGGTAAAGTTTACTTGGACCTAATTGTAACAATCTCAAAAACATAAAAATTTCAAGAAACGGGTAAGGATTTGACTCACATTAAGTAAAAATTAAAGAACCAACTTAAACCCTCTCTCCCATGGCTATTCTTGGCCGAATTTTATGAGGAAATATCTAGAAAATCTTTAATTCCAGTTTTATTTCATTTTAATTTGGCAAAATTTACAATTTTGCCATTAATTGGTTTTATTTTATTAATTTCCTATGTTATGTAGCCTCAGCCATTTACTTTAGGCATATTTATGCCTTAAGTCCTCCCTTATTTATTGGTTAAGTTATTTAATCACTTAACTATTATAATTAACAAGTTTTGCACCTTTTTCAATTTAGTCCTTTTTAACAAATTAGACATGTAACTGGTAAAATTTCTTAACGAGATTTTCATACGACACTCCTATCTTACCATAGACCATTCAAAAATATTAAAATGAATTTTATTTTGACCTCAGATTTGTGGTCCCGAAACCACTCTTTCGATTTCACTAAAAACGAATTGTTACAACTCTCCCCCTTAAGAGGTTCGGATATTGTTTTCTCATAGTTTCTTTAGGTTCCCAAGTAGCCTCTTCTATTTCGTATCGTTGCCAAAGAAATTTTACTAGAGTTACCTTTTTATTTCTCAGTTCTTTTGTCTCTCGTGCCAGAATTCTGATCGGTTCCTCACTGTATGTCATGTCAGGCTGAATCTCAACATCTGTTGGAGAGATAACATGTGAAGGATCTGATCGACATCATCGTAACATAGACACATGAAAAACATTGTGAATTCTGTCGAGCTCTAGCGGTAATGCCAATCGGTACACAACAGGTCTGATTCTTTCAGTGATCTCATATGACCCGATAAATCGTGGACTCAGTTTTCCTTTACGACCAAACCAAAGAACTTTTTTCCAAGGTGATATTTTCAAGAATACTTTGTCACCGACTTGGAATTCTATTTCTTTTCGTTTAAGATTTGTATAGGATTTTTGACGATCAAAAGCCGTTTTCAAGCTGTCTCAGATCACTTTCACTTTTTCTTCGGTTTCACAGATCAGATCAACTCCATGTATCTTTTTCTCACAGAGCTCAGTCCAATACAATGGAGTTCTACATTTACAACCATACAGAGTTTCAAACTGTGTCATCTTTATGCTTGACTGGTAGCTTGTAACACCCCCTAACCCTAAATCGTCGTTGGAACAGGGTTACGGAGCATTATCAGACATATCAGATAACTTATGACCAATTTAAACATCATTCTACAACCATAATCACAAAAATCATATACTTAACCTATACATCACCTAGTTATATGTCAAATTATCAAAACAAAGATACATCACTAAAATTTATCTGAGGTCGGGATTGCTCTGGATGCTAGACCGGACATTGGCTTTCTATTAACCTCCGCACAAAAAAATCCGTACGCTGAGTATGGGTATACTCAGTGGTATTACCATAATTCAAATTTATAACATTAACTGATAAATTATATACATTCAATTTATGCCTACAATTAACCGATAAATTATCTCATACTTTAAATCAACTTGATCATTAATATCAATAGGCAATATTTCACTATCTATCAATAAGCAATATTTCACTATCTCAATTTCATTGGATTTTTCACATCTCATTCCAATAGTTCATTTCAATTCATATACAATTCATTCAATTTATCACTATATTCAATATCAATTCTATTGCAATTTGTACTCATTAATACCATATAAAAAATTTACTCTAAATCAAATCATGAACTTTGGGTTCATGTCTTCAAATCTCATATCTCGATTTCCAATTCACATATCAATTCACAATTTCACTTTCTCATTTCTTTCCATAGCTCAATCAATCACACTTATTCAAATTTTCTCATTTCAATTATTTACCCCTATTAACAAGACTCGGACCTTGGCGGATATACGGACCCAACCAAACACACCAGTACGACACATTGTGCCTAAAACGGTACATAGTACCTAATCAGTATACAACACATAAGTGCTTGAAACGACATACGAGGTGTCTGATACGACACACACGAGGTGCCTGATACGACACACATGAGGTGCCTGAAATATGACACATAAAGTGCTTGATATATGACACATAAAGTGCCTAATCAGCAGAGCCGATAAATCTCGTACTCTTCCAAATCCTATGGCATGCCAACTATATTCGACTTAGCCCGACTAGTTAATAGGGTATTCCAATTCTCAATTAAATCTCAATTCAGTCGCAGTTTCTCACATTTTCAATTGAATCATTTTCCACTTTTCAATCAATTTTCAATTCACATATTCCTAATTCAATGCACTTTCTCAATTCAATATGCATTTCAATTATTAACATATAATCACAATTCAATTTAATTTCATACAATTCAATATCATTTAATTCAGTTTCGATATTCACCTTATTTTTATTTACTAAAAATATTATTCAAAATTCAACAATTGCTATTAATAAATTCAATACTAATATGCATTTATGATTCAATTCAATCGTGATACTTACCTCAATTTGCTTATCATGTATATTAATTTAAATTTTAACAATTAATAATTAAATTTGAATTATGGTAATACTAACCAAAATTTCTCTCGAGTCACTCCTTGTCCACCTTCTTATTTCCTTTCTTGGCCAATGACTCTTGCACGACATTAGCTACATAATTAAACAATTAAAAATCATTAATACACAATTTCATCTAAATATTTCCATTTATACCTAAACTTTACCTAATTTCTAATTTAATCCATTATCAATACTAATTTTATTTTCCCAATCTAACTCCATATTCTTTCTCAATTCTTACTATAAACTCATTTTAACTCTTCAATTTCACCATAAATCCATAATTTCGAGATCCTTTCAATTTAGTCCCTACTATTCAAAACTTACACTTTATTTTACAATTAAATCCTTTACTAACTTCTAACTTGAAATTAAATCAATTTAACCCCTAATTCATCATCTTTCCCAACATGAACCATGTCAAAAAAATCTAATATCTTACAAAATTTCAACATAAATCTAATAATACTTTGTTCTAGGATTCCAAAAACATCAAAACTAAGAGAAAATGGACTAAATTGACTTACCAATTTATGCTTGGAACCTCAAAACCTCAATTTGCCCTTTTCTTTCTTTCCTTCTTTCCTTATCTTTCATTTGCCTATTTTGTTTCTATTTCTCTTTTCTATCTTTTATTTCTTTTATTTAACTAGTTTAATATAATAACAATAAAATAATATTATTTACTTAAATTATAAGTAAATATGTAATAATTCTTGATATATGTATTTCATTTTTCCACATGTCATCATATACCCATACATTTATCAACTTTTTTTGTTTATTTAAAATATAATAATATAATATATAAATATCTTTTACTTAATTAATAAGTATGTATATATATTAATTACAAATGTATACATATATTTATTACACATGTATTTATAATTACCACACACTTGTCACTTTTTATGGTTTAATTATTAGTTTAGTCCTTTCACCTTTCTCTATTCTATAATTAACTTTCAAACTTAATTCAATTTAGTCCTAATACTCAATTAACTTTAATTCAACTAAATTCACTTAACTAAAATCCAATTGGTCATATAATTAATTCTATAAATATTTTTAATAATTATTTTACGATTCTGTTTTACCAAAACAGAGACTCGATAATTCACTTTCCAATGCCTGCACTTTTTAGGTCGTTACATAGCTATTATTTTATGCGAATTCAACTAACGGCAAATATTTCTCCCAGTTGCCTTTGAATTCTAAAATACAACACGAGGCATATCTTCTAGAACCTGTATTACACGCACGGATTGGCCATTAGTCTGTGGATGAAATGCAATACTAAAATGTAATTGCGTACCCAGAGCCTCTTGCAACTTATTCCAGAATCGAGATGTAAAACACGAATCTGTAACATTCTGAAATAGGGCCTAAATGGAATAGTGGTTGTGAAACCACGAATCTGAGATAGAAAAGTTTAGTGTGATTAATTTTTATCATTTACCGATTGATTGGATGCATGTGTTAGAATACCGATAAGAAATTTCAGCGATTGCATGTCTGAATTGCATATTAGGGTTTAATTACAAAAATGGGTAAATATGAGCTTTAGATGATAAAGGATTTAATTGAAGTGCATAATTGAAGTAGAGATCCTTAAATGGTAATTAGACCATTAGATTTTCATGGCCAAAAATGGGCATGCATAGATAAAAATAACTAAAGTTTTAATGAAGGGAATTTTAGTTATTTGGTAATAAAAAGAATTAAAAGGGAAAAAGATGGCAAAATGTGCTCATCTTCTTCCATAGGGCCGAAACTTCAAGGGACTCCATAGCTAGGGTTTCTTCACTTTCTCAAGCTCATAGTAATTGCATCCAAGCCCCGTTTTTAATGTTTTTTTACGTTTTTGGAGTCCTCGTAGCTTAGTTTAGCTTATTCTACCATTAATTCATGTTAGGGTTCATATTTGGAAAAGTACCCATAGGTGAAATGTGTTTATTTTTATTTTTTATGGTAGAATATGAAGCTTGAAATTATGTTAAATAACTTTTTCTAGGCGATTTTAAGTGAAAACGAGTAAAACGACAAAATCGGTAAAAATACCTAATGTTCATAAGTAAATGTTAAAGTGGGAATTTGATGTTGCCATAGAAGGGAAAGATGTTCAGCATGTCATAAAACAAAAGAGTAAGGGATGAAGTTTAATTTTTGAGCTTTGAGGAAAAAAGTGCAAATATGTAAAAGTTTAGGGGTAAAATCGTAATTTTGCCAAAGTTTGAGTCAAGGACTGTTTTGATGAATATGAGTATTAAATAAGCTAAATTTGCTATTATAGATCAAGAGGAACGAAATCTGAAGTTAGACCAGGGAAAGAAAAAGGTTGAGGACTAAATTGCTAGATTTGATCGTATTTTGTACCGAAGTAAGTTTACAGTAAATAAATGCAATATTTCAATAATTATTATTAATTTTTTTATTTTCCAACAATTATATACTTATTTCATGAAATTATTTAATGTTGACTCAAGTATAAGATGATAGAGAATCAGTGTTAAAAAGTCCTGTTGAAACATTAGAAATGTATCGAATACAAATGTCATGACATTAAGGGGATGAGATCCCATGTAAGACCATGTCTGGGACATGGCATTGGCATTATTGAGGTTATGAGAGGTCCCACGTAAGACCATGTTTGGGACATAGCGTTGGCACCGAGATGAGAGGTCCCCCGTAAAACCATGTTTGGGACATGGCATGGGCATCGATATAAGAACTCCCATGTAAGACCATATATGGGATATGGCATTGGCAGTACAGGAAACATCCCATGTAAGACTATGTCTGGGACATAAATTTGGCATGTTATTATTAGACAGGAGACCCGAGTATCCTTAGTATTCCAAGTGGTTTAACGGGCTAGTAAATAGACTATGTTACATAAAAGTTCAGGTAAAAGCATAATAAATAGATTCAGGTGAGTTATAAAGGTTAAGAATATCTCAGTTATCAGTTGAGAAAGAAATTTCAGTAAGGGAGGAGTAAGTTATAATCATGAGTTATTTAAGTAAGCAAGTAAGTAAACAAGTAAGAGAGTAAGTAAAGAAGAAAGTAAAGATCATGATACTTGATGATAATTTATGAGTATAATTATTTATGATAAATGTTGTTATTTATTTGCTTGTAAACTTACTAAGCTTTACGCTTACTCCTTTTATTTTCCTTTTTTTTATAGTATCGCCAAGCAAATTTAGGGATCGTAAGGACGTCGGAGATCGTTTCACACTATCAATAGATCATCTCGGTATTTTGTGATTCGAAACGTTTTAAGTTATGGCATGTATAGGGACTTAGTCATTTTGTGTGTGTCCTTATGATATGGCTAATGAATAGCATGTAAATACTCAATAATGATTAGCCATTGAAATGACTATTTAAGAACATGTTTTGGTGTTATGTATGCCTAAATGATATTTAATACAAAGAAATTTTAAAAGAGTAAAAATTTGCAATTGAACAGTTTTTGGACAACAGCTTTGACGTGATTATGAAAAATCACCAAGGATAGTAGAAATGGAATTAGAGAGTTAATGAGATATAGAATTAAATATTATTGAGTCTATTTTCACATGAAAGAAACGATGTAGGCAAAGGAATTTTATATTTTGTAATATTTGAATTTTAGTGAGACAGGGTTAGAATGGTTTTTGAAGTCCCCTGTTCTGACTTTAGAAAATCATTAAAAATTTTATAGAAATAATTATGAGTCATAATTTACATGTATAGATTCCTTAGTGAGTCTATTTTTAATAGAAATAAACAGAAGCATCATATGAAGCCGGTACAATGAGATAATTGATTCTTAGTGAATAAAGGTCAGAACCGTCAGACAGTGAAATAGGGGAGACTTTAATGAATAAATTGTACTATTTGGCTAATCCAAAAATTTTGGAAATTTTATGATAAGAAGATATATGAGTCTAGTTTTAGAGAAAATCTACGGATCTAAATTTTGAGTTTTTTAACTCGAGTTATAATTAAATTAGTGACTGTTATGCAAGTGGACAGTTTTATTCTGAATAGTAAAATAAATTATTTTGATTTGTTTAAGTATTCAGAAAATTTGTTTAATGCTCTGATCTAGTAAGTTAAGTCAAATAACGCCTCATGCTCGACTCTGAAAATGGTCTCGGGTAAGGGTTGTTACATTTATTAGTATCAGAGTGAGAGTTTAGTCGGTTCTCAGAATATTCAGTATGAATAAGAGTCTAGCTATACATGTCATACTTGTATTTTGATAGTGTGACAACTTCTGACGATTTTAAAATGTTTTTCTTTTATAGTTATGGATCCCGAATGAGCTGGTGCAGATGATGTAGAGAGTAATGCGCCCGCTCCCGTAGAAGGGACGGTGCCACCAGATAATAGTGAAAGGCCCGTTACAGTTAGTCAGGGAGGAGGGGCTCGAGAAACCTTCTTCCAAGCTATGAATGAATGGTTTGTTGAGTTTGTTCATACGAATCTGGCTGTTAGACCTCGATCCCCTCATGATTCTCTGATCCCCCATGTAGGTCCCCCAGTCATAGATATAGTTATAAGAGAAAGACCACCAGTTGATAAGATCAGAAAACAAGGGGATGAAGAGTTTCGGGCTACTAAAGATTATGATGCAGAGAGAGCAGAATTTTGGCTCGAGAATACTATCAGAGTCTTTGATGAGTTATCCTGTACACCTGAAGAATGCATGAAGTGTTTTGTCTCACTCCTTAGAGATTCGGTCTATCATTGGTGGAAGACTCTTGTGTCAGTTGTACTGAGCGAGAGAGTTACTTGGAATTTCTTTCAGGAGGAGTTTCGTAAAAAGTATATCAGTCAGAGATTTATTGACTAGAAAAGAAAAGAGTTCCTTGAGTTAAAGTAGGGTAAGATGACTGTAACCGAGTATGAACATGAATTTGTTAGACTCAGCAAGTATGCTTGAGAGTGTGTGTCTACAGAGGCTATCTTGTGCAAAAGATTTGAGGGTGGGCTCAATGATGATATCCAACTGTCAGTTGGAGTTCTAGAGATAAAAGAGTTTGTTATTCTAGTTGAAAGAGCCTGTAAGGCAGAGGAGTTGTTAAAAGAAAAAGAAAAGGGCAAAGCTGAAATTGAGGTTCAAGACACGAAGAAAAGGCAAATGAGCAGATCATTTCAGTCTACATCCAAAAGGCCTAGAGAGTTCTCTATTAGATCGAATTTTTCAGGTAGGTATCCTAACCGAAACAGAGGTAGAAGATGTGTAGGTTTAAGAGCTCAGACTACTACAGTAGCAAGTGTGGGTAGTACTCGACCACCTAGACTAGAGTGTGCTCAATTTGGTAGATGTCATCTCGGTTAGTCCGAGCAAATCAAAATGCTTATTTCAGATGTAGTGCACCAGATCATTTTATTCGGGATTGTCCCGAAACAGTTAAAAGAGAAGTAATATCGAGTGCAAGATCAGGAAATGCTCCCACTAGAGGCAGACCATAGAGGAATCTAGGAATTGGAGCAAGTAGCAGGGGTACGTCCAGAGACTTAGCAGCTAGACCAGATGTTAGAGCACATTTGCTAAATTTAGCATACAATTGTTTCTCACGTAGAGTTTGCAGAACAATTCTCAAATAATCAGCATGTTCATTTTCATCTCGGGAATATATCAGAATATCACCAATAAACACCACAACAAATCTATCCAGATATAGTCTAAAAATTCTATTTATTAAATCCATAAATACTGTAGGTGCATTTGTCAAGCCAAACAGCATCACAAGAAATTCATAGTGTCCGTACCTGATTCTGAATGTTGTTTTCAGTACATTTGAGTCTTTCACTCGTAACTGATAATAACCAGAACGAAGATCAATCTTTAAAAATATTCTAGCACATTTCAATAGGTCAAACAAATCATCAATACAATGCATTGGATACTTATTCTTAATTGGAACTTTGTTGAGCTGTTGGTAATCAATACATAATCGCAGGGATCCATCCTTTTTCTTAACAAACAGAACCGGTGCATCCTAGGGTGAAGAACTAGGTCTAGCAAAACCCCTGTCAGTCAATTCTTGCAACTGTGCTTTTAACTCTTTTAATTCTGTAGGGGTCATTCTGTATGGTGCTATAGATATTAGTGTTGTCCCTAGAACAAGATCTATAGAAAATTCAACTTCTCTGACCGGCAGTAATCCGGGTAACTCTTTTGGAAGCACATCAGGATACTCATAGACTACTGGCGCTGATTTAATCTTCGACTCAGATACTTTAGTGTCTAACACATAAGCAAGGTAAGCATCATACCCTTTTCTGATATATTTCTATACTGACATGGTTGATATCACATTAGACAACCCTTCCAATTTATCAGATTCAATACAGAGCATTTCACCATTCTAACATTTCAATACAATATGCTTTTGTTTACAATTTACCACGGCATTATGTTGAGTTAACTAGTCCATGCCCAGAATCACATCAAACTCATCAAATGGTAATAACATCAAATCAGCAAGGAAATAGTAAACCGTACCATTAACGAACAATTCTTGAAAATTTTATCCACCAGCACATATTGGCTTAGGAGGTTTGATAATTTAGCCACGAATTCAATAGACTCGACAGGTAAATTTTTATTAGACACTAAGTTCGTGCTAATGTATGAATGATTTGAACCAGGATCAATTAAATCAGTTATATCAGTATCAAAAAGAGAAAAAGTACCAGTAATAACATCAGGTGCAGAAACATCCTCACGTGCACGAATAACATATGTTTTGGCTGGTACTCGTGCTTCAGATCTGACGGTTGAATCTTTTGTCATACCCCGGCTACCACTCACATTGTCGAGATTTCGAGGTGGTCTACACCTTGTAGCGGGGTTGCTCTACCTTGAAGTTTGGACGATATCTTTTTTCAGGCTTTTTCGGGTAGTCTCTAAGATAGTGGTGAAAAGAACCACATCTAAAACATGCTCCACTTTTTATGCGGCAATTTCCAAAATGCAGTTTATTACAGTGCTTGCATCTAGGTTTGGTGCTTCTAACACTACCAGCACTTGCTACAGATGTGGCCTGAGATCTTGGACTAGAGCGTTGAATACTTCTATCTCTCCTAGAGTACCTAGAGTACCCCGCAGAGATGGTAAAATGATCATGATATCTTTTCGATTCCTTTGAGGCCGATTGTTGTGACTTTTTCGTAAATCTTTTACTTAAAGTCTGAGCTTCTATCTCAGCTTGTTTTTTTCTTTACTCAGTTCCTCAGCTTTATAAGCTTGACTGACCAGTACGACAAATTCTTTTAATTCAAAAATCCCAACCAACAACTTTATGTCTTCATTTAAACCTTTTTCAAACCATTTACACATGGCGATTTCAGTCGGGATACACTCTATGGCATATTTACTCAGTCAGACAAATTCTTGTTCATACTCAGATACTGTCATATGCCCCTGTTTAAACTTTAAAAACTCCTTCTGTTTCTGATTAAAGAATATCTGACTAATATACTTCTTTTTTAATTCAGTTTGGAGAAATTCCCAAGTGACCCTCTCCTTCGGTACAACAGAAATTAAGGTGTTCCACCATTAGTAAGTTGAGTCTTTTAGCAGTGATACAACACATTTCAGTTATTCGGCCGGTCTACAAGATAGTTCAACCAGAACTCTGATGGTGTTTTCTAACTAGAATTTAGACCTTTCAGAATCATCTTCAACAGTAGCTCTGAATTCTTCTGCCCCATATTTACAAATTTTATCTATAAGAGGCTTACCAGTTCTAACAAGTTCTGTACCTTGAGGCATTTTTGGAACCAGTTGAGAGACAGGAGGGGGTGGAGGTTGTTGTATAGCGAGATTTGTTCTTACAAATTCTGTAAATCATTCGTTCATCATTTAGAAGAAGGCTTCTTTAGCCTCTCATCCTCGGCCCTCAGATTTTGGCCTTCTACTACTTGAGGCTACTATTTAAACTAAAGCTTGAAAATTGCTCTCAGCTTTTTCAGATTCAGCTCGGTTGGATGAAATTACTATAAGAAAAACATGTTTTAAAATGGTCAGGAGATATCACACTATCATAGGTTATATAATGGCATGTATAGCTAGACTCGTATAAGCTACATAGATTCGAGAATCGGCTAAACTGTAGCTTTGATACCAATAAATGTAAAACTCATAGCCCATATCCATCGCAGTAAAAGGGTTACAGAGCATTACTGAAATTTACAAACTCAAATACAAACATTTCATATCATTTTACATTCATATCAGAAAACAATCATAATCACTCATATCGTCCCTTAAATGAGCCCTCAATGCCCAAAATACACATTAGAATTAAATCGGGACCAAACTGGAAACTTAAAAAAATTTTCAAAAAATTTCAAAATTTTTCATAGTGAAAGGGACACACGCCTATGGGATAGACCGTGTGTCACACACAGCTGAGACACACGACCGTGTAGACGAAATAAGGCCATTTTTCAAGGCCACATTTCTCACCCAATTTGTCTTCCACCTACATTCACACTTTAACACATTCACAAGCCAATACAAAACATTCAAATCAAGCCAAAACTAGGTCATATGCACGACATATCAATATATATGTTTAACTATCCAATTTACTAAAATAACCATACATACATATTGACATATTTTACCATTTATACCATCACAAACCAATCACTAACATGTCTATATGATTATCTACATCCATCCATCTCAAATACACATCAAACATATTAAGGTCATTTTTACATATCAAAACATATCATTTACAAGCCATACCAATGGCTAGTTTTCAACCAAACACATACATATATACATGTCATCATTGGCTAAATTTAGCCTATACATGCCATTATAACCAAAAGTAATTTAATATTTATACCGAAATGAGCTGAAGGATAGTGTGATGATGCTCCGACCAGCTTCTAACCAATTCGAGCCTCTGAATTACTATAAAACAGGAAAAATAAAACAGAGTAAGCTTTTAAGCTTAGTAAGTTCGTATAACGAGAAATTAATTTACCATTCTTTTACGTCTAATGTAAGCATACAAAATACATCCAAAACAATTTGGCTAATAGCCTAAACACATACCTCATCAAACATGTTAGTCGTTTATTTCACATGAATATCAAGAAACATGTATGAGCTCATCAAATATCAAATTTCCATTTATTTCATGTATATACGGATAATGATTCATTTCGAATTTATATATTTTCTCATGTCAGGATTTTGCCCGTTCAATCATTTAAAATTTCGATGGATACATGGGTTGTACACACAAGGTGTACAAAACATAATCCGTCAATTCATATACATGAATGCTCATGCAAACATGTAAACGATAAGCTCTTTCAAGCCATATAACGGGAAGCTCTTTCGAGCCATGTAATGGGAAGCTCATCCGAGCCATGATCAATAAGTTCAAGCGAGCCAATATCGGGAAGCTCCGGAGAGCCAATTAATCGGAAAGATCATGAAAGAACCTTTAATTGGGAAGCTCCAAAGAGCCATATATCAGGACGCTCATAAGAGCTGCGGTGTGTCCACAACACATGCTGGATCACAACCAATCGAGATGCTCCGAAGAGCTATTAACAGGAATATTGCAAGAACCAATTAATGGGAAGTTCATGAAAGCTAATAACGGGACACTCTTTCGAGCTGTGGTGTGTCCGCAACACATGTAGGACCACAACCAATACGGGAACCCTGTATCCATCGAATTTCATTTATTCAAACGGGACTTAATGCATGTTGGTCATTATCGGATATGTGATTACTTTTATATGCAGAGCAATATTACAATCATATACATACAATTCAATTTAACATTTAAACATACAATTTAATTATACGAACTTACCTCGACAAGTTTTCGTGTACGCAAAATTTACTAATCTGACACTTTTTCTTTTCCTCAATCTAACTCCATATTTGTTCTATCCAGATCTATATGAATGAATTTAACCTCAATTTAATACAATTCATACTCAATTGAATCCAATACATATCTTTGGCAAAATTACCATTTTGCCCTTATATTTTTAATTAATTATGATTTCCTCCTTAGGCTCGAAAAATGAAATTCATACAATTTAATTCTTATTCCAAGCCTAGCAAATTTATATATATCAATAGCAGCCCATAAATTCCATAAAATTTAGAATTTTCTATGAATTCAACATCTTTTCAATTTAATCCCTAAATCATGATTTCATCAAAATTCTTTAACAAAATACTTTTAACTACCCAACAACATCTCAAATCCATCATCTAATAACTAAAATCATATAAACTCCTCAATGGAAACTTCCAAAACTTTCAATAAAAATAAAAACTAAGGTAAAGGTTACTTGGACCTAATTGTAAGAATCTCAAAAATATAAAAAAATTCAAGAAACGGGTATGGATTTGACTCACATTAAGCAAAAATTGAAGAACCAGCTTAAACCTTCTCTCCCATGGCTGTTCTTGGCCGAATTTTATGAGGAAATGTCTAGAAAATCTTTAATTCGAATTTTATTTCATTTTAATTGGTTTTATTTTATTAATTTCCTATGTTATGCCGCCTCAGCCATTTACTTGAGACATATTTATGCCTTAAGTCCTCCCTTATTTATTGGTTAAGCTATTTAATCACTTAACTATTATAATTAGTTTTGCACCTTTTTTTAATTTATTATTTTTCAACAAATTAGACATGTAATCGGTAAAATTTATTAACGAGATTTTCATACATCATTCCTATCATACCATAGACCATAAAATAATATTAAAATAAATTTTCTTTCTACCTCGAATTTGTGGTCCCAAAACCGTTGTTCCGGTTTAACTGAAAACGGGCTGTTACACAAAATATATCATACCCAATTGATTTATCCATGATCCAACCCGACTCATAAAAAACTCAACTATCCTTAAAATTTTCATGTATCTTTGAACTATTGTGTGACTGAAAAAAGTACAGACTTAATAGATTTTTCAGTCACACAATACTTCAAAAATGCACAGATATTTTTATGGATGATTGGATTTTTATGAGTTGAGTTATGAGTAAATAAATTAGGCATGATATGTTTGTCCAAATTATCAACAATTTAACGGGAATTTTTAACAACTTTATGATCTGAATAAATTTTAATGTAGAAGAACAACTTACTTTTATTCATAATCTAAAACATATACTCTCTTAATTATTACAATAATAATAATTCTAGAATTAAAACTCAATTGTCTAAAAACACGTTATAAATAAATAAATAAATAAATATGCTTTTTGGAGGTAGTTATAGATATTTGTTTTAAGGATTATATTTGTTGTCTTATTAGTCTGATGCAATATTAATAATCACAACTCATCACTTCTTTCGCAAAAACAACAAAACCATAAAAATTGAAACATATAATCTAAAAATATTCATAATTATTATTTTCAACCAATTTCTCTTCTTGAAAGGCTCTTAAGGATCAAATTATCTTTCAAGCCCTGCGGCTTGTAAATAAAATGAAAGTGAAGGAAATCCGCTTATAAATACTTTGACTCCTCCAAGTACCATTCTAATTGTGGGATGTGTCTCGTATTTTCGATTAAATAGACAGTGATATTACGATAAAAAATTTCTCGACGTTGCAACATGGTTACGTGTTTTTCATGTAAACCGAGTTTCTTCTCCTAGTTAACTATGTTATATTTTACTGGTTAAACTCTGATTACTACATGAATATCTTAGCATGATTAAACCTCTAATCTTAATCTATTTAAAGGGGTCTTGTGTCCCTGTTTTGATAAGCCAATTAAGAGGCGTACTCTAAGGTCTTTCTTTTAAGGTGACAAAATGTCGTTGCAAACGAGTTTTTGTGAGAGTTTTCGTGGTAGCTATGGAGAGAATTTTGTTCCCGAGTTAAGAGTTTTGTTTTCAAAATTTGATTTTTTACATTTAGTACATTTAAGTTTATTTTCTTCATATTGTACTCTCGTTTGTTTACTCAGTAAAAAAACCAAAACTTCATTGACCCGTGTTTTTCATCCTCTTTAGAGGAAATTTTCACAAAAAAATTGTATTTGATCTTCTCTACCTTTTTTTATTTCATTGCTTATACGGTCGATCCCCAACACCAATCTTAAAATGATTTCCTTAACTTGCTTGGCTCAATAAAAATTTTTTACAAAATATTATATATTAGGTTAACTTTTATAAAATTAAATCAAATATATTTTATAAATTCTTGTAAAGTTAAGTGTAAGTTAATAAATATATCAAGATGAGGTGAACTTTACCTAAATAAAAAATTGTTTCCCTACTTTTAGAACTCGATTTAAAACACCCAATCCTATAAAATGGAGTGTGTTGAAACCCATCGATTTAGAGTTCTTTTTCCTTCATCATGCAAATAATTCAAACGTCATAATTTTTTTTATTTACTAGGAAGAAAAAAAGAACCCGTAAGAGGCAGTACCAGTCTGCTAGATAATACACATAGCTTCAAATTTACACCTGTTTGAAGACCTTTAAACATAGCCTTTATTTTCTTGAGATAAAAGCTTGCTTTATAGTTCCTTTATTTTTGCTTTTGGATTGTCGTGGAAGAGGGAAAAAGATCAAACACATGGCTTACACTAAACAAAAAGAAGTACGAGAAAAGAAAATGAAATAACAACTTTGGTCAGAAAAATTAAATAAGGTTGACACTTTTTCTTTCAATTGCTTTGAATTGTGTCGTTCTAGGATTGGATCCAGTGGATTTATTTGTTAGCCATCCAATAATATTGCAGTTATTTTGGTAAAAAATAAAGGATAAGAAGTTGATTTCTTATTATTGGACCACCCTTTTTCTGCCTCTATCCTGACCAACATTTCCAACGTTTTCTTTGTCTGGAGGAGCTGCTCTTTTTTATTTTCTCTCTCACCAGCTGAGTTGGCAGGTACTTTTTTTTTGTATAAAAAGATTATAATCTAAAAATAAAACATCAAATTTATTTGTGTGTATTTAGGGGTGACAAAATCTTGAGGTATTTGTGTTTTACCAAAAGAAAACAATTTTGATTTGTGTCTTATAACATAATTTTACGAATCAAGTCAATTTGTGAGATGGAGATTATAAGTTCAAGTGGATTATATTAAGGGTATTTTCGAAAAGATTGCATTGTTGAATTTGTCATCTCTCCATTAATAAAGCCTTGTTTAATAGTAAGAGATCTTAGATTATGCTCTTTAAAATTATTTTAATTAATTAATTATTCACTTTTAATCGCTTATAATAATGGATTGTGATTGAAAGTTTTAATGAAAGCATTATTTTATTAAAATTTTATTAAATTATCAATTTAACAATAAATTGTGTTGGGGGATAAAAAAAGGTTTACAAGTAGAGGAGCAAGCCAATAATGATGGTAAAACAAAGTGGAGAGGCAGAAGGGAAACAATTGGCTTCTCCAACTGAAGGAGAACATGAGAACATGGCAACTGGCAGGCTCAACGACAGATGTCGAATCTTAAATTGGCTAAGCTATTAATGTTGCAGCATAAAGTGTGTTGTGTAATGCAATCACCATTGCTGGGTTTTTTTTTTTTTTCAGTGGGGCCTTTCCATTTCTGCTCAAACAGCTCCTTGTCTGCCACCCACTACTTGACCTAACCTAACCCCATCTCTTCTTTCCTCTTCCCCTGCTTTAGCATTGCCAAAAAAAGCATTGTAGCATGTCAACAAAAACCTTCGTATGAACTTACTAGTTTTTTTATATAAAATTTAATAAAAAAATATTAAAACTGATAAAGGAGTATTAAATAGCAACAACAAATTTTAAAATTGAATGAATCCCAAATCAAATGGATCAGATGGGTGATGGAAATTTCAATTGGTTTTATAAGAAATAAAAAAAATGTGGAGATAAAATTTCAAAGCTGTCGTGGTCCTATTCAACTCCACAAAATCCTTCAAATGGCTAAGGATGAATGCCCCGTCATTTTGGCGGAGAATCCTCCACCGCTCGAAAGAAAAAGTAGAGCTAATAATCAATTAAAGGCCTAAATCATTTGCCTTATGCTTAGGTATGAGATAGCATAATACGGGCACTAGCTTAACCATTGCAGATAACAAGATACCATGAGAGAGGAGGATCAGGTTTAAAGACGAGAGCTTTAGTTAAAATAAAATTTACGTATTTTTTAACATAGACTCAGATTTAAGTTACAGTTTCGTATTTCTTAACTCTAAAAAAAGGTATGAAATGATTACGTTATATGTATGGGAGGGTTATGAAGTTTAACTATAAAAGGGTAAAACTAGGAGAGGTCATCTTCAAACCAAGCTCACGTCATGTTTGTTCTTACTTTATTTTTGCACCTAACCTTTTTGGGTTTTGTTAATAAACATTTCTTTTTGAGCCGTGGATCTAATGATGATATTATCTTTTCAAACTCCAACCTTCGTTCTAAATTTAAAAGAGTTTAGATAAAAATATTAAATTTAAATAAAAAATTAATCACGTTTGAAATATGGACTGAATTCAAATTTAAATTTTATAATAGTAATTATTCTTTTCTTAATGTAATAATAATTCTTTAATGATTATTAAAACATTAGTAGAATATTTAGAATATGATATATTATAAATTAAAATTTTCTTTTCTTAATAATTAAATTGACTATAATAATTAATTTGAACGTGCTGACTTTATTTTTCATTCTCTTATGTTTCTCCTTTTATTTTCTTATCTTCTCAATTTCTTTTAACATATCAAGAAGAAAAATTGTCAGTACAAAAAGAAGTAGGAAGTCGAAATCCATCATTGGCTATAATCATAACCCATAAGCCCATACCATGGTTCTTTTTTCATTGCCAATGATATGTTAAAAAAAAATGAAGAATGTAGGAAAATAGAGGGGGAAACAGAAGAGAATGAAAAAAAAAAAAAAAGTTAAAAGAACATAAAAGAAAAAAATTTTACTCAAAACGAAAAATATAATTTAACCTAAATTTTTTGTTTGAAATGATAATTTAACATACCATGTCAGGTTATTGTTAATTGTTAATAGCAATTAATGACTCAGTGACTAAAATGTTACAACATGATAACGTAAGTGACTAAAACGTAACATTTCAACCTAAATGACTAAAATGTAACTTGAGGTAAACAAAAGTGACCATAGATATAATTTACCCTACAACGAACAACAAAAGATATATTAGTAAGTTCAAAACTTAATAAAATTTTGATTAATTTTTATAAGGTGTAATAAATGAATAATTATTTTTTATTTATTTTGCTTTCATTGTCTATAATAATAATAATAATAATAATATGTATTCATCTGATATTCTAATAAATGATTTTATGCACTAATTTTTAGGGTCGATTTTATACCGAGTACACTTCGTTAAAACATAAGTTACATAAATTTATTTTAAAAGCTTTGCTATATTCAACACTTTTATAACAAGAAAATTGTTTGTCAAAATTTTAAATTTTATAGAGAAATACTTATTATGTAATTATAACAATATTTGAAATTTACATCTTATTAAATTTTTTAAAATTTTAAATTATAATATATTAATAATATCAATTAGGAGATCCAAATTATATCTTAATTAAGATTTATTTTTTATTTCACTTAAAAATATAAACAATTTCACTAAAATTGAGATAAAAGGTTGTTATAGAAAACTAAATTAGTATATGAAGTGTACATACTTTTTAGTTGTTTATTGTTATAAATGAAAAGTTGTTATAAAGGGTAAAAATAAAATACAAAAATCATATCTATAACAAACTTGACTATGATAATGAAATATTATTATAAAGTGTGGCTGTTATAGAGAAGGCTCACTGTAAATCATTAATTGATTCATTGATAATATATAAAAGGGTAAATTATATTGACAGTTACTCAACTTTGGACTCAATGACAAAACAGTCACTCAACTTTCAAAAAATAACAAATAAGTGATACTAACCATTTTTCGTTACAGACGTAACGGAAAGTTGACTTGTCACCCCAATGTGTAAATGACCTAAATTTAAAACCCTAGCTAGGCTAGGCAGTAAAAGAAAAAGAAGAAGAAGAGAAAAATTTTAGAGTGGTTCAACAACAGCATGAGGCTGTGGATTTCAATGACGGCGGTAGGTCAAGCTTCACAAAGAACAATTCTGGTGACTAGAATGATCAAGAGTTTTTCTTCTCCGTATCTGGCTAAATGCACCTATAATCTCTGTTTGAAAACTCGTATAACATTGCCTTATTCTGTGTTGGGGAAATGAGAAGAATTGCAAGAAAATGAGGAAGAAGAATAAGAGAAAACAAAGGTGACACGCAGAATAGAGGCAATAGTAACAACAATGTTTATGGTAGTGGCAACGATTAGCGACCTTAAAAATGCCATAGTTTTTTTTTTTTTTGGCATCTCCATTTCTTCTCTTCTTCTTCTTCTTCTTCTTCTTATTGTTAACTAGCCACGGTCAATGGCTCAGATCATAGAGGATTCATACCAGATGCTTTGGACATAGAATCTACCATGGTTTAAGGATAAAATGATGTGATTGTTGCTGTTGCAATCGAGTTCGAACTGATGGTCGTCGCAGTTGGGAGGTTGGGTTGGTAATCATAAAGGGCAACTCATTGTAACATTTCCACAAATAGTTGGGTTGCAATATTTGTTTCTGGTTTTGGCGACACAAGATTGCAGTTGTGGTTTGGTAACACAACAATGGCTAGTCAAATCTTGCCATGCCAAAACCCAAACTAGATTCTAGTAATTCAAAACCCTAACCAGATTTTGGTAATTTGAAATCCAAACCACGAGGGCATAGATTGGGAATTGTGGTTTGAAAAAGTCTAGTTTCAGAATGGCAGAATTTGGAGACAAAATGTTAGTGGCCACGTCAGCTAATTGGGTTAATTAGGTTTCCATCGTGGCTAGTTAACTGGCCACATCAACTAGTTAACGAGCCACATCACCTATCCCGTTTGGTCTGTAATGAAAAATGTCAATGGGTGATTGATTTTTAACTTTACAATAACGTTAGTGGTTGATTTGTTATTTTTTAAAAGTTGAGTGACTGTTTTGTCATTGAGATCAAAGTTGAGTAATTGTTGGTATAACTTACCCTATATAAAATTATACATAATCAATACATCACATATATATACTAGTTTCTTTAACAAGTGATGCACGAATTAATTATATTTATTAATTAAAATATATTAAATTATTTTATAATTTTTGCATAAATTTTCTATAAAATATAGTAAAGAAATTTCTATATAATATCTCACAGATAAAATATTTTAAAATTAATTGAAATATTTTAAAGTAAAGTTATTTTATTGATATTATATATTTAAAGTGAATTAATATTATAATAGTAAAATAGTAAAATATTTAAAGTTTAATTAATTACTTTAAATTTTTTTATGGTTGTGAAATATTTTTTATAATACGAATTATATTTCTCAAAATGGATTTCACGTTAATTTAATTTAAAAGATTTTGATATGTCAATCGATGAAACTATCCAAGTACAAAAATAGAAAATAGCTGTCACGTTAAAAGATCTTAAATGTTGTGTATGATGCTAGATTAAGGAACATTCACGTGAATTAATTATATAATAAATTTACTAAAATTGATATAAAATTTTTTATGTTATTTATTTCCATTTTACTGTTTACATTTGAGTTCATTTGAATTTTATGATTTTAAAAATTTATTTAAATATAAATAAGAAAAGTATCTCAAAATATTTGCTATTTTACAAAAATGGAGAGGTAACAGGGTATAGACAAGTGAAAGAACAGAGAAAAACCTTGATTTAATTACGGAAAGTAAGAGGCTGAGCCTGGTCCCAACCAAACGCCTGAAACCTAAACCAAAAGCAAAAGGCTAAAGAGTAAGGCCCCCTTCCCTTTGTTGACATCCTCACCAAATCTCTTGCTTTTCTTCTCTCTTGCTACTCTCCTCTAATTTTTCACCTTCTGATTTGTTTACAAAGGCAAACAACACAACTCGTTTTTATCCTTATATATCAGTTTGGGAAAAAAGGTAGAAGAAATGAACGGTGATGATGCTCAGAGTATGATGGAATCCCAGTACATACAGAGACATCACAGGCACAACATCAGAGACGACCAGTGCACCTCTGCTCTTGTTAAACACATCAAAGCTCCTGTTCATCTCGTAAGTTCCTCAGTTTGAGACTCCTCTATAATTTCCCCCTTTTCCCCCATTTGTTCGTTTTTCTCGCCGCCGTTTAGGCCGTTGACACGTTTTTCTTTCTACTCTCCTATGGATCTGCTGAAACCCAAATCTATTCTCTTTGTTTTGTTACCCAAAAGTCAAATAAAAAATCTGTGTTCTTGGTCGAAAATTAACCGCCCCCCCCCCCAAAAAAGAAAAGTAAACCTACGAGTATGTATTGTCTCTGCTTTTTTCTATTTTTTCACTGACAAAAAAAGAAAAAAAAAAAAGAACCCAGACTATTTTAGCCAAGATTATGAATTTCTGTTAACTCGATGGTTCGTAAATGTCTGATTTTAACGATGGGTTTGTTGTTCTGTTTCTGTTTTCTTTAACTATGGATAGGTATGGTCATTGGTAAGGAGATTTGACCAGCCGCAAAAGTACAAGCCCTTCGTCAGCAGGTGTATAATGAAAGGGGACCTCGGGATCGGCAGTGTTAGAGAGGTCAACGTCAAGTCCGGACTTCCGGCAACCACCAGCACCGAACGGTTGGAACTTCTCGATGACGAAGAACACATTTTAGGCATCAAAATCGTCGGCGGCGACCACCGTCTCAGGGTACAAAATACTAACGTTTCTTTCTCCCTTAACACTTGTTTTCTGTGTCACGGTACTCATTTTGTTGACTGCAGAATTATTCTTCGATCATGACGGTGCATCCCGAGGTTATTGAAGGAAGGCCAGGTACAATGGTGATCGAATCGTTCGTCGTGGATGTGCCGGAAGGGAACACCACGGACGAAACTTGTTACTTCGTGGAAGCTTTGATCCGATGTAACCTGAAATCGTTAGCCGATGTTTCAGAGAGGATGGCTGTGATGGACCAGACAGAGCCTATCAACCGATACTAACTGAAAAAGGTGGAATTGTGATGACCAAAAAGAAAAAGACTAATCTTTAGGAGTTTGTGATATATGATCATCTTTCACTTTGTTATGGAACACTCTTTTAACACCCTTTTGGTTCTTAGTTTAAATGCTTGAGTAAGTAGTTTATCTATGAGATATCCGAATTCATTACAAGCCTCCAAAACTACGGTCTTATTTGTAAATATTTAAGATTAAGAAGAGATGGGAGAATTTTAATTCCATTTCCCATATTTGTAGCAGCAGCCAGGCCCAGCAGGATGAATTTGGAGAAACCATTTGAAGTACAGATATGTTTTATGATGGTGTCTATTTTTAGTAGTCTCTTGTTGGGATCATTTTTGGTATTGCTGCTAGTTTTCATTTTTGGAAACTTAAAAAGTAGATATTTGTTGAGTAGAGTTCTCAGCCTATTGATTTGAGTGCAGAAAAGTGTGGGTACACCATGGAAATGCACCAAGATTAGCTTTTTCTGAGTCATAATGTTGCACAGCACGTTAACTGATCAAAAACATCTTGTGATGATCTTTGTTTAAAGTAAAAGACCTACCTTGGTGGAAACTGGAAAGACTTTTGCATTTTCTGCAACAAATCAACTTCAAACACGTGAGAATGGAAGTTGGAAGAGTGAGAGCACGTCATAGAAAGTTGGTAGAACATAATAATTATCATTTCATATCCTGGAAACTTGTAAGGATGTAACGCTTGTAGTTTTGAAGCTGTAACGATGTCATTGGTTGGTTCCATTAAAATGTTTTCTTGTGCTTTCTATAAATGAAGATAAGTGGCTAACGAACTTCACGTTTCGTCTTAATCCGGGTTGTACCCTTTTCCATACCCGTGTATTTAATGATGTAATTGTTTCCAAGAGGATTTGTAATGGAGGAAGAAGATCAAAGGGACGGATCTTTTTACTCACTTAAGTATCGGAATGTAAACACTAACATAAGGCCTCTAAGACATTGTTGCCACAAGCATTCCACTTGGGAAATCTCTAGGTTCGGCTGTCCAGCATTTTCAAAATCAAATATATATGCTGCCATTGTTCTATATAGCATTTTAAATATTGCAAATTTAATCTCTTTCACTAAAATAGTATTGTTTTACAAAATAAATTATATTATTTTGAGAATGTTTTTTTTAATCTTTTTACGTCTTATATTAAAAACCTAATAAGATTTGAACATGAACATTATGTGTTTAAACATTTTTATTATTTTTATATCAAATTTTATAAATTATAATTTTCATTTACATCGTAGACGTATTATAATATATTTTTCATTATAAGTACAACAGTTTTTATAATGTTTTGGTCTGTTTATGAAATATTTTAAAAATAGACAATTCTACTAGTAAAGTCCTGAAATTTTGTAAGATTTCGCAATTTCTTCTTACAAATATGACTAAATATTTCAAACAAACTTTTTTCCCTTTCAATTAAAACATTAAAACAGATTAACTGATATAATAAAACTTCACAACAAATGGTACATAAAATAAAGTTTGCATTTAACACACAATTAATACATAAATGTCCACCATACAAGCTCAGACCTTGTTAAAAGTTTTTAAAAATAAATATAATAACTGATGGTGCATTAAATACAAACCAATTGTGGAATATCTTTACAAACATAATAAAACTCCCCAAGGCATTGTTTGTTGTTTCAAATTTAGATGTCAATACTCCATTTCTTTCGTGTGATTAAACATGATATTAATATATTTTATATTTATTTAAATTTGGTGTAGTTCAAAATATAAATTTTAAATATTATTCAAGCTCATCTATATTTATAAATGACTAATTTAATCTCATTTTAACTTGTTCATATTATTTTTAAATTATTTTAAAAACATTTATATTATTTTTAATTTAATATTTAATAAATTTATATATTTTGCATTTATTAAATTTATTTATATAGACAACTTAACTTTTTTAATATGTTTATATTATAGTAATATGTTACTATAGATTTAATTTTATGTATTATACATAATATAATATATTACAAAAATATGAAAATAGTTCGATTTAGGTCAAACTATAGTCTTCAATGCTTGGGCCCAAGCCTGGCCCTATCTAAATTGACCTACTATTTGGGTCAAGCCTATTTTTCAAGATCAATATTTTGTCCAAACTCTCGTAAATTTTGTGTTAATTGATTTTAAATATGGGATACTTAAACATTTAAACACCTAATTAAAAAAAAACTAAAATCTAATTAATAACACATGTTAAACTTCGGCAAAAGTAGATTATCAATTTTATCAATGGATTTTGATTTTTAAACTACACTAATAAAGAACTAGATTCCTTAAATTAGATACAGAAGGACTAAATTAAGAAAAAAAAAAAAAGACAAGTAAAGGAAGTGGGACATATTTAGAGCCACAAAAGTATGAAAGAAAACACAACCTTGCTGCGATTAGCAATATCTAAGAAAAAGCACAAATGTGACTTGAACCGCACAACAAACAAACAATCGTCAACATGACCAAAAAAGATGTTATTATGGTAGTTAGTATAGAAGTAATACTAAAAAAAATATTATCATGGTTAATCTAATATTTTATATTTGCAGCAAATTTGGTGTCTTCCACAAGCTTGCATTTCTTCAATGAGCCTTCAAAATATAAAAACTTGAAATACAGTAAAACAACATCATGTATATAAGGTGATGGACGTGTAAAATCATGACAACTTTTCTTTACTCTCTTCCAAGACTTCGAACTATGATTGTTTTCATATAGCAGCTTGAAGCCTTTGGAAGAGAGTAAAAAAGGGTTGCATGTACATCCCCAAACATCTCTTAGCTATTTCACTTGAGTAAGGGGTGGCCTCATGAGGTCCCTTTTATAGGGCAGAATTGGAGCCGAAATGCCATAGGAGTACTCCATTCATCTAAACAAGGAATAAAGTGGTTTTTGGCATCTTAGTGATGTCCATTGTCCTTGTTAAATTCACGCAAGAATAATTCGGAAATATCCATATTGAATGGAATATATGACCAATCCTAAAACCAGGATATTGCCCACCAAGATTCTCCTCCAAACATCACTGCTAAGATCAATGCATTAAAGTAATCATAGTAATGAAAGCAAGCAACATTCTTGGTAACATATAAGACAAATCAACCCAAATGAAATGAAGTATTATTTTTATATATATGAATAAGGCATACATCTACCATTAAAGGAAAATACCACTGAAGCTTATTGATAAACTTAAAAGAGAATAAAGTATTGTTTCACGAGTGGAGCTTTAAAAATGTAAAAGAATCAAAATAGAAAAATCTTTTATGTCTCTTAATTCCATGGAGGAAACGCTTGAAGATTTTTATTAAATAAATTAATCCAAAAAAAATAGAATCATATATATATATATCATATAACTAGTTTTCTATCCGTGACGTATGAGTTGCGTTACGACATATTAATTAAAACTATTAATAAAATAAATTTTGAAAAATATAAACAACTTTAAATTGTACTTAAGCTTTTGAAAGATAATATATTTGTAATATTATGAATATAATTAATGTTTTAATTGTGAGGAAAAATTTGAAAGATAAAATTTTTATAATATGTGTATATATAATTAATGATTCAAAATTTTAATATATATATTTATATGATATGGGTAATTTTATAAAATAAATTTTAAAATAATTTTCATTTTTAATTTTATGATAATTAAATAATATTTATTTTATGATAATATTATTTATCCTTATGATAAATATTATATTATGTTTTACTTTTGAACTTTAAACTATATTGTTTTAAGGTTAAATGAAAAGTACTGTATAAATTAAATTTTCTATGAAATTTCTAAATTTAAACTAAATATTAAAATTAATAAATTGATTAATGACAAAGTAAAATAGTTAAAGTTAAAATTAACTTGACGCAAATATAATATTTTTAATAATATTTAGAATTTAATTTTAACTATTATCTCATAAATAATTAAATTATAATGATGTGTTCTAAAAAAATAATGATAAGAAATTTAAATAAATTGAAATGTATATAAAAAAATAAAAATGAGTCATGTTGTATAAATTTTAAAAAGTAACTATTATTTAGATACCTATACTTTTACATTTTTAATCAAGAAAAATAACAAATAACAATAATAATACCAGATGAGAATAAACAATATACTAAAATTATTTCAAATAAGACATTGAAAATATCAGGGATTAGAAAAGAAGTTCTTCCAAAAAGCTTTCAAGGACTTAAGTGATAAAATGTAAAAAGTACATGGACTTAAGATGAATTATTCCCTTTGTCTCTTTTCGTTCAATGACTCTCATTTTATTTTTCTCTTTGTTTACTTTTTATTTAAATTTTTCTTCCTTTTTTTCTCCAGCTAAAATGCCAATTTTAAAAATTAATTGAGTGATTAGTCTGATTTGTAGCATATTTACCGGAATAAACCGGTTTTGGAGAGAAAGAGGAAAACACGTCCAATTGTACGCGCTTTCCTTTCTCTCTCCTCGGTTGGAATTTTAAGGATTTTTAAGGTTTGTTTAAGGTTTGAGTTAGGGTTTTGTTAGGATTTATTTTAGGATAATAAACAAATTTTAGGGCTTTTAAGGGTTTTGGAGTTTATTTTTGGGTTGTAGGGTTTAGGATTGGAAATAATGGGAGGTCGAATAAGTAGACATTGTCAAAACTCAAAGGCATATTTCAGTTGAAGGTGATGCGATAGTATTCGGAGACTCATATAATTCATCTATCACGTCGAGATAGAACTAGGGGTGAGCAAAACTTGATTCGATTCAAAAAAATCGAAAAAAAATAATTTCAAGTTAATCGAATCAAGTTATTCAAGTCAACTCAAATAAGTAATTCAAGTTTCGAATTCGAGTTAAGTTGAATTTTACAATTCGAATAACTTGAATAATTTGAATAACAGATTGGTGTAAATATCCTTCTGGTCCCTGTCAATTTTGAAAATAAGCAAATTGGTCTCTTTCAACAAAATTAAAAAAAAATTCAAAATAATTTTCAAAATTCAAAATAATTTTTAAAATTCAAAATATTTATAAAAATTCCAAAATTTATATATTTTTAAAATTATAAAAATTTAAAAATTTCTCAAGAATATATAAAAAGTTAAAATTTTAAAATTTTATAAAATAATAATTTTGGGACCTAAATAAGTTAATTAATGATTCAAATTTATCATATTAAAGTGTCTTATTTTATTATTATTATTTTGTTTTGAAAAATTCAAATATATATGTTATACTGTAACAAGATTTTAATTTGACATGTTTAATTTTTAATTTAACTCGAACAATTTAAATCTATTCGGCTTGACTCGAATTTCATTTCACTCGTCTCGATTCGAAATTTTTTTAAATCAAGTTAGGATGATAAAATAGGACTCGTCAACTCGATTAACTCGAAATTTTTTCATCTGATTTGTTCAAATGCTCACCCCTAGATAGAACCGTTGCCTTAGAAGCCAATTACATTCAACTCAGGCTTCGAGATCACAGTGCATATACGTTCATTAGTTGAAGTATAAGTAGGGCTCCTAGTTGACAGATGTTAATACGGGGTCACGATTTGGAGTATAACTTGTGAGTCCACCTGACAGTGATTATGCAGGCATAGGTTCAAGTTTCACCTCATCGGAAGCGGATGGTTTGTAAACCTGATACGAAAGTTTGAGATGATAATCGTAGGGAAAAAGTTAGGGGCTTTCCAATATAACCAACTAATTTTTTTCTCCATTTCCACCAAAAGCAGGATTTGTAACCTCTCTATTGTTCGAAACAGTGACAGCATTGGATATAAGAACACTGTCATGGGGAAGCGACGATGGCTATGGAGAGAAGTTGAAGGTTGAGTCGGGGTGACAATTGTAACTGCAGGTTGAGCCAGGGCGACAATAGTTGTAGTTATTAATCAGTGATTTGATCACAACAATCGGTGTCGACTCGAAACGACCTCTAACTTTTGCCCAACGCGACTATCGCTCGCCCCCTAACAGTGCACTTGCTACCAACTTTGCCACTAATTTTGAGCAATAGGAAGGTTGATGATATTGACTTTGATGGTGATGAAGAAAAGAATAAGTGGATTATATTGGAAATCCCCCGAGTTTTTTCCTACGATTATGATCTCAAAATTATGTATCAGTTTTACAAAGCATCCTCTTCTGGTGAGGCAAAACTTGAACCCGTGACCTCATAACCACTGTCAAGTGGCCTCTCGACTCATACTCCAAGCCGTGACCGCACATTAACGTCCTTCAACTAGGACTCGTAGATAGACTACAACTTATGACCATATAAGCATCGTAAACTTGGAGCCTGAGTTGCAATGCGACAGGCTTGTAATGCAATGGTTCTGTCTCGACATGAAAAATAAAATATGTGGGTCTAGGAGCGCCATCGCATCATCTTGAACTCAAACACACCTTAAAAATAGCACACTGGCTCCCCCAAACAAAAATAAATTTATCTATCGGAAAAGTTAAACGCTCAAAAGTAAAATATAAATAATGGTGTAGAGAAGTTTTTAAGGGTGAGGGGAGGTGACTGAGAGAGTTGATGGAGTAGGGGGAGAAAACACCCCTTTATATAGGGAAGCAGATGGGCAATGAGTGAAAGAGGAAAAAAAGTGCATTTATTAATATGAAAATATCTCGAGATTCTCGGGATATTTTTAGACGTCTCGATGTACATATGTTGTTTTTATTTTGAAAATGCTTTTAAGAACACGCATTTTTTTAAAAGATCTATAAGAATTGTAATGTCCAAATTGTTCTACCAAAGTCAAGTTATGTTTGATATTCGGGGTAGTATTTGCTATAAAGTTAGTGACCATTCTGCTAGAGACGTTGCAACATGAAATTTCGAGGAGATTGTCGCTAGAAGGATATTTGTGTAAGGATAAGGTTGTTTGCATGAAAGAATTGAATTTCACAATTCAATCCAAACACGTAATTATTTCAAGCTTTGTTATTGTTGTTAATGGATAATCAATGCTATAGTTTTCTGCATAATGTTTTGGTTTTAAACATGTGAAACAGATTATTTGGTTGAAAATGAGTGGATGAGTTAATGTTGTTGTTTATTACGATGATGAAATTCAATTGGGGTCATTTTTTCATCAGCCTACACAACGCAATTGAATTTTAACCCAAACATTCAATTATCAGAGCTTTGGGCAAGAATTAGGTAGAAAGTAAGCAATCCGGGCAGTCGTGTATCATCATTGAAGTATAGGTATTTAGCGTTAGAAGACCCCGTGAAATATGAAATATTTAATGTTAGAGGTCCAATGACGATCGATGTGATGGTCAAAACATATAATGCTACTGGATCACCTATCCTTGAGTTATACGCCAAGTTTGTCAACGTCGATGAAGGTGGTTGGAGGTCGATAATTGTTCCAGTTAATGCTGGAATGGAGTAGGAAGCTGAAAGTCCAACCATACAGTTGTGTGGCGGATTCACAGCTTTTTTATAAAGCTTCTATTATGAAATCCCAGAATCATCAATGGGACGACATTCCTTGATTTCATCCTAAGATTTTTACTTTGACACCCAATCCATCCACCAGTTTGGATTTGGAGGTAACTAGAACTTTGACACCCTGACACAACATTTTGTTAGTGCTTTTGATTTCAACTTTCAAAGGATGATGTTTTACGTCGAAAACATTTATAAGAGTACGCCATCAAGTTACATTGGTTGACGACCCGCAAATGATTTTGGTTGTAACGACATGTATATAAGAAGGGATGATGTACTCATTACAACCTGCACCAGTGAAGAGAGATCCAACCCTGGACAATCAAAAGGGGTTGAGATTGAAGAGGGCATTGAATTTGACAATAATCCAATCTAGAAGTTCGGGCTGGATGGTTTAAAAATTGTATTATTTTTTAAACCAGAGCCGGTTCCAATTGAACTAGAAGATGGTGGTTCCGACGGTGAAGGTCCAAATAATACTGGCAAAATCAATACGTGTTTCAGGGCATAATTGATAACTCTAAAATATAGAGTTATTTTTAACACTTTTTAATAGATAAATTATGCAAATTCTAGGTAGTTGATGACATTTTTTTGTAGCTTTTATTTATTGTTTTGTTCAATACTATGAAAATGTGTTATATTAACTAATTTTATGCTAAATACTTTGTTTTCCATATTTTTGAGGAAATAAAATGACTCATTGGGTAAAGAAAGTAGGAATTCAAGTTTTGGGCTAATTTGTTAACATCTCTAATTGTCCCAAAAATGATTATTGGGCTTTAGAATCCATCTTGGCCCAACTCTAAAAGGAGTTAATATCTTTGGACAGCCCACTAAGGGAGATAGAGGCCCAACCCATCGACAAGGAGGCCCAAATCATCCATCCAAGGGAAAAATAGCCCACAAGGCCTTTTCTTCAACATTGTTCCTTGAATCAAGGAACCATCGAGAGAGAACAAAAGGGACGACAACCACCAAGTGGAGGGAATCAAGGGGAGGACTTCTTCCTCATCCAAAAATAAGAAATTCATCCAATCCTCTTCCACTACTCAAGGACCGGCCATACAAAGGAGATTTTCAAGGGATTCCCATGCTATTTTTAGCATTGGGCGTTAGGGTTTCTCCACTATAAATAGGGCATCATTCCATAATTCATTCATCCTATTTTTTTTCCACTTCTTGAGCACTGCACTTGAGAGAAGAAACATTAAATTGAGAGAAACAAAACAGTAAGATTTTGGGAGTTGCCAGAATCAACATTGAGAGAATATTTCTACATTGGAGCAAAGGAGGAGAAACACTAGTAGTGTCAAAGAAGTAAACAAAATCGACTTCTAGTTTCTTTCTTCTACTCTTTTATTTTTGTTCAAGTTGGTAAACATGATTGCAATTTATTCTTTTACTTTCAATTAAATGTTTATGGCTTAAATTTGTTGAAGCTAGGTTTATTGTAATTTCTTGTTTTATTTTATTTATACTTTGTTAATATTGTTCTGTACATTGGTTTGTTTGCTCATTCAAATAAAATCATGCTCATGTTTATTCATGCATAATTAATGTTGGGAAACATTTGAACGAATTATTTTATCCGAACAAGATGATAATTAGTGGACACGATATTTGAATGGTGCATGTTTGATTTCTTAGAAATCAAATTAGTATTTAATGGTATTGTTACATTGCATAACCATAATATCTGCTTGTGAGATTTTGAGGTTAATTGATCATAGAAATATGTTAAAGAGACTTCAAGGTTGAAAAGTTTGATTTCATAACTTGTAATTCTGGGTTAGTAAATAACCAATTTGCCAATGGATTGCGTAACATCATTAACATTGTTTTAATAATTTTAAATTGAAAGAAAATAATTAATCTAGCTTCTTCATGTCATATTAATTTAATCTTGTGCTTTGTTGATTTTTATTCGTGTTATTTACTTTCATTTGTCTTTGCACATTTAGGGTTTTTAAATTATGATAGTTATTAAATTCACTTTTATTTATTTCCTTCATCGACTTATTATTTAATAATTTCATAATTTTTTCCTTACATATACAGTCCCTGTGGAGACGATACTCTTTACTCACTACTTTATTACTTACTAACGACTGTGTATACTTGTAAACCATTTTATTAATTTCACAAAAAGTTTTTGGATCTATTGCGGGGGACTGTGTTTTCTGACATTATTTTTGAAATTGATTATTTGCAATTTGGTTTATTTTGGTGATTTTCAAGTGTTTGGGAACATAGACCATATTATCAATCTACTTCCAGTTGACCCTGAAATTGAACGTACTTTTAGATAGAGTAGAAGAAAACAAGAAACTATGAGACAAGTTGAAGAAATGAATCAAAATCAAAGAGGAGAAGCTAGCAATACCCATAATCTAGCCATTGTTGATGACAGAGACCATGCTATCCGTCAATATGTTGTGCCACTTTTTCATAAAACCAATCCAAGAATTGTAAGACCCTAAATTGAGACACCACAATTTGAATTGAAGCTAGTGATGTTCCAAATGCTTCAAACAACGGGTCAATTTAGTGGGATGCCTACTAAAGATCCACATCTTCGTCTCCGTTTATTCATTGAGGTGAGCAACTCATTTAAATTGGTCGGTGTAACAGTGAAGTTATTTCTGTTCTCGTTGAAATCTTACAATGAGGCTTACGAAATTCTTGAAAGAATATTTAGCAACAATTATCAGTGACCAACCAATCGAACAACCACAAAAAGAAGAGTGGCATGAATACATGAAATGGATGCACTTACATCCTGTAGTTAAGGTCTCTTCTATGTCTTCCGTGCTTAAGAACATTACTACTAATGGTTTTTATGCTAACATGACATGTTAGCAACTGAACTAATTCGAGAACATTTCATGTGTCTATTGTAAAGTTGGCCATGTGTTCGAAAATTGCCCGTCAAGTCTGGAGTCTATCTACTACATGGGGAATCAATATCTAAATAGGAATGACCAAGGTATGCATTCAAAATTTTATAATACTTCATGGTGTAGCCATCCTAACTTTTCATTGAGTAATCAAGGCTCAGGTGCTAGCGACTCTTATATGCCAACCCAATCGAATAATCGATTATGATTTACCCAACAAGTTTAGAAACCTCCACAAGTCAAACTTTCCAATAGTTTGGAGCACTTGTTAAAGTCATATATGGTAAAAAACTATGCAACCTTGAGGAGTCTGGAAAACCAAGTAGGATAATTAGCCAATGAGCTCAAAATTCGACCCCAATGAGCTTTGCCGAGTTCCACTAAAAATTTGAGAAGTTTGGGTAGAGAACATTGCAAAGCTATTACTTTGCAAAGTGGAAGGACATTGGAGCCCAAAGTTGTTGTGGTTATAGATGAGCCTACTATAGCTCAAAACAAATAGGAAGGTCAACCGAGTGTTGAAACTCTTACTTTTCAAAAGCCAGATTCTGTGATCCATAATGAGGGAGACCCTAAACAAGTTATTCCTAATAATTTAACACTCGTGTCAAATACAAAAAAGTTTCCACAAATGAATTGTCCAGTAAAAGCTAATATTCCACCACTTCCAGTAAAAAGTTCTTAGATATTCCTAAACAACTTTATATTAATATCCCATTGGTGGAAGCTATTGGAGCAAATACCAAACTATGTCAAATTATGAGGGATATCCTCTCCAAAAAGAAAAAATTCGTGGAATTTGAGACAGTTACATTGACAAAATAGTGTAATGTGTTCCTATAGAACAAACTGCCTCTAAAAATAAAAAATCAAGAGAATTTTACCATACCTTATAATATTGGAGATTGCTACTATGTTATGAGTCTTTACGATTTAGGAGCAAGCATCATATTAATGCCCATGTCCATATTTAGGCGTTTGGGAATTGGTAAAGTTACACTAACAATGGTTACACTTCAACTGGAAAATAGATCCTTAACACACCTTGGAGGAAAATCGAAGATGTTTTGGTTAAATTTCCTACTAACTTCATTATTTTGGATATTAAAGCAGATAAAGAAGTACCAATCATCTTGGGAAAGCCTTTCTTGGTAACCAATAGGATGTTAGTTAATATGCAGAAGGGTAAACTCACTATGCAAGTTCAAGATGATCATGTGACTTTTAACGTATTTAATGCTATGAGATTTTCTGATACGGTTGAGGAGCATTTCATGATGTTCGAGTTAGAATCTTTGGCTACAAAATGGGAACTCAATTTTGTAGATGACTCGTTAGAACATGTTTTAGTGTTTATCTACCTAGTGATGATGAGAAAGATGATGGTCTAGTTTTGTTGGAAGCCAATTCTAAGGGATTCATTCCACAATCTAGATTCGAACCATTGGAGTTGACAAACCGTGAGCATATTCAACCAGAGACATCAATTGAAGAGCCACCTAAATTGGAGTTAAAGGTACTTCCATCCCATTTGAAATATGTCTATTTGGGTAACTCTTTTATTTTGCTTGTCATAATTTTAGTTGAGTTAACTGAGTGCCAATAGGAGAAATTGATTAAAGTTCTGAGTAAGTTCAAAAGGGTAATCAAGTGGACTATAGCAGTAAATAGTTTGTCTGGTGTAGCGTTATCCACGCAAAAGATTGTTTTGGCATATAGTGACCACCACAAGTGTAAGTAAGAATTTGATTTTCTAATGTTTTACCATGTATTAAGGAGATGTTTGTGTTAAGGGATAAAAAAGAATTATAGGATGAGTATTTGCCATCTGGTTAGGATTGATCAACTAATTCTAATGTATCCAAACATGTTTTAATGCATGAAATACATAAATGATTTTAATTGGGAGAATGAAGAACTGAGGCACAAAACATCATAAACACGAATCAAATTAATTTTATCAAATTATTGCAATCATTCTAGCTAAAAAAAAATTAAGTCATCATCGTTAATGGAAAAATAATTAAACAATTTACAAACATATTTGAATAACTAAGAACAAGAATAAAGAATAATGAATAAGGAACTCTTGATGATTTCGACGATTCTCTAAAGATCGATCGTGGTGGCCGACCAAGGTGGCCAAGAGAGTTTTTCTCAAGGGAAATGCTAACTAAAGGAAGTGAGGGAAATGGATGGCTTATGCGTGGTAGAAAAGAAACCAAGATGAGGGAAAGATGATAGAAATGTGAATTGAAGGATGAAGGATGAATGAAATGGCAAATTAGGGGTAGCATTTATAATAGAGGGATGACTTGGGAATTTGCTAAAAATAATATGGAGATCCCTCGATTTGCTCCCTTACTTGGCCAGCCATGAAATATGGGATGGGAGGTTGTTGGTTACTTGATTTGGTGACCGATTCTCCCTTAATTCATGGTTTGGGTTGGATGATAATCAAGCTTTAAGTTGGAGGTTGATTTGTGATTTTTTTACGGATGTAGTAGCCTTCAATTCAATTAATCTGAAGCTCATTTGGGCTGCTCTTGGTGTCTTACCAAATTTGGTCTTCTCTTCCCCTTGTTGGATGATTTTGGAAACCCAATTAAGAAATAATATAATTCTCTTCAACAACCATCTTCAAGCTGGGTCAAGGCAATATTTTTTAGCCCAATTCATCATCTAGCCATTCAAATGAGTTGGATGCGTGTGTGTTTTTATTGAATCCCATATTAATTAATCCAGTGGTCCAATTGTAGCAAACTGAGTAAAAATTAACATTTAGCATAGAATAGTAAAATCATGTAAAATTAATACTAAATTTCAAAAAATTACACCCTTTACTAAAATTATGCCCAATGTCTAAATATGAACTAAAATTACTCAATTAGTTGCCCATATACTTAAAATTTGTATATATTATAATTAAAAAGGTGATTGAAAAACCTATATATTTTAGACGTATCAGTATTTGCCAAAGGTATAGTATGCCTGGATGTATGGAATACTGTGCTGGTTAGATTTTTAGTAATATGGTTAGAAACCAACTGTATAGTTAAGCCTGATAAGTTTGGTGAAAGAAACTTATTTATATTTTTCTCGAAAGCTGTAGGCCAATAAGAAGGCAAATTCTGATACGCATGACACTTGTTAAGTTCCACTAAGTAAGATGTGTCATATTTATAGGTGAGAATGTGTTCTTCTTTCTTCATCTTCTTCTTCCTCTTTCTTAAGTGGTATATACTAAAAATTTTCTTAAATCTGAACGTATCCTACCTCGATGATCTAGAGGCTAAGGTTATTTTATGATCAATAGTTATTTGGCATGAGGTAAGTATTTCAACTTTGCATGTTAAGGATTGAATGAGCAAATCTGTATTTGGTAAATGAACAGCGAGACTGTAAGTATAAGGTTTCTGCATTGGATGGTCAACGATTGAAATGATAAGTAATTTGTATGTACGAGAGCATTAATGGTGAAATTATGTTTCTAAGAAGTGGTTACTGCTGGTTCGTGAAATTACTGACGGTGAGTCTTTACTTTAACTCTTGCATGTATACAGTTCATATCGAAGTATGTCTATAAGAAATTGATTGAACTCTGGAACCGAAGTCATGAATAGTATAGTATGTGATGAGTTGTGTATGAGTATTGAAACAATGAAGTGTGGCTGAGTACATATATGTTTGAATGTATGCTATGAGATGCGTGTTTTGACTGGGTGTAAGTTAGTGAAGAAAAATGGGTCGAATTTAGATTGTGTCAATGCATAAAGAGTCTGTCAAAAGAGTTAGTGTCTATTCACCGCGGTGGTGTTTGATAGAGTTCTTCAGGATTGAAAATACAAACTCTGATATGAAATCTGAAGGAAAAGTCCATGGCCATGGCACCCTCTGAAAGGAACTAAGGAAGGATGATTACCTAATGGGGTTCTCTGTGTGTCCCAGGACAATGATGGGCAAACCTCACGTAATGTGAGTTTAGTCAAATCCATATTGTAAGCATAATAGCTAAGGATAACATTTGTAGAGAACTCTGATAGAATAACCTTTGTGGTGAACTCTGAAAGAGATGCCTTTCTGGAAAATTCTAAATGGATCCCCTTAGTGGCATGTTCTATTTGATTGCTTGTATGGTGCATTCTGCTAAGTCTATGTGGTGTGAACTGTCAGGAATATCTGACAAGCTATGAATCTGAATGTCTACCACTATGGTAAGATATGAGTCAGTTTTAGTAATTTTGTAATAAGTATAACCCAGATAAGGTATTGATATGCTATGGATTAAATTGAATAAATTCTTAAGAGTTTTTCATGAAAAATATATATATATCTGTATGTCAAGAAGGGTATCTGTTATGATGATTTGTAAGTATGAAAAGTAAGGGGTATCACATCTTCTTCTAAATTTATTCTGAATCTAAGACAATGTTGTTTTGAATTATGAGATTTTGTTATAGCATGATAAGGAGTTCAATTGGATGTTATACACAGTGAATTATCAGTATGGATGTGTGAACAGAACTGGATCAGGGTAGGTTTGAATGTGAACCATTGGTATGAAACACTGCGTAAGTATTCGCCATATATATGTATCTGTCTAAGACAATGTTAGTGAACAATTGTTTGAAATGAGAGTATGGGTTAAGGAATGGATTGATTAGAAGTGGTTTCTAAGTGTATGTTATGTTAAGTAAGATTTATGGAACAATAGATTTATGTAATGATTGAAAGGATTCCTCAATTAACAAGATATGGAAGGTTAAGTATGAAAAGGACATGGTAATTGACGTATAAAGGAAGGTTAATACTGTGATGGTCCCAACCATAGTAAATGATATAGAGAAGTAGTTGAATAATTGAAAATTCGTATAAAATTACAAAAAATCCATCAAGGTATGGTTCATGAGTTCACTAAGTACTCTTGTACTTATAAGGTCTGTTATTACTTTTCAAGGTTGTTGTAGAAGAGACTTTGCCTGAGGGACAATGCCAGGAGTACGCCAAATTGGTGGCGGAGTGGGCTATTATGCACATAGTGGATATGTGACACAGTCTTGAATACGCCCTTTGAGTCTGTCTTAAAATAATTTTCTATCTTGTAGTGGTCAGTAACAAATCTGATGTAATAAGTTACTGATCATATATATATCTCATTTTAAATTTCCAAATGTTAAGTCTTTCTTTTGAGACTTCAAATAACAGGTTTACAATAAATGAAAATTGTAAACTATTTTTGCTAAATGTTTTTTATTGTTTAATGACACCCGAGATCCGGAACAAATCGGGTCTCGTTGAGGAATTAGTCCATCTCTGTGCTTGCATAAAATTCTAATAGGTGGGGAGAAAGCATAGGTTGATGGGTAGAAGAGTCTAAATCCAATCATGAAGGAGATAGTCAGAAATGAAATCATTAAGTAATTGGATATGGGGATCATATATCCCATTTTTGATAGCTCATGGGTAAGTCTAGTCCAATGTGTTCCAAAGAAAGGGAAAATCATGATTGTGGAGAATGAGAATTACAAACTGATTTAAAGAAGAACAGTTATGAGTTGGCGAATTTGCTTAGATTATAGAAAACTAAACAAAACAACCCAAAAGGACCATTTTTCGCTACCGTTCTTTGATCAAATGTTGGATAGACTTGTTGGTAGGGACTACTATTGTTTCTTATATAGATATTTGAGGTGCAATCAGATAGTTTTAGCCCTGAAGGACCAACATAAAACTACTTTCACTTGTCCATATGGTAAGTTTGCTTTTCGGCGAATGCCTTTTGGTTTATGAAATGTGCCTGCAACTTTTCAAAAATGGATGATGGTGATATTCACTAACATGGTTGAACATTTCTTGGAAGTATCATGGATGGTTTTTCAGTGTTTGGAGATTCATATGATGACTATCTAGATAATTTAGCTAAGGTGCTAAAAAGGTGTAAAGAGATGAACATTGTCATTAACTGAGAGAAATGCCATTTCATGGTTAGGGAAGGTATCTTTTCCATTGTCATTCATCCCTAAGTGGGGGAGATTTTAGAGGATCACAAATAGCAGCCAAGGTTTTGCAAGCTACATTCTATTGGCAAACTTTATTTAAAGATGCGTATGCCTATGTAAAGAATTGCGGTCGGTGCCAACTAGTGGGAAATATCTCAAAAAGGAACGAGATGCCTCTAAGCAATATCCTTAAGGTAGAATTATTTGATGTTTAGGATATTCCATTTTTGGGTTCATTTCCTCTCTTATGGTAACAATTACATTTTTGTGGCGATTGATTACGTGTCCAAGTGGGTAGAGGTCGAGGCATACCCAACAAATGATGCCAAAGTAGTCACCGGTTCTTACCTAAGCAAATATTCACTAGGTTCGGGACTCCAAGGGCTATAATTAGTGATTAGGGATCTCAGTTTGTGAATAAGTGGCTAAAATGATTACTCAATAAATATGATGTAAGACACAAGATCACGACGGCCTATCACCTACAAAGAAATGGGCAAGCTGGGCTGGTGAACAAAGGAATAAAAGGGATACTGGAAAAGTGGTGCATCGAAGCCACAGAGATTGGTCTAGGAGACTTGATGATCCTATATGGGATTATCGAACAACATCAAGACCCCTTTAAGTATGTTGCCTTATCAGTTAGTGTTCAGAAAAAACTTTTCATTTACTTGTAAAGCTTGAGCATAGAGCTTATTAGGCTCTCAAGCTGCTTAATCTGTATCTGAAACAAGCTGGAGAGAAACAAATGTTGTAACTTGATGAATTAAAGGAACTCAGATGTTCTCCCATGAAAATGCCAAAATATTTATAGAAAAAACAAAGAAGTGGCATGATATTCACATCCAATCGCGTAAGTTCGAAGCAGGTTAGCAAGTCCTGTTGTTGTTCAACTCTTGGTTGAGGTTGTTTCCTGAAAAATTAAAATCTCTATGGTCTGGACGTTTCACTATCAACAAGGTATATCTATATGGAGTGATCGAAATGCAAGATGGTAAGGGAGGTATGTTTGAGGTAAATGGTTAACGGTTGAAACACTATTGGGGTGAAGTTGAGCAAAATAAAAATTTGCTCACTTTACTTGATTTGTGAGAAATTTTATGATTGACAACTACGATCTTTCAAAAGATGAGAATTTTATGAGCTGTCAAAAATAAATAAAAAATAATGAAATAATAAATCATAATAGTATGAAAAAGATGAAACCCTGCTTAATAAGAGATTAAAATTTGACTTAGGTTGAATTAGAGCTTACTCTTATATTTCTATTACGTTTTTTTCTTTTTCTTTTTCCCTCGTGTTTTTTTATAGCTTGCTGCTGCTCGCCATTTTTTCCTCATTGTCATCGCTTTTCTATTCCTCATCCATCACTGTCGCTTTCCTTTTTCATCCCAAGTCACTGTTTCTTTTTCATCCCAAGCTGCCACTCCTACCAACTCATTCTACCATAAGAAGCAACCCTCAGCGATCCACGACAAAAGTAACTCATCCACGTCGGTGATTCCAGGTAGCCCATTTTCGTGCATCAAGATTCTATGCCACATCAACATGGTAATTGGGGTAGTTTTTTTTTTTTACTTTTGCATGCTACCTGTTTGGTTAATTGAAAGTGCACTGGATTCCATTGGTTCGTTCTGCCTCGAGTTTTAATTATTTTGTTAAATGATATGTCTAAAAAAAGGAAGTGTTTTGTTATTTAGATTAATGAGTTTTAGCCTTAGTTTCAACTTCGGGTGCTAAAGCGTAATTTATCATGATTTTTAAGAAAATACCAATGCTCTTGAATAAAGGTTTCATGCTTGCTAGCAATGACAATGCTATTATGCCAACATTCATTCGGAAAACCATCAAAGAACTGAGTTGAAAGTTTTTTTTGTGTGATTTTTGACTTTCTCCAGATGAAAACGTTGTTCGAGAATCCTATTCTCATCCTAATTTGTCCACAGTAACAACACTACTAGTATGAGAAAAGGAGTTGTCTTTAACATCATCAGTTATCAATGATTTGATTTGTCAGATATTGACAATGACGACTACTTGACCATGTGTGATGATATTGGTGAGGAGATGATTCATGATATTTTGAAAGTAGTTACAGTTCCTAGAACTAGATGGAGAATTAGGAGGCAAGGTATTCATTCTTGCCTGAGGGAATTTCTAACCTGAGAGGCAAATGTATGATTCTATTTTATTTGATTGGATTTTATGCCTATAACATATAGTAACACACTATTTTGATGGAACAAATGCTTCTTTTATATTTTATAAGAACTGAAAAATCAATTAATGTGGGAAAAATAATTTTCCAAGAAATTTTGGAATTTGCAATAAGAAAGACAGGTTGTGCTTATTTTCCATCACTCATCACCATGCTATGTCTCCAAGATAAAGAACTGATGCGAGATACTGTCACACCCGAAAATATTAAAGGATATGTATAACAGTAATTTTGGGTATCAAAGTATAAAACCTCTTGTTTTTTACGGTCCTAGTGTAATTACTTGGACCTTGCCAGCTAATATAGAAATTGGTTAGATTTTCATTATTAGTTTCGTTACTTTAGAACCAAGTATTTTCTTAGTGTGAAACATTATGATGGGGGAAATTCATGTTGCTGTTGATAAAGTGAATTTAGTGTATAAGTGTGGAAGGGTTATATAAGAGATAGACGTCATTCTCCTAGGAACACTCTTTTATTTTTGTATTCATTTTCTTTCTTCAATATTCTTCTCTGGTTTGTTTTGATAAGAGAGATATTATGGAATGGTCTGCTTGTGGGGAGAAACTACTGAATTAGCTTATGAAATTGGGAAATTCAGTAAACTAGAAATCTTTTTAAATCTTATGGATCTCTTAATCGAAGATAAGAGAAAAAAAATTGAGGATTTCAGTTTAATTCATTGAATTTGTACTGTGATAGTTGAAGTTATAATAATCTTTAAAGTTCCTCTACATGAGAATGAATCATAGTTTTCTTACATAAGTATGCCTTCTTCTTCGTTTTTGATATGGCTGTTAAGCTGAGTTAACCAGTAAATAGGAGGCTTAAGAAATGAAGAGAAGTTTAAGCATATATAGTCGAAATGAAAGTTTCAAGTATATTCATGGTGAGTTTCTAGTTTTTAGACATCATGAAATGAAAGAAATCTAAACGGGGATGAAAATAGACGATCGAAGGACATCAACACACCCTAAAGGGCTGGAAACAATGTTGTGTCATACCATGCATAGGCTATGGCGCGACACAAACATTTTGAAGCAATGGTATCCGATGTTAAAAGGGCGAGCCACTCCACACACAATTTGTGGTGCGACACGAAGACTTCGAATATAAAATGGGTGATATTAGGGCGTTGTGTCACACCATGCACAGGCTGTGGCATGAAACACTTATGTTTTCAGGTAATATCAGGCCATTTATAGCATTAAGCCCGTCAAAATTTTATTTATAACCATCAATTTTAAGCAGAAGAACACAATTTAAAACACCCAAAAGAGAGAAAACATCCCTTTGGAGCCGTCACACATCTTCCTCGCCATCGAGCTTCAATCTTTCGTATTTTTAACTTCTGATTCACCTAAGTGAGTGTTCAGTTTTTGATTTTTCATTTTGTTCCATTTTACATCGATCAAGAACCAAGGCTAGTTGACAACCACCTGAAGTATTATGTTCAAAACTTATTCTTTATCATTTTTATTACTTGGGTTAGCTGCTATTACACTTTAATTTGAAAATGGCACCAAGAAAATAATGACGTCCCACTCAAGAACTTAGTAACACCGAGACAAATCACTTCCATAGTACGGAAGTTGAACGATTTTTCTTTTAAATGAGTGGACTATCGTTTATACAGGAACGTGGGTTCGATCGCACTATGTCTGCTTGCGACAAGATTTGGGATCTAGTTTGAGGCCACCGTTGGAATATTTTTTGTTCAGCCTCGATTGAATCGGCGGTTGACACTATTGTTCATGAATTTTATGCTTCCCTAAAAGATAGGGAGAATTAGAAGCAAAGAAGTGAGACGATCACCCACGTGACTATCCGAGGCAAAGAAGTACCAATTACACCTAGTAATATTTGCCGATCCTGTGACGCCCCATATTATACCCACGATTTTTTTGATACCTTAGTATTTTTTACGTATGAGGATTTCAACGAGGAGGGTATTATAGACTACTCAACGGAGAGTTTTGTGAGCCAAAACTAAAAGGAGGAATAGTGCTACAAATTGCGATGCACTTACCACACCAATCGGGTAACATCTTTCTCTTACATTTTTAGTTTCACACCAAATAAAATGTAGGGGGTGACGTAAGAAGATTTTAAAAATTTTCTTTTTAGTTATTTTATTTTCCTTGTTTTTATTTTTTAATTTTCCTTTTAATTGCATGTTTCTGCTTGAACTTTGTAGAAATACAAGTGATTGGTTAGAAGAATATACCTAGGTAGTTTGTTTAAATTGTAAATTTAGACTAATTAAATAGTTTAGGTTATTTTTAATTAGACTAATTAGTTCATTTTATTACACTGTAAATAGGTAAAAGAGATTAAATGTACCAAGTGATAAAGGTAGATATGCATAGGTAACTATATTTGTAGAAATATAGGAGGTTCAAATTAAATAGAAAATACTTGGTAAAATCTATGGTTATTAAAAAAGTGCGGTATGACTAGTATAACCCTTATAAGAAGTGCCCGAGAAAAATCTCGAGTATGTTGGCACATAAAAAAATTTAATAAGGGTTATCGGGGAAATATTATTGCATTAGAGTTCAAAGCATGGATAAAAATAAATCGAGTCGAGAAAAGAATATTCGAACTGACTATACTTTACAAAAATAAATACTATATTCGTATATACATTTTGATAGGGAAATATATTTAATTTTCTTTAACTTGTTTACTTTGTAATTTATTTCACTAGTCTGTTTAGGTGTAAATAACTTTGAATTGTTTAAATTTCTAGTTAGAGTTATATATTTAGGCAAATCTTCCTAGTGTCAATGCATCGATCCAATCTCGTGTCTTAAGCCTGCTCAAGTGCGTGTTCTTTCTTTGCATGTTTATTTCTTGTTTTTCAGTTTTAGTTTAGTTTAGTTTAGTTTAGTTTTTATTTTGGGTAGTTTGCTTGAAGACAAGTAAAGACTTAAGTGAAGGGGTATTTGACTTGTCGTCAAGTATAGTAGTTAATTACAGTCAATTTCGCACTTAAAGAGCTTGTCTTCTATGGAAATTAGGATTTTATATTTCGTTTTCGGTAATTAGGCCTTAGAATTAAAAGTTAATAAAATAAGTATTTTTCAACACATTTTGTAGCTGTTGTGACCCAATAGGCCGACATGGGCCTTAGGTTGTGTTAATATTGTTTATGAGTATGTAGGATGAAGATATAAAGGCCCAATTGATGTGGAAGCAAGGGATGAGTGACTCACCAAGCCAACTTCAAGGTGGCGTTAAGTTTAACAAGGTCATTATGTTTCGGATGGCCTAGGTGAGGATGCAGTTTATTTGCACCAGTTTCATGCCGACTTATAACGTGCTTGATGTTACCACCTATCGAGCGGTTATGCTTTACTCAATTTTGCATAGAGATGAAATTTACATAGGCCACTGGATATACGATGAGATGTTCAATTGCATGCGACATCAAAAATAGAGTATGTACTTCCCACATCTGATTAGTTTCATATGTCGCCATGCTGACGTCCCCATGTCACCAATCAAGCTATTTACAAGACCCGCCAGGAGCATGATTGGGGATAACTTATACGACCAGTTTATTAAGCTTTAGTGCAAGCAGAATCGTGATATCAGAGACAAACCTCACGGATATACCGATATCAGAGTGGCATACCTATTAGATGTTGGACATGAGAGACATTTTGATCCGTATTGTGAAACAGAATGAATGGCCCACAGCAGCGCCACTCCTTGCATGTTCCAGAGGTTCCCACCACCAACCCAAGAGGGTGACGATGATGATAAGGAAGATGAGGACGAAATGGAAGACATCCCTGTCGTACCATCAAACTATGAGCAGGTATGTCACCTAGATCGCTCATCGATGAGAGGCATGGTGATCCACCAACCAAGCCAATATAGCCCAGCCTAAACTTCAAGAAGGTGGACAACGAAAGCATCAGCGAGACGCGATAGAGGCAAGGGCCAGATGATAGAGGAGTCAGTATCTAAGTCTGACTGATGTTGAAAATTTATATATTTGGATTTTTGTATATTTTTATTAGATGATGAAGGAGTCGGTTTCTAAGTCGACTTAGAATTTTCAATATATAAGTTTCGTGCATTTATTTCTCTTTATACGAACCCCACAAATTTTTTCGACACTACAATTGTGAGCTAAAACTAAAAGGAGGAATATTGCTACAAATTACGATGCACTTACCACACCAATCGGGTAACATCTTTCTCTTACAATTTTAGTTTCACACCAAATAAAGTGTAGGGGTGACGTAAGAAGATTTTAAAAGTTTATTTTAGTTATTTTATTTTCCTTGTTTTTATTTTTAATTTTCCTTTTAATTGCATGTTTGTGCTTGAAATTTGTAGAAATACAAGTGATTGGTTAGAAGAATATAACTAGGTAGTTTGTTTAAATTGTAAATTTAGACTAATTAAATAGTTTAGGTTATTTTATTTAGACTAATTAGTTCATTTTATTACACTGTAAATAGGTAAAAGAGATTAAATGTACCAAGTGATAAAGGTAGATATGCATAGGTAATTATATTTGTAGAAATATAGGAGGTTCAAATTAAATAAAAAATACTTGGTAAAATCCATGGTTATTAAAAAGTGCGGTATGACTAGTATAACCCTTATAAGAAGTGCCCGAGAAAAATCTCTAGTATGTTGGCACATAAAAAATGTAATAAGGGTTATCATTGAAATATTACTACATTAGAGTTCAAAGAATGGATAAAAATAAATCGAGTGGAGAAAAGAATATTTGAATCGACTATACTTTACAAAAATAAATACTATATTCGTATATACATTTTGATAGGGAAATATATTTAATTTTCTTTAACTTGTTTACTTTGTAATTTATTTCACTAGTCTGTTTAGGTGTAAATAACTTTGAATTGTTTAAATTTCTAGTTAGAGTTATATATTTAGGCAAATCTTCCTAGTGTCAATGCTTCGATCCAATCTCGTGTATTAAGCCGGCTCAAGTACATGTTCTTTCTTTGCATGTTTATTTCTTGTTTTTCAGTTTTAGTTTAGTTTAGTTTAGTTTTTATTTTGGGTAGTTTGCTTGAAGACAAGTAAAGACTTAAGTGAAGGGGTATTTGACTTGTCGTTAAGTATAGTAGTTAATTACGGTCAATTTCGCACTTAAAGAGCTTGTCTTCTATGGAAATTAGGATTTTATATTTCGTTTTCGGTAATTAGGCCTTAGAATTAAAAGTTAATAAAATAAGTATTTTTCAACACATTTTGTAGGTGTTGTGACCCAATAGGCCGACATGGGCCTTAGGTTGTGTTAATATTGTTTAATTGAGTATGTAGGATGAAGATATAAGTGCCCAATTGATGTGGAAGCAAGGGATGAGTGAGTCACCAAGCCAACTTCAAGGTGGCGTTAAGTTTAACAAGGTCATTATGTTTGGATGGCTTAGGTGTGGATGCGCTTTATTTGCACCATCTCATGCCGACTTATAATGTGATTGATGTTACCACCTATCGAGGGTTATGCTTTACTCAATTTTGCATAGAGATGAAATTTACATAGGCCATCGGATATACGATGAGATGTTCAATTGCATGCGACATTAAAAATAGAGTATGTACTTCCCACATCCGATTAGTTTCATATGTCGCCATGTCGACATCCCCATGTCACCAATCAAGCTATTTACAAGACCCGCCAGAGCGTGATTGGGGATAACTTATACGACCAGTTTATTGAGCATTAGTGCAAGCGTAATCGTGATATCGAGACAAACCTCACGGATATACCGATATCGAGTGGCATACCTATTAGATGTTGGACATGAGAGACATTTTGATCCGTATTGTGAAATGAATGGATGGCCCACAGCAGCCACTCCTTGCATGTTCGAGAGGTTCCACCACCAACCCAAGAGGGTGACGATGATGATAAGGAAGATGAGGACGAAATGGAAGACATCCCTATCGTACCATCAAACTATGAGCGGTATGTCACCTAAATCGCTCATCGATGAGAGGCATGGTGATCCACCAACCAAGCCAACATAGCCCAGCCTAAACTTCAAGAAGGTGGACAACGAAAGCATCAGCGAGACGCGATAGAGGCAAGGGCCAGATGATAGAGGAGTCAGTATCTAAGTCTGACTGATGTTGAAAATTTATATATTTGGATTTTTGTATATTTTTATTAGATGATGAAGGAGTCAGTTTCTAAGTCTGACTTAGAATTTTCAATATATAAGTTTCTGTGCATTTATTTCTCTTTGTACGAACCCCACAAATTTTTTCGACACTACAATTGTGAGCTAAAACTAAAAGGAGGAATATTGCTACAAATTACGATGCACTTACCACACCAATCGGGTAACATCTTTCTCTTACAATTTTAGTTTCACACCAAATAAAGTGTAGGGGGTGACGTAAGAAGATTTTAAAAAGTTTATTTTTAGTTATTTTATTTTCCTTGTTTTTATTTTTTAATTTTCCTTTTAATTGCATGTTTGTGCTTGAAATTTGTAGAAATACAAGTGATTGGTTAGGAGAATATAACTAGGTAGTTTGTTTAAATTGTAAATTTAGACTAATTAAATAGTTTAGGTTATTTTATTTAGACTAATTAGTTCATTTTATTACACTGTAAATAGGTAAAAGAGATTAAATGTACCAAGTGATAAAGGTAGATATGCATAGGTAATTATATTTGTAGAAATATAGGAGGTTCAAATTAAATAGAAAATACTTGGTAAAATCCATGGTTATTAAAAAGTGCGGTATGACTAGTATAACCCTTATAAGAAGTGCCCGAGAAAATCTCGAGTATGTTGGCACATAAAAAATGTAATAAGGGTTATCATTGAAATATTACTACATTAGAGTTCAAAGAATGGATAAAAATAAATCGAGTGGAGAAAAGAATATTTGAACTGACTATACTTTACAAAAAGAAATACTATATTCGTATATACATTTTGATAGGGAAATATATTTAATTTTCTTTAACTTGTTTACTTTGTAATTTATTTCACTAGTCTGTTTAGGTGTAAATAACTTTGAATTGTTTAAATTTCTAGTTAGAGTTATATATTTAGGCAAATCTTCCTAGTGTCAATGCTTCGATCCAATCTCGTGTATTAAGCCGGCTCAAGTACATGTTCTTTCTTTGCATGTTTATTTCTTGTTTTTCAGTTTTAGTTTAGTTTAGTTTAGTTTTTATTTTGGGTAGTTTGCTTGAAGACAAGTAAAGACTTAAGTGAAGGGGTATTTGACTTGTCGTTAAGTATAGTAGTTAATTACGGTCAATTTCGCACTTAAAGAGCTTGTCTTCTATGGAAATTAGGATTTTATATTTCGTTTTTATAATTAGGCCTTAGAATTAAAAGTTAATAAAATAAGTATTTTCAACACATTTTGTAGGTGTTGTGACCCAATAGGCCGACATGGGCCTTAGGTTGTGTTAATATTGTTTAATTGAGTATGTAGGATGAAGATATAAGTGCCCAATTGATGTGGAAGCAAGGGATGAGTGAGTCGCCAAGCCAACTTCAAGGTGGCGTTAAGTTTAACAAGGTCATTATGTTTCGGATGGCTTAGGTGTGGAAGCAATTTATTTGCGCCAGTCTCATGCCGACTTATAATGTGATTGATGTTACCACCTATCGAGGGGTTATGCTTTACTCAATTTTGCATAGAGATGAAATTTACATAGGCCACTGGATATACGATGAGATGTTCAATTGCATGCGACATTAAAAATAGAGTATGTACTTCCCACATCTGATCAGTTTCATATGTCGCCATGCTGACATCCCCATGTCACCAATCAAGCTATTTACAAGACCCGCCAGGAGCGTGATTGGGGATAACTTATACGACCAGTTTATTGAGCATTAGTGCAAGCAGAATCGTGATATCAGAGACAAACCACACGGATATACCGATATCAGAGTGGCAGACCTATTAGATGTTGGACATGAGAGACATTTTGATCCGTATTGTGAAACAGAATGGATGGCCCACAGCAGCGCCACTCCCTGCATGTTCGAGAGGTTCCGACCACCAGCCCAAGAGGGTGACGATGATGATAAGGAAGATGAGGACGAAATGGAGGACATCCCTATCGTACCATCAAACTATGAGCAGGTATGTCACCTAAATCGCTCATCGATGAGAGGCATGGAGATCCACCACCGAGCCAACATAGCCCAACCTAAACTTGAGAAGGTGGGCAACAAAAGCATCAATGAGACGCGATAGAGGCAAGGGCCGATGATAGAGGAGTCGATATCTAAGTCGATGATGTTGAAAATTTATATATTTGGATTTTGTATATTTTATTAGATGATGAAGGAGTCGGTTTCTAAGTCGACTTAGAATTTTCAATATATAAGTTTCGTGCATTTATTTCTCTTTGTACGAACCCCACAAATTTTTTGACACTACAATTGTGAGCTAAAACTAAAAGGAGGAATATTGCTACAAATTACGATGCACTTACCACACCAATCGGGTAACATCTTTCTCTTACAATTTTAGTTTCACACCAAATAAAGTGTAGGGGGTGACGTAAGAAGATTTTAAAAAGTTTATTTTTAGTTATTTTATTTTCCTTGTTTTTATTTTTTAATTTTCCTTTTAATTGCATGTTTGTGCTTGAAATTTGTAGAAATACAAGTGATTGGTTAGGAGAATATAACTAGGTAGTTTGTTTAAATTGTAAATTTAGACTAATTAAATAGTTTAGGTTATTTTATTTAGACTAATTAGTTCATTTTATTACACTGTAAATAGGTAAAAGAGATTAAATGTACCAAGTGATAAAGGTAGATATGCATAGGTAATTATATTTGTAGAAATATAGGAGGTTCAAATTAAATAGAAAATACTTGGTAAAATCCATGGTTATTAAAAAGTGCGGTATGACTAGTATAACCCTTATAAGAAGTGCCCGAGAAAATCTCGAGTATGTTGGCACATAAAAAATGTAATAAGGGTTATCATTGAAATATTACTACATTAGAGTTCAAAGAATGGATAAAAATAAATCGAGTGGAGAAAAGAATATTTGAATCGACTATACTTTACAAAAAGAAATACTATATTCAGTATATACATTTTGATAGGAAATATATTTAATTTTCTTTAACTTGTTTACTTTGTAATTTATTTCACTAGTCTGTTTAGGTGTAAATAACTTTGAATTGTTTAAATTTCTAGTTAGAGTTATATATTTAGGCAAATCTTCCTAGTGTCAATGCTTGATCCAATCTCGTGTATTAAGCTTCTACTCAAGTACATGTTCTTTCTTTGCATGTTTATTTCTTGTTTTCAATTTTAGTTTAGTTTAGTTTAGTTTTTATTTTGGGTAGTTTGCTTGAAGACAAGTAAAGACTTAAGTGAAGGGTATTTGACTTGTCGTTAAGTATAGTAGTTAATTACGGTCAATTTCGCACTTAAAGAGCTTGTCTTCTATGGAAATTAGGATTTTATATTTCGCTTTCGTAATTAGGCCTTAGAATTAAAAGTTAATAAAATAAGTATTTTTCAACACATTTTGTAGGTGTTGTGACCCAATAGGCCGACATGGGCCTTAGGTTGTGTTAATATTGTTTAATTGAGTATGTAGGATGAAGATATAAGTGCCCAATTGATGTGGAAGCAAGGGATGAGTGAGTCGCCAAGCCAACTTCAAGGTGGCGTTAAGTTTAACAAGGTCATTATGTTTGGATGGCTTAGGTGTGGAAGCAATTTATTTGCGCCAGTCTCATGCCGACTTATAATGTGATTGATGTTACCACCTATCGAGGGGTTATGCTTTACTCAATTTTGCATAGAGATGAAATTTACATAGGCCACTGGATATACGATGAGATGTTCAATTGCATGCGACATTAAAAATAGAGTATGTACTTCCCACATCTGATCAGTTTCATATGTCGCCATGCTGACATCCCCATGTCACCAATCAAGCTATTTACAAGACCCGCCAGGAGCGTGATTGGGGATAACTTATACGACCAGTTTATTGAGCATTAGTGCAAGCGTAATCGTGATATCGAGACAAACCACACGGATATACCGATATCGTGTGGCGCACCTATTAGATGTTGGACATGAGAGACATTTTGATCCGTATTGTGAAACAGAATGGATGGCCCACAGCAGCGCCACTCCCTGCATGTTCGAGAGGTTCCGACCACCAGCCCAAGAGGGTGACGATGATGATAAGGAAGATGAGGACGAAATGGAGGACATCCCTATCGTACCATCAAACTATGAGCAGGTATGTCACCTAAATCGCTCATCGATGAGAGGCATGGAGATCCACCACCCGAGCCAACATAGCCCAGCCTAAACTTCGAGAAGGTGGGCAACAAAAGCATCAGCGAGACGCGATAGAGGCAAGGGCCAGATGATAGAGGAGTCAGTATCTAAGTCTGACTGATGTTGAAAATTTATATATTTGGATTTTTGTATATTTTTATTAGATGATGAAGGAGTCAGTTTCTAAGTCTGACTTAGAATTTTCAATATATAAGTTTCTGTGCATTTATTTCTCTTTGTATGAACCCCACAAATTTTTTTGACACTACAATTGTGAGCTAAAACTAAACGGAGGAATATTGCTACAAATTACGATGCACTTACCACACCAATCGGGTAACATCTTTCTCTTACAATTTTAGTTTCACACCGAATAAAGTGTAGGGGGTGACGTAAGAAGATTTTAAAAAGTTTATTTTTAGTTATTTTATTTTCCTTGTTTTTATTTTTTAATTTTCCTTTTAATTGCATGTTTGTGCTTGAAATTTGTAGAAATACAAGTGATTGGTTAGGAGAATATAACTAGGTAGTTTGTTTAAATTGTAAATTTAGACTAATTAAATAGTTTAGGTTATTTTATTTAGACTAATTAGTTCATTTTATTACACTGTAAATAGGTAAAAGAGATTAAATGTACCAAGTGATAAAGGTAGATATGCATAGGTAATTATATTTGTAGAAATATAGGAGGTTCAAATTAAATAGAAAATACTTGGTAAAATCCATGGTTATTAAAAAAGTGTGGTATGACTAGTATAACCCTTATAAGAAGTGCCCGAGAAAATCTCTAGTATGTTGGCACATAAAAAATGTAATAAGGGTTATCATTGAAATATTACTACATTAGAGTTCAAAGAATGGATAAAAATAAATCGAGTGGAGAAAAGAATATTTGAACGACTATACTTTACAAAAAGAAATACTATATTCAGATATACATTTTGATAGGGAAATATATTTAATTTTCTTTAACTTGTTTACTTTGTAATTTATTTCACTAGTCTGTTTAGGTGTAAATAACTTTGAATTGTTTAAATTTCTAGTTAGAGTTATATATTTAGGCAAATCTTCCTAGTGTCAATGCTTGATCCAATCTCGTATTAAGCTTCTCAAGTACATGTTCTTTCTTTGCATGTTTATTTCTTGTTTTTCAGTTTTAGTTTAGTTTAGTTTAGTTTTTATTTTGGGTAGTTTGCTTGAAGACAAGTAAAGACTTAAGTGAAGGGGTATTTGACTTGTCGTTAAGTATAGTAGTTAATTACGGTCAATTTCGCACTTAAAGAGCTTGTCTTCTATGGAAATTAGGATTTTATATTTCGTTTTCGGTAATTAGGCCTTAGAATTAAAAGTTAATAAAATAAGTACTTTTCAACACATTTTGTAGGTGTTGTGACCCAATAGGCCGACATGGGCCTTAGGTTGTGTTAATATTGTTTAATTGAGTATGTAGGATGAAGATATAAGTGCCCAATTGATGTGGAAGCAAGGGATGAGTGAGTCGCCAAGCCAACTTCAAGGTGGCGTTAAGTTTAACAAGGTCATTATGTTTCGGATGGCTTAGGTGTGGAAGCAGTTTATTTGCGCCAGTCTCATGCCGACTTATAATGTGATTGATGTTACTACCTATCGAGGGGTTATGCTTTACTCAATTTTGCATAGAGATGAAATTTACATAGGCCACTGGATATACGATGAGATGTTCAATTGCATGCGACATTAAAAATAGAGTATGTACTTCCCACATCTGATCAGTTTCATATGTCGCCATGCTGACATCCCCATGTCACCAATCAAGCTATTTACAAGACCCGCCAGGAGCGTGATTGGGGATAACTTATACGACCAGTTTATTGAGCATTAGTGCAAGCAGAATCGTGATATCAGAGACAAACCACACGGATATACCGATATCAGAGTGGCAGACCTATTAGATGTTGGACATGAGAGACATTTTGATCCGTATTGTGAAACAGAATGGATGGCCCACAGCAGCGCCACTCCCTGCATGTTCGAGAGGTTCCGACCACCAGCCCAAGAGGGTGACGATGATGATAAGGAAGATGAGGACGAAATGGAGGACATCCCTATCGTACCATCAAACTATGAGCAGGTATGTCACCTAAATCGCTCATCGATGAGAGGCATGGAGATCCACCACCCGAGCCAACATAGCCCAGCCTAAACTTCGAGAAGGTGGGCAACGAAAGCATCAGCGAGACGCGATAGAGGCAAGGGCCAGATGATAGAGGAGTCAGTATCTAAGTCTGACTGATGTTGAAAATTTATATATTTGGATTTTTGTATATTTTTATTAGATGATGGAGGAGTCAGTTTCTAAGTCTGACTTAGAATTTTCAATATATATGTTTCTGTGCATTTATTTCTCTTTGTACGAACCCCACAAATTTTTTCGACACTACAATTGTGAGCTAAAACTAAAAGGAGAAATAGTGCTACAAATTACGATGCACTTACCACACCAATCGGGTAACATCTTTCTCTTACAATTTTAGTTTCACACCCAATAAAGTGTAGGGGGTGACGTAAGAAGATTTTAAAAAGTTTCTTTTTAGTTATTTTCTTTTCTTTGTTTTTATTTTTTAATTTTCCTTTTAATTGCATGTTTGTGCTTGAAATTTGTAGAAATACAAGTGATTGGTTAGGAGAATATAACTAGGTAGTTTGTTTAAATTGTAAATTTAGACTAATTAAATAGTTTAGGTTATTTTATTTAGACTAATTAGTTCATTTTATTACATCGTAAATAGGTAAAAGAGATTAAATGTACCAAGTGATAAAGGTAGATATGCATAGGTAATTATATTTGCGAAAATATAGGAGGTTCAAATTAAATAGAAAATACTCGGTAAAATCCATGGTTATTAAAAAAGTGTGGTATGACTAGTATAACCCTTATAAGAAGTGCCCGAGAAAAATCTCTAGTATGTTGGCACATAAAAAAAATGTAATAAGGGTTATCATTGAAATATTACTGCATTAGAGTTCAAAGCATGGATAAAAATAAATCGAGTGGAGAAAAGAATATTTGAACTGACTATACTTTACAAAAATAAATACTATATTCGTATATACATTTTGATAGGGAAATATATTTAATTTTCTTTAACTTGTTTACTTTGTAATTTATTTCACTAGTCTGCTTAGGTGTAAATAACTTTGAATTGTTTAAATTTCTAGTTAGAGTTATATATTTAGGCAAATCTTCCTAGTGTCAATGCTTGATCCAATCTCGTATTGCTTAAGCTACTCAAGTACATGTTCTTTCTTTGCATGTTTATTTCTTGTTTTTCAGTTTTAGTTTAGTGTAGTTTAGTTTTTATTTTGGGTAGTTTGCTTGAAGACAAGTAAAGACTTAAGTGAAGGGGTATTTGACTTGTCGTCAAGTATAGTAGTTAATTACGGTCAATTTCGCACTTAAAGAGCTTGTCTTCTATGGAAATTAGGATTTTATATTTCGTTTTCGGTAATTAGGCCTTAGAATTAATAGTTAATAAAATAAGTATTTTTCAACACATTTTGTAGGTGTTGTGACCCAATAGGCCGACATGGGCCTTAGGTTGTGTTAATATTGTTTAATTGAGTATGTAGGATGAAGATATAAAGGCCCAGTTGACGTGGAAGCAAGGGATGAGTGATCTACAAGCTTCTTGAGCCGTCAAAGAACCAAACAATTGACTAAGGTTGGAATTTTGTTTCTTGTCGTGCCATAGCCTTGGTGTAAAGCGACACATGTCGACGTCCTTCCCATATAATCTGAGGTTATTTTTTTCTGCGTAATCAAACTTATACGAAGACCTAAGAAGTGCTGAAGACCTTATTTGGGCTGACAACACCTTTATAAATAAGCCATTAGATGTTGAATGTAATCAAGTCACCTTAGACGCCTTCAAAAAACCCTCGTAGTTTAGAATTGGTTTTAGATTATTTTCTTTTCGACTTTTAGATACTTTCCTGTTTTTCTTCTTGAATCAGTTTTGATTCAATGACTTGTTTATTTAATTAAAGTATTGAATTTATATTCTTATTTGAACTTGTTTTATTTCATTATTCCAATCGAGAGATTTGCTATGTAACAGCCCGATTTTAGATCTAGTCGGAACAGTGGTTTCGGGACGACAAATTTGATGAGGAAAAATTTATTTCTTATTATATTTTTATGGTCTACAATTTCACGGAAATATTTCATGAAAATTTCGTTCGAAAATTTCGACGTTTGAGAACTCAATTTAGTCAAAAAGATTAAATTGTAAAAAGTGCAAAAGTTGAGTTCTAGAAGCTAGAGGTATTAAATTTCTATGAAATTTGAAATTGGAGGTCCTTAAATGGTAATTAGACCATTGGTTATGTTATGGACAAAAATAGACATGGTTAGTATGTAAGCTGTTTAAGGGCATTTTGGTAAAATGCCTTAATTAATGAATAAAGACAAAATAACATGAAATAAGTTATCATCTTCTTCAATTGTTTTCTCCATGGCCGAATGTAGCAAGGGAACACCATGGCTAGGGTTTCTTCATCTTCCAAGCTTCATGGTAAGTCCGTTCTAGCCCCGTTTTTCTTGTTCTTTATATTTTTAGAATCCGGGTAACTTGCTTAATCTAATTCTACTATTAATTCGAGCTAGAATTTATGTTTGAAAAATTACCCATAGATGAAAAATGTGAATTTTGATGTTTCCAAATAGAATATGAAGCTTAAAATTATGTTAAACGATTTTTGCTAATCGATTTTCAGTGAAAACGAGTAAAACGACATAATCGGTAAAAGTACCTAATGTTCATAAGTTAGTTTTAGAGTGGGAATTTGATGTTGTCATAGAAGAGAAAAATGTTCAGTAAGTCATAAAACATAAGAATAAAAGATGAAGTTTAATTTCCAAGCTTTGAGGCAAAAGTGTAAATATTGAAAAGTTTAGGGGCAAAATTGTAATTTTTCCAAAGTTTGAGTTAAGGATTGTTTTGATGAATGTGCATGTTAAATAAGTCAAATGTGTTATTATAGTTTAAGAAAGAAGTGGAATCGACCTTGATCGTAGAAAAGAAAAGATTAAAGATTAAATTGCTAAATTTCTATATTGTTGCACCAAAGTAAGTTTGTATGTGAGTTAATGCATTGTTTTAATGTTATTCAATATATTGTTGAGATTTGAGTGAATATAGATAAAATATTTGATGTAGATTATAAAAATGTGGTTAAGTTTGAGAAGGGTGGTAAAATGTTAAAAAAACAAGGTTTCCGATTGAACACTTGGAATAGACCAGAATACGTTGGATAAAAAGGGATTGATAAGTGCAGATTCCTCGAGGGGTTGCTAAGTGCTGATTCCTCGAATTATTAACTCTAAAGGTGGTTGCTAAGTGTTGATTCCACCGTTTCTTTGATTGTGAAAAGGGTTGCTATGTGCTGATTCCCCGTATCACTGAATATAAAGGTTGTTGCTAAGTGCTGATTCCACCGTATCTTTAATTGTGAAAGGGGTTGCTATGTGCTGATTCCCCGTATCACTGAATTTAAGGTGGTTGCTAAGTGTTGAATCCACCAAGTAACGGATAATATTCCGACTGTTCAATAGGGAAATTGGAAAAGTGAATGTACATATGAAATGGACAAGATTATGTGAGGAATATTGGGTTTGATACTTAATTGACCCATGTGTAAGATGGTATGAAATATCAAAACAATAAAAGAGTAAATTTAGAAATAAAACAGTTTTGAACAACAGCAGTTGTGCAACTTTGAAAAATCACCATAAATGGTGGAAATTGAATTAGAGGTTGAATATTATATGAAATTGAAGCTGAATGAGTTTATTTTCACATGAAAGAAACAGAGCAAGCAAAAGAGTTATATATTTTGAAATATTTCAATTTTAGTGAGACAGGGTTGAATTGATTTCGAAATCCCCTGTTCCAACTTTGTAAAATCACCAAAAATTGTACAAAACTAATTATGGCTTGTAATTTACATGCTTGAACTTATCAATGAGTCTATTTTCAAGAGGAACAAACAAGAACATCGTTTGGATTCTGTACAAAGAGTTAAGTAAATTGTAGTGAAGGAGGTCAGAGTTGTCGAGTAGTGAAATAGGGGAAGTTTAAAGAATAAACTGTACTAATTGGATAAACCAAAAATTCTGAAAATTTTATGGTAAGAAGATATGTGAGTTTAGTTTCGGGAAAAATTAACAAAACTTAATTTGGAGCTCTGTAGCTCCATATAAAAATAATTTTGTGACTATAACTTGACTAGATAGCTTTAAATTTAAATATAAGTGGATAGTGAAATTATGTATAGTGCTATTTAAGCATGTTATATACATAAAAGGATGTGGGATGAAAATATAAGTGGATAGTGAAATTGTGGATAAATGGTCTTATGCCCGATTATAACCGGTAAATGTTAAATTGAATGGTAAATACGTATTGGTACTAAAGGAGCTATTGCGGTATCGAAAAGCAAATGATCAAATGTTTAAGAAATTTAATCATGATATATTTATATGTGTGATAATAATGATGTATGGATGATTATATTATTGAGTTGCATTGATTAATTCGGTTTATGTGATGGAAATGTCAAGAACATTTGTCTTTGATATGTGATGATCATGTAATGCCATGAAAATTTGTGTATTTGTGTGGTTTAAAATGTATCTATATTTTGTCATATAACTTATTTTATAATTTATTTGGAAAATGATGAAAATTAATTCGCTTACAATGTAAGGTAAATTATGAGTTGTGAAGCGTATCTATATTCGCAATAATAGATAAAATATATTTATGTCATGGGCTAATGGTTAAACACTTGGGTTAGTATAAAGTGTATATTTATTAAGGTTTGTTGGAAAACAAATAACAGGTTTTGGTTTATATCGAATAGAGAAAATTTGTACTATCTTTGTGGCTAATTTTGTTAGCTGTATGGGAGATGAATGGATAATGTATATATGTGACAATTAGCTTACTAGATAGTGAATATTTAATATATTACAATAGTTAAAAAAATTTGTCGATATGAGAATATGTAATGATACAGATCAATTCAAGTACTCAGGACAAATTCGACAAGGAAGTGAAAATTTGTGAGTATGTTTAGCCAAGTAAACCCTAATTTACGACTTAAGAATAACAATTTGAAAGTTTTAATTTAGATGAAATTTTACAACTCGGTTTACTACTGTTAAAAGTGTATGTGTTCTAGTAATGCTTCGTTCCCTATTCCGACGTCGAATACGGGTAAAGGGTGTTACATTTAGTGGTATCAGAGCTACGGTTTAGTCAGTTCTCGGGCCGAATGTAGCATATGTGAGTTTAGCTATATATATACCATATTGGTACTCGTGATAGTGTGATGTCTCCGGGTTCTAATGAAATTGTTTTGTTAAGACAGAGATGATTTTCCATCATGTAATTTTCGATAATGCTGAAATGGTATTGAGATAAATGAAATATGCTTAGGTTATGTTGGAATTTAAAAAGGTAAGAATAGAAATTCGTAATATGCATGTAATCATGTGTGAAAAGAGATGATCATAAGATGGAAAAAAATGTTTACTTTGTGATAAGCTTATTTAAATATGTTAGTGATCATATGATACTATGTGCTCAATATATTTGATTAAGTGAATATGGTATGCGAATTTTTTTTAGTAGAATGAATGTGTGTTTATGTACATTTTTTTGAATAAGTGAAATCAATATGTTCATGTGATAGAATCTTATGTTTAATTGTTAAATTGGGCTACTGTAATTGGGTTAGGTTAGGATATGTTAGGAATTGGGCTGGGTTAGTTTCGTTTAGTAAAATCTGGTCCCAATTTTATTGAATTTTGTAATACGAGACTATTTTTTTATTGTTGGACTTTTATCATATATTTATATATATTTTATATTTGGGTTTTAATATTTAGGTTCGGGCCGAGCAAAAATTGGGTATTACACATAATAAATAGATGTGTTAATTTGCTTGGTATGAATTACGTGGTTATGATGGTATTACGTTGATGATGAATGCATAGTCATATATATATGTATCTATGAGAGCAAGTTAAAAGCTTTATGACCTCAACATCACCCCCTCATTAGTATTGTTTTATGGCGAAAATTATATTGATGAGACAGATATGTTTTTCAACTGAGTTAATTCTGATAGTATAGAAGTAAACACTTAAATGGCTAATTTTTGCCCGGTCATGCTGGATCTTGGTGCTCTTCTTCTTCTTTTTCAAGTAGCCTCATTCCATCCTACTGCATCTTTAGAGGTATAGGAATTGGTGTTTCGATCCATTCCACTGCAAGGTCGGGAGATAGGATTTGCTGTTGTAGCTTCAATCTGTTTAACTGCAATGTCGTGGGAGCAAGATTCGCTGTTGTAACTTCAATCTATTCCACTACACTACCAGGGAAGTAAGACTGGTTATTTCAATCTGCTTCGCTGCCAGTACAGGAAGGCAAAATTTGCTGTTTTTAGTCTGCTCCGCTGCAAACCTAGGGAGGCAAGGCTGGTGTCTTCGACCTGCTTCGCTGTCAGTACAAGAAGGCAAGATCTGCTATTTTCAACCTGCTCCACTGCAACCTAGGGAGGCAAGGCTGGTGTCTTTGATCTGCTTCGCTGCCAGTACAGGAAGGCAAGATCTGCTATCTTCAGTCTGCTCCACTGCAACCCAAGGAGGCAAGGCTGGTGGCTTCGATCTGCTTCGATGCCAGTACAAGAAGGCAAGATCTGCTATTTTCAACCTGCTCCGCTGCAACCCAGGGAGGCAAGGCTGGTGTCTTTGATCTGCTTCGCTGCTAGTACAGGAAGGCAAGATCTGCTATTTTCAACCTGTTCCGCTGCAACCCAGGGAGGCAAGGCCAGTTTCTTCGATCAGCTTCGCTGCTGGTACAGGAAGGCAAGATCTGCTATCTTCAGTCTGCTCCATTGCAACCCAGGGAGGCAAGGCTGGTGTCTTCGATCTGCTTCACTGTCGGTACAGGAAGGCAAGATTTGTTATCTTCAGTCTGCTCCGCTACGACCTAGGGAGGCAAGGCTGGTGTCTTCGATCTGCTTCGATGCCAGTACAGGAAGGCAAGATCTGCTATTTTCAACCTGCTCCGCTGCAACCCAGGGAGGCAAGGCCGGTGTCTTCGATCTGCTTCACTGCTAGTACAGGAAGGCAAGATCTGCTATTTTCAACCTATTCGTCGCAACCCAGGGAGGCAAGGCCGGTGTCTTCGATCTGCTTCGCTGCTGGTACAGGAAGGCAAAATCTGCTATCTTTAGGCTGCTCCACTGCAACCCAGGGAGGCAAGGCTGGTGTCTTCGATCTGCTTCGCTGTCTGTACAGGAAGGCAAGATCTTCTATCTTCAGTCTACTCCACTGCAACCCAGGGAGGCAAGGCTGATGTCTTCGATCTGCTTCACTGTCGGTATAGGAAGACAATATCTGCTATTCTCAACCTGTTCCGCTGCAACCCAGGGAGGCAAGGCTGGTGTCTTCGATATGCTTCGCTGCCTACACAGGAAGGCAAAATCTGCTATCTTCAGTTTGCTCCACTACAACCCAGGGAGGCAAGGCTGGTGTCTTCGATCTGCTTCGTTGTCGGTACAGGATGACAAGATCTGCTATCTTTAGTCTACTCCATTGCAACCTAGGGAGGCAAGGCTTGTGTCTTTGATCTGCTTCACTGCTGGTACAAGAAGGCAAGATCTGCTATCTTCAGTCTGCTCCACTACAACCCAGGGAGGCAAGACTGGTGATTTCACTGATCTGTTCTCTAGGGAACATGACCTGTATAATTCATTTTATGAACCTAATTATGCCTAGAGATTTAGGATGTCATGATCAGAATGAATCAAATGCTCCTAACTAGACGTGTATGAATGATGTTAGCATGAATGCAGAGTGTTATTTTTTTTTTGAGAATGATCATTCTTTATCACATAGGTTGTCATTGCTTAAAGTTTATCAAGGCTCAATCATTGACGTGTTCTTGTTCGGCTAATATTTCCAAAGAAACACTCACTTAATCAAATTGCCTCCACTGTAACCTCAAGGTTCAATCCACTGGGACGCAAAATTTGTACTATTTTTTTCCCGCTGTAACCCAAAGATACAAAAATCTGACCTTTTCTCAATCCTCTCCTATCACGATTCAAGGGTACAGAATATGAAGCTCTTTGGTCTTTTACACCATTCCCAGAGTGTCATATCAAATGCTCATGCATAAATAAAGAGTTTTCTTCTCCGAGGAAACCTCTTCCTGTTGCTTGGTGATCATTGCTTGCTTGTTCATTGAAGCCTTATCACCGACACGACATCTTGTCATTTTGTTCAATCAATGATTTGACAATAAAATCTGAAGGGATAGTTTCAATTTAAACTTTTCCCTCTTAGATTTCCAACCTTTAAACCTGGTGTGTTCTAAACAATAATCCTGTTTCAGGTTACTGTATTATTTAGAAACTTCTAGAGTAATATGCAAAACTTCCTTTGTGAAAGTATTATTAGTCCATTAATCATTATTCCAATGCAACATGCTTGCAAAAAAGGTCATAACAATGGATAAAATAGAATTGATTTGAGAGCATATCTTGAAATGAATAATTTATCAAAGATAGTAAAGAAGGATAACAAAGAAATTGATTGAGAATGCATATCTTGGAAAAGAATGCAGTGTTCCCAGAATAACAAATTCAGTATAAATAGTATGAAGATTAGGTGCCCCAGATATCGCAGCTTGAACTTTTCTGTACAAACTTTCTGAAGACCATTCTGAGTTTGACATGTGTTTAGGAGATCTATAGTACTCTGTCGATGCCCCAAGATGTTGCCTACCCTTTCCTTCCTGTTGATTCAGGTATAACAAGATCACCACATGCCCCAATCCGGTCAAAATTTGAGTTTCTCTAATCACCTCGTGCCCCATTCTAATCGATATTTGAGCCGCCCTTTTCGGGTTTTCAACTCAAATCCCCTTTGGTCTCAAGGCGGCCTTTGTGGGTTTTAACCTTGGCCTCTCCATTTTCTTTTCTTTTTTCTTCTTTATTATTTTTATTTTTATTTTTTTGGACCCAAAGCACCCTTTACGGGTTTTCAACTTGGTCTCTTTTTTTTTAGGAGTCAAAGCGCCTTTTGCGAGTTTTCACTTTGGTCCCTTCTCCTTCTTCAGGTGAAGTATTTCTTGACCGAATCTGAGTTTATAGGATTTGGCAAGTTTTTACCATCCATCTCACTCAAGATCAAAGTTCCTCCGGAAAAGACCTTCTTTACGACATAAGGACCTTCCCAATTTAGCATCTATTTTCCTCTAAAATCCTTTTGTATAGGAAGGGTCTTTTTCAACATTAGGTCCCCTTCATGGAATTCTCTGGAATGAACATTTTGGTTGTAAGCCCGAATCATTCGCCTTTAGTACATTTGACTCTGCTGAATAGCTTTTAGCCTTTTTCCTTCTGATCAGATTGGATCTATTTTGCTTCATCTAACTTTAGCTCAACCAATACCCGGAGATAAGAGATTTCTACTTCAATGGGTAAAACTACCTCCATCCCATAAACCAAAGAGAAAGGTGTTGCCCCAGTGGAAATCTTAATAGATGTTCGACAAGCAAGGAGGGCAAATAGTAATTTTCTCATGCCAACCCCTGTAAGTCTCAGTCATTTTTTCGTAATCTTCTTAATATTCATTTCTGGGAGATACAGTGATGAATCATGGTGTCTGATTTTGAATTGATTACAGACCTCAGATATCGTGCTGTCACTCAAGTTCAACGCGTTTTTTGATACAATCTTTTCTGGAATTCTATATCGGTATATGATGACATTGACGTATAAAGCAACCTTTACCCATTTGATGAAGTAATTAATGATCTCGAAAATGAAGAAATGCCCATTAGAAGCCTTCGATGATGATGACGTCCTTGCCCCATTTTGCTCAAAATTTGAGTCGCCCTTCTCAGGTTTTCAACTCAAATCCACCTTTGGTTACAAAGCGCCATTTGCGGGTTTTCACCTTGGCCTCTCCTTTTTCTTTTTATTTTTTTATCACTTACATTTTTTTTTATTTTGATGATTTTTTTTGAATTAAAGTCTTCCACATAAGATCTTCAACTTTCATCTTGTATGCGAAAAATCTTCTTTGGTATCAAATTTCTTTCATGAAGCCTTCTGGGGCGATACTTAACTATGACGAAAAACTTTGGATCTTCCTTTTCAATTAGGATGAAATCCAAGAAAAGTGCGGAGCAATCGACTTCAATGGAAAAAGCTATGATAAGTCAAAGAGAACGGCATTCCCTGTATTAACCCGAATATCCTCACTTTATAGCAAAATGTTCCCCATAAGGTGATGAATATGATCTTTCCCATATCTTCGGGATGCCTCTTTATCTGATTGCATCTAGAGAAGTCTTTCATGAAGGAAAATAGTGAATAGCCTACCGTATTATCTACTAAAGTGTCAATAAGAAGCAATGAGAAATTGACTTTCGGGACTGGCTTTGTTCAAATCCCTGCAATCCACATACATTCGTACTTTCACATCTTTTTTTAAGGACTTGTACGATGTTGGCTACCCATTCTGAATATTTGATCGCTTGTAAGAACTCAGCATCAAATTGCTTTTTGACTTTTTCTTTTATCCTTAGCACGATATAGGGTCTCATTCTCTTGAGCTTCTGCTGAACTAACTTACAATCTTTTTTACAAGAAGACGATGTACCACAATGTCAGTGCTTAACCTGGGCATATCCTGGTATGACCTTGTTAAGACATCCTTGAATTCTTGGAGTAACCCAATGAGGTTTCACTTCGTCTTTGAGGTCATGTCAATTCCATTCTTCACCTAGCTCACAATTTCTAATGATTCCTTATGAGGCAGGATCTGTCTATCCTCTTGTTCTACCATCCTTAACAAGTCTGGGAATAGGCTATAATCTATGTCATTTTCAAAGTCATGAGATCCCTCTAAACACATGTCTCGCTCAAAAAAAGGTTCAAAATATGTAGCAGTGTCACTCATGTCATTGATATCTGGGGTCTCATAGTAAATACCAAAGAATTTACAAAAGAATGCGTGAATTTATGAATAATTATTTGTACAATATAATTATAAATGAAAGAATGATGTGGAAGAAAATCTAAAAGAATGAAAGAATAATTATTCGCAAAGAATGAAAGAATATTGGCTCAAAAAATGAATGCAAAGATGTATTTTATTAGAATAATGACGTTCAGGCATGAGCCTATTTCACAAAGGAATTCCTATCATTTTTAGGCTAAAAAAAAAGAATGTTCTGAACATTACTTTGAATAAGCTCTAAAGACTACAGAGATTTCTTCCGCAATCCAATTGCTTAAAACACTCCCTGATTTATATGGGTGGATATCTAACAAGGTCCCTTTTCATTTGTGTCTTCATATATGTCATTGATGTGAACACTTCCCAACACCTCTTCATATATTGCATTCACCCCATTGTCAATCATGATTAGGTAGCGGATTTTCTGCACTAGATGAGTCATCAAACTTGACAACACCCATGTTGATGAGTTTTTCAACTAGCTTTTTGAAGGTAAGCAAATCTCTATTGAGTCATTTCTATTCAACTGTCTAAAACTTTCACTTAATTTCTTTTCTAAATTTTGCAAGGTGATTCTATCAGGAGTCATTTCTGATATGTGACTGTACTGCCTCATAAAAGCTTGTGTCAAGTCCCTCCAAGAACTAATTTTGGTTCGGCTCAATTGATTATACCATTTAGATGCCGCCCTAGTGAGGCTATCTTGAAAACAATGTATTAATAGCTGACCATTGTTAACATACCCAGTCATTCGCCTACAAAACATAGTGATGTGAGCTTAGGGCAACTGGTCCCATTATACTTCTCAAATTCTGGCATCTTGAACTTATAAGGAAGTACCAAATCCGGGACCAAGCTCAGATCTTTGGCATCCATCCCATGGTAGTTTTCAATCCATTTCCACCTTTCTTCTAACTGTTTCGGCAATTCTTCCTTTACTTTATCTTTTTCAGCCATTTCATCGAAATCAGGAATAACAAGATTAACCGGGTTATCTCCAAGGTTAGAGCCTGATCTAGTCTGGAAGTGCATTGGCATTGAGGCACCGACTTGAAATTGCTGAGGCCTAATTGTGACTGAGGATTTGCGCGAGTATACCTCAGCTTGAATTTGTGCATGTAGGGAAGTAAAACCTGGAGGATAGAGAGGTCCATCATTGTTTCCTTTTTTAGCATTAGCCATAGGGCCTTTCCCCTTATTTACTCCATTAGTCAATAGTTGAGTCAATTGATTCATCATATCTTTTTGAGACTCCAGCATCCTTTCTGTCATATCTTGTTGAATTTTTTCCAACTGCTCCTTCATTTGCATCTGTAGCTGATCCTGAATTTCCTTTTGAAGTCACTCAAGCTTTTCCAATCTTTGATCCATAGTTCTTGACTTTGCTCGAGTACTGTAAGGGTGTTTGGTTGATTGGTTTTCCAGATTAGTTGAGGAATAATTTCAACCAATTAGGGCTTTTTAATAATCTTTAATGCATGTCATGTAATGCAAATGCATGAAATCAATGCCTAAAGAGATATTGATTCTAATTCAATTACTTTTAGAAAACTTTACTAGAAAACAAATTTCTTTACATAAAATAGATGCATGTACGACCTCACCCTCATATTCCTAGAGACAACATTGATCATTTCCTTCATCTGCATGTTTAAGATAAATCTCGCAAATTTCCAATAGATGCCACTGCTACCTCCTTTTTCTTGATCCTGGTAATGCTCATCAGCTTCTTTAAGGGAATTGGAATGTCGAAGGCTCTTGGAAAATCATCTTGAATCCTCGGGCCACAAAGTAAAGTCACGAACTCTTCCATCGTCCTTCTTACGTTTCTCGGAATATATTCTGGCAGCCGTATTATTTTCCACTTTATCAAGAAATTTGTATTCCGCGACAAGCTTTCTAAGTTAGTAATCGAACTTGAATCAACATCTCTTTTCTAAGATGCAAATGCAATGCAATCATAATCAAAATAAAACAAAACGGGTTAGTACAAGTCAAAAGCAAACAAAAGAATACCTAGTCGGGTAACCACTAGGGGTTTGGAGTGGCTCTTCCTAGGATGAGTTCCTAAGGTCTTCTACATGCGGTTTGACTCTAAAGTCAAGGTACTCGAACCAACAGATTCCTCGATCCTCACCCATTATAGGCTCATATGGACCGAGTTCGATTCAGGGGAATACATTTCCCTATGGCTGCACGGAGATGAAAATCTTACGAAGACATAAGTACGGATGTATTCCTAAAGTGATCCACTATCCTGCATGGAGGTGAAAACCTCACGAAGGCGTAGCTTCTCACTCCCACTTAAAAGGGTAAGACTAAACAGTCTTTATGCAATATGATGCCAAGATATAAAACTCAATTTAGAGTAATCATACCACAAATAAATGCAATGAGAGGATCGTAATTTTTCAAATCAAAACTTCAATTTTCAATAATAAGACAAAAAAAATCAATTTTACGGCTTGACTCTCAAATGTCCCCAGTGGAGTCGCCAAGCTGTCGAAACCACTTTTTTATTTGAAAAACAGGAATCGACTTTGAAAATGAAAATGGAGTCACCACCGATCCTTTATTGGGGTGTGATCGGCTCACCTTAAAAATGATTTTGGTCTGCAAAATTTGAGAAAACAGGTTCGGGAGTCAGTTACGCATGAGGAAGGGTTAGCACCCTCGTAACGCCAAAAATTGGTACCGAATTGATTAATTAACGTCTTAGTGTTGAAAATTTGAAAAGATTTTAAAATACGATCCTTTGAAAAGAAAATTTTAATAAACTGCAATGGATGATAAGACACTCTTACTTTGAAGGAATAAACTGTCACACTCAGTGAGTTAGGGTGCAACAGTTTAATCTTCAAAATTAAGTTTATATTTTAACATTTGAAACTCATGCATTTTGAGAAGGATATGTGGTTATTTGGGTCAAACGAAAAAAATCAGAATCCAGTAAGTTAGGATTCGATTTCTCGAAATTCTTAGATACCAAATATTACTTTTATTTAGAAAAATCCTCATCTCGAAAAAACAACATATTGTATCCAATGCGTTAGGACACAACGTATCGAATTTTCGAGAATGAGCTTTTTATTTATGTGTTTTGATTAAAGAATATTCTCGATTATTTAGATTCAACGAGAAAAATTGGAACCCAATACGTTAGGGCTTAATTCTTTCGAAGATCCCAAATTCTGAGTATTGCATTATTTTTGAAAATTTTTTGAATAAAAATGCTCTCGATACTTGAATGATGTTAAACGTAACTTTTTAAGTGAATAAAGCGCGATGGAATAACAATGTACAATGCAAAATGGTGATTCGTAAATTAAAATGTACGTTAATGAACGAAAAAGAATCAATAGATACGAGCAAGCAATACAATACACGTAAGAGCAATTATCTCACATCATATACAAGTAATAACTAAATGATTTATTAAAATATTTTCGAATATACAAAGGATAACAAGAAGAAACGAACAAATTGCAATCACTATACATTCAAGAATAGAAAACATATACAAAAGTTTAAAACAAATTTGCAATAAATTTTAAAAAAACATTAAATAATAGTATTTAGATGAATTTTGAAGCAAATTGCATACAAGAGAAAAATAAAGCATAAAAAATATATGTTAATTTTAAATAAATAATACATAGGGTTGAAATTTCATGCAAATGATAATATACGTATATACAAAATGTGAAATAAACTAAATATATTAGGATTTTAAAAGAAATAAAATATCTATGTATATATGTAGAAAATGAGTATAACGATATATATAATTTAAAATTAAATAATATATTATATATGTACATATGTATACTAAAAATAATTCAATATAAATTATATATACATATATGAAAGAATCATGAAATGTTATTGTATAAATCTTTAAAGTTAGAAATATATAAATATGGAATTATGAATATATTGTAAAATAAAATCATAAAAATGTGTACAAATTAATCATAAAGAATATTTTAAATAATGCATAATGTAATTAGATAATAAAACATGATAAAAGAATTAAAATAATAATACATAATAAAATAAAATAATGTAAAAAAATAAACTAATACGATAATGATACTTATAATAATAATAGTAATAATAATAATAGTATTAATAAATTAAAAAAATAGTAAAAACAAGAACAATTTCGAAAATAAAACCAAATCTCAGAGATGACTTTTAAGTAAGTACGAAAATGACCAAATTGAGAACCATTGCACACTAGAGGGACTATTACTGCAATTAGACGCAATCAATGAAAACGACGTCGTTCAAATGTGGATCTAATTGGAATTGGAACCAAATATGAGGTAATAATTAAAAAATCAAAGAAAAATTGAATTGAAACGAAGAAGAATGCGAAGGGGCTCATTGTGCAAATAGACCATTGAGCAAACATGCGCGGATCTTTCCCTCGGATCGGGTCACCACGCGGATCTGGACCTTTAAACGACGCTGTTTCAAAGCCATCGTATTGGCATCAAACGAAAATTTTTTATCACTGTGTTTAAAGTCCAGGATAACCCTAAAAACTATAACTGCTTTTACTTAAAAAACCTAACCTAAACACCCTCAGCGCTGCTCTGTGAATTGTCCATTCAAGGACTCTCCAAACCTAGCCCAAACTCCAATGACGACGGAAAGAGCAAGGATCCGGCCACAAGGTAACTTCTCTACTTTCTAATCTTTGTTTTTATATTCTTTTATTCAAAAATGAATCAAACAAACACAGAAAATAAAATCGAAAGAAAAAAAGAAAAACAAGAAAAAGAAAACAGAAGAAGCAAAAGAAAGATTCAAAATCACCTTTAGAACTCCCTTTCTCTGAATCTTTTGTTTTGATTTCTTAAACTGTGTATGCGTAAAAAGATCATTTACAGATTCAAAAACGGCTTTATATAGTCGAAAATAAAATAGAAAATTACAGGAAATTCTTTTCTAAATTTTTGCTATTTTTCTGTTATTCACTATTTTTCTCATATTTTTTTGTGATCCTATATAGAAATTTTGATTGTGAATTAGTGATTTGAGTTGGCATATGAATTATGTGTTGAGAACAAAAGTGATTAAAAGCAAATGTTTATTAAATGCTTTGAGAATGTGAAATTAGTAATGAATTGGCTATTTGTGATAGTATGTGTTATGTGCATTTATGTGTAAGATAAATTTGAGGCTTTACTACACTCACCCCCTATATCAGTAAAATGTTACAATGAAATTTGTGAGATTTTGGTTGAATAAGCTTACGAGTGTAGTGTTACAGAAGTTTGTATACGAGAGATTAATAATGTGGTCGGAAAAGTGAACGAATTAGCAAATGAAGACAATATAAAAAGAGAGAAATATTAGATAGTTCTGAAAACTACTCAGATTATGCAAAGTTATTGTCACAAAAGAAGTTAAATCCGATTAAATAATTTATTTAGGTATGTTATTTAAAGAAAGAATTAACCGAAAGTTTTTCTGGATCGATTTCTGTTAGTAAAGAGATAATGTGAAAATTTTGATGACAGGATTAGACAATTTAGTAATGTTTGTATTATAATAATAGCTGAGTACAGTAGCTATAATTGAGTAGCTACTATGATTTCTTTTGAACATTCTGTCTATATAATTATCCTCAGAAGTATATGTGAAAGAATTCTTATCGTATAAGAATATTGGCTAAACATATTAATAGATGAAGGTATTATTGGTCTGTTTGGGTTATGTTCGACATTGCTTCTTCTTTTTCTGGTATTTATTTCCTTGTGAGAATATGAAAATCGACGGTAAAGTTTGTATAAGGCTAATATTCTGTTTCTACTGGCTATTGTTCTGTTGAATATATGTGAAGATTATATTGTTTCTGTTACTTTGGATTTTAATATTTATGAGAGACATTGAGAGACATTGATCTTTTAGACATCTTTTGGGATATCATCAGAATTGATATCATTTTATATGATGGTTGTGGCTTCTGTATAATGATATGTCTGGGTTATATGAGTTTGAATATATCTACCGGACTTGAAATAAACTTTGAGTGTATATATATAGATTAAGGTTTAATCTAGAAGAAGAATTTGTATTCTTGAAGACTTGATACAAAATTATATGTATCATAATTATTCTAATTGAGAAATATTGAGGTAAATTAAACTTAATCTGATTGTTGAAGCTTTCTTTTGCACGAAAATATTGTCAACTGAAACATCATTTATGATTCAGCCTGAGTTGAATAAAGATTTATTGATTATCAACATACGTTACTGAACTGTTTGAAGAGTGTACAGAGGTATTTTGTGATTTTTATAGTTAAAACTGCAGGAAAAGAGTTATGTAACATATTTGATAACTATAGGAGTTTAAAATGTTTAATGTAAGTGAAAAATCTAAAGTTCTGTTTGAATTTGAAATGTATTGAGAGGAAGCAAATCATTAATCTACTTTTTGATAAGATTTTCGGGGACAAAAATCCTTAAAGGGGGGAGAGTTGTAACAGCCCGATTTTAGATCTAGTCGGAACAGTAGTTTCGGGACCACAAATCCGATGAGAGAAAATTTATTTCTTATTATATTTTTATGGTCTACAATTTACAGGAAAGATTTCATGAAAATTTCGTTTGAAAATTTCGACGTTTGAGCACTCAATTTAGTCAAAAGGACTAAATTGTAAAAAGTGCAAAAGTTGAGTTCTAGAAGCTAGAGGTGTTAAATTGCTATGAAATTTTAAATTGGAGGTCTTTAAATGGTAATTAGACCATTGGTTATGTTATGGAAAAAAATAGACATGGTTAGTAAGTAAGCTATTTAAGGGCATTTTGGTAAAATGCCTTAATTAATGAATAAAGACAAAATAACATGAAATAAGTTATCATCTTCTTCAATTGTTTTCTCCATGGCCGAATGTAGCAAGGGAACACCATGGCTGGGGTTTTTTCATCTTCCAAGCTTCATGGTAAGTCTGTTCTAGCCCCGTTTTTCTTGTTCTTTATATTTTAGAATCCCGGTAACTTGCTTAATCTAATTCTACTATTAATTCGAGCTAGAATTTATGTTTGAAAAATTACCCATAGATGAAATGTGTGAATTTTGATGTTTCATGATAGAATATGAAGCTTAGAATTATGTTAAACGATTTTTTTGCTAATCGATTTTCAGTGAAAACGAGTACAACGACATAATCGGTAAAAATACCTAATGTTCATAAGTAAGTGTTAGAGTGGGAATTTGATGTTGCCATAGAAGTGAAAAATGTTCAGTAAGTCATAAAACATAAGAATAAGAGATGAAGTTTAATTTCTGAGATTTGGGGCAAAAGTGTAAATATGCAAAGTTTAGGGGCAAAGTTTGAGTTAAGGACTGTTTTGATGAATGTGCATGTTAAATAAGTTAAATGTGTTATTATAGTTCAAGAAAGAAGTGGAATCCAGCTTGATCGGAGAAAAAAAAAGATTAATGACTAAATTGCTAAATTTCTATATTGTTGCACCAAAGTAAGTTTGTATGTGAGTTAATGCATTGTTTTAATGTTATTCAATATATTGTTGAGATTTGAGTGAATATAGATAAAATATTTGATGTAAATTATGAAAATGTGGTTAAGTTTGAGAATGGTGGTAAAATGTTAAAAAAACAAGGTTTCCAATTGAACAGTCGGAATAGATCGGCATACATTGGATAAAAAGGGGTCGCTAAGTGCAGATTCCCCGAGGGGTTGCTAAGTGCTGATTACACCATATCTTTGATTGTGAAAGGGGTTGCTATGTGTTGATTCCCCGTATCACTGAATATAAAGGTGGTTGCTAAGTGCTGATTCCACCGTATCTTTGATTGTGAAAGGGGTTGCTATGTGCTGATTCCCCGTATCACTGAATTTAAGGTGGTTGCTAAGTGCTGAATCCACCGAGTAACGGATAATATTCTGAGTGTTCAACTGGGAAATTGGAAAAGTGAATGTACATATGAAATGGACAAGATTATGTGAGGAATATTGGGTTTGATACTTAATTGACCCATGTTTAAGATGGTATGAAATATCAAAACTATAAAAGAGTAAATTTAGAAATAAAACAGTTTTGAACAATAGCAGTTGTGCAAATTTGAAAAATCACCATAAATTGTGGAAATTGAATTATAGGCTAAATATTATATTAAATTGAAGCTGAATGAGTCTATTTTTACATGAAAGAAACATAGCAAGCAAAAGAGTTATATATTTTGAAATATTTTAATTTTAGTGAGACAGGTTGAATTGATTTCGAAATCCCCTATTCTAACTTTGTAAAATCAGTAAAAATTGTACAAAAATAATTATGGCTTGTAATTTACATGCTTGAACTTATAAATGAGTCTATTTTCAAGAAGAACAAACAAGAACATCGTTTGAATTCTTTACAAAGAGTTAAGTAAATTTTAGTGAAGAGGGGCAGAGCTATCGAGTAGTGAAACAGGGAAAAATTTAAAGAATAAACTATACTAATTGGCTAAACCAAAAATTTTGAAAATTTTATGGTAAGAAGATATGTGAGTCTAGTTTCGAGGAAAACTAACAGAACTTAATTTTAAGCTCTGTAGCTCCAAATAAAAATAATTTAGTGACTATAACTCAACTAGACAACTTTAAATTTAAATATAAGTGGATAGTGAAATTATGTATAATGCTATTTAAGCATGTTATATACATAAAGGATGTGGGATGGAGAGTAGGAGGAGGAGGAGGACAATAAAATGTATGAATGAATTGTGTAGAAATGGTCATATGCCCGATTATAATCGGTAAATGTTAAATTGAATGGTAAATACGTATTGGTACTGAAGGAGCTATTGCGGTATCGAAAAGCAAATAATCAAATGTTTAAGAAATTTAGTCATGATATATATATGTGTGATAATAATGATGTATGGATGATTATATTATTGAGTTGCATTGATTAATTCGTTTTATGTGATGGTAATGTCAAGAACATTTGTCTTTGATATGTGATGATCATGTAATGCCATGAAAATTTGTGTATTTGTGTGGTTTAAAATGTATCTATATTTTTTCATAGAACTTATTTTATAATTTATTTGACAAATGATAAAAAATTAATTCGCACAATGTAAGGTGAATTATGAGTTGTGAAGCGTATCTATATTCGCAATAATAGATAAAATATATTTATGTTAAACACTTGGGTTAGTATAAAGTGTATATATATTAAGGTTTGTTGGAAAACAAATAATGTGTTTGGGTTTATATCGAATAGAGAAAATTTGTACTATCTTTGTGGCTAATTTTGTTAGCTGTATAGGAGATGAATGGATAATGTATATATGTAACAATTAGCTTACTAGATAGTGAACATTTGATATATTACAATAGTTAAAAAAAAATCTGTCGATATGAGAATATGTAATGATACGGATCAATTCAAGTACTCAGGACAAATTCAATAAGGAAGTGAAAAATTGTGAGTATGTTTAGCCAAGTAAACCCTAATTTACGACTTAAGAATAACAATTTGAAAGTTTTAATTTAGATGAAATTTTACAACTCGGTTTACTACGGTTAAAAGTGTAAGTGTTCTAGTAATGCTGCGTACCCTATTCCGGCGTCGAATACTGGTAAGGGGTGTTACATGCTACTCCGTTCCCCATTCAATACTCAGCCCACAGTTATTCAATTCTCTTTTCTTCTCTGAATCGGTCATGTTTCTTACATGGTTTATTCAATTGAAGTTGAGATTATGAATAACTTGAGTGGCTAAATCCCTTAGGGGAGATTAACGAAGGATTTTGGATTTCTCAAGATAGCTCTGTCGTACTAAGTAAATCTAATTGATCTTGGTTGAGGAAGCGATGTCGGGAGATAAACGAGTATCAACCAATCAATTAAGTCAATTATAGCCGAGAAATAGTAATTTTCTAAAGCGATAACTAAAATCTACACTAGAATCCCAATTCGACGTTAGTTGCAAACCTTGAAGCAAGTTAATCTTCCTGATTGGTTTATCGGTTTAATTCATATGTTTGTCTTTCCTTATTTATTTAATTTTGTTAATTATTTATCTTTAATCCTCTTAACATACTTTATGATCCATCATAATATAGGAATTGACTATTACTACTTAGACTTAATATTGTAAAAAGTGTTTTCATTATTTATTCCATCCTTTATTGGGTACAATCCTCAGAATAGTTCTGATATTTGGTTGTACAACTATATTACAATTTGACCATTGCACTTGCGGACACCGCCATTCTCAATTTTTATATTTTTTTGTGTTATATTTATTCTATAAATGATAACTCGTTTCTAGGCAGCTAAGCCTTCTTTGGAATCACTTAGATATCTCTCACCCATAACAAAGCTTGAAATGATAGGTAAAGTTAGGCAATCGGATACCTCGGGCTGCCAAGTAATGTACCAACTCCTCTAAAATGGTTTGGAAACTATTCAATGGTATTCTTCCTGAAGTACTAGTCCCTTAGGACTGTGGATCATTTTCCTTTGCAAAGGTAGCACTCCTTTGGTAACCCCTCTAACTTTGAGGATGGGGGCTTTTGACCCTTCCTTTTGGCATTGGTGCAACCCCAAACATAATGATATATTGTGTAATGAGAGAAAAGAAAAGTGAAAGATTACCTGGAAACTAGGAAGTGCTCGCAGAGGACGAGGAACTCTTGTGAAGGAAACAAGAATGAAGAAAGGAACGGGAGTAGGAAGTTGAATAAAAAAGATGAGGGTTTAGAGGGAAACTCAAATGATAGAAGTTTTTGAGGGGAATTGATTTCAAATTAGAGGAATTCACCTCCCTTGTGTCTTGATTTAAATAACCAAGTGTTCATGAGAAGCATGGATTCAAAAAAGGTAACCCACTGTTCAGGTCTCCGAACTTGCTTTCGACACCTATCGAACAGGGGAAGGGTTTTTCCTAAACCCCTCAATAACCAGAAAAGCGAGAATGTTTGCTAGAGCTGGTCGTTTATCGAGTACCCACTATGTTACCTATGTTAATTTTGGATCCGCCAGGATAGACACAAGATTATCCTAGTGCAACCAACTGCCTTCCATGAACATGAACAGACCTGCCGTTTGAGCGGAATAATTTTAGGAAGAATCTATAAATGTTAGGTTTGCACAAAAGCATTCAGGAATAATAAGGGTGTCTACCTCTTGATTAGGAACAATATTTTTTAGGGAAATGAAACGATTTGAAGTCTACCTCTAAGGATAGGTGCGAGAGGAAATTTCGAGGATGAAATTTTCTTTAAGGGTGGGGGAGTTGTCACACCCAAATATCTTTAAGGACTCAAATGTAGAGGAACTTTGAGACCTAATTGAATGCATGGTAAGTTGATAGACTTTCCCAAGAATTTTGAAAACAAATTGTGACTGACGAGTAAATAGTTAAGCTTTAATTTTAGTTTGGTTAGGATGGAACCAATTGGTTCCATAGTGGGGGACATAATGATTGTTGGTGATTGGTTAAACGAATTTGGGAGACCGTGTATAAAAGTTATATAGAGGAGAGTGGAGGTTCTAGCAAGGAGGAAAAATAGTAAGCTTCTTAAACTTCTGGCTCGAGAATTAGGGAAAGAAGAAGGGTAATGACTCCTAATAGGTTTCTGTAAGTTGGGTTTTGGGTTTTAAGGTTTAAATGACTTCGAATAAATCGAGATAAAGGGTTATCATGCTTAGCTTCCAGGACGAAGAAGGCTCTGGCGTTGGGACAAGCTAAGCTGACAAGGAAGAAGGATTTAAGGTGAGATCATGTACTTCATGTACTCCACGAGATGCTACCACACATAACATAATAGAATCTTGCTATATCAATGTAAAATTTCTCAAAATGATCAGTGATCATCAAAATTATAATAAAAACATGATATTCATATATTATCAAGGTTAAAACAAACAAACGAAAACTCTAAAATAGTTTAAAATGAACCAAGGACTCTTTCGAAACATTTCAGAAATACAAAACTGGGGTCACATAGACGTGTGGACAAACTGTGTGACAAATTGAGGCTGTGCGAAGCTATGAAACATGGTCATGTTGTTCAACCATGTGCAAGGGAAGAAATTGTGTCATTGTTGTCACACAGTCGTGTCTCGAAACTTGGTAACAAATTGTGGCCGTGTATGCCAATTGAATCCCGTGTATGGCATAGACCAAATGGACATATTTTACTAATTCAAAATCTACTTCATCGTAAGTATTGCATACAACTCAAACATAGAACATCCATTGCACACACATGCCTTACCTATCCATTCTTTAATTCATTAAAATGTAAGCTATAGAACAAGGCCAAAACATTACGTATATACATAAACATTCATATTCACAAACCTACCAACAGAACCAAAATACTATTTGAACAACTATGTATAATTTCAAAACACAGTTTGCATATATACATATGAAACCGTAACACCTATTTACATGTTCATATCCATTAGCTTGAGTAAATCACATTTCAAGTAGGCTATTCACTTGCCACTTCATTTCTCATAATAATACCAAATCATCAACATCATTAAACCAAGATCATGAACATCCAAAATAACTTAAACACAAATACAACCCTATATACATGCCATATAACTAAATCTGGAATAAATAAATATTATCAAATCAGAGACTGGATAGTGTGAGCTCCGAGTTAATTCGACCGATGCATTCCACAAAATATCCTATTCAAAGAATGAAAAGAAAACAAGATAAGCATTACAAATGCTTTGTAAGCTTATATGAAATTTATTTAACCTACCTCGAGAAATTTAAAATTAAATTATGAAAATCTAATATAACAGGTACGGATATCATTTGGCATCCTGTTACATTCACAAGTACATCACTTAACACTTCTAGAGGTTAATACTTTAGATTACACAATCTTATAATATATCTATTTATCTATAATACAATCCAAAATACATATGACCGCTTGTAACTCATTTTACTTATTTATAAATCACAACTTAAAGTAATATAACTCACATTAGTTCGCATTTAATTAAATGAACTAGCTACTATATAGTTCCCTATTATCACAATGTAATAACAATAGGTGAGATTCTCACACATGAATCAAATAACATTTCCAACGATACCGTTTAATCTATATAAAAAACGTTCAACAAGTACAACATTTAAATCATTCCATTTTCATGTATACATTTTAGATTTAGTAATCACATCATTTTAACAATTCCATTTCATATCACTTTTATTTTCATCGCCCGGAGAACTATTGCGAATGTACCTCAGATCCATAAGATAATAATGCTCACACAAGCTGTGAATGAAAATGTTCACATGAGCTGTGAATCGGACGTTAACTATTACACGATGTTGCTCACAAGAGCTATGAGGAATCCACAATACATGCAAAATTTTAGACATCACTAAGGTATCCAGTAAGTCGGTACATTAATTGTTACACGATGCTACTCACACGAGCTATGAAGAATCCACAATATATGCATGATCTTAGCCAACAGTAATGTATCTACCATTAGTACATAATACCTACTATAAAAGACCCTAATGACATGTCATTTTTATCCTAGTTATTCACTAAGTTCACACGGGCTCTGTATCACGTATTTAATCTTTCCATTCTTTTTAACATTTTTGTACATATATCAAATAACCATACACTTACTCATTTTCATTCACATATCAAATAACCATATACTTGTAACTTAAACCAATTAACATTTCATAACCATTCCATATCATATAACTATTCAGATTAGCCACATATATTGTACTTTGCACTATATTTCTTTTGATGCCAACAGTTATTGTATTACAACAATTACCCATCAAATGATTAAATAGTACAATAATAAACAATCATTAAAAATAAAGTCTCATATGAAATTACCTAATCAAAATCGACAATGAATACGACACCAAGGACTTTTAGGTAATTTTTCCTTTTCTCGATTTTATCTTTCGATTGTTTCAAATCCCGATCTATAATATGATTTAATTTAATTAATCAATTACAAACATCTCAAAACAACCTATAATAATCATAAATTAATTTAAATTTCATTTTTCAAATGTTTCCTAAAATTTTACATTTGATTCAATTTAGTCCCTAAAATCGAAACTATTATATCTTTCAAATTCAAACTTTGATTTTCAATCTAATTACAAGTTCATCACTATGCAACCCTCTAAAAGTATAATTTTCAGAAATTTCATGACAATTTTACATTATTAGAATTTGGTTCTTATACACAAAACTAATACAATTTACTTAACAAATTAGTCCATATTCACAACTAAGCTCACAAACACACCATTTAACATCAAAAGCTTCAATTTTCATCAATGAAAATATTTTAAAACTTTAATAGTTTTGAAAATGAGGATACAGGATAGTTGGGAACTAGTTGTAACGATCTCAAAAACATAAAATTTACAAAAAAAAAAAACAGACATAAATTGGACCTACATGCAAGAGGATACGTTTGGACGAAAGTTGAAGCTTCCTTAGCAATGGTGGAACGGTGGGAAAGAAGAGAAAATGAAGAAAACATACACTTTATTCAGGTTTTTACGTTTTAACATTTAATAATAATTTAATTAATAGTTTTAATATAGAAATCACTTAATTCCCACTTAGCAACCGTGCACCATATGAAAAATATGGCTAATTACCACTTTAAGTCCTTACTATTTGCTTTTTAAACCTTTTGAAAAATAAAAAATTTATGGCATTAATGCCAAAAATATTACCTAACGTTTGGTCACTTTGGCCTTTATGTTTTTTTTGGAGCACTTTAACATCTAACATTTTTTTTGGGATTAAATTGGTCTGCTTTTAATGGAGATGCTGACGTGGCCATTAGTCAACTAATAGTCAACACTAATCGCTGACGTGGTGGTTTAAATGTAATTAAATTCTAGCATGGTACTATTTTATCTTATATGCCACATCAACAAATTATTTTAAAATTATTTTAAAATTATCATCATCACCGTTTTTTCTTATCCATTGTTTCTCTCCATCGTTCGTTTGTTTAAAGGAAAACAAATCAATCAAAGGCATTTAGTCGGAGAGAAATATGCAAAAAAAATAAAATGTCTTTGCATTAATGCAATCAAGTTCTATATCTGCTTTTATTTCTTGAATTTTTTATCTTTGAATTTAAATAGACTCTGATCAAGAAAAAAAAGAGACAGTACGAGCCAATTTTGGCTCTAAAATGTATATGAAATCTTCGCTTCATCTTCACATGTTCGTTGCTGTCGTTCAAGAAAGATTCCAAGAAAGGGAGTGGGAAAATGAGAGATAAAACAAATTTCCTCATCTGGGTTTGAATCAAAATAAAAAACCCATTCTCTTGATTACGACAAGTTCGAGTTTTTTTTAGTTCTTTTCTTTTCTTTTCTTTTCTTTTCTTTTCTTTTGCAGGTGAGCTTTAATGGCGACAAAGATAATGGAGTCCTTCAAAAACAAAAACAACCAAATCGAAGTTGAGTAAACATGCTGCGTCCTAGGCAGCGATCTCAACAAGAACACTGTTGGATTCTGCTCTATTTTGCAGCAACGTTGTGTTATTGACGCCGCTTGGTTCTCAACTATTGGTAAATCTTTCGGTGCTTTGTAATCTTTAAACAAAAAAATAATAATAATAATAATAATCTTTTGGAGTTTTTTTGTGGAGTCTTGTTTGTAAGCAAAATTTAGTTGAGACGAACTAGTTTAAGCTTCAGCTGATTTAAGACTAGTACATTATGTTTTAGTTTTTTTTCAATGCAGTTGAAAAATAAGCAAGGAAACAAAATTTTGTAGTTCATTAAATTCCGGTTCATAGTAGCTTAGTGTCTGTATGATACAGAATGAGCTATTTTCTTAATTAATTCAGATACATAACAATCTGTATTAAGCTTTTTTTTTTTTTTTTGTTGATGATAATGCGAAGGCCTTTTAAAAACAATATGGAATGAGCCTTTTAAAAATAAAAAAACAACCAAATCGAAGTTGAAGATAACAGGGGTTGTAACTTATTTTTGTTGCAGGATTCTATTGGGAAACATGCTTCAATGTTGCAGGATGTAAAGTCATTAAATTCGGGGAACATGTATTCTGGAAGCTTTACAATGGAGACGGTGATCATGATGATCGATGGAGATGAAAAATGGAAAAGAAGAAATGCTGCTGCTGCTGATGATTTTAACATAAATTTAAAACCATTTGCTAATATGGCATATAAGACAAAATAGTGTCACATCAACATTTAATTCCATCTGGACTATCACGTTAGCGGTTACTGTTGACTGTTAGTCAACTAACGGCCACATCAGTAGCTCCGTTAAAAAAATATCAATTTGACCGAAAAAAAGTTAAGTGTTAAAGTGCTCCAAAAAAAACATAAGGACAAAATGACCAAACAACCAAATGTTAGGGGCTATTTTTGGCATTATGCCAAAATTTATAGTGATTGATTTTTACGGTTTTTACGATTTACTCATTTTACCATAACTAACCATTCAATCGACTAAATTACCGGACCAAAATTTAATATAACCTATACAAAAGCTCCATAAATATTTTTATTAAATATTTACGGGCTCAACTTATGAAAAAGAGGTCCTAATACCTCATTTTTCAAAATCACTTGACTTTAGGGTCAAACCACTTGTACTTAGCTCACTGTCCAATTAGCAAAAATTATTAGATCAAAATTCAATAAAAAACTATAATAAACTCGTAAATATTATTAAATAATATTTACTGAATTGATTATTGGAATACAGAGTTTTGAAACCGTTGTTTTTGGTCCCACTGAAAAACAGGTTGTTACACTCTACTTTTTTGTAATCGATGATATAGTGTCGTTTACTTGAATTACATTTGTGTCTGCTCTGAGTTGTGTCTAATACCATTATTGTGCACGAACATGGAAGATGAGTAAGCTATGTATGCGTGATATTGTGAGTGTGAACACTCTTGAAAATTTGTTTGTTGGATATTACTTAGTTATGATTGAACGAATAGAAGGATGACGTATTGTATGTTGAAATAGCTAGCATCATGAATTTCATGAAATACATGTAGATAATGTATGCGGGGTAAGAAGGTATTTACCTTGACGGGGTAGATGAAGATATGATTATTTAGTGTATTTCAGGAATGGGTGAACCAAAATAGGGATCCAAGGGAGTTTGGGTGGCAATGTAGAATGTTATCGACTTGCTTGCTAGAGTGACACTGTGACGACGGCCTAGCGGCTCTATGGAGCGACATCGCAACGTCAGTAAGGTTATTCGGGGCAACATCGTGGAAATAGTTATTAAGTCCTTCAGGGCGACACCTCAAAGAGGTATAAGGTGTAATACCATAGCTCGGCTATGGCAACCAATAGAGTCCGCGGGACAATAAATATGAGGTAGTCTGCCAAGATATTAAACATAGGGTTACAAGATGTAAGACTATATGTAACACCCTAAACTCAACCTAGAAGTTTTGACTAGGATTTGGCGAGCTACATTAGCCACCAAAGTGACTCTCCGTTAAATCACAACCTAACCTCCAACAGACCACTTAGTCTTAGCAAAAGTTTCGCTAGCTCAAAACTCAACAGTAGAAACAATAAGCAGACGTGCGAGCTTCATAAACAACATAAGCAAGTTCGTATGCCTCAAAACATTATACTTAAGAGTTTGCAGTTCAGTACAATAGATAGGCTCGCATACATAAAAGACTTTGCATGAAAACACGTAGCATAAGGGTTTACATGTTTATGAGTTCGCATGCAAACATACAATGGTTCGCATATTGTACTAGTGGTTCGCAAGTAATAATACCAACATTCCAAGGTACGCATGTAATTAAGGACCGTAATACTTACACGGGATTACATGCATCTTTGGGTTCGTTGAGTGAGGGGCACTCATATAAATATAGCAATTATTATAGGGTTTAGCATGTAATTATGGCATGCAACATATAAAGTATGCAATAGATTTAAATTATAAATCTAACTTAGACATAGGTAAACACAAAATTCTCATGCATAAAAAACATCGGCTTTATTTATGTAATATCAAGTACTTAAAATATGAATAAAATAACCAATCTTTAAATAACATTGTTAGAGTCTAGAAATTATAAACATATCTAAAACCCTTAACAAAATTCCCATTATCGTTAACCCAGGTTCACCGATATCTGCTTAGGAACGTCCTTGCCCCATCATCAACCTTGCCTATGCCATCTACGACCTACTTACCTGAGAAGGACTAAAAGAAGAGTGGGTGAGTTCATTGAGAACTCAGCGAATAATCAAAATTCTCGGAATATGTCTTAAAACAATATTTGAAAATCGTAGTAAGCTTTTGATACATGCACGGATGGGGTGAAATTTATTAAATTCCATTCACTAAAGCTGCCAATTTTCAAGCTTAGGAAATCAATAGACTTCCGATGACTTTTTAGATGGGATCCTGAAATTTCTGGGCTAAGATGTCTCATAGATTTCAAAGATCTATCTCTTAGCTTCTAAACGCACTTTGAATCACTCGATTTTGAGTTCGGGAGCTCAAGTTATGATCGTTTTAATAAAGATTGCATGAACAAAATTTCTGGACATAATTATGACGGGAATTACGAATTTCAAGCTTTTAATTCGAGTTTAAATCATATTGGGTTCAGATTTTGGGCATAATGTTTATTATATATGAGCCCAATATTTTATTTATCAACTCTTCTTATTTTATTATTTTATTATTCCAAATTTTAATAATTATTAAGTAGTTTAAGTTATTTAGGAGTTTTGTCAATAATAAAGTTTACTATATATAGGCTTTTACATTGTACACAAATCATTCAATTCATTATTGTTCAACTTCTCTCTTGAGTTAATAAATACTCTTTGAGTTTTTCTTTTCAATAAATTCTCTTGAGTTTCTTTTAGAAAGGTTTTAACAGCCTTTTTAGATTGTGGGGATCACCTTCAAACTTTTTCTTACCAAGTTTTCTTTATTGGAGGGGAAATTAGAGCTGTTTAAAGGGGGTTGTGGATTCTTCGTGTTTCCAAGGCTTCTTAGGACTTCTAGATACCACATTCTATCTTAATTATTGTTCTAATCATATATTTATTATTCTATGTTAATTATCTTAGTTATTTATTTTAATTGTTTTATCTAACTTGGATTTTATTACGTTTCAGGTTATGTCAAAAATCTAAGTTTCTTTCCTAACGTCTAAATCCCTAAGTCAAATCCGCGACTTCAACAAACTTTGCGATCCGCTTCCACATTCATCTGCTTCATTCCTTATCATGTGGTGTCAAATTTGGGCATTTTGGGTGTTTCTGGTTGATTTCTGAATTGATTTCCATTGCAAAACAATCTATAAGCAATTTTTACCCAAATTTTTTTTTGGAATTGATCTGAAATTTTATATATTGAGTGGGTAAATGCTTTTCAATTGATCTGAAATTTTATATATTGATTTTTGGAATTTTATTACAATATAAACAAATATTTCCCATGAAAAAAGTGATCGATAAGGTACAGAAAAAAGAAAATACGAAAAGAAAAGAAAAAATAAAAAAAATCCTATGAGTTGAATTTTGTGTCGAGACTTTATATATAAAATCTACATTATTTTAGGAGGCTCAAATTTAAATTTCATGATTTTTAAAATCGGGAACACCTCAAACGAAGTTTGTCAAGTTGCTTCTTCGCATTTTTTCGAGTTTTCGGGTTTCAACAATTTTCATTTACTCTTAGCCTTAGGTTTTCATTTGTTTTTAGTTTTTGTTTTTCCTTAGCACATTCTAACACTTTATTGTTTCTTGTATTAGCAGGTTAAAGCACATTGCACATTCCTTCCTCCGTGCAACACAATTCTTTGGTGTCTAGCCACTTTTGGACTCCTAGTGCCGTTAGGATATTTGGTAGCTAGATTCTTTAACATTCTGATTGATTTTCATAAATACTCCTAAAACACTCACAAGATTAATTTTTACCTCATTGAGAATTCAATTTTATTTTTGAGTGTATAACGGTGAAATTTGTTTAATTTTTTATTTTTGAGTGCAATGTTTTTATTTTTTAGATTTTTCACAATGTCTCGTACTGGCAAAGGAAGTGATAACCAGAGTGAAACACCACTAGTGACCATCGAAAATATTGTTAGTTTCACAATGAAATTACAACGTGACCTCAATGAATTCAATGATATGTTCGAACATAGGTTCAATAGGTTGCAACGAATTCTAGACACAATCGACAAAAATTTGGAACGTCTAAGTACAAAAATTGAGCATCGAAGTCATAATTGGGGAGATAAGGTTTATCATCCTCATCTTCATGCAAATAATGCTCGATGTCAACATTCCACCATTTTGAGGGAAGTATGATCCCGAGGAATATTGTGATGGGAATAAAAAATTGAACTTATGTTTCGTTACTACAAATGCCAGGGAAGAGGAAAATGTCCTATTGGTTACCCTTCTATTTTCAGATTATGCATTGAGTTGGTGGGTTCAACTTGGAATTGATCGTTAAAGAAATTATGAAAAGGTAATTGAAACATGGGATGAGTTGAAGCAAGTGATGCGAAAGTAGTACATTCCTTCCTATTACTATAGAGAGGTCAAAATGAAACTTCAACGCCTTGTTTAAGGTAATCGATCTATTTATGAGTACTTTAAGGCGATGAATATGCTTATGCAAAGAGCAAATGTGCGAAAAGATGAAGAGACTACCATGGTGCGATTTGTAGATGGCTTTAACATTTTGATAGCCAATGCTCTTAATCTTCAAACCTACATTGATCTTGAGGAGGCGGTACACAAGGCAGTTGAGATTGAGCAATAGTTTCAACAACGTCAATCTCGTCCATTTGGTGCATTAGAATATTATAGAGGCACGAGTTCTAATTCTACTTTCAAGAATTTGAAACCTGCTTATGCTACTAATAAATTGCTGCCAAAACATGATGAGACTAAACCTTTTGAGTAGAAAAGTGGGGCTCTTACAAAACCTTCTTCTACATCTTCTAAGCAGACCACTTCTACTAATTTTTCACCAAAACAACAAAGAGCTCGTGACATTGAATGTTTTACGTGCAAAGGGCGTGGGCACTATAGTCGTGATTGTGCCAACACGAGGTTTCTGTTGATAAAAAAAAGATGATAATGAGAATTTTTCCTCGAATCTATGTAGTTAGATGAGATAGAAATGTCTTGTTCTCCTATTGAGATATATTGTATTGAATTGAATATTCATAATACTTGTGAGGGGGATATGAGAAGCGAGGAAGTAAAAATTGAAAAGACAGCGAGAAAAGAAACCTTGAGTGATAAAAGTCTACTTGATAATCCATTTTTGGTGAGAGAAAATACATATTGGGTACAATTGGTGAGTTCTCAAGTGGGACAAAAAAATGAAAAATAAGAAATATTCATGCAAAAGTGAGGGATGATTATGTTTAGTGGTGTTTCCTTGTTGTAGGATTTTAAGGATCCATTGACGGACTTCCAATTACATTACTCTACCATCAATCGACACTTTTACTTGTAGAAGAGAGGTAAGTTGAACATTAATAATTCTCCGCAAGTACTACAAGGTAAGAAAGGTAAGGAAACATCAGAAATTGGTTTAAGAAGCCATACAATAAATGTTTTTGATAAGTATGCTATTAATTTTGTTTTTCCTTACAACATGCTTTCTCATTGGTCAAATTTCATTAACCCTTGGTCTAAAAGTTCAATTGATTTTATGAGTTTATCTAGATTTGTAAAGGTTAAAAGTAGTATTTTTGTTACACTAGATAGATTTATTAAAGCATTTTTTATATTTGCTCTTGTAACAAAATTTTCTATCTTGACTTTAACGATGAATTTTTACATAATCTTAACATTCTTGATTTTTATAACTATGTGAAATTCTTGATTCATCATTGGAAAATCTTGTGGATGACCATATATATTCAAAGAAAGTTACAAGTTATTTTTTACTTGGACACTCATGTGCCTAATATTTTTTTGTTTAGTGTTGATGGTTTGTTTTTGAAGGAGAGATACTTGATCCATGGTCATTTGGGAGATCAAAATCATATCTTTGATCCCGGAGACAATTTTGGTGCACAAGAAAGTTTAGGTAAGTATTTTTTTCATTTTATTGTTATTTGTTCTAATCCCTTTTCTTTTTTTGCGACTAAAGATTTTGGGACAAATCTTCTTGAGGAAGGGGAGAACAATGCAAATCTCAAAGCGTAATTTCAGACCCATGAATGTGACGGGCTCACATTATCTCAAGGCCCAAAAACAATGTCAAAGGTCAAACAAATCAAACCAAGATTCGATGAAAGACAAGATTCGAGGATGAATCTTTTTAAGTAAAGGGAGAATGATACATGCACAGATGGGGTGAAATTTATTAAATTCAATTCACCGAAGCTACCAATTTTCAAGCTTGAGAAATCAATGGACTTCGATGAATTTTTGGATGGGATCCTGGGATATTTAGGCTGAAATGTCTTGTGGAGTTTGAATATCTATCTCTTAGCTTTGAAACGTACTTTGAATCACTTGATTTTGAGTTCAGCAGCTTAAGCTACGATTGTTTAAATAAAGACTGCGCAAGCAGAATTTCTGGACATGATTATGACGGGAATTATGAGTTTCGGGTTTTTAATTCGAGTTTAAATCATATTGGGTTCAGGTTTTGTGCTTAATTTTTATTATATATGGCCCAATATTGTATTTATCAACTCTTATTATTTTATTATTTTATTATTCTAAATTTTTAATAATTATTAAGTCGTTTAATTTATTTAGGAGTTTCATGTCAACAAGAAAATTTAGTTTAAAACTACTTCTTATTTAGATTAATTAGAGTTTTAGTATACTTAAGATTTTTATTTAGATTTATTTAGTTAGCCTTTATATAGACTTTTACATTGTACACAAAGCATTCAATTCATTATTGTTCAACTTCTCTTTGAGTTAATAAATTCTCTTTGAATTTTTCTTTTCAATAATTTCTCTTGAGTTTCTTTTAGAAGAGTTTTAACAATCTTTTAATATTGTAGGGATCATCTTCAAACTTTTTCTTACCAAGTTTTCTTTCTTGGAGGGGAAACTAGAGCCACTTAAAGGGGGTTGTAGATTCTTCATGTTTCCAAGACTTCTTAGGACTTCTACATACCATATTCTATATTTCTATCTATCTTCTTTAATTTCTTCCTTATTGTTCTAATCATAGATTTATTATTCTAATTTAATTATCTTACTTATTTATTTTAATTGTTGTATCTAACCTGGATTTAATTGGATTCTATTTTAATTGTTCTAAGTTTCTTTCCGAACGTCTAGAGCTCTAAGTCACATCCACGAATTTGACAAACTTTACGATCCGCTTTCGTATTCATCAACTTCATTCCTTATCAGCTTTAGTTTGAAGAGGTTTTGTGTGCTGGGTTCGCAGGTGAGGTTACGAGACCCAGTTCGCACTTTTTTCAGTAAACATAACTTTTGGAAATTAGTTTAAAAACATATTATTTTTTCTTAAAATGTCCTTGGCAGGGTTCGCATTAAAATCATGAGCCTATTTTGTTTAATGAGCCCTTTAAAAACCAGAGTTTGGGTTTGCCTTTAAATTATGAAACCAGCTCGTACTTTTTTAGAAAACATTTTCTTAGAACAAAATTTGCCTTAGCTTGCAAGACTAGTTCTCGCTTACGTACAAAGTTTTCCTTAGGTCACAATACTGGTGCGTCACTTTGTCTTAGTGGACATAATCCAACCTAGCTCACATAGAACTAGGCTCACTGAGGAGCACTATCACTTAAGCTCGCATAGGGAACTTCACTGATACACAACTTACCCTTAGCTCTCGAGGGAGCTTTGTTGATACACAACTTATCTTTAGCTCTCGGGGGAGCTTTGCTAATACAAAACGTGTAGAATAATTCTTAAAACATTCTTCAAAAACCTTGGCGCACATAAGAGCTCGCACGAATTGTGCTATAATCATATTTTCAAATCATAATTGAAAACAGAGTATCGTAACTTAAAATAGAGCTTTTTAGTAACTTACCTTTAAACTTATTTTGAAAACATAATTCTTAGAAAACATATTCAGTTAAACTAAAAATCATAGCAATTGCTATACTTCAAATAATTCCAATCCACTTACACCTTTAAAATCTTAGTAAAAAACATACTCATAATGAATCCCAATCACTCACTGGAAAACAAAGAACTTAAACAACTTCAGCTTTGCCTATATCCTTGCTGGTAAACGGTCCGAATGGTTTTAAAAAATACACACACTTATTACTTAGAAATAACAAAACATACAGAATTCATGTAATGCAAACCTGGACAGTCACACCTAACAAGACAAAGACTTACCCTAATAGCTACGTATTGAACTAAGAACATAAACTTGACAACATAATAATCAGTGAAGAATTCATAGAATTTAAGGGTCTCATTTATAGACCCAGGAGTCTTGAAAATATTAGGATAACCTAATTAGCTTACGAAAGTTGTTTCTTGGACGTAAAGTATTCCTAAATACACTAAAGAAATTTTTTCTAATTTGATTTTGACTATATCTTTAACCGGTGAACTTTAGTTCGCAACTTACCTTGCGAACCCTAGTCCGCCAACACACTAGGAAACCTACCTTACAGAGAAACTAGCAAACCCCCTTACCATAACTTTTGGCGTACACTGCTACTAGCAAACACCCTTGCTAATACTCTTTTAGTGAACATGTAGTTTGCACAATTCTTGGAAAACACCATAGCTCGTCTAACGCTTAGTGAAACCCCAGTTTGCGAGAACACTAGCAAACCCTTTCTTCCCATGGTCAAAACTTCTAGGCCCATTTGTGGGGTGTTACAATCTCTCCCACTTAAGACATTTTGTCCTCAAAATGTTCATCTTTGAATAGTTAAAGACACTGTTTCTTCATGGCTTTCTCTAATTCTTAGGTAGCATCACTGCTCTTGTGGTTTCGACACAAAACTTTGACCAAAGAAATCTATTTGTTTCGCAAGGTTTTTATCTCGGGAGCCATAATATTTTTAAGGATGATAAGCAATATTAAATTGATGCTTTGAACCCAAAGCTCATTGCAAAATTTTCCAAAATCGTGATGTGAATCTTGGATCTCGGTTAGAAATTATAGAAACTGGCATGCCATGCTGTCGAACAATCTCAACAACGTAAATATCGACCAGCCTTTGCAAAGAATCACTAGTACGAACAAGTTAAAATTGTGCACTTTTAGTGAAACAATCTACATTTACCCAAATTGCATCTTTCTTGTTCACGGTCACTGGTAACCCAGTCATGAAATCTAGGGTGATCCTTTCCCACTTCCTCTCAGTTATTTTGAGTTGTTGTAACATTCCTTAAGGAAATTGATGCTTGGCTTTGACCTTTAGACAAGTTAAGCACTTGGTCACATACTCTATAATAGCTCACTTCAAACCAGGCCATCAATACAATTCGTGAAGGTCACGATACATCTTTTTACTGCCTGGGTGCATCGCATCTGGGCTATTGTGTGCTTCTCTAAGTATCGTTTGCTGCAGCTCTTCATCTCTAGGAACACAAAGTCTTCCACAAAAATAGAGCACTCATTCATCATTAAGTGTGAAGTCTCTTAGCACCGCTTGGCGAACCCTCTTCACCAAATTCTCATCAGTAACTTGACTTGCCTTAATCTACTGTGACAATGTGGGTCTTACTTGCAATCTGCAAGCAATCCCCTACCATTCGTCACACTTAGCTGCGTAAACATAACTCACAGATCGCTTATAGACATCATGCTCAAAGTATCTACTACAACATTCGCCTTACCAGGGTGATACTCTATCATGCAGTCATAGTCCTTCAGCAACTTGATCCATCTTATTTCTCGTAGATTCAATTCTTGTTGTGAAAGTAAATACTTGAGACTTTTGTGGTTAGTGTAGATAGTACATTTCTCACTATGCAGATAGTGTCACCAAATCTTTAATGTGAACACCACTATTGTCAACTCAAAGTCATAGGTTAGGTAGTTTCGCTCATGAAGCTTCAGTTGTTCAGAAGCATAAGCTACCCCTTTTCCCTTCTTGCATCAATACACATCCAAGCCCTATGTGAAAGGCATCACTGTCAAGCACAAACTCCTTTCCCGGTTCTAAATGTGTCAACACAGGTGCTTTAGTAGGGATTTTTTAAAGCTTATTGAAGCTTTGCTGTCTTTCTTCTGCCCAGGCGAACTCCTCTTTTTTCTGAAGCAGCTTTGTTAAGGGTGTTGCTATATTGACGAACTCTTCAAAAAAACTTATGATAGTAACCTGTGAGCCCTAAAAAGCTACACACTTTAGTCATGTTCCTTAGCGATCTCTAATTCACAATGGCTTCAATCTTCTTTGGGTCTACGCGAACTCCTTCAGCTAAAATAATGTTCTCGAAAAACGTAACTTCTTTAAGCCAAAACTCACACTTGCTGAACTTCGCAAGCAATTGTTTCTCTCGCATTATTTGTAGCACAGTTCACAGATGTCCATCATTTTCTTCTATACACCAAAATGTCATCAATAAATACTACCATACATTGATCCAAGTATTTAGGGCATGCTCGATTCATCAAGTCCATAAAAGCAGCAAGTGCATTCATCAAACCAAAGGGCATTACAAAAAATTCGTAGTGCCCATATCTCATCCTGAAGGTTGTCTTCAACACATTAGATTCCTTCATCTTCAGCTGGTAGTATCCAAATCGTAAGTCGATCTTTGAAAACATAGTCACACATTGCAGCTAGTCGAACAAATCATCGATTCGCGGTAACAAGTATTTGTTTTTGATAGTTAGTTTATTCAACTGTTTGTAATCGATGCACATCATCATACTTTCATCCTTCTTCTTCACAAATAGCACTTGCGAACCCCAAGGTGATATTCTTAGTCTAATGAAATCAATATCCAGTAGCGCTTGAAGTTGAATCTTCAACTCCTTAAGTTCATTAGGTGCCATGCGATACGGTGTAATAAACAATGGTGAACTATCGGGATACAACTCAATGGCAAACTCCACCTCGAGATTTAGTGGTAAACCTAGTAGCTTGTCAAGAAACACATCAGGGAAATCTTGAATAGCTCGTACCTCACAAACCTCTTTCGTCACATCCCACTTACCCATAACGGATGCAAGATAGGCTTCGCAGCCTTTGCTTAAAATTTTCTCTAACTTTAACATTGAGACTATGCTGGGCATTGTTCGAACTTGCTATCCTACCACCACCACTTCTTTTCCTTCACAGCTTTCCAAAGTGACTTCATTATGCTTGAAATCAATTTTGGCTTTGTGCTCGGTCAGCTAGTCCATTCCCAAAATAATGTCGAACCCATAGAATGGAAACTCCATTAAGTTCGCATAGAAAACTTGACCTTGTACCTCTAGTGGACATCTATGGTACACTTAATTGACTAACATACTGTCCCTAAATGAACTAGTGACAGTCACACCCTTTTCTATGGTTTCTATTGCTATTCCAAGTCACTAGCTAATTTATCAAGATAAACGAGTGTGTTGAACTAGAGTCAATCAAGGAAAATAAGGGAATAATGCGCAAGGTGAAGGTACCTATGATAATATTAACGACACCTTCCTCCTGTGGCTTCTTCATTACGTAAACTCATGCGAGGCCTCCTAACTCTTCTTCTTGAGTCGAAACATTATGGGCCATGGTTCGTTGCCCAACTAGAATTATCTTGCGACCTCTACCCCTTCCTCGACCACGAACACTAGCTCGTACTTGGGTAGTGGTCGCAGCTTGAACTTGCGAACCCTTCTATCGTTCTAGGTAGTCTTTAACAAAGTGATATTTAGAAGCAACACCTGAAACACCATCCAATCTTCTTACAACACTCACCAAGATGATTTCTTTCACAAAGCTGGCAGTATATCCAATTCGCAGACTCATGCGAACCCTTTTCTTATCATAAGTGTCCTTCTGACGTAAATGGTCTATCTTGAAAGCTCACTTAACATTCTTACTAGAGTTTCATTGAGTCACTGTCCCATTTGAATACTAACCCAGACACTTGTTTTTCATTTCGCGAGGTTTTAATGTCTTCAATGGCTTCGGCTTTGACCACTATCTCATCAAAGTTTACAGTGTTGTGAGTCACTAGACAGAGTTGGATGTCATAATGCAGTCCAAATCAAAACCTCTGAAAACGATTCTTCTCTAGGTGAGACCATCTCTTCAACATATTGGCTCAGTCACACAAACTCAGCCTCGTACTCAGCCACTATCAGTTCACTTTACATTAGGTTGATGAACTCTCATTTGCGAGCCTCCAAATATTGTTCTACCAAAAAATTCCTTTTGAAAGTTCCCAAGAAGAACTCTCATGTCAGTCTATTTGTAACAATTCCACGTTTTACAGTGTTCCACCAGCGATGTGCTTCACCAATGTGTAGGGACACTGTACATCCCAACTTCTTTGAATTAGAATAGGCTATCTGCTCAAGGATTTTCTAAACACCCTCAATCCATTACTTAGCCTTAATGGGATAAGCTTCACAGTCACTGCTAAATTTTTTTCCACCTAGAGTTCGTAAATGCTCCAATGGTAGTCCACAGTTCACAGGCGCAATGTTGGTTCCAGCAGCTCACTGAAAAGCCCCAATCATAGCCTAAACCAAATGATCCATGCTTCCTTCCAAAACACTTTCCCTATGGAGTCGGTCTTGTGTAACCGAAATTGGGTCACCTTCTATAGGGTTAGCAGTTTCATCCATACGATTTGCATTCACTCTATGATGAGGCATTCTTTCGTTTTTTATCATACACAAGATACTAACTTGAGTAAGAGATTAAACACATAGCTGGGTATCTAGACTATCGGACACACTTGCGAACACAGTTCGCATAAAACAAGCTTTCACTTGCAACCACAGCTCGCACTTAGAGCAGACTTTTACGCGAACATTGTTCACGAAGAACATAACTTACTTACAGAGTTGGCAAAGAGTAGAGGGATGATTCGGGCATCACCCTATAGAAGATATTGTTGAACTAAAGGCGATGTTTCTTCTCAGTCCTACCCCTGTAAATAATCTTACAATCATGCACACAAAGCAGTTCAAAATTTTCATACAAGCAAACTTAATTTTTTGCTCTGGCGGCCTACCTCGTCAAATCTGGCAAGCACACTTCGCCACTTTTTGGCGAGCTCACCTCGACATTTTCTAGAAAACTTATCGACCTTGCCCTTGCTATGACGAGCTTAACCTAGCTCTGATACCAATAAATATAACACCCCAAACCCGACCTACAAATTTTTTACCCTGATTTGGCGAGTTACATTAGCCATCGAAGTGACTCTCTGTTAACTCCCAACCTAACCTCTAACACACCACTTAGTCTTAGAAAAAGTTTCGCTAACTAGTAACTCAACAGTAGAAACAATAAGCAGACGTGCAACATACGCAAGTTTGCATGCCTCAAAACATTACACTTCCTTGAGGCGAAATCCTAGAAAGTGCATCGGTTTAAATATGATTTAGGCAACATTTGTTTTGGACCAATTGAGCCTTTCAAGACCACCTTATCAATTGTTATCCCTTAAAAGCCCAATTTGCGCTATATGGCCATACTTTTTTCTATTTAAACCCTGAATTAAGTAGCTTTCCCCTAAAAAATTTTCTCGACCTTTTATACCATCAAGTCCTAACATTGCTTGTCTTAGATATGTTTTGAGAATAAGTTTGGGGAATTCAAAGAGGGGAATATGCTCAAAAAGTTATCTCTTCAAGTAGTTATTGTTGAAAAAAATAAGAGAAAAATAAGAAGATAAAAAGTTATCCTAGAAATGGCACGACTTTGAAATCTAAAAAGTTATCCTAGAAATGGCGCATCAATGCTTTGAAATCACTATTTTTTCAAACCATATTGGGCACAAACCATAATTTAAACTACACCATTGCTCATGTACATATCTATATATATAAGAGGCATGAAACCTTGATCAGTCGAAGTTGTATAAATTTGGGCTTAATATGGAATGTAAAAACTATATCGAATTTTTTATTAGATCTACAGTTTCAAAAGCATAAGCTCGAATATACAGAGTTCATTCTTCAAAAAGACATCATCATGACAACACTTACATGCCATACATAATGCAAAATACTTAAAAATCTCATAACGATGATTTATCCTCTGGCATAGTCTTTAGAGGTTCATTTGCTTTGTCAGCGAGCCTGAGAAGGAAAGGTAATTAAGTAAGTTCAAAGAACTTAGTGATTCTCAAGGGTAAACAATTCAATAATCCTATACATTTTAAGTAAGCCTTTCTATCTCAACACAGTCACACAATTCGCCAATTGGCGAATACCAATAGAGATAGACAACACGTCAAACACTATTCATTTGGCGTGTACACTATGCTCATACAGTTATACAAACAACCTTCTTGGTATTAGCCCAAACCCTAGTCCATTTTTAGTCTCATATCATTAGTTTGTTTCTTTTCCTTTGTCAAGCCTTGTTAATCTGGTTTGCAATAACACTTGCCCTACCAGAGGCTGCACAACCATTTTCATGTATTACGATCTACCAGTTCAATGCACATTTCACTGAAGGCATCGCCATGAATCTACTTCATTTTTTTTCTTTTTATACCATATGGTTCATTTTAGAAGTGGGGGTGATGGCTTAACACAAAGAAAGACCCTTACATCTTTCACACAGACATACCCAAAACAGACCATTGACAATAACTTCTGCTCACTTGGACAAACATTTTATTTTCATAGGATAAGTATAATTACCTTGAATAAGACATAAATGAAAGCATATCTATACACACATAGAGTAAGAAGGAACTCACCAGATAGATGCAGAAAAGTTTAAATAGTAGGACCCTTACCCTTATCTTGAGAGCTTTCGAGAGTTTCTTGAGCTATAATATCAATATTGATCTTATCATAACATTTTACCAAAAGCTAAGCAAGTTTTAACAAAAACATTAATAGGAAACCAAAATCTGAAAGTTTCCTCCGTTCTCACTTTAAATTAACCGTAAATCACAAAAGTCTAGGGCCTCGTAAATAACCACGAAAATAACTTGAGTTTCATCAATCTTTACCAAGCACTTAACGATGGAGGAGTTAGATCAATACAGTGAACCCAATCCTTCAAGCAATTCTCAGTGCTAAAGTTTTTTTCCGGGAAAAAGAAAATTTGGAGAGAAATTAAGGTTTTCCAAAGAAAGCATAAAACTTGCTTAGGAAGCATATGTTGGCTTTATATAGGTGCACACGAAATGAAAACTTAGTGAGCAAGTTTTATTTCATTCAATGTCCTTTCTTCGGTGCCTGTGACTAATAATTTTCTCTCTCATCTTAAATGTATGTCCTTTCAATTTAAAAAACCTTGTCTCATTCTAACTAGTCCTTTTTAAACCAACTAAATAGTTTAACCAGAACTATAAAATAATAATATAACCAACAGTTCTTTCAAGCTAAGGACTTAACACTAGGGAATAAACATTAGCGTTTATCAGCTGGGGTGGCATATACCTTGCAAGAGGGTCCACCAGACCCCCAAGCTCGTCTTAACATGGACTTCATCCAAGGGCGCATTCTATAGACTTTAAACATTTAGTCATATCTATCACCTTATTCATTCAGAACTTATTCTATAAACATTACTCAAATACTAGCTTTCGTCGGGCGGGATGTTACATTTAAGTTGGATGATTTTGGGAAAACACCCCAATTGAAGGCAAATTACATCAGTACGAGGCAAGTTGAGTTTAAGGTTGTAAGCTTAGAAATGTCAAATCCAATCCACACCTTAAACCTAGCCCCGTTACAACCCTACAAAGACTTGTAGATTTAAATCACTAAGTTGACTACATTAGTGGAGATGAGTTATTGAATTCAACATATGAAGACATGTATTGAACCTAATGAATGATGCTTACTTTAATCTAGGGAATTAAAAAAATTAAGTGAAGAGGAATCAAATGCATATATATAAAAGGACATTGAAATCATGATTTTATTAACACTTTGATATTTGAGGAATTTTGGGTAATAATTGTATACGAGGTGCATATTTGCAAAATTAATTTGAGGGAACGATTTTGTTAATACAGGTCTTGATAGGTTTTTTAGCATTTTTCATCTCTTGGGACGAGCAATGATTTAAGCTTGGGGTTTGCTAATTCTAAAATATAGAGTTATTTTTAGCACTTTTTAAGATATAAATTATGTAAATAATGGGTAGTTGATAATAGAGGTGATCATGGGCCGGGCCGAGTTCAAGCCGGGCCCAGAAAAAATTTTTGGCCAGCTTCCTAGGCCCGGGCCCAGCCAGGCCTGAAATATGGGCCTGAACTTTTGTCTATGCTCGGCCTGGGGAAAAATTCCTAAGCCTGAGTCCGGCCCAACCCGTTTTTTTTAAAACACTAAAATTGTATTAAAAACTTGCAAATTATAAGCAACCAACCAGAATATCCATACATTAACCAATCTACATATTTAATTTTATAACAAAATAAGAGCTTATGGATATAAAGTTCTGTTGCACCCTAAGCATGCCAATTTCATTTGGCTTATGCCTTATATGATAAACAGTAACGCTAATGGGGGAAAAACATTGATCAACTTAAATTGCTTAAAGATCTGAGCATAACAAAGTATGAATTCATATCGCAAGTTTTTTTATTTCAATCTAAGAGAGGTCTTTCAAATGCCTTTCCTCCACCAAAATAACTTTTCTTTCCCCTACAATTATGGAGTTGATATAAATCTTTCTTTTGATAAAAAACAACTTTTTATATATAACCATGAATAAAACACATCTCTTTGCTTTTAATAGGCACTCAAGCTCTATCAGAACCATCAGCAGAAGATACAAGTACCAACCACATCCCACAATTAAGCATTAAGCAACCATTTCCAAAGGAACTAGAGTTATATCTCTTTTCTAATGTGTTTCCATGAACCTTTAGGACCCTGAAATTTTGACAAATTCCTTCTCTTTTCTTACAAACACAGAGGAGATTTGTCACTACAAATAGGATAATGGCCACCCCATGATTAATTACTTCATTTACGAATTTATAGTAATAAAATCCTGGTTACAAAGATAACAAGTACTGCAGCGGCCAATCCCACACTTAAAACCTAAGGCAGCAAATAATCAACATCCTCCAAGTTGAACTAGTTCTCTAATAAAAAACTTAGCCAGTTAAACATATAAAACTGGTTACCATATACTAGATATAGAGAAATAGTGCTTTAAGTGTCACTATAAGCTAAAAATGCCCATTCTACTGAAATTATCCAATCTATATTGATATATAGTTGTTGTTCAATCTCATTTATGTCTCTTGTAGCCAGTCAGACAAATCAATACATTTCGCCTTAAACTTAATTAGGATGAAAAATTTATATAGGTTAGAAAGTCCTTTTGTAGAATGATAGCTACATATTGAACTTGAATTTTTTTAATTAAAATAGATCTTAAGATGTAGCCTACCTTATCCATGTTGGGGACAAGCTCCTGAAGCTTTCTAATGCGATCGCTAATTTGTGTTCTTCGAACCTAACAAAAATAGTCATGGATAGTTAGAACTAAACATAAACACCATTTTACATCTTAATTATCAGCAAATGAATACACTTACCCTTTCTGCAATTCTTCGAGGATGAGTAGCACACCTCGCTTCAGACGGACCACGCAAGGTAAAGAATCCTCCAAAAGTTTCTCCATATCTACATCTATAAGATTAGATATCCCACCGTAAATCGATCACTTGGCTCTCCTTTCTACCCAAAAATAGAAGGAAAATAATGGGTATTGTAAAAAAAATTGGGGATTCAACCATATATATTTTTGCTCAAAAGAGTAAATTTATCCTTTCCTTTTTGGCTAGAAATGTATGGCCATTAGTTGGTCAGCTTTAAAAAGAAATAGTAAAGCCTAAACCATTAAAATAATACTAAAAAGAATATAATAAGAAGACGATCAATATCTATCCTTTCACAGGTAATTCAAAGACGACAAAAACATAAAACAGAAGTATTCAAAATCCATATAATAGAAAAACTAACAAGTTGTGGAAGTTGAAATATAATATTAGTATGGCTATCTCTTAGTCTTACCAACTGAGAATGGAACTTTGTTAGTGGGAATTGCGTATCAAGCTCGCTAGCCCTCTTAATCGAGGGAGAAACATCCATGGTTGGCGATAAATAGTCATAATTTGCAACAACTCCAAAGTTAGAGAAGTAGGCATCAAAGGCAGCAGCAGGATTATTCCCAAGAAAATCAGCTGGAGAACTTATGGATATAAAGTTCTGTTGCTTCGCTCTAACCTCTAATTCTGGAAATGGGTGGAGCCGTGGAGGACCGGAGGTGGATCGGTGGAGGTGGATTGGTGTTGGAGGTGAAGGTTGATTTTCGAATTGAGAAAAAAAAGGAGGGCAGTCGGGCACGGGTTAGGGATTGTGATTCGTGGAAGAGGGGAAATGGAAAATGGGGAAATGGGTGTTAAACTGTTAATGGGAAATGTATTTTAAAAAATAAAAATAAAATATATATATTTATTATATTTGGGCTGGGCCAAGGCCAAAAAAATTTTGCCCGAGGCCCAACCCGTTTTCTAAACGAGCCTCGTTTTTTGCCCAAGCCCATATTTCAGGCCTATATTTTTACCCAAACCTTCCCATATTTCAGGCAAGCCATCGGGCTAAGCCGGGCCACCCAACCCATGATAACTTCTAGTTGATAACACTTTTTATAGTTTTTCTTTATTATTATTTTTCAATGCTATGTAAATGTGTTATTTTAACTAATTTTCTGCTAAATAATTTGTTTTCCATATTTTTTAGGAAATAAAAGAACCCATTAGAGGAAAGAAAGTAGGAATTCAAGTGTTGGGCTGATTTGTCAACGTCTCTGGATGTCCCAAAAATGCTTATTGGGCTTTAGAATCCATCTTGGCCCAACTCTAAAAGGAGTTAGCATCCTTGGACAACCCACTAAAAAATTTGAAGGCCCAACCCATCCAAAAGGAATCCCAAACCATCTATCCAAGGGAAAAATAATCCACAAGGCCTTTCCTTCAACCTTAGTCCTTGAACCAAGGAACCAACAAGAGAAAATAAAGAGGATGACAACCACCAAGTGGAGGGAATCAAGGGGACGAATTCTTCCTCTTCCACAAATACCAAATTCATCCACTCTTCTTCCACTACTCAACGAACAGGCACACAAGTGAGATTTTCAAGGGATTCCTATGCTATTTTTAGGATGGGACGTTAAGGGGCTTCTCCATTATAAATAGGGCATCATTCCATCATTCATTAATCCTATTTTTTTCCCACTTCTTAAGCACTACACTCTAGAGAAGAAACATTAAATTGAGAGAAGCAAAGCAGTAAGATTTTGAGAGTTGCCAGAATCGACATTGAGAGAATATTTCTGCATCAAAGCAAAGGAGGGGAGCAAAGGAGGATCAATACTACCAGTGTTAAAGAAGTCAACAAAATTGACTTCTAGTTTCTTTCTTCTACTCTTTTACTTCTGTTCAAGTTGATAAACATGATTGCAATTTATTCTTTTGCTTTCAATTCAATGTTTATAGCTTAATTTTATTGAAGTCAGGTTAATTGCAATTAATTGATTTATTTTATTTATACTTTGTTAATTATGTTTTTTGTATTAGCTTGTTTACTCATTTAACAAAAATCATGCTCATGTTTATTCATGCATAATTAATGTTGGGAAACATTTGAACTAATTATTTTATTCAAACAAAATGATAATTAGTGGACACAATATTTGAATGGTGCATATTTGATTTCTTGGAGATTTAATTAGTAATGGTATTTAACAATATTGTTACCTTGTATAACCACGATATCTCGCTTGTGAGGTTTTGATGTAAATTGATCATAGAAATATGCTAAAGAGACTTCAAGGTTAAAAGTTTGATTTCATAACTTTTAATTTAAGGTTAGTAAATAGCCAATTTGCCAACGGATTGACCGTAACATTATTAAAATTTTTAAATTAAAGGAAAGTAATTAATCTAGCTCATTCATGTCATATTAATTTAAGATTGTGCTTTGTTGATTTTTATTCGTAGTATTTACTTTCATTTGTCTTTGCAAATTTAGGAATTTACATTAGGTAAAATATTTATTAAATTCACTTTTATTTATTTCCTTCACCGACTTGTTATTTAATAATTTCACAATTTTTGCCATACATATACAATCCCTGTGGAGACAATACTTTTTACTTATTACTTTATTACTTGTTGACAACTATGTATACTTGGACATCATTGATGGATAAAATATTTATTTTCTGCGATAGCGGACAAGCTCGTCCAACATCGTTTTCATGAAATGTTGGAGAACTTGCACGCCATTAACAAGGTTGGTGCAACGTACCTCTCTAACATACCCTTTGAGTAGTGGACTTAGTCGTGCAATGGAGGTCTACGATACGGGCACATAACAACGAATCTAGCAGAATGCATCAATTCCTTATTGAAGGGGACATTTCATTTGCCGGTAACATTCGTTGTGAAAGAAACATATTTCTGCTTGGCGGCATTATTTTCAAAGTGAGCGGAAAAATACAATGGACAGATAAAGGACAGACACGTTTGGTGTGAGGATGTGATGAAAGAAATAAGAGACAATGCAAAACAAGCAAACTATGTCTACAGTGTGTCACTCGCATCCAAACCTATTGTTTCAAGTTATAGAGTTCGACAGACCCGACCAAGGTATTTCCGAGTAAGCCTACTGTGTAAACTTGAGACAACGGACTTATGTTTGTAGTTGATCATATAAATATGCTAAAGACACTTCATTATCCATGCGCACATGCAATTGTTGCATGCAGAGCTTTGTGGATGAAGTGTGCAAACTAGAACACATATACAACATGTGGAAAGCTAAATTCCCACCGGCCCTAGATGAACATATGTGGCCATTTGTATCGACTGCTCCATTCTAGTTGGTACAAAATATTTTATTGCATCGGAACCTAATAAGTCAATCAAATTCTAATCGAAAACGCGACAATATGAATATTCGGGAGAGGACAGACCAACCAAGCTTATGCAATTATTATAAGAACCAGGGCATACTAGGCCAAAATATCCACACTTCGAGGATACATTGAGGACAAGACCTCGTTAACAAATTTATCCATTTTTCGTATAATGGTTTGTTAATTTTTTTTCATAGATATATATTTATTGGTAAATTTTAAATATCGATATATTATTCATGTGCAAAACAGAATGATACAATATAAAAATCTATTCCATTTTTTTTGGAAACCTAATTGACCATATATGTTTTTTTTATATGAAATACCTAATGCATGGAAATAATTTTACCAATACATATATTGATACTTTGTTGAAGTCTCGAAACTTTTTGTTTGTTTATCAAATTTTTTTTAACTTTAAAGCTCAAACTGGTATTGATACGATAGGTTTGGTATCTATAAATTAGTTAAGGTATCGATATTTTGTTCAATGTATCGATAAATTTATTTTTTAAAATTTTTTTAACTTCGAAGCTCAAAGTGGTATCGATACCAAGTCAGGGGTATCGATACTTAGGTCCATTACATGATATTGTCTAACTGCTTGAAAGATAGATTTTGAAGTTTATCTCTTACAACTATTTCAAACAAATTGTCACTTAAAACTTATCGATTTTGTTTCAAAAACAATATTTATTTCAAACCATTACATTTGTAATATCGGTCTCAAGTATCAAATTTTACATGTATGATTTACATGATAAGACAAAAAAAATCATCGGCTTCGTCAGGCTGAATGTGTGCCACAACCCATGGGTATTGGTTGCGAGAAAGATTTCTTCTTTGTACAAAGATTTCTTCTTTGTACAAGTTGGGGTTCTAGCTCCTCTTCTTCATCTTCAACTTCACCTCGATCGTCGTCTTTATATTTATCTCCTTCCTCTAAGGTTGAGTGCTATGTCATCGTAGGTTGCCATCGTGTGTCCTCCGTTCTATAAATAGGTAGTTGAAAAGATGAGCCACATTGGTAGAACAATGATGTTAGGGGTGTTTGTGACACTAACGGCGTACAAGTGTATGGTGTTGTATACACCGATTGCATATAATATGGTGGAATTTTCAGAGGCGGTGGATATGTCGATATTGATGTGTAATATGCTGGGGACAAATGTGGTACAAAAAACATAGCTGCAGAATTACAAAAGGTGTTGAAGCAGGGTACGATGGTGTGCAGTGTGGTGCTTGTGTAAAAAATACATGGTTAGTGAAAGCACCAGAATAAGTCTAGCTATAATGACTGGGAGGTGGTGCTTTAACAGCCCGATTTTTAGCGATACCAAAAACAGTAGTTTCGGAACTCTGTTTTCTAGTGATTAAGTCCGTAAATGTTAATTATTAATATTTACGAGGTTATTATAGTATTATACTAAATCTTGGATTTTGCATCTAAAATGAAAAACCTTCTTTGATCATTATTTGAATAGATAACACAACCATGATATTGGTGGAAAATTCAGATCTGTCAATGCTAACATTAATCTATACACTCTTCTAACATCAGTACAATTCTCTTCAGTCTACAATTTCTACCATTTTGTAACAAGTCAACCAATATATATCATGAATGATATCATATTTTTAAGGAAATGTACCGATAATAATACTAGTAACAAAAACCTCCCCATGAGCTCGAATAACACAAGCTCTGACAGTAGCCTCAGCTTTAGATCTGATAATCGTATATTTAATCTTCATTTTATTGTTCTCTACGCTACTATTATATTCTCGATCGTCTATTTTTCTGAGGAGTGGTCACAGATTTCATACTTTGTTTCTCGTTTCAGTCTGTCCAATTCAAACAATCTCGTTTCCAATGTTCCTTAGAACCACATAAATACAAGCCTCATATATAGTCAACACTCACCTCAATGAGTTTTTCACTATGAATACAAACCGATCTATCCATTTTACAAACACTTCCAATACTGGCTGCTGATGTAGTCGGGGATCTCAAGTTACTTGATTTCGGCTTATCTTTTCTTGAAAATCCTGACGGATAAGTGAAACAACTATAAACATCTTTTGATTACATCGATGGAGGATTCAAAAATGATCTAATTGTACTCTGTTTACCACAATCACGGAGTCTCAACTTGGTCTATTTCCTTTCATTGTATACGTCTTCCACTTTCTATGATCGTTTAGATAAAATTACAAACTCTTTCGATTTCAAAGCTCTCATTAACATTTGTACATCTTCAATTAGACCCCATATAAAACGAGTCCACATTTTAGCTTCTATTGGTACTATATCTCTGGTATATTTACCAAGTCTGATAAACTCTCGTTCATTCTTTGTTACAGACATAATTCTCTGTTTTAGCTCTAGAAATGCTCTGTGCCTCTTTTCTAGGTACAGTCAGATGATGTATTTCTTCTTGAACTCTAATTGGAAGAGTTTTCAATTTTCTTGATATTTAGCAAAACCTGTTGTCAAATTTATTCATCTATGATAAGCTTCACCTTTCAAAGTGACATAGTGCTTTAGACTGTCTTCAGAAAAACATACTATTTCATCAAAACTTGCTGAGTATTTTCCAACAATATTCAATTCTAGCCGAATCATCATCAGTTTCATCCCTGAATTATTTAGCTCCATGTTTCAAAATCTTATTAACTAGAGGTTTGTGAACACTTACCAGATTTTGAGGACAAAAGAATGCTTTGGAAGGTACCATTAGTGGTGAAGGTCGTGGAGCCACAAGATTAGCTCGCATAACTCTAAGAATTATTAGTTTATCTTTTAAAAGAAAAAACCTCTTGTTTCACTATCCAACCTCTGCGGAATGACACACTATAACTAGCTCATTGATTGGAAGCGAAAACATTACCATTTACCTCATCTAATACTACATAATTTAAACTCAGCTGACAGTCAAGTCGAATCATACTACATCACACTATCCCAAATTAATGAGGCATGTATTTCTAGATTCAACACAGGCTATGTTCAGTCCTAGAATCAACTAAACCGTAGCTTTGATACCACTAAATGTAAAACCCCTTATCTGTCCAGTCGTAGGACCTGAGCTACAGAGTGCTACAGTTAAAGCTAAAACAAAACACATTCAATTCACATCAATTATTTCAAATAAACGTGATATTTATTCAAAAATACACAATTAACATTCAAATTATACATGAATCATACAATCATAATCACTTCAATGCATAATCACCCAATATAAATCTTTCTCGGGCCTTATACAAGCTTATGTATTCACTAGTATCAACCTAAAAATTAACTAGGACTAATTTGCAACATTTTTGAAATTAAATATCAATTATATCATAAATAAAGCCTTCCAATAATCAATCATGTCATAAACATTCAAATATTATTAAATACAATTAAATCTGAGCCTTAATTGAGCTTACGAAAGCTCAAAAATTGACCCAAAAACACATAGCGATCAAATCGTAATATTTTAAAAAGATAAAGGAAATTATGCAACACAGGGGTCACACGGTTGTGTGTCCAGGCTATGTAACTCACTGAACTCGTGTGGATCAAATTTCAAATTTCATAAAAAATCACACGACTGTGTGACAGACTGAAATCGTGTGATACATATACTTCTTAATTTCTAAAGAGCACACAGCCGTGTCACTAGCCTGTGTGTGACACATGGCCTTGTGTCAAACCGTGTGGTGCAAAAATAAGTCACTACATGCACAGCTCAATTAAACCATTCAAAGGGACCTAAAATGCACATTTAGCCAACACAAATACTTGTTGAAACATACACTTTCCATGCCAAAAATACAACTTGTAACTTCTTCCTAAATACTTTACCAATATGCCACATTGGAACCATCACAATGAATATCTAAGAAACTTTCAAAATATTCATCCAATTCAAATAGGCATATAAGCTTATGTTACAACTTTCAATTTATCAAAATAACTTGTCAAAATCTCACTTCATTGACCTCACTTTATTTCACACCAAACTTAACCATTTAGGCTTCAAACATAGCTACTATCATTTAACATACATGCATTAAAATTTCATCCTAGCATTATCTAGAATCGACCTCTTTGTTACTTCAAAATTATGAACACCTTAACCACACACACATATAACATTCATGTTTTCAAGACATACAATATAACCTTTCAAAACTAACATTACATATAAACCATTTCAACAACTTTACAAAATTATCTCTTAAAACTCAAGAACACATATTCACATCCAAAACTATATACATAGACTTACCATTTAACACCATTTTTAATATCATTTCCATAGACCAAAACTTATACCACCAAATCATATTCAAAGCCAAACAAACTTATCAATCCAAACTAGTTATATTAACCTGTGGAACATTAGAACCTAGTCATTCACTTGTCACAAATATGGTTATTCACTTGCCACATGCATATCTTATAATAATACCAAATCATCCAACATCATCAACACCATTAAACCAAGATCATGAACATCCAAGATAATTTAAACAAAAATACAACCCTAAATACAGGACACATAACCGAATCTGTAACAAAATAAAAGACTATCGAATCAGAGGCTAAATAGTGTGAGCTCTGAGTTGATCCGATCGACGCATTCCACAAATTAACCTATTCAGAGACAGAAAAGCAAACAAGATAAGCATTACGACTACTTAGTAAGCTCATATGACATTTAGACAACATACCTTGACCTTAAACTAAATTAAACTATTAAATCAATTTGGTAATTATTATGGCATTCTTGTCTTCCTTGTACTTCTGTATACATTTCCACAAAAACAACCAATAGGTTAGTTTATTTATACATCAAGAACTATTAATGCAAATCACATATACTTATTCAAAGATTTAATATAGCAAAGCATATAATATCCAATTCATCATCAATTTATAACACATATACTTAAGTTCTCATTCATAGCACATTCAATCATGCTCGTTTTGAAACATTAGAAATTACTTCATTCAATTTTTTATTCACACACAATTCATACGTGTAATAATCAATTTCATAATTAATCTTTCTATTCATTTTGGAATTGTTTACTTACTATTTTCGCCCGGAGAACTATAGTAAATTTACTTTGGATGCACGGGATAAGATTGCTCACACAAGTTGTAAATTGGGACATTAACCCGTAGCTATGGAGAATCTGCAGCACATGCAAGATCTTAGCCATCGGTAAGTTATCCATCATCGGTACATAGTACCTGATAAATTATAAACACTGGCATATAGTGCCTGATACAATATAAACACTGGTACATAGTACGTGATAAACTATAAACATTAGCACATAGTGCTTAATACAATATAAATATTGATACATAGTACCTGATAAATTATAAACACTGACACATAGTGCCTGATACAATATAAACATCGGTACATAGTATCTGATAAATTATAAACTCCGGCATATAGTGCCTGCTATAATTAAACCCTAATGACATGTCATTTGTATCTTAGTTATTCACTAAGTTTACACGGGCCTTAACACTGTCTTAATAACATTTTAATCTTTTTATCACCATTCTATACATATCATCGTTTCACATAACGTTTCATTCATACAAGATTATTATTGTATTCATACTAATTCAATCTCTATAGCCATATATACGCCTTCATATTTAAAAAACAATCCAAATACATTTTAATATTGACATATACACATCATTCAATCGTATCACGACTTGATCAATCAATACTACTCATCTATTCACTATTATCATTTAACTCTCTTATATTACAATTTAGTCGATAGATGTCATATTAATAAAATTACACTTCGTATATAAAAATTAATAGGTATAAACAAAAATTCAAATATAATAATAGAATACAATAAGTTCCATATGAACTTACCTAGAAAATAGCAACCAACGAGAACTTGAGGACTAATTTGTAATTTCTCCTATTTCTCAATTATTATCGATTGATCCAAATCCAATCTATAATAATTCATTACAAATTATCTTTTCTAAACATCTTATAATAGAATATATTAAGCATGTATCAACTTAATTTCATTTTTCAGATGTCCCTAAATTTTTGATTTTATTCAATTTAGTCCCTAAGACCGAAATTTTCACATTTAAGCCACATTTTTCAACTTGATTTCAATTTCATCCTTGTACAGTCCTCTAAATTCAATAATTACGTAAATTTCATATTAGTTTCAATATTTACATTTTAGTCCATAAACTCAAAATTAACAAATTTCACTCTACAATTTAGTCCCTATTTCATCTCCAAGTTTAACCAATAATATAATAGCATCAAAAAATGCAAATTTCATTAATGGTAACATTTAAGATCTTTAAAAATATCAAAAATTAACACCCGAGTTAGCTACACCGAGTCACAATGATATCAAAAACATAAAATTCATGAAAAATGGGTTGATGTAAGCTCACCATGCAAAGTTAAATGCTTGAGCCCTAAGAGAGTTTTCTTCAATGGAGGTTTCGATGGAAGGGATGAAGATGAGATAGTTTTTTCTCTCACCTTCCACCTTATACTTATTTGTTTTACTAATAATATCTTATACATATATTAATATTTAAAAAATGTTAACATTATTAATTAAAATCCCTTCAAACCGTGCACTTACATGCTAAAATGGGTTGACTTCCAATATAAACCTTGGTTAATTATCATTCAAGCCCTTTTAATAATTAAAAATCAATAGCAATTAACTTTTATGATATTTACGATTTAGCCCTTATACCTTAATTAACTATCAAATCATTAAAATTTTTGAACCAGAATTCAATTAACCTATATAAGAACTTTGTAAATATATAATAGAAATATTTACGAGCTTGGTTTGCAAAAATGAGGTCCCAAAACCTCATTTTCTAAAACCATTAACTTTAGGTTCAAATCACTTGTACCTTGACCAACTTCCACATAACCAAAATTATTAGACCATAATTTAGTATAATATAGTAATAACCTTGTAACTATTAATAATTAAAATTCATGAACTCAATCATTAGAAAACGGGATTTCAAAACTACTGTTTCTAGTACCGCTTAAAATCAGGTTGTTACAGGTGTAGCCATCGGTGCCTCTTATTGGGTTGGAGCCTGTGTTGAACTCATCTCAACACCTTTTCCACACCTTAGATTCTGGTTTGATCGTTGTGGCCTTCTTGGACTACGTTGCCTACCCCTCGCCTCCTTCGGCAGTAGATATGGCTTGTCGTGGTGTCTCAACCATGGCATGTACTCCGAATCAGTCGCCAATTCCCAAGCAACAATTGGTTCACAGATAGGTAAGAAATCATACCTATGCTCCCAAATGTTGATATATTACTTGTGAAATTTAAGCTAATCTTCATCGGTTTTCCCCAACAAGTTCACCTTGTGCAGTGCTCTGATGTCTTGGGGTGGCAGCAGAATAGTTTACCTAAACCCAAATTTGTGCATCACTCGATCAAATTCGTGCATTTTCCCTGTGGTGTAAACTATCAACGACACCTTCACGTGTCAGATATTGCTATTGAACAAGAATTTGGATAGGACCCATTCAAACTATAGTACGAAATAATAAAGTTTATTATCTTCTTAATATTAATTTTGAATCCTTACATAAATATTACATAATTAAAAAGTTTAAAAAACTAACTTTAGCTTTCGATCGCTGATCTAACAATAGTCGAATATCTTCAAGCTCCTCCAGTTGTCCCACATAAATCGGGTCATGGTTCCACCTATTCAAATAATTTTTTTTTTAAAATCGGCTTAATTAAATAATATAATGATAATTATATTATAGAATTAATTTTACCTTGTTACGAATGGGAAAGTATAAGGGTAGTTGGCTCGGGGACGTAAAAATGGTAGCTAGATCCATGCCCATGACTGTAGAAGGAGTACACAACCACCATTTTTTTATTTTTTGTGGTTGTGTCGTCCGACACATCTCTTGGTACAACTCGCCAACACGACTAACCCCCAACTAAGTCGGCACGCTTTTTTTAAGTTCACGAGTTGTAGCAACCATCTGAAAAGTACAAGAGTTCAAAATTTATCGAGTATCAAAACACCTCCGATTAACCTCAAGATGTACACTCGGGCGTGTTGTTCTCTTTCAACGGGACTTGAACTCCCGTAGAGATTTCAAAAATTTTCTTGCAACCATTTCATCTCTATCTGGTCACCGAAAAGCCTTTTTGGCACCTTGCCGAACAATTACTCGCAAGTGTCACTCCAATCGCCAATTGCCACCGATCCCATAACAACTGGCCTATTCACTTGTAAATCGAGCTATAATTGAACGTCCTCGAGTGTGATTATACACTCACCGCATGGAAGGTGAAATGTGTGTCTTAGGTCTCCATCTTTCCACTAACACACTGATAAGTGTAGGGTCCAATTTACACCCCCGAGCATACAAAACTCGTGCAAGAATCCCACAACTTCCAAATAGGGTTCAATCATATGCGAAAATATTGTAGATAGATTTTGCATACACGACTCCAAAATATGATCTTCGGAGTGATTATAAAAAAATAAATAATAAATAAAATTTAATATTTTTAACAACTTAATAATGAACTTAAATAAAATTATAAAAATTAAAAATATTTTCTTACCATTTATAGTTGAATCGTGGAAATGTGGTTGTCATTGAAACGAATAAGAGTATTTGTCATTCCAAAATTGAATTAAAATGAATAAAAAATCGAATTAAATCAAGAACTTAAGAGAATTTTAATTAAAATTTTAGAATTAAATTCTTGAAAGAATTGAGAGAATTAAGAGAATTGATAGAAATGGATTTGATTGAAAAAATAAGGAAAATATTTGGGTTTATATAGAAATAAAAATTAGACGTTTTTTTATGGTCGTTAGCAACTGGACCGTAGGGGGAGGTTACCGTTGGGTGAAAAAGCATCCAGCTGGACACGTTTCCCCTTTTCTCCAAGACTAGCCTATTCCGGTAAATATGTTACAAATTGGCCTAATCACTCAATTAATTTTTAAAATTGACATTTTTGCCTAATTTAGCCTTTTTTTTCCTTCCCAAGAAACCCTAGAGACCACTGCTCTTTCAGCCGCCGTTGATGGTCCACTACGACCGACAATGCCACAAAAAATAACCTCTCTTTTACCCCTTCAACCTTTTTCTTCCTTTCATCCAGTGCCGCCGTGAGTTATCGTGGTCCTCCGTTCACTGCCGCTATCTTGGGCGGAAAACGACACCAATCAAATCCTTTTCCTCTCTTGTTTTTATTTTCTGAAATGGTTCCCTCCAATACGAAGGTATAATATGTATAGTTAGGTTATATTTCTTTACAAAAACAATATGATTGCGGGATACGCTATAGATAATGTTAAATGGTTCTGGAGGGCCATCAATTTAAAGTATAGGAGTATGCATTCTTGCAAAAAAGCAAATGAAATTAAAGAGATCAGTATTGTCGTGTTTTACAAATAAAATCGAAATGATATACTAAAATATGGTATAATATTATATAGAAGAAAAATATATTGAAAAAACCCTAAACGATATATTAAAATACTATAAATATAACATTGTTGATGCAGAAGCTTGATCAGAGGAAGAAAGCCCAGGCTTGGCTCAAGCTCACATGATGGTAGCACAAGATCCCCATCTTAATTCATGAGCAAAATTTGATAGACTTGGTCCAAGTTGAGTGTCATGTTTCACACCCTAAACTTTGGTTAGCACTTTTAACTTGGTTTTATTATTATTTTTTCTAAGAAATTAGGTAAGATTTAGTATCTGGAAAAAAATTTTAAAATTTTTTTTAATTTTGATTTATATAATGATATGGCACTCTAATATTAGGGAAAAATACTAAAAAATCCATTTTTTTTTAAAATTTACCGAAATAGGCTCGGTATTTTATTATTTATCGGAATGGACCATTTTCCCTTAAATCACGTCCACGTAAGCGCGAAGTCAGAGGATATGTCAGCAAATCGCGTCCACGTCAGCGCGCTATGGTGACGTGGCAATAAAGCGCGTCCTTGAAAGAGCGATTTGTGTCCACATCATCAAAGCGCGCTGACGTGGAAGCGATTTGCTACCACGTCGCGCGCCCTTGAGGACGCGATTTCACTGTTTTTCCCACGTTAGGATTTTTAGGGTTTTGGAGAGAAATTAATTAATTAATTAAAATTAAATTACGTTTTGTAATTAAAATTTATTAAATTTTAGGGTTTAGGGTTTCATAATTAAATTAATTAAAATTTATTCAAAATTGGATCACGTTTCGTGTTTATGGGTTTTTAAGATAAAATCAAAGCAGGATGATTTATCAAAAGGATTTTCGCAGTCGCGCCCACGTGTATGCGCTTTTACTACAGTAGGTCCTGGAAAAATAATTTCGAGTTGACGTTTCTGAGCAAATAGTATAAAAAATGCTTCAAGCAGGATGCTATATGCGAAGAATTTGTGAAATCGTGCCCTCCTAGACGCGCTTTTGCTACAGTTGGTCCTGGAAGAAATAATTTTGAGTTGACGTTTCTGAGCAAATAGTATAAAATCGCTTCTACCAGGATGCTTTATGAGAAGAATTTGTGAAATCGCACCCACGTGGGCCGCTTTTGCTCTGATGAGGTCTGAAAAATTATTTCGAGTTGACATTTCTGAGCAAATAGCATAAAAAAAACTTCAAGCAGGATGCTATTTGAGAAGAATTTCTGAAATCGCGCCCTCGTGGACGTGCTTTTGCTACAGTTGGTCCTGGAAGAAATAATTTCGAGTTGACGTTTCTGAGCAAATAGTATAAAATCGCTTCTACCAGGATGTTTTATGAGAAGAATTTGTGAAATCGCGCCCACGTGGACGCGCTTTTACTACAGGAGCATGTTTGGGCTGAGGCTATAAATGAGGAAAAAAAATGTTCTCAAAATGCATAAGTCACAGCAAAAATAATTTAGAGAGGCTAAGAAGGTTAGAGTTTCAAATATGAGTGAACGTATTAGTGATGTTATTTACTATGATGGTAAGGTTTACCACACCGAGAATGGTGTTATTTTTTTGTCGGAGAATATGGTGCGACTGGTTTTTAACCAGAACATAGATTTGATAGAACTTCGTAAAAGAATTAGGCGTAAAATTTTCGGAACGACGCCAATGAAAGTTTTGTCTATCACGTATCGATTTTATTCTTCTGTTGATCTGGTGACATATGACTCGTTCAACATAAAAGGTGCTCATATCTTGGAGGCAATGGTGCAGGTGCTCGTAGCTTGGAGGCAATGGTGCAGACTTATCTTGCTAGTGGAGCACCTTATATTGAGTTATATGTACAATTTACATTGCCAAATGATGTACTTGCGACCGGTGTTTGAAATGTATACACGACCCCTGGCCGACACTCGATTAGCGGGTTACAAAATATGGAACAACCCATGTTTGGTAGTGGTGTCGAATGCACATCCCCTACAAGACACTCTGTCGGTGGATGGGACATGTACGTCGGTGGCTCGATGTTTGATGCTAGAAATACGTACTGGGGAATGGTATCAAGTTCTAGTGGGTGGAAATCTACATCCAATTAGGGACGTTATGAAATGCCCAGAAGAAGGGATGATGTACTCCCTACCAAGTCAACCGGTGAAGGGACCTCATACGCTACAGATGATTGTTGGTTAGAAGATGACTCCGATGTGGATCCACCTCGAGAGCCTGGGGCCGATGGTGCAGAAATTGGCTTATTTTCTGAACCGGAGCCTATTTCAACAAAACCTGAAGATGCTGAAAGTAGTACAGATGAAAAAGAAAATCCACAATTCAGAGCATACTCACCTCCAGCCCACATGCATAATGTCAATCTTTCTGCAGATGATGCTTTAGAGTTTCCAGATCTACCACACCGGTTGATTGATCGTACAAGTTTAGGGGTAGATTCGGGAGAATTTGAAGTTGGTAATCAGCTGACCAACAAGGATAGTTTTATTGGTGCTTTGAAACAACATAGCATCAAAAACGGCGTTAACTACTACGTCGTTAAATCCAAATCTGATAAGTTTGAGGCGAAGTGTGCGGTGCAAGACGGCACATGTTCATGGAAAATCTATGCCTCGTTAAGGAAAAGGACAGGGTTGTAGGAGATTAAAAAGTACAAAGGTCCACATACATGTGCTGCAGGTACAGTATTGACGGTTTCTGAATAATACTTTTATTATGTAATGTTGCATTATTTAATGTACCCCGTTTATAGGTGTTTCACAAGATTATCCCAAGATGGATTCAGCTATCTTAGCTAGCTTGATACTGCCCACGGTAAAAGTAGATCCCAGAACTTTAGTGTCGGTGTTAATTGCTAATATTAGTAGCCAAATGGGGTACACGCCCTCTTACCGCAAGGCTTGGATACCTAAGCAAAAGACGTTGGAGAAGATGCATAGTGGGTGAGACGCCTCATATAATGAAATATGGCAGTGGTCTCAGGTGCTAGAGCGATACGTCCCAAGTGCCATCACAGACCTTGAAACGGAACATGCTTACTACAACGGTCGATTGCTACGTGGATGCCAAGTGTTCAAACGCCTGTTTTAGACCTTTAAGCAATGTCGAGACGCATTCCCATACTGCAAGCCATTGGTACAAATTGACGGTACCTTTATGTTCGGTAGGTATACTCATCGGCTATTGCTTGCAGTGGCACAGGATGGCAGTGGAAGAATTCTTCCAATTGCATTTGCAATAATACCAGGGGAGTCGTCTGATGACTGGGATTTCTTTCTCTCTAGGTTAATGAGGCATGTGTGCCCCCAACCTGATATTTGTGTTATTTCAGATCAGGGCACCGGTATACTAGTTGCATTTGATCGACGAGGAAGCTTATGGCAGCACACACACCATAAATATTACCTAAGACACATTGTTTCGAACTACTACAGGCAATATCCATCTAAGAGAGAACGACGACAAGTGACCAACATGAGTATTTAGTCTATATCTGTGTTATTTCGTTTGTCAATTTGAATTAGTTTTATTGGTAGAAGTGGTATGTAATATTCGTTATGAACTTATATTGGCAGGGTATGAAATAAATAAATATCGTTTTCACCAGATGTTGGCAATTTTACGTTCAATTAACGGAGAAGGGGCGAACTACCTCTGTAACATACGTTTCAAACAATGGGCACAAGCATACGACGACGGCCAATGATATGGCCATATGACATTGAACCTGGCTGAATGCATAAATTCTGTTCTAAAAGGAACACGCCATCTACCGATAACATCGGTTGTGTGAGAGACATTTTCGTTTGGCGGCGCTATTTCCAAAGCGAGCAGCAAGTATGCAGGCCAGATGCAGGGAGGCCATGTATGGTGCAGTAAGATAGTTCAAGAAATTAACAAGGCCAATGCGAGGGCAAACACCATGCACACAGTGTGTCACGATCGAGACAATTTATGGTTTTGCGTGACAGAGTTCGACAGGCCGCACCAAGGTGTTGTTGGCGGGAAATATCATGTACACGATATCGGGCAATATCGTTTGCACCAAGATGTACTTCGTTATCCATGCGCTCATGTTATTGCAGCTTGTCAGAATCTCTGTCTAGATCCGATGAGCTATGTGGACGAAGTGTACAAATTAGAAAATATGTACAGCGTCTGGAGACACGTTTTCCAACCGGTCCCAGATGAACGTAAGTGGCCGCCCGTATCTCTTGCTCCTTTTAACCTGTTATCGGATAGAGAATTGCGTCGTAAACCAAAGGGTCAACCTTGCTCGACTAGAATACGTAACAATATGGATATCCGAGAAACAACCAGTCAACAGAAGTTGTGCGGATGGTGTAGGAATCCAGGCCATATAAGTCGATCATGCCCTAACCGGAATAGTTGAATGTAATTGTAAATAAATTATATTTTTTCAATTATTTATTGATAATTGTATTAATTGTTAGTAAAATTATCAAATTATATCAAATTATTAATTGTTAGTACCAGTCAAAACATTTTTTCAAATCTAACATTATGTGAATGTACAAATATTAACTGATAATTGTATTAATGGTTAGTAGAATTATCAAATTATATTTAACTTAAGGGTTAGGGTTTTAAAGTTAAGGTTTTAGGGTTTAGGGTTTTTAAGTTTAGGGTTTAGGGTTTTTAAGTTTAAGGTTTAGGGTTTTAAGTTTAGGTTTATGGTTTTTAGGTTTAGGGTTTGGGGTTTTTAAGTTAAAGGTTATGGTTTTTAGGTTTACGGTTTGAGGTTTTTAAGTTAAGGGTTAGGGTTTTTAGGGTTAGTGTTTGAGGTTTTTTTAGTTTAGGGTTTATAGTTTTTAGGTTTAAGGTTTAGGGTTTTTAGGTTTAGGGTTTGTGGTTTTTAGGTTTAGGGTTTGAGGGTTTTAAGTTAAGGGTTAGCGGGTTTTTAGGTTTGGGGTTTGTGTTTTTAAATTAAGGGTTAGCGTTTTTAATTTAAGGGTTAGGATTAGGGTTAGGGTTTTTAGCTTAAGGGTTTATGGTTTGTCATTTAAATTATGTATTTAATTATAATTTATAAATTTATAAATTTTTAATAAATTAGTTTAGGGTTTTTAAGTAATAACTCAAAAAAATTTCTATTTTATTACATCAAATAATATCAAAATATTTGTACAAATAAATTTAAATACAAAAATCAATCTCCGTGCCTACCGGATTCAGTGCCACATGGCGGCCGTCGACGGTTACGCGCTGGATTCCTCCTTTGTCCAGCTTCCGACGGCAGTTATGGTTCCTACGGCGGGGATCCTAGTTCTTCCGATAGGGCATCTGGTTGTCGGAGTTGGGACGATGATCCACCTTGAAAGAATAGTGAATGTGGAGGTGTTTCCATCACCAACGGCGACGGTGTTTGAAACTCATACAATGGTGGGGATTGGTAAAAAGAAAAGCTCACCGACGGGCCCTCTTGCGATCCCTCGTGCGCCGCTGGCCTATACATCGGCGGTCCACTCGGCGTAACAGGAAATGGAGCTGAACCGGGTCATTGGCTCTAACCTGCCATAGGACTTAGAAAAGGATACATATAAGGGTTAGGATACATAAAAGGGCTAGGAAACGCACCTGGCATCATCTGAAAAGGCGGTTGCATGGGTATCATCGGTTGAACTGCTGGGTCGGGTGACTGTGTCGGTGCTCTCATTGGGCTTGGTGATTGCATGGCCGCTGGTGATGGGCCGAGTGAATGTCTGGGCCTCGTTGAGAGGTCAGCGTCGTCGTCTCCTCGTCTTTGATTTAGAGGCCTGCGCCTTTCCCTTTGGACACATATTTGCTGCTGCCTCTCCTCTGGCGTCAGTAAATACGGCTTGCCATGGATCCTAAACCATGGCATGTATTCTGGCACGCACGCTAACTCCAGAACGATGATTGGTTCTCGAGTAGGTATATATTCATACTGATCTTCCCACATTTCTATGTACTCGGACCAGTATCTCGGTCAATCCGTATTCAATTGCCGAAAGTCAACTTTGTGTTGATCGTCAAACACCTCAGGTTCCACGGAAATCGGTTATCTACATCCAAACTGTCGTAGCACTCTGTCTGACTGGTGCGGCTCCACGGTCGCGTAGCTGATCAACGCGACTTTCATGTACCAAGCATTTTGATTTTGTAAGAACTCATTCGAAATTACTACCCGAATTATCGGATCCTTATATGGTGTCCATTGAAACTATATGAACAGTATAGAAATATTAGTTATATATATAATACTAATTACTAATTACTAATTACCAATCAACTAGTGAATGATGGAAATATCAACTTTATTTAATACTTACATGTGCTTCCGACTGTTGGTCTAATAGAAGTCGTATATCTTCAAGTTCGGTAGGTAATCGAGCATGACTTGCCGGATGGTTCCACCTAATTAAATAAACTTTTAGCGTACTTTTATTTTTAAATATCTACATAATAATTGTAAAATCTAATATAAAATTTACCTCGTTATGAGTGGGAATGTATATGGGTGGTCCACTCGAGTACGTAGAAATAGAAAACGAAACCGTGTCCATGACTGCAGTAGTGACAGGCAACCTTCGATTTTTGCTCTCCTCGGTCGCGTCGCCCCGCACATCTCCCGATATAATGTGGCCAAGACGGCATACCCCCAACTCAATTCACCGGTTGCTCTAAAATCAACGTGTTTCAGCAGCCATCTTAGATGTACGCGGCTCCGTGACAAGTCCGACATCAGATAACCTCCAATTAACTGAAGAATGTATGTCCGAACATATCGGATTCTTTCTATTTCAGTTGAATCTTCATCTGGATCCGGGAATGTGTCTTGCAACCAGCTCATCCCGATCTTACCTCCGTTCATTTTCTCCGGAATAGCGCCCAGAAGTTCGTAGCACACCGCTGGCCAATCGCTAGATTGGGCAGACCCCATGACTGGGTACCCGTCCACTGGTAATCCCAATTGCAGGCTGACGTCTTCCAAAGTGATAGTGCACTCTCCACATGGAAGATGGAATGTGTGCGTCTCGGGTCTCCACCTCTCGATCAACGCACTGATTAGTTTCGGGTCCACCTTGCATCCCCGGCCTACCGTCGCCACGTGCCAAAAACTCGCTTCCCACAGGTAGTTCTCTACCAACGGTGATAGAGGAGCATGCATATTCCAGATATTACATTCCAATACCCGATCTACAGACTTTTATAACAAATAATAAATTAATAATTATCTAAAAATGCATAAATAAAAAAATCTTAAATAATATTTAAAAATTAAATTTAACACTTACCATCTTCATTTGTTCCACGGATATGTGGTGCTTATCAAGACGAGTCAATCCTCCGTCCATTACTGAAATCGTACAAATTTTTCGGTTTAAAAATTAGGGATTTAAGAGTAATTTTTTTCGGTTTAAAAAAATCAATTTTTTTTAAAATTATTTAAAAATAGGGATTTAAGAGAAATTTAAAAGGAAATTGAGAGCTAATTGAGATTAAATATGAATTTGAGAGAAATTTGGAAGGAAATTGAGAGGAAATTTGAGAGAAGATTTGTTTGTGAAAAAAAAAGGGGGTGGGGGTATTTATAAGTTTTTTTTTTACCGTTGGGGGTGGGGAAACGGTCAAATTTTTTACCGTTGCACTGTTCACGAGCGATCTAAATCGCATCCCTAGGGACGCGCCACTTCATCAAAGCGCAGCCACGTCAGAGCGCTTTGCTGACGTGGTAACAAATCGCGTTCTCAAGGCAGCGTTTTGTTGCCACATCAGCATAGCGCGCTAACGTGGACGCGATTTGCTGACATATCCCCTGACTTCGCGCTGACGTGGACGCGATTTAGGGGAAAGGGGTCCATTCTGGTAAATAATAAAATGCCGGGCCCATTTCGATAAATTTAAAAAAAATTAGCTTTTTTTGGTAAATTGCCCCTAATATTACATCACATCATCATTTAAATATTTTATAAAATTATAATTTTAAGTGATAATATGATGATACAATATCAAATGTGTCAAATAAATAAAATTGAAAAAGTTGTTAAGTTTGAGGATTAACGAAAATAATTCAAAGACTAAGTAGAGAAAATTATCAAAATCGGACTTTATCTCTTTTCTAAGGTTTAATATATCATTTGGCACTTGAATTTGAAAATTTTTTAATGTGTTACCTGTGTTGTTTTTGGTCTAATTTAATATATATATTTGACAAAAGTTATATTTTTTACACCCAAAGGTTACAATGCTAACTTTTTAGTGTCTAATTTGGATTTTAGGATTTATTTAATGAAAGTTAATCGCTAATAGTATTAGGTTTAAATTTTTATGATTTTGTTAATAGAATAAATGTAGTGTTAATTGTGAATTTATTTTATTTTTCATTTAATTTGTCAAATACAATCTAATTAATGTGAATTAATTTAAGTTTAGGGTTGATATGATGAAAGTTAATTACTAATATTATTAGCTAAGAATTTTATAAAATCAATTTTAAAGCTCGAATTAAAAACTAAAAAGTTAATATTGTTACCTTCATGTACCTAAATATATATAAAATTTTTGTCAAATGTAGTTATCATAAAGACAAAAAAACATATGTTACAATAAAAAAATTTAAAACTAAAACACCAAGGTAAATTAAAGGTAATTAAGTATAACGTTTTTGCTGTATAAAAAGGAAGGTACTAAAGTTTAGACTTTAGATGCACTATTGAATTTGTGCAGACAATTATTAGCCACACAAATGAGTTTAGATGAGGAACAGTCCTAAAGACATGATCAAAAAGCCTCTCATCTCACTTCCAACGTGTCATGAAATGAGTGGCAGAGATCTCATATCTTGTTCCACCTCACCACCATTTCATCATTCAGAGTGCACCTTCCAAAGCTAAGGGTCTCTGAGCCTTGTTGTCATCCAATCAATTCCAACAAAAATCCTCCATTGTTGATGGTTCAAGCCTTTCCATCATACATTTGACACCCATCTCTTTGCATAAAAATTATGCAAATGAGGACCCTCAATGCAGCAACTCCAAGTTTGACACCTCTCTCGGTTCTTTCTGAGACAAGAACCGAGACCAGAAAAGCACCATTGCTCCCCATTGCTTCACCACTCAAACTACCCAACTCCCCGGCTTTTATTAAGACCCAACCAGCTTTGCACCAGTGTTTTTCAAGAACCTTGCATGGGGGTTTACTGCTACTGTCATCACTTCTCCCCAATGGTTTCGCTAAAGCCTTGTCATACGAGGAAGCCCTACAGCAGACTACGGGATTCTCCTCGTCTGTTGATTTTGACCCAAATGGGATCCTTGATACCGTTGTCAGTTTTGTAACTGAGCATCCCACGGTTGTAGCTGGTGGCACCGTTGCTTTAGCTGTTCCTTTGATTTTGTCTCGTCTGTTAAAGAATCCAAAGCCATGGGGAGTTGAGTCTGCAAGGAGTGCTTACGCCAAGCTAGGTGACGATGCCACTGCTCAGTTGCTGGACATAAGGCCTCTCAAGGAGTCTAGAGATGTTGGTAGCCCTGACATTAAGGGATTTGGGAAGAAACCGGTGTCAATTGCCTACAATGGTGAAGATAAACCAGGGTTCTTGACAAAACTGTCTTTGAAATTCAAGGAACCTGAAAATACTACCTTATTCATTATAGACAAGTAAGCTTCTGAAAACCCTATGCCTTGTATATATTTGTTCATATGTGAATTCCCAGCATTGTCTATGAAACCTTCGTTTCTAGTTAAGGATCCACTCTTATTGATGATTGTATCACTGTATCTGAGATTAAATGGTTTGTGTGTTGGTTGTGGAGGAAGAATGTAGAAATGTATATGCCTATACGGAGGCTCATTGGCCTTAAGCTACACAATAGAATATGGCCATTGCCTCTATCTTAATTGATCCTAACCCATAAATTAACTGCATTTTGTTCCAAGGGTTGAAGGTTTCTAAATTGATAGTCTATACGTTCTTAACCGTTGAAGTGTGTCCTTTAAACATATGTAAGCATTGGCTGACAAATATTTTATTTGTAACTATATGCAGTTTGTTTGTAGGAAAGATGAAATTAGAACTTTCATTTGATTCGTCTTCTAATATTGCTTTAAATTTGTGTTGAAAGCCAGATTTGATGGGAATTCCGAACTGGTTGCGGAGTTGGTCACTGCAAATGGATTCAAAGCTGCTTATGCAGTCAAAGATGGTGCTGAAGGACCACGGGGATGGGTGGTATGTGCTGTTCTAAATCAATTTTTTTTTGTTTCTTTCTCCATTTTTTCTAAATTTAGCAATTGCATCTTTTGAGAATGGTTTCAATTTTGCAGAACAGTGGTCTTCCCTGGATACAACCAAAGAAAGGTCTTGACCTTAGCAATTTGACAGAAGCATTCGCTGAGGCCTTCGGAGTACCTATCTTCATCTCCTAATTGCTTATTCACTTTTAAGATTTTGATGTCATAGAGAGACTTTTCTAGATCTTGAATTGATTTTGTTGGAAAGTTCTTCAGCCTTTCTTATTAGTTTTCTTCTATATGATAAATGGTTGTGATAATCTGCAGGAGGGATCAGATGGCCTTTCTGTTACTGTGGGGATTGCTGCAGCTGCAGGGTTAGGCCTTTTGGCTTTTTCAGAGGTTAGGTTTTTGAGTCCTTTTAGTACAGTACCTCTGATTATATATATACACACACACCTCGAAACAACTCAAATTGTGGGTTTGCCATATCTTCTGCAGATAGAAACGATCCTTCAACTTTTAGGCTCAGCTGCTATTGTGCAGCTTGTAAGCAAGAAATTCCTGTATGCAGAGGTAAGTCTCCACTTTATATTAAATTGGATAATCAAATGTCCTAAAAGCCTAAGCCCTGTGTAGAAAGTAAGTGCAAGATGAGCAAAGATAAATGACCATTGCATGGTCCAATAGGCAACAGTACACTCATCCAGTGACTGTTTGTTCTAAATGCTTAAGCTCATACAAAATGATATGGTTATGAACAAATATGGAATGTGTCACTTAACTTATGTCTCTAGTTCCGTAAGGCCAAAACATAATGGTTTGACTTTCTACTCTGCTATTTGTAACAGAACCGAAAGCAAACACTTAAACAAGTTGATGAATTCTTAAACACGAAGGTGGCTCCTAAGGAACTTGTCGATGATGTAAAGGTATCCAACCTTGATATAGACCTTGGTTATTATTTGTATGCTATTTTTATCTTGCATGACTAATTTTTCTATTTTTTGTATTTGCCTGTGAACTCAGCAAATTGGAGCAGCCCTTTTACCAACAACTACCACTAGCAAGGCTCTTCCTGCACCTACGGAGGAAAAACCTGAACCCAAAGTCAAAGCAGTGGCAGAAGCCCCTCAAACAAATTCAGTTCCCGAAACAGTACCCGAGGCAGATGGAATCACTGGATTTTCAAGACCGCTTTCACCATATGCTTCTGTAATGTCACTTTTTATCACTCCATATGCTGTTGTATGTGCTTGTATTAGAAATTGAAAAATGCTTATGTTTCCATTATTTATGGTGGCAGTATCCAGATTTGAAGCCTCCAACATCGCCTACTCCATCACATCCTGCCACTAGCAAAGCTATTCTTTCACCTCCAGAGGCAAAACCGGAGCCAAAAGTCGAAGCAGCAGCAGAAACCGCTTCTCTAATTAATTCAGTTCCCAAAACAGATGGAAACTCCGGATATCCTAAACCACTTTCACCATATCCTTCGGTAATGTCTCACTTTTATTACTCCATGAATTCCTTGTTTCATCTTATAGTATTTTATAAAGTACTAGAACCTGTTGTTTAATTTTCCCCTTCCTACAGTTTCATGCACAAAGGAAAAAAAATGCTTACATTTGGCATTTTTTCCTATCTTTATGGTTGCAGTATCCAGATTTGAAGCCACCAACATCTCCTACTCCATCACAGCCCTAGTTTCATGGTTTCATTACACAGTGTCAGTTTCTTCGGCCAGCGAAGCAATTGGTTGGTCGGGAAACTTTAAAGCTATCAAGTAAGTTGTGTAATCTACCCCCCTGTTAGATGGTTTTCGAGCTTATGCAACGATTGTATCGAAAAATGAGAATCTCCCAAAAGTCTGTTGCAATCATCTGTGTTAATTCATTTGGCTTTCTTGTAATTACTAGTTATATTATAGATCTTACTTCATAATTTTGAAAGAACCCTTTTTAGCATTTTGAGTCAACATTTGAACGAATAATACGATGCAAGCATGTGAAGGTGTCAAGGCATTGTCTTTTGTAGATCAGATGTGAAAAGATATTTGCTTTAATTACATTGTTTTTGAAGATTCAAGTAAAATATCGTAGATAGTAGAAGTTCGAATCTCAAACTTGGACTCGATAGTGGTAAATTCCGAGTTCAATCATGTAAAACTTTACTAAAATACTACTTCATGAATTCATCATGTAAATGAACATATGCTCATTTAACAATCTACCTTCATCTTTATAATGGAAAACCTCTAATTTTGGCTCTCAACATTTATATTTTTTTTCCGTTTGATTTTTTTAAGTTAAATTTGATCAGAGTTTACTTGTGTTTTTTATCTGAAATACTAACTAAAATGTTAAATTATTAAACATATTAGTCCACATGTACTCCTTGTTATTTTTTGAACTTTTATAATTTTTGTGAATTTTGAATTTTTATTTTCTTGAATATTTTTATAATTTTAAATTATTTGTTAAATTAACATATAAAATAAATAGTATCGTATATATAAATTACTACACGGGTCGTTATGACAACACTATTAAAAAAATAACGTTTTAGTCAATAATTTTATTTAGAAAACTTATGAAAGAAAACACGCTTTCAAGCAACCTATAGAAAGTGGCAATGTTGGAATAGTGAAAAACCAAAGAGGGAAAGGAAAGTGTAGAACAATTGGTTGTGAACATTTTTGGTTCATCGCCGGGCCCAAACAAGAGGCTCAACGTTAAAGGAACAGGTGTAAATTAGAAATGAAAATACCTGCAAGTGGTGAGTGTAATAACGAGTTCATTGTATTTAAAATTAAATTTTGAAAACTGATATTATTAGAAAGTATGACTATAAAACCAACATAGAAAAAAAAAATCAGAAATGTTGACGAATGATGTATATAAATGATGTACATACTTGAATGTCAGGCAATGAACATAGTAACGCTTATGATTTTAACTTTGACCAGATTCATGCATTACTACGTTAATTGCTTACAACACGACACTCCACATTGAGATTTGTTGATGGGTGACATCCACATTGGTATTACACTGTCCCAATCTCTCAAAACTTTATCTGTTACCAATGAGATAATCTAAAACCCATTTGTTTTCAACACATAACTGTTCCAGCATGTTATTCCAAGATAAGAGATGGAAGCAACCTTATGTTTGATGTAACAGACAATGGAAATCAAAAACAGCAATGAACAGAAGCGACAATTCACCCAGAATTTTTGGTTACCTGTAAATATCAGATGAATGTTGTGGACTTTTTATTAGGCTTCTTCCTCTTATGTCCAAACATTCTTCTTCTCTTCCAAAACTTGGTCCCCAAAAATTCTGTGAGGCTATTCATTAGAGAATAAGATCCCTTAGCTCTGGCATTGCTTGTGTAGCTATCTGCTGCAATGGTGGGAAGGGTGAGATCGGACGGATAAGAAAATCTGGTAGCGGTGGTCAACCTCTTTGAACCGCCGAGATATGGCAGTTTCATCAGATGCCGTTCGATTAGATGACTGAGTGATACCAATTCATATGAATCATATAAAGGGCTGCCACAATCCCATATACCGATTGTTGTTGCTGCTTCATTTTGGCCATGGGTTTCAAATGATTCTTTCATTTTATTTTGTTAAAAGAAATTATGGGATGTATCAGATTGGTTTAAGCAGACCTATATATTTATATCCAAATACAGAGAATCTGTAGAGCCAAGAATTTTTAATTTTCATCTGGCCTTTCCTAGTTTGCTAGGGTATTCAAAATGTTGCAGTGTCAGAAATTTGAACCATTTTGGTTTTTACTTGGCTAGTGTTTGGAAAGTTACAATTTGGGTGTAATTGTTTGTAATTACATAAGGTTAACTTGTTCGGGTAACTATTGTAATTGGTTGGTCTCATCGAATTGGGTGTAATTGAAACACCCAATTTTACTTTCTAATTTTGTAGAGGAGGGTGAGAATCGGAGTAATTACACTCAAATTCAAATTTTAAGAAAATTATTTTTATACAAGTTATAAAATTATATTCGAAGCATGATATGTATGAGTGTTTGGGATGGTTATGACAAAAATTTATTATATTACAAAAATAATTTATGTATTTTATAAAGTTATAACAAAAAATTACTTACATTCTAAACAAATTTTTAAAGTTTACAAAAATAATTTACATATTATAATTTTTATAATATATTTATTTATAAAAATTATGGGCATAACTTATTCATGTGACTATACTATATATTATAAAAATAATTTACTTATCCATAAAAATATTATATTTTTTATCATAATGTATTTATAAAAAACTTTTAAATGTAATGACAAAAAATTATATTATTTATAAGAAGTGTTCGAAAGTTTTGGACAATTTATAAAACATATTTTATAAAGGTTAAATATTATAAATATTATATTATTTTGACTTAATTTATGTATTACGAAAGAGATATAAGCTAGCATAAGTTTTTCTCCAAATTAAGTTTATGTAAGTTTTTATAATTAAAGCTATAAAGTATTTGAATTGTGAACTTAAATATTATAAGGTCAATGCTAATTATATAAATAGAAAAAGTTTTCTTACACCATATTGTGGCGTATGATACCCATTTGAGAAAATGGTGTCGGACACAAGCATCATAGACAACTCACGAACTTTTTAATTTGATACATTCAATGCTTCGAAATTTGGCTGAGAAGACATTTGTTGTGCTAAAAAAAATCCTCATACTAACAACATCACCTTAGTATAGCATAAAAAAGTGGATCGTATTAACATGTTGTATATTTTATAATTTTAATTATAGTTGAAATTGAGATGAATCTATATACTTCGAAGAGTACATGAAAGAAGGAAATCTTAATAATATTAATGATGCATATTTAAATTTAGATAATGGTGAACTTAATTAAGAATTAACAAACGATAATAAAAAAACATATGTTAAATATTAAAGTTGGAATAAATCAACAAATCATAATATATATATATATATATATACACTAAAGTGATATGTTCAAAATAACATTTACTTTTAAGCATACTTAAATATGTACATTTGTCACGATTTTATTTGCTATGGATTTCCATTAATATATTGCAAAAATTTTAAAAGGTTGTAGTTTTCATACTTAATTCAATTGCTTTCATTAGTATAATGAATGCTTCAATTTTGAAACTTGGACCACTAATATATAGTATTTAAAGAGTATATATTATATAATATTTTATATAGTATTTAGAAATCATCTTTCATATTGTTTGTGAAAGTATTAACATTTTTTATAAAAACTTCAAATAAATTTAATATAAAATAATTAATACGTACAACCAATCCGTACATTACACGAAAAAAGAAACTGATATACACTAAAATAATTAGATAAAATTGCATGTAATGTTTATTTTTCTTGCTACTTTTGTTAGTAACTGTATTATCATTTACTTTTTAAACTAACATAATATATATGATGATTTAATTTTAATCTATTTTACTTGTTTAGAAATAATTTTAAAAATATAAATGATGTAATTTTATAAATACAGAGAAATACAATATAATTTTAATAAAATACTTAATAGACCCATTGGTATGTATGAAAAGAGTGGAAACAATAGTCGGTGAGGAAAATGACAGATCCGTTTATTAGAAAATTGGGTTTCCACGTTAAGCAAATGGCAGCATCCCACTCCACGAATTAAAAACAACGGCAATTAGCAATGTTTATCTCAGATTTGAACTTTGGGATCTCAATCTTATTGGTCATTTTGTTCCCATCATACAAAAGAAAAACAAAGTTGAGGCCGAAAAGAAAATATTATCATTACATCTTCCATAACAAAAAATGTCGTATGTGACATTGGATGGAACTCAGCAATGTTGGTTGGATGAATGCTTTGTACTGTGTGTTACTAATGACACACTCTTTCTTTTTGTACAAAACAAATCATTGCAACTTTAAATTTATTAAAATAATGATTACATTCCTTCTACAAACTCATTTGATTCACAAAATGTCAAATTATTTATAATAATAAAATCATTTAAATATAAAATTGCTTTGGATATATTATCACGTTTTTATTTTAGTCACTTAATCATTAAATTTTTAATAGTATTGATATCATGTTTATTTCATTTTAGTCACGCAATTTTTAAGTTGCATTCAGTGAAGTAAAAAAATTGAAGTTAAAAAACATAAACTAAAATAATGCATTAAAATTTGTCAAATTATACTTGCTTATTCCATTCTTGAAAATTTTAAGTTTATTATTTTCAATATTAAAATTTTAAATTTCAAAACATCAAAATCAATTAAATAAATTGTTGAATTTTATATCTCTTGATAATGTCAAATTGACAACTTATGGTTACAATAATATTGAAATTAATTAAGTTAATTAATTAATTCAACCTCCTTCTAAATTCTAAAATTTTATTTTATGTTTCTAGATTATTTTAACTAAATCAACTTTGTCTATAGAACTTGAATTTCTTCTTTCCTTTTTTAGAAAAATTCAAGTTTCATAAACAATTATTAAATATAATCTCGAATTTTTCATGCTAAGCTAAAAGAAAATAACAAATTCTTACAATTAATTACATTAATTGCTTGTTCTTCATTTAGGTAAGAAAGTGATAAAAATTTTCGGATTTGGTTTGGCATAGAAGATAAAATTAATTAATTTAATTAATTGTAAGGATTTTTTTCTTTTAGCTTAGCCCAAAAGATTCAAAATCATATAATCAAAAATTTTGAGTTTCAGAGACAATTATTAAAGGTGGGTTATTTGAGTTGATTTTAATTTGAAAACGTAAAATAAAAATTTAAATTTTAGAAAAAATTAAATTAATTAATTATTTCAATATTATAGTAACAAACTGGCTAACACTATCAAGGGATAAAAATTTTCAATAATTTATTTAATTGATTTTGAGGGGGTAAACAACTAAACAAGTACAATTTGAGCCAACAATCTCTTGGCCTAGTGATAAGAGTATTTGTGTTGTGGCATGAGAGCTTGGGTTCAATCTTTCAATCCCAAGCAATCCCACCCTTAACCCCAATTACAAAAAAAGGGTACAATTTGACAATTTTTTAATGCATTCTTTTAGTTTTTACCGGTTTTTAACTTCAAGCTTTAATATTTTTTTGCTTTGATCAATACTTAAAAAAAAAAAAATTTAAGGTGACCAAAATGAAAGTGTAAACATGATGTGCCATGTACAGTCAACTGTCGTTAAAGATTTAATGCTTAAGCGACTAAAATGAAAGCGCCCTAAAAATTGAGTGACGAAATTGCAAGTAAAATTAGGTTAATTTACCCAAATAATACAAAAAAAGTTCAATTCTGAAATGGGTTGTCAGTGGAATTAATTACAGAAATGGTATATTTCTTGGGTGGAGTCTTTCTTATAGGTACCACCACTTTTTTTTATAATAATTTTTTTGTTTTTTAAAATATTATTTTATTAATAGTGTCTTTCTCATAGGCGGCTCCATTATGTATTATTTTTCTGGGTACAATACATGACTCGTGTGTATGTACGAATGTGGTATTGGATAGGTGGTGCCTATCTGGTAGGTGCCACTAGTGACTCCAACCTTATAGACGGCACCAGTGCTTTATTTTTCGCTATATAAACTCACTTGAAAATTAAATGAGTAGGAGAAATCCAAAAAAATTTAGCAGAACAAAAGTAAAAAGATAGGGAGAAGAAAGAAAGGAAAACAAAAAGAATGATAAGGTATTTTAGTTTATTTCTTTTTAAATAGAATGGAGAGTTTTGTTAGTAATTTTGTTATTTGAAAGTTATTTTGTTAGGTTATTAATTTTGTTAGCTTTTGAATGAAAAATTTTGCATTAAAAGTTTTATATAAGTAACTTTTTTGCTATTCGAAATTGTTTTGAGAATTTTGAATTTTTTTAATAGATCTAGTATTGAAAATGGAGAATCAATTTTTCGTATGCGTTTATTTCGATAGAGAAATTTTGACAACAACCGTAGGATGTATATTTGAATGTTGCCAACAAGTAGCAATGAGATTTAATAGAAATATCTCGTTTGATGATATGAAGGAAAGGACTAGTGCAAAAATTGATAGACGTTGTGGGAGAAGGATCTCGAAAATCACCGAATATTCACTAAAAATACTATTTATTTTTCTACAAGTTTTTAGTTTCGACGGATCCCATAAAATTCACCGAAATGAAACTTGTAGACAATGAAGACGTGGAGACAATAGTCGTTCTTTATGGTGGGACTCGGATAAACCAAAATGCACCGATTTAGTTATTTGTTGAGTTAGCTAGTGTGGAGCCAACTGAAGATCTCACTCTATTAGGTGAAGAACGTGGAGCTCAAGAGTCGTGTATAGTGATTTTGATATCGTATGTTGATAGTCAATTGACTATACGCGGGATCGACATCGATCTTAATGCTACACCCGAGACTGATGTGGTTGGTGATGATGTATACCATAGTAGTGATCCTTCTAATCACGAGGGCGATAGTGATAGCGATCCTGATGTGGATGAGGTCCCAGATGATATTGACGACGAAGGCGTGAATGATGATGAAAACGTTAAACCCGTCTTCAGTCGGGAACCAAATTCGTCGTATTGTGATACACAATAATCTTGGAGCACACATGTCGCCGATAAACCCTGATGCGGTGGACGCATCCGAATTCTTGGAGTACCTTAAAATACTACCTGCTCACCAGCTGGCCGTAGATTCTGATCTTGAGGAGTTGTTCGTGGGCCAGAGATTTGAAACTAAGGAAGAGTGCATATTTTCCATTAAGGAAGTAAGGAAGAGTGCATATTTTCCATTAAGCGGGTGTCTAAACCAACATTATATATTGGGGAGTGTTGGAGGTCAAAGGAAGGCTGCAATTGGCGGATACGAGCTACATTTATCCAGAAGTTGCAAATATGAGAGATACAAAAATTTGTTGGGCCTCACACATGCACTTCAACATGTATGATAGAAGATCATTGAAAAATTGATTCCAAAACTATCTGTACGTGCATCATGCCAATGGTGAAAGACATGCTGACCATTAAAGTTTCAGTACTAATTGCCGAAATGCAGACATGATTCTAGTATCGAGTATCATACCGGAAGGCATGGATAGCAAAACAGATGGTAATGGAGCAATTGTACGGAGATTTCGATGCGTCGTACAATGAGTTACAGTGATGGATAGTCGCTATGCAGGAGTACGTGCCGGGGACTATCATTGAGTTGCAGACACGACCTTATTATGGCCTGGATGATCAAATACAATCAGGACATGACTATACGGTATATATACACAGATCCTGATTCTTGCGATTGCTCAAGACAAGAACAAGAACGTGCTCCCGATAGTGTTTGCCATCGTAGATAAGGTGAACATAGAGTCGTGGGAATTCTTCTTTACAAACTTGTGGAGGTTTGTTATTAGTAACGATAATATTTGCATCATATCCGATAGAAGGAATGGATTAATTGCCGCTATTAGGCATTCCGGTGTGTCATGGAGATCCATTTACTGCATCCGGCACATTGCGACTAACTTCCACTGAGATTATAAGAATGCAGACTAGCGGAGACAAATTGTAAGAATGGGTAAAGAATAACCTTATCCTTTCAATATATAATCTAATGTTTTAGGGCGAGACTGTAGCTTATATTTTCTTAATACATACATAGTGCACGAGCTAGAGCCACACATTTTTCGGCAAAGGATGACTCGACTTGAGAGTGACATGGAGGGTTACATAAACATATCTTTCCGATAATGGTTGGGGTACCATAGAACCGTGGCAATAGGCTCAAAATTTCAACGAGGGCTTTCGCTATGGTCATATGACCATTAATTTGACGGAGGGGGTTAACTCATTGTTGTTAAAAACACAACATCTTCCGATTTTATCTTTCTTATCAATTACATTCTACAGGTTGTCTACCTTGATGCCAAGAATGGGGCAGTACTAAGTCAACCAGATGGAGACGGGACACATGTTTGTCGAATATGTTAGGAATGCAATGGTTGCAAACCGGTGGATGGTGAGGTCGATGAATGTAGAAGTATATTCACGATGTAATGAAACGTTTCGAGTTACAGAGACCATCGGTCATCGACCTGGTATACCACCTAGGTCCTATTGAGTTGATCTCTGAAACAGACGGTGTGATTACAGGAGGTTCCAAACACTTATTTATCCCATCCACATGTCGTGGCAGCTTGTGCTAAAGTCTTGCTCAATGTTGAAAAATTTATCGATGAAGTGTACACCATTGAGCGCCCATTGCATGTATGGGAAAACGAGTTCCTTGTGCTTCTTGACCTATCTACATGGGAGGTGCCTCCAACGACTTTTAAGCTTGTCCCAGACAAAGGGTTGCGTAGGAATCTGAAAGGTCGTCCGCAATCATCCACAATGAATAACGAAATGGACATTAGGAAGAAATTCAATGGGAAACTGTGTGGCATATGCAGATTAGTCGGTCATAATCGGAGTAAATACCCGCTCTGAAACTACTATATTGGACATTGTTGTGATCAGGTAGGAATTGAGATATTGTTCAAACCCTATTAATTACATTCACTACATGTAGAGAGGATTGAATCTAAAATTTGTCTAAAATTTGTTGTAATTAATCTAATTTGAATTACAAAATTTATTGTTCAAACCATATATTTACATAAATAATACAAATTGATAATTGAAATGGCGAAAAAGTCATTACATAAATACAAAGTTGACTATTTAAATTGAAAAAAGAACCCCAAAAATTAATAACTGAAGTGGCAAAAAAGTCATTACATAAATATAAAGTTGTTTAAATTACAAAACCCCCTAAAATTGATGGTTTGATGGTGTGGTCCTAGGGGTATATTTTTGTGGAGCTCGACGTTCACGTTGCGGGTGATTGCGACGATCAACGTTCTCTTCACCCGCATGTAGGAGTGTGCAAAACATAGATGAAAAATCATATGTCTCAAACGCCATCGATGAAGTTGAGCCGGAAGTAATGGAGTACGGCGGTGGATACGGGCCTAGAGAAGTGGAGTACGATGGTACATACGGGCCGAGAGAAGTGGAGTACGACAGTGGATACGGGCTAGCAGGAGTGGAGTATTGTGGTGGATACGAGCCGGGATGACTGGAGTACTGAGGTGGTAGTGGGCTGAATATTAAACTCTGAATGATATCCGTAGCCTGACGAGCCCGGGAAATAGTCATCACCTCCCAAATCTGGATAATAAGAATTATCCCCAAAGTGTAGCTCCGGCTCTGCCTCTGGCTCGAGTGCATGATGTAGATCTGGAAGGAGTTGCCCAAGTAGTGTCATATACGAGGGGACTACCATCGACTACCTACCAAACAAAAATGGTTTCCCTATCTCAGAGTACTATTGTATGTACTCTAACGAGGGTTGCAGATCCAAAGCACAATTCATCTGAGGTACCCTCCCCAACCGGTTGTTCCACATTGTAATATATTCTTCATGCACTTCCGCTCAATCATTTCGATATTTCCCTCTCTTGTTATTCCCATGGATCTCCCCCAATTGTACTAGCAGTGTCGGGATATACTATATGCAACCGAACTGTCGGAGCACTCGATTACCATGATACCACTCCATTGTCTGAAAATTGATAACGGGTGCGTTAATGTACCATAGGTTTGAGTGGACATTGGCAGATGAGGGAATAACCATCATAATTTCTAGAACATAATACGATATCCAAATGAACTGCACAATTAATAACATGGTTATATTAACGTGGGTCGAGTGAGATAAAATAATAAAATTAAGTTGATATTGGAAAAACTTACCCCCTCTCCAACATGATTCTCGATCATCAGACGGTATATCAGAACCGTGTATGACCTCCCGATACTCAGATTAGTGCTCCATCTACGAAAAAAATTATTAGAATAATATAATCTGAAAAAAAAGTCAACTAATTGTTATAATGAGTAAAAATTCATCACCTATTAACGAATGGAAATACATATGATTTGTGACTAATGGATGTCAAGAATGGCATCCGGTAAAGTGTCCACGACTACAACAATATGAGGCATCCGCCTATGTCACCACAGAAGGATCTGTCGTCCTACAAAGTTCGTGATACAACATGGCTAATACTGCGGACCCCAACTATACGAACGAGTGTTATGCAAATTAGATAATAGGGGTAACTACATCAAGTGGACCCTATTGTTGTTTGCATTCGGCATGAGTACCCCCTATAAGGTGCATAATATAAGCTCGAACGACATGCATCACCTCTCATTCATTGGCAGTACTTGAAAAATGCTTGAAATTGACTTCTAGCCATGAAAACTTCAAACCCGTAATTTTCCCTCACTGGGCGAGCGTCCAAGTAAGTCATAGCAAAAGGCAGTTTGCCTAGAGATCGAACTTACACCCGTGACCGCATTTCCATCGATGGAGAGCCTGAGCTGCAGTGCAACATCCTTTAGAGTGACGGTGCACTCCCCGCACAACAAATGAAATGTGTGGGGTTTCCAGACGCCGTCACTCGACTAAAGAGGGAATCAAGTCGTATCGCAGATCAAAGGTCCGGATCAATGCTGCTGATCCGAAACTGGTTAACTCTAAGTATGACATTAGGCATTCATCTGGCAGAAATCCTACACTATTAATACGACCCCTCAATGCGCGGTACGAGCCCTAACATTATTAAATTAGCAAAATAGTTAATACAACATAATTTAATTCTGCAAATAACATGAGTATCAAATAAAAATTTCATTATCATCTCATTAATAGTACTTGATATGTGATTATCATTATTAATCAAAGAACCCATTTGTTGCAAATCTGCAATTTAAAAAATGAATTTATTTAATTTGTTGCAAAAAATACAATAAATAATTTCGAATTTCAGAAATAGAAAATACGGTAAATATCTCATAATTTCCCATAATTTACCTACAATAAAAAAATTGCTTTAGTTTACAATAATATAATTAAAATAAATATAAACCATCTAAACATAAAAATATACTGAATTAAAAAAATAAAATAGAAACATACCGATTAGTTTCTTTCAAACAACCTATAAAATTATATAACAACAAATTTAATCAACATTTTAATAAATCAATAAAAGCATCAAATAAATAAAAATCAAATAAAATTACATTATATAAAAATCACATTAAAAAATCACAAAACACTAAACTAAACACTAACAATTTATATAACCTAATCATCAATTACTAACAAAATAACTATAAAATTACCTTTTTATTTAAATTGCTTTACTAAAAATCACAAAACACTAAACTAAACACTAACAATTTATATAACCTAATCATAAATTACTAACAAAATAATTATAAAATTACTTTTTAAAAATTACATTACTTAAAAATCACAAAACCTAAACTAAACACTAACAATTTATAATCTAGTCCCATAAATTACTAACAAAATAAATAACTACAACATTTAAAAAAAAAGAAATTACATTACTAAAAATAACAAAACACAAAACACTAACAATTTATAACCTAATCATAAACTACTAACAAAATAACTATAAAATTATTATTTTTAAATTACATTACTAAAACTCACAAAACACAACAATTTATAATAAATTACTAACAAAATATTTAACAAAATAATTTTACATTAATAAAAATCACTAAATACTAAACTAAACACAATAATTTATAACATAATCCTAAATTACTAACAAATTAATTTTAAAATAATTATAAAACCCAAAAAATTACATTAATAAAAATATTAAACTAAAACCATAAATACTAAACATAAACAATTTATAAATAATAATTAATAACAAAAAAATTCACAGCATCTTAATTAAACTCTTTAAATTAAAAACAAAATTAAAATTATTTACTAAAATAATACATTACCTTTTTTTTTCTTTCTTTCTTCTTCTTCTTCTTTTTTTTCTTCTCCTTTCTCTCTTTTCTTCCCCACACACCGGTGCTTCATCTTGGGGGACCATGCTTATAAGGTCCCCCATTTCAAAAGAAAATTTCCCTTTTGAAAGGACTAAACATTGCCTTGGCAGTGTGTTCTGCGCAGGGGGCAAGGGAAGGCTGGGATGCTGGGCATTCAGCGTACAAGGGTGAGGGGACTAGTCACACCAATGCTGCCTACCTGGCAGGCGCGGCACCAGTGCCGCCTATCTGACAAGCCTGATTGGTGCTGCCAATCCAGGTGGCGTTACACGCGCGGGTATTTTTAACCCGTATTTCAACCCGTTGACTGTATTTTGACCCGATATATATAAAAATATTTTTTTAAAATAAAATAATATTTTTTAAAGTAAAAAAGATTATAAAAAAAGGTGGTGGCGCTTATGAGAAAGGCTCCACCCAAAAAACATACTAGTTTGGTAAATAAATTTTGCTCATAGCCTATTTTAGTATTTAATATTTTTATATTATTTGGGTAAATTAACCGTAAAATTGCTTAGTATATATTAACACGTTTTATTTTAGTCATTTGAAGCATTAAATTTTTAATAGTATTGATATCATGTTCATTTTAGTCACGCAATTTCTAAGTTGCATTCATTGAGGTAAAAAAATTAAAGTGAAAACAAAAACATAAACTAAAATAATGCATTAAAATTTGTCAAATTATACTTGTTTATTCCATTCTTGAAAATTTTAAGTTTGTTTTTTTTCAATATTAAAATTTTAAATTTCAAAATATCAAAATCAATTAATTAAATTTTTAAATTTTATATCCCTTGATAATGTCAAATTGACAACTTATGGTTACAATAATATTGAAATTAATTAAGTTAATTAATTAATTCAACATCCTTCTAAATTTTAAAATTTTATTTTATGTTTCTAGATTATTTTTAACTAAATCAACTTTGTCTATAGAACTTGAATTTCTTGTTTTTTGTAGAAAAATATTCAAGTTTCATAAACAAATATTAAATATGATCTCAAATTTTTCATGCTAAGCTAAAAGCAAATAACAAATTCTTACAATTAATTACATTAATTGCTTGTTCTTCATTTATGTAAGGAAGTGATAAAAATTTTCGTATTTGGTTTGGCATAGAAGATAAAATTAATTAATTTAATTAATTGTATGAATTTTTTCTTTTAGCTTAGCCCAATAGATTCAATATTATATAATCAAAATAATTTTGAGTTTAGTAGACAATTATTAAAGATAGTTATTTGAGTTGATTTTAATTTGAAAGCGTAAAATAAAAATTTAAATTTTAGAAAGAAATTAAATTAATTAATTAATTAATTTCAATATTATAGTTAAAAATTGGCTAACAAGGGATAAAAATTTTCAATAATTTATTTAATTGATTTTGAGGTGGTAAACAACTAAACAAGTACAATTTGAGCCAACAATCTCTTAGCCTAGTGATTAGAGTATTTGTGTTATGGCATGAGAGCTTGGGTTCAATCTTTCAATCCCAAGCAACCCCACCCTTAACCCCAATTACAAAAAAAAGGGTACAATTTGACATTTTTTTAATGCATTCTTTTAGTTTTTATCTTTTTTTCACTTCAAGCTTTAATATTTTTTTGCTCTGATCAATACTTAAAGAAAAAGGAATTTTTTTTGGATGACCAAAATGAAAGTGTAAATATGATGTGCCATGTACAGTTAACTGTCGTTAAAGATTTAATGCTTAAGTGACTAAAATGAAATCACCCTAAAAATTGAGTGACAAAATTACAAAAATTTATTTTAAATAACCAAAAAGTTGAATGACTAACTAGAATAGTTTACCCAATTGCTAAACATATTATTTAATAGATTATTCTATTATCTTAGGTTGATTTTATTAGAATGTAAATTTTATTATTTAATTGAAGAAATATAAAAGCAAAAAATTATTAAATTGTTATTATTGTAGAATAGTATTGTTTGGAAAATATGTGTAAGTATCATAGGCATGTGAAAAACTTTGGAAAGATTTTATGAATGCTATGTTATTATTAAATTGCTTAAAGCTGTTTTCTTTTATACCAGTTGTTTGTATAGGTTTATAAAATAACTAAAACAAATTATTAAAAATATGTAAAATATAAAAATTTATTGATTAATATGAGCCGATAGTTGAAATCAAATTGATCGATCGATTCAGTTAAGTTAATTTCAATTTAAACGATTTTATTGATTAAACTGGTTGAAGGATTAGTTTATTTAATTATGTTGATCAGTTATCGTTCATTAAATTTCAAAATTGAATTCATTGACTTAATATTTAAATATTATTATATTCATAAGTCGGTTAAATATATTTATTTTAAATAAGTTGATTAAGCAACTCAATCAACTTCAGAGTTAAGTTGATTTATACCATAAATTAGAAAGAAAAAAATAAACTAAATTCATGGAATTGACAATTTGTGTACCCGTACGAATGGATTAATAATGAGTAATATAAGGTAGATGAGTAGGAAGAATTGTAGTGTAGTGGAGAGGTCCAAATTTTCAAAAAGCAGTCTTCCCACTCCACTTTAGAGAAAGTTACTAAGGCCCCGTTCTCCTCTACTTTTCAAACGGACTTTTGTAATAAAAATTCCTTTTCTCTTAACAGCGAAGAAGAATGGCCATCGTTTCAGAACTATTTTCACCATCTAAAAAGTACTTTTTGGCTGATGAAGAAGTTAAAAATTTCAACTTTTCTTTAGCCAAAAGTCTGTTTGGCTGATAATTTCCCATTTTAACCTATCTTCTCCCCCAAAAAAGTTTCTTTTCTTTGGTTCTTTGGAGCTCTATACCCATTTTTTCACATTTTCACTTTCAAAGTTCTTTGTTCAGGTTCTTTGTTCCTCTTCCGCCGGTGAGTTTTTTTTCTTCTTCTTCTCTTTAATTATTTCCTCAGGTTCTGATTGTTTGATTTTTACAGGAATTTTACAGAAATTAATTGACTGATTACTTTGAAAATTAATCAGGGAAAATTCTGGATTACTGCTTTGCTTTACTGCTTCTTTTGCTTTACTGCTTGTGCCTTACTACTTTACTTCGTTTGCTTTACTGCTTTCGATTAGAATCAGGGAAAATTCTGGCTTACTGCTTTCGATTAGAATTTTCAGGGAAAATTCTGGATTACTGCTTTGCTTTACTGTCTTACTGCTTTAACTATTAGTTGTGCCTCTGCTGCTTTTTTAGTTGATGAAAACAAAAGAAATATAGACTAAATATTTGAATATTTAATAGATTAAATACTGATTGCTTTATTGATTGCTAAATCCCCAGGAGTGTGTATCAATTTGGTTGCCGATACATATTACGCTCTATTCACTTCTATGTGATAGATTGAATATTTGAGGGAGAGAATAATACTAAATTTAACTATAGACTTTAAGTACATATTGAGAGGAGACTGCTATAAACATGCATTAGGGGTTGATTAGAAAACTAGAGCAATTTTAAGTCACAGAGAGAATTCAATTAATAATATGAAGAGAGTCATGGAACTGCTAAACTGTTAGGATTGTCTCCAGACCACTGAACCACCAAGCAATTCTTATTGAACTTATACCTGAAAAGACATTAATAGAACTAGCAAAATAGGATGCAATAGAACCAGCAACAACATGTGCAGGAGCTAGCTTTCCAAGCTTTTCCTCCAAACCTGGAGCTGTAGCCTGTAATAGAATTAAAGTTCAACAATACCATTATTCATTGATTAACATCGAAAATAAAACCTTTACATAAGCAAAATCAATGAAAAAGATTCAGAGATTGATAAATAAACTACAAAAAATCAAATAGCATGCAAAACAAACCTCCACTGCAACTTTAGACCAAGCTCTTTTCTTTATATCCATCAAGTTCATCCCTGCACCATCAATTGTATCAAAACAAGCATAGGCCCCTAAGAATAGACATGCCATGAAAGAGCTAACAAGAGAGATCTTCTCAGTGTTCTCATAAGTTTCTTGTTGTGTCTCAAATATCTTCCGAATTGGATAAGTGTTAGGTAACTTAAGAAAAAAAATAACAGAATGGGAAATTCCAAATTGGGTGAGACAGAGAGGCAACTTTCTTCAAAGTAAGTTTGAATGGCAGTTATACTTTCCTCCTTATCTTCAATGATCAAATCCCATTATGTGTACAATCATTATAACACTACCAACTCAGAACCATCTAACTTTCAACATTCTGTATTAATGCTTTTTTAGGCCCCATTAAACACATGCTCTTTACCTCTATGCTCAGCTTTGCCTAAAACCACCCAAATGGCGGTCACCACCATATTCTGAATCATTTTTGTCTCACATTTAAATGCAAATCCACAACAGTTTCCATAAGTTAAGCTTATTCATCTCCAATCACCACTGCCATGACAAGGTGCAACAGGTGTTGCTTGCACTACTCCACGAAAATAGTGAATCTCATCATGAATTTTCTTGGGATTGCAATCATTGTTTACTCCCTTTGGCACCAAAAAAAGTGGAATATTGGTGTTTGACACTGTACAATTGTCATAGCAAGTCAGATTAACAAATAGATAACATCCATTTTCTGAGTTCCTCTTTAAATGTCTGTATCTTTATAGAATTGTAAATCATTTAAATTTTCCTTCTTTTCTTGGCAGTTTGACTTACGTTATGGGGCAAAGAGGTCACTAGCTGATCGTCCTAGACTTACTCTGGCCTTGAAATCATGTGATATCAGTTCTACTAGACCTCATTTACTCATTGTTGGTGGGAAGTATGTAGCTGATCTTTCCTTCCTTTATTATTTATTATTTGCTTTTTTTGTTCTCTGCTAATCTTGTATTTGAATGTTTGAAGTGATGCATTTGCTCGACTATATTATAGAAGGATGTTGCCACCATTGACCTCTTGCCAGAAAAGAATGTTACCACCTACTAGTGTTAATTATTTTTGCCCAATGCATCTCTCTGACCGTGTTAGTTTTGAAATTCTTTGTTAGTTCTTACTCTTGTTGACTTCTTTCTTAGAAATATCTCTGGTAAATTTTATGATTTCTTCTCATCAGGACCAAGTTTTATTTTGTATAGTGTGGACTTATGAATAGATAGTCCTGAATGATGTAACTATTCAATTAGCAAATGATAATAATTCTCTGCTTGTTTTCCTTTTCTATTCATTATTGGTAAGTGAGTGAGCTTCTCATCTTCATTAGGTCACTATTGACTAGTTTGCTCTTACTGGAATCTTTTACTTTATTACTCTGCACATTGAAAAAAAAGTTTTGTTGGATGTTTAAAGTTAAAAGTGTGGATAGGAGTCAGTTGTGAACTGCTGATTGTTATCAATTGACATCCCCATTAGTAACACTGCTTTAATACATTTTAAAATAAAATTATACAAATGTGTTAAAAACATTAATTAAAAATTAAAAATAATTCCGGAATAATACAATTATGTCAATATCTAATTACAAATATTTAATTATTATATTTAAATATTTAAATATAGTTTATAATTCTAATTAAATTTAATAAATAATTAATATTAATTACTTAGAAATATTTAAAATTAATATTATATATTAAAATATTAACAATAAGTTATAATAAATTATTTTTTATATTTTTGCTAAAATATCATAATATTAACTAATTTGAACATTATTTAAATACATATTTGTTACTTTATAAACTCATGTCTAAAATGGACATTTTATTTCTCAAAAGCACTTTTTGACAGCAATAACAAACACTCAAATTTTTTAAAAGCACTTCTCAAAAGCACTTCTTAAAAGCACTTTTCTACAGCACTTTTCAAAAGTAATGAAGAACTGGCCCTAAGCCAGGTTGACTTCCTCTTTACCACTTTTATCTTCCCTACACGCATGAGTTAGGAATTCTTCGCTTTTTTATTTATTTTTAAATAATGTAAATGATGCTACTGAGGTGTTTTTTTATTTCAAAGGAGAGTACCAAATTTCTTGAGTCTTGTATAGGGGACAAAAAAATTAGATGGATCATAATTGAAATTTGACCATTATATTAGTAATGCAAAAAAATCAAAAATAGTTATGAAATGTGTCATAAAAGAAAATGTCATATAAAAGGGATAAATCTTAAAATTATACATGAATTTTGATTTATTGTGTAATTGTATACATAAACTTTAATTTGGTGCAATTATAACGTGAAACTCTAATTGTGATTCAAATGTATACTTTGAATTTTAATTTTGATTTAATCATACACATTTAAAGAAATAAATACATCAATTTATTTTTATATTGGATAAATATAATTATTTATGTATGTAGTATATAAATATAAAATGATGTTATATCAATAATTGTGTTAATAATTTACAAGAATGGGATCAAATCAAAATTTCATGTATAAAATTACACAAAAGCAAAGTCCATGTATAGAATTGCATGTTAAACCATAGTTGATATATAATTTAGGTATTTATCTATCTTTTTAAATATTGTAATCAGGATGAAAAGAAAAATCTAAATTAATTATCTTATCATTAATTGAATTTAAATCAAAGTGTCTAAATAATAAGTATGGCCTTCTTAATTCATTTCTGATTCTTTTATAAACACTTACTTAAGAACGTATATAACTTAACAATAGTTTTAATTTTTATTTTTGAGTAAATATAATTAGAGAATTTATTTATTTAAATTTATTGTTATTTTAAATCCTTCAAAAAATTATTATATAGTTATATTATCCAATGAATAAAATTGAGTATAAGAGTTATTATAAATATTTAAAGCAATCTTTTAAAAATTAAATGCAAGATTTAAACAAAAAATGTATTATCTACCTTTATTATCCAAAACTAATAAATTAAATATATATTAGAATTGATTTTTTAAAAAATAAACTTATTTTAACATTTTTAATTGTTTTCTATTAAATAAGTGGTTGGATTTGAAGAAAAAAAAATAGGCACACTGATGAATATTAGAAATATGATAATTTTAGCTATTGATGTGTTTCAAGTTGTGAATGTAATTTTGAATTTAGCAGATATTTGTTATGGTTCAAGACATCTGGTGGATCAATGCAGTGGGCCAGTCACTTATTGGGCTGCATTAGAAGGTTAATTGAAATTGTGTGCAGAAGGGAGTTGTTGAAACGATGGAGGGAATTTTGTTTTGGCTATTTTTGTTAATATAACTGCTTAGATAACTATCAAGCTATTTCCTTATTTTTCACTTTCTTTTCTGTTTTGTCCTTTTCATCCTTTAAATTCGGTGTAATGGTCTTTTGCATCATTCTTATGAAATATATTGGAATTAAATTTATTTCTTTTTCATGTAATTCTTCTCTATCAAATTACTTTTTCTCTTTTTCGACCGTGTTCTTAACAAGGTATCAGAGCTTCAGTGTTGTCCATGGTTGGGGATGGGGTTACTACTCGAGCGAAGGATGTGTAAGTGCTACAACGAAAACTGGTCAAAGTCCAAGGGGAGTTGTCTCATATGGATGCTAAGTGGGATGGTAAACTGGAAAGTCGATTGCAGATGTTTGAAGATAATATGTGCCAAGAGATGAGGTCCTTATTTGAGCAGTTTTTCGGTAGTTCTTCCATGACAACTGCAAAAGGTAAAGGAGTCTTGGGAGGACCTCCCCCAAGATTTGCCCTAAAAAGAAACTATAGAGATGCCTCCACCAGTGGTCAATACTCAAGAACAAAGACCTTCCTTCAAGAGCGTCCTTACATATTAGAGTGCCCGAGATTTGATAGAACAGATTTTAGGGGATGGTGGTCTAAGCTTGAACAATATTTTGTTGCTAAAGGTATGCTAGAAGGGGACAAAATACGTACCGTTATCCTGTATCTTGAGGGTAAAGCTTTGGATTGGCGCTATTTGCACATGCAGAAACAAGGAGACCCTAACTTGCTAGAATAACTGATTTATGCTCGTAGTTTGAAGGAGCACTTTAGGTTCAGCATTTTGTAAGATTCGATGTCAGAGTTGGTGACTTTGAGACAATAAGGATTAGTGGATTCCTACCATGATCAATTTGTAAGTATACTCACTCAGTTGCAACTACCTGAGTCATATGCCCTAAATATCTTTGTTAGCAATTTGAAGATAGAGATAAGAAAATACTAATAACTTTTTAGACTAAGTACCCTGGTAGAAGCCTTTCACATTGCTACACAAGTAGAAGATATCTTAGACTCTACTCCTAAGAAGGGATTCTTGGCAGGAGCTATTTCTCTGTCTAAGTTTAGCCCATTTCCTCATACTGCTACTAGATCCCTAGTCAAGCCATTTCAAGTTCACCTGGACAGTTAGCTTAGTCTAAAGGAACCATTAAAGGAATAAATCCAGCTCTTATAGCTGAAAGGAAACAGAATGGGCTATGTTTTTTGTGCGGTGCCAAATATCACATGGGACACAAGTGTGTTAAGAGCCAACTGTATCAAGTGCTGTTGGATTCAACTGGTGAGGGAGAGGTGGAAGAATTTCAAGAATGCTCAGAACAATTAGAAGATTCCACTACTGAAGGAGACTAGGCAAAATTACCAGTGGTGTCTCTTCATGTAATCAAGGGCTACCTAGGTCCCCATACTATGAGATTTGAAGCCAATATGGGAAAAATCAGTGCCATTTTTCTGGTGGACTCTAGTAGTATCCAAAATTTTTTGAGTAATAGCCTAATGAAAAAAATAGCACTTCTAGTGCACCAACACCATCAATTGAAGGTAATTGTGGCTGATGGGAGACAACTATTTACTAGGGGAGAATGTTAGTTGAGAGGTGCAAGGAACTCATTACTCTGCTAACTTTATGGTTCTACCATTGAAGGGTGTGATGAAATGTTGGGGATACAGTGGCTTCTCTCTTTGGGCTCTATTACTTGGAATTTTAGTTTAATGATCATGCACTTCAATAGTTAGGGGAAACCATGTACTATTCAAGGTATTTTACCAGGGAATATAGAGTTGATGAGCAAGAAGGAAGTTACAAAAATGCCTCTCAATTTTTGACACTAAGACATATCCTTATGTTCTGTTGTTGTCTAGTGGGAAACAATTGGCAATTGATAGTACTTGAAAGAACATATGTTTTCTTCCTACTTATTGGTTAATTTGTCTCCATTTAGTTATTTTTAGCACATATTTTAGCATTTTCAGTTCAATAATTTACATTTTACAACTCAATGGATCTTAGCTTAGTTATCCTTAATTTTGTCATATTTTGGTACTGATGTCACTGCGTGAGTATTTTCAGATTGCACCAAGAATTGTCGCTGCACCTGACAGTTGTCCGGATAGGAAGAAAAATGCGTGAGCTGTCCAGTCTAGTACAACTAACTTGCACGTACAAAGGCAGCATGATTCTGATGAAAAGAGCACCTGGGCTATTTGGGAAAAATAAAAAAATTCACATAAAAAGAAGAAAAAAAGAAGGCTTTTTGGGAGAATGGGGAGATTTTGGATTATCATATTCTTCAACCTATCCTTTAAAGATTTTCGGCTATGGTGGCTTAAGTCTCCTAAGGGTGAACCGACACGAAAGAGATGTAGACCAGCTCTTGATGAAGAGCCTTGAGTGCGACACAAGAGGGAGTAGAGAGATTCAAGTCGAGTTGTCTAGGAATATTATTCTCTACTTGTTTTCTAACGGAGGTGATTAATTTTTATTTCATGTTTGTACGGAAGTACACATGATTTTTGGGTTAAATTTTATTTTAGTCAATCTTGCTTCTACTATTTAATCTTTGGGTTTGAATGTTTTTTGGCATGGAAGTGTTATTGCGGTCACTGACACTGGAAAGTGTAGTGACAGTTCAAGCTAACAAGCATGACAACGAAAGTTGCTTAGGGATTTGAGGAATTTAATCCACTTGTTCTTAATAGTGTTCCATTATCATCATCGGAAGGTGGGGTTAATGTGCATGTTTAAGTCTTAGATTAAATATAGAAGTTAAAATTGGTAAGATATTCATTACTGTTTAATGCATTGGCAATCAGCTATCCTTTTACCTTGTGAGCACTTAGCATTTTGTTGAATGTTCACATTGGGGATCCCAGTTTATCATTATCATATTTTGTAACACCCCTTACCCGAGATCGTTTTCGGAGTCGAGCATGAGGCATTACTTGACTTAACTTAAAAGTTCGGGGCATAAAAATTTACTTTTAAAAGTTATTTCACCGTTCATAATAAGGTTGTCCATCTGCACAGCAGTTACTAAATCAATTATAACTCGAGCTAAGAAACTTGAAATTTAGATCCGTAAATTTTCCCTAAAACTAGACGCATATATATTTTTACCATAAATTTCTTAGAATTTTTGGTTCAGCCAATTAGTATAGTTTATTAGTGAAAGTCTCCCCTGTTTCACTGATCGACTATCCTGACCTCTCGTCACAAAAATTCAATTATCTCATTTTACAGACTTCATATGGTGTTCTCACTTGTTTCTACAGAAAATAGACTCAATAAGGAATCTAAAAATATAAATTAAAACTCATAAATATTATTTTAAAAAATTTTAATGATTTTTCAAAGTCAGAACAGGGGATTCTGAAAACCACTTTGACCTTGTCTAACTAAAATACAAATATCTCATAATACATAATTCCTTTGTCTACACCGTTATTTTTATATGAAAATAGACTCAATAAGATTTAATTATATATCTCATCTACCCTCTAATTCATTTCCTAATATCCTTGGTGATTTTTCAAATTCACGTCACTACTGCTGTCTCAAAACTGATTCACTGCCAATTTTTACTTTTTCATGATTTCTATGCATAATTTATCTCCTAGACTTTTATAACAACAAACACCTTCATACTTAGCCATTTTAATAACTATTCATCATCAAGTATTTACATATCATCTTTTGGTCATAATTTAAGAATATACAATCGAAATGACTAAGTCCCTATACATGCCATAGCTCGAAACATTTATCGTCTTAAAATACCGAGTTGTGGTGGTTGATAGTGTGAACTCTCTCCGACGTCTTCAAGATCCCGACTATGCTTGATAATACTATATGAAAGGAAAGGAAATAATAAGTTTACAAGTAAATAAATAACAACATTTAACACAAATAATGATATGCAAGTATCATGTTCTTAAGTTTCCTCTTTACTTACTCTCATTTACTTGTTTATTTACTTACCTATTTAGATAGCTTAAGATTACAACTTACTCTTCTCTTATTGAAATATTTTTTCTCACTGATATCATAACATATTCTTAATTCTTATAACTCACCTGAATTTGCTATTTATGCTTTTACCTGAACTTTCATGGAACATAATTTGTTTACTAGCACGTTGAGCCACATTGGAATAATAAGGACACTTGGGTCTCTTTTCTGATAATAACATGCCAAAGCCATGTCCCAAACATGGTCTTACATGGGATGTTTCTTGTACTACCAATGCCATATCCCAGATATGGTCTTGCATGGGAGTTCTTATATCGGTGCCCATGCCATGTCCCAGACATGATCTTACAGGGGACCTCTCATCTCGGTGCCAACGCCATGTCCCAGACATGGTCTTACATGGGACCTCTCATAATCTCAATGATGCCAATGCCATGTCCCAGACATGGTCTTACATGGGATCTCTTTACCCAAATGTCATGACATTTGTATCAAATACATTCCTTATGTTTCAACGGGACTTTTTAACACCGATTCTCTGTCATCTCATACTTGAGTCAACATTAAATAAATTCATGAAATAAATATATAATTGCTGGAAAATAACAAAATTAATAATAATTATTAAAATATTGTATTTATTTACCGTAAACTTACCTCGGTACCAAATTTGACCAAATCTAGTAATTTAGTCTTTAATCTTTTTCTTTCCCCGGTTTAACTCTGAATTTCATTCTTCTTGATCTATAATAGAAAATTTAGCTTATTTAATACTCACAGTCATCAAAACAATCCTTGACTCGAACTTTGGAAAAATTATAATTTTGCCCCTAAACTTTTGCATAATTACACTTTTGCCCCAAAACTCAGAAATTAAACTTCATCCCTTATTCTTATGTTTTATGACATGCTGAACATTTTTCCCTTCTATGACAACATCAAATTCCCACTCTAGCATGTACTTAGGAACATTAGGTATTTTTACCGATTATGTCAATATACTCGTTTTCACTTAAAATCAACTAGAAAAAGTTGTTTAACATAATTTAGAACTTCATATTCTACCACAAAACATCAATATAAACAAATTTCACCTATGGGTATTTTTCCAAATATGAACCCTAGGTTAAATTATTGCTAGAATAAGCTAAATTAAGTTACCGGGACTTCAAAAATGTAAAGAACATTAAAAACGGGGCTAGAACAGACTTACAATCAAGCTTGGAATATTGAAAAACCCTAGCCATGGTTTCCCCTTGTGAAATTCAGCCATGGGGTTGAAGATGGACAAAAATTGGCTTTTAATTTTGTTTTTAATTCATTTTAATAATTAAATGACCAAAATACCCTTAATGAAAAACTTTGGAAACATGCCTAACCGTGTCCATTTTTGTCTACCAACTTAACCAATGGTCTAATTACCATATAATGCCAATTTAAAAATTCATAACAATTGGACACCTCTAACATGTAGAACTAAACTTTTGCACTTTTTACAATTTAGTCCTTTTGACTAAATTGAGTGCCCAAGCGTCGAAATTTTCAAACGAAATTTTCACAAAATCATTTTTTGAAATTGTAGACCATAAAAATATAAAAAAATAAATTTTTCCTCATCGAATTTGTGATCCCGAAACCACTGTTCCGACTAGGCTCAAAATTGGGATGTTACATATTTTTATCTTGTTGTTTTCAAGTTATTGCTTCGACACCTACTCTCACAATTTATCTTGTTTCTATCCATTTATTGCATTGATATTGATAGACAAAAGACAACCATCCTCGTGGGATCGATATCTGACAGACTCATATCTGTCTACAATACTTCCATCGACAATGTACGCTTGCACATTATTGCTATGACGTTAAACAACTGATCAAGTTTTGGCGCCGTTATTGGGGATGGCATTCGTTTGATGTTTATTTTTTTTGTTTTTTATTTCATAATATTTAGTTGTTACTACCTTGTTTTTTTTGTCACTATTTTCACATTTTATTTTAGGTGTTGTATGACCCGAAGCAATTCAGAGTTTATTGCCAATTTTGATCCAAAAATTGAAAGAACTGCTCGGAGGAGACTTCGAGAACAAATGAATATGGCTTTACCAAGAAACTATTAAGTCATACCCTCGATGCAACAACAAAATGCTAACGATCCACCATTGCAGCAAGACGCTCAAATACAAAACATGACTATACGAGATTTTGTAGTACCTGTCTTAGATGACTTACAACTTGGAGTTGTTAGGCTAGCAATCCAAGTTGGAAATTTTGAACTCGAGGCAGTAATGTTTCAAATGCTAAATTCTAATGGGCAATATGTTGGACTGCCATATGAAGATGCACGAGAACATCTTAAATCATTTTTATTGATTTGTGCTTCCTTTAGTCAACAAGAAGTTCTTGATGACGCTTTAAAGATGCAATTATTTCCTTATTCCTTGTAGGGAAGAGCTCGTACATGGTTCCTTGGTTACCTACCAGATCAATTACTTCTTGGAATGCACTAGCAACACAGTTTGTTTCGCGATTTAACCCACTGACAATGAATGTTTGTCTCCAAAATGATATTACAGCTTATGATCAGCTGGATAATAAGAATCTTCACACCATATGGGAACATTTTAAATCTTTTCTTTGATGTTGTCTCATGTATGGCATTCAACAGAAAACATAAATTGAGATTTTTTATAATGGGCTGAATTCACATGAGGAATATTGTCGACGCATTAGCCACTAGACCTTTGCTGGATTGTACTTATAATGATGCTATTGGAATTCTTGAGAGAATTGCTCAGAATGATTATCAATACCATATCTCTAGAGTTGCATAAGCAAAAGCTACTCTGAGAGTTATTGAATTGGATGCAATATCTATACTTAGTGCTCAAGTTTCTTCTTTTGTGAACATGATAAAAAAATACAAGGGACTTGTGACGTTGAACCTATACAAGTGGCTCAACAGGTTGATGTTCCTACCTTTTGTTGTGAGATTTACAGTGACAACCATAGCTATGAAGATTGTCCACAACATGCAGAGAATGTCTTTTATGTCAGTAACATCCGCAACAATTCTTATGGCAACTCTTATAATAATTCTGTACGTAATCAACAGTCTTGGGGAACTCATAATGTTGGACAAAATGTTGCGACATTTCGATATGAGAATATATTTGTTCAAGGCAATTATAATTCAATGCAAGGGAATTACAATAAACAACAACAGAATTACAATCAGCACAATCAGATGATCCACACCAGAATCAAATACAGCTACAACACTCTTCAATACCGCATCAGCAAGTTCAAGAGCATCGACGACAACAATACATGCAAGCTTCTCCTTCTAACCCGTTAACAGCTCTTGAGGCTTTAATGCGGGAGCATATGACTCAGACTGAAGCTATGGTGCAAGGGAATTCATCTTCTATTCAGGCGTTGGAGGCACAATTAGGACAACTTGCTTTAAATCTGAATACTCGACTACCAGACACATTACCTAGTGACACGAAAAATCCCAGTCCGAGGGGGAAAGAACACTGCAAGGCTATCGCGCTTAGGAGTGGTAAACAAACTGGTGAGCCAACTACAGACTCTACTATCGCGCATTAAGATACTGGTGAAATGATCCCTAGTGGGAAGGTTGAATCTGAAGAGCTTGTAGATGTATCAGACAAAGAAATTCCAAAAATTGTCACTCATATGCCTAATGTCCAACCTTTGAAACTGTCGACACAAATAAAGGTGTTGGTGCAATCAGATGTATCTCCACCCTTACCCTTTCCATAAAGATCCAGGGAGAATGAGAAGCACAAGCAGTACCAACAGTTCTTGTACACACTAAAGCAACTTCAAGTCAATATTACTTTAGTAGACGCTCTTATGCAAATTCTGAATTATGGGAAATTTATGAAGGAACTCTTATCAAAATAGAAGAAGTTCAGAGATATGGAAACTATTGCACTTACAGAGGGCTGTAGTGCTATTTTAACAAATAAGTTGCCCCCAAAATGAAAGATCCTAGGAGCTTTACTATCTCATATTCAATTGGCAACCATTATTTGGGTAAGGCTTTATGCAACTTAGGAGCTAGAACCAACCTAATACCACTATCTACTTTTAAAAAGTTGGGAATTGGTCACATGAAACCTACTGCAGTGACATTGCAACTAGTTGATCAATTTTTGACTCAACCTGAAGGACAAATCAAAGATATCTTAGTTCGTGTGGATAAATTTATTTTTTAGCTGATTTTATCATACTTGATTGCGAGGCAGACAAGGAGGTTCCCATAATCTTGGGACAACCATTTTTAGCCACCGGACAAACTCTTATTGATGTTTACAAAGGTGAACTAACCATGCGTCTTCATGATGAGCACGTTACCTTCAGTGTTTTCGACTCTATTCAATGTAAGGATAAAGAAGAATTCCATACTGTCGATATGCTAGATGACCTAATTGCAGAAGAATTCAATGACCAAACCACAATACTTTCTGAGGAGTTTGCAGTGACATCTGATGATGAATTCTTAGATAATTATGACGGCAAGGTTGACGCTAATAATATTGAACTCAAGCATGGATGACAGATTGAATCCTTAGACTTAGACAACAGAACAGCTTCAATTTTCAAGCCATCTATCAGCAAAGCTTCTACTTTGGAATTGAAACCATTACCTACTCATCTTAAATACGTCTTTCTTGGTGATAACAATACTCTCCTAGTTATTGTCTCTGCAACACTGGATGTAACTCAAGAAGAGAAATTGGTCCATATTCTTAAGTAACATAAACGAGCTATTGCTTGGAGTATTGCTAATATCCGAGGCATTAGTCCATCTTTTTGCATACACAAGATCAAGTTGCAAGATGAAGGCAAACAATCAATTGAGCAACAAAGAAGATTAAACTTGAAGATGAAGGAAATTGTTAAGAAAGAAATTATAAAGTGGCTTGATGCTGGAATTATCTACCCTATTTCTGATAGCAATTGGGTAAATCCAGTGTAATGCGTTTCTAAAATGAGTGACATCACATTGGTTAGAAACGATAAAGACGAATTAGTTCCTACACGCATTCCTACGGGATGACGAGTTTGTAGGGATTATCACAAACTTAATGCTGCCACAAGGAAGGACCACTTCCCACTTCCTTTCATTGACCAAATGTTGGACATGCTTGCTGGAAGAGCCTATTACTACTTCTTAGACGACTATTCTGAGTACAATCAAATGCTATTGCACCAGAGGATTAGGAGAAAACAACTTTCATCTGTCCCTTTGGTACTTTTGCTTTTCACTGTATGCCTTTTGGTCTTTGCAACGCACCGCCACATTCTAAAGGTGCATGATGGAAATATTCTCATATATGATTGAAGATTCTTTAGAGGTTTTTATGGATGATTTCTCAGTTTATGGGAATGATTTTGATCATTGCGCTGACAATTTGGATTAAGTATTGTAGCGATGTGAAGACACAACCTTGTTCTAAATTGGGAAAAATGTCATTTCATGGCAACTGAAGGCATTGTGTTAGGCCATAGCACCTTTACTTAAGGCATTGAAATAGACAAAGCTTAAGTAGAAATCATTAAGAAATTACCTCTATCGACAAATGTGAAAGGTATTCGTAGTTTTCTTGGGCATGCGGGGTTTTATCAATGATTTATTAGAGATTTCTCAAAAATTTCAAAGCCCTTATGCTCATTGCTGGAACAGAATAAAAAAAATTCATCTTTGATGCTGCATGTCTGGAGGCATTCATTTAATTAAAGGCGCAGTTAGTAAATGCACCCACTATCGTTGCACCATATTGGTATCAACCTTTTAAAGTTATGTACGATGCAAGCGACTTTGTTGTGGATGCTTTTCTAGGATAATGCAAGGGAAAAATATTTCACGCCATCTATTATGCTAGCAAAACTCTAACAGAGGCTCAAATCAACTATACCACTATAGAGAAAGAATTTTTGGCCGTAGTCTTTATTTTCAACAAGTTTCGCTCTTATCTTGTTGGTGCAAAGGTAACCGTATTTACTGATCACTTGGCATTGAGATATCTTTATGCGAAGAAGGATGCAAAACCAAGTTTGGGGATGTGATAATACTAGAAAGAACATATGTTTTCTCCTTACTTATTGGTTAATTTGTCCCCATTTAGTTATCTTTAGCACATATCTTAGCATTTTCAGTTTAGTAATTTACATTTTACAATTCAATGGATCTTAGCTAAGTTATCCTTAATTTTGTCATGTTTTGGTATTGATATCGCTGCGTGAGTATTTTCAGATTACGCCCAGAATTGTCGTCGCACCTGACAACTGTCCAGATAGAAACAAAAATGCATGAGCTATCTAGTCTAGTACAACTAACTTGTACATCCAAAGGTAGAATAATTCTAATGAAAAGGACACCTGGGCTATTTGGGAAAAAGATTCACATAAAAAGAAAAAAAAGGCTTTTTGGGAGGAGGGGGCTTTTGGATTATCATCTTCTTCAACCTATCCTTTGAAGCTTTTTGGCTATGGCGACTTAAGTCTCCTAAGGGTGAACCGACGCGAAAGAGATGCAAACCACCTCTTAACGAAGAGCCCTGAGTGTGGCACAAGAGGGAATAGAGAGATTCAAGTTGAGTTGTCTAGGAATAGTATTCTCCACTTGTTTCTTTTATATTTCTTTTCTAACGAAGTTGATTACTTTCTATTTCATGTTTGTACGGAAGTACACATAATTTTTGGGTTAAATGTTATTTTATTCAATCTTTCTTCTATTGTTTAATCTTTGGGTTTGAATTTTTTTAGCATGGAAGTATTATTGCGGTCACTGACACTGGAAAGTGTAGTGACAATTCAAACTAACAAGCATGACAACGAAAGTTGTTTAAGGACTAGAGGAATTTAATCCACTTGTTATTAATAGTGTTAAATTTCCATCATTGAAAGGCAGGGTTAATATGTGTGTTTAAGTCTTAGATTAAATATAGAAGTTAAGCTTGGTAAGATATTCATTGCAGTTTAATGCATCGACAATCACCTATCCTTTTTACCTTGTGAGCACTTAGCATTCTGTTGAATATTCACATTGAGGATCCCGGTTTATCATTATCATATCTTATCTTGTTGTTTGCAAGTTATTGCTTCGACACCTACTCTCACAATTTATCTTGTTTCTATCGATTTGTTGCATTGAATTGATAGACAAAAGAAAACCATCCTCGTGGGATCGATATCTGACAAACTCATATATGTCTACTATATTTTCATCTACAGTGTACCCTTGCACATTATTACTGTGACATTAAACAGCTGATCAACAGTCACTACTCCTGTCAGTGGGAATCAGCCAAGGGAACTGCAGGTACTGAAGGAAGAGTTTGAAGTTCCTTTCAAATACAAAAGGTCTACCACAAAGGAGACTGCAAGATCACAGAATCCCTTTGAAGGATGAAGGCTCGGTGGTAAAAATCGAGCCTTGTAAATACCCCATGATACAAAAGAATGAGCTAGAAAGATTAACCAAAAAATTGTTTCAAGATGGGGTTATAAGGGACAACGCAGTCTATTTGCTTATTCAGTGGTGATGGTGAAGAAAAAAGATGATTAATGGAGGCTTTGCGTGGATTATAGGCAACTTAACCAAATGAAAGTGAAGGGCAGGTTCCTTATTCCCTTAATTGAAGAACTCCTTGATGAGTTTAGTCAGGCTAGAGTCTTTTTTACATTGGACTTGAGATATGGATATCGCCAGATCAGAATGCATGAGCCTGATATTCCAAAGACGGCTCAAAACACATAAGGGTCACTATTAATTTTTAATGATGCACTTTGGACTCACTAATGCACCTTTTACATTCCAAAGGCTGATGAATTTGATTTTCAAGCCTCTACTAAGAAAAATAGTTCTAGTTTTCTTTGATGATATCTTGGTGTATTCTACATCATGGATGGACCATTTGATGCATCTTAGGAAAGTTTTCTCACTACTAAGGCAACATAAGTTATTTGTCAAATATAGTAAATGTTGCTTTGGCACTGATAGGGTTGAATATTTGGGACACATCATCTTTAAGTGAACGGTTTCCATGGATCAATCCAAGGTAGAGTACATAATGAGCTGGCCATTTCCTGATTCATTTAAGGCTCTTAGAGGATTGCTAGGCTTATCAGGGTATTACAGGAGGTTTATCAAGCATTATGGCATTCTAGCCAGACCTTTGATTAGCCTACTCAAAAAAAGTGCTTGGCTTGTTGCTTCATTCTGTCCAAGCCACTGCTGCTTTTGAACAACTAAAAAAGCCCTGTGCCCAGCTCCTGTGTTGGTCCTTCCAAATTTTCAGTTGGAATTCTACGTGAACACTGAGGCTTTGCTTGGGTGTAAGGCACCAGGCCTTATCCATATATGAAAAGGAAATGTTGGTTGTTTTATTGGCTGTGAAAAAGTGGCACTCTTATTTAGTGAGGAGGCATTTTAAGATCAGAATTGATCACTAGAGTCTCAGGTTTTTCGCCGATCAGGTGGCTGTGACTCCCTTTCAACAAAAATGGGTTGCAAAGATGATGGATATGATTACGAGGTCATTTACAGGAAAGGGTCTGAGAATGCTACAGCTAATGCTTTATCTAGAGAGCAAACCTTGAAGACTGGTCAGTTACTGCAGCTCACATATAGCATCATTACCTCTCATATTCTGTCAAGGGTCCAAGACTCCTACCAAGAAGATCTAACAATATAGAATTTATGTTTGAAGGTTAAACAGCAAAACAACAAACAACCACAGTATCATTGGGATGGTAGGTTCCTTAAGAGAAAAGGGAAGATTATGGTAGGAGTTGTAAATAGTTTAAGAAATGAATTGTTCCAGCTCTATCACGCAAGTGTAATGGGGGGACACTCAGGGGTTTAAGCCACTAAAAAGAGAATGAGTAGCCCACTATACTAGAAGGGTCTGTCCAATGATGTCAAGAATTGGATAAAGGAGTGTTCTATCTGTCAAGCATACAAAACAAAAACTGTTGCCACACCAAGACTATTGTAGCCTTTGCCTATACCTGAAAGAGATTGGTCATCGATCTCCATATTGGATCACTGGTACACCACATGACGCATCACCGGTACACCTTATGGCACAATAAAAAATTAAGTCTAGCGATCACATCCGGGAATCCATTTGTAAGGAACGAATCAATGTGAAAAGGATATGAATAATTACCTTTAATCATTTAAAAAATCAAAGAAACAGATTACACAATTGTATGTCGATTCCAAGCCACTATGAAACATTTCGGCCTCTACGTAATGCACCTGATGTGACAACGAACAATAAGCACTCTCTAAAAAGTTTTTAGAGAGAGAAAAATCTCTTGACGGTTGCTAGACCTCACATACACCTTATTTCGGGTATATAAGGGTTTTTAAGAAAACCCTATATTTCCTAATTCGGGAACAATTGATATTTTTTATATAAATCAAATCATAATAATTAACCGAATACAATAATTATAATTACCATAATTATAATAATGTTTGACAAAAAATTACAATTACAGTAATTAAAATAATATTCGATCCTAAATTATAATTACAATAATTATAACAAAGATTTCGATAAATTAGTTTAGTTAAATTTTATACGAATCAAATTCATATATTAATTTAACTACATTTTTCATTATATGTACAACATACTTGTACATATAATTGCTCGATATTTAATCGCTCAATTAAATTAATTCTATAATTAATTTAATTCATGTGGCAACTAAACACAATACCAACTATATTTGGATTTCGTTCGTTTCAACCATAGGGTATGACCCTATAGGTTCTTGTAACGTTAGCAGTAATACTAGAATAATTCTAATATTACAAAAAATGAGTGGCATCTAGCAATGCATCATTGCTACCTAAGTTACAATAAGTCATGATTAGACATAACCTCTTTGTGATTAACCCTTAATGTATTAAATCCTTTTGTCCTTTATAACTAGAATGGACACAAGTCATGGAATAGTCACACTTGCATAGTCCATCTAATGTTTCTTAATATCCTGAATAGACTATGAAAAACAAATAAGTGTGGTATCTCATATCAACTTATTCGAGCATGGCCATGCATTTCTAGTCTCACTCAATCAAATGGCCTAGGATATTGCTTTCATTATGTAAGAGGGACAAATTCTATATTTATCAACCATATCCCCCTACATAGATTGTGGTATATTCAGCATCAGCCTTTATAGAATAACCAGTTACGGTGGATGTTTGACTGTATCAAAATATATAATTCACAATGTTGGGATAATGATGATCTCAAGTCTGAGGATTGTATACATAGTAATCACTATGTGTAATGTTGTGACTATTACATAATAATCCAAGAAACATACTTATAGTTGGTCAATCCAATATGTTGTTCTCTAACACACATACTCATGTATTGATTTTGACATCTCATGTCAATAACAACACTTTGTCATCAACCAAGTACATGTTAGTCTTAATGCATTATTGTTGTCCAAGCTTACAACAATACTCGACTAAGGACCTTTTTAGAATAATCATATTATTTTCAGGACATTATTATAAAATAGTCTATTTATATACATAGAAAATAAATTTAAATAATAATGGCTATGCTTTATATTAATAAACGAGGTAAAATAAGTATGTTATTACAATCATCTCATGATTGGTCTTTGGGCATATTCTAACACTCCATGGATTTCATAGAGGGACTTTCAAGATCGGGTGGAAATAAATGTCATATTGGTGGTAGTAGATAGATTAACCAAATATGGATATTTTGTTACTCTATCACACCCTTTTTCAGTTATCACCATAGCTCAGCTATTTATAGACCATGTTTTTAAGTTTCATGAACTGCCATACACTATTGTTTCTAACAGGGACAAGGTATTCATTAGTACCATATGGCAGGAATTGTTCAAAAGAGTTGGCACCAAACTCCATTTTTCTATTGCATATCACTTAGAGGTAGATGGTCAGACAGAAGTCTTGAACATATGTCTTGAAAGCTACCTTAGATGCATGTTAGGAGAAAAGCCACAAGATTGGCAAGTTGGCTTCCACTTGCTGAATGGTGGCATAACTCAACATATCACATTGCCATACGCACAACACGCTATGAAGCACTATATGGACAGACACCTCCGAATCACCTGCCCTACTGGGCTGAATTGTTAATGGTAGCCATGGTTGACAAAAGCCAGCAATATAGAGAATCTGCCATCAAATTACTCAAATTTCACCTGAAGAAGGCTTAGGACAGAATGAAGCAACAAGCTAACAAACATCGATTAGACAGGCACTTTGAAGTTAAAAATTGGGTCTACTTAAAGCTTCAACCCTATAGACAGCATTTGGTAAGAAAGGTAATGAATAAGAAACTTGCTCCAAGGTTCTTTGGACCTTTCAAAGTAGAACATAAAATTGGAAAGGTAGCCTACAAACTGCAGCTACCTCAAGGTTCTCGATTCCACCAAACATTTCATGTTTCTCAGCTCAAGAAGCATGTGGGAACTGCTCTTGTGCAATCTTCCATCCCTGTTATCGATGCTCAAGGATCTTGGGCCAAGTAACCAATTCAAATCATAGATAGAAGGATGGTTAGATGAGGAAATACAATAGAAACAGAGGTGTTGATTGAATGGGCAAACTCATTCCCAAAGGATGCCACATGGAAACTACTTCAGTAGGTTAAGGACAACTATCCTCATATAGATCCTAGAGGAAAAAGATCTTCTCAAGGGGGAATACTGTAATAGTCCAAGACATCTGGTGGGCCAATGTAGTGGGTCAATCACTTATTGGGCTGCATTAGAAGGTTAATTGAAACGGCGCGCTGAAGGGAGATGTTGAAATGTGGGAGGGAATTTCATTTTGGCTATTTCTGTTAATATAACTGCTTAGACATTTGTCAAGCTATTTCCTTATTTTTCTATTTCTTTTATATTTTGGCCATTTTATCCTTTAAATCCAATGTAATGGTCTTTGCATCATTCTTATGAAATATACTGGAATTAAAGTTCTCTCCTTTTCCTCTAATTATTCTCCATCAAACTGCTTTTTTTTCTCTCTTTCGATCATGTTCTTAACAATATTTCATTTGAATACTGACGAATATTGCATGCCAATTTAGTGATCAGATTTGAGATTCTAAATAGCTAATAAATATAAATAGGAGAAGTTTGACAGATATCGGTCCACAAATAAGGATGAAGTTGAGATAAGGAGAAGAAACTTTTAGAAAGGAAAGATAAAAGACATTCACCCAGTTCTAATTAAATTAGTATTAAATATTTAGTCTTAAAAAGGGTGAAATGTTGGGGCAAAATACCATTAAAAGCTCTTTTTTAAAAATTTACCGAAATGAGCCCGATATTTTATTATTTATCGGAATGGGCCCTTTTCCTCGAAAACGCGTCCACGTCAACGCGATGTCAGGGAACGTGTCAGCAAAATGCGTCTCTGAGGGCCCGTTTTGCCTACGTGGCAACAAAGCGCGCTTACGTGGACGTGTTTTGTTGCCACGTAGGCAAAGCGCGCCCTCAGGGACGCGTTTTGCTGCCACGTAGCGCGCCTCTGGGGACGCGTTTTCCCTGCGCGTGAGCACTGTAATGGTCATTTTTTTGACTGTTGCCCCCACCAACGGTAAAAAAAAACCTATAAAATCCCCCACACTTTTATTTTTTTTCACAAACTAATCCTCTCTCAATTATTTTCTCAATTTTCTCTCAATTTGCTCTCAATTCCCTTCCAAATTTCTCTCAAATCCACATTTAATTTCAATTTACTCTCAATTTCCTCTTAAATTTCTCTTAAATTCTTATTTTTAATTATTTTTAAAAAAATTAATTTTTAAAAATTTTTTTAAATCGTAAAAATTTGTACGAATTTAGCAATGGCCGGAGAATTGATTCTTCTTGATAACCAGTACATATCCGTCGAACAAATGAAAATGGTAAGTATTAAATTTATTTTTTAAATATTATTTAAGATTTTTTTTATTTATGCATTTTTAGATAATTATTAATTTGTTATTTGTTATAAAAGTCTGTAGATCGGATATTGAAATGCTATATCCAGAATATGCATAGTCCTCCATCACCGTTGGTAGAGAATTACCTGCGGGAAGTGGGTTTTTGGCACGTGGCGACGGTAGGCCGGGGATGCAAGTTGGACCTGAAACTTATCAGTGCGTTGATCGAGAGGTGGAGACCCGAGATGCACATATTCTATTTTCCATGTGGAGAGTGCACTATTACTTTGGAAGATGTCAATCTGCAATTGGGATTGCCGGTGGACGGGTACCCAGTCACCGGGTCTGTTCAATCTGGCGATTGGGGAGCGGTGTGCTACGAGCTTTTGGGCGCTATTTCAGAGAAAATTAACGGAGGTCAGATTGAGATGGGCTGGTTACGAGACACATTCCCGGATCCGGATGATGATTCAACTGAAGTAGAAAGAATTCGATATGCTCGGGCATACATTCTTCAGATAATTGGAGGTTATCTGATGCCGGACTTGTCACGGAACCTTGTACATCTAAGATGGCTGCTGAAACTCGTTGATTTTAGAGCAGCTGGTGAATTGAGTTGGGGGTCTGCCGTCTTGGCAACATTATATTGGGAGATGTGCGGGGCGACGCCACCGAGTAAAGGGAAAATCGGAGGTTCCCTGTCACTACTGCAGTCATGGGCACGGTTTCGCTTTTCATTTCTACGTCTTCGAGTGGACCACCCATATACATTCCCACTCATAACGAGGTAAATTTTATATTAGATTTTTTACAATTATTATGTAGATTTTTAAAAATAATAGTTTGCTAAAAATTTGTTTAATTAGGTGTAACCATCCGACAAGTTATGCTCGATTACCTACCTCTCTTGAAGATATACGGGTTCTATTAGACCAACAGTCGGAAGCACATGTAAGTATTAAATAAAATTGATATTTCCATCATGAGCTAGTCGATTGGTATTTAGTATTTAGTATTTAGTATTATGTATATAACTAATATTTCTATCATGTTCATATAGTTTCAATAGACACCATACGAGGATCCGACAATTCGAGAAGTAATTCCAGATGAGTTCTTCCAAAATGCAAACGCTTGGCACGCGAAAGTCGCGTTGATCAGCTATGCGGCCGTGGAGATGCACCAGTCAGACAGAGTGTTACGGCAATTTGGATGTAGACAACCGATTCCTGTGGCACCTGAGGTGTTTGATGATCACCACAAAATCGACCTACAGCAATTGCATACGGATTGGCCGAGATTTTGGTCCTACTACATCCAAATGTGGGAAGATCGGTATGATTATATACCTACTCGGGAACCGATCATCGTTCCGGAGTTAGCGTGCGTGCCGAAATACATGCAATGGTTTAGGATCCACGACAAGCCGTATTTACTGTAGGTAGAGGAGAGGCAGCGGCAATTACGTGTCCAAAGGGAACGACGTGGGCCTTTAAATCAAAGACGAAAGGACGACGACGTAGGCCCATCAACAAGGCCCAGACATTCACCCGGCCCATCATCAGCGGCCATTCAATCACCAGGCCCAGTGAGAGCACCGACACAGTCACTCGACCCAACAGTTCAACCAACGATACCCACGGCACAGCCTTTTCAAATGATGCCAGGTGCGTATCCTAACCCTTTTATGTATCCTAACCCTTATATGTTTCCTTTTTCGAGTCCTATGGTAGGTCAAAGCCAATGGCCCGGTTCATCTCCATTTTCTGTTACGCCGAGTGGACCGCCGATGTATAGGCCAGCGTCTCACGAGGGATCACAAGAGGGGCCGTCGGGGAGCTCTTCTTTTTACCAATCCTCATCACCGTATGGGTTTCAAACACCATCACCATTGGTGATGCAAACATCTCCAGATTCACTATTCTATCAAGGTGGCTCATCGTCCCAACACCGACAACCAGATGCCCTACCGGAGGAACCAAAATCCCCGCCGGAAGCTGGACAAAGGAAGAATCCAATAGCGAATCAGTAATTACCGCCATGTGGCAATGAATCATTTGATACGGATATTGATTTGTATTTTAATATATTTGTACAAACATTTTGAATATTTTAATATTATTTGATGTAATAAAATAGAAATTTATTTGAGTTATTACTTAAAAACCCTAAACTAATTTATTAAAAATTAAAAATTAAAAATTTATAATTAAATTTATAATTTAATTGACAAACCCTAACAAAAACCCTAAACCCACCGGAAGCATTTTTTTATACTATTTACTCAGAAACGTCAACTCGAAATTATTTTTCCAGGACCTACTGTAGCAAAAGCGCGTCCATGAGGGCGCGATTTCAGAAATTCTTCTAATAAAGCATCCTGCTTGAAGCGTTTTTTTTATACTATTTGCTCAGAAACGTCAACTCGAAATTATTTTTCCAAGACCTACTGTAGCAAAAGCGCGTCCACGTGGGCGCGACTTCAGAAATTCTTCTGATAAAGCATCCTGCTTTGATTTTATCTTAAAAACCCATAAACACGAAACCTAATCTAATTTTGAAAAATTTATAATTAATTTAATTAAGAAGCCCTAAACCCTAATCTCTTATTTGTTTAATTTTTTCTCCAAAACCCTAAAACCCAAAACCTAATATTGGAGAAATGGTAAAAACGCGTCCCCAGGGGCACGCAATGTGGCAGCAAAACGCGTCCATGTCAGCGCGCTTTGCCTACGTGGCAACAAAGCGTGTCCAAGCAAAGCACGCCATCAGGGACGCGTTTTGCTGACACGTCCCCTGACATCGCGCTGACGTGGACGCGTTTTAGGGGAAAATGATCCATTCCGATAAATAATAAAATACCAGGCCTATTTCGGTAAATTTAAAAAAAAAAGATTTTTTTAGTATTTTGCCCGAAATGTTGATCACATTATTCACTTTGGGCTAATTTCATGATCAACGCTTTTATGGTTGGTATATCTATGTTTAACTAATTTTCTTCTTTTTTTTTCATGCTTAATTATAATAATTAATTTAGTTTTTGTTTTATTATTAACTCTATGTTGATATTTTGTGTTATTTTTTATTTAATTTCGCTTATTAAGTTAATTCCTATTCTAATTTAAATTTAAATTTTAATATTAATTTTAACTATTCTACCTTTTCGGTTATTAATTTGTTAAATTTTTGGTGAAAAATTTGTTAATTTTAAAACTTAGTTTAAAGTTAAAAATTTCATAAAATTTTCAATTTAAATAGTATATTTTAATTTATCCTTAAAAATATAGTTTAAAGTTAAAAATTTTAAAAGTAAAACAGAATATAATGTTTATCATAAAGATAAATAATATTTAATTAAAATAAAGTTAAATAATATTTATCTTAATAAATTTGTATATATTAATTATCTTAATATTTATTTCATAATCATAGTTATTAAATGGTTACTTCTTCTATATTTAAAATGTAAGTTCATATATCTTATTTACCTTATTGTATTAAATTATGTTGAATATAAAATAATTTTAATAAATTTCAAATTTTATTTCAACTTTTTACTTTAAAAATTATGTAATTAACTTATCTTATTTAATAAATTTTAATATTTCACTTTTATCAAAATACTATACATATTACAAAAAATATTTAGCGGACTATTTTTATTTTTCAATAAGTTAAATTTATGCTTTTACATTATTTAAAATTTTATTTTGTACTAAAGTAAATTAGTCAAAACTTTATTTCTAAAATTAAAAAGTATTAGATACATTTTATTTCTAAAATTTAAAAATAAAAAGACTTAAAACTTTATTTCTAAAAATTATTAAAAATTATCGATTGAGTCTTAGCTTGATTGGCATGAGCATTGTTGCCAATGCAGGGGGTCAGGGGTTCGAATGCGCTAAAGCATATTATCCTCTTATTTATAGGTTGAGGAGGAGTTATGGGTAGTTCTAAGAATTGTCTTAAAAAAAGCAGATATTATTAGAACCTGTGATGAGATTATAAAAAAACTATAATTTTATTTCTATAATTTAAAAAGTATTAGATTTTTTTTGGTAAAGTAAAACAACATAAGTGAGACAAAAGGACATCCTAGTTTAATGCGGACAAATTAGAATCTGCCATAAGTAGCTCTCTAACCGAAGGCGGACGTACCTCCAATAGATGAAATCGCAATAACTTTGGATCTTCAATTTTACCCAAAAGATCTGCCACTGTATTCTATGCCCGAGGAATATGTCTGACATGAACCTCCCAATATCGAATAAGCATGTGATGTATCAGTCAAAGTTCCGTCAGCCTGCTATCCGCAGCACAACCAGCAAGAATAATCTCAATCAACAAAGCATTATCACGCTCCAATTCCTACTTTCAATATCCTTTGTTCCATGCTAAGTGAAGCCCTCCAAGCATCGCCCTTGCTTTAACCTGAAATGTTGTACCTTTTCCAATCGACATTGAAAAACCACATTGCCACAACCCATTAGCATATCTAACAACACCTCCAACAGAGACACAATCCCTTGAAGAGAACACAACACCATCAGTATTAAATTTAACATAACCCTCTTCGAGAGGCGACTAATGTGAACCTATTACCCCGGGGTGAGAATGAGAAGATTCAAAATGCATTGATAAAACACTTCGCGTCCAACTTGTGCCTATATCCACTATTTCTTGAACACAACTGTGGGCATTTGAAAAAAACAAACATATTCTGATTCTTCCATAGTAACCAACAAACAATGAGAAATAAAGAATGCCAAAGGATCCCATCGTTGATATAAAAATTAACATATTTTAAGTTCCACTACAACCAATCCTCTAAAAGTGAAGAAAAAAATGTACCAAGATCTGAATTGGCACTAATGTCAACCAAACAACCCTTGGAAAGGAGCAATCCCTCACCACATGGATACTATATTCAACTCCACATTCATATCTCGTGTAGCGGTTATCTATGGTCATATGCCTTCTCAAAAGTGTTAGATATATATTATATTTAAAAATGAAAAAAGTATTTAAAATTTTATTTCTGAAATTAAAAAGTAGTAAATATATATTATTTCTAAAATTAAAAATTAAAATATATTTAACACTTTATTTCTAAAATTAAGATTAAAATTATTTTATACTTTATTTTAAAACTAAAACTATTTAAACCTTTATTTCTAAGCTTAACTAAATCATATATATATATATATATTAAGATTTTGAATTTAACTATATAGTGGAAAAATATTTGGTACATAGTTAGTAGAGATTTTAGACTCCACAAGTATACTATATATGTATATATACATATTATATCAATTTTATCTTTCAAATTTTTATTCTCATAATTAAAGCATAAATTACACATATATATTATAAATATATTATATTTCAAAAACTTAAATATATATTTTATGATACATATATATTTCAATAATTTTAATTAATATGTCGTTATTTAAATAATGAAAAATTTATAAAATACAGATACAAAACTAATTTATAAATATAAGAAAATGATAATAATTTTGGAATTTTAATTGAACATGCTTCATGCGACCAATAAAATGACAGATTCCTAAATGGAAAATCTTCTTAATACGAAATTGGGTTGGGAATAGAAAGGAAAAGAGCCAACTAACAAAAAAGAGAAATGAATGTGCGATTTCCTAAGATCAAAACATTTATGGACAAATAATAATTCACATCATCAACGACAGCTAATTAATATTTGTGAAGCTAATGCAATTATTAAGATTTTGTGGAACTCCTTCACTAGCTTATTTATTTATTTTCATTTCCAGACAAGACCAGGCGATCCCCGTTTCATGTGCTCCTACTTCATCATGTCCATTAATTATATACATATATTTTACCTACTACACAAACATTTTATGTGCTTGGATTCGTTATTTAACCTTTCTTACATCTTTACTTATTTAAGAAATTATAAGCATTATATATTTTCTGTTAACTACAACTAGAACGCAGTACTGAAGTAGCTCTTCACAACATTATTACACAATATCTGCAACACCTCATTGTTTGTAGACCCTACACATCGCGGTGTTTTAAACTGGCTAAGGGCAGCTCCTAACCCTACGTAATGATTAAGAATCTTTTGGAAAGTTCCCCTTTGAACAACTCGGAGCTCAAGAGGACCAATGGCGTTGATCTTCCGGGAGCTAACATAGCCTGCATCGACAAAAGAACGATCCAAACAATTGCAGCATTCTTCCAGTACCTCTTCCCTTACTTCCCCACTGATTTCCCAGAAGATCACATAGTGACCAGGGTTGGTCGATAAGTCGACGTGACTAGAGAAATCGAGCACTTCCAGCTTTTCCTCGGTGTTTAACTTGGATGCTGCTTCGACCGCGAGCTGTAAATCTTTCTCAGTGTTTTTGTCGATGTTTATGGTCAGCATGAGGTTTCTTCTGCAGATAAATTTCAGCTCCGGGCTCAAGTTATGGAAGCCGGTAACCTTGACCACATCCCCTAGCCTATACCTGTATAAACCTGCCGATTAAAGTTGAAAGGGAAATCAAGAATCACACAATAATTAATATGCATGATTGTAGGCAGTTCTGTTTTACATGATCCTAAACCTTTTCCAGCACGGAACACAAAAACAACCAATGCAAAGGGTGTGTCTTGTCTTAATCAACTTGGTCAATTATGTCTGTGTTAAAGAATCTATTTAGGACAAAACAACAAATTTAATAGAGTCGGTTGTACGAAAATCAAAAACGTATTCAAAGGAGAAAGATTTGCCACACAAATTGTATGAAATGCAGGAAAAAGATTACCTGCAAAACTGGTGATAATAACCTCATATTCTTCACCAACCTTAACTTCAGTCAAACCTACTGGCTTGGCCTCCTCAACATTCTCTTTCAGAGGAATGAATTCAAAATATCCGATATCCGGGAGCACGACATAAGTAGCCAACTCAGGGGGTACATTTGGATTGACATTTGCCCCAATCCAACCCTCTGAAGAACCATAATCAGCACTTATAAGAGGCAAATCCCTTGCATAATGCCTCAGCTTTTTCAGATAAGGCTCCATGGAACCAGTCATGATCCCATAGATGTATTTCACATTAGGGAAAAGCTCCGGTATCAGTCCGTACCAGTTATTCAGTCCCAAGCATTTCTTGTGAATCAAATCAGCTAGTTCGGGATTTGGCTTCAGCAATTTGGCCATCGCTGATCGGACCGAAGGGAATGTGATCCGGCTTGTCAATACCCCTTCCCTTATGTCAGCACAAAGCTCTTCCCAAACTTGCTCGAACGTTCGAAATGCATGAACAATGCTATGGGAAAAGGTGGACGAAATGAACTGAATTTCTTCGCGGAAAATCAGCCCACACAAGAGATGGCAGTACAAGGATTGGTGGAAATCAGGACCAAATATCACTTCATCAGGGCTGCAACACTGTGACTGCATCGCTTTCATTGTGTTCTTGAACTGTGAATTGCGGAAGACATTGGTAGTCGCCGTTCCGGCAATCAAACCCCCTTTGGTTTTGCTTTGTTTGCTACTGTAAATGAGCTGCAAAGCCTTCCCATTCTCAATAGGAAATTCTCTGTATGACAATACTGAAACAGGTTAAGATCATCCAACCTGTACCATTTATTTCAATAATAACAGAAGTATATTCAACTCAATACTACCATACCTTGTTCTAAAAGCATATGAAGTACGGTAAATCTGCAAAGTAGTTTCCATTAATTCGTCATTGAAAGGCACAAATTTTGGCTTTCCTTGAGTAGTCCCAGAGCTGCGGTTTGCAAACAAAAAACCAGCTCTCAATTCTGAAAAATCAAATCATAAAAAACAATGATTAAAACTATATATACCTGAGAGAAATGGTGGTTATTGGTTTTCCAGTGAGAATCGGAGAGGAAGAACCATCGACAATTCGTTGAATATAAGGCTGCAAGTCATTGTGAGTGACGAGAGGAACACAAGCTTTGAAGCTTTCAGGGTCGGTTCTGCCATTGAGGCCCAGATTTTGCAGATATTCAGCACATCCATTTTCTTCTAAAATCTTCTTTAAAGTCTCCCTTTGAACATTCCCGGCATCTTTTGTCATCGATTCAAACTCTTCTATCAGTTTATCCACGTCCAGAAGTTCCATCTTTTCTATCATCGTTACTGAAACTCTACATATATTAAAACAAGAGCAGTATGATGGAAATATTTGGTGTTTCATTTCATTTCATTTCAGATTATGTTATCAATTTTCACCCAAGTCTTGTTGGACTCTTTAAATATTGGATTTTATGAGCAAATGCAACAAATCAAATCTAGTCTTCTAAGAACTAAGTCTTAGATGAAAAACCAATATTGAAACTTCACTTATCTTAAGATTTAAATTATATGCTAGCACGCTTGGCGGCTTTGGTAATATAATTAGACTATAAAATATAAATAGGTTGCTTTGAAAAGTATTTGTAACCAAACACTGGGATTTTCGCCATTAAAGGGTTTTCATTCAGTTTCAATGAATCTAAATTTTCATCCCTGAGAAGAAAGGAATTTAGAAGAATCTAGTACTAGAAGATGAACTTTGAAGTTTATGATCACCAAAAGTTAAAAAGATAATAATTGCAAATTTTCGAAGATATCTGCAGTTTTCCTGTAAGCTTTTCTCTCAATAAGATTTAAGATTTAAACCATTAGCTCTCGTTTTAGATGAATCCACTAAAAGTTATCTTTTCGTTTTGAACTCTCAATAAGCTGTTTTGGTGTTCATCGTCTAATTTCCTTGAAATTTATTCTAAATCATTCGGCCAAAACAGTCATACAGATTCGAAGTTTCCAATCAGAAATTACAACCAACTTACATAGATCCATGAAAAAGTAAACGCTAAAAGTCAGCAGTAGTAGTAGAAGAAGAAGAAGAAGAAGAAGAAGAAGAAGAAGGAGAATTGTATTTTTCATAAATTCCGTAATATGTTCATATTACGGGAAAAAATAGCTAAATAAGTGAATTGGAGACAATTTATTTCCAGAACAATTAAAACCTTGAATTGAATCCACTTCCCTCCATTACCTCACCCAAACTTTTAAAAAAATGAAAAATAAAACTCCAAAACTAAGTTTAATTCTTCAAAGATAAACATCCCCGCACGTTCATCAGCCTTCTAAACAACCAAAAGAACCCATTAAGCACTAATATACTAACCAAACATTATAGAAACCTCGAAACAAATCAAATAAAATAACAAACAGAACTCTAATTTCAGCATACCTCGAAAATCCGAATCTAGAAATCTCCCTTCTCTCAGCAGCTTTAGAGCATGAATTAAACAACTCTCAATTGAGGAAAAAAAAGGAGGAGCAGAAAGAGAGGTTCTAAAAGAAAAAAAGAAAAAAAAAAAAAAAACTCAAAAACACCGCGTTATCCTCACTGGAAAACAAAGAATTTTCTGTATGTACGGAGGGGTTGAAATTGGGTAGTTGAGTTGGTCAATGGATATTCGCGCTGGCCTTCATATATATCTATATCCGACCATATATAATATATAACCAATCTCCAAATGGAGTCTTTTCAGAGTAAATACGATCATAATTTTATTTTTGTTATTAATTTATACAGCGGAGAAGCTAAAAGCCTAAAACATGTTGTTGTTAGGGTAATAATAATGTAAATTTTTATTAAATTAAAGATTACATTTGATTGGCGTTAAAATGTTTTTAAGTAAAATGATTTACGGAAAATGTTTTACTTTTCTATAAAATGACTTCTTGGAAAATATTTTACGGTGTTTGATTGAATCATGTAAAATATTTTACATTGTTTGACGATTTCTGAAATATTTTAGGAAAAGTTGTTTTTACATATATTAATATATATTAATAAATTTTATATTTTAAATTGTTTTTACATATATTGCAATGATTTATTTATAATAATACTCAATAATAAGCTACAATATTGATCGTTATAAATTAAAAAAAATATTATCCACAATGAGTACTAGTAAGAATATTGAATAATTATAAATTGCTTCGAAACCATAATGAGTACTAGAAATAATATTATCCAAATACATAATTAGTAGTACACCACATAGTAACAACATTGTCCAAGTGCATAATATTACACCACATAAAAGTATCAATATCTTCAACCCTGAGAAAATTTTTGAAGCCAAATTTTTCTATGCTTCTTACTTTTAACTAAAAACATTTTGGCCTCTGATTCATGACTCCCTAGATAATCACACACGGAACACAAGAATTCATCATCAAATCCTTCTTCCTCCATCGACATCACTTGTTCGTAAAGTTGTGCTATATTGTCGGCAGTAAATTGTTTCAAAGCATTAGCAATTTCGCCAAGTTGCTCACCCACAATTTTAATTTGTTCATCAACGAGACTTTCTTGACCACTTTTTCTTTTACGTTTAGATGTGCGGATGAAGATACATTTGTTCTTACCTCTTGACCTCTTCATTGTCGCAGATCTCTGAGCATTGAATCTTCATTACCATCATCCAAATCTATGTCAAGAAATGTTCGCAAAACTCCCATTGCCATATCTTTGCCAACAACCACGACCATTTCATCATAATGATCAATGCTTTTATTCAAAAATGGTTCATACTTCTTGTGTGCCTGTTGGATATTATACACAATTAGAATAACAAGTAAAAAACAATTGAAATATACTTAACATATATATACATATATTACCATCATTGTTGCATCGTATGTCGCTCTATCACATGTGATCATTTTCATGTTATCATCCCATCCAAAACCACTTTCACCTCGAATTTTACATATAATCTGCCTTTGGTTTTTTTGTCCTCAAATGATTTTCCACGTGCTTCAGATCGCATTGGACTTGGAATCTAGAAGAAATGGCGTCGAACTCGATTAATAAAACTGATTTGAAAGTATTAGAAGGCTTATTTCCTTTTCGAGCCTCCTCTGCTAGAATTTCAAGGAAAACATGTTCCATCGGTTTTGTCCACAATTGCTTGGAGGTCCCTTCATGTTGCCCTTACCCATTCTACATTAAATAATTGTCATTGTCAATAATTTCAATATCCAACAAGCTTAAAACATAATAATCAATTCAATATCCAACAATGTTAAAACATAATCAATATCTAACAAATTCAAGACATATATCAAAATCCAACAATCTAAAATTTGACAATGTTATTATCCAACCAACATTTACAAAAAAAAAAAAACAACATCAGTCTAAAACATACATAACATAGAAATAATAACCCTAAGCCCTAAATCTACCTAATATTTCTAGCCATATAATCAGTCCACATAGTTTCTGCAATCTCATCTCTCTTAGCAGACCATTCTCTTGCTTCTTGTCTTTCTTCTCGCTCCGTGAGAGTTTGTATTATCGAATCGAACTCAGACTCCTCGTATAATCCTTGATTAAGTAAATCACTAGGATCAACTCCCATTATATGATTATGAATGATACAACAAGCCAAAACTATATCTACTTGAGTTTGAAAATTCCAAAATGGTTCAGCATCTAATACACGAAACCGTTTCTTCAAAATCCCAAAAACACGTTCAACAGTGATCCGTAATGATGAATGTCGAAGATTAAAGAGTTCCTTTGCATTTTCAGGCCCTTCAGCACCAAACTCTTTTAAATGATATCGGGCACCACGATATGGGGTAATACATCCAATTCGGATGCCATATCCAGCATCAGCAAGATAATATTTACCTACAATTTTACAATACGTAATTAATACTGATAAACTATGAGCTTACTGGAACTATTTGTGATAAATATTACCTTCTGGAATTCTTAATCCTCTTGGGCGTGAAAGTGCATCACTTAAAATACGAGAATCATGTGCACTACCTTCCCAACCAGCTAGAACATAGGCAAATTTCAAATCAAATGTAATGGCAGCCAATACATTTTGTGTCGTCCCCCTTTTCGCCATCTGAAATCTTCCTTGCATGCTAAGTGGAGCGGATGCACGAATATGAGTTCCATCTAATGCTCCAATACAATCTTTAAAATAAGGATAAAACCTTGGATTGTTTCTAATTTCACTAGGAGTTGACTCATCGTAATCTAATAACTAGTCTATACAATTTCAAAATAGCTCTCAATACAACCCTAAAGTAATGGTGAACTGTCGAATTGATCTATAATATCTAGATCCAATCACTCGAAACCTTACATTATGACCAATTATATGTAAAAATATAACTACTTGCTCCCTAATATCGATGATTTAGGCGATTGTAACAAATTATTCGTACTAAGAATATCACATAAATTAAAAAAGGCGATCGGTCTCATCCTTATTATATCAATGCAATCTTGGTCACCACTATATAAAATACTATTAATATAGTTTTCTCTTTCATAATCTCGATTCACACGAGGGCGAGAAGCAATTTCCTTCCTAGTTTCTAATTTTTAATCCAAAGAGCCCCAAAAGCTAAAAGCTGAAGCCACAACTCCAAGCAATTGCCATTTGATTTTGATTACGATCCATCTACACAAAATAATGCCACACAAATATATGATCACTACTACAAAAGATGCAAGATTTTCATAAGATCACATAAAGTTACCATGACTAAAAAGTGCATACATACATATCAAGCTAATTATAATTGCCCAATAATAATTTTTTAAAGTAGCACTTAAATATTGATCATAGTTAATACAATACTTCAATTGGTGCAAGAGTTTGTTATATATTATTAAGTTACCAATACATACATATATTGATCATGTATTTATAAAGAGTTTTAAATTATAATATGTTTCATGTATTTAAAGAGTTTTAAATATATTGATCATGTATTAAAGTTACCATGACTTAAAAATCTTTCATGTATTTGTTATATATTGATCATAGTTAATAATATGTTTTATAAAGTTACCATGACTTAAAATATATTGATCATGATTTTATAAAGTTACCATGACTTAAAATATATTGCCCAAAAGCTATAAATGTTGATGCCTCTTTTTTAAAAATATAAAAGAGTTTTAAATACTTCAATTGCTATCAAGTGTGTTTTCTTTTTTATTTCAATATAAACAAAAAAATTTGACAATGTTATAAAATTTTTATTTCTATTTTTATAATTTTTAAATTATAAATTGATTACTTTTATAAAAATAAATAATGTTTAAGTGCACTTGCTACAATTGCTATATATACAGTTAAAATTTCGGACATAATTAACAAAATATAAGTCTTATCATAAATATAACACTCATCAACGCCATTTCTCAACAAATTACGAAAAATGTAAATCAATAATAAACCATACCCAAACACATCCAACAACCATTTAATTCACTTATCATAAATCAAGCACACCACAAACCTCTTATGAAAATATCGACCAATGCCACCAACACGAGTACGAATGCTGAGGTAGAGGCTAGGACAGCAAGAACTATACAGCTGGAGGTCAAGCATACAAAGAAATTAGAACCGTTAGGAGCAATAAAAAATAGAAGCTAAGACAACATCAGTCTTGCCATCATCAATAAACATAATCAAAATCCAAATCAATAAACATACAAAAATTGGGTCATCTTCAACAGTTTATTTTAACACAATTACATCCAACTTGTATAAATTAAAGACAACATCACATGTTTTTATCTTTTCACTTCTATAATAATTAAATTTATATCGATATTAATTAAAAACTCCAACATTTCATCCATAATTCACGATATAATATTTAATCATCCTCAACAACTCTCATTACCATATTAACAATAATCAGAATTATGAGCTAAAAACATGTGAACTTCGCTCGTGTGAATGGAAGTAAAAGAAAATACTTATTCATAATTTATGATTAGTTTCTTTAAAAAGAATTAACTTATTTTTAAAGGCAATTATTATATAAAATATCCAAAAGCCGTAAGCGGTATCTACATATAATTCAAACCGATTTGTCAAAACATACTAACCCAATGGAGGAAAAATACATAAAAATGAAACTCTAATATATTTATAATTTAGTTTTTCAAAAACAACCTTTATTCATTTATTTTTCTTTAATTCCCACCTTTATTTCATGTTTCTTTAACCCAAATTCGATGTGTTTAATTTAGTTGATTATGCAGAGGAGAAGAGTTCAAAGAAGCACCAAATTTACTGACAAGGAATTCCGTGCTATGTTAGATGGTTTAGATGAAGAAGACGACTTAGAAGAAGATGGTCAAGCAACGAGAGAAGAAAAGGCGTTTATCTATGCATCAAGTTAAGGCTTTAGAGAAGAATTTCGATGTGGAAAACAAGTTAGAACCGAGAGAAAAGTGAAGTTAGTGAAGAATTGGGGTTCTGACCAAGGCAAGTGGCTATTTGGTTCCAAAACCGACGTGCTCGTTGGAAGACCAAGGTGTTGGAGAAAGATTATGCAATGCTTAAAGCTAATAGAGAGAAGGAACCTCTTTGGAAGTCTTTTTCCTAAATTGTTCATCCCCTGCTATAGATTAGCGAACAGGCGAACCACGAGCTTGCACTTGATCTAAAGCAATGATCCGAGCTATCCCATAGATCTGGAGTGAAAAGAAAGAGTAGAGAGAAAGAAAACCGAAGCTATCTCCTATAACAACGAAAGTTGGAGTAGCAGGATTCGCATATATACCAGTGTATGTGAGAGTTATTGAATTATTAACACCTATAAAATGATTTGGGTGATTTGGGTGATCCACGACTGCAGACAGGATCAAGTAGAGACCTATTCCATATGAGCTAGGTAGCCAATGAAATGAGCTACCCATTGAGAGAGCTTAAACCGATGTCCCTTGCCAGCCTGTAGCTAAGAGTAGCTTCTCTACCGCACCTCTAAAAGTGGGTATAACCTTACTAAAAGTCAGGGGCTTCACCAGCTATGATAACTTTTGTCCCGAAATACAATCTCAATTCCAATATTTCTTTCGAAGCTCACCTTCCGGACACTAGTAAGGAAAGGTCAGTTCAGCGCGTAAAGCAAACCGAACCAAAAGAAGAAGGAAAGGAGTGTATAATCATGTCGTGTAAGAGCACAAAGCAAACAAGAACAGTTCAAAACCAACAATGTAGCACAAACAATCCAACAAAAACAACCAATAACAGTTTAATTACACATGCAGTTCAAAAAACCAAATAAAACCATTTTCGACATTGAAACAGAAAATTTCCCATAGAAACAGAAACAGAAAATACAAACCCAGTATGTCTTACCTGAAATTTCCCATAAATCTGACGGAAATGGTGGTCGGAGAGAACGTATTGCGGGGGAAAATTAGTCGACAGATCTTGTGGGGGTTTGGAAATGGAAGGAAATGAAGGAATGAAGGTATTAGAAGCTGGAGAGAAAATGGAAAATGTCTTACCGAAATGAAGGGCGTAAGACATTTTCCCCAATTTTGTAATAGATTTTCCCGTGTCTTGGAATTGGTTTTACAAAAGTAAAATATTTTCCTGCTATCAAACACTGGAAAACATGTAAAACCAATTCCGGAATTGGTTTTCCCCTATCAAACATAGCCTAAAATTTTATCATTTTTAAGTGTCAAAATATAATTTTATTTTTACTAATTTAAAATTTTATATGGTCTAAATAGAATTTTTTTATTTTAAGGGGTCAAGCCCCTACTAGTGTCACGGGCCACAGTTTAAAGCCCGTGACCAGCGCACCAAATGCATCCAATGGAGGTCATTGCACAGATGGGGATCATTTGGCCCACAAGAAGGCCCGATTCAAAGAGATATTGGACAAGCTCACGATTGAAGCTTTGGTTGGCCTGATAGTGAAGAGATGGCAACTTAGGCTAATATGGTAACTAATCTTGAAGATAGAGGAATCATATCTTGTAAAGATTAGATTAGATTTGATATGGCATATCTTGTAAATCCCTAAAATTAAGGGATATGGTTAATCTCGTCCGTCGATGTAAATATATCTTGACTGTCGGTTTTGGGGAGCTCAACTATAAATAGAAACCTCCCGTCATTTGTACTCATTCCATTGTATTCGAATTCTTAAGAGTAATAGAGTTACGAGAGCATTTACTCAAACACCTTGTGTGCATTCTTTTACGTGGCTTTACATTGTTCTTTGGCTTAGCTTCTTTTGGCATAAATCGCTTCCGCTCTTCAATTGGTGCCTTGGAGGAGTTCTTAAGGAATCCTCATTTGAGTTAAGGCTGACTTAGGCGAGTTTGGAGCAAACGAATCGCCTCAGGTCGCACGGTTTGCGAGACGAAAGATCTAGCCCCGTGACAAGTGGTATCCGAGCCAAGGTTTGAACCAAGTAATATTCGAGTTGTTGGTTCAAAGGCACCGTTGGGATGTCAAAAGAAGAGTTCGAACAAAGGTGGGCGAGGAAGTCTTTGAAGGAGACATTATCGGCAGTAGAGGAACGTGTGGGAAAACTCGAGGGATCTATGGAGGATGTAAAGGAAGCACTCGATGGGGTCGAGGATCGCATAGCAAACTGGAAGGAGCAGTCCAGAGACTATGTAAAGATGTCTCTTGGTTCCACTATGGATAAGGTAAATGAGTTGTTTAATTCACACAGGGATAAGCTGTCGGATAGGAACGATGCTCTCGAGGCCATGATGATGGCTTTGAAGGAGGAAACAATGGCCACGACGAGGGCTCTGAGCACAAGAATAGAGGAGCTCGAGGGAGAGCTGGCCTTGTGTCGAGCAGCCATGGGGAAAGGAGTGGCAAATGCAGCACTCAGTAATGAGGATGTCCCGAAGCCGAAAGAGTTTGTGGGGACAAGGTCTGCATGTGAGGTGGACAATTTCTTGTGGAGGATGGAAAACTACTTCCGTGCCAAAGGCATCATGGAGGATGCGGTTAAGTTTAACACTGCTTCAATGTTTCTTACTGACATTGCGCTTTTATGGTGGCGAGGTAGGACCACAGATAAAAGGCATGGTGAGATTGGGACGTGGCAAGAGTTCCAATGCGAATTGAAGGGACAGTTTTACCCAGAGTTTGCCGAGGAAGAAGCTCGGGCAAAGTTACAAGGGATAATGCAACGGGGCACAGTGGGGGAGTATGTTCGAGAGTTCAAGGAACTCATGCTCCAAGTTTCAGATGTGACCGATCAAGAAGCATTGCTTGCTTTTCAAAAGGGATTGAAGCCGTGGGTCAGACAGAAGGTGGAACAAAGAGGTGTCCAAGAGCTGTCGGAAGCCATGACGGTAGTTGAGTCCGTGGGCAAGCTTGGTCTAGGGAAAGACAAGCTTGGGTCTTCCAAGTCCGAGGAAAGGGGCGTATGTGAAATGGATCACAAGGAAGACATTTTTGATGGCAATGGCAACGATGTCAATGGTGGTAATGGGAAACCACGAGTTGGGAAGAAGAAACCCAAGAGGAAAAGGGACAAGCTGAAATGCTTTCTTTGCGACGGTCCACACATGTTGAAGAAATGTCTGAGGAAATCCGCACTTAAGGAGAAGGCGGTGGGTAAGGCCTTTGTACTTGGTTCGAGCGCAAGGGGTGTCGAAGCCAAGGAGGCCGAAAGCGAGAAGAAGCCAGTGGAGTGCTTCTTGTGTCATGGTCCGCATAGGTTGCGGAAGTGTCCGAGAAAGTCTGTCATCGAGGGGAACGATGGAGCAGACAAGGAGCCCAAGAAGCTTGGTTCGAGCAAGGAAAAAGCCAAGCCAAGAGGGCAAGAGGAGCAAAAAGAAGCAAGTAAAGTGCTTCTTGTGCCGTGGTCCGCATGAGTTGCGGAACTGTCCAAAGCAAGCCGGAGTCAAAAGAAAGGCAACGTCTGAGCTTGGTGAGTCGTCGGAGGGGCTTCCACCCAAGGAAGAGGTGAGTTTGTCATCGAACTTAGTGGAAAAGGTTGCGATGAAAACAGTGAAGCTGGGACCAATGAGGCTCAAGTTGAGTGAAGCGTCAGAGTTGGCCGAGTCATCAACAAGGCTTCCACTTATGGGAGAGGTGGGTGGTGCATCAGACTTCAAGAAAAAGGAAGCGATGCATGTGGGACAGTTGACCAGAGTAAATGCAGTGAGTAGGACGGCTCGAGTTAAGAAGCGACGTAAGCCGAGGCAAGAGTCCCGAAGGAAGGGAAAGGCTAAGGCGTCGAGACGAGACCGAGGCGAATCAAGTCAGTGCCATTCGGAAGTCGCAATGAGGACGTTGCGAGAATGGGTGGGGAGAATGTCACGGGCATAGTTCAAAGCCCGTGACCAAAGACACCAAATGCATCCAATGGAGGTCTTGCAGATGGGGATCATTTGGCCCACAAGAACTGCCCGATTCAAAGAGATATTGGACAAGCCTGTCAGATTGAAGCCTGGTTGGCCCGATAGCGAAGAGATGGCAACTTAGGCTAATATGGTAACTAATCTTCAAAGATAGAAGGAATCATATCTTGTAAAGATTAGATTAGATTTGATATGGCATATCTTGTAAATCCTTAAAATTAAGGGATATGGTTAATCTCGTCCGTCGATGTAAATATATCTTGACCGTCGGTTTTGGGGGAGCTCAACTATAAATAGAGAGCCTCCCCCTCATTTGTACTCATTCCATTGTATTCTGAATTCTTAAGAGTAATAGAGTTCTGAGAGCATTTACTCAAACACCTTGTGTGCATTCTTTTCGTGGCTTTACATTGTTCTTTGGCTTAGCTTCTTTTGGCATAAATCGCTTCCGCTCTTCAATTGGTGCCTTGGAGGAGTTCTTAAGGAATCCTCATTTGAGTTAAGGCTGACTTAAGCGAGTTTGGAGCAAACGGATCGCCTAAGGCCGCACGGTTTGCGAGACGAAAGGTCTAGCCCCGTGACACTAGCCCCTAGCTACGCACTTGAATTTATGTCTATTTATATTTGAAGAGAATTTTATATAAGTTATAAGTAATTTTATACATTTTCGTATTTTTTATATACGAGTAATATTTTAACAATTTAACCATTAAATTTATCAATATATTTGTATTTACCATGCATATAAAATTTTGAATTAATATAATATTCAACTATTGAATTTTTTTACATAAATTAAATATTTAGAAATTTTGAATTTATGTTAAACTTTACATGTATAATCTACAAGAATAGATAATGAAATATTTTATCACAATGTTTAGAAGTACCCATAGCCATTTCCCAACCCATAAATAGGAGGATAATACACTTCAACGTACTCAATCTCACGTCCTCTTGCATTGACAACAATGCCCATACCTATTGAGTCTTATTAAATTGTTAAAATATTAATTATATAAAAAAATTATCTACCTTTAAGAATTAATATCAAACTTCAATTTTTTTGTTATTTTAGATTGATGTTTGAATTTATGTTAATATTTATCCTTTTGAAAAAATATTTTTCATTTATTTTTAATATTAACAATAAAATATCAATTTCAACTTTTAAGTCTAGAATATAAATAATTTATTTATTTTATTCATCTTCTTGATTTTCCTTCTTAAATACATTAAATATTTAAAAGCAAGGCACGATAAATTTTTTATTAAGCCTTTATATTAAAAAGTATAATGATAAATTTAACTCTTAATATTTATATTTTTATCAATTTGATCTTCAACCTTTTAAAAAGAGTTAAATTTGGCTATTGACCTTTCAAAAGAGTCAAATTATTATTTAATTAATGAAAATACCGACTAAAACATTATATTTTTAAACATAGGAACTTGCATTGCAATCCACGTGTACTTCATGCTATTTTCTATGAACATTTTATAGGTTTTTTTGGAAATTTGATTTTTTGTTATTTTTTGAATATTTTTATAATTTTAAAATTATTTATTGATGCGGATTGTAAGACAAATAGTGTAATGTCAGCATAAAACACGCATAGATTGTTACGCAGGTTGCCACACTATCATCATTAAAAGATTAATGTTTTAGTCAGTATTTTTGTTAAAGAAAAGCAAATTGACTCATTTTGAAAGAATGGTCAAACTTAGCTTAGAAAAAGGATAAAAGTCAAATTGGTAAAAAAATATAAACGTTAAAGGCCAAATTAACATTATGCCAAAAAAAAAAACAAATCAAATTCTTGTACTTTTTTATATTAAAGTCAAAAACTAATGTATGGTCACCGTTGTATATTCCACACATCTCCAAATCAATAAATTTGAAGAGTAATAAGTTAGCTAAAAGGTGGGTACTCTTAGGTCCTCTAATTCCCTCTTTCTTTCTCTTCTTCATGTGCAGGAGATCTGGTATTTTTAGTAATATTGATAATTATAAAGAGTGTTGAAGTTGTGATGTACAATGGCGCGACTATCTAAGGTGTCGGAGAATCTTTCGCCTGATTGACAAGACGTGTAACACCCTAGGATATATAGGGTTAGAATTAATAAAATCACCAAGAAATGAGCCTTAGTATTGAAGGTTAGGAGATTAGTAAATTGCCTAGAGAACCAAAGTTCTGTTGGAAAAAATCTGGTTTGAAAACGGTTGTCTTGCACAGCGAAAAATTAAAATTTTAAAAACCGGCCCGATTGTGATATTTATAGTGATAAACCTTAACCGAATTCGTACCTATGTTTTTGGATGAGTGAATCCTTTATGTTTTTCGGCTTTCTATCAAATTATCTTCTCCACTATTCTCGTACCACGAACTGTTTCGAGTGTGGGCTCGAACCAATTGAATCAAAATACAGAACTAGAAAAAGATTTCCTTTTAGGGTGAAAACCTAAATTCTTTATTCTTTAATAGAGACCGGTAAAATTGTTATCCTGAAAAATATGTTTATAAGTTGAGAATAAATTCTTTCTATTTCTCGGCAGAATAACAATCTCTCAAAAGTTCTGTTAATAGCTCTATCGGTGCTATCTAGTTATAAGAAAAGAAAGTAGAATCCTTGTAGAGTTGTAGAGATTTATTTTAAATAGAAATACAACATTCTACTTAGATTAGGAGAGGGCTGAACGACTCACCCTTGTATTTCTACTAGGGTTGCCGCCCCTTCATGTTATATGAGGGGTTATGGGCCTCTCTCACATCATATCTAATTACAAATACTTCCTGGACCTTTTTGACCCAATACTCTATAATGTGATCCAACCGGATTTAGTTTTTCTATTTTTCAAAATAAACTTTAATATTTACATATTAAATAATTTTCTCATCCCAATTTTACTCAAGTAAAATTTTGACGATTTTACCACTGGTAAAATTTCAAGAAAATTTGTTCAATATGTCACAACTCAACATGTTCACCATGATCGAATAATTTATTTTCATTTTTCGGGCTTCAAAACAGTCCAAAAGCCCCATTTTCATTTTCATTTCCATTTTTAGAAACCTACTTTTATTTCCAAATGATTACATTTCTCCATTCCAGAGAAAATCATAATCACTCTCGAATGTTTCATATTTCTCTTTTCCTATTCATTTCGTTCATTTTTATTCAAACAGACAATTCATTTCTAGTTTCAACGAGTTAGCGGATGGACCGATTGAACATATGTAGTTGAGGCTCAAATGATTTATAATTAAATTCTGGCTTTTCGCTTATTAATTATAAATGCATTTAGTCACGAAGTCATTCCACTATAGTATCGTGATTGAGTTCTCCTCAACAACATACCATTACTAAAGCAACTACTCAATGCTCGTTCAATTTATTCAAACACGCAATTCATTTCTGGTTTCAACGAGTTAGCGGAGGGACCGATTGGACATATGTAGTTGAGGCTCAAATGATTTATATTTAAGTTTTGGCTTTTCGTTTATTAATTATAAACTCATTTAGTCACGAAGTCAGTCCACTATAGTATCGTGATTGAGTTCTCCTTAACGACATACCATTATGAAAGCAACTACTTAATGCTCGTCCAATGACCTTGTCATTAGTGTGTTGCCCTCATAGGATAACCTTGATCTCTATTTGGGTGTTTTGGTACAAATTGGACTCATTGTCCGCAGTCTCAGCAAAGTAGCCCGTAAGAGTGATCATATGAGCTTTGACCAGAGTGTCGGGCTTTTGCTGGGCATTCATTAAGCTAGTTATAGCAGACTGTCGAGCCAAGGTAGCTTGGCCTCCGAACATGTCTTCTAGCTTATCTAGAATCGCTGTAGTAGTCGTACAGCTCTCTAGTTGCTTATATAGAGTGCTGGTCATGCTTTCTAGCATATAGCAACGAGCTATTTCATCACACTCTTCCCAGCATTTTCAAGCATCAGCTTCAACGCTCACTCACCTTAAATTTTCATCCTTATAGATAACCCACCAAGATAGGACACGGGCACGTCATCCGGAGGGTCTCAACACTGTCTATTTTAAATTTTCAATTACTTAAAAGCTTAGTCTTTTGATTTATTTTATTATTTGAGGTTTGGAATGTTTTATTTGAATTATGTATGGGGTTTAGGACTTAGGTTTGTTTTTATTCTGCATGACATTTTACCTGAATTCTTAATATATTAAACTTTGATTATTAAATAGTATGATGAACCCCAGTTTTATTAAATACTCAAATAAATGTCATCTTTTCGCTACTAGATAATAATTATAATGTTAAGAACAAGAAATGACTTTTAAACTAAGTTCTCTATTAAATTAAATAAGTGCTTTAAAACAACTATTTTCTAAATCTCTGATAATCCCACTAGGTCATCTCGGTGGCTGATGTAGTCTTTCTGATAGCAAGTTAATTTTATATGTTTAATATATCTAATTTTGGTCAATTTTTTAATAGAATGTTACCAAGCTTGTGATTTCTTGCTTAAATTTTATTAGGGACGCAATTGGAGTGATGAAGTTCAAAAACAAGCAAAATCGAGCTAAATTAGAACCAAATAAGAAAGTTGGGGGCTGAATTGAAAATTGTAGAATTATTTTTGGGCCGATAAAAATATCAGACTTTTGACTTTGACAAATTTTATATTTAGAAAATTCTAATTTAGTGGATGGTTGTTACGCATGATTCTAGGCGTAAATCATGTGAAATTGGTTTTTTCAAAGGTGTATATAAAGACTTATAATTGTGGCATTAGAACACACTTGAATTTAAAAAGACAATTAGCACATTCATGCGTCAGTAGCATTTGAGCATTCTGCCATTTCTTTTCTCTTTATAAATGTTGGTGCAATTGCCCTTTTAGTCTATTCCCTTCTTCACCTATTATCTTTCATTAAAATCCACTCTTATATTTTAATCAAGTTTAGCTTTATGCCGGTTATCATTCTGATCAAGAATCGTAAGAATTGAACCTGCGCTAAAACCGTACAACATGATATTCATTTTCTCTTCGTAATATGGGATAGTTACAATCATCCCTTAAAGTTAATTCAATTTCAACTCAAAAAGCGCGCGTTGGGTTGGAGTTGCTTGACGTACAGTTGGGAAAATGAGTCGGTCATCTACTGCATTCGGGTTCCCGTGAACAAATTGGCGTGTCCAAGTGGGTAAAGGCCAGTTAGATTTCGTCAAGGAAAATAGTGATCGAATTTAAACTCCTGCGTAGTTGAGGCCGTTAATTCGAGTTGAGCTCTTCTAGATCGCAAGGCTGCTGATATCTTAAATTGAGGATGTGTATTACGTGGTTATATAGTTGGTAAGGGATGGTTTGCAGGGTATACCAGAATCAACTACACAAGGAAAAGTTGGCTATTAAAGTGTTCTTAATCACTATAACCAGCTATCATTTGGAAGGAAAAAATTCACTTTCAAGGATCAACTTGAGTTTGGAATATTCTGAGTCTAAGGTTAAGAATTTGTACATTTGATTATCTAATTTAATTTCAGATATTTAATTTTGCATTTATTATTCAATTATTATTTTGTTCTACTTATATTATTATCCTTGATCAACTAAAATCCCATTAATTTATTTTTAACTCAGCACGTTACAAGTCGTGGGCACGACAATTGCCATAACTTTAGAATCTGGTCATGCTAAAAATGATATTAGGTATCCCAATCCAAGTGGGATCAACCATGCTTCTTTATACTACTGTTTAGTTTAGTTAGAGCATAGGAAATTTTATATTTGGTGGCCTCGATAGCCATCACTCTTGAATTCGGGTCTAACGTCTAGGCCGGTTGAGGATGTTACATTTGGTGGTATCAGAGTCTAGGTTTTCTAAACTCAAATCGTAAAAAAATTAAAGTGAACTTGCATGCATGCATTAAAAGGATATTTTGGGGAAAACTATGCTACAAAATTCTTTTGGAAAATTGATTTTTTGTAGGATGTTAAATCCAAGACTTCGATGTCAGTCCTACTTTAATTACTATTAAAGCTTTAGTTAGACTGTGTACTTTAGACTATAAGTATTTAGAAGAAAAACTAATGTCGAACCTTTGAATGAAAACTGTAGATTCGCGAAACTATGAACACCCAAGGTAGGTGGTAGGGGTAGGCCTTGTAGGGCTATACCAGTATAACCTTCCATTGTTTAGGATGAGTACCCTGTATTTGAAGAGGAGTATGTTGAAAACTCCACTACCAATGGTGGCGGATGCTATGATAACGACGATGACGTCGTGACGCAAGGCGATGCTGAGGTTCTTACAAAGGGTTGTTGGAGCCCAAATTGACCGGGGAGCCACAAATCTATTGCGGAGAGACTCTGGTCAAATGAGGTAGAAACATTTAAGGGAATTACTAGTACGACTCCCATTGTGGTTGAGTATTAGTTTGAGTCGACAGAAAAGATTCTAGAGGACTTATACTGTACTCCAGAGGAGAAACTGAAAGGCACCGTGTCCTTACTTAGGGATGAGGCCTACTGTTGGTGGTAGTCCGTCGTTAGGGGCAAGCAAGTTGACTGTATTAACTGGGAATATTTTTAGGAGGCCTTCCAGAAGAAGTATGTGGGCACAAGGAATGTGGAAGCCCACAAGCTCAAGTTCATCGAGCTAAAGCAAGGAGATAAATCTGTGGCAGAATACGAGGCTGAATTCTTGAGGCTCAGCTGATATGTTCAGGGAGTGGTTGCCACAGAGTAGGAGTAATGTGTAAGGTTTGAAAATGGACTACGATTTGACCTAAAGATCCAGGTTGCTCTACACCAAGAATGGGTATTTGAAAACCTAGTAGAGAAAGCTAAGATCGTAGAGGAAATCAAGAAGGTGAATCGTGACCAACAGGAGAAGAGTAGGGCACCTTCCAATAAAGATTTTGGTCTCATTGGTTCAAACTCTCACCCTGTAAAACAAGCCAGAGAGGGTAGACCATATTAAGGGGTGACTGTGTCTAAAACCAGGTGATAAAACTAATAACTATGTAGATTATGGTAAGCACCACCTAAGCGAGGGCTGGAGGAAAATAGGTGATTGCTTTAAACGTGGGTCGAATGAGCATATGATAAGGGAATGCCCTTAACGAAACGAACAGACGAAAGCTTTGGCTCAAAATCAGACCCAAAATCAAATATCAGGCCAATTACCTCTGAAAGGTTGTGGGCAGAACCGGGCCGCAAATAATTTAGCTACTAGAACGAATCGAACTGAGGCTAGACAACCTACCTTAGTCTATATAGTTAAGGGTTGTGAAGAAAGGTATGTGTCAAATGTTATAGTAGGTATCTTTACCATTAATGTTACCCCATACTTTGCCTTAATCGATATAGGATGTACCCACTCTTATGTATCTTATAGCATGCCTAAGAAATTGGATGTTGGGGTAGAGGAGACCACTACTGAAGTAATTGTAGTAAGCCCCTTAAGACAATCTGTTGTTGTAAATAAAGTCTATAGGAGATATCCGTTGGAGGTTTAGATATTAGTGTTTCTGTAGACCTTATGGAGTTAGCTTTTGGGGAGTTTGATTTAATTTTACATATGGATTGGTTACTTCAACATCAAGTTAGCCTAGATTATACCTCTAAGAGGGTAACTTTGAAAACAACCGAGGGTAAGGAGATTGTTATGGTTAGGGAGCGTAGACACTACTTGTCTAATGTAATTTCAGCAATGGCCATCTAAAAGTTAGTTCGCAAAGGGTTTAAAGCATACCTAGCTTACGTGATGGATGAGAATGTTAATAGTACCTTATTAGATAACATCTGAATTGTTAGAGAGTTCCTAGATGTGTTTCCCGAAGAGTTGCTAAGAATACCCCCGGACTGTGAGGTAGAATTCGACATTGAATTATTGCAAGAACTGCTTCAGTGTCCATTGCTCCCTATTGTATGGCACCAAGAGAGTTGCAAGAACTAAAAATCCAACTTCAGGAGCTTTTGGATCACATGTTTATTAGGCCCAACACTTCTTCATGGGGAGCTTCGATTAAAAGAAAAATGGTTCCCTAAGATTATGTATAGATTACCAACAGCTGATCAGGTTGATTGCAAAAAATAAATCTCCTCTGCCTAGGATAGACGACCTATTTGATCAATATTGATGTGCAACTATGTTTTCCAAAATAGATCTAAGGTTAGGGTATTGCCAATTAAAGTGAATGAGATAGATGTATCCAAAATCACTTTTAGAACCCATCAAGGCTACTATGAGTTCCTCTTAATGCCATTCGACTTAACCAACGCTCTTGCCACTTTCATGGACCTAAAGAACTGAGTGTTCCAACCCTTCCTTGACCAATTCATGGTAGTATTTATAAATGATATCCTAGTTTACTCCAAAACCAAATATGAACATGATGAGCACTTTAGGAAGGTCTTACAAATTCTTTGAGAGAAAATTTTTTATGCTAAACTTAATAAATGTGATTTCTAGCTTAAGGAGGTTATGTTTCCGAGTAATGTAGTATCCGCAGAGGGTATTCAGGTACATCCAAAGAAGATAGCAGTGATCATTGAATGGAAACAACCTAAAAATGTTTCCAAAATTCGTAGTTTTCTAGGTTTGGTTGGGTATTATTATAGATTTTTTGAAGAGTTTTCCGTACTAGTCCCACCCCTAACTAAGCTGTTAAGGAAGGACATTCATTTTAAGTGGATAGAGGAGCAACAATATAGTTTTGAAATGCTTAAGGAAATTGAACCCAAGCTCCTATTTTAATTCAGCCCGAATCGAGGAAAGATTATGTGGTGTACAGTGATGCATCCTATAATGACCTTGGTTATGTGTTGATGTAAGGCGGTAAAATAGTAGCTTACGCGTCAATACAATTGAAGCAACATGAGTGCAACTACCCAACTCATGACTTAGAGTTGACTACAGTAGTTTTTGCACTAAAGATATGAATACACTACTTGTATGGGGAGAAATGTTACATTTATACTGATCATAAGAGCCTTAAATATCTTATCACCCAGAAAAAATTGAACCTTAGGCAACGGAGGTGGTTAGAATTGTTAAAAGACTATGATTGTGTGATTGATTACCACCCCGGGAAAGCTAATGTTGTAGCAGATACCTTAAGTCGAAAATAGATGACCGATTTAAGGGTAATGTTTGCTAGATTAAATTTAATGGATGATGGAGGTTTGCTAGCAAAATTGCAAGTAAAGCCCACCCTAGTCGATGAGATCAAAGTTAAACAACCCTTAGATATAACCCTATTACCTCGAATTAAGCGTGTGGAAGAAGGAAAAACCGAGGATTTTGGGTTTAATGATGATGGCATCTTGTGCTTTTTAGGAAGGTTTTGTGTGCCAAATGATAATGAGTTAAGAAAAACCATACTTCGAGAAGTGCATGCAAGCCCTTATGCCATGCATCCTGGAGGAAACAAAATGTATCAGGATGTGAAGGAGCTGTACTGGTAGTCAAGATTGAAACGAGATATAACAGAATTTGTGGCCAAATGTCTAACTTGCCAGCAAGTGAAAGCAGAACACCAATTTCCTTCAAGATTGCTGCAACCCATCAAAGTACCGCAATGGAAATGAAAACGAATAACAATGAACTTTGTTAGTGGGTTACCCTTAATACCCACTAAGAAAGATTCAATTTGGGTTATAGTAGAGCGATTAACTAAGTCAGCATATTTTTTACTTGTCCGCAAGGATTACTCATTATAGAAGCTGGCTAAATTATACATCTTGAAGATAGTGAGGTTACATAGGGTACCCATATAGATTATTTCAGATCAAGATCCTCGTTTTACATCTCGGTTCTGAAAGAAGTTGTAAAAGTCATTGGGAACCCACTTAGATATGTTAAGAGGCTATATCATCAAATTTTGAGACAGTTAGGAAGAACATTTACCCCTAGCTAAATTTTCCTACAATAATAGCTTCCAATTGAGCATCCAAATGACACTTTATGAGGCCTTGTATGGTCGCAAATGCTGAACTCCTTTGTGTTAGACCAAACTAGGTGAAAGAAAAGTTTTGAGTCCCGAGTTAGTGCAAGAATCTGAGGGGAGAATCAAATTGATTCAGGAAAGACTAAAAATGACTTTTTATAGATAGAAGTTTTATGCAAATTTAAAGAGAAAAGACATGGAGTACAGTGCTGATGATCAAGTCTTTTTGAGAGTATCCCCATGGCGGAAGGTGTTAAGGTTCAGTCGGAAGGGTAAGCTACGTCCACGATTGATATGACCATACCAAATCCTTGGGATAATCGGTCTAGTTGCTTATCAACTAAAATTACCTCTCGATCTGGATCGAATTCATGATGTTTTCCATATCTCCATGTTGAGATGTTACAGTTCAAATCCTTCCCACATTGTTCCAATCAAGACGATCAAGGTACGACCAGATTTGTCCTTTGAAGAAGAACATGTGCAAATCTTGGAACGTGATGTAAAAGTTTTGAGAAGGAAGCGAATACCTCTAGTTAATACCCTATGACAGAACCATGGAGTCGAGGAAGCCACATGGGAAGCAAAAGGCAAGTTTCGATAACAATATCCTCACCTATTCAAACCAAGTAAATTTTGAGGATGAAAATTCTTGAAGGAAGGGAAAATTGTAACACCACAGAATATATAAAGTTAGAATTAATAAAATCATCAAGAAATGAGTCTTAGTATCAATGGTTAGGAACTTAGTAAATTGCCTAGAGAATAAGGTTCAAGCCCCATTCTTTCTATTTTTTTCTTCTTCTTTTTTTCTACAACTGAAGGACCAAGTCCAACTAAGATACATATTAGTTTTGGTGGAAAAAGAACAAGCATGAGTAGCAGCCCAAATGGTAAGGCATCTATTTCCCTTTGTACCTAGGTTCTAGTCACGGCACTCTCCTCCCCCAACTCTATTTGGATGGCAATAGGGGCTAATTGCCCAGTTAGTCCCTCAAATTTAGAAAACCCAAACTATTTAATCCTACTTCTAAATCAAAATAGAACTTTAGCTTCTCTTTTCCAGTTGAATAAGGATTTTACTATCTTTTCCCCTATTTCTTTCCCTATTCTTTTGCATCTTCCCCTTTGTAATTATTTTCTTTTCATTGCTGCAAATTTTAATTCAGTCCCGAGTTTGAAATCAACCTTCGTTCAATCCGTTCCTCGTATCAGTTTATTATAACGACGTCAATTCCATCCCTAAGTTGCCAAGAATCAGTAAGTTCAATTGAAACCTGATAATTGATCCCAGATTTCTGGAACAACAGAAATGTGCAAGTGTACACAATCGCAACAAGTAATAAAGTGACAAGTAAATGTCGAGTTATCATACCCATAGGGACTATGAAAAGAATTATTTATGAATGCTATTTAAAACACTTTGGTGAAGAAAAATATTTTGTTTGAAGAGGGAGATTAAAAACTAAGATTTTAAACTAAGTGAACTAAATAAATAAATCTCAAATGCACGATTTCAAAATACGATTTTAATCAAGATGACATAATTGTGTTAGATTAATTACATTTCTTAACTTAGAATTATTAAACTCATGTTTATATTGTTACGAATAAGTTCACGGCAACTTGGTAATTTGCTAACTTATGAACATACTCACCTACCAAGATCCATTTATCTATTGACTATATCCCTATGTCAATTCAACCGATTAAACAAATCTTAATAGGCAAATATGTTATTGCATATACATACTTATTAAATCGAAATAATCTCTTGTCCATATCCCTATGTCAATTCAAGCAATTAACTCGATTTAAAAAGCACATAAAATACTATGTGAGGTAACAAAGTATCCTTACCTTGAAACAGTTTAATCATAATAATCTTGCAAGTTATGCAAGGCAAATGTATCGTCAAATACCATTGCTAATCTAACCCTCAGCTACCTTAGATGATTAAACATGCACTGATTAAGTACTGTGTCCATTAATTACAATTTCAATTCGTTTAAATAATTAATTCATTAGTTACCTAACAATTGTAATGAAAGAATAACTTAGTCATGATTTTACTTAATCAAGCATCTTACCGAGGCCTATAACAACATAAACACAATTTCAATAATTTTAACAAACGAAATGCAATCAACCTAAAACGAATTAAATTCAAGCTAAATTGATTAAATTAACCATTCCAACAACATAAATATTCATAGATATGTTTAGCATAACAACAAAAAAATTAAAGAGATAGGGAACAAGAGTCAAATTCGGTGTTTTTCCGTGACTTGACTAGTTGCTCCGTTCTTCCTTCTCTGTTGTCCTAATTGACCAAGGCTGATATGAACACTTAACTGCTGCTCCAAATAGCTAATGAATGCCCCTTTCCCAAGAGGAGAAATAGGCAAGAGAGCAAGGGAATTTTGGAATGGAAAAGAAGAGAGAAAGTGGAGAGAATAGAGGAAAGATATGAATGCTTGAAGTGTGTTTTCAAATGACCAGCCTAAAGGGGTATTTATAGCTGAGGAGGGCTACTAAAAATAGCTAAAATTATCAACCAAAGGGCCCTCCCTTGGTCGGGGACACATGTGGCAAGGTTGATAGTTTCAACTTTGCTAATTTAGGCTTGGGGCAAATCTATAAAGCCACCAATTGTGGAGGGGTTTGAATGCAACTTGAACAAGTCTTCAAGGGCCTCTTTGCAAGCTTAAATAATCAGCTAATAAGCTGATTTGAGTTAGCTCTTGGGACAATTTTTGAGCTGTCCATTTCTTGGTCGGTTCGGTTCACTCGGTTCAGTTCAACTAGACCACTTTTTCATAATTAATTAATAATAATTTATTAACCCAAATTAAATTGGACGGTCAGTAACACGGGCATGTAGGTCACTCGTGTGGACCACATAACTGCCATAGACGACCATGTCCCCCTTGAAACCCTAGGTTTTCGCTTTTCACATGGCCTAGGACACCCCACACAGCCTATCACACGGCCGTAACACCCTTGTAGGTTGATTGTTTGAAACACCACATGGCCACAGTTTCTTACAAGGCTTAGCCACACGACTGTGTACCCCATTCACACAGCCCAGGGCTTCCCACACAGTCTGGTCACATGGCCATGTGTCCCCTATAACTCAAAATTTATAGTTTTGACCCAAAATTTTATGTTTGATCAGATTTGTCCCTGAATAGGTTCTGAACTATTTTTAATGAATTAAGTTATGCAATTAGGTCCCTGATGATAGGAAATATACTAGAATTCACGATTCATCAAATTATTGTGGTATTTATTTATATTTATGATTAATTGCATGAATTATGAAAGTATATGTTATTATTGTATCTATACTTGCGATTGTATGAACGACATGCCTTAAGGTATTAAAATCTGAATACATTAAAAAGTATGGTTTTGCTACTGATTTTCCATGCATTAGTACATTAAATGCTACCATATGTGATTAAATTAAATATGTCGCATTGCATTGCATGGGTTGGGACGATATGATTGGAGGAAGTCTGGCAGTTTATCTTCATTAATCAGTTTTGCTGTGCACCCACAAACAAAGACAGATTCCAACTGCAGGTACTGTTGTGTATCCACAATCGAAAGTAGATTCCAAATCTAGGTTTATGCTATAGAATTTATATCCAAAAGCAAGTTTCATCTACAGGACTTATTGTTGTGCACCCACAGATGAAAGCATATTCCAACTACAGGAACTTGTTGTGTGTCCATAGTCAAATGGCAGTTATTATCTTCAAACCTGTAGTGGTATATCCACATCCCGATGTGATGGAGAAAGGAGTTATGGGGAGCTCCCCTTATGGTGCGTAGCAGTGGTGTAGGATTTATTCTGTTTGAACCCGAAACTGAATGGCATCATTTAGACCACGTGCATACAAAGTTGGAAATTTATGTTATGATACATATGCGTGAATATGATTATTGTGAGCAAGTTTGAGAATCTGATTATTCTAAAAACTGTTATTGTGAGTCCAGATTTATTAGTTATGGTTGCACTTGAAAAAAATACTATTCTGAACTGATTTGCTATCTGTGAATATTTTATGCTATGATAATTAATATGCCTTAATAACTGTTTCATCGGTTTATTGTAAATGGACTCACACTGAGCATCAAAGCGCACCACCCTTAAATTTCCATCCTTACAGATAACCCACCAGGTTAGGATGTGGGCATGACATCCAGAGGGTCTCGACACTGTCTATTTTAAATTTTCAATTACTTAAAATCTTGGTATTTTGATTCATTTTATTACTTGAGGATTGTAATGTTTTATTTGAACTGTGGCATGGGATTTAGGGCTTAGATTTGTTTTTATTCTGCATGACATTTAACTTAAATTCTTAAAATATTAAGCTTTGATTATTAAATAGTATGCATGAACCCCAATTTTATTAAATACGTAAATAAATGTCCTCTTTTCATTGCTAGATAATAATTATAATGGTAAGGAACAGGAAACAAGTTTTAAACTATGTTATCTATTAAATTAAATAAGTGTTTTAAAGCAACTGTTTTCTAAATTTTTGATAACCCCATTAGGCCATCTCAGTGATTGATATAGTCTCTCGAATTCGAGTTTAACATTTAGATCATGTTAGAGAAGTTGCAGAACTTAAAATTTTTAGAAGTGCATATGATCTTGGAATGACTTAACAATGAAATGAATATATTTGTAAAATTCGGAGCCAATAAGGCTTGCTCTTCTTATTGGTATTGGGATGAATTGGCTGAGACCATGTCTTAAGAGTCTCTAATTTTGCTTAAGTTCACTTTGTATGTCACCTTAATAATATGATGTCTATTATTGTGGATGTTCTATCTTCTGCGTCTTTAATAAAAAGATTATTTTATTTTAAATGATTAAACAATAATTTTATAAAAAGAATTTCTTGTTTATAGTTTACATTTTGTCCTTGATTATGCAACAAGGTTTTTCTTTTAAAATGTTTTCTCATTATGCAGTGTATTTACATTGTCACCATTTGCAATTATGTAACATTATTTAAGAATTAAGGGAAAAAAAGTCTACTAAAATGAGATAAAAAAGTAATGGCTGGTTTCGTCTAAAATTTATTTTACTTGCCGCTTAAATTTATATTATTCAATCACTTTTTTAAAGAAATACAATATTTTTTGTTTATATATTTTTAATATTTTATATTTTCATTTAATTTCTAACTTTCCTCTTTTCTTCTTACTCTCTTGAGAAGATTTCAGATATTTTTTAATTTCTTTGTTTATATATTTTAATATTTTATATTTTCATTTAATTTCTAACTTTCCTCTTTTCTTCTTACTCTCTTGAGAAGATTTCAGATATTTTTAATTTCTAATTATTATTTCTAGTAATTTTTAATATTTTCATAATCTGATTTATATTTCCTATTTTATTTTTCAATATATTTAGCATTTTGCATTGGGATCATTATTGAATATATGATTAATTAATAAGTTTTATTATAAATTTGATAAATTAATATCGAACTAATGTGGGATCATTATTATTATTTATTAAAATTAATTGTGTTTTAATTTTTATCTTTAAAATAAGAGTTGAGATCTAAAAACATTGAACCCTAATGATAAATTTCTGTAGTAGTTTTTCAGACTATTATGCTACTAATAGCAATTTCATACAATAACTAAAATTTGTTTTTAAAAATATTTATGGGACGATAGAAGCTTGCTTCATAAAAAAACATAATTCAATGATTTAAAATACCTATTGTTGCACTTTCCAAAAAAAAGTACCTATTTTTTGCCATATACAGTACTAGTGCAAATGATTAAAAATCCATTTAATAATTTTTAAAATTGAAAAAAATTACTTGCCATCTTAATTATTATTAGTTGTACAAAAAATCTTAAATATTAATTTTTAAAGGGTGTTACAAACTTAAGAAAAGAAACACGAATGAATTTCTATGTGAACGAAATAATATTATTTCTTAATTTTATTGGTTTACATGGCCTATTTATAATAGAAACTAGATACACAAATAAGGAAAGATATGATATGATATGATATGATATGACATGACATGATATGATATTATGCTAATAAATTAGATACAAATAAGAAAATATATGATATGAATGAATTATTCAAGATACCACATTAATATCCCCCCTCAAACTTAAGGTGTTGTTGCGGACCGTAGCTTGAGTTTGGAAACTAAGTCTTGAAATCTGGTTGGAAGATGCGTTTTGGGGAAAATGTCTGCGATCTAAGCTGATGATGAGACAAAAGCATGGTGTAAAGTGCCTTGAGTAACATGATGTCGTACAAAATGGTAGAGAAAACTATCATCATCAGAGAAAACCTCAAAACCCAAAAGAGGAGGAATCAACACCGATCACATAGGCGTCAGCCACTAATAAAAACATTAGTGCATATGATACTTGCTACTGAGTGCCACTGTTTCCACTTCAGACCTTGCTTACAAAGAGGGAGAAAAAAATGAAGCACGAGACAGAGTTGAGCGTCCCTGATCACCCACCAAAAGACACCGTAAGAGAGAAGAGGCTCGAAGCCACCATAGACTAACCGAAATCAGCCACCAGTGACATCTACCCAGAATTACCCCAAACAATGACTTAATTGTCGAAGGTCTTGGATTTGGAAAAAAAGTTAGAAAAATAATAAAAGTAGCATCCAGAGGCTTTATGAACCACTACCCACCCACCATTCAGGAGTTGTAGTAAAACTCTCACAAAAAATGGAACACTGGCATCAGAACACCACATCGGTCCCTCAGCAAAAAAGGTTCGCTTGTGAGAAGAGAAAAAAAAAGATCCACGAAAGCTCAGACAAATCCCCTAAAAGGGGTTATTAAACCAAGAGGAGAACATAAAAAAATAGAGTAGAACAAGGAGACAAGTCCCCTAAAAGGGGTTATTAAACCAATAAAAGGACATCAGAAAACTGAGGAGAATAAGGAGGATGACGACCAACCACCGACAGTAGGTGTTTGGCCATCTAAACCGAGAAATAGGAATATGACCTAAAGTAACAAACAACCAAAGCACGGGAAACAGAAGACAAAGCTACAAACAAGACTAAAAGAATTTGGTCAACAGAGTAGTCAACAACTTAGAATGGATTGAGTATGATGACTCAACTTGGACAAAGAAAGGCAAAGCACGGGAAATAGAAGACAAAGCTAGAAACAGGATCAAAAGAGTTTGGTTAATAGAGTAGTCTGTAACCTTTCAAACTCGGCCTAGACATTCTGGCTAGATTGAGAAGGCTACATTAGCCACCGAAATGGCTAAGTTAACTTACGTTACTTTTTAATACTTTAAATAAACTCATTTTAAAGAAAACCGTAATTGTACTTTGAGTTAGCTTTAAAGCATTCATTCATTAGGTCGTGTATGCTTAGGATTCATTTTAGTATTGACAGTGTTGTTTTAGAAAAAAGGTTTGCTTGTCGCTCTTCTTTAAAAACCAACTCGAAGTTAAACTAATGCAGCGAAAAAACCATTTTTCAAGTCATTTTGGAAAATTAGATGCCTTATCGATTTATTTTTCAAAAACAGTTCATTTGTTATGTAGTGGAAACTAGGAAACAATAACAAATTTTACTTAAGTCCGATATCATGCATTATCCGGTTATTATGCTTGAGTAATTCATGATGCAAAAATCCCCAAAAGAAAAGTTACCAAGTCACAGACCAAAAATATTTAAAAATTACAAGCCAAAACCAATAGAGACTGATTAATACTTATTTAAAAAATAATTCGAGGTCCAAGGTGATTCTCCGAATGTCGAGTCCAATCCTAATTTTGAGGTTTACCTAAAACGTTAAACACTATTGGGGGGTGAGCTAATGAAAAGCTCAGTGTGAGTCGAACAATTATTTAAATGAACATAAATATCAAATACAGTGAAACAAATTAGCTTTAACAGAAGAAAACAGAACCATTAGAGGAATTTCATATCATTATATAGCAATTATCAAATTAATGTTAAACTGTGTATAGGCATAGGACATCATTCAGTTGAGTAACAATCATTAGTTTCGATACCATTAAATACAACAAAATACAAAAAAGATTCCTACCCACACCATTCGCACCATCCGCTAAACACCATGAGTTCCCTAGAACATATCCGCTAAACATTATGAGCATAGCTCAATGTGGTAAAACTACCGAATAATCAATAATGAAAAAAATATGACGGATATCAAATAGTGTGATACAATCGCCAATAACATATAATATACGATAAAATCACCAATCCCCTCGGTACTCTAGGTGCAGTGCACTGACTACAAATAATGCATACTTAAAATGTCGCCGGTATTTCACGGAACTCCTCCGTCAACCACAAAATCCCAACCCAATGCATATGCAATATGTCACAAATCTCATACATAATCATATCTCAATACTTTTCACATTCATTTGACATGCTCAGCATGTTCTCAATAATTACATATTTTCAGTAAATGGAAACAATGTTCCAATCTTTCAAATTACCATGGTGTTGGTATCAATCATGCGTTTAAATCATATGTAAGCATAATATCTCAACACATTATATCATTCAGTCAAAAATTCTCATACCTCAAAACAAATATGCAATTACAAACTCAATCAAACATCCCTACTCTCAAATTAGCAATTTTGCTAACATGTAATCTTTTAAGGCTCAGAACATACCTGGTTCGGCCAATCACAAAATCAATAATTTGGCTATTAAGAAAATCCAGTCAACAACTAATTTATCATATATTACATGATATTTAACATTTTCAAACAATTTTATGAGTTTAGGACACACACCTTATTTTTTGCTTCCTCTCAGCACACTAGCGAATCTTCCAATTTTCCTTAATAATTCCTTAAACGAACCTAAACCAAAATTCATTATAAATTCAATAAATTTAAAATTAAACCAGCCCCCAAACACCCACTTATGAGTTCAGACCAATCGTTGAAATTATAAATATTTTATGAATCCAAACTAGTTAGATTCCTTACATTGTATCGATGCGAACCATGGGTACAATTGTTCTTCGCCTTTACGAATAATTTGGGGCGTTTGGGTCAGCACATAATTCAATAATATATTGTAAAACTAGTAGCTAATTAATGATTAATTTCCTTCATTTAATCAATTCATAACCTTTACCCAACAACTATGTCGAAAAAACAAACTAGTTACCCTTAATTGCACTTACACTTCACGATTTGTGGGAACCAAATGGCCAATTGATCAAGAATGTTTTTCCCTAATTGAAATGGGTTTAAAACATGATTAGGATGCTTCAAGAACTCAAATTAATTCTGGAAAATATAGGCAATAACTAAGAAACAAAACAAACCCCTTTCTTGCACATAGGCGCACGCACCACCATTCATGGTGGCCAAAATTGGGGCTGAATTTTAAAACGGTTTGAGATCTAATTAAATTCTCTAAAAATACCTTTGAAATCAGTTAAAATCTCCCAAATTCTATATCTAGAAATTTAGGTTTTTAATGGACAAGATTAATTAAGAAATTGAAGAGAAAAGAGACCTTACCGAAGCTAGTCAAGAGAAACGGCAATGGCACTTTCTTGGCAATGTTCGGGATAGATGTTGGAGTTCAAGATTTCAAATTTGGGGTTGATTTTAATGAGGAAAAATTATAGAAATATGGTGGAGAATATTTTAACAAATCTTGTGGCAAAAATAAAAATAAGAAAAGAAAGAGATGGTAAAACTAGGCGTAGGCGACGACAACAATGGAGGAAAGAAAAAAATATAAAATCAAAGAGAATGAGAGGAATGGCTAGGGCAGTGAGGAGGAGGATTAGAGGTCAATTTTTAGTGAAAAATTAATATTTATTCCTAGGTTAACTAGGCTTGGATGGCCCACACATTAAAATAAGGGGGTTTTGTAAAAAATTAAATTATTTGCATGGGAAGAGAATTGAAGTTAGGACCTCAAGGATAAATTCACTAATGTTTAACCATCAAACCAATAAATTATTCTTGATATAATTTTAAATATTTATTTTAAAAAAAAGGCATGTCACATACTAGGGTTTAAAGAAAAATTTGCAAAATAATAAAAATTTTACGAGAGAAGGGATTTGAACTTGGGTTTCAAGAAACGTTACACTAACACTTAACCAACAAAACAATATCTCATTTATTTCCTAAAAATGTGTAGATAATTTAAAAGAATTAAGGCATGATCACTCTCTCTCGATTCACAAACCTGATTCTACTAACCCCCGATTTTTGAGATGTTACAATTCTCCCCTCCTTAAGGAAATTTCGTCCTCGAAATTTTCTTAGTCACAAAATTTGTTACCCTTTTACCTTCAAACTAGGCCGCCAAGCTTTCGCTGCATAACTCTGATTCCAACACAATTCCAGACAATGCATCTCTTTCAATTCCCAACATATATTTTGCATATCTAATTAAGGAAACGTTACTAACAAATTCCTCTACCCCAATTCCCAAATTTGATAGAAACTCTACTGGATTACGCTTACCACAATATCTACAAATCGAAATCCTAGCTAATCTAATAGTTTCTCTAGTAATAACTACTACAACCTTTCGTTGAGGTCTGGCTTTTGTGGCCCACTTTAAAGGTCACGAATTTGGTTTAGTGGAAGCAGACTCTCTCCTTTTCCAAACTTTATTATTTTCCTTTCTTTTGCACTCCAAGCGTTTATTGTCTTCCTCCATATTATTCCTTTCAACCATAATCTTGAAAACCTTTTCCAAAACTCCTAATATCACTTGGGACAGACAGTGCATCATCCCCAACCTTTAGAAGTAGGCACAATTCCTTGAGAAGCAAATGACTTAACTTGACAGCTCGACGCTGAGCCCCATGGTTCCTCATTCTACAGTTGTTCATTATGTATCTTATGGTCTTAAATTTGATCTACAATTTCAGAAAAAAATCACTAGCTAACTTCAACCAATTTTCAATTTCCTATCTTACAATTTCAAAGAAAAATTAAATACTAACTATTTCAGTTCTATGTCTACAGTAATACACCTCAAGTGTTTACCCATAACATAACAATATCTTTTCTATAGAAACCGGTATTAGAGTCTCGGACCTGATTTTCTTTGTAGAATATCATTTTCAAAACTCTCTGTGGCTTACTTTACCCAAATTTCCCCTTTTTCTGGTATGCATGCATGGCGACTTGCTTAAGTAAATTTAAAAATTCAGTCTGAGGTTTTGAACTAAGGCTCTCATACCAGTAAATGTAACCTACCAAACTCGACCTAGACGTTCTGGCTAGATTGAGAAGGCTACATTAGCCACTGAAATGGCTAAGCTAACTTACGTTACTTTTTAAGACTTTAAATAAACTCATTTTAGAGAAAACCGTAGTTGTACTTTGAGTTAGCTTTAAAGCATTCATTCATTAGGTCATGTATGTTTAGGATTCGTTTTATTACTAACAGTGTTGTTTTAGAAAAATCATTTGCTTGTCGCTCTTTTTTTAAAAAAACTTGAAGTTAAACTAATTCAGCGGAAAAACCATTTTTCAAGTCATTTTGAAAAATTAGTTGCCTTATCGATTTGTTTTTCAAAAACAGTTCATTTGCAATGTAGTGGAAACTAGGGAATAATATCAAATTTTACTTAAGCCCGATATCATGTATCATCCGGTTATTATGCTTGAGTAATTCATGCATGCAAAAATCCCCAAAAGAAAAGTTACCAAGCCACAGACTAGAAATAATTAAAAATTACAAGCCAAAACCAATAGAGTCTTGTTAATACTTATTTAAAAAATAATTCGAGGTCCAAGGTGATTCTTCGAATGTCGAGTCTGGTATTAATCTTTAGGTTTACCTGAAAAGTTAAACACTATTAGAGGTTAGCTTATAAAAAGCTCAGTGTAAGACGAGCAATTATTTAAACGAATAAAAATGTCAAATACAGTGAAACAGATTAGCTTTAATAGGAGAAAACAGAACCATCAGAGGAATTTCATATCATTACATAGTCATTGTCAAATTAATGTTAAACGGTGTATGAGCATGGGACATCATTCATTTGAGTAACAATCATTAATTTCGATACCATTAAATACAATAAAATAAAATGTGTAGCATAAATCAATATCAGTCGAATATGTCGTGCACATGATGCAATGTAAAACGGTTCCTACCCATACCATTTGCTACACACCACGAGTTCCCTAGAACCCGTCTGCAAAACTCCAAAACATTATGGGCATAGCTCCATGTGGTAAAACCATCGAGTAATCAATAATGGAGAAAATCTGATGGATATCAAATAGTACGATACAATCGCCAATAACATATAATATGTGATAAAATCACCAATCCCCTCGGTACTCCAGGTGCAATGCACTGACTACGAATAATGCGGACTTAATATGCCGCTGGTACTCCACGAAACTCCTCCGTCAACCACAAAATCTCAACCCAATTCATATGTAAAATATCGCACAATCTCATACATAATCATATCTCAATACTTTTCACATTCATTTGACATGCTCAGCATGTCTTCATAATCACATACTTTCAATAAATGGAAACAGTGTTGCAATATTTCAAATTACCATTGTGTTGGTATCAATCATGCGTTTAAATTATACATAAGCATAATATCTCAACACATTATATCATTCAGTAAAAAATTCTCATATCTCATAACAAATATGCAATTACAAACTCAATCAAACATTCCTACTATCAAACTAGCAATTTTGCTAACATGGAAATCTTTTAAGGCTCAAAACATACCTGGTTCGGCCACTCACAAAATCAATAATTTGGATATTAAGAAAATCTAATCAGCAAACTAATTTATCTTATATAACATGATATTTAACATTTTCAAAAAAATTTATGAGTTTAGCACCCACAGCTTACTTTTCGCTTCCTCGCAACACACTAGCGAATCTTCCAATTTTCCTTAATAATTCCTTAAATGAACCTAAACCAAAATTCAGTATAAATTCAATAAATTTACAATTAAATCAGACCCCAAACACCCACTTATGAGTTCAGACCAATCGTTGAAATTATAACCATTTTATGAATCCAAACTAGTTAGATTCCTTACACTGTATCGATGCGAACTGTACGTATAATCATTCTTCGCCTTTACGGATGATTTGAGGTGTTTGGGTCATCACTTAATTCAATAATGTATTGGAAAATAGGTAGCTAAAATTCCTTCATTTAATTGACTCATAACCTTTACCCAACAACTATGTCGAAATAACAAACTAGTTACCCTTAATTGCACTTACACTTCACAATTTGTGGGCTCCGAATGGCCAATCGATCAAGAAAATTTTTCCCTAATTGAAATGGGTTTAGAAGCTGATAGGAGGGTTCAAGAACTCAAATTAATGCTGGAAAAATATAGGAAGAACCAAGAAACAAAAGAATCTCGTTTCTTGCACATAGGCGCACACACCACCACCCATGGTGGCCAAAATTGGGGCTGAATTTTTAAATGGTTTGAGATCTCATTAAATTCTGGAAAAATACCTTTGAAATCATTTAAATTCCACCAAATTTTAGATCTAGAAATTTATGTTTTTAATGGACAAGATTAATTAAGAAATTGAAGAGAGAAGAGACCTTACCCAAGCTAGTCAAGAGAAACGGCAATGGAACTTTCTTGGCAATGTTCGGGATCGATGTTGGAGTTCAAGATTTCAGATTTGGGGTTGATTTTAATGAGGAAAAATGAAAAAAAAATATGATGGAGAATATGTTAACAAATTTTGTGGCAAAAAGAAAAATAAGAAGAAAAGAAAGAGATGGTAAAACTAGGTGTAGTCGACGACAATAATAGAGGAAAGGAAAAAAAATTAAAATCAAAGAGAATGAGAGGCAGCGAGGAACGGCTAGGGCAATGAGGAGGAGAATTAAATGCTGATTATTAGTGGAAAATTAATATTTATACCTAGGTTAACTAGGCTTGGATGGCCCATACATTAAAACAATGGGTTTTTGTCAAAAAATTAAATTATTTGTATGGGAAGCGAATTGAAGTTAAGACCTCAAGGATAAATTCACTAATGTTTAACCATAAAACCAATAACTCATTCTTGATATAATTTTAAATAATTATTTTTTTAAAAAAGGCATGTCTCATACTAGGGTTTAAGGCTAAATTTTCAAAATAATAAAAATGATGCGAGAGAATGGATTTGAACTTGGGTTTCAAGAAACGTTACACTAACACTTAACCAACAAACCAATACCTCATTTATTTCCTAAAAATGCATATATAATTTAAAAAATGAAGGCATGATCACTCTCTCTCTATTCACAAACCCGATTCTACTAACCCCCGATTTTTAGGATGTTACATAGTCAACGACTAAAAATGGATTGAGTATGATGGCTCGACTTGGACAAAGAAAGGCAAAGCAAGGGAAATAGAGGAGAAAGGTAGAAATAGGACCAAAAAGGGCAGAAAAATAAAATAAAATTGGAGTTTTAGAGATGACAAGTAGCGTCCACAAAATATATTTGTAAATTGAAAAGAGAGAAGACATGTGAAGTGAATTAGAAGAATAAAGAAAGAAAAGGTTGGTGGGAGGGAGAAAAAGGTGGGCAATAGCCAGTTCGGAGGTTGACACCGCCGTGCCACTAGGAAAAAATGATAAGAAGCAAAAAAAATAGAGAAGAAAATAAATAAATAAATAAAATGAAAACCTAAGCTCTTGATACCATGTTGCAAACTTAAGAAAAAGAAAGAGAAATGAATTTTTGTGTGAAAGAAATAATATTACTTCTTAATTTTCATTGGGTTACATGTCTATTTATAATAGAAACTAGATGCACAAATAAGGAAGGATATGATATGATATGAATTAATTATGCAAGATATCACATTAAAAAAAGGAAAATCATGAATTTATTCCATGAATGAACCATACAATTCGGGAGAAAAAATGTTTATGGGCGGTGAAAGATAAGCTCCATCAACACAACAAAGGCTTCAGCTTCAAAATCAATAGAACATTATGACACGATGAAAAATGACTCTATCACATCTCAAGCACGACATAGCTGGAGTAGTTGCAAGCACTTAATACAAAAAGAAAATTAGCCCGAAAGAGTTCAAAGTGGCGGGAAAAAACTACAAAAGAACCAAGAATTTGCCAAATTGGAGAGGATGACGACAAAATCATCCCTAAAGTCACTTGCAAAAGCAAGACTACATGCATAAGCAAGACTAAAAAATGTGCTATAAAAGGAGAAAAAACTTCTAAAACTGAAGACTTTTAAACTATGGAAAATAATAAAAAAAGCTTATAAAACTTAAGATAACACAGGTCCAAATCGACTTGTGAAATCATTTATTATTCTAAAATACTCTCAAAACAAGAACTAATTAAAAAGTCGGTGAAGAGCCACTCACTTTCCATGAGAATTTGTTGGTGGCTGGTGGAGTTTCAACGATGTCAATCATTGTCATCTGTCCATCACAACTTGTGAAGACAACAAGGATACACACAAAATAGATCTGCAAATTGGAAAGAGAGAATTCACATGGAGTGAATGAGGAGAAGAAAGTTGGGAGAGAGAAAAAGTAAAGCGATAACCAATCTAGAGGCTAACACCGTTGTAGGGCAAAACAAAAGAGAAAAAATAAATGACTAGAAAAAAGAGAAAATTTTAGAATTTCTATATCTTAAATATGATTAGTAAATAGATATTGCAATAAGAAATAAGTAAAAAAATTGACTTAAGAAACAAGTACAAATTTTAAATATTTGAATAGTTAAATAAAATATTTAAACTTAATAAAATACCTATTCTTGCTTAATCTACCATTTCCCATGTACAATATAGTGTTTTGAATAATCTCATTATAGATTCTGATAATATCTGTTCTTTTTAACTCAATGCCCAAAACTAGGTATAGTCCCTCCCCAACCTATAAATAGGAGGATAATGCGCTTCAACACACTCAAACCCGCGTACTCCTGCATTGGCAACAATACCCATGTCAATTGACCTAAGACTCAATCAGCAAAATTGCTTGCAATCTTTGTATAGTTTCTTTTGTTGGTTATAGGGTACCTACCTCGGTTGAGTCGGAATTAGTATTTTAATTTGGTTATATGCTAAATACATGAATTTGTAAATGTCACAACTTATAGTTAGGCATATTTTTTAGTATGTTAATAGCATAATTAGTATTGTGCTCATATACATATGTTTATAAGTGCCAACTAGCTAAATGAAGGACATGGATGAACTGACTTGTATATCTGAATGAATTTGTTGAAATGAATGATAGAATGTGCATATAAATGGTACTTTAGACATAATGGAACACATTAGGTATAAATATTTGGTTGAAATTATAATTGAAAAGGAATTTGAAAAGTTTTAGGTATTTGTAAACAAATACCAAAATTAACCTTTTGAAAACAGTATGTCATGTCGCGACATCGAACGATGGTTGTCGTGACGAGACCAAGTTGGCAATCCACAGTGCGATGTTGACCTTTAGTCGTTGTGAAAAAAACCTGCTTAGTATGTTGCGTCACGACGAGGAACCCTTCAACATCGTGACGTTAACTCCATATTTTGAACCTCTTACAATTTTGTCCTATTTCGGCCTCAGGCTAGTTTTAAAGCTTTCATAAGCTCATATAAGACCTGAAAATTGTTGTATATTGTATTTTATGCATGATTGGATTGAAATTGATCATTTAATAGTATAAATTGAATGTATTTCATCGTAGTTGTTCTGGTAATAAGTGTGACACTTTGTATCTCAAATCCGGTGATCGAGTGAGTATCGGGGTATTACAACTTTAGAATGCTCTTTTTATAGCTAAATTAAATGGTTTTCAATTTATGACTAATTAGTTATGTTTATTTTTTTATAGTTACTTTCTTTTTTGTCTTTAAACTCATGTTTGTAGGTTATAAATTTTCTTTGTATATGTTAATTTTTTAATTATTTTAATGTTACTATTACAAAAGCTTTACTTATTGTGCAAATTTTTAGAGGGGAAATCTAGGGATAACAATTTGGATTATGGATTTAGGTATCCGCGAATATCTTACTTGAATTTTGTGGATTTGGATATTAAAAGTATTATCCATTGTAGATTTGGAACGAATGCGGATAGACTCTCTTGGATATCCCATTATCCCAATTCTCTCAAATATTCGATTCAAATCTACTAGTTACAAAATAAATACTTCCAACAAGGTTTGAACCTAACACTTCTTATATATAAGGCTAAGCTTTAGCCAACAATACTTGCCTTAAACATTGATTATAACTTACACAAATCAATAAGTGACATATAAAAACATAATAAAATATTTTCTAAAATTAAATATAATAATTAATAAAAAATTAAATATAATATTTTTCATTAGAAATATATTCTTTAGCCTCTTATTTTCTTAAATCTCATTTAGCTTCTCATGATGCAACACCCCTTACTCGGTTTGATCGCCAGACCGAGCTATGAGATATTAATACAGTAATCAGAAAAGAATATATTAAAATAATCTTGCAATAATCATTCATATCTCAATCATGATCGTATGATGTCATTTGATTTGAAATCGGGACTAAATCGAGGTTACAGAAGCTCTATTGATGACTTAGGCATGAATTAGGACCAAATCGCAAAGTTTTTAAAAGTTGGGTTCCACGTCGTGACGAGCCATTTCCCATGTCACAACGTCACCAGACAGTGATTCACGTCTTGATGTCGAACCACTTGACATCGGGACATCACAGGTTGTTAGCCTACGTTGCGACAAGAAGAATTCCTCGTTGCGACGAGAACTCTATTTTTGTGAAAATAAGACCATTTGGTACCTATTTTGTGCCAAGCTAAACCATATGCTCAAATAATGCATATTTGGCCAATCAAACCTGCACAAAACCAACTTAAATGCATACCAACATATCCTTTTAACCAACCATAATACCAAACAACCTATCACAAATGAAATGGACATTTTACTAAGCTTTCAATCAAAGAAATCATCAAATTCTCAAGTATAACTTACCACTTACCTATCACAATACAAATTTTAATCAAAACTCAATCAAATAGACCATTTAATCTTCAACCATTACTTAACAACATGCCAAAGTGTAAATATTAAAACACAACACATTTACCATCAAAATTAAGCACCAAATAAAATCCAAAACTAGCACCATTCAAGTTAACATCCAAACATAATAAGATATGTACACAAGTATCACATATTTAGGCACTCTTATATAGGTATGTAAATTCTAGCCATTTCAAAATTCAAGTCATATTCATGATTCAAAGCACCATGTCATAGGTAGACATATGTACTCATTTCCTATATACATGCCACATAAACGGGTCCAAAAATGATTAAAAGACTACTAAAATGAAGACTGGATAGTATGAGCTCTGAATGGATCCAATCTTTACGTTCCACAAAAGATAACTACCAGACAAGAAAGCGAGACAGGGTAAGCATTGTATATGTCACACCCGATTTTCACTAAGGACCCAAATTGAAAGGTGTGCTGAAGGTTAATTGAATTAAATAGACAAGTTGGTTTGTTTTACAGGAAATTTAGAAATGTTAGTGCTTGATGGGCAATTAGTTGAGTTTTAATTCTGATTCAATTAGAATAGAACTGGTTGGTTTCGTAGTAGGCGACACAATGATTTTCGATGGATGATTGATTTAGATTTGGAGATCATGCAAGAAGAGTTATATAATTAGGTGAGAAGGGAAATTTCTGCTATGGAATTCTTCTCAAACTTGTTTACAATTTTCTTCTCATCTGCATCGTCTTCTTTAGTCGCTTTGAAGAAGAAGTTAAAGAAGGGTGGTAAATGTGAGATTCAGTTCAGGAAGGTAGAGAATTTGATGAGTTAGTAAGCCCTTGAGCCTCACTAAACGAGGTGTAAAAATTTATGAAAAGCTTCTGTATACTTATGGGTTTGAATTTTTAAAGTTTGAATGCCTTCGATTTAACCGATATATAGTTTTCATGCTTAGCTGGCAAGACGATGGACCGAATTGAAAGAAAATATAAAATTTAATGACTAAATTGTTATTATACCAAATAAAAAAGTACCATTACTAGCTGCTTAATTACTGAGTGACAGAAAAACAACTTTAAAAACATTAGTGACCAAGTTAGAGCTTTTTTTTAATTAAGTGACCAAAATAAGAACTTACTCATAATCAAGTGACTAATTATGTAATTTATCATAATTTATAAAAAAATCTAAAATTATTCAACTAACAATATTAATGCATAATAGTTGACATCTAACCCTTTTTTTGAAGTTATCATTTATAACTATATAAACTTATAATTATATCATATTTTTAAAGTTGAACTTGTAACTATATCGGTTAGAATTAGAATCAATCAATAGAAGTATCAAATAAAATAATTAGATAAACTTAAACTAATCCAATCATATTAACTCTAATTAAGCACAAAAAATTCTGATAATTTTAATTTCATCATTTCAAATAAGATGTTAACAAAATACATTTTTTTTAAAAACAATAAAATATATATTATTTAACATGCCAACTTCATATGTTTATTTAGGCTTAGTTTGGGTGGGCACTGAGTTTACTTCCGGTGAGGTTAAAAACAGTGGTGGTGGTGAGATTAGTTACTGTAACAATGAGATTAGATATTATATCAATGAGATTAGAAATAGCGGTGGGGTGTGTGTTTGGATTCAAACACAACTATGCGAAGCTTGAGTTTTAATTATTTTATATTTAAATTTGATGTAATTAACAAAGGCATTATCAAAATCCATAATAATTTTTAGTTTTCAAATTAAAAAAATTCCAATATTTATTTTGTTTCAAACTGTAGTTAATGTTGGAGGTTAATTATACGTTGAGATCCACACCAATAGTCACCGAAGTACTGAACAGCAGGCAACATAGTGCAAATCAATAGGCACTAAATTGCTGAACAGTAGGCACAAAAGTGTGAATCTCGTACAAGTGCACAACTAACCCTATTGGCATGCCAATTGTATTCTATCATATGTTCATCTGGACTCAATACACATATCAGAACAATTCTTTACAATTTAGTCTTTCTCACCTATTTGTACCATTTTGAGTACAATTTATAGAATAAACTTACCAGGTATTAACAGCAACAATAGAAGTGTCAGGGACTAATCTGTAATTTTTTCCCTCGATTATCTAATGGTTGATTCAATTATTTATCTATACGGTAATTGATTTAAAATATCAATGTCAATTACCTTATAACATCTTATTTAAGGCATATGACATACTAATTTTATTTTACACAATTTCTCTAAAGTTTTACATTTTATGCGCTTTAGTTCTTAAAATCGAAACTATCATCTCTTTCAAATTTAAGACCTGTTTCACAATCTAATTTCAAATATATCCTTATAAAGACAAATACAATTAATAATTATGGAAATTTCATGCCAAATCGAAATACTTTTATTTTAGTCCTTAAACTCAAAACTAACCAATTTTACTTTACAATTTAGTCTATAATCAAATCTAAGCTTATAACCAAGCTATTTAGCAACAAAACATTAAAAACCATCAATGGCAACATTTCATAACTCTAACAGTTTCTCAATTTAATCCTTGTAGCTAAATCGAGCTACAATGATCTCAAAAACATAAATTTCATGAAAAACGGGTTTAAAAATCACTTACATGCAAGGTTAAACGCTTGGCCAAACTTTCTTAGCTAAAATATGGTGGTTTCGGTGGGAGAAAATAAAATTGAAGAAGATGATGTTGGTGTTTAATGTTTTAAACTTTTATTAATATTATTTTAACATTAATTAAAAAATACATTATAAATGTCACACCCTAAAATTAGGCCTAGAAGTTTCGAGGGTAATTTAGGGATTTTAGCTCAAATGGGTTCGTGTACTAGGCAATTGTACACGATTTATATATATAAATATATATATATATATATGCTAAATGATCTTGGTTGTAAGTAAATGGTTAGAATCTTTTGAATGATAAATAAAGTAGTGAATCAATTTATTAAGCATGATTTAGTACCGCTTTAAAGTATAAAATTATTGATTGAAATATTGGTATTGGGTTGTTTTTGGTTATAAGTTTACAAGGGTTTTATGTAAAATAAGCGAAATCTTGTCAAAATTTTTAAAAAATGAAGCCAATTAGAATAAATTTATAGGAATTTATGATTCTTTTATATATGTTCGTTATTTATTTAAGAATTATTTGTAAATTGTCTGAAATGTCCGGTAATGCCTCGTAACCCTGTTCCGGCAACAGTTTAAGGTTAGGGGGTGTTACAGTTATTGGTATAAGAGTTATCTGGTTTAGCTGATTCTCATCCTAAATCGAGCATAGAATTGAGTCTAGATGTACATGCCAGTATCGAGTTAAGCTGAGTCGGGATTTTTGGATGCTGACCTATTTGTTTGTTTCTATTTTATAGATTAAAGATGTCTGATGAAAGAATAAATAATACTGATGAAGAAATGTATCCCGGAGAAGGAGAAACTTACGGGTTAGATGAAACTGAATCGGCAACACCTAGTATTAACCCGATAAGGAATCAATCTCCTAGAGAAGATAGAAGAAATAATAGAGATGATTCTAATATATTAAGATTTATTGTTGATGCTTTGCAAAGAGTAGTGGGGACTGTTCCTGCTACGACTTCAGCATCTACTCAAAGACGAGCCCCGATAAAATAACTGAGGAAATATGATGCTACTGAATCTATGGGTCTAAAAGGAGTCGATCCATCCGTAGCTAAAAATTGGATGGAGTCGACTAAAAGAATTTTACAGCAATTGGACTGTACCCCCGGGAGTGTTTAATTTGTGATGTATCGTTGCTACAAGGGGAAGCTTATTTATGGTGGGAATCAGTGATTCGACATTTACCGGAGGATCATATAACATGGGATCTATTTCAGAAAGAATTTCAAAAAAAAATATGTCGGAGAGATGTATATAGAAGACAAGAAACAAGATTTTTTAATGTTACAACAGGGTGATATGTCGGTAATAGATTATGAGAGAGAATTCTCGAGACTTAGCAGATATGCCTCTGAGTTTATTCCAACAGAAGTTGATATTTGCAAAAGATTTTTACGGGGTTTGCGAGACGAGATCAAGGTACAGTTAATATCTCATCGGATTACGGAGCTAGTAGATTTGATTGAACGAGCTAAAATGGTAGAGTAAGTGTTAGGCCTTGACAAAAAGACTGAAAGTGTCAGATTAACCGGGAAACATGCGGGAACTACCAGCTCAAATCCACAGCCAAAAAGATCAAAGGAATCCCAAGGTGGTTGGAGATCCAGTTTTAGATCAGACAGAGGTCGTAGAAGTAGAGGGAAACAGACAACATTATCTACTAGTAGTGTGAGAGGCCCACCTCAGAGTGTGGAAATTCTAGACTGTCAGCACTGCGGAAAGAAACACAGAGGGAAATGCTGGAAATTAATTAGAGGTTGTTTCTGATGTGGTTCTATAGATCATTTCATCAAAGATTATCCAAAAACTGATAGTGCTGTACCCGTGACGTCACAAAGATCAGTATCTACTATTAGAGGCAGAGGGTCAGGTAGAGGTAGTTCAGTATCTAGAGGTAGAGGTGTTCGTCGGAGCAGTGACATAGTTACACAACAGTCAGAGGCAAGAGCACCAACCAGGGCCTATGTAGTTCGAACTCAGGAAGAAGGTGATTGCCACGATGTTGTGACAAGTATTTTCTTATTACATTCTAAGCCTGTTTATGCTTTAATTGATCCAGGGTCGTCGCATTCATATATTAATTCAAAACTGGTTGAGTCGGGAAAGTTAAAATCTGAAATGTCTAGAGTTTTAATAGAAGTGTCTAGCCCTTTGGGACAAACTATATCTGTAGATAGAGTATGCCGGAGATGCCTGTTGATGATACATGATAAAATGTTTTCTGTTGATTTATTGGTTATGCCTTTCGGTGATTTTGATATAATCTTGGGTATAGATTGGTTGTCTGAACATGGAGTGGTATTGGATTGCTATAAAAAGAGGTTTAGTATTCAGACAGAAGACGGGGACAAAATTGAGGTGAATGGCATCCGTACTAGTCAATCAACACGTATCATTTCAGCAATCAAGGCTAATAAATTACTTCGACAGTGTTGTACAACATATCTAGCTTATGTTATTAATTCTAATTCGATTGGTAGTCAGTGCAGCAAGATCAAAACTGTATGTGAGTTTTAAGATGTATTTCCTAAAGAGCTACCGGGCGTACCACCTAACAGAGAGGTAGAATTTGATATAGAAGTCTACTCGGATACATCACCAATCTCTATACCTTCGTACCGAATGTCACCCACTAAATTAAAAGAGTTAAAGGTGCAGTTACAAGACTTACTGGATCGTGGATTCATTAGACCGAGCATTTCACCTTGGGGAGCTCCAGTGTTATTTGTTAAGAAGAAAGATGGATCAATACGACTTTGTATTAATTACCGGCAGTTGAACAAAGTGACGATCAAGAACCAGTATTCATTGCCCCGTATAGATGATTTATTTGATTAGCTAAAAAGAGCTTCGATATTTTCGAAGATTGACTTGAGATCTGGGTATTATCAGTTGAAAGTAAAAGAAAGTTATGTTCCGAAAATTGCATTTCGTACTCGATATGGTCATTATGAATTCTTGGTGATGCCATTTGGGTTAACTAATGCTCCAGCTACTTTCATGGATTTGATGAATTGTATTTTTCAACCGTATTTAGATCAGTTTATGGTGGTTTTTATTAATGATATACTGGTTTATTCGAAGTCAGAGTCAGAGCATGATCAGCATCTCAGAACCATGTTACAGATTCTGCGGGAAAAATAATTGTACGGGAAACTGAGTAAATGTGAATTCTAGTTATCAGAGGTAATATTCTTGGGACATGTCGTATCTGCTGATGGGATTAGAGTTGATTCGAAGAAGATTGAAGCAATTGTTCAATGGAAGGCACCAAAGAATGTATCTGAGGTACGCAGTTTTCTTGGTTTGGCTGGGTATTACAGAAGATTTGTAAATGGGTTTTCGAAGATAGCTTTGCCGATGACCAAGTTACTACACAAGAATGTTCCTTTTATTTGGGATGATCAGTGCCAGAGGAGTTTTGAGACATTGAAGCTGATGTTAACCGAGGCACCTATTTTAGCATTACCAGAATCTGGGAAAGATATGTATCCCAGCTACTTCTGAGATTAATGAGTTGATTCTCTGAGAAACACATGATAGCACTTTTTCTTTGTACCCTGGTCGAATGAAGATGTATCGTGATCTACGAGAACTGTGTTGGTGGACAGGGATGAAGAAAGATATAGTCGAGTATGTTGGTAAATGCCTGACTTGTCAGCGGGTAAAAGTAGAACATCAAGTACCGATAGGTTTATTACTGCCTATTACTATTCCCGAGTGGAAATAGGATTGCATTACAATGGATTTTATTACGGGATTACCATTATGAGTAAGCAAAAAGAATGTTATTTGGGTGATAGTTGATAGGCTTACCAAGTCTGCACACTTTATAGCAGTCAGAACCGACTGGTCACTACAGAAGCTTGCTGAGGTTTATATTCGGGAAATTGTTAGAATACATGGTATTTCGGTATCGATAATTTCAAATCTACATCGAGATTTTGGAGGCAGTTACATGAATCTCTAGGAACTCGGCTCAATTTTAGTACTGCATTTCATCCACAAACTAACGGACAATCTGAGCGGGTAATTTAGATTTTGGAAGATATGTTGAGAGCTTGTATCATCACTTTGAGTCAGGTTGGGAACGATATTTACCACTAGCAGAATTTGTTTATAATAATAGTTTCCAATCTAGTATTCAAATGGCTCCGTATGAGGTTTTATATGGTAGAAGGTGTAGTTCGCCAGTATGTTGGACAGAATTAAAAGAAAGAAAAGTGATTGGAGTGGAATTGATTCAAGAGACAGAGGAAACAGTTAAAAAGATTAAAGATAGACTAAAAGCAGCCTTTGATAGACAGAAATCTTACGCAGATTTGAAATGACGAGACATTGAATATTCTGTTGGTGATAAAGTATTCCTTAAAGTATCGCATTGGAAAAAAAATTTGAGATTTGGCCGAAACAGTAAATTGAGTCCACGTTTTAGTAGGCCGTATGAAATATTGGAAAGAATCAGACCGGTTGCCTATCGATTGGCTTTACCTCCAGAATTACAAAAGATTCACGATGTTTTTCATGTTCCGATGCTTCGGAGATATAGATCAGATCCTTCTCATGTTATTCCCACTGGAGACATTGAAATTCGATCTGATTTAACTTATAAAGAAGAGCCGGTTCAGATATTAGCACGAGAAGTGAAAGAATTAAGAAATAAACGGGTTCCCTTAGTAAAAGTCTTATGGAGAAGTCATAGTGTGGAAGACGCGACTTGGGAACCGGAAGAGGCGATGAAAACACAATATCTTCATCTCTTCTTAGGTAAATTTCGAGGACGCAATTTATTAAGGGGGAGAAATGTAATGACCCAAAATTCACGGGCATCGAAAAAGTATGATATCGGGCCTCCGTCTTAGTAAATTGAGTCATAAATAATTATTAGAAGTAATTATGAGTTTAGTTGAGTGCCTAATTCGGTATTAATTAGGTGAATTTAGCCTAATTTAAAGTAATTAGGAAAAAAGATCAAATTGAATAAAAAATGAAAGCCTAATTATAGATTAAAAGAAAGTAAAAAGGGCTAAAATGGCAATTAAGCCATTTATATGAAATGAGCGGCATATATGCATTAAAATCTAAGATTTTATTTAAGTTATACATAAATATTATATATAATTATTATAATTATTAACCATTATTATTATTATTATTATTATTATTATTATTATTATTATTAAATAAAGTAAATAGTAGACAATTGTATGGTAATAAAATATACATGTGTAAAAAATTATATTTGTACATTTGTAAACTAAATACCTAAATTACTTATAATTTAAGTATGAAGATATTTTATAATTATTAATTGAATTAATTATATTATGAGATTTTATATAACAAATAAATTAAAGACATGACAAGTATATGATGATGATAAGGTACAAATGTAATAATATTTATGTGTACAATTTTAATAAATGTAAATGATATTAAAATAAATATTTACTTATTATTATTAAGTTAAAGATATTTATTAAATTAAATAATTAAACTATGAGATTTTTATTTGATAAACAAATTAAATATGACAATTGTAATAAAATTATTGGTACAAATGTAGAAATATAGGTGTGACCAAATGTAAAATAAATATTGTTATTAAAATAGATATTTATTATAATCATTATATTAAGTTAATAAAATAAATAAAATATAAAAAGAAACAAAAACAAAGAATAGAAAGCAAAATTGAGACGAGAAGTAGGGAGAAAAGCGAAAGAAAAGGGAAAGAAAATAAAAGAGAAAACTAGGGATTTGAAGCTTGAAACTTTAATTGGTAAGTTTAATCAAGTCATTTTCTTATAAATTTGATTTTGGAATCCAAGAGTGAAGTACTCTTGGATTTAAGTTGAAATTTTGAAAGTTAATAGATTTTTGAGTAGGGTTTATGTTGAATAAATGATGGAATTGAGGGTTTATTTGATAGGAATTTTATTGGAATTGAATAAAGGATTGAATTGTAAACTAAGCTATAAGTTTTGAGTTTTAGGGATTAAATTGAAATAAATTCAAAATTAGGAAAATATGCTGAAATTTTAATAGTTAAATTTGAGTTTGGATGAAATTTGAATAGAAATAGAGTGTGAATTGAATTAGGAAAGTAAGTGAACTTAGTTAGGATCAAATTGAGAATAAGGAAGAAATTTAATAGAAATTCAATTATTTATCATAATTAGTGTTGTAATTAATAGTGTAAATTATTATTATTTTCGTAGCTAGCAAAGAACCAGAAGCATCGACACAGAAGGGAAAAGAGAAGATTATCGAGGAGTAAACTCCAGAAAATCACAGTTTGTATTACTATAATTCAAATTATTTATTATTAAATGCTATATTTAAATTTATATGTATGGTAAGTGAAATATATGGTAAGTATTATTATTAAGTTGAAAGAAATTCAATTGAATGATGAATAAATGTGTGGAATTGAATCGAATATTGACTTGAAAATGGAAAAGTGAATTTTGAATCGAATTGTGATTGAAAGTGAAAAAGTGAATTTGAATTGAAATGTGAATTTGGAGTCCCTATTAACTAGTCAGACTGAGTCGGATATAGTTGGCATGCCATAGGATTGGAAGAGTTCAGGGATACTTCGACCTTGAGTCGATGAGACACTGGGTATCACTATATTTCTTCGGATAGATTCGATGAGGTACTGGGTACCTAATTTCTCCGGCTTTGCCAATGAGACATTGGGTGTCAACTATTGCTTCGAACTATCCGATGAGGCATTGGGTGTCATACTGGAGTGTTTGGTTGGATTTGTGTATCCACCAAAGTCCGAGTTTTGTTAATAGGGTAAATAATGAAATGATAAACTGAATAAGTTGATCAATCGAGCTATTGAAATGAAATGAAAAGTTGAATGGTGAACTGAAATGTGATATGAGATTGAGAAATGAATCTGGGGTTTGAAATGTGTCCAAGTTCCAAATTGTGGATATATGATATTAATTGATGAATTGTTACTGTTGAAACATGAAATTTGAGTTTAAATTTGTATGTTTGATTTTATACATTACATGATTATTAATATTATAATTTGAATGTGGTAATACCACTGAGTATGAAATACTCAGCGCACGGTTGTCTCCGTGCGCAGGTTATTAGAGTTCAAGGTCTAGTTCAGCATCCAGAAAGATCCCGACTCCATCAAGAAAATTTTGGTGATGTACTTCTTCCTTTTGTTTAAGTGGCATGTACTAGGTAATTGTACACGAGTTATATATATAAATATATAGATGCTAAATGATCTTGGTTGTAAGTAAATGGTTATAATCTTTTGAATGATAAATAAAGTAGTGGATAAATTTATTAAGCATGATTTAGTAGTGTTTTAAAGTATAAAATTATTGATTGAAATATTGGTATTGGGCTGTTTTTGGTTTGAAGTTTGCAGGGGGTTTTATGTAAAAATAAGCAGAAATACTGTCGAAATTTTTTAAAAAAATGAAGCCAATTAGCATAAATTTATAGGAATTTATGATTCTTTTATATATGTTCGTTATTTATTTAAGAATTATTTGTAAATTGTCTGAAATGTCCGGTAATGCCTCGTAACCCTGTTCCGGCGACGGTTTAGGGTCAGAGGGTGTTACAACATTGCTTTTAAATAAATTTCAAGTTTATGTTAGGTTTTGTTTTTGTAATAAGGTCTTTTATGTTTGTTTAAAATTTTGGATTGGGCTTTTGCTTACTTATTTTAAAATTCTAGATTAGTAGGAGACGAATTTTCAAAATAATAACTGTTTGCAAAGCCATGAAACTTAAACATTAGAGTTTTCAAAAGCTTCTGCGATTTAAGATCAACCTTTTATAACAATAGCAGATAACAAGGCACACATTTTGACTAGATGTTTGTTAAACACTAATAAATGGGTTTTAAAATTTGGAAACAAATTTTACCGATGGGTTCTATTTTCGTAGACACTTCAATGTGACACGTCAGATTCGACCATAACATCTAGGCTGGGTTTGGGATGTTACAATTATAATATATGCTGTAACGCCCTGAAATTTAGGCCTAGAAGTATTGGGCCTTTAGCAAGGGAACGGTTTGGAAACTGTGTACAAAAGTATGTCTGCTTTAGTGCTTAAAGGTCCTAAAAGGAGTTGGAAAAGTCCTGGGTTCAAACCTAGGCTTTACCAAAAATTTTGGTTTTAAGTGGATAAAACCCTGGATGCTTGGATGTAGGCCTTTTAAATTATTATGTTAAAAAAGTGTCATAAGGAAGCATGTAGTTTAGTGGTTGTGGCGTCATTAGGGTTATAAGGGAGCCTGGGTTCAAGTCTTGGCTATTGCAATTTATTTTGGTTTTTCTTTTAAAGGAACCTGGACTTTGGTCTTTTGACCTTTTAATTAATTGAAGACAAAATGTGATACAAAAAGAGCTTGTGACAATGAGGCAAGTGGCGTGAATTGGCTGATGTGAGAGCTTGGGTTTGAATCCTGCTGTAAGAGAAAAGGATATTTATTTTGCTAGCATGAGGCAGCAGGAGTTTGAGGTGGTTTCGAACTCTGTTGGGTGAGAGTTTGAATGGGTCTTGGAGGTAGTTATGGAGGATATAAATGAGGGATATTTGGAGAGATTTGAGGAGGGAATATTGGGATTTGGGAAGATTGTTGTTGTGGAGAGGTATATATCATATCTCATTTGCTCCTTGTTCTGAATGGGGGAGATCGGCGAGGCTTTTAAGGTATTCGTCGCTTTCTCCAACCTGCATTGCTTCCATTCCTAACTGGTGGTGGTCGAGGTTGATTGGAACATTGCCTGGGAACCAAGGGTGCGATGATCATTGATTTGCGGAATAAAATTATTTGGATCGAGGGGAATCTGCAAATCGCATCAGGTGTGTAAACTCCCCACTGTAACTGTGGAACGACAAAAGCCGAAAAGCTAAAATACGGCGATTGAGACCACATGAGCGTGCAATTGCTCGTATGGAAAGTCAAACCTACGAATCATGGGTGATAAACTGTGGTGGCCTCCATGAGTATTTTCATGGGCTTAAGCCGTAATGGGCCACGTTGGGCCGTGTGGGCCCCACACGGAAGAAACCCACTATTTGTGGCAAGTACTAGACTGGGCTATGTAGATCACAAAGCCGTGGTAAAATCTGGGTTGAACAGGCCACACAAGAGTGTGGGCCCACTTGGGCCACTATTGTGACCAATTAGGTTACCTGAGTCGCTCGAGGTGACTGCGGACCTTTCGAGAGGTCGATATCTGGACCAAAATACCCTCAAAGGATAAAATGACCGAAATACCCACATAGGGTAAAATGACTGAAATGCCCCCATAGGGTAAAATGACAAAAATACCCACATAGGGTAAAATGACCGTAATACCCCTGTAGGGTAAAATGACAGTAATGCCCTGGTGGATAAATAACTATTTTTCCCCTTGAGGTCAAATGATTATTGTTTATGGTTAAATGACTAATTTGTCTATGTTTGGTATGATTAATTTGTCTGTGATTTGAATGACTGATTCTGAGTATGGCATTTTGCATACACGACATACTGCATGGGGTTGGGATACTGTTATGGAGGATGTACTGTAGTGGTGGCTCTGCCACAATTATTGTTACTGGTGGCTTGGCCACATATACTATTACTGGCAGCTTTGCTGCAAAATTGTTGCTAGCAGCTTTGTTGTTATGCTACTGATGGCTGCCAATCATAGTACCGTTATTGATGGCTTTGTGCAGATCATATTACCGTTACCTATGGCTGTGTGCTGATCATGTCACTGTTACTGATAGTTGTGTGCCGATCATATCACTGCTACTGATGGCTTTGTGCCGATCATGTTACCATTACTGATGGCTGTGTGTCAGTCATATCACTGCTACTGATAGCTTTGTGCCAATCACATTATTATACTTATGGCTTGTAGTCATTCTGTTTATAGCTTATAGCTATCCTGTTTACGGCTCTTAACCATTCTGACTACTGGCAGGTCTGCTGCACTATTACTACTACCAGCTATGCTGCGATATTGGTGTGAGGGTTGGGTGGGTAGACTCTGTCCCCACATGGTGTGTTGGGTTGGTACAGGTGGTGTGTTGGCTGGATTAGGATGGGTTTGCATACTTGCACCATATTGATACTGTATCGGGCTTAGGCCCACATTGTTTATGTATTGGGCTAAGGCCCACATTGTACTATTACTGTTAAAGGGCTCTGGCCTAGACTGATTTTGTTCTGTATGCCGACTGTTTGATAAGGGATTACACACTGAGTTTTCGTAAACTCACCCTCTGCTCTTAACTGTGCAGGTAATCCTCAGCCATAGTTGATTCGGTGCTGTGAGAGACTCGGAGGTGGCCACACAACCGCATCAGCTTTCGTTTTTAGCTTTTGATTTATAAGTAACTGAATTTGGGTATTTTTTATGTAAAAAGGCCTCTTTAAAGTTATAAACTTTAAATTTGGGTTTTTATTTATTTAGTTTGATCTAAAATGATAGTTGTAGAATAAGACAGGTTTTCAAAAGGTAACCATTTTCAAAGACACCACGTTTTCACAATAAATGAGATTTTAGAAAATTTATAACGTTTTAAAAGTGATTAGTTTTTAATGATGCACACTTGGAAATGAACAACCCGTCTTGGAATCACCGTTTGATAACAAAATGATTAATTGATTTTAAAGATTTCAACAACAACAAGTTTTACACTAAACACATCAATGTGACACTGCTAGATTCGGCCATAACTCCTAGGCCGGGTTTGGGGTGTTACATATGCAATGAGCATGAGTTAAGTAATTAAGTAATTTTGGATTGTTATGGAATTTTTTAATTTGTTTGGAATTCTTGTCTTTAAAGTGTTAGATATATTTAAATTGTTTTGAGATTGTTATGTTTAATTTATTTGTATTGTTATTTAATTCCTTTTGTTAATTTACATTTATTTATTGTTATTTATGAATAATTTTATTTAAAATTAATTTTTTGGCTTGATTTTATATTATTTTGCATATTTGGATTTGAATTTTTGCGCTCGGATATCCGACATATAATTGAAAATGTTAAATTTGGATTTTTGCAAATAGTTATGAAATTTTAATTTATTCGAATTCTTATGTTTAAGTTATTAGGTATATTTAAATTGTTGTGAAATTATTATGTTCAACTTGTTTGGCTTATTATTTAATTACTTTTTTATTTTCATTTATTTATTATTAATTATAAATAAATTTTATTTAAATTTTTTTTGTTTGATTCTATATTATTTTATGGATTTGGATTCGGATTTTTGCAAATTCGGATATCCGACATATGATTGAAAATGTGAAATTCAAAATTTTTTTGCGGATTCAAATATCTGGAGGATAATGATATTTAAATCGGATTCAGATTTAGATACTATTAGACTCCGTTTGTTTCACTAAAAATGACTTTCAGAAAATTATTTCTAGAAAAGACTTACTTTCTGGAAAAATTAATATTTTTTAGTGTTTGGATGAACCTGTGTAAAATATTTTACATTGTTTGGCATATTTTCGAAAATATTTCGTAAAAGTTGTTTCCAATTAAACAAACATACATTTAAGATTTTCTTATCTTTTCATTATTTAATTGAGTTGATTTTATATCTATAAATTTATATTTTACATTGTTTTTGTATATAATAAAATGTGATTGGAAATGATATTTAAATCGGCTTCAAATTTGGATACTATTAGGCCCCATTTATTTCATTGAAAATGACTTCGGAAAATTATTTCTAGAAAATGACTTACTTTTCTAAAAACTAATCTTTTTTGTGTTTGGATGAACTCTGTAAAATATTTTACATTGTTTGGCATATTTCTTGAAAATATTTCATAAAAGTTGTTTCAATGAAACAAACATACATTTGAGATTTTCTTATATTTTCATTATTTAATTGAGTTTGTTTTATATCTATATATATTTTACATTGCTTTTGCATATAATAAAATTATTTTATTAAATTCAGGTTCATTACAACATTATTTTTAGTTACATGACTACTAAGTGAGTAGTTTTTATTTAAAATGTGATCAACAAAATTGACAAAAAAATTTAACAATTTTAACAATTGGACTTGATTTTAAAATTTGAAAAGTAGAGGACTAAATTCTTGAAAATAAAAGTACAAGGACTAACTAAATTCTTAAAAATAAAAGTATAGGGACTAAATTCTAAATTTGTGAAGAGTACATGAATTTATGGCATATTTTAACCGTTATACTATAAAACATTTATTATTAATATAAAATTGAAATATTAAAATAATAAATTATATTAATTATATTAATAATTTATTATATGATTAAATACAAATAATTAAATATGAATGTTCAATAATATTTAAAATTATAATATTTTATATTAATATATTAATAATTTTAAAAATAAGAATATATTTTATTATCTATATAATAATATTAAGGTTTATTTAATTTAATTTTTACATAAAAATAAAATTACTCATAAAAATAAAATAACTTGCGTTTTTCAAGAGGGGAAGTCATTTTATAGGAAAAAAAGACTTATTTTCATTGATCAAGCTGTTTTCTGTGAAACAAACACAATAAAATGCAAAAAAAAGAACTTCCGTGTTGGAGAATAAAACGTGAGAGAGATCAAATAATATGTAGGAAAGTTGCTCTCTTATTAATGAATTTTGAATGAGTAAAAACAAAGAATAAATGACTATAATTATAGGCTTACATGGAAACTAACTTAACATAAAAATAGCTAACAAATTATTTGGTCAAACTAAAAAAATCTGAAACTACCAAGATACTACCAAGATTTTCTAAACATCCCACTAATATGTTATTTTGAATTATTCTCAACACTCCCCCTTAATTCAAAGTTGCAGACACCAAGTAAACTTCTAAAATAGCAAAACTTCTCTTTTGATAATGCTTTTTTTAACATATCTGCCAGCTGCTCTTCAGTGTTGCAATATTCCAAAGATATCTCCTCTTTTGGTACCAAATCACGAATGAAATGATAACGAATATCTATGTGCTTTGTTCTACTATGAAATGTTGGATTCTTTGTCATGGAGATAGTGGATTTGTTATCACAAAATATGGTAGTTGCACATTTCTGCTCTTGTTGTAGATCGGTTAACATTCTCCTTAGCCAAATGGCTTGACAAGCTATTGCAGTTGCTGCTACATATTCAGCCTCTGAGGTTGACAATGCTGTTGTAGCTTGCTTTTTAGAACTCCAAGTAATCACCCCAGAACCTAGAGTAAAAACAAATGCTGATACACTTCTTCTGTCATCTAAAGAACTTGCCCAATCACTGTCTGTGAACCCACACAATCTGAAATTTGAAGTTTTTGAGTACCAAATGCCATACTCCAAAGTTCCAGCAATGTATCGCAAGACTCGTTTTGCTGCTCCATAATGAACCTTTGAAGGTTGCTGCATAAACCTGGAAATAACACCAACAGGAAATGCAATATCGGGTCTAGTGTGAGTCAAATAGATTCAACCTCCAACCAAGCTTCTAAACCTCCTTGCATCTGTCATTTCTTCTCCATCCTCTTGCTGCAATTTTTCAATGATATTCATAGGTGTGGTTGTAGGCTTGCAATTAAGCATACTAAATGTACTGAGAAGATCCTTGGCATATTTCCTTTGTGAGATAAAAATTCCATCGTCAGCTTGATGAATTTCAAGACCGAGGAAATAATGCAATAAACCCATATCAAACATCTCAAATTCGCTCATCATTTGAGACTTAAATTCATCAACAAGTAACTTAGAGGAACTAGTATAAATGATATCATCAACTTAAAGACAAACAATGATGAAATCATTTTTACCCTCATTTTTCACGTACAAGGTGGGCTCATTCTCACTTCTCATGTACCCTTTCATCTGAAATACCCATCGATCTTGTTGTACCATGCTCGAGGGGCCTACTTCAATCCGTACAACGCCTTTTTCAGCTTGTAAACCTTTGTTTCGTCTCCCTTCTCTATGAAACCTTTTTGGTTGTGTTATATAAACTTCCTCTTGTAGATCTCCATTAAGGAACGCCGATTTGACATCAAATTGGTAAACAGGCCATTGCAATTGTGCAGCCATTGCTAGAACAAGCCTCACCGTTTCGAACCGAGCTGCTGGAGAGAAAGTTTCTTCGAAATCAATACCATATTGCTGTGCATAACCTTTTGCTACAAGACGAGCTTTGTGCTTTTGAATGCTTCCATCTACACCAAATTTTGTTTTGAACACCCACTTCAAACCAATTGCATTTTTATCTTCCGGTAAGTCGACCATCTCCCAAGTTTCATTCTTTTCGATGGATTGTATCTCCTCCATCATTGCCTTTTTCCATTCTTCCTTATCAACAGCTTCTTCATAATACAGAGGATTTGAAACGGCTAAAGCAAATTGACAGGATGCATAAGTGTCATCAGCATATTTCAGATTCGGCTTTTTGACCCTTGCTGATCTCCTTAGTGGAATTGGCTCGTCAGAAGATACTTCAAGTGTTGTAGATGTTACCGGTGCAGGCTCCTCTTTTTTATCTATAGAATCTTTGATGGGAAAAGAGATCTCCTGTTGTACCTGCTCTACAGTCATATCCCAGCTTGCATTTTCATCAAACACTACATCTCTTCTACTTGTAAATTTTCCACTATGATGGTTATACAATCTATATGCTTTGGATTGAGTACAATAACCAATGAAAATGAATTTTTCAGACTTTTCATCAAGCTTTTTACGAGCATGAGAATTTACCAAAGCATATGCAACACACCCAAAAAATCTTAAATGACTTACATTGGGTTTCCTACCACACCAAGGTTCATATGGAGTTTTGTTCATGACAGCCCTTGTTGGTTAGAGATTCAGTAGATAGACGGATGTTGCCACAGCTTCTGCCCAAAACTGATTTGAGAGTCCCTTCGCTTGTAACATGCTTCTCGCCATCTCCACAATAGTTCAGTTCTTCCACTCAGCGACACTGTTCTACTCAAGAGTGTAAGGAATTGTTAACTCCCTATGGATGCCATTGTCCTCACAAAATAGATTGAATTCTTTGGACAAGAACTCTCCACCTCGATCTGTGCGAAGAACTTTGATATGACAACCACTTTGATTCTCCACCATAACCTTGAATTTTTGGAACGTTTCAAAAGTTTCTGACTTGTTTTCCAAAAAATACACCCAACTTATGCGACTATAATCATCAATTAACAACAAGAAGTAACGGCTCCTACCCAAGGACTCGATTTGCATAGGACCACATAAATCAGCATGAATTAATTCTAAGCATTCAGTAGCTCTCCAAGATTTTCCAACAGGAAATGGCTTCCTAGTTTGCTTTCCATAAATGCACCCCTCACATAAATCAAGAGAGCCAATTTTTGGTAGTCCAAGAACCACACCTTTATTACTTAGTAATTTCAGGCCTTTAATATTGAGATGACCATACCTCCAATGCCATAGCTTAGAGTCATCCTTTGTACTTGCAGCAAGAACAAAGTTCTCCATGTTTGAAACATCCAACGGGAACATCTTGTTTGGTGTCATGTTGACATGGACTTGTTTGCCTGATTTTTTTTTTTTTGATGATACATGGAATCATCATCAAATACGACAGCATATCCACCAGCCATTAGTAGTCCAACGCTCAATAAATTGTATCCTAAATCAAGAACAAACTGAACATTGTCCAACATTTTTCCTTCTCCATGGCTATTAACGATTTCCACAGTACCTATTCCTTCAACTTGCATCTCCCTTTCGTTCCCAAGCTGCACCTTTATCTTTTGTGACTCGTCAAGCTCCTTGAACAAGGATTTGGTACCCGTCATGTGATTCGAACAACCTCTGTCCACAAACCACCAATTACTTGGCTTATGGTTAGTATCAATGCAAGCCATAAAAAGCTTGTTTCCTTCCTCACTTTCTGATGCAAAATTCATTTTTTGATCTTTATACCAGCAATCAGCTTTTACATGCCCATATCAATTGCAATGGTAACATTGAATGCCATTTTTTGTGTTACCTTGCTTATTCGATTGCCTTTGTCCATCATACCTTCTTCTGCCTCTGCTTCTGCCATAACCACCGCTACGACCTCTACGAAATCCTCTTCTTCCTCGACCTCTATTTGTTTAATGGTTATTGTCACCTTTCACTTGAAATGCCTTCTCTTCACTCTTCTCTTCACTCCTTTCTGCTGATCTATTATTCTCGCCTCATGAGATTGAAGAGATCCCATCAGTTCATCAACGGAAAGAACTGACAGATCTTTGGACTCTTCTATAGTACCCACAACATGATCAAATTTTATCGTCAAGCTTTGCAAGACTTTCGCTACAATTGTCTCGTCTGAAATTTTCTCACTATAGGAGCGTAATTGGCCGACTATTGTCCTTGTTCGTGACAAAAAATCAGCAATTGATTCACCATTCTTCATCACCAAGATCTCAAAATCATGTCGTAGTAGTTGTAATTTCACTACTATTATTTTTGAATCACCTTGATACTCTTTCTGCAAGATTGACCATGCTTCATTCGATGTGGTTGCTGCTGCAATTCAAGAGAAAATAGAGTCATGAACTGCTTGCTGGATAATGAACAATGCCTTAGCATCGTTTTTCCTGACTTCTTTCAACCTCCTATCTTCTTCTTCATCAGGTTCAAGTATGTCAACGAACCCGTACTCCACCAAGTCCCATAGCTCTTGCGATCTGAGCGATGTCCTCACATTGATGCTCCACCACTCATATTTCTCACCATTGAAAATGGGTATGAGTGGTTGAGAGGAAGAAAAACCAGTTAATGCCATTCCAAAAACACTGCCATTCCAAAAACACTCATTCTCTTCTCTCGTGTTTCTCAAAGACCCCAAACTAAGTGTTTCTCTCAAATCCCTAATGGACACAAACCTCACTTTCACTCAATTACCTAAAGGATCCAACCTGGCTCTGATACCAAATTTGTTGGAGAATAAAACGTGAGAGAGATAAAATAATATGTAGGAAAGTTGCTCTCTTATTAATGAATTCTGAATGAGTAAAAACAAATAATAAATGCCTATATTTATAGACTTACATGGAAACTAACTTAACATAAAAATAGCTAACAAATTATTTGGTCAAACTAAAAAAATCTGAAACTACCAAAATACTACCAAGATTTTTTAAACATCCCACTAATATGTTATTTTGAATTATTCTCAACATTCCGTAAATCATTTTATAATGAAACAAATGGAACCTTAATACTTGAATAATTTGCGTATTCGAATTTTTATGCAGATTTACAGATTTAGATTTACTTTATCTTTCCTTTCTTTCACAATCCCTACCTGTCGCCTTAAGTCACCATTGTTCATAGCATTTCCCAGTTGATCCTGTTATTGGATCAAAATTTTTTTCTCATCTTATGATTTAAATTTTCATAAAACGGTGTGAAATCTACAAATTTTTAATTGAAAGCACATATTAAGCTATTCCAATCTACCTTCCCTGATCGTTGAATCGAGTTATGATTCCAGTATATTTATATTCTCACCGTCAATTACCTTCGCACTGTACAGATTCTCAAGCAAATCCTTATTTCACAACCCAAGAGACTAAAAAATGGCTCTTTATTCTCTTTTTTTTTTTTTGGTTTATTTAATTATTATTCTTCTGTCTTGCAAGCTTTTTCTTCTTCTTTTTCGTGTGTACTTAGTTGTTGGGTTTTTTCAGTATTGGTTTTAGCTTAGTAATGGTGATGAGTGGTGGCCAAGATTGTGACTTGAGGTATGGTGTGGACAGGTATAGAGTGTTTATAAATCGATTTAATTTTACATGTGAATTTGAATTAAAAAAATATTTTACTAAACCTAAATTCTATAGATTAGGATAATATTCATATTTGAATATTAAAATTACTATTTGATGTAGATTTAAAGTAGATGATGATAGATTCCTTTCGGATATACATCCCTACATTTGGTTATAAAATAAATACTTCCAACAAGATTTAAATCCAAAATCTTTTATTTATAAAGTTAAGCTTTAACTATCAATACTTGTCTTATTAATCATAATTTGTACAAATTAATAAGTAACATATAAAAACATAATAAAATATTTTTATAAAATTAAATATAATATTTTTATTAAAAAATATCTACTTTAACATCTTATTCTCTTAACACTCATTTAACTTTTCTTGAATCATTTTCTTTTGTACCCGTAAACCTAACTAAACAATAAGTTGAGATCATCGAAATTCCTAAATTTAAAATTTAATTAATAAAATTAAAATTAAAATATGAATTTTTTATAATGTCGGATATAATTTTATTCAATACATATTATATTACAAAAAAGTATACATACATGTTTAACTACATATAATATATCAATTGTCATAAATAAGTAAATTACAAATGTATAATAATTATACAATTATGATATTATAATGTGCTTCTTTTATTAGTGATATGAAACCTAAACCTTAAATATGCAATTAATTTTATGGTAGATTATAAAATATATAATTAAGGCAGATTATTAATGATATGCGTCTCTATATATAACTATGTTATTATAATGCACATTAAATATTAATTTTTTGGATATGAATATTCGATATATAATTGAAATTGTTAAATTTCAATTTTTTTTTAAAATTTAGATATATTACGGATACTGATATTTAATTCGAATTTGGATGAGTGTAGTGAGATAATTTATAAATAATTTTAAAGTATTCTCATTCAGATAAATAAAGAAATAGAGATATTGGATTCCTAACTTTTTTAACATTAAAAAATGAAGAAAAAAGAAGAATGGTGGGCATGATAGGTAGGCTTCAGCTTTGACCAACACGGAGGAGGAGTAGTGTTTTTTAATGGTCACATGAAACACGTTTGCCTTTGATGTTTTATTAGTGAGTGATGGTTATTTAACTTATCCACAAACTAATGAAGTTGTGATTTCCATTTAGTGAAAGTTATGGGTCCTATTTCCCTCCTTTGGAGAACCAAAAAATCCAACCCATGCTTTAACAGAACCACCGCACCGCCCCCATTCTTACCTCTTCCAATCCAACACGCTCTCTCTTTTCTTGTTTTAATTACACTATAAATACTATTTGAATTCATGCTATTTGTAAAGAAAATAAATAATAATTTAGTCTTCATAAATATGTTTTTGTTTATTATAATTACATTCCTAAAATATTCAAAATCACAAAACCAATCATTATAAAGTAAAGTTATGATGGTAAGTGTGAATTTTTTTTACCACATTAGAATTAGAATAAGGTTGAACTATGTTGCACAAATAGAGTCCGTATATAATTACACTTATTCTATTTGACATTGATTAGAATAATATTTTCATCTTTTAAATAGATGTAGTGAAACTTATCTTATATAATTCAATATTCAACATTAGTGATTTTTTTCTCTACCGTAGTTTTTTCCTAAAAAGATTTTCACGTAAAATCTGTTTTTATTTTTATTCTTTCTTATTGCTTTGCGATCGTTTCATATTGTCATTATCGGCGTTCAATTTTAACAGTTTTTAAAAATATTTTTTAAAATTTTAAAATTACGATAAAAATGTGAACTCTTTAAAATTCAAACGCATGGATATAAAAATTTAATTTGAAATATTTTTAAAAATGTGTTATTTATCGCTTGAATGGTGACAAGTCTCTCTAAAGTTTGAGCTATTCAATCCGTCCATATTAAATCGGGTTTGAACAAATATTTCTTTGACTCGAGTCAATTCAAAATTTGTATCATTATTTCAAAATTATTTTACACTAATATTTTATAATTAAATTCAAATAAATACATTTTTGATATATAATTTATTTGAATTAAATTAAGAAACACTTTCTAAACCAAATTTATATGAATTGCGTGAATAACTCAAACTTTTGAGAAACCTCATTATCATTCAAGGGATAAATGACACATTCTTTTTGAAATTTTGGAAATTTTATATTTTTATAATTTCATTAAGTTTTAAAATAATTTTTCAATTATTTTATTTTTTTCACATTTTTGGATTGTATAAAAAATTATATTTTTTAAATTTTAGGATTAGTTTTGAAAAAAACTTAAGTATTTTAATTTTTCAATAATTTTTAAAAGGAATGGACCAATTGAACAAAAAAACTATAAAGGATGATGTAATACCCAATTTTGCCCAGCCCATATACAAATAATAAAACCAAAAAACAAATTTAAACCAAAACCAAATAAATAAAACAGGACCAAATTACCAAGCCCAACAAAAAAACTAAAAACTAAGAAACCCTAGGTAGCAAAGTCCTTAGCCGCCGCCTTTAGCAAGGTCTCCAGCCGCCACACATCTCGGATCCGACCTTGTCCACGCGCGCCGTACCCCCATGTTCACCTGCAAAACGGATTCAAAGAGTCCAAACAGTGTAAAACAACGAAAAAGGGGAAATGGGTTGCTATTTGGGCTATAAAAGGCCTATCTTTTGTATCGTAGGGGGATTTTCAGTGTAAAAGATACGAAAATAGAGGGGGAATACGGAAAATACAGAGAAAGAAATTGAAAGAAAATTTTTTTTAAAGGTTTTTTTCTTTCTATTCTGTTCGGTGTTCATTTTTTAGATTATTTGTTTTGTTTTTTTACTTTTGCTCAAAATATAAAGAGAAGAGGGGGATCTTACCTCTTTCGTCGAAGACGCCGGACTGTTGCCATCGGCGTCGCAATCGGGACGCGGGCATAGGCTGAGCTGTGGCACACAACAGGGCAAAGAAGAACCCTAGCAGAGAGTGTTTTTTTTTCCTTTTATTTATTTATTTATTTATTTACTTTCTGTTGCAAATAGGTTTTTAACAAAAACAATTGTTTTAAATAACAAAGGTGTGATACGAATCGTTTTGTGATTGATTCGAGTCGTTAGTGATGCCCGATCGTGAATTGAGTAGAATAGAATCGTTTCGGTTTAAAAGTAACAAAATAGAGTTAATGACTTCAAACAAAGGTAATGAATAAAATAGATAGGAAACAATAACAAATTAAATGGCTAAGACCAAAAAAAATGAACCAACAATAACGAATTGTTGACCCGAATCTCAAAATGGTCTTTAGGTGTTTTTCGGTTAAAGGAAACAGCAAGGAACCTTGACCCACTATCAACTATGATAGGAACCAAAGGTATATTGAACGCCACACCAAAGGTGATAAGTTCAGCAACAAAGAAAAGATGGACGCCACAAGCTTTGCTTCATAAGTCAAATCAATTCCGTAAGAACAAAGAGAATTGGATAGCTCACAATTCAAATATTTCATCTATATTCAGCAAAAATTTCTTCCCTCTATGGCTGATTACATCTATTTATAATGCTAGAACAAGGTAACCGGATGGTCAAAAACATCCACTTAATGTGCCATAAAAAACTGATGTCTTTTCTTATTCTTTGAACCAAATAACTCCTTCCATAAAATCACTTTAATTCAGCTTATTTGAATGTCTTTAATGGCTTAGACAATGACTCTTGAGTTGTCCTTGGCTAGTTGAATAGACACCATCTCTTAACCAGCTCCTTAATGATATTCAAGGGCTTGATTAATTTCTCTTGAAAGCTCCAAAAACGGCTGGAAGTGGAAGAGTTGCTGCTGAATTTTAAAGGGCATAAAATGCTCTTTAAAAACTCCTTTAATGATTTTTAAGCTCCCTTTATAACAGCCCCTTTAATTGTAACTCAAAAGAACTTGAACAACCACTTAATTAAATGTGTAACAGCCTTGAATTGTAACCACTATAAGCTAAAAAGTCACCTTCAATAAACACATTAAAATGAGTTTATTAAACAAATGAAAACACTTATTAATCATAACAAACATTAAACTTACTTAAATAAATGAACTAAAACATATATGCAATAATTATTCCAAAAACTAGTTTAATTAAAGAAGCATAATTTAAAAACTTAATTTATGCATCAATAAATAATCCTAGGAACTAGATCAATTAAGAACAACACTTATTAAATAAAGTTCAACAAAACACTTATTAATTAAAACTAAGATGAGTTGAATAAATGTCCAAAGAACTCATTTATTAAACTAAGATGCTTAAATGCATGGTTTTGAAATGCAAATTTAACTAACATGAAAGTTACATAATTAAACTAACTTGACTTAATTTAATGATGCAAACTTAACTAACATGAAAGTTACATAATGCATGACTTTATTAAATGCGAACACATATTAATGATGTGCAAACTATGACATAATTAAAACAAAACTAAAATAACTAAAATTAATGAATCAAAGTCCTTATTTTCCAGCAGCCAAATTGACAAACTAAAATTAAAAACTTCATTTTGCACTTGGGCCCCTCGAGTTTGGACCAATCTCGGTAGCATCGAGTTGTGTCGTAACATGATGCGACCGGGATCGCATCAAGATGAAACGGCGCCGTTTTGTGGGGGGTTCGCGCGTCGACCCGACCCGCAAGGGGGATCGCGCGTTCTGACCCTGAATGGTAAATTTGCGCAATTGGCCCCTCCTGGTTGCAACGCGCTTCAATCAAGCCCATTTTGTTATTTTTTTTAAATTTAGCCGCATCTTTCGTTTTTGTTTCAATTTGGTCCGTCGCGGCGCAGTGTTTTGGAGGGCGGGGTTAATTTCCCTTTTGATCCTCCATTGTTGCTTGCGCATTCAAGTTGGTCTTTTTTTATTATTTTGAATCTTCCCCCATTTTTTCGCTTTTAGTTCAATTTAGTCCATCTGTTTGAACTATTTTTACTATTTTTAACATAATCATCATTATTGTATTATATTATATTATTATTTACTATTATTATTATTATTATTATATTCATATGCATGCATCGAATTTTTATGTAATATATATATTGTTTTGTATATAGTACACGTATATTGGTACATATTTTATACATAGTTTTTTATTCTATTTTCCAACTTTTATATACATATATATACATATTTTCATAATTTATTAATATATTTTACTTATATTTTTATTTATTTATTTTTTATATATCTTTTTTAGATACCTATACATATTTTATATTTTATTTTCATAACTTTTATATACATGTTTTAATATATGCATATACATATCTTAAAATTTACTTATATATCATATTTTATTTTGTAAATACATATACATATGTAATTTAAATTAAAGTATTTGTTTCATATTGTACATTAACTTTTTAACATACCTTTTAAAAATATATATTTTGGTTTCATCAAAGCATTAAAATCATCATATTTTATAAATTTCTAAAATATTTGGCATTCGTGATTCTCGAGAAAAATCGTGTCCTAACTTACTAGATTTCGATTGTTTTCGATGAATTTAGAGAGCCAAGTATTTAATTTGCAATAAAATAACACAAATTCATAAATCAAAATCATTTTCAGGAATTCAACATGTTGTGTCCTAACGTATTGGGTATGACATATTGTTTTCTTGAAATGAAGATTTTCCTAAGAAATAATAAAGGCAATATTCTGTATTTAGGAGTTTTGAGAAATTGAGCCCTAACTTATTATGGGTTTTGATTTTTTTTTTCATTCGACCTAAATAAATGAATATCCTTCTAAAATTTAAATGCATAAGTTTTAAAAATCAAAAGACAAACTTAATTTTAAAGATTAAAAGTATTGTGCCCTAACTCATTGGGTGTGATACTTTATTTCTTTGAAATAATAATGTTTTTTAATTCATTCAAGTTAAAAAGTTTTCTTTTAAAATCTTTTCAAATTTTCGACACCAAGACATTAAATAATCAATTTGGTACCGATTTTGGGCGTTACGAGGGTACTAACCCTTCCTTGTGCGTAATTGACTCCCAAACCTGTTTTCTAAAATTTCGCAGACCAAAATCATTTTTAAGGTGAGCCGATCACACTTCAATCAAGGATCGGTGGCGACTCTAATTTTTTTTTTAAAAGTCGACAACTAAATTTTTGTTTTCAAAAAATGGTTTCAACAGCTTGGCGACTCCATTGGAGACTTAGAGAGTCGAGCCATAAATTAATTAATTTTTGTCTTGTGATCGAAAAATCTAATTTGGGTTTTAAAATCATGATTTCCCTTCACATTCATTGATTTTCATCATGGTATGGTTGTTCGATTGGCCTAAGTCTGTTCATATTTGCATTTTGCATTTCATAAGTTGGTCAATTTTACCCCTTTAAGTGGGGGCGAGAAACTAGTCCCTCGTCAGGTTTTCACCTCCATGCAGGGTAGTGGACCGCTTCCGGGATACATCCATACCTATGTCTTCGTGAGATTTTCATCTCCGTGCAGCCATAGGGAAATGTATTCCCCTGAACTGCACTCAATCCATGTGAGCCTATAATGGGTGAGGATCGAGGAATCTGCTGGTTCGGGTACCTCTTACGCTAGAAACCAAATAACATATAGTGAACCTTAGGAACTCACCCTAGGTAGAATCATTGAACCCTAGTAGACACCTGAGTAGGTGTTTTGATTGTTTGTACATAATACTGACCTTTTGTGTTTCACTTTGATTGCATGGCATTTCATTATAGAAAAAAGATGTTGATTCATGTTTGTTTTTTAAATGGAGAGCTTGCCACGGAAAACGGATTTCTTGATAAGGTGGAAGATAATACGGTTGTCCGAGTATAGTCTAAGAAAACGTGACACGAAAAGCCTAACAAGAGGAGTATACGACTTTGTTGCGTGACCTGAGGATTCAAATTGTCAAAGATTATTCAAAAGTCATCAAAGGTCCCAACCTCTTAAAGAAGCTAATGAACGTGAGTGAGCAGGTAGTTACGACCTAGATCAAACAAGAAGAAGCTCAAATTTGCGAGATGCATCCTAATATCTAATGGTCGATGTCTTTGCTTGGAATACGAGGGCGAGGCCATATATATATGTCCGCTTTGTGTACAGAGATTTGTTTTCTAGCGATGTTTTTCTAGTAAATAATTGAGCCAGAATCAATGTTTCTTTTTGCATTCATTTCACGCATTTGCATTACATTACATCATATGCATTAAACACCGTTAAAGGATCCTAATTAACTAAATCATTACTCAGTTAACCTGGAAACCAACCAACCAACCAAACACCGTTACGACACTCGAGCAAAGATTAAAGATATGGATCAGAGATTGGAAAAGCTCGAACAATACCAAAAGGAGATGCAAGACCGACTTCAGCTATAAGTGCAAGAGCGGTTGGACAAGATGCAACAGGATATGTCAGAGAAGATGCAGGAATCCCAAAAAGATATGATGACGAAGCTGACCCAACTATTGACTGGGGGAAGTGATAAGGGAAAGGAACCTGTAGCTAATGTCGAAGAAGGCAACGAGGATGAACCTCTCTATCCTCCAGACTTTACTCCTCCACATGTGCGAACTCAAGCTGAGGTATACCCGCACAAATCTACTGTCACAATTAGGCCTCAACAGTTCCAGGCTGGTGCTTCAAATTTCCAAGCTAGATTGGGCTCTAACCCCGGGAACTACCCTGTTAACTCTGTCATTCCTGACTTCGATGAAATGGCTGAAAAGGAAAAAATAAATGAAGAGTTACCAAGGCAGTTAGAAGAGAGGTGCAAATGGCTCGAAGAGAAGTTCAAGGCCATGGAGATCACTGAAAACTATCGTTGGATCGACGCTAAAGAACCGAGTCTAGTCCCAGATCTGGTACTCCCTCATAAGTTTAAGATGTCGGAATTCGAAAAATACAATGGAACAAGTTTCCCAGAAGCACATATCATCATGTTTTGCAGGAGAATGGCTGGATATGTTAACAATGACCAGCTACTGATTCATTGTTTCCAGGATAGTCTCACAGGGGCAGCATCTAAATGGTACAATCAACTGAGCCGTACCATGATAGGTTCATGGAGGGACTTAGCACAAGCGTTCATGAAACAGTACAGTCATGGTTCCTGACAGAATCACCTTTCAGAATATGGAAAAGAAGCCGAACGAAAGCTTTAGGCAATATGCACAAAGGTGGAGGGAGGTGGCCATTCAAGTTCAGCCATCGCTCTTGGAAAGAGAAATGACAATGCTCTTTATAAATACATTGAAAGCCCCGTTCATTACGCATATATTAGGAAGTGCTACAAAAAGCTTTTCTGACATAGTTGTGAATGGTGAAATGATCGAAAATGCTATAAGGAACGGACAAATCGATACAGAGGAAAGTAACAAGAGCTCAGTCTTAAGGAGAAGAGAAAATGAGGTGAACAACAAGGTTACTCTAAATCAGTTACTGTGAGTCAGCCAAGAAAGGTGGCTGCTAACCAACAAGGTTCATCAAGACATGAAGCTGGTACAAGACAAAACACTGAGAGGCCCCAATTCACGCCAATTTCTGTGTCGTATAGGGAGCTATATCAAAGTTTGTTTGATGCACACGTTGTTTCCCCTTTTCATGTGAAGCCTTTACAACCTCCGTATCCTGAATGGTATGATGCGAACGCACAATGTGACTACCATGCGGGAATTATGGGACACTCAATAGAGAATTGCACTGCCTTCAAGAAACAAGTTGAAAGACTCATCAACATGGGTGTTGTCAAGTTTGGTGACTCATCTAGTGCAGAAAATCTACTACCCAATCATAATTGATAATGGAGTAAATGCAGTGTATGAAGAAGTGGTGAGAAATTTTCACATCGATGCCATTAAAAGGGTCCTTATTAGATATTCGCCTAGGAGGTGTTCTAAATAATTGGACTGCAGAGGAAACCCCTATAGTATTTAGAGTTTGTTAGAATAATGTTCAGAACACACTTGTTGCTTTTTAGCCTAGAAGCAATAAGAACTTCTTTGTGAAATAGGCTCATGTCTGAACATTATTATTTTAATGAAATACATTATTGCAATCATCTTTGAGCAAATGTTCTTTCATTCTTTTGGATTTTTTTTTGCCAAACTATTATTTAATTCATTCATAATCATATTATCTATAAATTCATACAGTCTTTGTATATTCTTTAGCACCTAAAATAGGTCTCTGAATATCAATGACATGAGTGACGCTGCTACAGACTCAGAATCTCCTTTTGAGTGAGACATGTGTTTAGAGGGATTTCACGACTTTGAAAATGACATAGATTGTAGCTTATCTCCTGACTTGTTGAGGATGGTAGAGCAATAAGAGAAACAAATTTACCTCATGAGGAGACAATGGAGACTGTGACCTTGAAGGAACATGCATGACCGAAGAAATAAAGCAAGACGTTTTTAAGTTACTTCAAGAATTCAAAGATGTCTACGCATGGTCATACCAGGATATGCCCGGGTTAAGCACTGTCATTGCAATCTGAACAACAGCAAGATATCAGAAATTTGCAGTATGTTCAAGATTAATATCATGAATGATGCAATGAAAACTCTACCGGAGCAGTACCTCTCTCTTTAGTTTATCACGGTTTTTTCTATTGAAGTCGAAATTCTTTCTCTCTGGGTATTGGCTGAGCAAGTTGGATGAAGCAGAATGGGTCCAATCTCGATACGATCAGTTGAACTTAATAGAGGGAAAAAGACTGAAGGCTATTCAGCATGGTCAAATGTACCAGAAAAGAATGATGCGAGCCTACAACAAAAAGGTCCGTCCCAGAGAATTTCACGAGGGGGACCTGGTGTTGAGAAAAATCCTTCTTCTACAAAAAGATTTTAAAGAAAATGGATGCCAAATTGGGAAGAACTTTATGTTGTAGAGAATGCCTTTTTCCAAAGGTGCTTTGATTTTGAGCAAGATGGATGATAAAAACCTGCCAAATCCTATAAGCTCAGACTCAATTAGGAAATACTTTACTTAAAGAAGGAGAAAAGACCAAGGTGAAAACCCACAAAGGGGATTTTGAGTCGTAAAAAAATGAAAAATGAAAATGAAAAATGAAAAATAAAAATAAAAATAAAAATAGAGAGGCTAAGGTGAAAACCCGCAAAGGGTGCCTTAGACCAAAGGGGATTTGAGTTGAAAACCCGAAAAGGGCGGCTCAAATTTTGATCAGAATAGGACATGGGATGATCAGAGTTACTCAAATGTTGATCAAAATGGGGCAAGCGGTGATCTTGCTATGCCTGAATCAGTAGAAAAGGGCACGCGACATCTTGGGGCATCGACAGAGTACTATAGATCTCCTAAACACATGTCAAACTCAGAATGGTCTTCAGGAAGTTTGTACAAAGAAGTTCAAGCTGCGATATCTGGGGCACCTAGTCTTTATACTATTTATATTTGCTTATTCTTGGAATACTTCATTCTTTTTCAAGATACAAGTCAATTCCTCTTTTATTCTCAATATTCTTGATAATTTATTCATTGCAAGCTATACTCTCAAACCAATTCTATTTTATCCATCGTTTTGTTCTTTTTGCAAGCATGTTGCATTAGAATAATGATTAAAGGACTAATAAAACTTTCACAAGGGAAGTTTTTCATATTACTCTAGAAATTTCTAAATAATACAGGAACCTGAAACAGGACTGTTGTTTAGACTTCACTGGGTTAAAAGGTTGGAGATATCTAGAAAGGAAAAATCCAGATTAAGAATTTTCGATATTTGTCGAAGCATTGTTGTCACAAAGGGAGCCTTAGTGAATAATGAGCAATAACAACTTCAACATTTCATTTTCATGACATTGCATTCAAATGTCATTCATACACGTCTAGCTAGGAGCATTTGATTCATTTGATCATAACATCCTAATCATTAGGCATAATTAGGTTCATAAAGTGAATTATACATGTCATGTTCCCCAGAGAGCAGATCAGTGAATTTATAAAGCCTCATCTCCCTGAGCAACAGTGGAGCAGGTTGAAAAGATAGCAGATATTGTCTTCCCATACTGGTGGTGAAGTAGATCGAAGATAGTGGATATTGTCTTCATGTATTGACATGAAGTAGATCGAAGATAACAGATCTTGTCTTCCATACTGGTGGTAAAGTAGATCGAAGATAATGGATCTTGTCTTCATGTATTGACATGAAGTAGATTATAGATAGTGGATCTTGTCTTTATGTATTGACATGAAGTAGATCGAAGATAGCAGATCTTGTCTTCCCATACTGGTGGTGAAGTAGATCGAAGATAATGGATCTTGTCTTCATGTATTGACATGAAGTAGATCAGAGATAGTGGATCTTATCTTCATGTATTAACATTAATTAGATCGAAGATAGCAGATCTTGTCTTCCCATACTGGTGGTGAAGTAGATCGAAGATAATGGATCTTGTCTTCATGTATTGACATGAAGTAGATCGAAAATAGCAGATTTTGTCTTCCCATACTGGTGGTGAAGTAGATCGAAGATAATAGATCTTGTCTTCATGTATTGACATGAAGTAGATCAGAGATAGTGGATCTTGTCTTCATGTATTGACATGAAGTAGATCAAAGATAGCAGATCATGTCTTCCTGTATTAGTAGCGAAGTAGATCGAAGATAACAAGTCTTATCCCCCTGAAGTTGCAGTGGGCAGATTGAAGAAATCAATCCTATCTCCCTGAAGTTGCAGTGGAGCGGATTAAAACCACAGATCTTATCTCTCTGAAGTTGCAGTAGAGCGGATCGCATCCAGTCTTATCTCTCTAAAGTTACAGTGGAGCAGACAGAAGAAATCAATCCTATCTCCCTAAAATTGCAGTGGAGCAGATTAAAACCACAGATCTTATCTCTCTGAAGTTGCAGTAGAGCGGATCGCATCCAGTCTTATCTCCCTGAAGTTGCAGTGGAGCAGACAGAATAAATCAATCCTATCTCCCTGAAGTTGCAGTGGAGCGGATTAAAACCACAGATCTTATCTCTCTGAAGTTGCAGTAGAGCGGATCGCATCCAGTCTTATCTCCCTGAAGTTGCAGTGGAGTGGATTAAAGATAGTAAATTTTGTTCTTTTAAGAAGCTACAACGTACGAATCCTATCTCCCTGACATTACAGTGGAGTAGATTGAAGCACTGGTTCCTATATCTCTGAAGATGCAGTAGAAAGGAATGAGGCTACTTGAAGCACTGAAGAAGCTGAGACATAATAAGACCGGGCACGATTGGGCTTTTTAGTCTTTGCTCTATTCCCGTTACACGATAACAAGCAAAGAGGGGCAGCTGTAATACCCAATTTTGCCCAGCCCATATATAAATAATAAAACCAAAAAACAAATTTAAACCAAAACCAAATTAAAAAAAAGGCCTAAATTACCAAGCCCAATAACCTAAAAAAACTAACCCTAGCCCAACACAAAACTAAAAACTAAGAAACCCTAGGCAGCAAAGTCTTTAGCCGTCGCCTCTAGCAAGGTCTCCAGTCGCCGCACATCTCAGATCCGGCCTTCTCCATGCGCGTCGTACCCCCACGTTTACCTGCAAAACGGATTCAAAGAGTCCAAACAGTGTAAAACAACGAAAAAGGGGAAATAGGTTGCTATTCGGGCTATAAAATGCCTATCTTTTGTATCTGTAGGGGGATTTTCAGTGCAAAAGATACGAAAATAGAGGGGGAATACAGAAAATACAGAGAAAGAAATTGAAAGAGAATTTTTTTTAAAAGGTTTTTTTCTTTCTATTCTGTTCGGTGTTCATTTTTTAGATTATTTGTTTTGTTTTTTTTTTTTTACTTCTGCTCAAAATATAAAGAGGAGAGGGGGATCTTTCCTCTTTCGTCGGCTACGCGGATCATTGCCATCTCATCGCGATCGAGGCGCTGCATAATGAGTGCAAGGCGCTAATGAGGCTAAGAAAACCCTAGCAGAGAGTGTTTTTTTTCCTTTTATTTATTTATTTTTACTTTCTTCTGCAAATAGGTTTTTAACAAAAAAAAATGCTTTTAAATAACAAAGGTGAAACGGTGTCGTTTTGTGGGGGGTCCGCGCGTCGACCCGACCCGCAGGGGGGGTCGCGCGTTCTGACCCTGAATGGTAAATTTGCGCAATTGGCCCCTCTTGGTTGTGACGCGCTTCAATCAAGCCCATTTTGTTATTTTTTAAATTTAGCCGCATATTTCGTTTTTGTCTCAATTTGGTCCGTCGTGGCGCAGCGTTTTGGAGGGCGGGATTAATTTCCCTTTTGGTCCTCCATTGTTGCTTGCGCATTCAAGTTGGTCTTTTTTTTTATTATTTTGAATCTGCCCCCATTTTTTCGCCTTTAGTTCAATTTAGTTCATCTGTTTGAACTATTTTTACTATTTTTTAACATCATCATCATTATTGTATTATATTATTATTATTATTATTATTATTATTATTATATTCATATGCATGCATCGATTTTTATGTAATATATATATTGTTTTGTATATAGTACACGATATTGGTACATATTTTATACATAGTTTTTTATTTTATTTCCCAACTTTTATATACATATATATACATATTTTCATAATTTATTAATATATTTTACTTATATTTTTATTTATTTATTTTTTATATATCTTTTTTAGATACCTATACATATTTTATATTTTATTTTCATAACTTTTATATACATGTTTTAATATATGCATATACATATCTTAAAATTTAGTTATATATCATATTTTATTTTGTAAATACATATACATATGTAATTTAAATTAAAGTATTTGTTTCATATTGTACATTAACTTTTTAACATACCTTTTAAAATATATATTTTGGTTTCATCAAAGCATTAAAATCATCATATTTTATAAATTTCCAAAATATTTGGCATTCGTGATTCTCGAGAAAAATCGTATCCTAACTTACTGGATTTCGATTGTTTTTCGATGAATTTAGAGAGCCAAGTATTTATTTTGCAATAAAATCGCACAAATTCATAAATCAAAATCATTTTCGGGAATTCAACATGTTATGTCCTAACGTATTGGGTATGGCATATTGTTTTCTTGAAATGAAGATTTTCCTAAGAAATAATAAAGGCAATATTCTGTAGTTAGGAGTTTTGAGAAATTGAGCCCTAACTTACTATGGGTTTTGATTTTTTTTTCATTCGACCTAAATAAATGAATATTCTTCTCAAATTTAAATGTATAAGTTTTAAAAATCAAAAGACAAACTTAATTTTGAAGATTAAAAAGAATTGTGCCCTAACTCACTGGGTGTGATACTTTATTTCTTTGAAATAAGAATGTTTTTTAATTCATTCAAGTTAAAAAATTTTATTTTAAAATCTTTTCAAATTTTCGACACTAAGACATTAAATAATCAATTTGGTATCGATTTTGGGTGTTACAAGGGTGCTAACCCTTCCTCGTGCGTAACTAACTCACGAACCTGTTTTCTCAAATTTCGCAGACCAAAATCATTTTTAAGGTGAGCCGATCACACCTCAACCAAGGATCGGTGGCGACTCCAATTTTTATTTTTTTTAAAATTGACAACTAAATTTTTGTTTTCAAAAAATGGTTTCGACAGATGAGAGCTAAAAAAGTTTGTTTGGCTTTGTTTAATTGTCACATCAACTACGCTAATGATATTACACTATAAATACTATTTGAATTCATGCTATTTGTAAAGAAAATAAATAATAATTTAGTCTTCATAAATATGTTTTGTTTATTATAATTACATTCCGAAAATATTCAAATTCACAAAACCAATCATTATAAAGTAAAGTTATGATGGTAAATGTGAATTTCTTTTACCACATTAGAATTAGAATAAGGTTGAACTATGTTGCACAAATAGAGTCCGTATATAATTACACTTATTCTATTTGACATTAATTAGAATAAGGTTTTCAACTTTTAAATAGATGTAGTCAAAACTTATCTTATATAATTCAATATTCAACATTAGTGATTTTTTTCTCTACCCGTGTTTTTTTCCTAAAAGGTTTTCACGTAAAATCTGTTTTATTTTTATTCTTTCTTATTGCTTTATGATCGTTTTATATTGTCATTATCGGCGCTTCAATTTTAACAATTTTAAAAATATTTTTAAAATTTTAAAATTACGATAAAAATGTTAACTCTTTAAAATTCAAACGCATGGATATAAAAATTTAATTTGGAAATATTTTTAAAAAATGTGTTATTTACTGCTTGAATGGTGACAAGGTCTCTCTAAAGTTTGAGCTATTCAATCCGTCCATATTAAATCGGGTTTGAACAAATATTGCTTTGACTCGAGTCAATTCAAAATTTGTATCTTTATTTCAAAATTATTTTACACTAATATTTTATAATTAAATTCAAATAAATACATTTTTTATATATAATTTATTTGAATTAAATTAATAAACACTTTCTAAACCAAATTTATATGAATTGCAGGAATAACTCAAACTTTTGAGAAACCTCATTATCATTCAAGGGATAAATGACACATTCTTTTTGAAATTTTGGAACTTTTATATTTTTATAATTTCTTTAATTTTAAATTATTTTATTTTTCACATTTTTGGATTGTCTAAAAATTATATTTTTAAAATTTTTAGGATTAGTTTTGAAAAAAAACTTAAGTATTTTAATTTTTCAATAATTTTTAAAAGGAATGGACCAAATTAACAAAAAAAACTATAAAGGATGAGAGCTAAAAAGTTTGTTTGGCTTTGTTTAATTGTCACATCAACTACGCTAATGATAAAATTAGACGAAAAAATCAATTTTTCTAATAAAAATATATGAACTCGATATTTCAAAATTTAAATACGAGAATTAAATATTAATTTAAAAAAACCATCTAACCTTATTTTGAATCATGTACCCTCAAACACAAACCTAGCTTGGCTAAGCATAACTGTAAAATCAAAATCTTGTAGGCTTTTCTCCCAAAGCTAGGGCATGCATACTTGCTATTATGGCTTATAGGTATAAAACACTCTTTATAAAAAAATTTAATTGTACCCTTCCATTGAATTTGCAATTCAATTGGGATTTTACCCTTAATTAAAAAATTAATTAAATCTTTCCATTAATAATTTCAGTTTTTAATTTCATTAACTGTTAAAATAGATTGATAGATCAATCGATGATGACAAGTGATGCTTTATGGTTTAATATTCTCATTAAAAATCATGAAAATTATTAAAATCAATAAAATATATTTAAGATATATTATAATTAATTAAAATATAAAAATCGTAAAAATCATAAAACTTATAAAATTCATAAAATTTATAACTAATATAAAATTACTAAAATTTTATAGAAAATTTCATTTAAACCCTTAAAATCTTAATGAATACATGACATTAGACAATAATTTTATAGAATAATTGGATAATGAAAATAGTTCAGATCGTTAGGGTCATTTTCATGTTGAATAATTTTTTCCATTTTCCATAGATAACACAATAATTGGGACATGCTCCGTTTATTGATAAATTTTATTTCCATTTTTAAGTACAATATAGTAGTTTGAACCTTGAAATGTAGAAAATTGTTTGCTAAATATTGTATGATATAAATTATCTTTGGCACAATTAGATATTATAAAATCAAAATTTTATTATTCAACTGTAACACCCCAAACCCAGTCTAGATGTTATGGCCGAATCAGGGAGTGTTACAAAGAAGGGTTTTGAAATCAATGTTACTTCAATAAAACTTTGTATAGTTGTTCAACAAAACATCCACGTTTTAAAACTCATTTTATTTATAAAACTATTACTGGAAGAGTTATTTAATTATTTCATTTGCCAAAACACAATTTTCAACGAAAGTCTTAAAACCCATTATATTTCAGAAATTCAGTTCGTTCTTTCAGAAAAACCTTTATTTTCATAAAATCGTGATCTAGTCGAACGTTGCAATAAAAGAGTTAAAACGCATCCAAAGCCAAAATAAAAGCCAAACAGTCTGGAGAGTCCAATAATTATAAAACTCTCAGAAAATAACCCTTAATTTAAATAAAAACCATATTTAAAATAGTTTACGAACTTGTGGTCACCGTGAGACCCCGTCATACCGATCCGCCTAAGCCTGTGGATTACCTAAACAGATCAGACAAACAGATGTGAGTTTTCGTAAACTCAGTGTGTAACCCAACAGAAATAGACGTGCACATACATAGAATTTCATGATCAGTCAGATACAGATTCGGACTTGAGTCAATAACAAATACAGTTATCAGAATCAGATAAATAGAACAGATATAGTGAGTCCTACCCCCATCCTTTACACACCATCTCCGACCATCCCATCACACCATGTGGGGTTAAAAACACCCACTCATCCCTACACACCATATAGTGTCGATGCAACACATTACAGATAATATGCAGTCAAGTTGCCAGAATATAGGCGAAGTGTCGCCATACAGATCACTTCCTCCACATATACAAGACCCACCCCACATAGATACAAAATATAGATACATAAAAAAATAGATTTAACATGCTTGTATATAGATAACATACATACTTAAACAGTACAGTGAGACATACATTTAGTATTCTACTCAGATAGTTTATCAGAATATCATAGCACACAAAATAGGGTTTGGTTAGCCCTTACCAACCCTACGATAGGCCCACAGTCGATCGGCACGACTCGTGTGACCCTAGATGGGCCCACATGCCCGTGTGGCCCACACGCCCAACTTGGCCTAGCCCGTGTGGCCCATATAGACACACTCGCACCATCACACTGCCGTGTCCTGCGCACGGCCACGTTTTCGTCAAACACACGGCCGTGTCTCGCACATGCCCGTGTGGCGTCGACAGACCCCATTTTTTACTTTCGCCGAATCTCATTTTCTCGCGTTAAGGGTACACACCTGGTATAATTTTGATGCAACTACAATCCCGATACCACCAGAACCTATAATCAACATTCCAATGTCCAATTTTAGTAAGAATATCATGAGACTCTAACGGAAACTAACCCAAAACAAAGCCTTAGAATAATATCCAACTGTATTCACACACTTACCACCGACGAACAAAAATCACTAATACGGACTAAGCTGTTGCAGCAAAATCCTCAGCTTTACGGTCTTCTCCTACGCAACTTATTATGAATTTTTTAAAGTTTTATAATTATTGATAAGTTTTATAATTTATATGTTTTTATAATATTTATTGGTTTTTATGCTTTTTTTTATATAATTTTATAAGTTTATAGAAAGTTATAAAAGTTTTAATATGTTTATTTTATAGTTTTATATTTTATAAGTTTATGTAAATTTTAATACTTTTAATATTTAATTTTTATGAGAAAAATATAAGATAATTAGAAAGTATCCTATGTTGTTATCTAATTAGTCATCAATTGATTTTAATGGTCAACACGTTCAAAGATGAAAACTATTAACAAATGGGTTTAATTGATTTTTCTTATTATCAGTAGGGACTCAATTAAGTGGAAATTTAATGCAATGGCTCCTTTCTTTTCTTTTCTATTCTTTAAGGGTATTTTGTACATATAAGCAAGCTATCTCCTAATTGCGCTTATACAATAATAAGTAAAGTTGAAGTGTTTTCAGATTTATATTTAAAATAAATTATTATTTTATTATTTTGAGAGATAAAATATAATTTTATCATTTATTAATTTAAAATTCATACATTTTAAATGCTAAAATTGGGATTTTACCAGCCTTGAAATAAGTTCGTTGCATTTCAAAATTTTCTTTTTACTATTCACATCTTAGCTAAACCAAATACTAATAGTTAAATATTTCTCTTTATAAAAATATTTATACTAAAACTAATATTACATTCAAATTATTTGTGGAAATGAGAAATATTTTATTGTTTTATAAGTATTTGTGACAAGAGAATTAATCACCTATATAACCTAATTTCAATCAAAAGGAATTATTTCTCTGCAGCTTTTTTTTTTTCTGGAATAATATATAATTGAGAATTCAAATAATTGGGATTATGATGCATGATGGAATAAAACCAATTAATTTGAATATGCTGAAGTTACTATTTTAGAAGGCGGAAACATAAGATAACTTGGGGTAGAATTTTTTTTTTCTGGTCTATTACGATAATAAAGTAAAATTCGAACAACAAATGCGACTAGTGCAACTTAAACTTAGGCCACATTTGGGGCGGTGAACACCCTTAGCCATCAGGTCATCACTGAGATTCACTTGGGATAGATTTTTTTAAAATATGTTTAGAGCGTTTTTGGGTTATATTATTTCCTTATTGTCCCTAACTTTTCAATGCATTTTTAAACATGTTAATTGAGTTTGTTAGTTAAGTTACGATTTTGAGTAAACTATCAAAATAGTCACTTTTGTTTACCTCAAGTTATATTTTAGTCACTTATGTTTGAAATATTGCGTTTTAGTCACTTACGTTATCATGTTGTAAAATTTTAGTCACTGAGCCGTTAATTGCCATTAATGGTGTAACAGTAAGCTGGCATGGCACATTAAATCATCATTTCAAACAAAAATTTTTGGTCAAATTATACAATCGGTCCCCATATTTTTTCGTTTTGAGTAATTTAATTTTTTTTCTTTTATGTTGTTTTTAGCTTTCCTTTCCCTTGTCAAATAACCATCTCTAACAAGGTGGGATTCAAATGGAGGAAAAACAGGAACCACTGCTCCCATTAGATCAACTGGTCTCATGAACAGTTCCCCTTTCGGGGTTTGAAAAGAGGCAAAATACTCAAAAACCTGCAAGCTCATAGATACATGAAGACCCAACAAAGAGTAAATAACAACAATATCCATAAGATACTTTACGAAAACCAAATACAAATTACTAACTCAATGCAAAAGGCAGTATCTATATAATCTAAAGGCAAGTAAACCAAATATAATCAACAAAGTATTCAACCATTCATCGTTTCCAGTGGACTCCGCAATCTTAATCGATTTTCATAGTTAAAGAAAACTTTCCTTCTATACATTGCAATGGAAAATGAAAATGTACTACTACTAATTAAAAGCAAAAAAGGATTGAGAGAAACTTGAAAGAAGAGCAATAACCTCCAAAGATGAACTTAGAGTTATAGTCAGGAAGGGCTAGTTTATGAAACACGATTTTCGAACCATCGGTGGTAGATGCATCACTTTCTATTGACCATTCAAAGAAAGACAAAAAGGGTTTCTTGAAAAAAAAGTAAAACCCCAATCCGAAGCTAAAGTTGAGTACCACCAGTAAACTGCACCTAAGCTCGAACCAACAACGATTTTGGAGACCCATTTTACGAAAATGCCAAAAAAGTAACCCTTTTTATTGTTGGGGTCAATGTTTAAAGCGTCGGTAAGAGGCAAGGACGATAACTGACAGGTAAGGAGTCGTTGTTGGATAAGAGAGAGATGGAGCATTGACGGCGAGGATCGTCTCAAAGGGAGAAGGGAGGAAAACAGATGGAGAAGTAGGAAATGATGGAAAATAAAGAAGAAAAAAGGAAAGTTAAAAGAACATAAAAAATTAAATTGCTCAAAACGAAAAAAATACAGGGACCAATTGTATAATTTAACCTAAAATTTTCATTTGAAATAATGGTTTAACATTCCATGTCAGATTACTGTTACATCTTTAACAACTCAATGACAAATGTTACAACACAATAAAGTAAGTGACTAAAATGTAACATTTCAAATATAAGTGACTAAATGTAACTTTAGGCAAACACAAGTAACTATTTTAGTAGTTTGCCATAAAATTTTCTATATGAGTTAATTCGGAAGAATAAGTCTTAAGTTTTGGGTTGTTTTTTTAGATTAATTTTAGGAATATTAATTTTTTAGACTCCACAAGTGAGTTAAGGTGTGACATGTATCTCATTGAATATAGTAAAAAATAAAATTAATGTATAAACAAACAAGACACTTTTCATATTTTAATCATGATTGTGGAGTCTAAAAACCCCATGGGTTGAGTATCAAATAATTACCCAATATTTTTATGATTATTAACACTGCCAATAGAAAGAAAAATTCCACAAGCAAAGATTAGATGACGAAAAGTGTCCTTGAATTATATCTAAAATTAAAAAAAAATGAACACATGTAATCATATTAACCTTGCTTGTCGAATTTTTTTGTTGACTGTGTACTTAATAATAACATTAATTTTATGAGTATAATATATAACTATTATTAGATTAAAATACGGTAAAAGTTGTTATACTATTCATAAATTTAGAATTTAATCCTTGTATTTTTATTTCTAGAAATTTAGTTTCTCTAATTTTCATATTTTAAATTTCGGTTTAATTGTTACGCTATTAAAATTATTTTGTTAAATCCAGGTTTATTACAACATCATTTTTAGTTATATTGCTACAAAGTGATTTTTTTAATTTCAAAATGTGACACCAATAAATTTAACATAAAGAATTTAACAATGTTAATAATTAGAACTGAATTTTAAAATATGAAAATAGAAAAAAATAAAAATATTGAATATAAAAATTATTGAGTAGAATGATATACATTAGGGTTATTTAGCCTTTGTTTCTAATTCCATCCCATCAATCAATGTCTTTATTTTCTTTTTCTCCTTATATGATTCCTTCTAATTTCTGCCACTCAAATTTCATGGAAATTAGGATTGTCTACTTCGAGGGAAGTAACTTTTCCTTTCTGATAGTCAATAGCGTGAAAAATGAGATTATAAAAATTGCTTTTCCAGGAAGGAGGGGAAATGGAATCCAAATTCCAATAGTCAGACATTGGGCAAAAGTTTGTTGACTTGTCTTACCTACCTATCCTTTAACTAATGACAACATTGACAAGTCTTTTTTTGAAAAGTACGATGAAATGAAAAATCATTACGCTCTCACTTATCCCGACAAACACCGCTGCATGTGTTAGAATAATAGTAATAATGCTTGAAATTATTATGATGATCATCATACGAGTTTCAAATAACATTTAGTAAATTTGATAAATAATAAGGTCATATCATTTTGTTGGAGTTGGCTAAAAAACACCCTAATGAATAACACACTTTTACTATAATTAATAGTTAGTTATTAATTAATGTTCTTTTACTTTATTGATAGGTTAGTAATTAACATCTTTCTACTGTAATGATTAAGAATTAATTATCACCTCTCCACTCACTTTTTTATCTCATTTAATTGTTAAACATATTTTTATTATTGTATTATTATTAAAGATATAAGTATTATTATTATTCAACATATTTTTATTATAGGATTATTGTTAAACATATATATGCATACATAAATACAAAAATATGAGCAAAATGCTAAAATATAATAAATTAATATTATTCAACAATAATCCTCTATAGTTATAACAGGTGTTTTGAGATTACAAGGTTTGATTTGTCTATAAAATTCCAGACATGACATATACATGGTTTGCCATCCAGCTGTAGACAGGGCTATATGGCGGATCCAATAAGCTGAAATGGTAGGCATTGGGTAATCTCCTTCTAATTGTACCATCACATTATGATTATCATATATATGTGCAATTGTAATAGCATGATGGTATTGAAAATGTTCCGGACCTCTCCAAAGAGGAAAGAAAGTTATGTCACCTCGCTTGGGTAAATAATTGAGGATCACCCCAAACCTGTTGGCAATCAGGACACCTATCATAGGCATAACCATCCAAAGGTTCTCACAGGTGCAAAGATTGTGAGAAACACGTGAATTACGTAATTCATCGATTCCATCAGTGAAAACTCTAGCATAGACATCATATGAACTCAATAACTCGTCTAGCAGTTGATGTCGAACATAGAGCCATTGATCTTCCCCATAACCAAGACAAACAGATATTGCTCGGAATCTGCAATTTCTATCACCCTTGACATCTTGTATATGTGTGATGTAAGGGTGGAACATATTTGGAATTTCTTTCATTAGTGGATGAGTGTCACATGATTCAGGCATCTGGTTTAAGTCTATGAAGTCTGAAACTTGCTCTGATGGCTCTTGGTTTAAGTCTGGAATTTCGATTACGTATGAACTATGTCTTGCAGGTTTTTTGTTCAACTCTACCAAATCCAACCCAACAGATTTTGACGTGGTTGAATGGCTACATCTTCTGGGAGCTTGACTTATAGAATCGACTCGTTTTTGTTGTTGTTTCTTCAAGGTTGGTCGTCCACGCTTATTTTTTTTGAATTGTAGGTTCTTTAATGAGTGTTTTACTCGGCTACAATATATCTTTTAACTTTCTTAACAAACCTTTTTTCGGCTTTTGACTGTTTAATGAAGTTTTCTTTGAACATTTCTAACTCACCGTCATAACAAATATCCCCATTTTCCACAGAAGTTGACTGTGATAAGTCAAGCTTCCTCTAGAATACATCTATTGAATCCAACGGAATACACTCACCTGCATTGAAATGCCATTAGTTTATAAAAATTTAATATATAAATAAAATTTAAAAAATAATTGTTAAATATACCACATGAATTCAAGTAGACTAATAGCATGCAAGCGCATGGTAACCCACAACTATGACGTAGTTTACAACCACAGTTTGAAGAGTCAAGTTGATGTCTACTCGACCGCTAAAGTTCCCCTTCTAGGATATCTAGAGCTTCAAGTGCCACAAAACCCCACAATAATCTGAAACACGGTAAGTTGTGTATGTGTTTGAGGACAATTCTACTCTTTTCAAAACTTTCATATATCGATGTAAGTTGAGACTTCACAATCTGATCGATACAACCAACAAATTTATCTAGAGAAGAATTTTTTGCACAAAGGTATTTCTTTAGCTTTACATGCTGGCTCTCAACTCTATTCGTAGTTCGTTCTCCAAATTTGAGATGCCGATAAATCCAGACCGACACAAACATTTCCTTATATTTGCTTAACCACACTTGATCTAGATATTTTAAAACACCTGAATTTATATAAATGTTAGTTATGTATAAAAAGTCTTCAAAACTATAAACAATTATTTATAGAATAACGAGGCTTGTACCTGGATATTCGCTCAATATTGATTGGAGTTTTCTGTAGTTTTCGGTGTACAATATCCACGTTGGAGATTCAACGAGTACAGTCCACATAGCACGAAAGGAGTCCCACTCATGTTGCGACTTGATAGACTGCCTACAATGCTTTTTAATATTTTCAGTAATGTGCCATCTGCATAGTAACCGAGTGGCATCGGGGAAAATTTGTTGGCATGCATTCATCAGAGCCAACTCTCTGTCCATCACACTAACACGTGGGTACATGCACTCTTCTAGTGTCAACTTTAGACATGTTAATGCCCAATTATAATTCTCCTCCTTTTCGTTAATGATAAAGGCAAAAGCTATACTAAATGTCTTGTTGGTTGAAGTCAAACCACCAATTTGAACAAAAGGCAGATCATATTTGTTCGTTTTGTACGTTGCGTCTACAATCAAAACGTGCGGAAATGCACGCCATATATCCAATGATCGTGGATGAATGAAGAATAGATTTTCCAATTCATTTGAAATATTATTTACTGAAAACTCAGTAAAAATTGTTTATCATTCAAAAGTAACATAAGAACCTGTATCAGAATTTTACCGACATTCTGGGACAAGCGAAGCTTTTGCCGTGCATTGTATATGGTTTTTAGTGTAGAAACGTTATTCTCGTCCTGCTCATTCAGTGTCGATAATATGTCACGTGGTGTAACATTCTTACTCGTCAAATCAACCAACAATTTTTTTTCTTTTTCTTTCAACTGCCTTGCATAAGCATGTCCCTCCATAAGTTGTGCAAGTGGATGGTTATGTTGATCACATATCACCCTCAACGTCCACCCATCATATTGTTTTAAATACGAACCTACCAATCGGAATTTACAGTTGGTCTTTTTGGTGCCAGACTTTTTACTTGATTCTTTAAATTTGTATTCACCACCATGGTCACAAATAAATGTGACGTAAAACACCACACCATTTTCCTTTGCTTTTGATCTTCTCGTGACAATGATATAACCAAGAGAGAATGTCGTGTTTTGCACCCATTGCATCAGCTCTTCACGAGACTCGAACACCTAAAATTTAAATAATTTTGTTAACAAATATTAAATGTTATGAAGATAAAAAAAATTAACATCATCATAAATATTATACCCGATCGGTAAAAACTGGTGATGTCACCATAGAGATCTCATTGCCTTCATTTAAGTTACTTCCGTAAAAATTCGACATCTTTTTTTGAACACTACAAATTATGACGAAAAAATCAGTAGTTATAAAAATTTAAAACAAATTTTAATTTATGCAATAATTAATAAAGAAAAAAAGAAAAAATTAGAAAAATGATTTTTATAAAAATAGTTTAGAACAAATTTATAAAAATAAAATTACAAATAATAGAGTGTTGTGAGAAGGAATTACTTAATTTTGTTAATAATATATATGAGTTTACGTTAGGGTGTTGTTAATGTTCATCAAAATAAACATATATATATATAACTCGCTTATTTATTATATTAATTACAACAAAATTAATTTTTCTCGCTTTTTAATATGTTGACTCTAATTTTTGGACTAAATTGATTACACTAATTAATTTAAGATGTTGAAAATGAAGATATTTGGAAAATGTACTAATTAATATTTTGGACCACATTAATTTAAGATCTTGACTCTAATTATTGTATTAATAAAAAGACTCATTGGGAAAGACACTCATCCAAAAAATGAGAAATGTTGTAATCAATTACACGGAAAAGGAGAATTAGGATTTTTTGTAATATGTTGGGGGTGTTTTTTTAGCGATACCCTATTTTTTTATATCAAGAAATGCTTTAAGTAACACCCATTTTTTTTACTTAATTTTAGTTTTTTTTTTAATTTTATCTTCACCCAACAACCAAAGATTACAAGTAGAATTGTCCATGGCACGAGTGACCTACCCAACCCGGTTGCCCTGGCCCATCTTGAGCCAAACTTGGACAAGGTTTTTTTTTGTGCCTAACTTGGAAAAATTGAGTAACCTCGCACTTTCCAAGTTTAATTCAAACCTTAACAACAAAGGCCTGTAGTCAGAACCAATCTTTTCAAGATGGCAAACAGTCAAAGAAGGATAAGCAAAAACTAAGACATTATTACCCAAGCACTGATTCAGTGTTTGATGAAGGTTACCTCTTAACCATGTGAACTATGGGCCATGAAAACCAAGTTCCACGAGACCACTATCAAAGATAAAATCATGAAACAAATTACTAACTCCATCTTGATTGGGAGCCCTTCCATTACATTTAGACTGCTCTCAAAGATATTCCTTTTTTTTTAATTTCTCAAAGTATCTACCGGAGTGAGCCCAATAACTAATCCTCCGCATTTTGTAGGCCCATTAAGGAGGTAGATGTTGGCCATAAGTTTTAAAGTTGCTCCATACCCAAGACAAGGATCGAACCCTTAATCACTAGTTAAGGTAGGAGAATCATACACAATGGTATACAATAACTTGGTTTAAGAAGGTCCAAAACTACACTAAAGGTGAGTAAATTTGCTATTAACATCAATAAACTTAATAGCCAAACCATCATTCCACAACAACCAAATCCAACAAAAAAACCATATGTTTCAACACGAAAAGGACGTGAGAATTTAGATTTTATAATAAACTTATCAACCCTTTCTTCACTAATCTCTGTTTCCATTAAAGCGGCCAAATTTGGCTTGTACAAAGCCATCAAATTCTTAAAAATTTTGAAAAAGTTAGGGCTAGCAACCCCTTGACAATCCCTAAAAAGAAATGAATCATAGGTAAAGCTCGGGAGATAAGAGGAAAACTTGTTCTTTAATATGTCAATAGGTACGAGACATCGCCCCCCGAATCTTTTTGTATTTTTTTCCTTCTTATTTAAAACCTCCCTCCCCAAATTGGGATCATCAAGCTATTAAGAAATTTAGTTTACCTAGTCCGCAAGGACTAGCTCTAAGGGTATCTTGATTTCAACCTTCTTTTTAATTCCAAGCCTTTTCTTCATAGTTTCCTTCCTTGTTAAACCCCACTTTCGACCAAAACCCGAAGCCTGTTCAATGAAAGACAATGAGGGAAGAGAGGGATCCTAATGCTGTTGAAAGAACAAATTAATTATCACTGATCAAAATTTCCTTATTATTATAACAGAATTTTCCATTATTACTTGGTTAGAGGTACTCCTTTCGATAATCATTTTAGATGGTCTAATAAAACCATCAATTTCCTTATCCTGATTTGCTTTGTCTTTGGGCAAGATTTACACCCTGGGCTTGTCTCTAGGCTTTAGGTTGGCTCGGGTGATGTTTTCCTTATCCTTATGCTTATTCCAATCACGAGCCTTAGCCTGGGTTGCTAAGTCCTTACCTTTTTTAGTAAAATCATTTAAATTTTTCTATCCTTCTCTAGTAAATCACTCCAAATTATTAGCATCATTTAAAATCAATTAATATCTCGTAGCAAGATTTAGGTGGATTATGATCTATCCCCGTAACTTTCTTTCCTTTATCAGAAAAGTTTCTCAAAAAATTTAATTGTCTTCTATGAGCAGGAGACCACTTTTTTCGGTGATGAGACGTGACCATGCACATCAGTGATTGAAACAGTCAGGCACCTCTCTTTTGTATGTCGAAAGCAACCACATTCGAAACAAAAGATTAGAAGGCCCTTGTATTCTTTTTTTTTTTTGTAAAACTCCATCAATCTTAATGCAAGGAATCTGTGGTTTATTGGGACCAACAACTACCATTGATTTTGTAAAATGACCATATTTACCAGCGGTAGCATTGTAATCAATTTTGATCACCATCCCTAAGACAAGCTAGGAAGTCTAACCCATACAACAACTTTAAAAGGATGATCTTCATTAGTAGAAAAACTATGACACCATGGTTGCACGATTAATTAGTGTCTATAAACAAGCCAAGGCCCTCTTATAATAACTTCATTAAAATTCTCTGTAGCACCCCTAACCCATATCCATCTCCGGAATAAAGTTACAGAGTATTACCAAAAAAATTTAACTTAAAACATTCAATTACAATAATTTATAAAAACATATCGTATTTAATTCAAACATATGCATAACGTCCCTTTTTTTAAGCCTTCGAGGCCTTAGAAACACTTTAGAAACAATTCAGGATTAAACCGAAAACATTTAGAACTTCATGGCAAAAGATAGAAAAAATTCACACTACAGGGGTCACAAGGATGATACACACGTCCGTGTCTCAGGCCGTGTGGGTATTCGAAGTATGGACACACGGCCGTGTCCCAGCCCGTGTCCGTGCCCTTATAACTCTTTGACTTGGGTCACACGGCCAAGCCACACACCTGTGTGCCAGGCCATGTAACTCTCAAAATACAACTTATAAAAACCTATAGGGGACACATGGCCGTGTCGTGTGACCATGTGTCACACACGGTTGAGACACACGCCCGTGTCTTAGGCCGTGTGGATGAGAAATAGGCCATTTTCAATCCATTTCATTCACCCTAAACATGCTCACACATATAAACCATTTGTACCTATTTCAAACATTCAAAAATGTAACTAAAACATGCATAATGTAGTTAAATTAAAATGACATCTATCCATACAACCAATATGCCTTAAAGGCACCTCAAACACAACAATCAAATTTGACTAAGCATTTGCTAAATTTAGCCATAAATCAATCAACCAATTGAACAAATTATATACTACATTTACCATAATGTTCACATATCATTTTCGTACTTATAACCACCAATAAGACCATTCACACAACTCAATCAATACCTTAGCAACTTAGCCATATGCCAACCATAACCAAAGCTACCAAAACTAGCCATTTAACAACTCAATGCACTATCTCATTCCATACCAAACCAACATTTCAGAGCATACCTTTATATTCATCATTTCAACTACCATTATTTAAGTACTTAGATACCAAACTAACAACCATTAAAGTACCATACATACATGTCAACATAACAACTATTTCATCACTTAAAATAGCATATTTACAAGCCAAACATAATAGCTAATTTCATCAAACAAAGATATATATACATGCCATTATAACCATGACTCCAAATCATGAAAATCTACCGACATAGCCGATGGATAGTGTGATGGATCTTCGACTAGCTTCCAACTCAATTGAGCTTCCGATAATCTGTAAAGTAAAGGAAAATAACTACATAAGAAATGAATGCTTAGTAAGTTCGTATAAACTTTAAGCATAATATTTCATTTCAATAATAAACTTTATAGAATAAACATAAATCTATGCCAATGTCATAAGATTCATAAACCGATATGATCATTAACTCACAAATGAATAAGTTCACAAATGTCGCATGTATTTATCATTCATATTGTCGAAACCATTTTTATTTTGAAAAAAGGGGTCGACTTGGATTTTGAAAAAAAAAAATGAAAATGGGAGTCGCCACCGATCCTTTTTATTTAGGTGTGATTGGGTCACCTCAAAAAGTGGTTATTTTTAGTAAGCGATTTGACGTTATTAAAACAACAATTTTGGTCCACGAAATTCAGAAAAACGGGTTCGGGAGTCGGTTACGTACGAGGAAGGATTAGCACCCTCATAACGCCCAAAAATTGGTACCTAGTTAATTAATTAATTTCTTAATGTCGAAAATTAAAAATTTTGAAGAGATTTAAAATACGATCTTTTGTTTTTTTTTAAAAAAAAGACTTATATAAAACAAGTTACTCGATAAAACCCTCTCATTTCGAAAAGAGAAAATGTCACACTCAATGAGTTAGGGCATGATATTTCACTTCCTCAAAAACGAGCTTGTCCAAAAAACTCGTGCAATAAAATTTAAAAGGATATTCAATTGTTTAAGTCAGATGAAGAAATTGCAGCCCAATACGTTAGGGCACAATTTCTCAAAATTCTAAACATTGAATATTACCTTTATTATTTTTAGAAAAAATCATCATCTCGAGAAAACGTGTCATATCCAATGCGAAAGAGTTGGAACCCAATACGTTAGGGCTCAATCCTCTCGAAGATTCCAAATACCGAGTATTGCCTTTATTTTTCAAAATTTTCTTTTTATACGAATTTGGGTAAAAATTATATAATGGAGTAACAATTGTGATAATGTAAATATAAATAGCATGATCAAGAACAAAAATAATAATAATGAAAAGATAAATAAAAAAACAAATCAATCATGTATACACAATATCAAGTAAATAGACAAATAAAATCAAGCATTTAAAGAATATAATAATGATAATAATGGTCATGTGAATAAATAAATAAATAAACATCAAGTAAAGCAATAATAATAACAAAGAAAATAGATAAAATTATAAAATATAAAAAATATATATGTACATATAAGAAAAATATATATATGTGAATTATAAAAATAAAAAATAAAATATATATAAATATACATATTTTAATATGTAAAAATATATATAAGTATGTATATAAAATTATGAAACATAGAAAATATATAAAAGTATGTGTATATATATATTTATAAAATTAAAAATGTATACGATATGTATATATTATAAAACGATATATGTATACATGCATATATATAACAAAATTTGAAATTTAAAGGCATAAAAAGTAAATAATAATGATACAAGATTAATGATGTCACATAATAGTGTTAATAATATTAAAATAATTAATTTAATAAAAACTAAAATAACAAATAGAGGATTAAATAGCATCAATAATCAAAGACCAATGAATTTAAAATTAAAAATATAAGGCAAAATAAAATGTGAACAAATTTGAAAATAATGAATTTGAAAATGAATAATAAGGAAAAAGAGATTTGAAATCAACAATATACAAATCAATAAATAAATTATACACAAATCAACAAAATAAGACTAAGCCACAGAAAATAAGGACACAAGAGAGAGAGAAATTTGAGTGAATACTCTTAGTAATTATTATTACTCTCAACTCAAGTCCTTTATAATGAAGGGAGAGACCTCTATTTATAGTTGAGCCTCCCCAAATCCAACGGTACCGATTAATTACATCAACGGCTAAGATTAAAGGATATCTACAAATTAAATCTCTAAGATTACAAAATCATATCTTCTAAGATTGCATATCATATCTTCTAAGATTGCATATCATATCTAAGATTGCATATCCTTGAAGATTGTGTTTCCATATGTGTCAAACTTGTAGATGGACCTTCAACCTTTTCAAGTAATAGGTCATTCCGATCGGGCCAAATGATATAATTTTGGATTGGACTTGGACTCTGCTTTATTATTTTGGGTTTATTATTTTTTTGTGAGCCCGAGCTAAATTGGCCTATTACAGCTGCCCCTTTCTGCTCATTGTCGAGTAACGGGAATGAAGCAAAGACCTTAAAAATGACCAATTTTGCCCGGTCGTGCTGGACCTTGGTGCTCTTCTTCTTCAAGTAGCCTCATTTCATCCTACTGCATCTTTAGAGGTATAGGAATTGGTGCTTCGATCCACTCCACTGCAACGTCGGGGAGATAGGATTTGTAACTCATAACTTTTCTAGAGAACAAAATTTGCTATTTTTAGTCTGCTTCACTGCAACTTCAGGGAAATAAGACTTGATGCGATCTGTTCTACTGCAACCTTAGAGAAATAAGATCTACCATATTTAGTCTGCCCCACTGCAAATTCAGGGGATAAGACTTGCTTTCTTCAATTTTAACGCCAGGGAGATGAGATTCGCTGCATTCAGCTTTAATCTGCTCCACTACAACACCAGGGAATCCAGATTTGCTACCTTTAGCCTTAATTTGTTCCACTGTAACGCAAAAGAGATAGGATTTGCTATCCACAGCTTTAACCCGCTCCACTTTAGCTATTCCAAGTCTTAACGCTAGGGAGATAAGATTCGCTGCCTTATGTTTTATTCTGCTCCGCTGCAATGCCAGGGAAACAAGATTCGCTACCTTTAGCTTTAATCTGTTCTACTGTAACGCCAAGGAGATAAGATTTGTCGTTGTGGCTTTAATCTATTTAACTGCAATGTTAAGGAAACAAGATTCGCCGTCGTAGCTTCAATCTGTTCCACTACACCGCCAGGAAAGTAAGATTCGCCGTTGTGGCTTCAATCTATTCCACTGTAATGCCAAAGAGATAGGATTCGTTGCCCACAGCTTTAATCCACTCCACTTCAGCTAATCTAAGTCTTAACGCCAAGGAGATAAGATTCGCTGCCCTCAGCTTTAATCTACTCCGCTATAAAGTCAGGAAAGTAAGATTCACCGTTTTGGCTTCAATCTATTTAACTACAATGCCAAAGAGATAGGATTCACTGCCTACAGCTTCAATCCACTTCACTTCAGCTATTTCAAGTCTTAACGCCAGGGAGATAAGATTCGCTGCCCTCAGCTTTAATCTGCTCCGCTATAACGTCAAGGAAGTAAGATTCGCCGTTTTGGCTTCAATCTATTTGACTGCAATGTCAGGGAACTAAGATTCGTCATCGTAGCTTCAATCTATTCAACTACACTGCTAGGGAAGTAAGATTCGCTGTTGTGGCTTCAATCTATTTAACTGCAATGTAGGAGAAATAAGATTCACCGTCGTAGCTTCAATCTGTTCCACTACACCGCCAGGGAAATAAGATTCACTGTTGTGGCTTTAATCTATTCCACTCTAATGCCAAAGAGATAGGATTCGCTGCCCACAACTTTAATCTGCTCTACTTCAGCTAATCTAAGTCTTAACGCCAAGGAGATAAGATTCGCTGCCCTCAGCTTTAATCTGCTCCTGTTGCAGCACCAGAGACACAAGATTCGCTATTTTTAGCTTTAATTTGCAACGTCAATGCGATAAGACTGGTGTCTTCGATTTGCTTTGCTGCCAGTACAGGAAGGCAAGATCTGTTATTTTCAGTTTGCTCCGCTGCAACTCAGGAAGATAAGACTTGCTGTCTTCAATCCACTCCATTGCAACTTTAGGGATATAGGATTTATGGTTTCACTGATCTGTTCTCTAGGGAACATGACCTATATAATTCATTTTATGAACCTAATTATACTTAGTGATTAGGATGTCATGATCAGAGTGAATCAAATGCTCCTAACTAGACGTGTATGAATGATGTTTGCAGAATGTCATTTTTCGAGAATGATCTTTCTTTATCGCTTAGGTTGTCATTACTCGCTGTTCATTAGGGCTTTATCGCCGACACGTCAAAACGCCATCTTATTCGGCTGGTATTTCCAAAGAAATACTCACAGATTGCCCCTACTGTAATCCTCCAAATTCAATCCACTGGGATATAAAATTCGTACCATCTTCCTCCCACTGTAACCTAAGGGTAGAAACATCTGGCCTTTTCTCAATCCTTTGCTATCACAATTCAATGATACAGAATATGAAACTCTTTGGTCCTTTACACCATTCACAGGGTGTCATACTAAATGCCTATGCACAAATGAAGGATTCTCTTCTCTAGGGAAACCCTTTCTCGTTGCTTGGTGATCATTGCTTGCTTGTTAATTTAACCTTTGTCACCAAACTGACATCTTGTCATGTTGTTCAATCAATGTTTTTGACAACAAAATCCAAAGAGAAAGTCTTAATTTAGACTTTTCCTTCTCAAATTTCCATCCTTTAAACTTGCTGCGTTCTAAACAACAGTCATGTTTTAGGTTCCCGTATTATTTAGAAACTTCTAGAGTAATATGCAAAACTTCCCTTGTGAAAGTCTTTATTAGTCCATTAATCATTATTCTAATGCAACACACTTGAAAAAAGAATAAAACGATGGATAAAATAGAATTGATTTGAGAATATTACTCGTAATGAATAAATTATCAAGAATATTGAGAATAAAAGAGGAATTGACTCGTATCTTGAAAAAGAATGAAGTATTCCAAGAACAAAAAATTTAATATAAATAATATAAAGATTAGGTGCCCCAGATATCGCAGCTTGAACTTCTCTGTACAAACTCTTTGAAAGACCATTCTGAGTTTGACATGTGTTTAGGAGATCTACAGTACTTCGTCGATGTCCTAAGATGTCGCCTACCCTTTCCTGTTGATTCAAGTATAGCAAGATCACCACATGCCTCAATCTGATCAAAATTTGAGCTGCTCTAATCACCTCATGTCCTTTTCTGATCAAAATTTGAGCCGCCCTTTTCGGGTTTTCAACTCAAATCCTCTTTGGTCTCAATGCGTCCTTTACGGATTTTCACCTTGGCCTTTCTTTTTTTTCTTTTCTCTCTTTTTTTTTTTACTTTTTTTTGAAATATTTTTTGATTGAATCTGAACTCATAGGATTAAGCATGTCCTTGTTATCCCTTGTGATCAAAATTGACGCTTTTCCAGATAAGACCTTCCACATAAGGTCCTTCCCAGCTTGGGATGAAGTTCTTTTTGTATGGGAATGATCTTCTTCAATACCAGGTCCCTCTCAATGAATTCTCTAGGGCAGACCTTTTTTGTGAACTTGCATCATTTGCTTTTGGCGCATTTGACCATGATGGATAACTTTGAACATTCCTCTTCAATCGGAATTGGATCTAAAAACTCAGAGAGAAAGAATCTTGTCTTCAATGGGCAAAACCGCGATGGGCTCAAGAGAAAGGCATTGCCTCGGCAGAGGTTTTTTTTTGTGCCATCTTTTTTTGGGCGATATGACATTAATCGTGAACAGACTGCAAACTTTTGATAATGTGCTGTTGTTCAAATTTAGTACATTGTCAGATATGATCCTTTTGGCGTTCCATACTGACATATGATTTTTCACGAATTTGCTAATTGTCGACTTTGTGACATTGGCATATGAAGCAGCTTCCACCCATTTAGTAAAGTAATTGACGACCACAAAGATAAATCGATGACCGTCAGACTTTTTTGTTTAGATCGACCAAATGACCTTCATGCCCCACATAAGGAGAAGTCATGTATCCCAATGATTCTTTGCAAGGTAAGATCCGTTTCTCGACTTGTTCTACCATCCTTAACAAGTCCAGAAATAGGCTACAATCTATGTCATCTTCAAAGTCATGAGATCCCTCTAAACACATGTCTCGCTCAAAAGGAGATTCTGAGTCTGTAGCAGCGTCACTCATGTCGTTGATATCAAGGGTCCTATTGTAGGTACAAAAGAATATACAAAGAATGTATGAATTTAAGAATAATTATCTGTACAGTATGATTATGAATGAAAGATTGATTTGGAAGATAATCCAAAAGAATGAAAGAATAAAAAATAATTATTCGTAAAGAATGAAAGAATATTGGCTCAAAAATGATCGCAAAGATGCATTTCATTAAAATAATGACGTTCAGACATGAGCCTATTTCACAAATGAGTTCTTATTGCCTCTAGGCTGAAAGCAACAAGTGTGTTCTGAATATTACTCTAAGTAAGCTCTAAATACTATAGGGATTTCTTCTGCAGTCCGATTATTCAGAACACTCTCAAGTTTATAAAGGTAGATGTCTAAAAAGATCCATTTTTAGTTGTCTTCATGTATGACATTGATGTGAACTTTTCTTTTAACTCCTTCACAGAATTTCATTTTTTATTGTCCTTCATATTTTGTTAGACCTTAGCTAACGCTTTTGCAGCAATAGCTGGTCCTACCTCTCCCTTTCGAGTAGTTCAGGCCTTTCCAATCTTTGGTTCATTACTTTATTTTTTCCTCATGTACCGATATTCTAGGATAAATGCCAAAATTTTAGGGTCATTTTGTGAGATTTAATGTATACGATGCAATGCAAAGCTAATGCATGAATGCAATGAATGCCATGAATGCAAAAGAAGAGAGGCGTTGATTCTGATTCAATTTTATTAGAACAACTTTTCTAGAAAACAAATCTCTTTACATAAAATGGATATTTATACGGCCTTGCCCTCATACTCCAGGTGAAGACATCAATCCTTTTCTTCATATCCGGATGTTAAAATCTCGTAAACTTTCCAAAAAAGGTGTCTCTGCTATCTCCTTTTAGCTTGATCCGGGCCGCGGATTGCTGCTCATTCATCCTCGTGATGCTCGTTGGCTTCTCTTTAAAAGGTCGCGAGGTTGACGACTCTCGAATAATCTTTATCAACTTGAATCCTCGGGCAACAAAGCAAAGTTGCGTAGTCCTCCCTTAAACTATCATCTTTCTCTCGTTACGTTTTCTCGGACTATATTCAGACGACAGTATTATCTCCCACTTTATCAAGAAATTCATTTTCTTATGACAAGCTCTCTATTTAGATACTGAACGTGAATCAACACCTCTTTTCTATGATGAAAATGCAATGCAATCATAACCATAACAAAACGAAACAGGTTAGTGCAAAACAAAAGCAAGCAAGAAAGAAACAAATTGAGCATCTACTCGGGAAACCACTAGGGTTTGGTGTAATTATTCCTAAGGTGGCCAACTAGGGTTCACTATATGTAGTTTGGCTCTAAGGTAAAGGTACCTAAACCAGCAGATGCTTCGATCCTCACCCATTATAAGCTCATACGGACCAAGTTCAGTTCAGGGGAATACATTTCCCTATGGCCATACGGAGATGAAAATCTCACGAAGACATAGGTACAAATGTATCTCGAAAGTGATCCACTATCCCATTCGGAGGTTAAAACCTCACGAAGGCGTAGTTTCTCACTCTCACTTAAAAGGGTATGACCGAGTGGTTATGCAATGCAATGCGCAGAAATATATCCAAACTTAAACTAACACAGCAATTATAAATCACAATGATAGAAATCGTAATAAAGATGAATGAAAATGCAACGAAAGGATTGTATATTTAAACCAAGTTTTTGATTTTTGACAAAAAGACAAAAAGTAATCAACTTGTGGCTTGACTCTCGTGTTTGTCCCCAGTGGAGTCGCCAAGCTGTCAAAACCATTTTTATTTTGAAAAACAAGGTCGACTTGGGTTTTAAAAAAATGAAAATGGGAGTCGCCACCAATCCTTTTTATTTAGGTGTGATCGGGTCACCTCAAAAAGTGGTTATTTTTAATAAGTGATTTGACTTTATTAAAACAACGATTTTGGTCCACAAAATTCAAAAAAATGGGTTCAGGAGTCGGTTACTTACGAGGAAGGATTAGCACCCTCGTAACGCCCAAAAATTGGTACCTAGTTAATTAATTAACGTCTTAATGTCGAAAATTAAAAACTTTGAAGAGATTTAAAATACGATCTTTTGTTTTTTTTTTAAACTTATATAAAACAAGTTACTCAATAAAACCCTCTCATTTTGACAAGAGAAAATGTCACACCCAATGAGTTAGGGCATGATATTTCACTTCCTCAAAAACGAGCTTGTCCAAAAAACTCGTGCAATAAAATTTAAAAGGATATTCAATTGTTTAATTCAGATGAAGAAATCGCAGCCCAATACGTTAGGGCACAATTTGTCAAAATTCTAAACATTGAATATTACCTTTATTATTTTTAGAAAAAATCATCATCTCGAGAAAACAACGTGTCATATCCAATGCGTTAGGACACAACATATTGAATTCTCGATAATGAGCTTTTTATTTATGTTTTGATTAAAGAGCATTCTCGATTATTCAGATTCAACGAAAGAGTTGGACCCCAATACGTTAGGGCTCAATCCTCTCGAAGATTCCAACTACCGAGTATTGCCTTTATTTTTCAAAATTTTCTCTTTATACGAATTTGGGTAAAAATTATATAATGGAGTAACAATTGTGATAATGTAAATATAAATAGCATGATCAAGAATAAAAATAATAATAATAATAATAATAATAATAATGAAAAGATAAATAAAAAACAAATCAATCATGTATACACAATATCAAGTAAATAAACAAATAAAACCAAGCATTTAAAGAATATAATAATGATAATAATGGTCATGTGAATAAATAAATAAATAAACATCAAGTAAAGCAATAACAATAACAAAGAAAATAGATAAAATTATAAAATATAAAATATATATATGTACATATAAGAAATATATATATGCATGTGAATTATAAAAAATAAAAAATAAAATATATATAAATATATATATTTTAATATGTAAAAATATATATAAGTATGTTTATAAAATTATGAAACATAGGAAATATATAAAAGTATGTGTATATATATATTTATAAAAATTAAAAATGTGTACGTATATGTATATATTATAAAACGATATATGCATACATGCATATATGCATATATATATAAAACAAAATTTAAAATTTAAAGGCATAAAAAGTAAATAATAATGATACAAGATTAATGATGCCACATAATAGTGTTAATAATATTAAAATAATTAATTTAATAAAAAACTAAAATAACAAATAGATGATTAAATAGCATCAAGAATCAAAGACCAATGAATTTAAAACAAAAAATATAAGGCAAAATAAAATGTGAACAAATTTGAAAATAATGAATTTGAAAATGAATAATAAAGAAAAAGAGATTTGAAATCAACAATATACAAATCAATAAATAAATTATACACAAATCCACAAAATAAGAATAAGCCACAGAAAATAAGAACGCAAAAGAGTGAGAAATTTGAGTGAATACTTTTAATAATTATTATTATTCCCAACTCAAGTCCTTTACAATGAAGGGAGAGACCTCTATTTATAGTTGAGCCTCCCCAAATCCAACGGTACCGATTAATTACATCAACGGCTAAGATTAAAGGATATCTACAAATTAAATCTCTAAGATTACAAAATCATATCTTCTAAGATTGCAGATCATATCTTTTAAGATTGCATATCATATCTAAGATTGCATATCCTTGAAGATTATGTTTCCATATGTGTCAAACTTGTAGATGGACCTTCAACCTTTTCAAGTAATGGGTCATTCCGATCGGGCCAAATGATATAATTTTGGACTGGACTTGGACTATGTTTTATTATTTTGGGTTTATTATTTTTTTGTGAGCTCGGGCTAAATTGGCCTATTACACATACCATGATAGGATTTTATGGGACTTAATAGATAATCATCAACCTTTTTATAATATTATACACTTTTCAATTTACTATCTTTTCATTCTATTTCCAATGCTTATCATAAGCCTAAACAACATTATCAATTCCCGACTTAGTGTATTTATCCATGTTATAGGTATATTCATCCATAGCATAAGTCAATTTTCACATATAATACATCATTCAAACTCATTACTTCTTTTTCCCTCAAATTTCATTTCAACTATGAATTTACCATTTCATTACCTTTCTTCACTCGTTTCATATGCATAACACACAAGTTATAAGCATAACATCAATCATGACTACAAGCTAGTGCATTTAAACATAGCTCTTTTGGAATCAACCACATATTAACCATTGCATAAGAAAGTACATACTTGGATTTATTCCACCTTTTCATGGACATAAGCACATTACCAATTGAACACTTACCATTTCAATGTATTTCATTAAGATTAAACATGATATAATTCAATCACCAACTTGGCACAAGCCTAGCACCAACAACAAAACATGTTAGCATAATTGAATATAATTCATATGAACTTAACATAAATAACAATTATACCTGAGCATGATCCAATTGGATTTATCATCCTTCATAACATATCATGTTTTCCATGTATCACCATTTCAATAAATTTCATACACACATGCCTTGGTTCATATTAAACACTTACCATAGCCACAAGCTAATGATTAGACACATAACTTAGCGATATCATCACATGGTAAGATATAATACATAAACATAGCATCTCTTAAATCATATCTTTCATATTAATGAATATTCATACTTTAATCATTGGTACATCATACTTTCCATATGTCATAGTGAAGTCAATCGAAACCCTTACCGGAGCTCACACAAAGTGTGCTAAACGATGGTCGAAACCATCCCTTTTCTATAATCGATGAATATTGTAAAGACGATTGAAACTCTAGTACACGTTTCTTTTGTGCCATAGTCCAACTATGGTCTTACATATGCATTGCCATGGCCCTGCCATGGTCTTACATTCATTGTGCCATAACCCAGTTATGGTCTTATCATCAAAATGTCATAGCCCAGCTATGGTCTTACATATAAACACTGCCATGGTCCAACCATAGTCCTACGTCCATAGTGTCATAACCCACTTATGATCTTATCATCAGAATGCCATAGCTCAGCTATGGTCTTACATATAAACACTGCCATGGTCCAACCATGGTCTTACGTTTGAATAATTGTCATAGTCTCACTATAGTCTTACGTGCGAATGCAACCTGTCTCCATTGATATAAGAAATTATCATTTTCGTAACTTTTTACAATTCTTGTCCTATCAAAAAATCAATTTAATATCAGTAAATTTACATCAATTAAACTTTAATATTCATAAACACTTAAAAATATAATTGAGTTCATATTAATGAACTTACAAAGCTAATTTGCAGTAATGGCTCCGAGTTTCTCGATCAATGATCGACGTAATATCAATTCATTATTTTCGTTTTCAATTACACACATCAATATAATATAATATTCTACAATTAGGTTCATATATTTCACTTAAATATAAACTAAAATTAAACTGAACGAACTTACTTGGCTAAATTGTAAAAATGACAAAGTATAGGGCATTTCGGTAGTTTTTCATTCTCCTCGATTTTCCACTCGATCTTGATCTAAATTAATAATTCCATTCAACCTATTAATTTAGATAGTAAAAAATATATTTTATGCAATTTAGTCACTTTTGACATTTTACAAAATTACCCCTAATATTTTACTCTTATTCAATTTAGTCCCTAGGCCTAAAACATGCAAATTAACCATTTTTAATGCCAATTCACATCAGCAAAATATTCATGGCACACAAAACAACCCATATTTACAATAATTTCACATCAAATCTTTATATTTTTACTATTTCAACAATTTAGTCCTTAATCGATAAATTTATCAAAATTAATTAATAAAATACTTATAAATAACAAATAATACTTCAAATTCATCATTTAATAACTAAAACTGCGTATATTCATCAATGAAAACATTCAATATCTTTAACAGTTTCAAAATGGAAGGTAAGGGCTAGCTGGACCTAGTTGCAACGATCTTAAAAACATAAAAATTAAAAGAAACGGGTGAAAAACGGACTCACATGCACCCATTGAAGCTTGGCCAAAGCTTGGAGCTTCTCCCTCTCTTTTTTGACTAACAATGGTGAAAAAGATGAATGAATCATCTTTTAATTTCTTTTTCTTATTTTATTAACATTATAACATAATATAATGTTTTTATAAATTAATAAACATAATTTTTTTTTACTAAATAACCTCACTAACCGTCCAACACCTTTTAAAAATGGTATATTTACCATTCAAGCCCACTTACCTTTATTTAATAAACCATTTAATTACTCAAACCAAATAGTGATCACATTTTACATTTTTACGATTTAGTCCTTTTACTTAATTAACTATCGAAACATTAAAATTTTTCAACGAAACTTTAATAAAACCTTAATGAAACTTCGTAAATATTTATAAAAATATTTACAGCTTGGTTTATAGAAATGAGGTCTCGATAGCTCATTTTCTAAAACCACTTGACCTTAGGGTTTTATCACTTGAACTTAATAAATCGCTTATATAACATAAATTATCAAATTGAAAACCTTTTTTAAACCATATTTGACTCGTAAATATTAAATAACAATGTTTACAAACTTACTCGTCGAATTTGGTGGCCCCGAAATTACTGTTTTCGACACCACTGAAAAATGGGCTGTTACATTCTCCTTGTTATGAAATTTTACTAGAAAATAATCCTTATCCAAATAAACTATTTGGGAGTTCCTTTAAGGCTTCCAATATGCTTGGGTCCATCCCGAAAGCTTTATAACCAATACTTCTCCCTAACAGTCTAAATACCACTACATTCTCCATACTCTTGTCAATCAAACTGTGAACTCTATCAAGAAACCTAATCTCGAGATATGGGACAGGTTTATAACCAATACTTCTCCCTAACAGTCTAAATACTACTACATTCTCCATACTCTTGTCAATCAACCTATGAACACTCTTAGGAAACCTAATCTCGAGATATGGGCCCTCCTTAGACACCTTAACATCACCTTTTTTCCAGTAAGATCTCATCCACACTCGATACTCCACCTGAAGGTTGTGTATTTGCCATAAGAGTGCCCAAAAAAGAAGGTTTATCATATTTAGTCTCATTTAAGGATAGTTCGTTCAGCTGAAGCCTCCCCTCATCTTGATTTAGTACCTTTTCTGTCACCCACTTTAATTTCAATGAGATCAGAGAACCTAGTCGCTTGTTACTGGTCGTTAAGAGATTTGCCACCATAGACACATCCTTCTGTTCTATAGCCATATTTTGACGTAGCATATTTTTACATAGTATTTTCATCAAATCAACCCTAAAACTTAAATTAAACATTAAGGGGTTGTTTGGTTCACCGAATGTAACATTATGGCCCGTAATATTACATTCTAGAAGGAGATTATAGTGTTTGGACTATCAACTTTCCAACCATCCAGTAATTTTACATTACAAAATAGTGTCAATATATCGTAATATATGGTGTAATATCATTACGCCCATTTCTTTAAGTTATCTTAAACTATAGGTGTAATATTAAATTTTGGACTAATTTACCCTTTGTTTTTATTATTTTAATCAGTTAGGTTTTTCCTTAAATAAAGTTTAAGACTAATTAGAAACAATATATATTCTTAATAGATGCCATACATTACAATTATAATTATTTTATTTTATTTATTAATATATTAATTATGGTTATAATTATAGTTATGGTTGGTGTTGCAATCACTTTTCATGAAGTATCATAATTATGATTTATAAAGTTATTTCAATATCATATATTTACTTATTAATATATCAATTGTAATAAAAAGTAAAATGTAATAATTTATCATAATTTTTTGGAAATTGAGACTAAAAATATTAAAATAACTAAATTTGCTAAAAGAACAAATTCTATAACAAGGACAATTAAGTAAAATGTGCTTCTAAGTAATTTTACATTCCATCAACCAAATATTAGAATCTTACATTTCACCCAAATGAACCAAACTGTAACACCCCAAATTTCATGAATTCTAGTTGTTGAGCATGTCAAATAATTTGATTTGGTATGGTGGTTAAGTGTCTTTGATGTCTACCTTAAGTCTTAAGTTCGATTTTCTTGTTTTGAACTTTTCCTATTTATTTTGGTATTATGTTCAACTTGAGCCTTAGGGCTTATCTCTTATTTTCGTTGAGTTGTGACAAGAATGAACTTGTTGGTTCAATGGTAAGGCTTCAGTTATTACTTGATCTTGTGTTTGAATCCCATGTTGTGCGTAAGTGTAATATTTTTGTCATTTGCACTTGTTGGTTGTTGAGTTTAATTTCAATTCTATAAAATCTGGTAGGTGGGATTTGGATTAAGTTAAATCTTTTTATTTTATTTTATTTTATTTTATTTTATTTTATTTTTACCAAATCCTTATTTTCACTAATTGTTCCAACCGTCCACACTCCCACCCCACTTTGCATGTTAGTTTCCTTTGCTTCCCTATTCTGCCATTTTCATCTTCTTTTCTCTTGGTACTTTTTCTTTTTCCTTCTTTTTTCTCTTTGATTATTCTTGAATACTATCGTTTGTTTTGTGTGTTTTGTCGCTTGGATCATATTCCGTTTGCAGTGTAAGTTTCATTTGGTTACTTTTGTTGTCTTTCCATTAATAGTTTAGTTTTATTTTGTTTCTTGAACAAGTTGGGTTTGTGTTGGTATATTTTCCCGTTTGTTATCATGATTAGTATTTTTGTGGTTCTCGATTAGGCGAAATGTGTGAGAATCCTAACCCTCTACAAGAGTATATACAATTTTCGACATTGTTTCAATGAAGTAAGTATCCGAACTTCATTTTAGGGGCTAAAATTTTGATTTAGGGATGTTATTTTGGATGAGTATTGTTGGTTAATTCATGTTGTTTGATGAAAAGTTGTAGGATTTGTGAGTTCCAATTGAGCGATTGATCCAATCAACAATCAAGTGTATGAAACTAACCTGAAACCTCGCTCGAAACTCAAGAAAATTACAAAACAGGGGTTATTTTTGAAACTGCCCAGTGCCACATGGCCGTGTGCCAAGCCGTGTGGTAGACTGTGTGCACCAAACAACCATGTGGTTGGCCGTGTGAAATTACACAGTTTAGACGTGTAGACCGTGTGGACCACACGGGTTGGCTTTTTGGGCTATGTGGGCCATACAGCCGTGTGGGTTTTTTTTGCCAATTTTAAGGCTCAATTAGGGGCAAATTAAGGGACTCGAAAATTGGGTCTGCGGGCATTACGTAGGCTCGGAAAAGCGTAAGTTTTAGTACGCATAAACACATGGGTAAGCTTAGGAAGTATGCTAATTAAGATTTGTTGCGTATAAACTATATGCTATGTTATGTTCCTTAAAATATATGTGTGTGTGTGCATGCATGCATGCCATAGGACTTATGACATATGTATGTATGATATTATGATTTCAATTATGCTTATGTTTTAGGGTGGGTTGTGACATGATGGATGAAGTGCTATATGGCAATTTTTACTGAAATAATGGCGACTAGACCGCAAATTTCTATCTAGCAGCTCAACTGCATATTTATGAGTGGCATATCGCTACATATTTGTGTGACTGGATGGATGGACTCATGTAGTCCTAATTGGTGTGATTGGTTGGACAGAGATGGTGTGTAGCGGATAGGGGTAGGATATGAAACGATATACTAAAATATGATATGATATGAGATATGACATAATATGATATGAAATCTGATATGATATGATATTTTATAAGTTAAGCTCCTTATGAAATCTGATATGTTATGATATTCCATATGATATGCTTCGATATGTAAAAGGATATGCTCTGTTACGTATATGTAATGTGGGCCAAATCACACATTGGGCGTTAAACTCACGCGTTTGTTTGTTTTGTTTTAGGTGACCCACAAACTTAGGATTGGACGGCAACAACAGAGCTCGGTTATCATGTTTTTGGTTTAGCATGTTATGGACTTGTATTTTTATGGACTTTTTCAGACTTTTGGGACATTTTAACTTTATTTGGGACTTCAAAATTTATTTTGGTATCTATTTTTCAAGAGCTTTGTTTTTCTTAATCAGTGTCTAAAACAAGACAATTAACATAAAAAAAAAACTAAAGAACAAGCTGCTAAAAGGTTTCCTCTGCCAAGTTTTGTCAAAATTCGTTAGAAAATTTTATCTCGTAAATGGTTTAAGGAAATTGGATATGTTTTTAGTAAAAGTTGTTAAACATGGTTTTTCCTTAAAGTACTCACGGGTTTTTAGAAATTGATACGTTTTCAATATGCTATTCAAAATTGGTATTCTTAAAATTGGAGGTGGGTTTTCACCAAAATTAAGCAATAGTATTTTCACGAATGATGTAACCTCCACAATCCGACTGTAACATCTAGGTCGAGTTTGGGGTGTTACACAAACATGGTAATTACACATTCTATTTGTAATCTTACATTCCTGTAATCCTATTATGGAACGTAACCTAAGATTTGCCTATGATTTTTTTAAATTGTAATTTATGTATATTTGTGTTTAATTTATTAAATGCAGTGTGATGTCTATGATTTTTTTTGGACTTTAGGGTTAATATTATTAGTTAATTATGAATTTGTGCCAAATCAATTCTACAATTAAAATTAAACAATAAAAATTAACATATTGTCATGAGTACCAAAATATATAATTTTTACCAAATAATGTCTTAATCCAAGCTAACTGATGATGATTTGCCTTTAATTAAGAACTGATATTAAAAGATTAGCATAAGAATTTACATCATCTATAAATCCAAGACTATATAAGTAAATTAGCTCCTTAGCTATTCTTTAATTTTAAAATCAGTTCTTAATAGGGTTATAAATGAATAAAGTATTTGATAAATAATTTTGATTATATTCATTTACCAAGTTAATTAAACGAACATGAACTAGATTTTGAGGGTCATTTATTGAATGAACCAACCACAAACAATGCTTGTTCAATTCATTTATATTTATGGACAAGTTTATTTATGTTTGTTTAAAGCTCATTTATTGTTTGCTTATTATATTTTAATAAATTTTTATTGTTGGTGGGCTTTTTTATTTATAATATAATTAATAATATTTATGTTTTATTATTTTTAATATTTGTTTTTGTTTTTTTATTCTTAAACAAATTCATTTAATTTAAACGAATGAATATGAATACACATAATTTTAAATAAATGAACACAGATACAATTCTAAAATTCTGAATGAGCACGAGCCAAACATGAACAAACCTAATAATAAACAAATGAATATGAATAGAGTTTTGTTTGTTCAAGTTAGCTTGTTTCTTGGCCTAGTTTTTTTTTTTATCTTGTAAAAATGCTATTTAAATCAAACTTGTCTTAATTTTTTTTTTAAAAAGACAACGAATAAAAATAGGACACACGGCACATTATTATTGGATGAATTACATTTTCTTTAGTAGAATAAGACCCAAAAAAAACCTTGAGGATGAATCTAAGAATTAAGGTATAGTTAAGGGGTGGGGTTAATTTACTAATAAAGTCTTAAGCCACAGTTGAAGTGGGGGTATTGGGCCAGCCCGGCTAGTGTTTTTGGGATTTTGCAATAGAGATGGGCAAAGATGAAAGGCTAAATGATGAAGCTAAACAATCTTTATATATATATATGGTTCGATTAAACAAAGGTTTTTGTTTTTTTTTTTGGGGGGGTTATGACTGTTCAATTTCAGAAGTATTACATTATTTGTAATGTTTATTACCATCCATACAGCTTTAATCATCATTGCATATTTTATTTTATTGAAAAATAAAATTGAGGTTTGAAAATTAGTGAATCAAAATGGGAACAAAATCAACTCAGAAATTGGAATAATTTGAAAATAATTAATTCTCCCTTTATCCGGAGGAAGATGGTTGAATGCTGAATAGGATTTGCTCGTTTTAAGTGCCTGAAAAGTTGGTTTAATGTATTAAAGGTAAATGACTTTGTTAAACTAATAATTAAATAATTTCTATTTAACATTTAAAATTACTCGTTGGAGTATTAATTAAATTGGCTTAATTACAACATTCAAAAAAGTCAAAAGAAAAAACACAACCAAAATGCAGGTAAAAAGGGAGAAAAATAAGGTTGGGTGGAAGATTAATAATGATGAAGCAAAAATTTCAAAGAGGCTGAGTAGAGTAACCTATGAGAATGGAGGGCAAATTGCCTTCAAATTTCAATGAACAAAAAGCCTATAATCCATCAAAAGATATGTCTAATACATTGCATCCCATATGAGGATAGTAGTAGAGTATTAGTAGAGGGTGAGAAATGTCAAAAGCAACAATTAATTAACACAGATTTTGGGTTTTTTAGTTTAGTCCTCAAAGCTGACTATACTGATTTTGATAGTAATTATGAATATAATAAGCGTCAAACCTGGAAAAAGATGTTTCCTTCTTAATTGATTTAATTATTTTGGTTTTAAGTTATATGAAAATTCTATTTAGGTTTATTTCTCATTATACACAAATATTGTTTAGATTTCTTTTGGTCTAGGTTTATTAAAATGTATTATATGTACTTGCAAGTGCCGTTGTGCTTGTAGCTTCAAAAAATATTTTCAACCAATGAATTGTTAAAGGTTGAAGCCTTACGGATCTCATGTGGATTCTTTTCAAATTTATTATAATTTAAGATTAAATCCCATTGTATTATTTTGATGTGTATTATTTATATTTGCCATTGTATTTGTACAACCTCATAAAAGAATTTGAAAATAAATAACATTCTTAATGAATAAAAAATAAAGATTAATTTGGAATATTAATACACCATTAATTATTGGTTAAATATGCATAAAATAAATAACTTACTATACGGTTGTGGATTTAGTCCATATAATTTAGTTTGGTCATTTTTGAATTTTTTGAATTTTAAAATTTTAGTCTCAAATTCATTAAGTTTTATTATTCTCAAAATCTTATGTCGCAAACATTTTATTATATGTATAATGTGATACTAGCTTGTTATTTTCACATATTACTCACAAAAAGTCAATTAATGGGTTTAACAATCGTTGTTTCGTGTCAAGATTGAAATTTGAAACATAAAAAAGTATAAAGACTAAGAAAGACCAAATTAGAGAACCTGGATTATGTAACACCCTAAACCCGGCCTAGACATTATGGTTGAATCTAGAGAAGTTACATCGACTCGTTTAAAAAACTAACTAAAAATAAACTTAGTTGTACGTTTCGGAAACATAAAATTTGGTAAAACTCTAAAAAAACTTAAGTCCAAAAACATTTGTTTCAAACCCAGCATTTAAATTCAAATTCGTTTGCTTTGAAAGTTTAAATTTTGGGCAAATCATTTCCAGTTAATGTTTACATTTGTTAAAAACTATTTATTTACAGAAAAACATTTAGGTGATTGCCTAATTATGCAGCGAAAAACTTTCAAAGTTTCAATTTTGAAATCCAAATTTTAGTTTGATAATTCGTGTGATTTTTTTTCTAATTTTTACATTTAAAAAAATATCAAATACTAATGAATAAAACAAAAACCAAACCAAAGCCCAAAAAAAAACGGATTATAGTCCCCAAAAGTCCAGATAAAATTACTAATGTAAATCACCATATTTAATTAGCCGAGAAAATAATCTGAGCGCTCTCATACGCCGTTCAGTCCTAATTCTGAAGATCACCTGAAACGTATTAAACAAACGAGTAAGTTAGAAGCCCAGTGTGTGACTCGGCCCACAAACATAATTTTTACTTATAATATGCACAAGTGTAAATATCATCATAAAATTTTACTTATAATGTACAGATATACAAATGTCATATTAAAATGTCATATTACCAGAAACATATATCAGATCAGAATGTCATATTTTCAAAAGCATATGTCAGATCAAAATGTCATATCAGATCAGAACAAATCCTACCTCCAACCGATACACACCAACTCCGTCCAACCAATTACACCAAATAGGACTACAAATCCATCCAATCACATCGGGTCGTGGTGGTATGCCACTCATAATGGTGCAGTTGAGCTGCCAAACAGATATTGTGGTTTAACTGTTGGAATTACAGTAACACTGCCAGAAAACACTTCCTCCATCATACCAAAACTCACCTCAATGCACATGCATAATCATAATAACATACGTACATATCACATGAATGGTATGACATGCATACCTAAACACATTTTTATAGATCATTACATATCATATTGCTTACACTAAGAGTTATTCTATATACAGATGTCATACATGTTTTTTTACATGTAATTATGCTTTCAAAGTTATCAGAACACAGATCGTAGATACATTTTTCACATACCTTAACCATATCACATACTGACACATATTAATAGATGTCACATTTCGAGTCTTATTTTAGCCAAACAAACCCCACAGAACGTTTAATTATGAAATTTTGAGTCAAACGGGCGTAAGTGAAAATTTTCAGAAAATGGGCCCACACAGTCTAACACACCCCCATGTGGCCCACACGACCCAAATAGCCCAAACTGTGTGGTCCACACGATCTGGCACATGGTCGTGTGTCTCACACGGTCTGCCACATAGTCTGGCACACGGCCGTGTGACGTCGACAAAATGCATTTCAGCTTTTCACTGTTCGCTATTTTTTTCGAGTTTTTCATTACACGCCTAGTCATTTTTCGATGTGAACGCAATCGTGAAAATTCCAATACCTAAATCGCCATTCCGAAAAGAATTAATAAGCAAGTCTCGCACTAAATTCGTCCACTAACTCGAACGCAACCAATCCATTAATACGAACTAACGAAACTAGCCCTTAATTAACACTTTCATCACTTACCTTTTGCAAAACAATAGCCAATAGAAGTTCAATTCACTGGAGGATCCAAAAATTCACGTTCCCCGCCTAACCAACATTACAAAATAACCATTAATTTCAACGTCACAACAATATAAAACACTCAAAGCAAACATACGAAGAATTACCCACGACGAACTTACAAATCTAATTCTGAAATACTTACCACACACAGTCGTCACAAATTAATTGGCAAAGAGGCAACAAAATCGAGAATAACAAGAACAAGAAGAAAGATCAAAGAAAGAAGCTAAATGAAATAGGGAGGGCGACAGAAGAAGAAATTAACAAAGAAAAAAAAAGGAAAAAACATGAAATTGATACAAAAACACACAAAAAAACGCGAAGAGTGAAGGGAGAGTGGAGAGTTGGACGGTTGAGGGAGAAAATTTAGGGGAAAATCCCTCACCACTATTTTTTTACAACTACCCCACTAACTCCTATCATTATCCACATCAGATTTTTCCCAGAGTTTAAAACATACGCGAGAAAAACCTTACCACTAAATCAACAAACTTATTCTTTTCAAAACTTGTGCGGGAATTAAATTTAAGTCAAATATGCAAAGATAGAGATAGGAACAAAAATAACAAAAATTCCAAAGAAAAGGATTTGAACACAAGACCTCAAGCACACAACTAAATACTTAATCACTAAACCAGATCAATTTACATAATAACATTTTCACAATCCTAACTCAAAATTAAGATGTAGCCACTCTTGATTTCATAAACCTAATTTTTTTGTAACCCGATTTTTGGGATATTAGAGATTATATCTATAAATGTATGCATAATATAGAAGTACATAGAGTTTAACAGAATTTTTAATTGCTACCGTTTAGACTCTATGACTGAAATCTGAAAAGCAATAGAAGAAATTGAAGTTAATTGTTTGATATGAATTACATTTGTTGTTGAAATGCAGATGTACAAGTGTTTGGGTGGGGCCATTTAATAACTTGTTTAAATAGATCCAAACCAAGCAACTGAAACATGTACCAACATCCTTCACATTCTTCTCCTTTTGCTTGCTCTGTCTTCTTTTCAATTTTCAAAGCAATTTAATTCTCACTTACAATGACAGATAATTGTACGTAAATAAGCCACCTTTTCATTTTCGTCCAGGATAGAATCATTTTTTACATACAAGCGATGTCCGACGCTCCATTTCCATCGGCCCTCAACAAGCCACCCGGATACAATGACCCTAACTCGCCCGCTGGGTTTAAACCGCCGCCGCGAAAGCCGGTTCTTCCGCCATCTTTCCGGCCCAAGAAAAAGAAGGGCAGTGTTTGTTGCTGCTGTTTTTGCATCTCTTTCTCGATCTTGATTGCCCTGATCATCATCTTCGCCGCCGTTTTCTACTTTTCGGTCAACCCCAAATTACCACGCTTCCACGTCCGGTCATTCCAAATCCCCCGCTTCAACGTCACAGAAACACCCGACGGTACCTACCTCGATTCCACGACGATGACGGTAATGGAAGTGAGGAATCCCAACGGGAAGATGACTTATTATTACGGCGATACGGCGGTCGACATCAGCGTCGGAGAAGGCAAGGACGAGACTGAGCTCGGGACGGCGAAGGTGCCCAAGTTCACGTCGAGGACACAAAACACGACTAGCTTGAAAGTGGAGACGAAGGCGAGCAACAAGCAGGTGGATAATACGTTGGCGAATAGGCTTCTGAGTGGGTACAAATCGAAGAGTTTGGCGGTGAACGTGGCGGCTCGGACGAAAGTTGGAGTGGGTGTGGCGGGGTTGAAGACTGGCATGTTGGGGGTTACCGTTAAGTGTAAAGGAATCACCATGAAACAACTCGACGGTGATGATATGCCTAACTGCCTCATCCACACCTTAAGATGGTAAACACGACGTTAAACTCTTCCATTTTCATTATTTTTAAGGTCAAATTGTGGTCTCCATCCCTCTACTAAGTTTAAATTGGATATTTAGTACCTATTTTAATTTTACATAATTGGTTACTTTTCTTTTATAATAGGGATAATATAAAACTGGGCCCCAAAACATAAAAGTTTCCTTATTTTAATGGAATTGAAACGAAAATATAGTACGAGTTGAGTTAGCATTTCTTAAACAGCACAATTCAAAGTGATGGAACTTTTTTTGAATTAAAATGATAAAGCATCAATAAATGGTAAACATAGTTGAGAAATATGATTATATTGTGTGCAGGATCAAAGTTGGTTGATACTGGATGAGAGGAGGTATTTTGTTTGAATCATTGTATACGTATCTGCTTAGCTTTGTTTTCTTTATATGTCTCCATTTCTGCAACTTTTGCCCTTTTTTACTTCTTTATTTGTTCAATTTGGAATAAAAACATCCAAACCACCCCTCTTTGTTGCAAAGGTTTCGATATATAATTAAATGTTTACTGATAACAATTCATCCAAACATATTTTGCAAAAGCAATTTTTAACCAAACCCACCCTCGGCCTTTAAAATCAGCGGAACAGTCGAAGACTTCAGTTTTCTTCTAAAATCGATGATTATCGTATCCAAATATATAAATATACATATATCTGGGTATGCTTTTTTTCTTTTCAATTATCATATATTTGAAAGTACGAAATATAGGAAAATTGAAAAATGAAGATTTCAACATTCACTCCTTTCTCAAGACATCCAAGTAAGATATGTTTTGTTCTTTCACACATCACATACAGTCTAAATCCCTTTTCAAGGCATTAAAAATTTCATCTTATTATTATTATTTAAAGGTTCTCAATACCCTTTTCCTTAAAACACATTATCTAATTTCTCCTTAATGTACATTAACCTTTTTGTTTTTTTCAGGGCTTTCTCAGCACTCTGATTTTTAAATAAAAAATTACATCAGTTCTGCCATGAGAGAGCTAGCTTACAGTGTCCCAAACATAGTTTCAATCCCCTAACAAACACCTACTATTTCATCCTTCTGCTAACTGTTAGCAGTAGTTTTGGGCTTGTAAATGATACCAAAAGCTACACGGTTTTGTCCGATTTAAATATGTCAAAAATAACTCAGGTGTAAACTGTGGCTACTTACTCAGCTGGCAGCCACAGCATCAGTTCTTGGACTCGCATCCAAGAGCTGATGCAGCTTGGCACCGGATTTTTTCTCATACATTTCACCCTCTTTGTCCTCGTTTTTGTTCGTAATGTTTTCCTGTGTATGTCCTAGTTGAGCGTTTTTGAGTCCCTCCTGCATTACAGAAGAGTTTAAACAAGTTATTACAAGAAAAAGTTGAGATGGGGATAGAGCGGGCGTGTGGCAAATCAACATCGAAAAAGTTGACAAGGAAGATTAAAGAGCATACCACTAATGTAGCATTTTCTAGCCTTAGTTTCTCCGATTTTTCAGTTAGTTGATTTATTTCAGATCTGAGTGTTGCATTCTCTGCAGTCAAGGATTCAACTTTACGGGCAAGCTCTTCCGTCTCAGCCTACAAAAGAAGAAGAATATGTCGTTCGGTAAAAAAGCTCAAAGAAGTCATTTTTTTAAGTTTTTAAGCATGCGATAAGCAAAGATGTAATACATATATATTATACCTGCTTCCTCAACCTTGACCTTCTAGCAGATTCTCTATTAGATTGTTTCCTCCTTTCCCGTTTCAGCTCTCGTTCATTCTAGTGAAATTTAATTTATGTTAGCAAACAGCTTAGGATAGCACTAAACCCTAAACCCATTGACTCAATGTATAAAACACTAAAATGTGCACTACCTATCCACAATCAAAGCAGTAAATCCTTCGGAAAGCAACAAAATGGATTCAAATTACATAGGCAAGCTAAAAAGCATGGCTTAGAAAAACAGGATAGAAATAGAAATTCAAGATTTCCATTCACAAATACCTGCATCCAGACTTCAGGAGGCATTACTCCACAAGGTACGTTTGTAGGACTGGATTTAGCATTCATGGAGGAAGGGTTCCTAAGCTCCAAAGCGGTGGTCATGCCAGGAGAAAGTACAGTTCCAATTGGTTTAGGGGAAATGGTTGTAGTTACCTCTGCCACGGCAACTGCATTAGACTTTGCCTCAGTTTTACCATCTCCACCTGCTAAAACAGAAACAATACATCAGTCAACCTAAACCTCCAGACATGAAAGTGGACCGAATGTATCCCAAGTTTCAATAATTTATTTTTTTTTTCCATTTTTTTCATTTTCAAACACAAGTTTCTTTTAGAAATCACAAAAAAAAATTGCACGTCAAAGTCATAAACCTAGCCTAAGTACTGCACGTTAAAGGAACCATGCAATCGCAAAATGTCTCAGACTTGACAACCATCCGCTACCATCCGCCTGACTAAAACTTCAGGTCAACTCTATTATTCATCAAGAATATACTTGGTGAAGAATGGAGTCATACCAATGGTTGGTGTTCCCTCCCTGCTTCTTTTCCTCCTACTTTGATCCGTCTGACCAAAGATGCACAGTGATAAAAATAAGCTTTAGCATTTTGTCTTTTAATCATTTCTAAAGTACCAGTCCAATAAAATAACTTTAAGAAAAATATATAAAAAACTGAAAAAGATGTTAGAAAACAGATTAAACAGATGGGAAGGTGATCTCACCCCAGTTGTATTTCCATCACTACCATCAGTAGAACCTTCAGTCTCCACACTGTCCACAATATCATGACATAAGTCAAGATATGAGGAAAAATCACTTGGCAGTGTAATCTCTGACAAACATATTCCTAAGGCAAAGCTTGATCTTAGAAAAATACTATTTTGTTCTGACAAGATTAACAAACCTCTGGGACAGTCTAGGTTCAGCTGCACCCTCATCATTCTCAGCAGTACCATTGCCTATTGACATAGCAAGGCCATCAAACCCTTTCATCTTCTTTGTCGAACCTCGTTCTGTATTTCCTGATGACTTAGTAGGAGCTTCCACAGGGGCTGCAGTCTGCATTACAATGTTCCCATTATATTCACCACATGCTAAACGCAATAAGCAAAAAGTAACAACTTCCCAGCTAATTCATTGAAGCAGTGTACATGCATGTCCATCAACAACAAACATGGATGAAAACAGAATAGTAACAGTTTGAAATGAATCATTTAAATGACGATTCACTTGCAGCAGGTGATGATGGAATACCAAGACCATATTATCCTTGGATTTCAAGAGCAAAGAGATAAAAGTGCATCAAGGTATAATATGATACAATAAAACCAGAGTCCTGGAGTTATTTAGGGCTCAAACCATATCCTGAGGGAGAAAAAGATGCAAATATTTTTTACTGTGTTTCTAGCTGTACCAATAAGGAATCTGTGAGTGTTGTCAAGTTGGTAATCGTACAAAAAGACCACTGTCTAAACATTCAGCAATAAGAAATAAGAGAATTATGTGACCATACATGCACCATGCATACTCAAACATCAGAAACTACACATAATTTGTGACCCCTAAAACTGAAAAGCAAAGTACACTCCTAGATAACTTGGTACAAGATTAATACAGCAATTAAAAGATAGTGACAAAGTAAACTTACTATAGGAACTGCAGGATGGGCATAAACTCCCCCATGTGAGTAGATTGTTGCATAAGGTGCCCCATAAGGTGGCATCATAGGCTGCAAGAGTAAATGGCCAATAATTATTTACAGAGCAGTTGTGGAAAAACTTAAATAAAGTTAGTTAAATGCCTTGGATCTATGGGCAGTACCTGTGGAGGACCCCACATATAAGGGGGAGGAGCATGGCCAGAGGCCACAGCTGAGTTGTAATATGGCGGCATAGTGACTCGAGGACCATAGTATGCCTATATATGTAATAAAGAAACATAAAATCCCCTTAAGCAATTTTATTACCAAAAGTACATTGTGCATTTTAGTTGAAGAAATGCCTTAACAGCAGCAGCGGGAAAGAGGGGAGTGTATGAATAAAGTAGATAACCTGCATAGCAGCCCAATCGGGATAGACATGAATATTGGCCTGATCCTGCGAAAAGAAAAGAATTGACCAATACAATAATATGAGCATAAAAAATTAATAGATTAAATACAAAACAAATTGTACAACTACTACTTCAAAGATCCTTTCCCTAAATCTCTTAACTTACCGTTGGCACTGGTGAAGATGACTTGTCAGACTTAGACTTTCCTTCATCGTTGTTTCCCATTACCAAGCACTAAAGCGGAAAACCTATTTTCTAGAATGTCCTTCACGTCTCTCAGTCAACTGCAGTCAAGGAGAGAAACCTGAAGGTGTGATTTACAGTTCATTTCAACGGCAATAGGAAGGGTTCAGAAAAGAACTATACAACCGAAAAAGGATTGCATGGTTCAGAAAGTAATTTTTCTCTACTACACTACGTAAAACATAAGCTGATGGTTTGACTTGGTGACGGCCAATGACCCCTAAGTTAGAGGGCAGACCAAACGAATATATGATGTTATTAAATGCTTAAACAACACACCATCAAATTAAAACAAAATAATGTAAGGATGCCATAATATTTTATCCAACCATCTTATCCTACACAACTCTACATATATTAAAACAAGTGCAGTATGATGCAAATATTTGGTGCTTCATTTCAGATTATCTTATCAAATTTCACCAAAGTCTTGTTGGACACTTTAAATATTGGATTTTATTTGCAAACGCAACAAATCAAATCTAGTCTTCTAAAAACAAAGTCCTAGATGAAAAACCAATATCGAAACTTCACTCAAGTTTTAAATTGTATGCTAGCACGCTTGGTGGTTTTGGTAATATAATTAGACTATAAAGTATAAATAGGTTGCTTTAAAAAGTATTTGTAACCAAACACTGGGATTTTCGCCATAAAAGAGTTTTCATTCAGTTGAATGAATATAAATTTTCATCAACATAATAATCCCTGAGAAGAAAGGAACCAAAAAAGTATCCTTTCAATAAAGAGATAGGAGAAAAGTGCTTATCCCGGAAAAATACGGAAAGGTAAGGGTAAAACCGACTTTCAAGCACCCATACCTAAAACAGAAGAGCGATTGCAAATTTCGAAAATCTAACCCACAGGATTTAATCTGTTAACTAAAGGACAAAAATACCCTTGAAACCGCAGTCGAAGATTTCTGCAGTTTTCCTGTAAGCTTTTCTCTCAATAAGATTTTAAGTTTTGGACTATTAGCTATCATTTTAGATGAATCCACTAAAAGTCATCTTTTCGTTTTGAAATATCAGTTTTCTCTCGATAAGCTGTTTCGGTTTTCATCGTCTACTTTCCTCATCTGCATTCCTTTGCTTCGTTAACTTCCTTGAAACTTATTGTAAATCTTTCAGCCAAAACAGTCATGCAGATTCGAAATTTCCAATCAGAAATTACCACGAACTTACATAGATCCATGAAAAAGTAAACGCTAAAAGTCAGTAAAGACGAAGAAGAAGACGAAGTGTATTTTCATAAATCCTACAAAATTCCGTATTATGTTAATATTAAGGGGGGAGGGGGGAAGCTAAATAAGTGAGTTGAAGACATTTTATTTCCAGAAAAATTTAAAACTTGAATTGAATCCACTTCCCTACATTACCTCACCGAAACTTTTTAAAAATAAAAAAATAAAACCCCAAAACTAAATTTAATTCTTCAAATATAAACATCCCCGCCCGTTCATCAGACAACCAAAAGAAACCATTAAGCACTAATCCACTAACCAAACATTATAGAAAACTCGAAACAAGTCAATTAAAAAAAACAGAACTCTAATTTTAACATACCTCGAAAATCCAAATCTAGAAACCTCCCTTCTCTCAGCAGCTTTACAGCGTGAAATTAATAACTCTCAATTGGGAAAAAAAAAGGAGCAGAAAGAGATATTGTAAATCAAAATACTCAAAAAGACCGCATTAAGACCGCATTATCTTCACTGAAAAACAAAGAGAAAATTTTAGGAATTTCTTTTTTCAAATTCGCAGAGACGGAGAAAGAAAAATAGAGAGAGAGAGATTGAGGAGGCGTGGGAAGAAGAAGGAAAGGGAGCGCCAAGGCAACAGCCACGTCAACAAAAACGTGTCGTAGAAAAGCAAGGTGTATAAATACAGCGTATATACGGAGGGGTTGAGGGGGCAAAGTTGGGTTGTTGAGTTGGCCCATCGATATTCGCGCTGGCCATTTTTATTTATTCAAACGTCAGTTTACCGTACACGTGTTGGTTATTTAGTCGATCTACGCATATCGGGTAATGAGGGTCCTACCTATTCCACCCGTCATGTGGGCTTACGTGGTCATGTTTCATTTTTTTTTTTTTTTTGGGGAGGGGTATTTAATTGCCTCAGATTTAACTAAAATGAATAAAATCTTTTGGAATCCACCAATGGCCAATTGGTGACGACCTAATTCTAATTGGGGGCGTAATCCACGCTTTTGTCACGTAAGAATTATTTTTTAAAAATATTTTAATTCTGCTTTTTCTTTTTTTTAATGACGCTATTTTTTTTCTATTTTTCAATCTGCGTTTTTTTTATTTTTTGTAAAAAATCGTTTTTTAATAATAATTTTCTTTCAAATTATTTCTTAGAATATATTTTTTAAGTCCATAAAATTTTGATTTTGATTCCTTTTTAGATTAAAAAAATAATTTCGATGATAAATCTAATTTCAACTTCAATTCTTACAAATATCGAGATTCGTTTTTTTTTTTTTTTTTCTATTTATATAGAGTTCTACAATAGTTATGGGCCTCCTGGCCTTGTCAACTTGTGCTTACTATTCTAATAATGATGCTCTATTTGTTTAATTGAAAATGGCTATTAAAAATTATTTTACAAAATTACTTACTGTTTTGTAAAACTAATATTTTATGGTGTTTGGATTAGTCTGTGTAAAAATATTTTCTGTTATTTAGTAGATTTTCTAAAAGTATTTCATAAAAGTTGTTTTCAATGAAACAAACATACATTTGAGATTTGTGATAAGTAGTTTAAATGAAGTAGTGAATTGATTACAAAGTGATGTTAAGGTAGTAAATAATGAATCTTCATGATGTTAAGAATTAAATTATAAAATTTAAGAAATTTATAATTGAAACAAGAGAAATGATTTGCATAAAAATTTGTTATGTGAAATAAGATATTACAATGAATTATTTGAATAAAGTGCTTATATAATGAAAAATAAATTACATGGCAATAGGGACTAAATTAAAAATGTACAAAAGTTTAAGTGTGAAACAATTTAATATGTGAATAAGGAAATTATGATAAAAGTTTAATGAATGTGTTATGAGATGGTGAAATATGCATAAAATATTGTAAAAGTGAAATTGTGGAAAAATATGAAATTTTTATGATGATAAGGACTAAATGTTAAACTTGAGAAAATATGTGGATGAAATAATAGCAGTGAAATACATAGAAATTTGATATGCGAAACAAGATATCGAGATAAATTATGTTATTAAAGTGTAACAAGAAAGAAAATTGATTTAATATGATTAATTAGTGAATATTGAACTTTTATGACAAAAGGGACTAAATTGAAAAGTTATAAAAATTTATAAGAAAATATTTGATAAGTGAAGAATGTAGTAGAAAATGTTTGGAAAATGTGAATAGAGCCTTACCAGTTTGGAAAATGTCTTATGGAAAAAAATTAGCATGACATTTTACGGGAAAAATGGGTAATTTTACATTGATCGAAAACCCTTTTATATTGATCGTCCTATTTTACATGAAACAAACATCAGAGAAGGCTAAAAATCAGTCACTAGCGTTATCGAAAAGTGACAAATCAATCACCCACCAATATTTTTCGTTACAGGCCTAACGAGACAGGTGGTGTGGCCGTTAACTAGCTGACTTGGCCAGTTAACTAGCCACGATGGAAACCCAATTAACCCAATTAGTTGACATGGAGTTTACCCAAAATCACGACCTAGAATGGGAAAAAAAATGGCAATGATAAAGCAAGCAAAACACAAACCCTAACAGAACTTGGAAAAGCTCTTTCTTTGGCAGTGGAAATTGAAAATCAATGGCGAAAATGTTGAGGCTGGCGTCGAAACAATTACTTGGGCTAACATCAAAGGAGATCCCATCACGACCTATTTAGATTTTTCCACGTCTTTACCACAAAAATGTCATCGACCAATACAACAATCCTCGTAACGTTGGTTCTTTCAATAAGAACAATCCGAACGTTGGCACCGGTTTGGTTGGAGCTCCTACTTGTGGCGATGTTATGAAGCTTCAAATCAAAATCGACGAGGAATCGGGGAAGATCATTGATGCTGCTTTAAAACATTCGGCTGTGGATTGACGATTACCAAAACCCAGATTGAAATTTTGTCTTATTCTCTACCTTCCAATCTCTCCCCATCGTCGTTGCCGCGATCCACAACCCCATGCTGCTGCTGAACCACTCTAGAATTTTTCTCTTCTTCTTCTCCTTTTCTTTTTCTTCTTTTTCTTCTTCTTCCTCTTCTCTTTTTTCTTTTACTGCCCAACCTAGCTAGGGTTTTAAATTGGGGTCGTCTACACAGTAGGATGACATGTTAGCTTTCCGTTACATCTGTAACGGAAAATGGTTAGTAGTACTGATTTGTTATTTTTTGAAAGTTGAGTGACTGAATTGAAAATTGAGTGATTGTTTTGTCATTGAGATCAAACTTGAGTGACTATTGGTGTAATTTACCATTTAAAATATATATGTAAATCAGTAATTTTTTTACAGTTTGTAAGAAATAATAAAATTTTTTAACTTTAACTATTAAAATTTACAAAGTTTAAACTTTTAAATAGGATCCACACAAGGAAAAACACTTGCCATTCGTTGGTTATTAGGGGCATCCTGAAAACGTCCGAGTTGAAATATGGCTTTCAAATTAAGTTCCGAATTAGTGGATACTGTTAAAGGGAGTGGCGATGCCATACGAGAAAAGGAAGAGACTCATAGAATGGCAGAGACAAATAGAACTTTTGCACATTTTTGTTAATCCATGAACAGAATCGATATAAACACATAGATTCATGGATCCATACATCTCGGTCGGAAAAGAATCAACAGAAAAAGAAAGAATTGGAATTGATCTGTAACACCCCTTACCCGAGACCATTTTCGAAGTCGAGCACGAGATGTTACTTTACTTGTCTGACTAGTTCGGGGCATAAAAATTGCTTTTAAAATTTATCTCACTATTTATGATAAAGCTGTCCACTCGCGCAGCAGTCACTCAAACATTTATAACTCGAGCTACAGAACTGGAAATTTAAAGTCGTAAATTTTACCTGAAACTAGATTCATATATATTCTTACCATAAATTTTTTAGAATTTTTGGTTTTATCCATTTAGTACAGTTTATTAGTTAAAGTCTCCCCTGTTTCACCACTCGACTGTCCTGACCTCTTGCCACTAAAAATAAGTTTTCCCATTGTCGGATTTTCATATGGAGTTATAACTTGTTTCTAAAGAAAATAGACTCAATAAGGAATCTAGAAATATAAATTAAAACTCATAAATATTTTTGTACAATTTTTAGTGATTTTCTAAACTCAGAACATGGGACTCCAAAAATAGTTCTGACCCTGTCTCACCAAAATTCACATATCTTAAAATATAAAATTTATTTTGCTAAACCGTTATTTTTCCATGAAAATAGACTCAACAAGATTTCATTATATATATCATAAACCCTCTAATTCATTTTATACTATCCTAAGAGATTTTTCAAAATTACGTCACTGCTGCTGTTTGAAATCTGTTTCTTTGCAAATTATTACTCTCTCATGATTTCTATGCATAATTTATCACATAGACATGTATAACAACAAACACCTTCATACTTAGCCATTTTGACAACCATTCATCATTAGATATTTACACATCATTCTTTAGCAAAATCGTAATACAACATTCAAAATAAGTAAGTCCCTATACATGCCATAGTTCAAACATAGTTCATCATAAAATACCGAGTCGTTGCGGTTGATAGTGTGGACGATCTCCGACGTCTTTAGGATCCTCGACTTTGATTAATAATGCTATATAAAAAGAAAATAAACAAAGTAAGTATAATGCTTAGTAAGTTTACAAGTAAATAAATAACAACATTTAACACAAATAATGATATGCAAGTATCATGTTCTTAAGTTTCCTCTTTACTTAGTCTCATTTACTTGTTTATTACTTACCTATTTAGATAGCTTAAGATTACAACTTACTCTTCTCTTTCTGAAATATTGGTTCTCACTGATATCATAACATATTATTAACTCTTATAACTCACCTAAAGTTGCTAATTATACTTTTACTTGAACTTCCATAGAACATAATCTGTTTTCTAGCCCGTTGAGCCACATTGGAATATTAAGGATACTTGGGTCTCATATCTGATAATAACATGCCAAAGCCATGTCCCAGACATGGTCTTACGGGGGACCTCTCATCTCGGTGCCAGCGCCATGTCCCAAACATGGTCTTACATGGGACCTCTTATCTCGGTGCCAACTCTATGTCCCAAACATGGTCTTACATGAGACCTCTTATCTCGGTGCCAATGCCATGTCCCAGACATGTCTTACATGAGACCTCTTTACCCAAATTTCATGACATTTGTATCCGATACATTCCTTATGTTTCAACGGGACTTTTTAACACCGAGTCTCTGTCATCTCATACTTGAGTCAACATTAAATAAATTCATGAAATAAATATATAATTTCGGGAAAGTAAAAACATTAATAATAATTATTAAAATATTGTATTTATTTACCGTAAACTTACCTCGGAACAAAATTTGACCAAATCTAGCAACTTAGTCCTCTATCTTTTTCTTTCCCCGGTCTAACTCCGAATTTCGTTCTTCTTGATCTATAATAGCAAATTTAGCTTATTTATTACTCACATTCATCAAAACAATCCTTGACTCGAACTTTGGAAAGTTACGATTTTGCCCCTAAACTTTTGTATAATTATACTTTTGCCCCAAAGCTCGGAAATTAAACTTCATCTCTTTTTCTTATGTTTTATAACATGTGAACATTTTTCTCTTCTATGACAACATCAAATTCTCACTCTAACACTTATGCACATTAGGGATTTTTACCGATTATGTCAACTTACTCGTTTTCGCTTAAAATCGGCTAGCAAAAGTTGTTTAACATAATTTCTAGCTTCATATTCTATCATAAAACATCAAAATAAACACTTTTCACCTATGATTATTTTTCCAAATATAAACCTTAGGTTAAATTATTGCTAGAATAAGCTAAATTAAGCTACCGGGATCTCAAAAACATAAAAAGCATTAAAAACGGGGCTTAGAATCACTTACTATGACCGTGAAAAAGTGTGAAAACCCTATCTATGGTGTCTTTCCAAATTTGGCAGCAAACTATGGAGAAGATGATATTTTTGCCATCTTTTTCCCTTTTTATTTTTTTTATTATTCATTTACTAAAATACCCTTCATTAAAACTTTAGTTATTTTATCTATGCATGCCTATTTTTGTCCATGGAAATTTTATAGTCTAATTACTATTTAAGGACTCTACTTTGATTATGCACTTCAAATAAATCCTTTATCATCTAAAACTCATATTTACCCACTTTTGCAATTAAGTCCTAATAGGCAATTTAGGCATGCAATCAATAAAATTTCTTATCAATACTCTAATACTTATATCTAATCACTCAATAAATCATAAAAATTAATAATAATTTTCTCTTTAAATCGAATTTGTGGTTACGAAACCACTATTCTGATAACCTTAAATTTGGGCCATTACATGATCGATATATTTCTCAAAACAAATGAAAAAGAAACAAAAGCTAAAACATAAATCATGGATTAACAAAGCCCTCTGGGGACTTGCTTAAGAATAAGAAAGAGGAATCTCATGTAAATACCATAGGATAATGTTTGATCCTATTCATGGGGTTTCCGTAAATATTCCCATTCCAAAACTAGAAAGTTTGAAACAATTGGGATTTTTTTGGAGATTGGATGCAGTTACTAATTCATGATCTAGCATGTACAGAATGAAAACTTCATTCTCGATTCTACGAGAATTTTTATGAAAGCTTTTCATTTGCTTCTCTTCGATGGAAGTTTTATTTTCCCAGAATGTATCCTAATTTTTGGCCTAATTCTTCTGATGATGATTGACTCAACCTCTGATAAAAAAGATATACCTTGGTTATATTTCATCTCTTTAACAAGTTTAGTAATGAGCATAACAACCCTATTTTTTCGATGGAGAAAAGAACCTATGATTAGCTTTTCAGGAAATTTCCAAATGAATAATTTCAACGAAATCTTTCAATTTCTTATTTTACTATGTCCAACTCTATGTATTCCTCTATCCGTAGAGTATATTGAATGTACAAAAATGGCTATAGCAGAGTTTCTGTTATTTGTATTAACAGCCACTCTAGGAGGAATATTTTTATGCGGTGCTAATGATTTAATAACTATCTTTGTAGCTCTAGAATTTTTCAGTTTATGCTCCTACCTAGTATCTGGATATACCAAGAAAAATGTACGGTCTAATGAGGCTACTACGAAATATTTACTCATGGGTGGGGCAAGCTTTTCTATTCTGGTTCATGGTTTCTCTTGGCTATATGGTTCATTCGGGGGAGAGATCGAGCTTGAAGAAATAGTGAATGGTCTTATCAATACACAAATGTATAACTCTCTAGGAATTCCAATTGCGCTTATATTCATCATTTGTAGGAATTGGGTTCAAGCTTTCCCACCCTTCTCATCAATGGACCCCGACGATATGAAGGAGTGCGGTTCGTTCGATAAATTCCTACCTCTCTATCTATCTCCGAGATGTTTGGATTTTCAAAACTCCATGGACATACTGAAGAGAAATGCTATCCCCACTCGCACCAAGACATAACTTTGACTTTGACTTGTTCAAATAACAATTAAGGTGAAACAGGTCGAACAACGATTCTCTTTATGATAAACAGATCCATTTTGCAAGTTCGTTATTACGGGTAGTTCCTACAAAGGATCGAAGTAATGAAGTATACAATACTTGAATTCTCGATGTAGATGCTACATAGTTGGTTCTCATCCTTCAGAGACTACGAGTGTAATAGGAGCATCCATCGACAAAAGGATCACCCTAAAATGATCATCTCATGGCTATTAAGAACGAATCAAATCAGATGGTTCTATTTCTCAATCTTTCTAACTTGCTCCTATGGATCCAAGGTAAAAAAGATTGAGAAAAATCAGTCATTCACAACCACTGATGAAGGATTCCTCGAAAAGTTAAGGATTAGTAATCTGTTTTAGAAATCGAATGGCTTCGATCTTATACATACGCGATGAAGGTAATCAAAAAAAAGAAAGAAGATAAGTTCTTCTTTACTTTTATCACTTAGGAGCCGTGCGAGATGAAAGTCTCATGTACGATTTTGAATGAGAGAAAGAAGTGAGGAATCCTCTTTTTGACTCTGACTCTCCCACTCCAGTCGTTGTTTTTCTTTCTGTTACTTTGAAAGTAGCTGCTTCGGCTTCAACCACTCGAATTTTCGATATTCTTTTTTATTTCTCATCAAACGAATGACATCTTCTTCATTATTTTGATGAATCATTTCTTCGGACAGAAGAAAATTATGTAAACACTTACTCGAAATCTCACTTATCAGATTCCATTGTGGAAGACACAATTTTTTTAAAGGATTCGCCATGATATATCTAATCCATGCATAATATCATGAAAAATGGATACAAATTTTTGACTGCTACTTAGTATCGGTAATAGGTCTGAAAAAGTATCTAAAAATATCAAATTTAGATATTTGTACCCTGTCGAAGTAAGGAACCATGGCATATATGTTTGGAATAGATTCCATTTTGAGAGAGTTGAAAAAGCACTATCATGTTGAAAGGTTCTATACATCCACCCTTTCTCAACGCATTTCTTTAGACAAAGACTCCGTTTTTCCGCTTTTCGGATGGTAAATATTTCTCAGAACATGGAGTGTGAATCAAACCCATGTTTGAATTGAAATTGAGATACTGATGCAAGTTCTTCTCTTCTGAATCAGATGGATTCATATCTGAAAGAGGTTGACAATAAGTTCTTTCAAAATTGACTATTTGTCCTTCTGTTATAGGTGTTCCAAAAATGTCTGCAATCGAGTAAATAGCTCTACGAACTAATGGATCGAATCGAATTGCAAACTGGAAAGATTTGTACAAGTTATACCTTCCGTCACCACTTTGTGGAAAATCATTAGATATGAATATGTTAGATACCTGCGACTCGATTGGTAAAGGTGAAATAGTATCTCTCCCCAAAAAAGCATGTTTTTTTTACCACTGCACAAAGAAAATATTTTGTTACGAATAAATTCCTAATACCCCATAGATAGTTCGAACTCTATAAGAGCAATACTCAATTTTCGCTCCAATGGTTTGTAGAGGAACCCTACCTTCTCGGATCCATTCGACACGTGCGATTTCTTTTCCTTCGATACACCCTGCAATTTGTATTTGAATTCCTTTTGTATCCGCTTGCTCAGTTAATTCAATAGCCTTTTTCATTGCCTTTCGAAATGAAACTCGATTCTTTAATTGTCCGGCTATAAATTCGGCAAGAATATTAGGGTGCCCATAAGTTTTCGGTTCATACAATTCTTTTTGCACATCCATCTGTAGTTCTTCGAGTAAGTAAAGTTATCAACTCTAAAATTTATTAAAAAAATAATAAATGATTAAACAAATAAAGAACTTATATAATGAATAAATGAAAAAAGAAAAAATATAAAATTCCTAAAAGCTTCACGAATACTGATTTATGCTATTATTGAACTTTCATCTCATGTAGTTAGTATGGGAATATATAATATGATTTACCCCAAAAAATAAATATATATATAATATGATTTTTTTCGTGTTTAATTTTATATGTTGAATGATAAATTTTATTTGTTAAATTTATCTATGAATATTTTATATTTTGATTTAAATATATTTTATATTTAACAATTATTTTAATAGTATTTATTTGATATTTTTAAATTTTCATATGCATATATTAAATGTTTTTAAAAATATTAATAAATTTAAAACGATACATTAAAATAGAAAAATACCAAAAAAAAAATTCCAGTAGAAATTTGATGCATGCATTAGTGCGGCACAAACTTGTACGACAAAATATTGACTATAATTTTTTCACAGTATTTCTTTGATGAAAATAATTCCTAAAAGTTGAAGAAAAGTGTTGAGAGCTTAGTTCCATTTATAGATAAAAGACAGTAAAATGTCTAAAGCACTTTGTGAGGTTGTTAAAATTTTAAATTTTCATTAATCCAAAATAAAGGAGAAGAGAATTTGTTTCCCTATAAAATATTCATTTTCATTAATCAATATTCTCTTTCTTTATCCTTTTGATATTAATGAGTCTCGACTGATGATGAGTGTTGAGATACCCTCCAAAAAGAATGAAAGAAAGAAAAGCTAATGTTTTTACACATTATTGTAATAAAAGCCATATTTTTATGTTTAAATTTCCTTTGCTTCTTATACACTTTGGGGAATAGTACACGCCTGAATTATTAATTAGAATCAATCACTAAAAAGTGCAATTGATTGATAGCTAAAATATCTCCGAACGTAAATCAAAATAAATTTAAAAATTAGGATTTAAACCATAATAAATCTTGAGAGAGCACATATAATATGCACGTGTGAGAATCAAGCATTAAAAAGCACAACAGACTAGTAGTTGAAATATCTTTAAATCTAAACCAAGATAAATTTGAAAATTAAAATTTTACATTGTGGAACTTAGATCGTAAAAAATTGTGAGAGATCACACAATATACAGAAGTTGAGACTAAAACCTAAGCACTTAACATCCAAAAGCCTCAACCTTGTCAACATAACCAAGGCCTTAATGGCACATATTAAAAAACGAGTATTGTCTAACTTTTGTTGAATTTAAATATATATTATCAAATAAATTTTAAATTTCAATGAAACATTTTAATATTAAAATGTCACATATTTTTATTTAACAAATATTCATTAGCAATGTTGTCAATTGGATTTTAATTTTAAGATTAAAATTCTAAAGTTTAAAGAAATTAAAATGTATAGATACATATTTATTTTTTAATAAATGAAATCTATTAGGTTTCGATATTATTATTTTTAAATATCAACGTAATTAAATTTAATAATAGAGCAAGTTAATTATTTTAGTATTATTTAAAATAATAGGAGTATTGAGCACCTTGTAGTCATATTAGTGAAGTTATATAAAATAATAATAAATGTATTATATTTTCTTAAATTGGACAAAAGCAATATATTAAAGAGCATAAAAATAAATTTCAGAATTATACATGTAATTTGGTTCAATGTGCAATGATATCTATGAATTTTGATTTTGTACAATTTTATACATGAAATATTAATTTAATTCAATTTTCACAAATTACTAACACAATTATCAAATATAACACTATTTTAAGTATACATATTGCAATAAAAATAAATTAATATATTTATTCGTTGAATCAAAATCAAAATTTCATATATCTTACATCCTTGGAAAAATTAAAAGTACGTATAGACATTTGTTTCGAGATCCTTTATAAAATATTAATAATATTTCATTTAAATAAATTATTTCAACTAAACTTTGAAAAAGAAACACCATACTTGCTAAAATAAATAAATATTACCTTGAAACTATTTACTATACATAATTTTGTATATCACTTCACTTTGGTAATAAAATAATCTTTTCTCATATATTTGTAATCACATTAAATTTGAAGTTTAATCAAATTATATTTTTAAATGGGAGAAACATTATATATATATATATATGTATGAGTTTAGAAAGAAAATTAAACTGGTGATAATATTATTAAATTTATATTTAAAATAATTATAATATTTTATTTTATTTTATTAATTAAAATGGTTAAAATAAAATAAAATTTTGATAATTATACGTTTAAAAATAATTATAATTTAATAGAAGTTGTTACTTAAATATAGACTCAAGCATAGTGAAAAAAATTGTTATAAGTATAATTATAATTTACCATTATTAGTTAAAAACTTTTACTAAACAAAAGTTGTGCTAATTTTTTTATGTAAAATAGAGTTATTATTTGTATAGAATTTTAAACATATTAATTATCATTTAATTAATAATAGAGTTAATTATGTTAATTATTACTTTAAAATGTTTTAATTATTATTTGAGAATTTTTTATTTTAATATTTGAATTGATAAATTAGTATTTTAATTATATTAATAATTCAAATAAAAATATTATTTTATGCTAATTGATACAATTATAAGTACAATATTTTAAAAAATTGATTGAATATTAAACACCTAAAGTCACATACAATACGTTGATTGAGTCTTAGCTCGATTGGCACTAACATTGTTGCTAGTGTAGGAAGACGTGGGTTCGAGTGCACTGAAGCACATTATAGACCAAAGATTTATTTCTCCTTCAATCCGATTGTAGAGCATATATCATGTGTAATAATTTTTTAGGAAAAAGAATTGAAACCTTATTGTATTAAAAAAAAATTTTGAAACCTTGTATTGACTTTTATCATGAAAAATATGTAGGAATAGCTAAATACAAGTTACAGTAAAAGTATCATTAAAGTCCCTATAGTAGGAGTCAGATTGAATTTGGCCCTCCCTATTAAAAAAATGGGTAAACTGATCCTTGTACATTGGATCAAAGAGTAAACTGGTCCTTTTATTAAAAATTTCATCATTTTTTACTATTAAAAATTGGCATTTGTACGTCAACATGACGTGCACATGGCACACCACATGTCATTGTTTGGTTATTTCGTCAATCACACCAATTTTTAACAGTACAAATAAATGAAATTTTTAATAGAAATGACTAAGTTGATCTTTAGTCTAATGTACAGAGACTAATTTGCCCATATATTTAGTTGAGGCGACAAAATGCAATTTAATTCCTAGTATAAGGGACTCTATGATACTTTTACCTCTAGGCTACTTATTTGAAAAATATATATATAGGTTACTATCTTTATTTAGTGTATTAATATAAAGAGCAAGGATGAGAGTTTAAAGAAAAAAATGAAGTGTTACTTTTTAAATTAGGATGTTATATTGTTGGGTATCAAAGTCAACTTTCTTTTTAATATCCATATTGTGTCAAGTTCGAGGTAATGAGTCTTTTATAAATCTTCATCCTAAGGTAACGAGCTCGAACCTAGTTCGTATGTTGGAAGAATAAAAACAAACCCACCACTCGAAAGGCTCGTCAATGAGTAATGATGTATAGGATGGTAAGATAAAGTAAGTACAAGCTTTTTGAGCAACAAAAAAGTTAGGTTAGATGCTTGAAATATCTAGCATCGGTGTCCTTATCAAGGAATAGGTCAGGTTTGAAAGATCAACTTCATTGCCAAACTAATATAATGATACACTCAAATGGTAAACATGTTGGGTAGGTTAGGCAACCTCAGTGAGATTAATAGGTTGGGCACACTCTTGCCGACATTCCTATCTATGACTCGTTTGTACACATCAGTCACTAAACTAGGGATGTTGTCCTTTCTTAAGAAAAAACGGTTGGCCCAAAAGCCCATATCAACCATAATATTCTGCTGACGAAGCAAAATCATCATTTAGGATCCAATGATCCTTAACAACATGTTGAAATGAGTGTGTGAATAGTCAATCCAATCTTGATGAAAGTGGTCTAAGATCGCTCGCTTCTCCCAAGTATATCAACATTCCTCAGCACCATAGAAATATCTTAGATCAGCTTGAAAAACTGTAAAACCTGATGATTGTGGAACCAATAGATGATATGAAAACATATAACTATCATGCCAGCGTTCCAAATTTAAGCATGCTCATATACTTCTGATGGTTGTGTCATTATAATCGTTACTAACTAGTACGAAATTTTTTAAAATTTCATACAATTATAATAAATACATTTAATTATTTTGTTTATGATAAAATTTATGCTAATTGATTACACATATACCAACCGTCAATATGTTTATTTGCAAACAAATCCAACAAAAGATCCTTCACATAATTGGTATGACCAAAAGGACATTCTCATTTATTAAAATATTAAATGCGAGTATCATGATAAAAAAATTATTATATAATGTGTTTGATAGCATAAAATACTAAACATGATTATACTTTTATCTTCTTTAATGACGAACAACGTATAGATGAATAGGGGTTGGCACTAACCACAACAACTAAAACCATATGCACGATTGTAAAAGAAAACAACAACCATCTATTTTATCAATCACCATTCAGGGCTTCCTATAAAGTGACACCAAAATTGTTGACACCTAACTTAATCTTTTAGTTACTTCGAATCAGTGAGTAGTGGAAGATACATGTGAATGACTAGATTGGCAAGCCTATTTGATGTCAGTCAGCCAGAGCATGTAAGATTTAATCGATCTCAAGCTTAGTTGCATTTAATGAAATATTACGAATTGCTTATCAAACCATGTAAATTTCCTTTACATCCTATTGCAATCCCTTTTACCAGTGGGGAATGTGCCCACCAATACTATGAATGCTTCCAATAGCTAGAAGAAACTATTTTCACCACCGTGCCACCATGAACTAAAAGACTCGTCAATAGTGCTACAGTTTCCAGCATTATCATACATTTTTCACATGAAAAATAAAAGTATAGGTCTCGGGTCTACATCGTCTAGTTAATATGGAAATAAACTCCAACATGTACAGAAACCTACCCATTTCAACAACTTGATATAAATGAGTGCATTATAAGTGGGTGATGATTCGAAGTTCCAATGCCTCTGAAAATAAATTGTGTTTAGCTTGAACAATTCTATAATCCTATTAAAATTTGTGGAAAGACATAAATTATTAAAATCTAAATAAAATTTAACAATAAAAACTAATTGTACAATAATCATTGTCGTGAAAGATAGTGTTGATTTTGCAATCCAAAGAAATCATTTTGTAATTTCAAATTCTAGGTTAAATTAAAGGAATCTTATAAGAGATATTAACGATTGAGTAGGTAGGAAAATTCAAGGTTTGGGGTTTTGTTTGAAAAATAAGTAAAGGGGAGGGACATTTATAAGGGAGATAGTGTTAGGTCCTCTTCATTTATATCAAGTAGTTCAGTTGTTTGGCAATAAATGTTGAATTAGTTAAGATTTAAATTTCAAATTGACCTAAACACCCATAATTGTTGATATTAGAATGTAAAAAAACACATTTAGAACGACACTTATTTAAGGCAAAAACATTTATTATTAAAATAAAAAAATTCTTAGGAAGGGAACTAAATGAGAACCTAATTTGAAAGATCGGGAGCATTAACAACTTTTTCAATAATAAATGCATTCATGAATCAAAGTGAATACAATAATTATAGAAGATCAATGAAATCCTAAAGGGGAGAAACAATTTGTCATGAAAAGCCAGTATCGGTTCCTAGTACTTTTAGAAACCAATCCGGTACTTTATTAGCAAAAGACTTCATATCATCCCCACAGTGTGCGTCATCTAACTCTTTGGAGTTTAAAAATCACTCAATCATGAAGAGGGCAATTCGATCCCATTATCACTTTAATTTATCCCATTCTTAAAGCAAATCAAAGTGCCAATAAGATCATTTACTTTTAGGACTTCAGTAGAACATGCTTTGACCAAAACATTTCTCCCATCAAGAAATGAGAAATTATAATTGATACAAACCACAACAAATACCAACCAAGCAAATGAGGAAAAAAAACCATCATAATTAATCTTAATGAAAGGAAACAAATACATTTTTGTTATTGCAAAAAGCCAAAGTTGCGTCTCAAGGGCCTCGAAACATAAGGCATGAACACTTTGTATACACTCAGAATGTCTTATTTTAAAATCCACCTGGTACCACTCACAACTTTGAAAATGAACAAGTTATGAGCATTCTATGCATGCCAACAAAGAATGCATAAAGACCTTTTATACCCAAACTCCAAAGATCTAGATCAAGGTAGAATCATCGTAGCCTTATTCTACCATTGGAAAAAATAAGTGAAACCCTTTATTTATCATTCCATAGTTGAAACTAGAAGGTCCCTAAATAAACTGAGTAAACGGGCAAAGGAAAAGCAAATGTTCAATAATTTTGGTTGTTAAGTCAAATCAAGGACAACAACAATCAAAGCAGTAATATATTTTAACCGAGCTTTCTTTAGTGGAAAGAATGTCATGACAAGCCTACCAAATGAAATTACTAATCTTTAACTTCCACAAAAGCATTCGTTGATATAATACCTAAGCCCATCATTGTTATGTCTAACCTAGTAAAAAATTCAAGGATCGAAGGATCTTGTAATCGAACTTAACATTATACAACCCATCATTCGTAAAATGGCATACAAGGGTGTTGTGAACCTTAGGGGGTCAAATTGAAATACAAGAAATAACCTTTCACTCCTTACTCATTAGAGAAGTGAGTTTTGGGAAAATACAAATTTCAAGTTCTCTTAGAAGTAAGAATCAAGTACTTAACAAGAAAAGCTGATGATGCAACAAGTTAAGGGGAAGGCACCTTAAAGGGCAGATGATACGAAGCCCATTCGCCCTACTAGAGGAAAACAACTTGACCGCTACAAACATTCCATCTTAAACTTAAGTTCAAGGAACTAACACTTTCTCTCAAGCTTTTCCTTACATTTAAAAGAAAATTTATCGTAATTACCTCCATTTAAACAAATTAAAGCAATTTTTAAACTCAAAATAATTACTTTTAAGAAAATCTAAAATTATTTTTGAATTATTAAGTTATACAAAATTTTATCTCCATTTTAGTTGTGACCAACATTATTTCATAAGTATTTTGCACATGTTAAAAAAATACTTATCTATCATCTATGATGTATTCTTTTTTTTCTTCTAAATCACCTAATTATTTTCTTTGAATATATTATTTTCACCCAAATAATGTATATGTCATTAATGATTTTCGCTATTCATTTTTATTTTCTTAATTAATAATTAAGTAGTCTAAAACTTTTCAATTTTATTTATTGATATTTATTTAAAATTAATTTATTAAAACTTATGTATTCTATTAATACAAAATTTCATCTTCAACCATGTATTTAAGAATGCATACCTTAAAAAAATTGTTTTAATTTGCAGATGCAATTTTTTATTAGAGAATAAGATAAGAAAAGCTAGAAACAATATTCAAAATTAACAAAAAAAAAAGTGTAAAAAATATGTTAAAAAACTTAATAGAATATCTTTGTGCAGGTAGAATTTCATCAAGTTCTAGTAATGTAGAAGAACAACCACTTTTCTATTTTGTTGAGTTCTTGATTCATTGAAGTTTACCGGTGTACCGAATCATGAAATTGAGTTACAGGTGGGGGTACCAATTATACTATTGCGAAACATCAATCAAAGTGTTGGCTTCTTTAATGGTACAGTATTATAGTTACAAAATTGGGATCCAAATAAATTGAAGCAAAAACTATTACTAATAATAATATCGATCATAGGTTTATTATACCTTGAGCAGAAATTCCGCCATCGAACACAAAATGACCATTAACATTCATTAGGAGACTTTTGAAATGACAATTAAAAAAAGTCAAGGGCAAACTATTGAAAATGTTGATGTCACCTACCTTGACATTGCACAAGTAATGTTGTTTACCAAGATGTTTTCCAAAAGTTAATCTCATGACTATCAATATATATACATGATCGGTCACATGTTTCAACTTATTCTATGAATAGATACCCCATCTTCAATAATTAGAAAGTTAGATTTACTATTTAAATTCATTTGTAGGTGATAATGGAGTGATATCATTTTATAATACGACTTTCAATGGTATGTGGATGTTGAAAGTTAGGATCATAGGGATTTGAGAAGTAATAAATGTATCAATGGGGGATGAGTTCATAGGTCTCGCGTTAATTTTGCTTAATGAAAATGTAAGATAAAAAATACTTATATCTATATGCATAAGTTCTCAATTATTTTCTATTAAACATAAAATTCTTATTTCACATGTTTTTTTCCTTTACAGAATGACATATCCATGTTATGATTTACAAGAAAACTATCAACCAAGTATTGCACCATTCTCCGTAAAGGTTGCGCTTATATACTTCATAATTTTAATGTTTCCAATGCCAACTATACCTACAGGACAATGAGAAATTATTTGAAGGTGGTTTTCAAAGGAAACACATATGTGCACAATGTTCATGTAAGTACTGATCACATCAAGATGCACAAATTTGAATTTATGAATTTCGAGAATGTGAAATCAAGAAATGGCAACAAAACTTATTTGATTAGAAAAATGTCTAATGATAAAATATTTAATTGTATCATTCAATTTATGTGACTAAATAATTTGCAAATGTTATTGCTCCACTAAGTAAAGTTTCATCAATTGTGAAATAAGAAGTTTGAGGGAAGAAGCTTCTATAGAGATTGTTACAGATGCAAGATGCAACGTACATCATTATTTTCCATTAAAATAAAATTTCCATTTTATTATTCTTAATATGTTACCCTTATCTTGCTATATAATATAATTTTTAGTGATAAAAATGGAGGTTGCAATCTAGGGTATTGAAGAACCAACATGAATTTATAGTTGTTGTTAATTCAATGACAGTTCGACAATATGAAGGTAAGTAGAAAAAAACATGTTTCGTCATTCAATCAAACTCTATATTTAGTTAACATTATTCATAAAATATTCTATGTATATTTGTGGATCAGACAACTTATCATCTACCCATCAACAAAAGCCTATACTAATCTTGATCTTCCTAAAGCATTTCTCATTAGAGATAGGTATATACATAAAAGGAAATTAGATATTTATATCATTTATTTATTCTCCAACAAACTAAAATTAAATCTTAACTAATTTTTAATAACTATTACTTACTATTAGGATCTAATGCCCTAATATTCGTCAATTTATACTTGTAATTTTTGAACAAATTTGTTTAAATAACATTTCATTATACATTAATATCATTTGTATCTATTTCCAATGGTTTTGCATGCAAAGTAAAATATAAAAAAATATTGGCTTATTGATTATCTAATATTTAACTAATATTAAGTTGCATTTATGATCGGATCATAATACGAAAAGAAAAAAACTTATATTAGTACATAATCTAAACTGATCGTAGTCTAACCGAAAGTAAGCAAATCGGTTGAAAGACTATTATTTTGTCTACTAAGTCAAATTGGGGAGATGCCTTGTCTTGAGCATCAAAGCGAATGACTCCAAGTAGATAGAGACATAGATGTCATTGTCTGGACTGACACACATCGAATAGGACACAAGTTGAACTTATCATAGATCATTTTATAGATTTATTCATTTGTGACATACCTTAATCTTGAGTGGATGATGGACTATGCATACGTGACTCGTATACTTTGATGTATATGAAAGCTTATGTTCAAATAAATAAGTAACAGAAAACTGGTACGTTGGGTATATGACTTCTGCATGATGTACCATCATTCCACAATAATGGAATCATAGCCCTATAAGGGTAAATGATGTCCTCTCACTGGCATTATATGATTGATGAAAAAGGAACGTGATCACTAGTCATTTTCATAAGACAAATGATTTAATACTGTATGTTAGTAATTAACTTTTTTCATATCGGAAGATTTATCCTAAAGAAATTAAGGATATCCTATGACGATAACCCACTTATGAAAAGATTATTGAACGAGCACTTAATATAATAGCTTTCATAATTGTATATAAAAAGGAGAGCATAGTCATGCTATTATAATAGAATGACTTCGTGATTAAATAAATTGTAATTAATAGGCGAAGAATCGAAGCTTAATTACAAATTATTTGAGCTAAAATTATATATGTCTAATTTGTCCTTTCGCTAGCTCAAGATAACCCAAAAATGAAGTGTGTCGAAACCTTTTTGAAATCAACATTTATTTTTAAAAAATGAAAATGAGAGTCGCCACCAATCCCTTTAGGAGGAGTAATCGGGTTACCTCGTAATTTAATCATTTTAATAAGAAGTTTGATTTATTAAAACAATATTTTTCGGTCTACAAAAATCCAGAAAATGAGTTCGGGAGTCGGTTATGCATGATGAAAGATTAGCACCCTCGTTACGCCCAAAATTGGTACCTAATTGATTACTTAATGTCTTTAGTGTCGAAAATTAAAAATTTGAAGATATTTTAGAACGCGACCCCACTTTGCATTATTATTTAAACCGCTTGAAAAAAATCAAAACGTATGTAAAAAGGCTCTCTTATCTCGAGGTAACAAAAGGTCACATCCCGTAAGTTAAGACACGACATCTCGAATCATTGAAAATAAACTTACTCTTTATTTTAATTACTATTTAAATCTAATGTGTTTAAATTTTAAGAGGAATGTTCGGTTATCTTGGTTCAAAGAGAAAGTCAAACCCCGTAAGTTAGGGCACGACCTTTCGAATATTCAAATACGAAACAGTGTCTTAATTTTAAAAATTTCTTTTTATACATGGAGCAAAAATTAACGTAATACTTAAAATGATATATATTTAATTTATTCGGGTGTGGTATAAAAACAGACAAATATGTTTAAATGTAATACTTGGCATGAATATTAGCACAATATAAGATAACGGGTAAAAAAAGATGATATAACAAGTGGATAAATCAATAAAACGAAAATACTATGCTAGTGAATAATGATAATACACATTAATGATGATAAAATAAATAAATAATAATAATTTAATAATAATAGCAATAATTATACTAGTAACCATAATAAAAATGAATGACGCGTAATAAGATGGAAATGTAAAAATCATGAAAATAAAATAAGGGCAAAGAAATAATAAATGAGTAAATAAAATAATAAAAATAAAAATTTGAAATTAAATAAATAAAGGATTCAATTGGAATTAAAATAAAATTAAGGGCATAAATTGTAAAAATAAGTAAATACTTAAATACTTAAATAAATAAAATGAGAATTATAAAATATTGAAATTAAATAAACCGATGGCTAAATCAATTAGAATGAATTAAAATTATAAATGTAAATAAAATAAGTAAATAAAATACCAAAATGAAAATGCAAAAATATTAAAAATAAAAAGAAAAGAAAAAGGACTAAATTGTTAAAGGATCGAAATAAAAAATAAACTTTAATGGATAAATTTAAAAAAAAAAGAAAAAGAAAAAGACTGGCTTTAGGACCAAAATAAAACGCGCGTAAAGGAGGAGGGACTAACTGGGAAATTATTCTTAAAATGAAATTAAGGGCATAAATTGTAAAAATAAGTAAATAGATAATTACGTAAATAAATAAAATGAGAATTATAAAAGATTGAAATTAAATAAACCAAGGGCTAAATCGAAATTAGAATGAAATTAAAATTATAAATGTAAATAAAATAAGTAAATAAAATGCTAAAATAAAAATGCAAAAATATTAAAAAAAAGGACTTAATGGTTAAAGGATCGAAATAAAAAAAATAAACTTTAATGGATAATTTTTTTTTTTAAAATAAAAAGGCTGACATTAGGACCAAAATAAAACACGCGTAAAGGAGGAGGGACTAACTGGGAAATTATTCCCTATCCTAAAACGCGTCGTTCCTTAAGGGACTAAATTGAAACAAAATCAAAATCATAGGGTAGAAATTCAAAAACAAAAAGGATTGGATTAAAATATAATAAAAAACGAAAGGACCAGAACGCAAATATCCCCTCCAAGCGAAAACACGCGGATCTTAGGGGATGGATCGGGTCAGGCCGCGGGTTGCGTCAAAACGACGCCATTTTGGGGCTATTGTAGCCAGCCCTAAACGACGTCGTTTAGCAGTGTCTATAAAAATCAATTTTTTTTGAAAAAGGCCATTCTGCCAAAGTTTCTTTTTGAAAAAAAAATCTCAAAAACCCTTTGTTTTTCTCTACAGTCTCCCCACGTCTGGCCTAAGGGTCCTTTGCCGGTTCGTCGTGGCGGCCACCGGTCATCGGCGACGGCGACCATTGCCTCCGATGGTCGAAATTTAAAAAGTCTATTTTTTATTTGATTTAAAAAAAAGGAAAAGGGGGTTTCGATCTCCTGGGCATCCCTCTCACGCCCTCCCCTCCGATAGAGCCCTAGTGAATCCCGAGGGAATCAAGGGCTCCTCCACGTCGGAGATGGGTTGTTTCGCCTCGAAGGCGGCAAATCTGCCCACCCACAGCGACGGTACAACAAGAGTGGTAAGTTTTTTTGTTTTTGTTGTATTTTTTTTATATTTTTCGAAAATAAACAATGAATAGAACGAATACCTTTTGAATCTTTTTGTATTGTTTTTTGATTGCTCTCCGTGGGTAAAAAAAATACATGGTAGTTGTTATGGCTTTTATAGCTGACTTACAACACTGTATGTTACTATTCTTTTGTATTTCTTTACTGTTTCTACTGCTTTGTGTGTTTGCGTTCGTTGTCCTTGTTTTTTGCAGGTGTCCCAGGAGAGTCAATAGAGGTGGTGGCAGAGGGGGTGTCAGACGGCACGCCTGCCAATTTGGCGAGGCTGTGGCGCAAAAAGGGGCTAGGGTTTCTGATTTTTTAAAGGTTTTGGGCTTTAGGGTTTTCATATTTGGGCTATTTGGGCCTGATATATTTTTTTTGTAAATGGACTGGACTTTTTTATTTATTTTTAGTTCTGTTTATTTTTTTGTTTTATTGTTTGTAATCTGGGCCCGGGCAAAAAATGACCTATTACAAAGTGCATTTAGAATCGATAATCAGTGGAATGAATAAAAACAATAAATATGTAACCTCTCAAATCCGACCTAGACGCTAAAACCAAATTCATAAAATTACATCATTCATCGAAATGGCCTAGTACAATCAGAGTTTATAAGATGGTTTTTAAAACATTTGTTTATTATTCACAAAAAAACATTTTTTATTATTGAGGAAAATTTATTGTGTTATCTTCATTTTACTAAAAGGTGTAATTTTCTCAAAACGATGGAATTTAAAGTTTACTTAGTAAAGTTGATTTCCAAATTTAATAGGTTTTTCAAATATCATTTATTTAACAATGCAACGGAAAAGAATGATATTTAACATGAGATTAATGGAAACTAGATTTTTATGTATGATTAATTAATAAATCATATTTCAATAATCTAAGGTAAAGTAAAATGCCATGCATGCTGAACAAACGAAAAAACCTAATCCCATGCCACAGTTCAAATAAAATAGTACAGTCTTTATGTTAGAGTTAAGTGACTTGAATCCTTGTTAAAATAAAATATAATGGTAAAATAAAATAAAGTAAAATCCATATAAAACTATACTTCTTTTATTTTACATTGATTATAATAAGGTTTTTCAACCTTACTACACTTCATCTATTTGGCATTGATTAGAATAAGGTTTTTTCAACTTATAAATAGGTATAGTCTAAACTCCTTTTGAATCATTCGAATTCAACAGTTAGTGAATTTTTTTCTTCTCTGCCTGAGGTTTTTCCCGAAAAGGTTTCCAAGTAAAATTTGTGTGTTCTATTTTTCTCTCTTTCTTTGCGATTCATTATCTTTACCGACGTTCAATTTTTACAAACTGGTATTAGAGCTTTTTGGGTTACTTGTCTCGATCACAGTAATGGTGACAATGAAGTATGATATTCTGTTGTTGGATCGCAACACCAAGTTTACGTTGTGGCAGGTAAAGATGTACGTAGTTCTTACGCAGATGGATTTGGAGGATGCTCTGCTGGGGTTAGATAAAATGCCTTTGGCATTGAAGGATGAAGAGAAGAAGCGTAAAGATCGAAAGGCTTTAACACAATTACAACTACATCTGTCGAAAACTATGCATGTTGAAAACCCTAACTAGCAAATTGTATATGAAACATCGTATTTATTCTCATCGTTTGGAAGAAGGTACATCTATGCACGAACACTTAAATGTGTTTAAAGAAATTGTCTCAAATTTAGAGGCCATGGAGGTTCAATATGATAAATAAGATTTAGGGTTAATTCTACTTTGTTCGTTGCCCTAATCTTATTCAACCTTTAGAGATATAATTTTGTATAGTTGCGAATCTCTCACAATTGATGAAATCTTTTCTCCTTTAGCCTTGCATGATAAGATGAAACATCTTGTGGCTGGATTAGACTCTCAGGGAGAGGGTCTTGTTGTTCGTGGGAGACAAGAATGAAATTCTGATGATAATCATGGGAGGACACAAGAACGAAATCCCTCCAATAAATCTAAAGATAGATCAAAGTCTTCAAATAAAGGTAAAATTTGTAACTTCTGCAAGAAGAAAGGACACATTAAGTCTGAATGCTACAAGTTGCATAATAAGATTAAAAGGGAGACGACAAACCAAAAGGGAAAATAACTAAGACAATCCGGTGAAGCTGATGTTATAGAAGACTATAGTGATGGTGAACTTCTTGTTACTTTTGCCGACAATTCTAAAGTGAGTGAGGAGTGGATTCTCGATTTTAGTTGCACCTTCCATATGAGTCCCAATCGAGATTGGTTTACAGCATATGAAACTATGTCTAAAGGTGTTGTTTTGATGAGAAATGATACTTCATGTAAAATCGCAGATGTTGGCACGACCAAAATTAAAATGTTTGATGGAGTCGTTAGAACACTTAGTGGCGTTCAACATGTACCAAAATTGAAGAGGAATTTTATTTTTTCGAGTACTCTTGATTCAAAAAGGTATAAGTATATAGCTGAAAGTGGGGTTCTAAAGATTTGTAAGGGTTCCCTCGTTGTGATGAAAGGGCAGAGAAAGACTGCCAAGTTATATGTTTTACAAGGTTCAACTGTTACTGGTGATGCAGTAGTCACTTCCTCTTCCTTGTTAGATGATGATGTTACTAGACTTTGGCATATGCATCTAGGGCATATAAGTGAAAATGGCATGACAGTATTGAACAAAAGAGGACTTCTTGATGGATAGAGTATTAGTAAACTAAAGTTCTGTGAGTACTGCATTTTTGGGAAGCAAAAGAGAGTTTGATTCACCAGAAGAATCTATAACATGAAGGGAACGCTGGATTATATCCATTCTGATCTTTGGGGACCATCCAAAGTGCCTTCGAGAGGGTGATGCTAATTATATGCTGACGATCATTGATGAATTTTCCAGAAAAGTTTAGGCATTCTTCCTGAAGTAGAAAAGTGATGTGTTTTTCGCGTTTAAGGCTTGGAAAACTATGATCGAGAAGTAGACAATAAAACAAATTAAACACCTCTGCACAGACAATGGCTTGGAATTATGTTCTAGTGAGTTTAATGAAATATGCAAATCAGAAGAGATCGTAAGACACCTAATAATTCGTTATACTCCATAGCAAAACAGCGTTGCAAAATGGATGAATAGAAAAATCATGGAAAAGTTTCGATGTATGTTGTTGAATGCTTGTTTACCAAATTTGTTTTAGGCTGAAACGACCTCTACTGCATGCTTTTTGATTAACTGGTCTTCGTTCGTAGGCATTGAGAAAAAAACTCCACAAGAGGTATGGTCTAGTATTATTGCTGATTATTCTGATTTGAAAATTATTGGGTGTCTTTCATATGCTCATGTTGATAATGAAAAATTGCAACTTAGATCCATTAAATGTATCGTTCTTGGTTATAAGACTGTTGTTAAAGGGTATAAGTTATGGTGTCTTGAAAATAGAAAAGTTGTGATCAGCAGAGATGTTATTTTTTATAAAACTACTATGCTATCTAACTTACTTCTTAAAGACTCTTCCAATAAAGACCACCAAAACAGGTGGAGCTTCAGATTGATCCAAGATCTACAACAGAGTCAACTCCTCAAGTTAGTGCAGAAACTCATAATAGAGTTGCTTCTTCACCACAATATTTTATTGCCAAAAATAGACCTAGAAGAGAAATTAAACCTTTAAAGAGGTACATTGAGGCTGATTTAGTGGCTTATATGCTTTAAGCGTGGTTGAAGAAATAGATGCAAATCAAGAGCCATCTACTTATTCCAAGGCAATTAGCTGTGAAGACTCAAAAAAGTGGATGTTTACCCTGCAAGAAGAGATGAAATTACTTCATAAGAATAAAACATTGGACCTAGTGAAGCTTCCTAAAGGTAAAAGGGTTGTTCATTGTAAATGGGTGTTTAAGAGGAAAGAAGGGACTCTAGGAGTTGAAGAACCCAGATACAAAGCAAGACTTGTTGCAAAAGGTTACAGTCAGATTTCAAGTGTAGACTTCACAAACGTGTTTTTTATGAAGCATAGTTTGATTTAAGCCTTGCTTGATATTGTGGCCATGTATGATTTACAGCTTGATCAGTTAGATGTAAAAATAACATTCTTTTATGGAGAAGTTGAGGAAGATATTTACATGCAACAACTAGAGAGTTTTACAGTCTCAGAAAAGGAGGACTATGTTTGCTTAGTGAAAAAGTCCCTTTATGGCTTGAAGCAATCACAAAGACAGTGGTAGAAGACGTTTAATTCTTTTATGACTACTCATGATTTTAAACGAAGTAGCTTTGGCAGTTGTGCTTATTTTAAGAAAAACAGTGATGGTTCTTTTGTATATCTACTGTTCTATGTTGTTGACATGTTGATAGCAACCAAAGATAAAGGAAAGATAAGAAAGGTCAAAGCCCATCTTAGTAAATAATTTGAGATAGAAATAGAAAAGAAAGGATTTGCGAGCAGCAAAGAAGATACTTGGGATGGAGATTCTTAGAGATAGAAAAACATGTAAATTGTACCTAAATCAAAAAGGATACATTGAGAAAGTTCTTTGCAGGTTCAATATGCAGAATACCAAGCCTGTTAGTACTTCATTAGTAGCCCACTTCAGACTTTCATAGGCTTTGTCTCCACAAACAGATGATGGGATTGACTACATGTCACGTGTTTCATATTTTAGTGTCATGGGATCTCTCATGCATTCTATTTTTTGCTCACGTCCAGATTTATCATATGCAGTTAGTGTAATTAGTAGATACATGGTGAATCCCGATAAAGAACACTGGAAAACAGTTCAGTGAATTTTCAAATACTTACGAGGTACTACTGATGTTTGCTTATAGTTTGGAAGAACTAGAGATGGAGTCATTGGGTATGTTGATTCTGATTTTGCTGGTGACTTTGATAAAAGAATATATCTCACAGGGTATGTCTTTACAATTGGGGGTTGTGTAACCAGTTGGAAAGCCACTTTGCAAAATACAATTGTTTTGTCTACTACTGAAGCAAAATACATGACGATTATTGAGGCTTGTAAAAAAGCTTTATGATTAAAGGGACTCTTTGGTGAACTCAGTAAAGATCTTCAGATCAGTATAGTGTTTTGTAACAGTCAGAGTGCCATCTTCTTTACGAAGGATCAAATGTTTCGTGAGAGAACAAAACTCATTGATGTTCGGTATCATTTTGTGTGTGATATTATTGCTCGTGGTGATATTGTTGTGAGCAAAGTTAGTACTCATGAAAATCCTGTAGATAAGATGACTAAGTCACTTTCTATAGCCAAGTTTGAGCATTGCTTGGACTTGGATGGTGTTCATTGTTGAAGAACACCCCTTAAGGGGTTTCGTGGAATAGGTGGAGAACTTATTCGTTTAGAGTTCGTAGTGAAGAACTTGTTCATTGAGAATTCGTGTCAAGGTGGAGATTATGAGAGTTGAGTGATTCGAATCCTTGTTAAAATAAAATAAAAGTAAAATCCATATAAAACTATACTTCTTTTATTTTACATTGATTAGAATAAGGTTTTTCAACCTTACTACACTTCATCTATTTGACATTAATTACAATAAGGTTTTTTTCAACCTATATATAGATGTAGTCTAAACTCCTCTTAAATCATTCGATTTTGACATTAGTGAATTTTTTTCTCCTCTTCCCATGGTTTTTCCCGAAAGGGTTTCCACGTAAAATGTGTGTGTTTTATTTTTCTTTTTCTTATTGGTTTGCGATCGTTCTATATTGCCATTATCGACGTTAGTTTCTACACTTTGAATAGCAAAAATTGCACTTAATGAATCTAAAATATTTTTATATATAAAAAAACAATCTGTGCCGAGTCCTCTAGATGACGAGTTAGCGTCCTAACCTAGTGGGTTATTTGTAGAGATGAAAATAAAAGGGGGAGTGAGCCTATGAAGCTTATTGTGAGTCGAATCATAAGAAAACCAGTGTAAATAGTAGACAAAGCATGCAAAATAACAATTCTTTTAAAACAATCACATTTATATAGCAAGTCATAGTAATAGTTTTATTGATCAACACATCACAATAGTATCCCCACATTCACAGTTTTGTATCCCCACATGCACATGTTTACATATGACAATGCAATTTTAGTATATCAAAATATATATCCTACCCAACTCCGCTACACACCTCATTGGGAGTTCCCTTGAACTCAAACATCCTTATATACTGAAATGTGGTTTAACCACCACTAGTTTTTAGATAAAATGCCATTGTACTGTGGATGCACAACATATATGCAGATAAAAGCTGCCACTGGGCTGTGGGCATGTTTGCAGATAAACTACCACTAGGCTGTGGGTGGACAACATATTTGCAGATAAACTGCCACTAGGTTGTGAATGCATAGCAAATTTGTAGATAAACTGCCTTTTTTGTAACACCACTAACCGTATCCATTGTCGAATTAAGGTTATGAAGCACTACCATACAATCAGAACATTTAGGCTTAATTTCATTCAGTAACATAAAAAAATCATAAACCAACCATATACATACATACTGTCCCTAAATCGAGCCCTTGAGGCCCTAAAAATACATTATAAACAAATCGGGACTAATTTCAAATCATTTGGAAAGTCTAGGGAAAATTTACAAAAATTTGGAAACAAGGGTCACACGCCTGTGTCTCAGGCCGTGTGGACCTAAATTTCACCTAAACACACATCAAAATACCATTTCAATGTTCTAACACAACTAACCAATGTGCCATTCAAAGGCACCTCAATCAACAACTAAATATTACTTACCTAAACATGTCAATTATGTCATACTTCAATCATCAAATTCTACTTCAACATTTACCAAAACATGCCACAAATTTAACCATTAACACATCATTTCAAACATACCATACGAACCATTCAAATATGCATAGTAGCATAACCAAGTTGGCACAATATGACAAAGCATCAAAAGGTGCCAAACCAAGATAACATCCATAACTTATACAAGCCAATTCACCAACTAAACATTCAACAAAATGACATTACAATTTAACCTATACATGCCATTATAACCTTGGCCAAAACATAAAAAAAAACTACCGATATTTATTCTGGATAGTGTGCTAAATCTCTGACAAGCTTCCAAACCAATCGAGCTTCCGATAATCTATGAAACATAGGAAAGAAATTACGTAAGCAATTAATGCTTAGTAAGTTCGTAGAAAATAAAACATAACTTAACATTTAATTTGCATAACATATAGTATAAGCATAATATAACCCAAACCACAAGCTTGGCACAAGCCTATACGTCATCATCAATACACAAGTTAGTACACTTGTATATAACTCAAATGAGTCAACCATAACATAAGTTATTTTCCATATGAAATACATCAATTAGTTCATGCATTATTTCCATAAGGTCATGCTTGATTCCATTTGAATACTTACCTTTTCAATCCCTTTTCTTGCCTGTTGAACCACCTATAATTTCATCGAGTACTCGGGAAAGCTCACACAAAGTGTGCCTTTACATATAACCATAACCTTTCATTTACATTATTACTCACACGAGCTATGAAATAGGCCTACTCACACAAGTTGTGGGTCGGAATGTAAGCTAAATGATGCTGCTCACATGGGCTGTAGAGTATCCGCAAAAAATGCAGGACCTCAACCATTAGTAGGACATTTAAGACCAGCACCCAAAACATGAAGTCCTTAATGAAATGTCATTTGTATCCTACAAATTCTTTAGGTGCAATCGAGACTCGATAATTGCCATAGTATTGATTTACTTATACATCATTCAATTAACATTATAAGTAACATAATAACATACAATTTAAATAGCATTAATACGATAACCGTTCATATGAACTTACCTCAACAACTAGGGGCGTGAAGGTCATATCGAGCTAATCTGAAGCTTTTACTTTGCCTCGATCTAGGTTCGTACGTGGTTTATCTTGATCTAAATAAACAATTTCAATCAATTTAATGCTTCTAGTATTTGATTTAGTCCACGTCTCATATTTATGCAAATTTACCATTTTGCCCCTAACATTTTAACTTTTTCACAATTTAGTCCTTAAGCTTATAATTTAAAATATAAACATTTTAATCCAATTCCATGTTAACCAAACATGCAAGGGACCTTGAAACAACTCATATTTACCATCATTTCACAATAAAACCCTAAATTTTATACCTTTAACAAATTAGTCCCTAATTTCAAATTTCATCAAAAATTACTTTACAAAACTTATTTATTTTTCAACAAAGATTCATAATCTATCATTTAACATAAAAATCATTCAAAAAATTCATGGAAAGTCCCTCCACCTTTAATAATTTTACAATTTAACCCCTGGGCTAGCTAGATTAAGCTAAAATGATCTCAAAAACATAAAAATTATTAAAAACGCGGTTGAAATCACTTACATGCACACACTTGAAGTAGTCAAACTTAAGAACCCTAAAATGACTTTTTCTTCCTTCAAAATTTTGGTGGAAACAATTGAAGATGATGAAATAACCTTTGTTTTATTTAATTTATGTTTAATTTACCAATTACCATATTAACCTTTAAAAACTTCCAAAATTTCAATAAAACTATGACATGCTAGACCTGTCCATGGGCCGGGCCGGGCCGGAAAAAAAATTTCGGCCCGACTCTTAGGCTCGGGCCCGACCCACCCAAATATGGGCTAAATTTTACCAGGCTCTACCGAAAAAAAATAATAAGCTGAGCAGGCTGCCCGCCCGATTTTAAATAAACACAAAAAATATTTTAAAATAAAAAATAAAAATATTTTTAAAGTATTTTAAAATTAAAAATAAAAATAAAAATATATATTTATTATATTCGGTTGGTAGGTAGGCTTGCTCGAACCAAAAAGTTGAGCCGAGCTCGGCCCATTTTTAAACAGGCCTCATTTTTTGCCCAAGCCCATATTTCGGGCCTATATTTTTACCCGAACCCTCCCATATTTCGGGCGGGCCGCCCGGCCCATGGACAGGTCTATGACATGCACATCCACTAACCTTATGAATGGTATAATTACCATTTAAGTCCATTTACTTCCATTTCCATAGTCATTTAGCCCTTTTAACTAATAGAACTCTACTTTTACACTTTTTACGATTTTGTCTTTTTCATTTAATTAACCATTTAAACATTTTTAATATGACCTTAATAAAATCCCCTAAACATTAAAATTATAATTTACTCATCGAATTTGTGGTCACGAAACTACTATTCTGATTTCACTGAAAACGGGTTGTTACATTTTTCCTCTGTACATATCGTCTCACCCCATGCAATGCAATATATCATGCTTTATAATAGAACAATTCAATACTAGCAGTAGACATGCTTAACATGTACTCAGTAGGGTGGTAATAATATTATCACTAACAATTTATTAGTTTGACTTTGACAGAAGGCATGTAATATTCACATATCATGCGATGTAATAATAACACTTTAGGCATTAAATAACATATTCCAGAAATAACACAATATTAAGGATTTAATTGAGTGAATAAAAAATCTAAAAATAGTTCAGGGAATATATAAGGACTAAACTCCACATAACATAAATTCTTAGATAAAATTATAAAATAGAGGTCACACGACCGTGTGACCAGGTCGTGTGAGAAGCTATAGGCATTATGGAAGGGTTACACGATCGTGTAACAAATTGTGGCTGTGTGGAAAATGAAAAAATTAACCTATAGGAGAGATACAATCGTTTCGTAGGCCATGTGTGTGAGCTGTGTCCATATGGTTCATGAACTAGCCTAGGGTTTGTAAAGGCACATGGCCATGTGGGAGACCGTGTGGCACTAATCCTATACATGATCACCATCGATTCGCTTGGGAAAAGACACACACCTTTCACCGGGACTCCGATCGACATTCGTCATGATCAAATTTGATCTGATTCACCTAAATCAGGTCCTTCAAATGACATTTAAACACAAATTAATGGTTGATTTCAAGATTTGACAAGATTATCGAAAGATTTGACAAACCGTAAAAGATTGTTTAATTGAATGTAAGATTAGCGTCAGGTAAAAATACTATGAAAATTCAGCATCTAAACTTCGGAACAAGATGTACTTACCGTTTCTTGGCAAAGATTGAGATGCTATTGATGGCAATTAAGAAACGGTAGAAAAACAAGTGAACGAGGAATGATTTAATTCGGGAAAACAAAAATAATTGACAACAATGAAATGAAAATATGATGTAAAGAAAGGAAAAGAAAAGAAAGAAGAAATAAATAGAGAGAAGGATGTCAAATTCTAATAGGAATTGAAAAAGGGGGAAAGTGAAGACCAATTAGGAAATAAATTGGTTCAATACCTAGGGGCGACATGGACAATATACCCTAAAATATTTGGTTGAAGAAAAAATAAAAATGCATTTAGGGAAGGAGTGGTTCAAACATAGGAACACAAGGGAGGGAAGCTAACTCTTAACCATTAGGCCTGAAGCATATTTATTGCTTAATCTTTAGTCCTAATCGTTAAGAGTTAGCAAAAAAATATAATTTATTCTTAAAATTTTTCTTTAGTCCTAGGTTGCTGAAAATTCAAGGAAAAGAAATGGGAGGAAAAGAGCTCGAACCAAGGACCTTTAGGATAGGGGAATAGCACTTAACCATCGAGCCTATTTAATTTCTTATCTTACCATTACAATTAACCCCCTATATATTGGGGAGTAAAAAGCAACAGAAATAGGTCGCATGTATCACTATTTACAGTGAATGCATTTTCTCGCTAAGTACAAAATATGAATTAAAAATTAATTTAATTTATTCAAATTATTATTTAATTGATTGTAATTAAATAATTGAAGTTCGAAGTGAGAATTAAAATTAATTAGTCATTATAGATTTATTGAATAGAGCAATTAAATTAATTTCATCATGGATTCTAATATGATAAAGTTACCATGACTTTAATAGAATTAGAATAGGATTGAGAAAATGATTTAATTATTAAATTAAATTAAATTAAATTAAATTAATTAACTAATTAATATTTAGGGAAATAGAAAATAATTATAGGGTTGGATAAATTATAAGTGTTGGATAAAAGTCCAAACAACATATATAATTGTACCCAATACATGAAAGATCCAAATTATTCTTGGTTAACGCAAAGGGTGTCAAACCCTAATATTTTCTAGGGCATGTCATGGCCCCACCTATTCTACTTCAAGTAGAATTTGTATTTTATATTAAAATATTATTATTTTAATAGACCTTATTCGAACAAAACTCTTGTACCACTTCTCTATAAATAAGAACTATAGTCAACATATTAACACACAATTTTGTGAGCACTAGTATCCTATCGAAAAATAGTGGCAATTTATTTTAAGAATAAATTATATTTTTCAGGGAAATACTATAGTTTCCTGTTTATAGAGAGAACTAATTTTTCCATTGAAAGTTAAGAAAAAATTTCATTTTATGCACTTGGATCTATTTGCTTGAGCCCACACTCAAAGCTATTTAAGGTTCGAGGATAGTGGAAGCGGAGATGACCAATCAGTTGAAAGCCAAGAAACGACCTAGACCACCTTGGTATAAAGCACAAGTAGAATTTCGATTAAAAGTTTATTAATATAATTTTCACAAGACTCTATTTGAAGAAAAAATTAAACTTCTGTTGTGCCTAAAAACGTTATTTTCTAAATTAATTTTTTCAACATTGACCTATTGCTACAACAACCAATTTGTAGCCACATAAGTTGAAGAACATGTAACTCCTACCAAACCCACAACTTCTTCTCAACCATATTTGTTTGATAATAGAAGAAACATTGCTGAAATTTTGCTGTCAATGAAAGAAGCTCATTGTGAGGTAAATTTTTGTTTCATATTTCTAAAAATTATATAAAAAACTAATTTCAAAATGTTTACACTTATTATATAAATTTTAGCATCCTTATCTACCATTATTGAAATTGATACATCTTTTGGCTAGTACTACTTATCATGTCCAGTACACCAAAAGAAAGTCAAAGAGATTGATGGTAGGTATTGTTGTGTTGATTGCAATGGATAAGTTCAAATTTCTCTTCCAAGATAATTATATTTTATTAATCTAAGAATGTTGATCATAAATTACTAAAATATATTTTACCCAGTATTGTTGATTCTTATATTAATTATTTTTACTTTCTACTATAATTTCAAAACATTTCATCATTAATAATATTTCATTCATAATTACTTATATTATGATTCTACAAATATTTAGCTTGCTTATCACTACTTTAGATACATGATAACTGTTAACGTTGCTAATGGTACTGACATTGCAAAGTTTGTCTTATTTGATGAAAACACAATGCAAATTCTTGATTACATTCTTGATCAATTATTCCACCTTCAAAATAAAGTATAACTAGCATTCAAATAATTGTCCAATGCACTACATTAACATCAATAAATACTACTAACAACTTTAAAATTATTGTTATGTTAGGATGGTGGTTTTTGGATGGTCGAAAATATAATTCAACGAATGGCGGGTAGTTCATACTTATTTGACATATAGCTAAAAGATTAAAATTACAAGTTCAGTAGTGACAAGTTCACTGTTACACACGTGACTAAAATTTCATATAAGGATGAATCATGCTTTCTTCTTGAAAATTTAAGAAGGTAATATAAACTTCTACTTATCTCAAATTTATGGAAGATATCATTCATGTCTTCAAATTTTAAAAGATAATAAGTTAATTAGCCACTCTTGGTTTTTATCGAGGTGATCTCCGACTTGGTTGCGGTCGTCAACCTCATTAGTAACAACCTGTTATCTTTTCTCTCTCACCTTCTTCTCCCTTTCCATATTTCATTTCCTTTTTTCCTTCTTACCTCTAAACCCACTTCATTTACCTCTTGTCAGTCACCCTTTGTTTATTCCAGTAAGTTTTGTTTTGGGGTGATAAATCTAGCTTGGGGTCTTCCCATGGCTCCTCCTAAAAGGGAGGTCTCTCAAATCGGTTGTACTCACTTTCCAGATCTTTTGAGAATTGATTCGCTTGAGTTCTTTAGGATCTACATTCTCGAGTCTTTAGCAACTTGAATTTCCACATCTGATCTGATGGTTTAACGTTTAGATTTTTTTAGATGGACAAGTTCGTCAATAGCAGGTACTACACACTAGACAACAAGTGGTAAAAAATTTATAGAGTCATTATCTTATTTTATTTAGAATTTTTTTCCCAGTTTAATTAAAAAGATAAATGTTACAACCCAAGTTTCATTAGTATCGGAAAAGACAGTTTCAAAGTCCCATTTTCATAAACTGGGTCTGTAAATACAAAATATAAATATTTATGGAGTTGGAATAAATTTTTTTGATGTTTTGTCTATTAATTGTTAATTTAAGTAAAATGAGTAAATTGTAAAGGTCCAATCACTATAGGTTTTTAATTGGCCAAAAAATTAGGGACTTAAATTGCAATTAGCCAAAGGTCCAAAATGGTAATTAAACCATTTTGGAATATGTGATAGTGGATGATGATGAAGATTTTCACTAAGTTGGATTATTAGTTAATAATGTTAAAATAAACCATGATTAACTTAATTAATTTGGATTAATTAAGCTTTAATTTTATTATAAAAGATAAAAAAATGAAAAGTTGTCATCTTTTTATTTCTTCTTCTTCTTCTTCATATTGCCAAATGTGAAAGAAAGATAATCCTTAAAGCTTTTGATATTTGGCCTTTCAATTGGTAAGCATTTCCAAGTCCTTTTCTTGTAATTTCTATGTTTTTGAGGTCATGGGAGCTTGAATTGGCTAGCCTATGTTGTAAAACTGTTAAATTTTTTGAAAGTTTTCATTATTGATTTCTTGAAGAAATTGTTGCTAAATTAATTTATTTTAAGCTTAGATTATGAAAAAGGACTATATTGTAACATTTACTTGTTAGTTTTTTTTCATAGGGACTAAAGTGAATAAAATGTAAATTTTTTGTGATATTTTGGTATAAATAGAAATTAGAGGGTCTCTAAGGAATGTGATTGAAGTTGATTTTTAAATCGAGGCTTGAAATTGAAAGATATGGTTATTTTGATTTTAGGGACTAAATTGAATAAAATGTAGAACTTTAGGGTACCGAAAATTGAGATTATATAGGTTCATGCATATCATGACATAATGTATAATTTTTTGCATTTATGAATTGAATGAAATAATTGTATAGATCAATAATTGGATCAAACCGAAGATAATCGAGGAAAAACCAAAATTGTTGATTAGTCCCTGAAGACTCAACTTGTTTGTTGTTTTAATCAAATAAGTTCATACGGTATTTATTTTTATAGGTTTTTGTGTATTTGATTTGTAATTATATATGTGTTTGGTTGTGAATTGGTTAAAAAGGCTAGAATTGGACTAAATTGAAAAGAAATGTTTACATTTGTTAAAGATGCTCGTGTGAACTTTATATAGGTTAGGATATGATTGACATGCCAATAGGGTCTTGTGTGTGCTTGTACAATATTGATTACAAATGTTATCGATATCCAACATTTTTTGCAGACTCGCAAATCCATGTGACACAAGTTTAGCTCGGATGAGTAACTTGATGTCATTTTAAAGGTTTAGCCCAGACAAATAACTTGTCATGTTTATATATTTAACTCAGACAAGCAACTAGTGTGGTGTAGATACCTGTGTATTCTAGTCCATTTACTAAGGTTCATTGGGCGAAACCATTTAAATGAAATTGAGGTATTGGAATGAGATAAAATGAACTTGTTTATCAATTGGTAAGTTATTGAATGAATGGTGCAAGAAAAATTTGTTTGAGTAATGCCATTGATATGTGTGTGAATGTAATATCCCTTGAGTGAGTATGACCTTGAAATTGTTATCTAATGTGTCATGAATTGGCATATTGAACACATGTGGTATTACATGTTGATTATAAGATAATACTCACCTTGTTGATGTTTTAATTTGCCATGTCTAGCCAAACTATGCCAAATTGTGGTAGCTTATTGTATTTAATTGAAAGGTAAGGTCAGTTTTGTTTACTGCCTATGAACTTACTAAGCATTTTATATGCTTAATTAGTTTGGTTTCCCTTTTCCTTATTGATCATCACCTTACGGAACACGTCAAGCTGGACCGTCTCAAAGCTTACACTATCCCCATTTCGGTAGCTATTTGGTCATTTTGAGTTAAGGGATTGTGGCACGTATATAAGTGTCATAGTGTGTATCTTAATGTGTGAATGAGTTTAATACTTGGCAAGTTGAATTAACCATTACATATGATATGATGATTTAGTGTTTTCAATACAAGTTGTTGGGTATATATGTATGTTTATGTTAATAGATGTGATGAATTATAATCATAAGCATGACATTTGTATGGCATGAAATGAAGTAGAAATGGTAACTTGGCTAATAGGTGAATGTGTTGAAAATATATTTGAACATTTGTAATTGCAACCATGCTTGTAAAATGTGGCCTGGTTTTGATGGTTGATGCTTATACATAAGGCTTATATACCATAGATGTGCACAAGGTGCACCAGTTTAGGTAAATGTAATGAAATGGTAAGTCTAATATGGTATTGCATAGATATGGTTTGGTATTTGGATAACTTGGTTGATTTGTATTCCATGTTATCAAATTGTTAAGTTTAATTGATGATTAAGTGTTGATTGACTTGTTAAGATGTTAAATTTAAATGTTTTGAGTTTGTTTAGCATGATTTTGTAAGATTTGAATATAGTAAAAGTGGTTATTATTGAACATAGTAAATGGTTGTTGTTGGAAACTATGGAATAGGTACCAAATGATTCATTTTTACCAAAAACAGGGTCCACATCCCGATGACCAACCTACCTCGTCACAACGTCGGTCGACAGTAAGTGATGTCGCAACGTGACATACTGTTTGGTGACGCCATGATGTGGAAGAGATGACGTCACGACGTTTGCCCTAAACTTTTAAAACTGTGCAATTTGGTCCTATTCCGCTCTCGGGTTGACAATAGAGCTTTCGTAAACTCGATTAAGACTTAAAATTGATTGTTTAACATAAATTTGAAAGTAATTAACTCTTAATTATATGTATAAACAATTATATGATGTCTAATTGATTGTAGTTGCTCCGGCAATAGATGTAGCATCTTGTAGCTCGGACCCTGTGATGGGGTTGGTTAAGGGTGTTACAATAAAATTGTTATTATAATAATATTTATGAATTAAATTGGTAAAAAAAATTAAAAAATATAGATCTTATAATAATATTTTAATAAAAATTAAATAATATAAAAATAATTAAAGATATTTAATTTTTATATAGTCTATATATAAATATAGATTATAGATAAATGTAAATATATTCTTTGATATTCTACTTAGACAACAATTTTGATAATAATGTTAAACATTCAAAAGTTTTAAATACAACTTTTCCTTTTTTCTTATAGAATTAAATGCAACGTTTCTAATGCACTTTTGAATTTAAATTATTCAACCAAACCTAAGAAAATTTAGGGCTTATTGTGATATAGACTTTTAAAACTTTAACTTTAGAATAAATTTTAATAAATTAAAATTTACTTATTTGATTTTAATTTTAGATTAATATTTGGTACATTGGTAGTATATTTTTTTTATTCTAAAGGTAGTTTTAGAAAATAATCATTTGCCTATTTTTTAAATATTTCATTATTCCTTATAGGATACTTGTCAAAACTCCTAACTCTACTTGTGGAATCTAGAAACTCTCTTGACAGTACCAAATATTTTCCTTTAAATTTATATTTAACAATAATATTTCGTATAAGTTCAATAAAAATATATAATTTAATATAAAAGAAAAATTAACAGAAATTTTAGAAATTTGAAATATTGATTTAAAATTTTACAAATTTCAATGTTACTATTAATGCATATTAAAAATATTAGTTTAATAAAATCATTATTCCATAATATATTGTTTTATAATAATTTCAAAGTTACTAATTAATTAAAATTTTAAATAGTATTCTTAATATTTTATGAAAAAACTAATATATAAATTATAATTTAGAGGTATTTAGTAATAAATATATTATAATACAAAACTTCAAATATTTTAAAAGTACAAAATATTAATGCAAATAATATTGAATAATTATTACAATTTTAAGAGTTTTAGAATAATTATATGATTAATTCAACAATAATGTTAATTTAACACACGAACTAGTATTACTTTTGTTATTTCAAATTAATATAATACGTTAAATAATGTTATTAAATTATTAATATTTTAGATTATTAATACGAAAAATTAGTATTTTAATGATAAACAAAATTTTCCTTTAAAAAATAAACAAATTTTAAATAATTAATATTTTTTTGAATAATCTTATTATAGGTTTTGATCATATCTGTTCTTTTTGAGATAATGGCTAAAATTACCCATAGTTCCTCCATAAATAGAAGGATAATATGCTTCAACGCACTTAAATCCACGTCCTCCTGCACTGGGAATAATGCGTATACCAATTGAGCTAAGACTTAATTAGTTTAATAATTAATATTTTAATATTTATGCCAATAATTCTATTTAGAATTACAAATGTAATATTTGAATATTGATTATAAACCATATTATTCTAATATATTAAATTAAAATTTTGAAATATTAATATTAATAAATATTATTATGCTAATATTGAATTAATAAATAAATTAAATAAATTAAAAGTTAAAATTCTTATATTTATTCCAATATTGTTATTTTGGGAAAATAAGGTAGATTTTTTTAAAAAAAAAATATTTTTGATTTGGTGACCAAATGCTAAAAGAATATGTACTTTTCAAATTTATTTTTTAATATTTATTTCTTAAATATAAACAAAATTTATGCACATTAGTCAACAGAGAGAAAAAGAAATGAAAAGGAAATAAAACAAAGTGGTGCTGACAGTACCAAAAATACAGCGGGCGTCAAAAAGAAGTTGTTAAAGGGGCAATCAAGTAAATTCAGATGGTGGAGCAGCTCTCCTCTCACTTTCCGACGCGGATTGCACTCCATGTCTGACGCACCTTGTTTTGACTCGAATCTCACTCAAATCTTAAATCCCGACCGCCCCTTTGCATGCTGAATCAAATACACTTTCCCAACTCATCTCTACAAAGATGCGCAACTGCCTATCCGATCACTATATTCAATTTTTAAATTGCTCTGACGTAAAGGAGATCCACGGTCCTAATTTCGTGAATCGGAGGAATGGAAATGAACCACGATGCCAGGGAAAGATAAAAGAAGTATCTCTGCCAACTAGGCCTGGCAGGGGGAAAAAGAAAAGCATCTAAATACGTATGCGGGGTGGGCCCCAGCCGCATTTGCCATATGTCGGTGAGTGCGAGTGGTCCAGGCAGTGACGTGTCCAACGTAGACCGACTCACAGACAAGGTGGACCCCACAATCACGCAGCAAAGGAGGTTGCGTAGCCAGCTCATTTTTATGCCGCTTGGACTCTCTAGAGATCTTCAACGGCCCGCGTGTCACTGCCATATCTCCACGTGGGAGGATTCCGCGTGCCTTCCCCTCATTAGTCCACCCTTCGTGACTTAATCAACTAAACCATTAAAAAACATTTGAAGTTTTGTATTTTTAATTGATATTTAGAAATTTTGAAAAACTAAATAAATAAGACTACAAACTCTTATCACATGTGTAAATAAATTTAGAATAAAAATCTGTATTTAAAAATAACCTATAAAACATATGATTTGAAATTAATTAAAATAAAAAAAATTATATTTAAATTATTTATCATGATGTTGTTACCAATCTTGAGTCTAAGTCTAGTTAACTTGTTACACCAACTTAATTAAATACAAAATTAAAATGTATAAAATTTCAAAATAAATTTTTAGTTGAGTGGAAATTTAAAAGTTTTACTAATACAATTGCTTCAGGTTTAAATATCACCCGTATGTATATTTTTATTGAGTTTTAAATAAAAGATTAAATTACCATCAATTAATTAATTTCTTTTAATTACAAAAGATATTTTATTATTTTTCTAACCGAGTTGATAACATGATTGATTGAGGTGACATTAATTCAATAAAACACTTAATAAATAGTATAAATGTGTAATAGTTTTTATTTCATTTCTTGGGAAAAATAAAACTAAATTTTGGATCAAAATTTTTTAAAAATGTTAGAGAATGGATTCTCAAACCTTAAACTCTATTAAGGTTTATTACATAAAAAAGAAACCGTTGAAAACAATTTAATAATAAATTCAACTCTAAATTGATATAAAAATTTAATTCATTATTCAATCGAATTTAAGTAATTAATTAAATCTTTAATTGAATTTAAACAATCAATTAAGACCTTATCTTTTGATGTCATTAACTTCGTTGTTAACTTCCCATGTGGCACGTTAGGGTTGTGTCATGTGACGAAATCTGGTAATTTTTGTTATATTTGTTTAAAAAATAATAAGAAGTTAAAATTTTTCTTTTATTTTTAAGATTATAAAAAATATAAAAATATTTAAAATAATAGAAAAATTATTTTAAAAATTATAATAAGGGTAAAAATATAAAAAATATTAAAATTTATTTAAAATAGTATAAAATCACAAAAAAATATTAAAAATTACAAGAAAATATTCTAAAAAATTCTCTCCCTCCCTCCCTCCCCCTCTCCCTCCTCTCACTCCCTCTCTCTCTCACTCTCAATTATGGGTCAATTGAGTATTATTTTCGATTAATTATTAAATTATTTTCAAAAGAATTTTTTATATAATAAGCGAACTATTAATTCTAATTAACAACAATTTTATCATTATAATTATGATTTTGTTAGTATTGATGGGGTTTTAAAGAAGTTTTTTTTTTTTACAAATCACATTAGACTTAAAAGAAGAATTTATAGAAGTTAAAATATTCATCATTTAAAATGAATTATATATGGTATACCCTCAAATATGAAGAGCTTACATAATGACTTAACTCCCTACCCAACTTAAGTTTTTTAGATTATTGGTGAGATTGTGTTGGAAAATGCATTTTGAGACTTCATTACCATAATCGGACTCGTAAATATTTTTAATAAATATTTACGAAGCTAGTTGTGTGATTAATTAGGTTTTGGTTAGGTGAATTTGTATGAATTATGAGTAATTAGGTAAAAGGACTAAATTGTATAAAGGGTGAAAGTTGAATTATAAATTAAAAAATTAAAGGGACTAAAGAAGCAATTATGCTATTGACATTAAATGAGGTAGCACAAGTAATATATTTTGAATTTATTATATATATTATAAAATAAATTCCTTAAGTATTAAGTATATATATTATATTATATAATAATAAATTAATGTATAATAAAACAAAATAAAAAGAAAAGAAATAGTAAAAGAAACAAGATAGAAACGAAACAGAATAGAAAAGGAAACAAAAAGAAAAAGGGAAAAAGGAGAAAGACGAAGGGCTTTAGGGGTATTACAATACTAGTGGTGAGACTGGTTATTGTAGTGGTGAAATTAGATATTATAACAGTGAGATTAAAATTTATAGTGAAATGTGTGTTTAGATTCAAATGCATCTATCGTAATAAGATTAGAATAAAAAAAACTATTAATGAAATTATACCAAATTGTGTATATCTAAAACAAATAGTAAAAAAAATACTAAATTTATATTTCTATTAATAAAATCAAATTATATTTAAGGAAATAATAATTAAAACTTATTAATTATATTTATATTAAATAAATAATTAAAAATATAAAAAATATAATTTTTAAAAAGTGAAGGTGGTATGGGAAATTATAATATATTTTAATATTAATTACAATATTATAATCTTAACTTTTTATTCAATTAAAGTACTGACGCATATAATAGTTTGTTAATTTATTCTTTTATTACATGAGATTGCAACTTTGAAAGTCAAAATAACAAACAAAATCATGGTATCATGGGAAATGGTAGAAAATGGTACTACAACGACAAGCAAAAATTTTCACTCGACAAAAATGGGGCAGTGAGACTATCATCCATCACTGCGGTGAGATTTCCTCAACAGGGTCTTCCTAAACAGAAAACTAGAGTGATAAAAGACCATATATTTTCCAAGATTTCATCTCACCATGAGTAAAATGAGATCTAAAAAGAGTTTTAGAATATGGTGACATAACCGTCATACCCCTTCGCCTTTAACGTTTAAGTTCGGCAAACCTTACTTTCGGGACTTTTTTCGCTCATGAAATTTAAACTTGACGAGTTTTGCCCTTTAACCTCAGACATTGCAACCTTGCTCGAGCGTTGCCTTTTTGGGACTTACAAGATCTGAAAAATATATATTGGAATGACCTTATAAGACGCCCATTAATCCATCACATCCAACAACCATCATGTCTAATCTCTTCAAGTCAAGTTCGACAACACCTAAGTTTGACATCCACTAGGGTGAAAGGAGGGGCCAAGTAAGTGACCTGCCCTACGCTATGGTCACATAACCCTCAAACCACTTCATCATGGAGCCTAATCTTGGCATGCCTCGCCCTTAAAACTTTCTTGGCCTATAGATCCTAAGGTTATCAAGCTTCATCCTTTAACCTCAAACATTGAATCCTCACTTGAGCGTCGCATCTTCGGGACTCACAGGATCTGAAAGAAATTTATTGGGAAAACCATCAAAAACACTGGTCAATTGAGCAGATCCAACAACCCTTCGTTCTAGTCCCTTCAAGTGAAGTCTAACTGCACCCTAGGCTAACATTTGTCACCCTACCACGACATATAGACCTAACAAATAGGACCAAAAATAGCATTCCTTTTTCTATAAATACTTTTACTACGTCGGAGGGAGGGATGAACAAGACAATATACTTGACTTCACTCTGCTAATATCTCTTTTCACCATTTTCTTACCTCTTTAAGAGCAAAGACTTTCTACATCTCTTACGATGTAAACTGCCCCTACCTGTGACTATTTAAATGCAAATCACCCCTATTTATTTTACAATAATATTGAAATTAAATTATTAATTTTATCATAATAAAATTAATTTTCTTTTATATATATATATATATATATATAAAAGACTTGTTAAAGTAATATATACAAGAGATGGAATGCAAGAAGCGAAGTGGTTCAATTGGATTATTATTATCCTTTTGTTTTTAATTGTTTTTTTTTTTGTTACTATTTATTTAAGATTTTTGGTGATGCTGGTGATATTATATTTATATTATAAGAAAGAGGCATGTGACTGGGCCTAGTGGGGTGTTATACAAGCGTCAGAGAAGCCACGTAAGAGAGAAACTCAGGCCGTTGATAACTTGGCGGGATCAACGATGATGCGTATTTTGCGGTAGAACTCAGAAAGTGACATGTGATTAGAGATTTAGAGTTATCTGACTCGGTTTTTCGGTGAGATCTCTTTTTCTCTTCTATGAAAAATATATGATAATTGTTATTTTTCTAAAATTATTAATATGTTCAATTAATTAAAAAAATATTAAGTAATATTAGTCTCTAAAAATATTAATTATTATATTTACTATAATACAACCGATAAATTTATATTATTATAAAATTTGTGATTAAATTTGAAATTTAATGTCTTGTTGGGTAGGAGAATTATAATTTTAATATACCTCTCAACAGGGGACCAAAATTAAATTATTTATATTTTTATCATTTTAAAAGATTAAACAAAAAATTATAATTTTGTATAAATTTATCTTTACTAAATTAAAATTTTTAAAATTTAAAGAAACCCCTCAATACATCAATTTAAAATAACCAATGGTTTGGTTTAAAAAAATTAACACATCAGTTAATAAATTTTAAGTTATGTGATTTCTTTCTAACAGGTCCATTATAAAATAATTAAAGTAGATATATTTTTGGACTTTTGCTTTTCACTCTCTTCGAGTCCTTAAATCGGTTTCCAATTTTTCTTCTTCACCGGCCCTTTTAGGTTTTATTTTCTATTTTGCAAACAAAATCAGATTTTACATCTTTAAAAGTTCTTCTTCTCCATTTTCCCTTATTATTATTTATTTTTCTCTGTGTTTGAAAATTTATGTTTTAACAACTAATCTTTCATTAAGGGCAACATTGATACTTTAAGGAATAACTCTTTTGTTTTACACTTTAACCAAACAAAGTAATATATTCATCATGTTAGTACCTTAATTTTTCTCATCTTAAAATATATGTATTAAATAACTTTTCTTTATATTATTATACTAGTAACCACACAAAGCGTTAAAATAATATTTATATATTTAAATATTTTATATAACTTCTTTAATATATATATATACATTTTAAAAATATAAAACGTTTTACAAATCAGTTTTTTCTTTTCGCATAATACATATAAAACATAATTTTTTGTAACTCAACGTTATTTGAAATTGACACGTGAAAAATAATAAATTATTAAAAATATAATAATAAATGAAAATAAAATAAATATTGTTTCCTATAAATTTTAAAAATAAAAATAATTATATTCAGATGAGAAGTGAAAATAATAATTAAAGAAAATGTTTGTGAAAGTTACATAAATTATATTAAAACACTCCACAATCGAATTTCAAAAGTTATTTAAAAGTAGTCGATCGAGTCTTAATTCGTTTGGTTTCGAGATTGTTGTCAGTGCAAGAGGACATAGGTTCGAGCGCGCTGAAACGCATTATTCTCTTATTTGAAGGCTAGAGAGGGGCTATGGATAGCTCTAACATCGTATCAAAAAAGCAGATATGATAAGAACTTATAACGAGAATAATGTTAAAATAATTATTTAAAAGTAAAAAACAATTTAAATAATATACACATAGAAACTTTTAAAACCCCTCCTAAAGAGCTTTTTAATTTCATTGCTGGTGTGCTTGCTAACAAATCTTTTCATGGAATAATTATTCTATAGACGGACGTTGGACTTAAAACCCTCCGCAAACCAAATTTAGAAGTTATCAAATATCCTTAAATTATATTAGAAAAATAAATATTAATTAAAAAATTCATGATAACTTTTGAAATTTACTTGTGGATTTTGTTTAAAATTTTATTGCCAAATATACTTGATAATTCGAAACACAAAAATGTATAGATTTTTTTAGTTCCTTTTAACCCTAATTCATGCAGTTTAGTAAATTTTTTTGTCGAAATTAATACTTCAATTATAAAATAATTAAATTGCACTCAAATTATGAACATATTAAATTTTAGTTATTTTTATAATATATTTATAAATATTTGATTTATTTTCGACAGTTTCGCACAAAGAGTGAAAATCGGCTCAACCAATACCTTGAGAAGCTTGAAACGTTGAGGCAATTCTTGTACTAAGCTACCTAAGAACATGGCCGATTATTTTTTTTCCAGCCAAGGAACAGTCCAATAATAATTATTAGACATATTTTATAAATAATTTTAATCCAACACAAATTGGGTCAAATTTAATTAAAAGCCTGATGAAGAGAAAATGACTCAATTGTGCTAAGAGAAGAGGATTGATCCACCAAGGAATTAGGAAGCCCAAAACCATCCATATAGTCAACTATCTTAGCTAATTTTTATCAATGCAAATCAGCCCTTGAACTTGCCTTTAATTCCATTCAAATCTCTCCTTTTTTTATGCCTTCTATTTTTAGCCACAAACTAAAAATAGCAAGTTTGAATCAATTAAACCTACCACCTAGCATGACTGGCCATAGGAAGGGGGATTGGCTGCTAATTTTAGTAGCTACCTCCACCTCTAAATACCCCCTTAACTTCCTAAAAAACGATCCCTTACTACACACATTTTCTCTCTTTCTCCCTTTTAGTTCCCTTTTAATTCTCTTCTTCCCTTGCCGATTTCTCCTCTTGAAAAAGAGTTTGCACGCCTCTTGGAGTAGCAGCAATTGAGTGTCATCTCAACGACAAAGGATATCTCGTCTTGATGACACGTGCAGTTCAATTTCTTGGTTGTTTCATTTCCTCTGATTGTGACGTGATCGTCTCCTCTTGTCCCAATGTTAACTCAAAACCCTAGGTCTTTTTCGTTGCAGCTCGTCACGACATGGGGAATAGTCTCATTCCGACGTCGCGTGATCTTAGTTACTTCTTTGGGCCAACTCGTTTCATCATTGGGCAAAAGCTCGTTGGAACGACTTAATCTTCTTTATCTCGTGCCGTCTATTTTGGCTTATTCTTATCTGCAATTTTATGTTCTCAATCAACTTTCCTTCACGAACTCAACACTCTTAAAATAAAATAAAGTAATAATAGATCAATTATAATTAAACATAAAAATAAAATTAATAAAAATTTAAATTAACACAAATTTGAAATTGAAATTCTTTTTCAAGATCGAGACGATCCGTATCACCAAAGAAGAACTTCTAGCTGATCCTCGAGACTTTGATCTGTTGTTTGTTCGTCCATCAAGATATATAAACTAGCATCCTCAGTTGGTTCTAATGATATCGCCTTATCTTCGACCAGCACAACATCCACATCACGAGCCATTGGATGTCGAATCCGAGCCAACCCCAAATTGTCTTCCGGGGTATTATTGTCTCGAGCTTCCTCCCCCTCCATGTGAAAAGCTTTGGTTCCCTGAGCTTTATCTTCATCATTAAACGAGAATAAGAAAAATCATTTATTTCTTTGGCTGGCATCTCCTCAATTATGGCCAAAAAGTGTATCCGGTCGTCTACATTTTCATTCATAATCGGTTGTAGCTCGAAATTAGTTGTTAATCCTATTTCTACTTCTACATCTATATCTATGTTAATTGGATTTGAGATTTCCTTGGCAATGTTCAATTTGTTCCTGTCTCTGGTTCCAAACTCATGTTGACTTTCAAGATTTAATTCTGAATTATTGTCAGTAGTACATTGGTACTTTGAATCAAAATTGGAGACATCATGTATGACATTTTCCAATGGAGTACTTGCTTCTGGTTTTTGCTAGAAAAATTCCGCTAATTTATCCAACTTTTGTTGGTTTCGCTTTAATTTAGCTTGGAATTCTCATTCATGGCTTTCTTGTTTGAACGTATAGTCATACGAATCATTAAGAGTTTTGTCTAAATACTCGGATGTATGGAATTGTTACTTATCTATTTCTTCCAATGAAGTAATTGTTTCATTTCTTCGTTGGTAAAGCTCTAGCATAAGTGATCTTTGGTTCTCCATGATCTACCATTGATTGTATACTCCCTCCTCGTATACTTCGTCTTTATCCCATAGGTTTGTTGAATCTTCATCTCTCTTGTACATATACTTACTCGGCTTAGGTAAGAGTTCGTTCAAACGCTTGGGTTGCTCGTCCTTGTAACCATAACTCCATTGGTTTTTCGAATCTTCGTACAATTAACTCAATTTGGATTGTTCGTACATCAACCTATAAAATTTCAAATTCATGATTAAATCTGATAATCAACAAGGTAAGTAAAAAAAATTAAAACTAAAAATATTTAATTAACTAAAAAATAAAAAATAATCAACAAGGTAAAAAATAATAATAATCGTAATAAACTTTTTGCACACTAAAATAAATTAAATTAAATTAAATAAAAGTTAGAATATTATCTAGGTCGTTCGTCTTTCAATTAATATTAAATAAATAAAAGTTTGAACATTATCTAGATCATTCGTCTTTCAATTAATATTATTTTGCAGTAATCATTCTAACAAAAATTTCACCGTTGCAATCTTTGGCAATGGCGCCAACAACTTGACTGCCTATAAACATGTTATCCTTATAGTAAAAGTAGCACACCAAATATATATAATTGAATCGACGGTGTCCGTAAGCGTACGGATCAAATTGTAATATAGTAAAATTTACAATGAAACACTAGTAAGTATTCTGAGGATCGTATCCAAGGAATTGCAGATTGAAAAAATTAATATTAAATTAATTACAGAAAATAATTACTAATCTAATCGAGTTACGAATTAGTAGTGCGAATCCAAATAATGTTTTAATTAAACTAATTAAATTAACTAACCTAAATTAACCTAATGGACTTTCCTATTCCTAGTGTTGACAATGCGAGCCTCTACCCTATGATCAATTAAATCCCTAATTATCTAATTAAATAATTAATTATCCTAGATTGAGTTATTTATCACCCTTAGCAAGAATACCCGTCCAATATCATCTACACTAATGATTACCACTTAAGTCACCCTTCCGATCTCTTCTTAGGCATACAGATACCCTCCCGGTCTCACCGCTTGGCACAAGTTATACACGACAGGATACCCTTTCAATCTCACCTGTCTTGATATTCTATCAAAGGCATCAAGGGCGTCACTCCCTAGTATACTAATTACTCTTGAATAAACAATCAATTTTGGATAAATAATCACTTAACAAATAAATTAGTTTTTTAATCGAATCATGTGAAATATAAATAAAGCATAATAATCTATTCAATTTTTCATACAACGATTAATCGGCCAAATTAACGAAAGATAAATAAAAGAAGAGGAGAAAAGAAGAGAAAGGAGAACGCTCATGAATAAATATATTGAAGGGCGATCCCGGACAATCTCTGCTCGCAATTATCTTCACATCAGAATAGAAAAGTTTCAACCACATGAACATGGAAAGAAAGCAAAACTGTCTGTCTAATTCTGCACACCAATTCCAGTGACCCTAAGGTTTCTTATATAAGCAATAGGCTACTTGGTGACCACTCAAACCTAGATTCACTTAGATACCAATAAATAAAATATTATGCTAAAAGTTAGGGTCCAAATATGGAAATATACCAAAAGTGTCGTCCAAGGAATCAGTAATATATTAGCCTGCCATCGTCACGTCGTCGGAACGTGGGAATGCTCCTCGTCACAATGTTGCCACCGTGAATTCACTCTTGTCTTCATCGCGTCATTGTGATAAAAGGAAGCTCATCATCATGACGTCGAGTGTGTTCCGAGCCTTTGGCAGCTTCGCTGGCTTATTGGGCTTCCTAGCCTCACAGCCCGATCAACCTTCCTTATATTCTTGGACCTAGATTAGCATCCTACATGCTCAATTAGCTCATTAGTCACTCACGTGGCCTAAATCGGCCTTACGGGTCATTTAAATAGCAGAAAATGAGTAAAAATACTTATTTTATTAACTTTTAGTTCCTAACCTACTAATACTAAAAATATAATAATTAATATAGAAATGCCAAGAAAATAAGCTCATTAAGTGCAGAAATGACTTAAACCAACTACTACATTTGACGTGAGATCATGTTACTTTGCCGAGGTCGCAAAAAATGAAGCTTATTTGGACTACAACACGCAAATTGAAATGATTTTCAAAAGCTTGTCCAAGGACTTTGCAAGCTTTAAGGCCGCATATAACCTTGGAAACAAGAATCATATGCTTACACAACTCATAAAGGAATTACAGTCCTATGAGTTAATGTTGAATGGAAGTCAACCTATCCAAAAAGTAGAAGCAAACTTAGCGATTTCTTCTTCCTTTAAAGGGAAGGGAAAGCATGTTAAGAGAAGCACTAAGTTCATTGGGCTACAAAAAGTGGAAAGGAAAATAACTAAGAAGCCTAAAGACTTATCTAATTCTATGTGTTTCTTTTGCAACAGGAAAGGGTACTTTAAGGCTAATTGCAAAGAGTGAAAGGATTACCTAGCCACTAAGGGCAATTGTATGAAACTCTTTATGATAGAAATTTGCTTAGTGGAAAACTCGATAGACCACTGGGTCATTGATTTTAGAGTCACTAACCATATGTGTGTTTCTTTACAAGGGTTTAAGAAAATGAAAGATCTTAGAGATAAGAGTCTATAACTGCAGACCAGAGACTGGACAAGTGTACACATTGTTTGAAACTGGACCAGGGACTGGACCATGACTTTTAATAATAGTATTGCAATTTATAGAAATCATACTCTTATTTGTAATAGATGGATGCCAAACAATCTCTATTATATCAAACCAAATATGTACACACTATTTGAAACTGAATTGACAAATAAAAGACTTAAGACTTCTCACTCTAACGAGGCGTTCCTTTGACATTTGAGGCTTGGTCATATTAACCAAGAAAGAATCATTAGACTTGTGAAAGATGACACCCTAAGTTAACTTAAGAAAGTTGATCTTCCACTATGTGGATCTTGTTTGGAATGTAAGATAACTAAGCAATCTTTTAATACAAAAGGAACGAGGGCCGTGAAACCTTTAGAACTTGTACACACTAATGTATATAGCCCCATTGATGTTAGTGTGCGAGGTGGTTACAATTATTACGTAACTTTTGTATATGATTAATCTAGATATGAGTATGTGTATCTAATGCACTGCAAGAGTGAAACTCTTGATAAATTCAAAGAGTTTCGTGTGGAAGTAGAGAAATAACTAAGTTTACCCATAAAGACACTTCGGTTTGATTGAGGTGGAGAATACTTATTAGATGATTTCTTAGGTTACCTCATACAAAATGAGATATTATCGTAATTAATTGCGCCAGGAACTCTTAAAATAAAATGGCATGGTAGAGAGAAGGAATCAAACTTTATTAAACATGGTTCGATTATGATGCTTTGAAATTGGATTGTGTGTCTTAGAACAATTAATGCGATGCACAATGAACAAAGCAAATAATCATGACACTTTGAAATCTCTTCAGGCCTTGCTAGAACTTCCATGAGACTCGTTAGAGATTTGACTCAACCCATATTACTTTATAACCTACCTTTTTTTAGCAATTGTTATACCCCCGCCATATCACCCATTGGTGAACCCCTTGAAACTTATGTATGAAGATAGAATTTGGCAAATCTTGACTTCACCTCGCCAAATGCCACCTCACATAAGGTGGGCTTGTGCAATCCCTAAAGGATATATAGAAAAAGTTCCTACTAGCACTCCTTAATCTATCACCTCCTCAAGTCTGATGACGCTCTGTTTAGTCACATCACATCAACTCTAATAATGCTCCTACCTAACAATCTACTACTCTACCCTTTGCACTTGTAAAGTAGAATGTTCAATGGCTATAACCTATACCTAGCTAACCTCCCTTTTTAAACACCTTCTCTCAACACCTATGCAAGGAGACAATATATAATAACTTAATTACTGACATTTCAAACACCCTACAATTATATAGGGGTGTGCAAAATTCGGGTAAAACCGAAAAAATTCGGTTAACTGACCGAATTTGGTTAATCGGTCGGGGGTCGGTTAATTATTTTTTGAATTTTCGGTTAAAGGTTAATTCGGTTCGAAACTGGTCGGTTAACCGAATTTTTTTGGTTTAACCGAAAAAATTAATAAATAAAATTATAATATATAAATAGGCCACTATTCACCTAACCCAATCCAAACCCAAGTATTCAACCCAACCCAATTACCCAACCCAACCCAATCATAAAAATTACAAATAATTTAATAAATAAAAATAAAATTCTAAAACTAAAACTAAAACTAAAGTCTAAAAGTCAAAAAATAATTTAATTATGTAGTGATTCAATTCGGTTAATTTGGGTAATTCGGTTAATTCGGTTAATTTTTAACCAAAAATAAAAAATATATAATTTTCGGTTAATTCGGTTAACCGACCGAATTAACGGAAAAAATTTTGGTTCGGTTAACGGTTAAAATTTTGAAAGGTCGGTTAATTCGGTTAATGTTATTTCAGGTCGGTTAACCGAATAAACACCCCTACAATTATACTTCATTAACCTTTTAACCTTCATCTTTAGTGCCTCTCGGTACCATTGCGATGTGCACCATCACCTTGTATAACTTATTGTTATAACACCTTTAATTAACACCAATCTTAGGGTCTGCTTGATTGCCAGTAAAATATTTTCCGTAAAATGATTTCGGGAAAATGTTTTACTTTTCTGTAAAATGATTTACTGGAAAATATTTTCTAGTGTTTGATTGAATCTGTAAAATATTTTCTATTGCTTTGCGATTTCTGGAAATATTTTTCAAAAATTGTTTTTACATATATTGATATATATTAATAAATTTTTATATTTTAAATTATTTTTACATATATTGCAATGATTTATTTATAATAATACTCAATTATTAAGCTACAATATTAATCGTTATAAATTGAAAATTAATATCAAATAAATTATTTGTAATTATGTTAAAAAACAAGTATTGAATAATTAAAAAAACAAGTTACTAGAAAATCGATAAACAGAAGCAATTTTTCATCGGAAATGAAGGAAGGAATGAAGGAGGCGATAGAGAGGAGAGCAAGGAAAATGTCTTACGGAAATTGAAAGGGTAAGACATTTTCTCTAAAATGTAACCCATTTTCCCTTGTTTTGGAGTTCATTTTCTAAATGAAAAATGTTTTCCGCCAATCAAACGCCGAAAAAGTTGGAAATGATTTTCCGGAAAATCAATCCCTTCAATCAAACAGACCCTCAATTTTCAGATAATTCTAATTGTTCCTATTTATTAAAAACAATTAAATAAAAAGAATTTTTTAAAAGATTTCGATTCTTCGGTCTCTACTATCATCACCTCTTAACAAACAAAAGGGTAATGGGTTACCGACGAGATGACATGTCGTCCATTCATATAGTTAGTGGGACCCAGTTGATGTGTACTAGAAGCTAATATTCGAGAGAATTTTTAATAGGCAAGGAAACCCTAAGCAAAAATATTGGTCAACAATGTAATGCAAAATATTAAATTATTTTTAAATTGAAATATAATTGGAAAATAGCCACTGCCGCCATTTTTCTATGAAAGTCCCAATCGCGTTCACACCTAGCCTAATTTTTCTTTTAACCTCAACATTTATTTACTCACATATTTTGGGCATTAAAATGTGGGTTCGTTACCCTTTTTTATTAGATTTGATTTTAGTGTACCGTTCTGTTGATTTTGAAAATTTTAATATAGGTATATAATATATATTTATAAATATAAAATACTCGTACTAATATAAAATATTATTTAATAAGCTTCACGATATAATTCATTATCAAACAAAGATGAAATTTATTTCATAAATTAAACAAGAAAATCATCTCATACTATGCATATAACAATCCATAATTAAACAAATTCAAAATAAATAACAAAAAAATTTAAATTTAAATTTAAATTAAATCTAAATCTAAATATATTTTGATATTGACGGTACACCATAATTTGTACCGGGACAAAACCTAAAATTTGTTGTTTCAATTTAGTATTGAAGCGGATGGTATCAAAATAGAATTTACAACCATAAAAACTATAGGTTGAAAATAGAAAATTAATTAACTTTAACCATTATCCCCTTCTAGAAAAACAATTGTTAATCACAAAGAGATTCCTTTGCATATTATCATGTTAGAAACCTAACATAGACAAGCTAAGATTGCAACTTAGAGATTTTGAGATGTTAAGTTGAACAAACATTTATTTGAGAGTTTGGAGTAGAACGTGGTTATGGTCTGTCTGTGGTTCAGTGGGCGCGCAGCTTGTTAGTGAACCCTTTGGGCAATGCAACAAAGCCCAAATTTAGGGTCATTTGGATAGTTGACCCACACTGATGAACCAACGTCTTCTTGGGTTGGGACTAATGTTGATGCTACCAAACAGGCACTGCTCAAACGACCCAAGGCAACAATATCTCAATATTAATAGAAAAAGGAATGTATATCAATAATTACTAAATATTAAATAAAATTAACATATATTTCTTAAAAAAATTATGAGGGGATTTACACAAATTTGAATTAACCAATTATAAATATGATAAAACTTGTAAAATTTAAAATTCATATTTTTTTTGTGGTAAAATAACATTTCCTAACTAATTACATAGAAATATTCTAAAAAGAAAAAACACCCTTTATCTTATATGTTTCCGGAAAATCTAGTACTGCCGTAGGGGGAAGATCAAAGAGCTATAATTCTTCTCTTTTAGCCAAAGCTAGTTTGGCTAAAAAATCTACAACTTGATTTCACTCTCTAGGGATGTAATGCAAGATCCACTGATTTTCTTGTAACAAAAAATTATGGATTCGTCTAATCAGGACTGAATTCGAAGTGGTGGAGATGCTTCTTTGAATTGCTTTAACAACCTCCAAGTTTTCAGATTGAATTATAATCTTATCATGGCCTAGACGTTGGCTAAGCTTGAGTCCTTCCAAAATTCCCCAAAATTCAGCATAAAAAATCTAGCACTTTCACAGGTATATGTTATACCCAGAGAGCCAATCACCATTTTCATCACGGATTACTCCCATAGAGGCTGCATTTCTTGACTCCAATTGCACTACACCGTCAATGTTGAAGAAAAGTCGCTTTCCCGATGACCATTCTGTTAGAATCATAAATTAAGATATAATATAAAACTTAATAAATCATAAATCAGGATCTTATCATGTCAAATCATCAAGAACAAAACAAGAATAAAACTAGATGCGGAAGCGTACCTGAATCCATGAATTCCTTGAAGTTTTTCCGAATCTTGGGGATTTGATCTTCCAAATTAGCACACAAGAAATTCAGAGAATATTTGCTCTCTCTTTCCTAAGGATGAGATATTAGAAAAGATATATTGTATATAATTTGGGGACCATAACCCTAATATTTATAACATTGTCATATTAGTTCTAATTGCTAATTAGCCCATCATTAATTATAATTTGATTAGAACTCAATTACTAGAGTATCTGCACATATTTGACCCATACTTTATTTAATAATTAAATCCCAATAAAACATTAACCAAATTAGATCACTTTTAATTTGGGCTAACCTATCATGATAGTAAATAATAATAACATGTAATTATTCTTATTATATATGTGATGTCCATATTTTCCAACAATCTCCCACTTGGACCACATATATATACTAATTATTCTATAATTACATGTCATTATATAACCTTATGAGCTCAAAAATTTTACTATCATATCCAAAAGGTATTCCAAATAATCTCATCCATTAATTATGCTAACATAGAACCAAGGCGACTTTTGTTACATATATCGTAACTAAATCCATCTCTGATTACATATATTAACACAAACAAATGGCATAGATCAAGTATAGATGTGTAGCATGGAAATTACATGCAATATGATCTAAACATGTCTATTTCCAACTGGTCTTCTTTAAACTCAAGTAAGGTCAGTATCAAAATAACAAACAGAGTGAATAAACTGAATATTTTATTTCTGATCAGAAAATAACTAAATACATAAATTTCTGAAAACAAAAATAAAATAAATAAAATATAAACTCCCACTAAATCATGATATCCTCAAACAATGTAACACTCATGTGAGTAGTGTGCTCATGAAAGACCTTGGGTGGTAAACCTTTTGTGAGTGGATCCGATATCATGGAGTTTGTCCCTATGTGCTCTATGGATATGTGACCATTTTGCACTCTTTCTTTCACAACTAGGAACTTTATGTTAATATGCTTTGACTTAGATGAACTCCTGTTGTTATTAGAATACAACAATGTCGACTTATTGTCACAAAATAATTTGAGTGGTCTTTCTACATTCTCCAAAATGCGCAACCCTGTGACAAAGTTCCGCAACCATATTCCATGGTTTGATGCCTCATAACATGCTACAAACTCTGCTGCCATAGTGGACGAAGCTATAAGTGTCTGTTTGACACTTTTCCAAGATATAGCTCCTCCAGCTAACAGGTAAATATAGCTTGATGTAGATTTCCTACTATCTTGGCACCCAGCGAAATCAGAAGCAGAATACCCTACGACCTCCAAAAGGTCTGATATCTTATAAGTAAGTATGTAATCTTTTGTTCTTTGAAGATATCTCATAACCCTTTTGACTGCTATCCAATGGTCTATACCAGGGTTGCTTAAATATCTGCCAAACATCCCAACAATGTACGCAATATCTGGACGTGTACATACTTGAGCATACATTAAACTCCCAACAACTGATGCATAGGGAATCTTTTGCAATTCTTGAATTTCAAGGTTAATTTTAGAGCATTGAGTAAGACTAAATTTGTCTCCTTTAACGACAGGGGTGTCACCTGGTCTAAAACTTTGCATGCCAAACCTTTTGAGTACTTTATCGATATAGCTCTTTTGTGATAATCCAAGAATACCTCGAGATCGATCTTAATGTATCTAAATTCCTAAAACAAAATAGGCATCCCAAGATTTTTCATTTCAAAATGCTAAGATAAAAACCTTTTAATTCGTACAATAAGCCTATATTATTAGCGGCAAGTAAAATTTCATCGACATATAGAACCAGAAATATGTAATTACTCCCATTGAATTTGTGATACACACAATCATCAACAATATTCATCTCAAAATTGAACAAAATAATTATTTGATAAAACTTGTGGTACCATTGACAGGAAGCTTGTTTGAGTCCATAGATGGATTTTGTCAATTTGCAAACTATATTCTTTGAGTCTTCCGATTCAAAATTTTTTGGTTGCATTATATAAATTATTTCTTCAATGTCGCCATGAAGAAACACAGTCTTAACATCCATCTGATGTAACTCAAGATCAAAATGAGCAACAAGCGCCATGATTATCCTGAAAGAGTCTTTCGATGAAACTGGAGAGAAAGTCTCTATAAAATCAATGCATTCTTTCTTAGTATATCCTTTAGCTACAAGACGCACCTTATGCCTCTCCACATTACCATTTGCATCCCTCTTGGTTTTAAATATCCATTTACAATCAATTGGTATTGCACCTTCAAGTAATGGGACAAGTTCCCAAACTTTATTGTCTTGCATAGACTTATACTCATCTTTCATGGCATCAATCCACTTTTAGGAATCAGAACTTTTCATGGCCTGATAAAAATTTGATTGGATCATCTTCCATCATATTATCATCCTCATATTCTTGGAGAAATACAACATAATCATCTAGAATAGCATTTCTCCTTTCTCTTGTGGACCTCCTTAATGGCACTAGTTCTTGAGGTTGTTGAGTTTGTTCTTCTGAAACAATTACCTCATCTTGAATAGGGAGTTGTTCAACATTGTCTTGTTGAGGTTCTGGATTCACTTCTTGATCAATGATAGGTATGAGAACTTGAACATTGTCAAAAGTGATAGTAGGAGCTGAGTTAGAATCTAATTCCTCCTCAAAAGTAATGTCTCTAACCTTATTTCTCCCCCTAAACTCAACATCCTCAAAAAATGTTCTTGTTCCCGTTTCAAAAATATTCTTCATTATGGGATCATAAAACTTATAGCCCTAAATCGCTCAGAATAACTAATAAAGTAGCTACTCACTATTTTGGAGTCTAATTTCTTTTCATATGGCCTATAAGGCGTTGCCTCAGCTGGACATCCCCAGATGTGAAAGTGCTTTAGACTAGGCTTTTGACCTGTCCAAAGCTCATAAAGTGTTTTTGCAATTGCTTTATTGGGTACTATATTCAAAATGTAAGCTGATGTCTTTAATGCTTCCCCCAAGAGGGACTCAAGTAAGGTAGAACGGGCAACCATGCTCCTTCCTATATCCTTAAGAGTCATGTTTCGTCTTTCAGCTACACTATTCATACTCGGTTATCCTGGCATGGTGTACTGTGGGACAAATACCACATTCCTCTAGGAATTTCACAAATGGTCCTGGACATTGTTCACTTGAGCCATCATATCTACCGTAGTACTCACCACCACGATCAAATCTGACATTTTTAATCCTTTTGTTGAGTTGATTCTCAAATTCAGCTTTATAAGCTTTGAACACGTCCAGAGACTGAGATTTCTCATGAATGAGATATAGGTGCCCATAACGTGAGTAATCGTCTATGAATGTTATGAAATATTGTTGACCATTCCAGGATACCGTAGGGAATGACCTACAAATATCTATATGAATTAATTCTAAAATGTTCGAAGATCTGTTGGCACCCAATCTCTTGGTTTTGGTCTGTTTTCCCTAAATGCAATCGACACAGACATCAAAGTCTGTGAAGTTAAAACACTCTAAAATACCATCAGACACAAGGCGTTCAACTCTAAATTTTGATATATGACCTAAGCGCTTATGCCATAATGATGTTGAATTTTTCTTATTTAATTTGCGTTTAATACCATGTGATTCCACATGCAAGGTTTCATTATAAAATGCAATTGTTTCTAGCAAATAAAGGTTGTCATAAGTATTTAAATAACTAGTTCCAACAACATTTAAATTTAAAGACAAATTAAATTGATTGTTTCCAAATGAACAATAATATCCAAATTCGTCCAACGAAGAAACATAAACTAAATTCCGTCTAAAAGACAGTACAATAAAGTGTCTTTTAAATCCAAATAAAAACCAGTTCCTAATAACAACCTCAAACGATCAATCGCTTCCACTTCTACCGATTTTCCATCGCCCACGAAGATATGTCTTTCACCATCACTTGACTTTCGGTAAGTAACCCTGCATAGAAACACTTATGTGAGTAGTAGCACCAGAATCTATCCACCAAGTGTTTCTAGGTACTAAAGCTAAATTAATCTCAGAATAGACCAAATTAAGAATTATACCTTTCTTTGCACGCCAAGCATGATATTTGGTACAATCTTTCTTTACGTGTCCAAACTTGTTACAAAAGAAACAAATCTCTGTAGCTTGCTATTGTTTCTTTTGAGCTGAACCCTTAGCAGTTTCATTCTGATATTTTCCTTTTTTTACCCTTGTCTTTAGGGGCATTGGCCAAATGAGCATTTTCAGACTTATCACGCTTCAACCTTTCTTCCTCTTGAACACAATGAGAAATGAGCTCATTTAGAGTCCATTTTTCCTTTTGACAGTTATAACTAATTTTAAATTGATTAAAATGTGCAGGAAGCGATACCAAAACCATAAGAACAAGCAATTCCTCAGAAAGCTCTATCTTAAGTGCCTTAAGTCTTGAAGTAGTATGTAACATCTCCATAATGTACTCCCTTACGTTTCCTTAACCCTTATACTTCATAGACATCAAAGAAGTAAGAAGTGATGTCATCTCAATTTTATCATTTTTAGCAAAACATTTCTCAATTTCATCAAGGAAACCTTTGACCTGAGTAATCTCTTCAGATTCTGTGCCTCTAAAGACTTCTGGAATGCTGTGTTTCATGATCATTAGACTCATGCAATTTGAACGATCCCACCTCTCAAGATCCCTCTTAACATCAAGGGTGCTTTCCGCAGTGAGAGGTGCAGGTTGTTCATCCTTTAATGCAAGGTTTATGTCTATACATGCAAGCAGTATAAGTGTCTTTTCCATTCCTTAAAATTAGTCTCATTAAGCATGGGTATATAATTTATATTAGCAGATATTGTGGTAGCAGAATATGAATTAGTTGAATGTAGAACAAATAAAAACAAGCTCACATCAATATTCATAAGTAAACAATAAATTCAAGATAATGGCTAATCCCATCTCAAGATACCAAGCACAACATTAATATCAAGTCTTTAGACAGTAATATTAACAGTAAGCGATACTGTTGTTGTAGCAATCAAATATTGACAATAAATAATGTCAAACAATTAATTAATCTTTGGACTAACTTATTGCTCACATAAAAGACATTATAATTGTCACACATTTATCACCACAGATGCCATTGAAATTCTGTCAAATATTAACTTACCTTCGGGTCAATCAATAAACGCATGAATCACAAAAACATATAATCATCTTGATATTTCAAATAAACTAATCTACACAAAAGAGGTCACTTTGGCGACATTTTGTTTCAACTAATCTATTTAAAATATTAGACATCCTTAATTAAAAGCCAAAATCTGAATTTATTTGTTTCAAAATATTTACCTTAATTTCATCTTTCAATCAAATTAAAATATAATCATATATATTTATATAATTTTCCAAAACAAGAGGCATTAAACCAATCAAAACATGCATATATTATATATTTATATATAAATGAAATATATGAAACTGTGAACTTCTTTTCCATTTATTTTTAACTAAATGTCGTATAGGTTTATTTATTCATTTAATAGAAATTGAAACATAGGACTACGAAGAATGAAAAAAATCTTGAATTTAACATGATCATTCAGTGAAGTAAAATATTTCAAACTTTATAATTAAATTCATCAATTTGAAAATCACCCAAATTAAAAATTAAAATAAAACCCTAAAATTTTAATATGAATTCAATATAATCAAAATCTAAAAAAAAAGACTTTAATATAAACCTTCAAAGATCAACATATATATCCGAAATATAAAACCCATAAAATTTCATGAATCAATCATTCAAATGAAGAACCTTAATCAATTCCCAATTATTTGATATGCTCGAGGCTTGAATGCCACTTGTTAGAATTATGAATTAAGATATGATATAAAACTTAATAAATCATAAATCAGGATCTTGTCATGTCAAATCATTAAGAACAAAACAAGAATAAAACTAGATGTGAAAACATACCTGAATCCTTGAAATCCTTGAAGTTTTTCCAGATCTGGGAATTTGATTTTCCAAATTAGCACACAAGAAATTGAGATAATATTTGCTCTCTCTTTCTTAAGGATGAGATATTAGAAAAGATATCTTGTATATAATTTGGAGACCATAAACCTAATATTTATAACATTGTCCTATTAGTTCTAATTCCTAATTAGCGCATCATTAATTAGAATTTGATTAGAACTCAAATGCTAGAGTATCTACACATATTTGACCCATATTTTATTTAATAATTAAAGCCCAATAAAACATTAACTAAATTAGATCACTTTTAATTTAGACTAACCTATCATGATAGTAAATAATAATAGTATGTAATTATCCTTATTATATATGTGATGTCCATATTTTCCAACATGTTCTTCATAGGATAAATCGAGGCAACCAACCATTTTCGTATTAAAGGCCGAAAAGAATTATATGGCCCAGCTATACGAAATTTTGACTATGTCACTTGGGCTCCAAAATTATCCTTGAAAAATAAAAAAGATTGTGATTACTCCATATGCGCCAAGCAAGAATTCTAAAAAGGCATGCCCAATTGGTTCCTCCCTCATGAATCGTAGTATTATCCTCACATTAAAAAGAATCCAATCATAGTATTAAGATTCATATTTTAACAAAACCAGACTTGAACAATTTTATTTAACGATACTAAAAAAACATCTTTAAAATAAAATGATGAATATTTTTTAACGGCTTTCAAAATAAATAGTAAATTTTCGATAAAAGTTAAATTATAATTTTATATAAAAAAAGACCTTGATTTATAGAAAAATTAATATACCTTGAGTAAACTGAGTGAAAGTTTTTAACAATAATCAAAGTCGTGATAACCCGCCCATTTAAGAGGTGTAGCTAGTGGGCTATGACCCCTTATTCCTCAAAACATGGATTGCATATAGATAGGGAACCAACCAATCCTAATCCTCCTTCAAAAATCTTATCCACCTGTCCATCACTCCATTCGTCTGCCACCAAAACCTCACCCACACTAATAATACCATTTTTTTATTATTACTTTTAGGTAATTCAAAAATTCAGACAAAAATAAATTAGAAAACGAATTTTTTTTAAGAAGAGCTTTTTCTTTTTTTTTTTTGAAAGCAAGGAAGAATACTACTGTGAAATAAGGCAGCAAAAGGAAAGGAAAGGATAGGATTTGTAGCGTTCAAGAGGGCGCTTAACTATCTCAGAAATAGCAGTAATTAATTTTTGAGGAAAAAATGGCGGCAGCAGCAGCATCAGCTTCCATGTCGGCCACCGCCGTGTTGATTCCACGTGTTCCTGCAGCCGTTAGAACAACCCGCTGTTCCGCCTTGCCGCCTCTCCCTCCTCGCGTTTCCACCACTTCCTTTTCCTCGTCCGTTAAGCTAACTCCAGGTACTGCTGTTAACATTCCCCCTTTTAACGCCTCACTTCACTTGCCTGCTCTTCCTTTTGTTTGATTTTATTGAATGAAAATGAAAGCTTAATGGTCATATAAGTTAAGAGTTCACTTTTATATCCTGTTCTTCCAAACACCATATTCGGAATTGAGACTGGTTTTTTCGGAAATGAAATCATTGGTGGTGGGTGTAGGGTCAGAAACGTTAGACTGGTGACAATCACACGTGTTAAGAGTAGTTGCAGTAAACTAATTATGGAGGCTTTGTCTGATAAAAATGGGTCAATCTTTTGGACGATCATATGGCAGTTGGGACCCCAAATTTCAAATGGGGATGAATTGGTACCAATTCAAGTATGGGATAGAATGCAAGTAACAACTCTGGATGAATGTCGGACATGTTCGTATAACATGAATAGATAGGTAAAACAACTATGAAGTGGTCTAATATATCGCGCTCTTCCTTTATAATGCCACAACAACAAATAGTTTTTATTTGGTTCTCTGTCATAGTATATGCATTTCTTAAAAAGACTTTGAGCTACGTATTCCTTGGCCTTCTATTTACCCTGTTGTTTTGGGTACAGAATCCCGCAGGTTTCCTTTTCTCCAAACAAAAGCAACAGAGGACACCTCTGTCGATACCGGGGAGCTTTTTGATGACTTGAAAGAAAAGGTGAGAAAATGGTGGCCTGCACATAATCAATTTCTTGCTCTTTTAACCTGCTGAACTGAGTGCCTGACTTGGCTTGTTTTTTCGTGGTTTTCTAGTGGGATAAAGTTGAGAACAAGACCACGGTTCTTCTTTATGGTGGTGGGGCAATAGTTGCCGGTTGGCTATCATCTATTCTTGTTGGTGCCATTAACTCAGTGCCTTTGGTAAGTGAAACTCTTCATGCTACACTTTCTAACTTGTTTTATATGCTAATCCTATCTGCAATCAATGCATTTCTGTGCTTATCAGCTTCCAAAGATAATGGAGTTGGTTGGACTCGGATATTCAGGATGGTTTGTCTATAGATACCTTCTCTTCAAGGTAAGATTTCAGTCAAAATATATAACGTCCCATGAATTTTGTGTGTGGAATAATCCGAGTTCTTTATGGGTGAGCCACATCATTTAAACACTTGCAAATTGTTCAACTTGATAACTCTAAAGGGAAATTTACAAATGCATGAAGAGACAATGATGTATTTGATGGTTTTGAATCAGCATTTTTTAGTTGCAAGTGCTCACTTTGAACTCTTAAATCTAGCTTATATATTAGAGGTGGTGTTCAACTTAAAAGGGTGGATTAATTTACGATTAAAATCAAATTGGTTATCAGACTATAGTATCCGATCATATATATGAACACTAAAAGCCGTGTGCTAACAACATGCGTATTACCTCAGTCAAGCAGGAAAGAACTAGCTACGGATATTGAGGCACTGAAGAAGAAGATTGCTGGAACTGAATAGATGTACAGGATTGGCAATGGCATGCTAATCTGGCCTTCTTGTATCCTGTAAAATAGACATCTTTATCCTGTAATTGTAGGGATTCCTTGTATGAATTCTTGTCACCTTTATATTTCCCCTGTTCCTGGAATAAAACTTGTCAATTTTATGCGCATGCCTCTAGTTTTCCTACTACATATAAATGCCATGTTTAGTGCAGAGATATCCCATTTCTTCCATTAAAATGTACATTGACTCGCCCTTTTATCATGTCAAGGTTCATCAACTGTGCAGAAACAAAGCAACAAATTCGAGCATGCAAATTGCCAACACTTCTTAATATCTCTCAAGAAACCATAGTTAAATTGCAACTCTTTTCCTATACAACAGAGGAGTCACCTGAATGTCATTCTAAAGCTGGAGAAGCTCTCTAGAGGTAGAGGAACCAATATATAACATTCATAGCTAATTAATATTAACCAGCTGCCACCACATTCAATACCCAGATTGATATCATACTTGAGACTCACATTAGCACACAACTCTGCATTCCCCCCCCCCCAAAAAAAGTAACCATAACCAACGCATATTTGGACATCGATATTAGGAATAGGATCCTCTAAATATATGAAAAATTTTCAAAACAACTGAGTATACCCATATCCGGCACTCACCACCTAATCCTAATAAACATAACATAGACCATAATACATGAAATTGTCACCTATCATCTTGGTTATGGTCAAACAATGGTGATTAATGCCTTCCAGTAACAGCAATGGTTCTGGCTACAAAAAGCCAGAAACCAATTTTCTTCAATTTTCATACAACAATAAAAATCTAACACAAAGAAGAAAACATTGAAATCAAAACCATAATATTCCCACAAAACTTTGAAATCAAAGCCACCCTGCAATCAAATAGAACTCCCCAATGGAATAAAGGACTCAGACCACAACCATAATCAAAAATCTTAACTAATTCTCAAAAGAAAATGATAACATGAAAGCAAATAAAACAAAATCCGCCAGCCAAACTCAAAAATCAACCCATACTAAATTGCAATATTCAGAAATGAGGACAAAATATGAAAACCCATGTCAAATTTAAAGAGAAAACAATGCCATTAACATAATAAAAGGTAAATCCATGTGTAATAACATAAATCCAGCATCCATTGTGCTTAATAAAGCATGACCATACGCCAAATATCACCACCATATCTTAAAATAAATTCAAAAATGACAAAAAAGAGAAGAGAAATTTAAATCTTGTCGATGTCCTCATCCTCGAACTCGATGTAATCATCGCCTGCACCATCATCTTCCTCATCAATGCCGCCAGCAATCCCTTCATTCAACCTGGTATTCTCGGGTAGCTCACCGTAAGCTTTGAGAAGCCTTGCTTCATCGGGCATGTATTTCAAGATGACGTCAGCCTTGTCATCTTGATAATCCCTAAGGCCGACGAGGATGATGTCGCCGGCGGCGATCCAGACCTTCTTGTGCATCTTCCCCCGGATGTGGCAGAGGCGCTTGGTGCCGTCGATGCACATAGCTTCGCAGCGGCCGTTACCCAACATGCGTGAGACTTGGGCGTATTCTTGGCCATCTTCTTTGAAGATAAGCTCACGTTTCTCGTCATCGGCCTCGTTCTTTCCCCTCTTACGGTTCTTTCCTCCCTTTCCTTTGTTCTTCGGCATCTTTGGTTCTTCGCAAAGGTTGCTCTTCCCCCTTCTTCAGATGGAAAAGTAAACCCTAACTCGTTTTTCTATTTTTAATTTTAATTTGAAGATTCTTCTTTTTCTTTTCTATAATTTTTGGCTTTATTCACGTTTTAGCCCCCAAACTATTCCCATTTTCCCACATTGATACGTAAAGTTTTATTGATCCCATATCGGTACCTCAACTTTACTTCTGTTAAGATTTCCACTACAAATGCCAAACGGCGTTTAAAAAAAATTAGGTGCCCAATCAGATTTAGACACGTATTTTTGGGGTTTTGTTAAATAATTTTTTAAACAACAAATAGAAAAAGAAATTATTTAATTTTATATTTTTTATCATTACTTCTTCTGCCCTTTTCTCTCTAGAACCAAAATGCTCTGCCCTCTCTCTAAAACTCGAAGTTCGTTTTTTCATGGTCTTTCTAAATCTGAAATCGGTTTCATCAAAATAAAATTTGCAAGCTAACTTTCTCCGATCTCTCTCTTCCACCGTCGGATCAACCCCCATTTTCGGTATATTGCTCGTCCGCCCTTAAATATTCATTCCACCGTTTGAATCTTCCAACCAAACTCCAAACTACCTTAAAAGAATCTGAAACTAAACCCATTTTAAATGTTGATTTTGCCTGGGTTTGGGAATTGTATGGGGTTTGTTGTAGATGTTGAACTTGAAAGGGTGGTAAGGGATTTGTTGTTCGTTCAAAAGAAAAAAAAGGTAGGGGGTTGCTGTTAGTGATAATGGTGATGAGGAATGAAGTAATGAGTTGTAATGAAGAAGTAGAAATAGAAGATGAACCCCTAATTTTTTGGATTTTTTAATTTAAAACATTTAATTATTTAATGGAATTAGTGGGTGTCAATTTTTTGGTGTTGAGATGATGAAATTGAGGATGAACAATTACCAGATCAATCTTTTTTTTAATTAAAAAATTTTAATTATATTTTTTTGGATTTTCGAAATTTTCATATATTTATTTTTATTTAAGGTTATGTATATATTTAATAAAAGTTATACTATTTATAATAGAAAAACAAGTGGCGCAATCTGATTGGGTTTCGATTTTTTTTAACGCGGTTTGACATTTTGGATTGAAAATGTTAACAGAAGCAAAGTTGAAGGGTCAATATGAAAAAATAGGTATAATTTGAGGGCTAAAACATGAATAAAGCTTTAATTTTTCCTCTTCTTTCTTGATCAATAAAAATCTTCTACTCTTCATAAAATTAAAATTTAATCTTATAATTTTATTTTTAGAATTTAGTTTCTCTATTTTTCAAATTTCAAAATCTATGTTCAACTATTAACACTATTTAAATTATTTTTGCTAAATTCAAGTTTATTACGATGTTATTTTTTAGTTACTTTATTACCAAGTGAGTATCTCTTTTTATTTCAAAATGTCACACCAACAAATTTAACAAAAAATTAACAATGTTAACAATTGGATCTTAATTTTAAATTTTAAAAATAAAAACTAAATTCAATAAATAAAAATATAGGGATTAAATTCTAAATTTGTGAATAGTATAAGAACAACATATTTTAATCTCATATTTATAATAGAGAAGTCGCTCACTTGCATAATTTACCAACTAAATTATTTTTACTTTTTATTTTTATATGTTAATTTGTCCGTTTAAAAAATGGGTAAGGTTTTGAACAAAAGTTTTCAAAGTTCAAGTTTATGTTATAGGGTTAGAACTTTAGTCTAACAAACCATATAGTCTTAGGCAATAACTTTGTTTCAAATTCACCTAAGTTAGCCTAATTCTTAAAAAGTGAGAATTCACAAATAAATTAGCAAAAGCAAACTCTCAAGCAAAGAAACAACAAATGAATAGAAAATGACACAAGAAAACAAATGCACACCAAATATTTTAATAAATGCTCTCAAAGTATTTGATTACTCTTCAATGGGATGATTACAAATGAGGAGGAAGACTTCTATTTTTAGTTGAGCTCATTAGATTCAATTATACAATTTAAATTACATCAACTACTAAGATTAATGTCTATCTACAATATAAGAATCTTAAAGGATTTAAACACCATACAATCTTATCCCTTTAGAATTACAATATTTACATTGGTAACTCTAATTTACTAGAGTGTTTCACTAGGCCATCAAGGCTTCAAAGTAAATGAGCATCCCTTTATGTTTCACGAATCAGACCAGTCCAAAAGTGGGTTAAATAAGCTCAAATTGATTAGTTGACCTCATTAGGCAATTTTGTGTCCACTAGTCAAGAGCTTTGATTTGTTGCCTGTGACATTCTCCTCCACCTATTCTTGCGACGCCCTTGTCACGTATTCAAAAAAATGATGGTTGAACTCATCTCGGAACTGTCACAATGCCTCAACTAATTCCCAACTAGTCACTTTGCCAGGTAGTTTCCTCCCTTGAAACATTTGCCCCAACTTATATCTAACTCACACTGTTTTTCCCCTTTATGCATCTCAATCGAAGAGTCCACTCTTACTTACCCTTATTGTGACCTTGATTGAGATCCCCTTTATGTTCACAAAAAGGCTTTGGCATGCCCACATTGAACATTGGGTTAACCTTGAATATTGTCACTAATTCTAGTTTATAAGACACTCAACTTATCTGCTCCTAAACTCTGAAAAGGCCTTTGTGTCATTGCTAAATCAATGTTAAGCGCTAATGTAAAAGACTAGAAAATTGTTTGAGATGTACCTCACTAATCACATTTAGTTGATTTAACTCTCCAGTTTGCGTTACTTCTTTACCCATAATGTTTGATGCAAAATATAAGTGGTAGCCCCATTGATAACTCAACAAACTTTTAAAATTACACAATGTGTAAATGTTAAGAGTTAATTTTTTTAAAAAAATTAAGGCTAAATTAATACAGTGTATAAATGTTAAGGGTTAAAGTTGCTATTATGTCAATTTTAAAAGCTATCACATCATCTTTCTATTAACTATTTAACGACTGGTGGAAAAAAAACGAATTATTGAATACCATTTTGTAACTTTTTATGGTTAGGCGACTAAAAAAATAAACTTATCAATAGTTGGGTGACCACGAGTATAGTTTACCCGAAAACATAAAACTTTTTTCAAATATAAGCACCACATTAAAGAAATAGTCAAGCTTAGGTGTCAAATGATATATTAAGCCTTTAAAAATTAAGTCTAATAATTAACATTTTAAAATTATTCCATTAAATTCACAAGTGCAATATATTGAAAAAAACTTGATAATCAAATGAGATTATAAGGAGTTAAAATTTTAAAATAATTAACCATATTAATAAATAGAGTTACATTTTTAAATTTAAAATAAATTTACAGGACTTAGACGCATATTTTAAGCAACATCATTTAGATAAAAAGAAAGTCCAAAACTTGATGCCAATTTTTCATTTTCATGGTGTCAATTATTAATATTTGTTGAGCTGGTCAATTCTTTACAAAATTAAAATTAAATTAAGCTTATTAGTAAAATAAATAAAGAATAGAAATACTGTTTGATTAGTTCTTGCTTAGGTGGTTAATAAGTAAATAAAGAATAAAACAAGAAAATATAACTCAACGCAATACAATGTAGTTGGAGTGGATTTTCAAGTTTCTTACTCGTATATGGAAGAAGAAAACGGAGCTCCCTTCACTCCAATACCAAAAAGATGAAGGCAACAACGTCTCCTAGTTCATGCAAACCCTCAGCTGCGAACCCCTCGAGCCCATTTTTACGCATCCAAGGGCATCCATGAACTAGCAGCCGTAGCCTACCGTCATTTCCCTTTAGGTTTGGAGTTCAGAGAGCCCCGTCTAAACCTCAAACAACAGTAAGTGCTATGTCTGTAGAAGATTGTGAGAGTAAAGGGATAATTGGGGTTCCTTTTATAGACCTAAACATGAGGAATAAGAAGCAATCTGGGCCGTCCAATTATTAATTTACACACAAATCATGGGGGAGGAATATAAGAGATTTTCTTGTCCATGAATTGATTAAGGCGAAGTTATTATTATTTTGAATTAATTAAGACGGAATTATATGTAGTGATAATGCGGTATCTTTTTAATCATATAGCTTATTCTTATTGGTCGGCGTGACCTTTTTTTTCTTTTGCTATAATTTACTTCTTAATTATGAATTACGATTAGTTTGATTCCATTGTTTTTTAGGGTGTTTTTTGATTTATTTATTGATTTTAGTTTTTTATTTCTTTTAGATATTATTTAATAAAGTTTTAAAATTTTTATAATAAGTAATTTTAAAATATATAATTGTTCAAGTGAATTAAAAATAATCAATAATTTTTATATTATATTTTAAAAATAAATTTTTTATATAGGAAATATAAGTTATTTTATTATTTTAAATATAAAATATTTATTTTCAAATCATAAAAAATTAAAATTAACTACAAGTTAAATATAAATAACATCCTTAATTTGAATTGATTGGGATTTTTCCTTAACCCTAATTATGATTAGTAGAATTTATGAGAGTAATTTTCCTCTTCAACCGAGATGACTGCTTTACATTCCTTAATTTATTTACATGAATAAATTAAATTAAATGGTAAATTGTTGTTTCAATCACTACGGATTAGAACAGAATGAATATTCATCACCATGTCCATAGTAAAATATATTCTTTAGCAGCTGGTTGCTTTCCAGAATGGTCCACTACATAAAAAGATGAACAATAATGTTAGACAAATCGCTTTGAAGAAAAAAGGTTCAGGTGCCATAATATTTTTAATTTCGTTACCAGTCCAAGCAATTTAATTAAGCAGCTAACTATGAAGGTGCTCCCCTTTCACTTCATCAATAATGGATTTAAAGCACCAATGCTATTTAAAAAAAAAAAAGTGTTATGGTGGATGCTGGGGTCATTTCTGGGTAAGGTAAAGTCCTTCCTTTTCAATTGGATTCTGGGTTTTTTATATACATACACAAACATCATGTTCATATTCTGAACTGCTTTTAGCTTTGTTTAATGGCTATGAAAGTACGCTTATGTAGATAATGCGATCACTCACGTCGGCCATCCAAATCAAAACATATTTCACAGTCAAAAAGCAAACATATGTACTAATCAGAGTTGGTTTCATAGATGCTGCACTGAATGTATATCTAATAAGTTAGTGTGAAACTAGCACAAATGTTGGCTATCATTTGAGAGATGAAAATAATTGTAATAAGGTGATTCTAGAAACAATCTTTGAATTGAAACTATTGCTGGCCTTTTCTAGTGATTTTTCTTTCAATGGATTCTTGGCAGTTTCAGAGAAGAATCGGATTTTCCCAACTCCGGATGTTTCAACTTCGATACCCATTGTTGAACAGGACTAGCTTGGCCATTGTATACTGATTGAGTAACGCGTGAATCTTCCTTGAAGCCATTCTCGGGGTGAACCTTGTCATCGACTTTCCCTCGTAAACGATGCAGTTTAGGGCCCTTGCTGCCTTCCCGAGACCTTAACTTTGCGGTTTTATTAAGTTCATAACGGTGTTTGTCGCCATCACTAACAGCTTCGTTTAATGGAAAGGACTCTAAAGAATGTATGCGTGAGCCGTTCTCCTTAAGGTCACCTATTCTCGATTCGATCAAGCTTTTAGCTTCCAGAAAAGTTTGCATACCGAGTCTTAACTTATCAACAATCGTATCCTTTTCTGCAGGCTTCAGTTGCGTTCGCTCATCAAGCCATGCCTCTGAAACATGGACAATAAATTTATATAATATTTCAAATTAAATGACAAATAATATTAATTGATATAAATAAAAGTGAATTCATACTTTTCTTTACAAAAACGTTAAAAGTTAAAATGATAAAAATATTTATGCAATATACACTATGACGGTGGAAGTTGCGACTGCTGAAACATCTTCATCATAATCTGAAGCTGCTGTTGAAGTTCGTCGTACTTTTTGCTCTGCTCTGCTTCTCTCGATGCCGCATCTTTTTGAAGTCGTAGCTGTAGTTCTTCATATTTCTTTTGAACCTCTACTTCTATCACTGCTTCTCTCGCTGCTTCTCTCGCTGCTTCTCTCTCTGCGGCCTCTGCTTGTCTCGCTGTAGCCTCTGCTTCCCTCGCTGCCGCCTCTGCTTTAAGTTGTTGCTGAAGTTCTTCATATTTCATTTGAACCTCAAATGTGGTCGCTTGCATCTGAGCCATCTGGTCTTTTAACCTCTGAACTTCAGCTTGAGATTGACTCCCCGAAGCCATGTATTGGTACGAGCTGGATCCAAAATATTGGGTTGGGCTGATAAAAGATCATTGAAATCGAACCCGACCATACTTTTCAGGACCCAAAACTTTAGTAATAATCCGGTTATCAATGTCTTCAAGATGAACAGAACTATCACTAGAAGCAATAAACGCTTACTCAAAATCATTTTTCCTTTAGTTTTCCTAATAAATAAATCACATAGTTAGGAGCATAATATATATTAAAAAAAATGCAATATAACAATAGTCGCATTACAAGCAATGAATTAAACGATTAGAAAATAAACACTATAAATAACTAAAACAAGTCAAATCGTATTAAGCAAACGTACCATAATTTCACCAGCTTTAGGAGTCATAGCAGATCCATCTTTCTTCTTATGTGTAATTTCAAAAAGTTGAAGGCGTCCAACTTTTTGACCGGACGACCGTTCCTACAATATAGTAGTAAAAATATTATTTAATAGAAAGTTATACATATTTGAGAATATTAAAAAATTAAAAATACCTCCGCCTCAGCTACACATGCAAAACTTCTCGACCCGGTTGTGTGAGTGAATTTTTGTTCTTGCTCATTGCTTTTCCAACTCGTTCATGATCCTCGTTATAAAATTTTAGTACGTAAATAGTAAATATTATAAACCAAAATAATTACAATAGTTTGGAAGTACGTCGTACCTCGCCTTTCTGAGAATGCCAAAATCTAACCGCATCTTCCCATTGGTACCTCAACATACCCGGCGGGACATTTTGCAATTTCTCATCGAGGGTTGTTTTTGTCTTATAATAATTTTTCTTCAAAGTACTCTTATTGTCTCTCCATCTTTTTCCCAATGCCTTCTTTACATAAGTATCCGATACCTCTAAAGCAAACCTCTCCTACAAAAAACACAAGTTAATAAAGTAAATATAAATGAAACTATTTCCCAAGCATTACAAATGACATTAACATTTTGTTACCTTAATATTATCGAGGGCTTGGTTTTGTTGCTATCGGGCATTTGACGCCATGACTCGTAGTTGATAGGCAACATATTAGCATTTCGAGCTAAAATGCCCATGTATCCTGCTAAAAGTCGAGCTTGATCCAACAGTGACCAAAGCATTTACGCATACCTTGACACGCTCATTGGATCTTACTCGTATAACTCTCTAAGTAGCGTCGTCCTCGACCTTTTGCGTCCCACCATTTTCACTACAAATGGTATATTATAATATAAAATTTGAAAAATAAATCAATTATAAGTCAACACGCATGTAATTAATGTTAGTTACTTTGAACTTCCGTAGGATCCTCAGGTGTAATCGGAACATTCGAAGATCCAATTGCTTTCATTGTTCAAGACTATTTGACTTTATCGAGTTTGGATCATTTTGAACAATGCTTTCCTTATAATTTTTCTTCTAGGCATTTTATCTCAATACACATAAAATGTAATTAAACTTAATAACTAATTACAACAATAACAACACATATAAAATAGTTGAAATATATAATAAGACCAAGATTTAATACTAATGTAAGTTACATATAATTAAACAATCGTAAAATCTTACTACATCATTATTAAGTAAATATCTTCATCCGTATCTGACGAACCCATTGAAATTGTGCACTAGTACTAGGGATATTATCGTTTAAGTTTTGTTCTGGAAATGGAAAAGTTTCTGATCTGTCGTCGATGTTATCTCTACTTCCACTGCCCATGTCAAACAAGTCTCTAGGGATGTTACGGAGTACAACGTACCAACCCTCATCAGTTGGATCTTTTGAGTAAAATACTTGTTTGACTTGAGATGAGAATACATACGGCTCATCTATCAGTTGTTGTCCTCTGTGAATCAATCGGTCAAATTTCACCATTGTAAAACCAAATTGATCTTGCTTGATTCCACGAGCTGTATTAACATCGGCCCAATCACCTCGAAATAAGACAACTTTCCATTTGCCGTAGTAATCCAACTCAATTATGTCAGTAAGATGTCCGAAATATTCCACATTTCCCTCGATAGGATTATTGTCCCTAGTGCTAGCATAACTTGTAATTGCAGAATTAACAACTATTCCACAATTTTGCGTTCTCCTCAACCTCTCGCGATATTTTGTATGAAATCTGAATCCGTTGATGAGGAACGCACTATATCTTTTAACCACTCGATTTGGACCTTGGGAGAGCCATTTAACTTCGTCATTTACGCTCTTCCCATTCCAAACCTATTGAATGGAAAGTAAACTAAGTAATTAAAAATGTTATGAGAAAGCATTATAATTTGTAAGCGGAAGCTCCAACTGCATACCGTTTGGCTTAACAATTTATGGAAGTTATTATGTAAGTTATGCAATATTATAATATAAGTTATGTATTATGTTATTATGTATTATGTAATGTATTATCGATTATATATAAGTTATGGAAGTTATTATGTAAGTTATACAAGCTTATATATAAGTTATGTATTATGTTATTATGTATTATGTAATTTATTATGTTATTATTTATAAGTTATCGTATGATTGTTAAATTTGAGTTATTTTGGTTATGTATATTAAAACAATATATATTTTATATAAATAAAATATTTAAATTTTTAAAAATATAATTATTTGCAAAACTTGTAAAATTGATACTTATAAATTTTATTAATAATAAATCTAGAACAACTTTTAGAAAACTTATAAATTTAATACTACTAAATTTTTATACTAATAAATTTAGAAAAATTATTTAGAAAACCTATAAATTTAGAAAACTTATATAGAAAATAAAACACTATTCATAATTATTGGTTGTAATAGATATTAAATTATCATTTACAAGCTTTTTAAAATTTAAAATGTTATTATTATGTCAAAATTTAAATATAGGTTCCATATCCATATTAATATATGTGATATGTAAAAGAATATAAATTATTATATTTATGATATAATATCATGTCCAAAATTTTTTGCGTTACTTGCACAAATGATTGCGTTTTTTGCACGAACATATTACATATTCCTTTCTAAGTTGCTGCTGGAAAATATTAACATGGAAAATAAAACCTAACACATGACGTACATCTTGCGATTTAAGCAAACATAGTATGGATGGATTACAATTTAAAACAAGAATAGGTAGTAAATCATAACACTGATTCTAGAACACAATATATATTTTCATTCGCCAAATTAAACTATACTTAGAGAGAAATGGGTTCGGTATATATATAACCCGTTACACTAATATAACTTTACAACAGTGTAAGTGAAACCCTCCTCGTGTATATATATATATAATATACACACTAGTAGGGTTTGAAGAAAAAAGAAAAGGAACTTCACTCAATGTTATTTAAATCCAACTAAGAAGCAACTCAGGTTCAGTCGTTTGAGCCGCCGACCATTTTTAACAATTAATAAATCACTAACCTAACCCCAAAATCAATATAAAAAAACCTAATCTAAGCAGGTGTGAAATTGATTTACTGAGCATTCACAGAATCAGAAGCCTTCTCCATATTTTTAAAAGTGATTTAGAATAAATAAGAAGAATGAGAAGAAGATGAACCGAGAAAACAAAACATTTATATATATATATAGATTTTGAGAGATTTGAGGAAAAAATAGAGTAAATAATGAAACTCCATCATTGGTAAAGAATATGGGTGAAAGTAAAATAAGAGAAAAAGAAGACGGCATTTTAAGATAAAAAGAATGACAGTTAGAGAATTTTTATCACTAAGCATTTACTTCACTTTCCTAGAGCTACTCTTTCTTAGTTGTCAAAATTATTATATAAACTTTGAATTGCCGATAATTAATATAAAAAATAGTCAAATACATATTTTTGCTAGATTTAATCACCAAAATTATCTTACAATGCATAATGCAGCTATTTGTTGAGATATGAAAAATGAGTTTTGGCGGATGAAGAATTAAAAGAATTACTGCTGGCAGTTATATCATATATGTAGCATAGCTTCCCTACCTATTATATCTTCATTTGCAAAAGGAGTTGGCCTAATTTCATGGAGAAGAATCTAATTTCCGTCCAACCCATTTAACCCGTTACACTGATAATGAAAGCATCTCAAATAAATAAAGCAGCAGTTCTGTACCATCAGCAGGATGAAGAAAAGTGAAACCGTTGAAGACCGATGAAACCAATGAAACCCTAAACAAAAACAACTTCAAATCAGTTCGTAACAAATGAAACCGTTCACAAAACAATCAAAGCAGTAATGTACCTCCAGGAAGATGAACGAAACAGTCGAAGACCGAAAGCCCTAAACACGAAAAATACAATTTTTTAAATTCCAGAAGAGAAATCGGAGACGCTATTGAATGGTTTTTTTTGCCGCAAATAATGTTAAATGATTTCAACAAATACGATGTAATGACCCTATTGAATGGTTTTTTTTGCTAGGAATCGAAACTTAATCACAGAAGGGTGAAAGAGATGAAGAAAGGATGAGGGGAAATCGGAGACGCTGACTTAGGGATTTGGCTGAAAAGGGATTTGGGGCTGGCTGCGGGGTTATACCCCAAATCTGATATCCCCCAAAACGACACCGTTTTAATTAATTTTTTTTGTGGCGCTTAAGAAAAACGCCACTAATCTTACGGATTTGCGGCGCATTGAGCAGAAACGCCACTGAACCCTAAATGCGTCACTTAAAAAGACACGTGTCGTTCAAGATTTAATTACCGTTTGTGGCGTTTTAGTTTAAAACGCCACTAATTTTAATTGATTTTTAAATTGAAACATTAATATGAAATTTTTAATTTTTTTCAATACTATTTAAATTATTTTCTAGAACAGAAACGGCGTCGAATCTGGAAATTTAATTAATTATTGCGGCGTTTCCCTTCAAAAACGCCACTATAAAATTTTTGCCAACACTGAAACGGCGTCGCATTCTGAAAACTTAATCGATCATTGCTATGAAAACGGCATCATTTTATATTATAATGTTTGAGGCGCTTACGCATAAACGCCACTAATTTCACAACTTTTGCAGCGTTTCACAAAAAAACGCCACTAATCCGCAACTCGTCAACGAAACGGCGTCGTACTACTTCATTTTTTATATATTTTTGCGGCATTTTATTAACAAACGCCGCTAATATTTAGCTTTTTATAAATTATTTACATTGTTGTAGACATTATTTTTAATTCATACATTAAAATTATGACATTATTAATATTATTAATAATATTATTTAAAAATTTTATCTGATTTATTAATTTCAATTGTTAAAATTTTATAAATTTTAAAATAAATCAGTATAATTTAAATATTATCAATATTTAAAATTATTAATTATTAATTATTTATATTATTCAATTAATGTATTATAATTTTAAAATTATATATACTCTATTTTAAGTGAATATATAAATGATTAATATATATATGTAAATAACACAATATTAAAATAATTTGTTTCATCATATATAACATATAAACATGTCATTCGTCATTAATTAGTAAACTAGTCATTTGTGTCACTTAGAAATATAGTATCATAATAATAATTAAAAAACAATACGTATTTGTCATTTTTTTGAAATTGGTACCAAAAAGTCATTAAACCCTAAATTGCCCAAACCCCAAAACCATGCATTGTAAACATTAAATTATAAACTGCAAACCGTTAACCACAAGCATAAACCCCTAAAACAGTAATTAACCTCTTAACATGACTAAATCAGTCTAAACCCCAAACCCCAAATCTTAAACCTCAAACTCCTAAACCCTAAACTCAAAACACCATAACCCACATCATAAACCCTAAACTCAATACTCTAATATTCACAAAATATTAAACAGTATGTAATGATTAACCCTAAAACCCTAAACTATATACGATAAACTTTTTAACTTATAATAATCACTGAACCTTAATCCCTAAACTCTCAAACCCTAAACCAAAAACAATATACCTACATAGTAAACCCTAAACCCTAAACTATAATCCAAAATAATAAACATTGTATAATGATCCCTAATACCCTAAACGTAACCCAAATACGATAAACTAAATATATAATAACCTACATTATATTAATGCATGGTTAAGACCAAAACTGTGCGTTTAGGTAAAGATCTTTTGCGGCGCTTATCAAAAAGCGCCGCTAATAATATGATTTAGCGGCGATTTCTCGTGAACGCCACTAATTCCAATATACATCAAGATTTAAACGCAGCGTTTCGGTTAATATATCTTGCGGCGCTTCTAGGAAAGCGCCGCTAATAGTATACTTTAGCGGCGTTTTTCAATAAGCGCCACTAATCTAATATACATCAATACCAAACTCTGCGTTTTGGTGTGCATATCTTGCGGCGCTTAACGTTAAGCACCGCTAATACTGTTATGTAGCGGCGTTTTATTGTAAACGTCACTAATTATAGTATACATCAAGACCAAAACGCTGAGTTTTGGTTAAGAAATATAGCGGCGCTTTATCAGAAGCGCCGCTAATAGTATACTTTAGCGGCGTTTCCTATAAGCGCCACTAATTCTAATATACCTCAATACCAAACTCTGCGTTTTGGTGTGCATATCTTGCGGCGCTTAACTGAAAGCGCCGCTAATACTGTTATTGAGCGGCGTTTTATTGTAAGCGCCACTAATTATAGTATACATCGATACCAAAACGCTGCGTTTTGGTTAAGATTTTTGCAGCGCTTCCCACAATGCGCCGCTATTACTTACTTTAGCGGCGTTTTATCATAATCGCCACTAATTATTGTATACATCAATACAAAAACGATGCGTTTTGGTCTTGAGATTCTGCGGCACATAACCAAAAATGCCGCTAATTATGTTCTTTTACGGCGTTTTGCTTGAAGCGCCGCTAATGCCAGATATTTAGCGGCGTTTTATTTGTTGCGCCGCTAATGCTCGTTTTTTAGCTGCGTTTTCCATCCAAACGCCACAAAATATGCCGCTAAAAGTCTGTTCTGGTGTAGTGTCGAGTGCTCAGATTCGGTCGAACACCTTGAGTAACTCCGATGATGTCTTAAGCCTATAACCAGATCCTCCTAAAGAAGTACATGACGTGATTGCAGGGTTATAAGATGCCACCTGCAGAGAAATCAAAATATAAACATATGAGCCAATACATTTGCAGTAAAGTAATATGATTTGATAATCATTAAAAAAGGGAAAACGAAACAGATAATTATATAGAGATTAGTGGGGATAGATGTTGACCACTGATGGGGATACAGGGCTTAAAAAACCGTGCCCACTTCTTTCAACTGATGCTGCATTATGCCTCCTCAAGCTACTTGGCTGGCATGATATTCAGGGTAAAACATTAAGCAAAGTCTCGGATTCACATCAAAGTGAAAACATACGCCCGAAGAACCATTAGTAAAACTTGAAACAAAAAAGCTTGAAACTTTGAAAAACAACAAAACGCTTTTCTATTTGGTCTTTACTCATAAAGAAAGAAAGCGAGTGCCAACCTGATGAAGACGATGATAAGCATCAGCATGAAAACCCTTATCCTGAACATGGTGAGGGCGAAGGTTGGGAGGCAGTTTAGGCATAATGGGGGGTGGGGAAAGAGGTTGAAGTTGCCAAAGGTTGACACACAGTGTTCTAGCGGAAACAGGAGGAGGAGTCAAGTGTTGGGTGGAGTCAAAATGTGGCCACGGCGTTGATGGAGTAGAGGGGCCAGCTCTTTTCCCTACCATCATCCTCCCCCTTCTCACCTTTTTCGCCATTGATTCTTGCTTCTCTCCTTTTTTCTATTTTTTCATTATATTCTTCATCTCATTGTATCAACTCATTCTCATAGCTATTTGTGGGTTGTTTGTTTCTCTGTTTCCTTTTTTTTTTTTTCCAACCATTAATGGACTTTGGATTCCCTTATTTATTATTGGGCATTGAAGCTTTAACTTAGATTTGTAAATATAAATAATGGAAATTAACCAGTTAAAGTTTTAAGAAAGGAAAACAATATTTATAAAGTTTTTAATTTGATTTCGAAGGTTTAATATAATTATTAAATACAAAGGTGTAACTCCTACCTTAATTACATTCAATATTCACCCATAAATTCACATTTATTATAGATTCGAATTATATTTATAATAGGTGGGTACCATGATTTATTTATATCAATTAAAACTTTAAAGCAAAAATTTTAAAAAGAAGTGAGAGTTGAAATATTTTTGTAGGGTTAACTTTTGTTTGTCTCATGTTATATTTTAGTTATTTAGGTTATCGTGTTGTAATATTTTAATTCTTGAATCGTTAATTACCGTTAACGGTATAATGTAAACTGATGTGCCACGTTAAATCATCATTTCGAATAAAATTTTTAGGTTAAATTATGCAATTGGTCCCTGTATTTTTTTTATTTTGAGCAATTTAATTTTTTTACTTTATGTTCTTTTAACTTTCTTTTTCTTTTTCTCTTTATTTTCCATTCTCTTCCTCTTCTGCCTCAGTTTTTCTCCCTTATCCATTTCTTTTAATGTAGCTTTTCTACATTTTCCATTTGTTAAAACTTTTTTATGTTTATGAAATAAAAGAAAAGCAAAAGTTGAAACCAAAATAAAACTTGCTTTGCATATTCTCACCCCACAATTACAAGCCCTCCTCGTCTATCACTGTTTTAACGAATCAATTTGGATCTCTCAATGACCTAGTCTACAAGCTCGCCTCACTCGAAGACCTCACCAGTCGTGGCTTACGGCAGTCCACCCTCAACAAAGTTTCCCGAGCCCATTTCCTCAACCTCCTAACCGATCCCCACAACCACCTTATCTACCTTACCTACAACATTCTTGCCCTCTCAAAACCAAGTTGTTTCACGAATTCTTCAAACAAGCTCTATACTCTCAATGAGTAAAACAACCACCATACGAGACTTACTCTCAACTTTACCCAAACCAGTTTGGTTTCATGCTCCATTTCTCTCTTTGGTTCATCCATGCTCGACTTTCAATCAAGTTTGCTTGAGAATATCCAAGAAGATTTAGATCAATTTTATTGTTTGCTTAATTTTATTTGCTAGAAGATAAAAGAAAAAGAAATGAATAATCTACATGATTCTATAAAAAATTGGAAATAGAAAAAGAAATTATTTTGAATATTAAGAATTCAATTTATGTTTAGATTTGAGTAAGGATAGGGTCTCTTATATTGATTAGTTAGATCCAATTTTAGTTTCAAAATTAGGATATATTCAAATCGAGATTTGATTGAGAATGATTGGTATTCGGTTTGAGTGAAATTTCAATTTAGGAATCATGTGAAGGAAATAAGAACTTGGTCTATTTGGTGAATAATATGAAAAGAGAGAAAATAAAGGGAAGAAAAAAAGAAAAAAATTAAATTGTTCAAAAAATAAAAGTATAGGGGCTAGTTTTAACAAATAGAAAATATAGAAAAACTACGTTAAAAGAAATGGAGAATGGTGGAAAACAAAAGGAGAAATAGAAGAGAATGTAAAATAAAGAGAGAGAAAAAAAAGAAAAGTTAAAATAACATAAAAAATTAAATTGCTCAAAACGAAAAAGATATAAGGATAAATTGTACAATCAAATTTAAAATTTTCGTTTGAAATGAGGCATGTCAGCTTACCGTTACACCATTAATGATAATTAATGGTTTAGTGCTTAAAATATTACAACATAATAACGTAAATGTAAGATAAATTGTTTAAACTTGTTTTTTAAGGCAAACTGTAGTGGAGTATTAGATGAAATGATGACACTTGATCTTTCTTAGAAAAGAGAAGAAAATGTCAAATCTAATAATGACTAAACCTAAGTTGATCTTGGAAGCTAAGTAAAACATTTGAACCGCATATTTAAAAAGTGAAATATTATTGTTAAGTTAAAAATAACATTATCAAGAAAATTATTACAAATTTCAATAAATATAAAAAAAAGTTAAAAAAAATACATCTTGAAATCCACCAAACTTGTGGCTCATATACAACAAGTTTTTATTTTTGGAACCCAACAAGTATGAGTTATGTCAGGTTATAAATATGAAAATTCTTCCCCAGTATAATCACAAAAGAAAAAATTGAAGACCAGATGAAGGAGCACATGGACTGATAATTAAGACGATAAAATGATAAGGGGCCACATAAGAAATAGTCCTGTCTTTTACTTAAAATGTGGTCCAGTGATGCCATTAATTAGTGAATGTTGATCTAAATTCACTCATCAGATTTTATCAGTCGTTGGAGCACACAATCCAATTTTGAGATAGAAAGTACCTAAAAAGAAAAACACAAAATGGGTAAGGGTCAATTTCGAAATTTTGTTGAAAATTTAACAAGTGTATTCCCACTTTAATATTTAATGTCTGAATCTTGGACTCATTTTTAAATCTTGTACTATTTTATTTTAGTTTTAAATATTATGTATTTTATATAGCATAATAAAATATCTAATACTATAATTAGTTTAAGTTATATGTGTTTAAACATCATGAGTGTTTTGATAATTCATTGGAAATTTTAATTAATGCATAAAATGTTAAATTGATTTTATCTTATTAAAAATTGAAATAATTTATTTATCCAAAATTACTCAAAACAATACAAAATATTATATTAATAAGAAAAATAAATCAATAAGTAAATAATTTATTAAAAATAAGTACTTACTTTTTATCTACCAACATTACATTTAGTACTTATATTTCACTAATCTACCAAATAATTCTCTGCACTTATAAAATTTAGGGTAAATTGCACCATTAGTCATTAAACTATAGATAAGTTTTTGTTTTGGGCACTAAACTATTCAAAAGTTTTTTTTTTGAGTTACTAGGTTGTTAAGTTTCTTTTTTAAGTTCCGCCAGCGAGCTTCAAGTAACGATTTGACGATTGATACAGTAGATCAATACTCATCGATGAGTAGAAAAATATATCTTAGATTCAAGTCGATCTGACAGTCAATGTTGGAGATTAGAGAAAAAACTATTTGAACTTTGGTTCACAGATTTGTGACGTCCAAAGCAATTTCATAAAAAAAACAACTAAATTGAAGAAGAGAAGTGGAAAGAGAGCTTTCAAATAGTGCAAACAGAGAAAGCCATATAACATTAGTTTTAACAACCTAGTGACTTAAACATAAATTTTTGAATAGTTGAATGACGAAATTATAATTTTTTTAATTAAATTCGGAGGTTAGCTGATAGAGTAGTTTACCCGTTTATTAAACGACACCAAAGTATCTTTCATATGTATCTTTTTTGGTAAAAAAGTATGTGTTCATATTTGATGGAGTCTTTGAAACTCTCAAGTCAAATCGTGGGTTGTACGTAGTTGCGACAAGCGCTTCTGGTGATTCCGGTTAAGAGAAAGACAGCACGAATCATTTTAAAGCCGAAGCCATGAAAAGTCAGCATGTGTTGTCTATGGACTATGGTTACTAGACATGGAAAAAGCTAGGTACTAATATTCATGCCATTATTATTGCATGCATGCCGGTCTTACTTATACAATCGTTCTGATTTTCCTCAAATTTAAATTAGTTTGCATTTCTGTATGAAAACTAGAGATTGGGATACATTGCACCTATAGAAAAGCTTCATTTAATCAGAAGCTCAGCGTGCACAAGCAACTAAACTATAAATTTCTGATTTGGATTTTTGTTTCTATTTTCAAGTAATCAAGGGATAATTCTCAACCTTACAGAATATTTGTCTACATGGTTACATCTTCCATAATTTCTGGACATGCTCAAAACCTACTCCTTCATTGCATGGCCTTTTTTATCTGCATCCTGCAAAACACACAAATTTGTCGGTTCGATTATGTTTTTGTACATCTTAACAATTCTATGACATGCAGTAAGCTCAAGTAAACAATACTCCCAACGTGTCCAAACTTGTAAAATAGGACTTACCATTTGTGAGCTCTGTGGGGAGACTGGGCGTGTCGTCCGCTTTAAATATGTCACTAATGAATTCTTGAAACCGAGACGAATATGCTTTCGGGTTTACAGCTGCAATCATCTTTCGGTCGAACTGCAACGACTTGTACGCGTGCTCGATTCGCTTGATCACGCTGTAATTTTGGAAAAAATCCACTATTCCAAAATACAAAAGTACATCATAACACTCCCGAGACTTGGGACTTTCTTCTGATGATATATTTGCAGTTCCGTTCTTCGGTACGTGAACACCACGTGCAGACATTTCTTCCCCAAAGCTAGAATTATTACTGCAAGAAAGCCAATGGAAAACTATCAGTGCCTTACTACATCAACTTGGAACCCCACGACACTTCTTTTAGGCTTTCGGGTTTCTATCAGAAGCTTCTTAGGTAAACCCAAGCTAAAAAATAAATATCCAATACATTCACCTGCTATTTGGTAGCCATTGATCACCAAAACTCAATTCTGACCCCATGTCAATTGAATCTACAATTCAGGAAAACAGAATATGCCTTATAAAGTTTATTGCTAACACTGTTGCCAGAAGAACATGTGGGAGAGGATGATAATTGGCAAAAATGATAACTTTTCCTAACATATATTAGTTCCATGTATATGGCAGCGTTAGAACAGTCAAGCTTCTTACGAATTCTGAGTTTCAATATATCACCTCGAAATGAAGATGCAGAGGATCTATGTGAGTATAACTCACTTCGACTCAACAAGTCACAGGACATTCTGCTGCTGTCGGTGGAAGAACTACTGTCAACAGAACCTGCAGAAAGACAATAAAAGGAATGTATAGTTTCTTTTAAGATATGCACTTATTTGGAAGATTTTAGTCATTTGGCATTTTCAAACAACGCATTAGTTTTCTACTTTTCATAACACAATCTTTTTCCCTGTGCTTTACATTTACCAAAAACTTGGACAGCTCTGAGCCTCCTCACAAGAACAACATGTAATAAAGTGATGAAGAATCAAGATCCTTTTGATGCAAGTAATTACCTTGGGAGCCCGCAGAACGTGAACGTCCAGCATCCAACAGACCTGGGAAAGACTAAAAGCTTATCAGAAATTTGACTCTACTCTTATAACAAGACAGATTTTCAGGCATCCAAGGGTCCAAAGTGATCATGTTTTACATGTAAACTACAGTGATCATGGTTTCCTCTAAATAAGTTTCACTTAGTTTCATATAGATGGGTGTAAGAATCCAATTTATAAAGTGTGTTCCATTTCTCTGTATGTATGAAGTACTAACTAGGATAATCAGAGATTCAGAAAAGCTAAAAAATGAAAATTTATGGGGAAAAATTCACCTTGAGGTGATCCTTTTACATGTAAGCCAAGCATCAGACTGTAATCCATGACACCTGCAGCCTCGAGAAAAGCACAATCATACTTGATTTGCCTAACAAATGAGAATACCATTGTTAATCAACAAAGGATAATGCATGTCTCTGTAAGAATAGCATACAATAATTCTTGTTACTAGGTACCCTAATAAAGGTTGGAGCCCCATAGTGATAAGACAGAATGTATGGATGGAAGGACTTACTTCAAAAGCCTATGCCGAACCAGCGGTTCAAGGTAAAAGAGAAAATCAAGATCCGACTCCTTGTGAAGAATTTTCTCTCGGAATCTCATTTTTTCAACTTTTCGACCTTGTAATGAGCCTTTGAGGTCATAACACCGGTGCATCAATAAATCTGATTTGAATATGTTTGCTACAACCACAAAGTAAACCTGTTCCCTCAAGTCCAAAATTTATCAGTGCATATTATTAGTTGCCAAAGGGAATGGCAAGTTCATAGTTATGATTAACAGCAAATCTCAACCTAGATCCCTAATATAGAATCCCCTCATGGACGGAGACACGCATTGTGTAGTTTCCTTCCCTTGCAATGATCAATGCTTTTGTACTTATGTGACAAAAGGCAGTATTTATCTGATATATATATATATATATATATATATTCAGAATACCCCATATCTGCCTATTACCTTGCAAACAGAGCCAGGCCTTCCAATAATTATCAAGCATAACTAATGAACATTAGGCAAGTACAATAATAACAAATGTAAACTGGTGACAAATAACTTTTGATATGAAATAAGAGATCCTATTTTTGATTGTGGGTTTATGCTGCAGGTATGAGGAAGTATTATGTTCCTTTTTTACCTTAGCACCTCCAACTGGCTTTACGACATGAGCACCATAAAGCTTGTTCAAGACCGTGTTGCGAAACTTTCTGAGATGGTTATAGTAGTCTGGAAGCATTTCTAAGAGGACCTACATCAAATTTAAGATTACAGCATGTAGAGCTTATGAGCAATATCCATGATCATATCTGCTAGATAAATATTCATGACAGTTATTTAGTGGATGATTTTGGGTTACCCTGACTTCAGATTTGCGTAGTGTTCTAATTACAAACCGGTTGTCCTTGGACAAAAGGAACATGTTGCCAGCTCTCACTGATGAAGACACCTTCCTTAGAGTTTCGTCACTACAAATTAACATCATGTAGTATTCATTGCTGATATTTTCGAGCTCTTGTATAAGCCTGGAAGGGGAATATCATCAAACAGTTCATTAACCAAAACAATATTTAACTCAATGATTAAAAACATTGATTGAAGAAAAAAAAGAACCTGAAAACTTTAGGACAATAATCTTTCCATTCAAACCCAGTAACTGATCCTGAAGGGAGATTAAGACACTGCTGCCTGGAATATTGAATCCAATATCTTTGTGAATCTGTTAAATCCGAAGCCGAAATCTCCTCTGACTCTGCCATTTATTTACCGCTTCCCACCCTGCAAAAATCATCAATGCTAAATGAATGTTTCAATTCAATGGTTTGAATATATATAAAAACTGGATCAAAGCATCACATAAATAAAAAAAAACAAAGCCAATTTTGATGAATTTGATTATACTTTTTTTATTTTTTTTCTGTTCTGCTTTCAAGTCTAAAAGAAATGCAAGAACATTAAATTCCTTGAATGAATTGAACCCAGAGAAAAATATTTACTTATTATTGGTAGTGAATTTATGGATTTGATACGTTGGTAATTAGTTGAAAAATGGCCGGTGGAGAGTAGAATGGAATGCAGCATTTTGCGCTTGAATCAGTTATGAGATAATGGAAGTGGGGATGGATGGCTCTTAACTAAGTAGTGTCATTTTAGGACAATGTCGTTAATATAGTTTATTTGGTTATTAAGTAACCAGTAACAATGCCTTATACTGCTCCCTAGGCTTTCTATTTATTTATTATTATTATAAAAATAAAATTTTCCAACTTGATGCCCAGGGAATTGCATTGCCAAGGATGGTGTTGCTGCAACCTCCTTTACTTCCTCTGTTTCTACCCAAAAATAATCAAGTACGCATCACAATTTTTTTTTTAATGTTTTGTTTAACAAGTTAAAAGTCAGATCACAATTTTTTTAATCTTGTTTATCAACTTAAAAGTAAAGTAGTTCTTAAGTATGATATTGACACATTTCATTCTTGTTCGAGTTCGGCTAATTTGAAATATAAATTTAAATTTTTGTCCAAGCACGTCATATTTATAAATAATTAATCCAAACCCACTCATATTATTAGTATTATCATTTATTTAAATATATATTTTAATTTAATATATTTTTAGTTATTAAAATTATATATATAGGCAACTTAACATTATTTAAAATTAAAATTATAATGTATATATATTACCATGGATTTAATTTTTATGTGTTACAAATTATATAAAATATAAAATAACATACCAACAAACATTGGATGTAGTGGTAAGACACATTGCATTCTTAAAGAGAGAATATAGGTTCAAACTTTGGAGACGATGTTGTTCGGAGGGATAATTATAAACCTTGAACATGGACAAGGGGTAGAGCCATGTAGAGGCCCCCCCTAAGGTTTAAGATTTTTGCAATTTCCCCCTTTGTATATATATTATAGCCCTCCTAAAAATATAAGTAGGCCCCTCGAATATTTTTATAGTATTAAAAATAATATTTTAAAAAATTATTCTTGATAAAACAATGGGAAAATCCCTTGAAGGAGCTAAATTACTCATGATGACTTTTTAATGATATTTTGTTAAATAATAAATTAATGTTTATTTAATATTTAAGTAATATAACAATAGATATAAAAGAAAAGAAAAGATTAAGGGACTTTTATCATCTTTCTTCTTCATATTGATGCCTAACAAGAAAAGAAAAAAAATCATCATCATTTTTCCTCCAAATTTTAAGCATAAGGTATGTTTTTCTTCAAACTTTTCATAGATTTTGAATTTTTGAAGCTTGTTTTACATATATGTACCTATAGTTTTATTTTATTTTATTTTATCAAGTGTATTAAAAGTTGCCATTAAAGGATATTGATGGAAGCTTATAAAATTAAGTGAAATGTGTATTTTTTTTTATGGAAAATGAATAGGAGACGGTTTCTAACTTGTTAGAAGTGTAAAAATGAAACAAAAATAGTTAGATATTATTATAATAAGTTTCGGCCAAAGTGAAGGAGAGGAAGAAAACCTTGGTCACTTTGTTTAAAATTATGTCAAATGATAACTTGTGAAGCAGTAGGCATTCTAGTGAAAACAGAATAAAAAATGGTTAACCGAGTCGAAAGTTATGTGAATTTTGGATTAGGAAACTTAAGTTGTCAACCTGATAAACCATGTATATACAAGCCTGTCATTAGTAGTTGATTTACTATATCTAGCTATATTAGTTTTATTTTTATGAATTTTGAATGATTTAATTAGTATTTAAAATATTACGTTTGAATTAAAAACTATGATTTCAATTATAAAATTAGTAAATTCTTGATTTTAAGTTGAATTTGAATATTATAATTTCAAATGGTTGAACAAGCACAAGCATGAGTATATTTGATTAAAATTAAAATTTTATATTATGCGATTCTGACTTGAATATGAAATGAAATTGAAATCGAATGAAAATGAGAATGATATGAAAATGGAAATAGAAATGAAATGGATGTTACAATCATTTTACTTTTTTATAAATTTATAAAATTAAATTTCAGGTCAATTGTAAAAAATGAAAAAGGTATAGGCAATTGATACTTTTTAAAAAAAGGAAAAGCAGTGATACTTGTGATACTAGTCGACCAGTGAACAATGAAGAGTCTCCAACTATCGAAGTTAATACTTCTAAATGTCGAAGACTTCAAAGTGAAGATCATCCAAATCTTTCTTTTGATACTAATAATCTAGAGTGGGATCCAGGATTGCGTCCTCAAATATGAGACTATCTTGTTAATCAACAAGATGAAGTCATTCGAGCATATTTAGAAATGGGGTCATATCAAATACGTTTGTCTGAGTACCCATTTTCTGGTGACAAACATCCCCGAATATTTTAATCTTCTTGGTTTTGCAAATTTCTTTGGTTGGAGTATTCCCCTACTAAAGATGCAACATATTGTTTCTCATGCTATCTTTTCTCAAAACAAATTGCTTGTCATGGTACGGATGCATTCACTATTAAAGGTTTTAATAATTGGAAAATAATTAATGATGAAAAAAGGTGTGTTTTCTTGAATCACGTTGGCCAAGTTCCACGCTCTCCACATAATAATGCTGAGAAAAGTTGTTAAGATTTGTTAAATCAATCTCGACACATTAGCAAGGTTATCAATGCACAAAGTTTAGATAAAAAAAGAAGGTAACTGTTTACGATTCAAAACTTCATGTTGTTCGATGGTTAAATTTGCAAGGATGTGCTTTTAGAGGTCACGATGAAACCTCTAATTCAAGAAATTGAGGTAATTTTCTTGAATTGATATTGTTAGCTTCCTATAATGATAAAGTTTCCAAAGTTATTTTGGACAATGCTCCAAGAAATGCTAAATATACTTATTATATGATCCAAAAGGAGATTTTACATATTCTTGCAAATAAAGTGTGTCATAAGATTTGTGAAGACATTGAAGATTCTAAATTTTGTATCATTATTGATGAGGTACGTGATGAATCTAAAAGGGAGCAAATGGCTATTGTTTTGAGATATGTTGATGAGAAATGATTTATAAAAGAGCGTTTCTTTGATCTTGTACATGTCTAAGATATTACAGCAATAACTTTGAAAGAGGAAATATGTGTTGTTCTTTCTCGGCATTGTCTTGATATTCAAAATTTACGAGGTCAATGATATGATAATGCTAGCAACATGCGGGATGAATGGAATGGTTTGCAAGCATTGTTTTTAAATGATTGTTCCTATGCATATTATGTTTATTGCTTGGCTCATTGACTCTAGTTGGCATTAGTTGTTGCTTCTCGAGAGGTAATTCCTATTCCTAACTTTTTCTCTGATTTGAACTTCATTATTAATATAATTAGTGCCTCTTGCAAACGCCATGATCAGTTACAAGTTGCCCAAGCAATTGAAATTACAAATATGTTGGCAATTGATGAACTTGAAACTTGTAAAGGACTTAACCAAATTGGCATTGTGAAACAAGCTGGAGAAACTCGTTGGAGCTCTCATTTTAGTTTTGTTTGTAGCTTGATAATGATGTTTGATGCTACTTGTTTTGTTCTAGAAAATATTATTGAAAGTGGCTCTAATTATTCAATTTGCGGGGATACAACTGCAACATATAAAAAGATTACATCTTTTGATTTTGTTTTTATCTTATAAAAAGATTACATCTTTTGATTTTGTTTTTATCTTACATCTAGTGAAAGAGATAAAGGGTATTGCAGATATTCTTTGTCAACATCTACAACAAAAATCCCAAGATATTGTAAATGCTATGTAATTAGTCTCAAGCGCCAAAACTTTGATACAAAATTTGATAGAAGATGGTTGGGATAATTTATTGGAAGTTGTGAAAACATTTTGTGAAAAGCACAATATTGAGGTTCTTGATATGAATTCTCCATATGTGGTAAAACATGGTCGTCACCAGCATGTTGATTTCAATATGGAGAACCATTATCGGGTTGAGGTATTCAATGCTACTATAGATTTTCAACTTCTTGAGTTAAATAGTAGATTTAACAAACGGACAATTGATCTTCTTACCCTTAGCTCTGCTTTGGATCCTAAGGATGCTTATAAATCCTTCAATATGGATGATATTTTTTGTATTGTGGAAAAATATTATCTTTTTGATTTCATTGAGTAAAAGAAAGTAATTTTAAAGTATCAACTGCAAAATTATAAGAAAATTTTTCCAAATCATTTGAAATTGCAAAATCTATCCAAAATTTATGATCTTTGTCAAGGATTAGAAGAGACACAGATGTCAAAGGTATATTTTCTTGTTGATAGATTAATCTGTCTTCTATTGACTACTTTTGTTTCAACTATAACTACATAAAGAACATTTTCAGTGACGAAAATTGTCAAAACAAGGCTTTGCAACAAAATGGAGGATGAGTTTCTTATAGATAATCTTGTTGTTTATATTGAGAGAGAGATTGCTGAAACTTTTGATTCAGACTCTATATTTAGTGATTTTTTTCCTTGAAAGAACGTCGTGCACAATTTTAGGTAATGATATGTTATTTCTTCTTAGTTGTTGGAATACTGCTTATTTTGAATTGATTTTTTATATGTTTAAATCGATTGTCATGTTGGAATACTGATTCTTTTGAATCGATTATTTATATGTTTAATTCGATTGTTATGTTGGAATGCTGCTTCTTTTGAATCGATTATTTATATGTTTAAATCGATTGTTACATAACACGTCTAATTTTTTAGCTTGGCCCCCCCAAGATTAACATCCTACCTTCGCCACTATGGACAATAAAATAAACAAGTTTAATACCAAAAATATAAAAATAACTTAACATAAACTATTACATACATAGAAAATGGGTCAAACTAGTTGGGCATAGGCCTTAAATGTTTGACCCATATTTTAAATCGAGTTGATTTTTTTGTTCAAACTCTCTCAAATTTCAAACTAACTTTTGAGTTTAGGCAAATGACCCAACTCCAACAATTTTAGTCAAAACACTTCAATATAACAAATAGTTATATTTCTCTTCTAAACAATAATAAATGAAACTTATTTTCAATTACCCTATAGTATTTGTGAATTTTCTTTTGAGACTCAACTCTTGTTTAGCTCAATGCTTCAAAGTGATTAATTTATATCTCAATTCTTCGATATTTATTTGGAGTGTTTTCTTTCTTCCTGCTCCAAATTGCTAAGGTTCTTAATTTTAGAAGGCTGGTTAAATTCCAAATTTTTTTTTGTTAATGATTCTATATTCAACACAAGTGTTCTTGTTTAATTCCAGTTCCTTCAACTGTGAATTTGATATTTGTTTATCTTTAAAATTCTAATCTTTGCTAGTTTGAAGTTTCAAAATTCTTTGCCCCATTCATTTTCTTTCATCTTTATTACTTTAATTTCGTTTTTTGTTTACTTGATTTATCAATTAGTTTATTTTTATTTTTTGGTAAATAAATGTAGCAGAAACTATTACAAACAACTCATTCAGTCTTAGTCAATCCCTTTAAATCATCATGAATGAGCTTCAAAACATGATCAGTTGGCTGCAAGAATTTGTAAAAACCTGGCTCCCACCTAAGGGCCTATTTAGCCAAAGCATCTGCAACCCTATTACCTTCACTATTGACATGTTGTATCTTTACTTCCCATTGGCTCTGAATAAATTGTTTAACATCTCGAGCCACTGCATATCGAGGTATATCTAGTGTAAAGTTTTGCAATATTTGGATAGCATCTAAGCTGTCCATTTCAAGGATCATCTTCCTAACACCCATACTCTAAGCTTGTCGTAAACCATCATAAGCTCCCCACAACTCAGCTTTCACTATTGAGCATATTCCAATCTTTCGGGCAAATCCCATCCTCTACCTTCCCGTATCATCCCTAATAACACAACTAGATGATGCATGTCCAAACTCCAACATCCTTGCACCATCTGTATTAACCTTACACTAGCCAATCTTCAATAATCGCCAACATGTTCCCCTGCTATACTGGGTGAAACCTTTGTCAATACCCTTCATGTATTGATTTATCTGGAACTTATTCCTAGAAAATCATTGAGCTTGTTCTAAGATACCCTCAACATTTATGTGGGAGTTATTAAACAGAAAGTTATTTTGATTCTTCCACAAACACCAGCAGAAAGCGCCAAATGTGTTACTCCAATTAACATTATCACAAGTGAACTTCGAGAATCCAGACATGTTAACAAGTATGCACTAACTCTAGTAACATTTCTGATCTAACAAGCAAAGCCCAAACTAAAGTGGCCAAAAAACACTCACGGAGAATATGACTTATGGATTCAGTATGACTCCCATAAACGATGCAATTACTATTAGTGGTCATATGTCTGATGGCTCTCATCTCATTTGTAAGGAGTTTGTTGTGGGTGTCTAACCAAAAAAGACCTTAATTCGTTGAGAACAGCAACTGCCCCAAATAATCTTCCACTTTTTCTGGTTGTTCACAGAGACTGCAGGCCGTAGAAAATAGTAAGCAGATTTCGTTGTAAATTTCAACTTTTTATCACATTTCCAGCTAGGGAAATCATCGACATTGTGAGCCATAAAAGGCCTTTTAGCCACTATGTGGTGTAGAATATCAGTTGGCAATAAGTGTGATAATCGATCCCAATCCCATTGGCCCTCAATTATCGTCATCTTAGCTATTGAAACATGTTCGACATTGTAACACCCCTAACCCGTATCTGTCGTTGTAACAGGGTTACAGAGCATTAACGAAATTTACAGAACATAAAACAAACATTTCATAACATTTAACATTTGTATCAGAAATTAATCATAATACCCCTTATATGAGCCTTCGAGACCCAAAATATGCATTAGAAACAAGTCGGGACTAAACCGAGTTCTCAGAGAATTTTTCGTAAAATCTTAAAATTTTTTAAGGTGCAGGGGACACACACCCATGTGACTTACATGGCCAAGAGATACGTCTGTGTCTCAGGCTGTGTGGGTATTTGAAGTGGAGCACACGACCGTGTCCCATCCCGTGACCAAATTAGGGAGGTTACTGACTTGGGTCACACGGCCAAGTCACACACCCGTGTGCTAGGCCGTGTGTAGGTGCAGGGGTCACACGGCCAAGCCCCACACCTGTATGCCAGGCTGTGTAAAAAATCCTGAGCATTCTGTTTTGAAATTTTAAGATGTAGGGGACACACGGCCAGAACACACGCCCATGTGCTAGGCCATGTGTCACACACGGTTGAGACACACGCCCGTGTGGACGAAAATAGGCCATTTCCAAGGCCATTTTTCTCACCCAAATTTGCCTTGCACTTACATTAACACTTCAACGCATTCCCAAGCCAATTCAAAACATTTAAACCAAGCCAAATCCAAGCCTTATGCATTATATATTACCTCATATAACCAAGTATACAAACTTATTTACTTACCTACTTGACCAAATATTCATATGCATAATCCATACTCACTCCACTTCAATCGTTTTACCATACACAATAACTAGATAAAAACACAAATATATACATCAATATATATATCATCACTAGCCATTCCAATGACTAATTACAACCAAATATTTATATGTTATCATTTGGCCAAATTAACCTATACATGTCATCAAACCAAAATAAAGTTTACTATTTATACAGAAACGAGCTAAAGGATAGTGTGATGTTGCTCCAACCCACGTCCAAACTTTACGAGCTTCCGAGTACTATAAAACAAAAGAAATAAAACAGAGTAAGCATTTAATGCTTAGTAAGTTCGTATAACGGAAAATCAACTTACCAATCATTTACATTTAAGGTAAACATGCAAAATTCATCCAAAGAAATTTGACAATTTGCCTAAACACATATAACCTCAAGAAACTTGTTAGTTACGTATTTCATGTAAACATCAAGAATCAAGGATGAGCTTATCATGTAACAATTTTCATATACATAAGCTTTCCACATACATGTATTTATCAATCCAAGTATCCAAGAACATATACATATCATATATTTTGTATTTCAAGTATTTCTCATAGTAATTCATCTTGAATTAATATCATTTCATATCAGAAACTTACCCGTTGAATCTTTTAAAATATTGATGGATACAAGGGTAGTACACATGAAGTGTACAAAACTGGAAACCCTCAATTTATATTTGGGAGTGCTCATTAGAGTACATAATCAGGAAGCCCTCTCTCGAGCCATATAATGGAAAGCTCATGTGAGACATGTAACAGGAAGCTTATTCGGGCTGTATAATGAAAAGCTCATAAGAGCCATATCCAGGAAGCTCATACGAGCCTATAACGGGTAGCTCTGAAGAGCCATTAACGGAAGCTCCAAATAGCCATATATCGAGAAGTTAGAGCGAGCCATATCAGGAAGCTCACAAAGAGCCTTTAATCGGGAATCTCACGAAGAGCCATATAATGGGACGCTCATAAGAGTTGTGGTGTGTCTACAACACATGCAGAATCACAACCAATCGAGATGCTCCGAAGAGCTATTAATGGGAAGCTCGCAAGAACCATATAACAGGAAGCTCGAGAAGGTAAATTTCGGGACGCTCTTTCAAGCTATGGTGTGTCCACAACATATGCAGAACCACAACAAATTCGGGGGCCCTGTATCCATCGAATCTAATTTATTTCAAACGGGACTTAATAATTATCAAACATTGTCGGTATGCGATTATTTTTATATACATGACACATATACGTTTCAAATACACAACATTCAACTTAAAACATATAAATATACAATTTAGTTACACGAACTTACTTCGTGTACGGAAAATCTACTAATCTGATACTTTTTCTTTTCCACGATCTAACTTCATATTTGAATTATCCGGATCTATACGAGTAAATTTAACTTAATTTAAGACAATTCATATTCAATTAAATTCAATTCACATCCTACGCAAAATTATCATTTGCCCCTATACTTTTAATTAATGACGATTTCGTCCCTAGGCTTGGAAATAAAATTCATGAAATTTAATCCTTATTCCGAGCCTAGCTAATTTTTACATATAGTATTTACAGCCCATGTATTTCATAAATTTTAGAAATTTTCCATGAATTTTACAACTTTGCAATTTAGTCCCTAAATCACAATTTCATCAAAATTCACTTTACAAAAGTTGTTTATCTATCAACAACCTTTTATTTTATACCATAAATTTCATAATTCATCTATATTCATTCATAAAAAAACCCTAGGACTTTGATAACTTTGCAAATTAATCCCCGAGATAGCTAGATTAAGTTATTACGATCTCGGAAACATAAAAATTACTAAAAACGGGACAAGATTACTTACCCAATTAAGCCAAAATAGCTTGCTTGAATGTTTTCTCTTAGCTAGGGTTTCCATGAAAATAATTTGGGAAAGATGATGAAAATAATGATATTTTTCTTATTTTATTAATTTATTATCTTTTCATCTTTTTCTTTCCAATTTCATCCTTTTCTTTAATTAAATTTCCATGCATGACTAGTCATCCTTATCTACTAACCCCACTAATTGGTCTAATTACCATATAAGGACCTCAAATTTTGAATTCCATAGCTTTTTGATACTTTTAGCTAGTAGAACTCAACTTTTACATTTTATGCAATTTGGTCATTTCCTCCTAATTAAACATGTAATCGATAAAATTTTCTTAACGAAATTTTCATACGCTATTCTTATTATAATGCAAACCATACAATAATATTAAAATAATTTTTCTTTCTGAATCAGATTTGTGGTCCCGAAACCATTGTTTCGATTTCATTGAAAATGGGCTGTTACAAACATTACTCTCATCCCAAACGGAACAACAGCTTGCTAGTGGACCACATTCTTGAATCCAACAGTCACGCTAGAAATCAACAATACTCCCGTTGTCAATATTCCAAATCACACCTTGTCGGGTCTCACCCCATAGATTACTAATACCTTTCTAGAGGCGAGAACAGTGGTTGGAACATAAGATATAAGGAATCACCCCTTCCCATTTATATTTAGATCTAAGCACTTGTACCCAAAGATGTTCCGGTCTTTGAATAATCTAGAATTCGATCTTCATCAGAAATGCCATGTTTTGGTGCCATATACTTTTGAACCTAAGTCCTTCTTCGTCAACAGATTTGCATATTTCTTCCCATTTCATCAGGTTAACCTTTCTATTGGCTTAAGTGTGACCCCAAATAAAATTTTTAATGATATTCTCCATCTCCATACCCACTCCTTTAGGTACAACAGTGGATTGCATAGTATATACAAGAATGGCTGCAAGGACTGCTTTGGCGAGCGTGATTCTTCCAGCTAACGAAAGCGATTTCACTTTCCATCCCGAAAGCTTAGACCTCATATTAGATATGAAATATTGAAAAGTGGCTTTGTTAACCCTGTTATAGAATAGCAGTACACTTAAATACTTCCCAAGATTAGTCACAAAGGAATAACCCAGTAGTACACTTAAATACTTCCTAAGATTACTCACAGAGGAATAACCCAATAGTACACTTAAATACTTCCCAAGATTAGTCACAGAGGAATAACCCAATTTCATACTAATATTATTGTTCATTTCAAGAAGGACATTCTTTGAGAAGAATATTTGTGTTTTTTGTATGCTAACACTATGATTCAAATGGGTGCAACAAGTCTCCATTACTTCTTTAATCACTCTTATTTAACCCAAAGAGGCCTCAACAAAGAGAACAAGATCATCGATAAAGAAAAGATGAGATATTCTCGAGCTATTTCTTGATAATTTAATCAGTTTCCATCTGTCGTTCTCCATATCTTTAGATATTGTCTAAGCTAGCCTCTCCATACAGAGTACAAAAAGGTAGAGAAAAAGAGGATCATCTTAACGAAGATCTCTGTGTGGCCATAAAAGCTGCATAGAAGTCGAGCTCACATAATGCATAATAATCTGTCGAATTTGATATGCTATACCAATATCGACAAGAGTATCATCAATAAATCCCCAATCGAGTTTGTCATAGGCTTTTTCTATATCAAATTTAATCGCTAACTAGCCTTTCTTCCCAGATTTATCACGCATAGAATGGATTATCTCTTGTGTAATAATAATATTATCCGTGATACATCGTCTTGAGACAAAACTCAACTGATTAAGGAACACCTAATTTGGCATATAAGGCTTCTTGATAGGTGTCTTGCTAATGAAAGTTGGTCGTTGGGATTTCTGAACTCATTCGTTCTACTTTCGCTTGTAAGAGATTGTGGTGATAAAGGTGATTGCCATTTCCACTTCATTGCTGCCTAGCAACAACATCTAGGATTTGGTGAACTGGTTGAGAAAAGTTGGACTACTTCAAAAGGTATTGTTGATAACATTGAACACTACACAAAGATCGTTAAATTATGAACCACTGATGTTTTTGGTCATATCCTTGGGAAGAAAAAGAAATTGATTACGCGTATTTGCAGTATTAAAAGAGCCCTCGGGAGGTCACCTTCTAACTCCTTGTTATCTTTGGAGAAGCAACTAAAAGATGAGTTAGAACAAGTGTTAGAATAGGAAGAGAGTATCTGGTACCAGAAATCAAGAAGCCGATGGAGATCAGAATACCTAGTTTTTCCACTTGAGTACCATCAGGCGTTGAAAGGGTTAACTCTATTAAGGCTTTGAGAATTGTTGATGGATCGTGGTGTTCTGATCACAATTATCTGAAGGAAATGGCCATTGATTTTTACTATAACCTTTTCTCAAAGGTACATCTTACTAATAATAGATACCATTACAAGGGTGTTTTCGACAATTGTTGCCTTGGGAAATTGATGATATGTGCATGATTGTTTTAGATCAGGAAGTTGAGAAGGTAATTTTCACTATGGCTCCTCTTAAAGCACTCGATATTGAGGGAATTCATGTCGTATTTTATCATAAAAACTGGATTATTGTGGGAAATGGTGTGTGCGACTTTGTTAGAAGCATTATGGCTGGTAACAAGTTTGAAGGGTGGATCAATAAAGCTCTGCTTATGCTTATCCCTAAAAAGGAGAAACCATGATATATTCATCAATCTTAGCCAATCAATTTGTGTACAATGCTATATAAAATTGTTTCTAAGGTGATTGTGAATCGACTGAAATCAATTAGTTTATTTGTTGATAATATATTTTTATTTATTTTACAGTTTGAGTCGAAATGATATTCTGATAAAGCTTTTCAATAATAATGATGATTCCGAAATTTAAACTCAAACATGAGAAAATAACTACCATCACTTTTTCCATCCATTTATTGGTAGGATGAATATGAAAACATGTTTGTATATACATGTATGGGTCCTATGTAGTTGGACATATTTTTATCTGAAAAAAAAAGGGTTGGACCATTTTTCCACCAAACTCATGTAAAAAGATTATATTTGTTAGAAAAGCATCTTAGCAGTTAGTGAATTTGTCCAATATGCACATTTATTGGACATGCATCTTAAAGTTGCTCCAATGACTCAATTTTATGATTATTACCAAAATATTAAATTAGTCTTTTATCAATGGATTAAAGTTAAAAATGATCAAACAAATCCTTACATTAATTTAAAGAGAAAAATAAATAAATAAGAATAGAAACTATTAAATGCCACATTCTAAAAATCATTTAAGTAGCTGAAATGACCCTTTGGAGTTTGAAAGCCAATGTTACTTTAAATGTATAAAGGAATCAATGTAGCAGAGTTGATTAATAGTCCTACAACTTGGCCGATGGTTTTCTCAAACAATGACACGGGGCAAGGGAGTTTGGCAGAGATTGTACGTTTACTGTAAAACCGATGCTGGCAAAAACACCACGACCCTAAAAGAAAATGGAAAGCCAAGCTCCACAAAGTGTGTGGTCCAGAGTGTAGAACCAATCACATCTTTGAGGACTTAATTTGGGGGGAATACACAAGGAGAAAATTTATGAACTCAATGGCAGTGGAAGTGGGGAACCACCCCATCTGAGTTCCGACTCCAAAGATGAAAGGCAAAAGTTATGAATCTCCAGATATGGATTTGGGAATTTGGGGAATGCCAATTAAAAACCAAGGAGCAAAAGACCAATCTATCCACCGCCCCCCCTAAAGATTTCCTCGGGGGATGAGAGATTTATGGCCCCATTCCTAGTCGAAGTGCCTTACAAGGCATGCTGGCTGCTGGCTGCCAGCCACATTAACATGTATGCTTGGAATGGGAAAATGATTCTTCCTATTTACTTCAATCAGCCATTTACTGTTTCTACAAAGCATCCCACCCCCAGCAAATGATGCTTGTTTGAAGCAAAAGAATTACTAATATTTTTCATTTTCATAAATCAGCAGCTTCACCTGCCTCGTACATTTTGTGTTTTAACCTTTTTTTTTGTCTTTTTCTTTTCTTAGGGTTGGGGGGAACTGAGATATCTATCATATCATATGATGATCATAATGACATAAAAGAAAATCTGGGATGTTCATAAATAAGATCATGGAGCAATTTCAAGCCTTGGTTCAAAGCAAAAGCCAGTGAAGAGCTGAAGAGGGAATTTCTTTGAGACCGGACACTTGAGCGACCATTTCCATAGTTTCTGGCTCATGTCGAAAACAAGAAGAGCTGGGGCACCGTAGCTTTGGATGTATATGAGGTTATCAGTACCACTACTAGCAAAAACATCATCCAACTCACCAAATCCTTGGAAGAACTTATGGGGCATGCGACCGACTTCTACCCAATTCCTCCCGTTAAGAACCCAGATTCCAATGCCCTTGATTATATCGGGTCGATCTGGCTTCCCGATTCCTCCCACCATTACCAGCTTCCCCTTGAGGTTCATCAAACGACCACAGGTAAGCGGGCCTGGTACTGGAATAAGGCTCCGTATCAATGGGGATGATCGGCTAGAGAGATTATATGCAACAAGGCTGTGACGGTTTTCTGGTGTACCAACCCCGGTTGAGTAAATCAGAAAGTATAAAACCCCATCACAGATCACACTTTCATCTCCACCTCTCCATCCTGTTAAAACCTCAGTCAAGGAGGTTGCCCACATCATTGTTTCTGAATCATAAATGTGTATCGAAAGGTCCCATTGGAGAAAGTTTCCGGGGACTTGTTTAGATTTCACAATGGATATCGTATAATTGTGAGATGTCCTGCTAACCGAGAGTGACAGTGCACTATAGTCAGAGAATTTCATACCAGGGGGCTCCTGAAGCTTCTTGCAAATCTTGGTAATCGGATTGCATACCTGCAACTCGCTTCTACTGTCATTGTCCATGAAACAAACCAATCCACATGATGAAGCAATAAACCAGTTTGGAGTCTGAATGCATGGAAGTTCGATGCTGTACCATTTACGGAGGATCGGGTCATAGGCATAACCAACTGGTTCATCAGAACTTGTGAACATGAAGTACCAAGGCTTATGTGATAGGACATGCGAAAAATTCCATAAAAATCTTTTGGAACTGACAATCTCATGCCATCTTCTACACACAGAACCAGCTCTGAAAATGCTAGCAATGGGAAGATAAGCCAAAATTCGTTCCAACAAGTCATCGGGTAGGATTGAGTCTACAGAAACGATCATTTCTTTATTACCTTCATCACTAAGTTCCGAGAATGAATCAAACTCACCGATGTCTTTAGACATGTCATCAATGCAATGGCTGTTCCAAGAAGTCTCTCCTTCCATTATAAACAACACTTGAAGAAAATTCCTGAAAATTTCATAAAAAACCAAAGAATGAATTTCTTTACAAAGATTATAAGATGCTTACCTATCACCACATGACGCAATAAATCATGAAGAAATATGAAAGAGCCTAGTATCTTGTCCAAATACAAGTCAAATAGCATGAAGATAATGACAGTTTGAAACAGGAAACGCACGGCAAATAATTTATCTATGCCTTAGTACAAAGATTAGTACAAATTTTAAGAGGAAAAAAAACACTCGGAACGTATTGAATGCACAATGTGCTGATTAATATGGCTATAATGAGAATGGGACCAACTAGCCATACATCTTGGGACACCTCTTAATATTAGGACAAAAACGTTGAGATGAATGGATGAGAACAGGTAGATTAAAATGTGACAATCATTATACATATATATACATGCATGTATGTATGTAGGTATCTAAACAACAAACAACTAACTTGATCTTAAATAACAGCAGAAAAATAATTACAAATAATTGGAGTGAGCATGGCCCTCCAAAGTTAATGCAAAAGCCTGCATAACCTGTTTTATGCAGTGCAAGTATCAAAACATGAAAGAACAAAAAATAGAACAGCCAGAACTTGAAGCTTGAGAAAGGAGAAGAAAAAGCAATTCATCAAGGAAACATACTTTTAGATGTTCTTAGGAATTACATGCATGCCTACTGAGGATATGGTATCAAGTTCACAAATGAACATCAAATTAGGACATTTAATCATCTGTACGGAAGCTAAAATACATACTTAGGAGGAGATAAAATCAGCACAACATATTAAATCAACTGTTGAGCACAAGCAACAAAAATGATGCCAGAACACTGATTTCCAAGATGGAGATAAATCAAAACCCCCATGAAAATTAATGAAAAATATAAATTAGAAATCTTAGCATTGAATATGCAAAAACAGAAAAAATGTGAATCACTGGGTTGTTACTTGAACAGGGAAAAGCATTTATAGAGAGATATATAAAGGAAACACTTTTTTTTTTAACCAGATTTGTTACTAGGGAAGCAGTATTTAATCCAAAACAAGTTGTGTTCTTTTCACTGAAAAAAATGTACCAATCTTTCATGAATTTAGCAAACCCTAAAATGGGGGTCTTTTATAAACAAATCAAATAATGTTAGGTAAAAGAAAAGAAGGGTTAGTCCATCCTTACCTATCAATCAAAAACCAAAACCCAAATAACTAAAAAAAAAAAGAAAAAAAGTAAGCATCACCAACTAAACCAAAATATGGTTAGATATCAGACAGGAAAACGGATCAATAAACAAAATAAGATGAAAACTTTCTCCAAAAAAATGGTTACATACCTGTAATGGAGGTGGTTCAAGGACAAGTGAACCAATGGGTGGTGATAGATTCGACCAAAGTATCGAGATTTAACAAAAACCAAGGGAAACTAAGCAAAGGAGCAAAGGTTCAGACTTCAGATAGGTAAAAAAACAATTGTTTCTTGGCAAAAAGGACGCCATTAAACAACAAGGAAAAGGGGTAATAAGTAAATTTTCTCTTTCATTTTTTTCCCCTTCAAATGGCAGAGAACAATGAAAATGGGTTACTCCAAATCGGCTTATAACCAATTCCTAAGCAAAAACACAGAGAAAGGAGAGGTTTTTTTTTCTTTCCTTTTTAGTGTTTCCTTTTCGATATAACCAAAAAAAGTTTAACGACAGGCAGAGGCAGAGACAAGGGATGAAGAGAGAAGGCGGTTTTTTCTAAAGGCTGTTGTCGTGTTTAGACTTTAGCCTATAATCTATAGACAATGGAGAGAAAAAGAAAGAAATGGGTCATTTATTTGTTTATTTATTTTAACATTAAAGTTGGCTTAAAAGCAACTTTTGCGGTTATATTAGGAGAAAATAGTGATTTTTAAAAAATATTTAGTATGAATTTATTTTGTTGGATATTTATGGAAATTGATCGATTTTAGAGTATGAAATTGAAAATGCATTTTATAAGTACAATGGCGGATCTAGAAGTACGATCTAGGGATAATGGTGAATTCAGAAAAAAATTTTTAGAGGCCAGAATTAAATTATATATTTTTATTATAGTAAAAATATAATTTTTTTATTTTAATAGCTTATATCTTTATAATTTTAAAGGATTAAATCAAATTTTTATAATTTTTTGGGGCTAAAGTATAATTTTACTATTATTAATTTAAATTTTTTTAAATTATAAAGGGCATAAATAAAAATTTTTCTATTTTAGGGGGTCGGGGCCATGCTATCCCCCCTAGATCCGCCCCTGCCTACAAGGCCCGCTTTTTGTCTTTTTTGATATATTAGTTCTTTTGGCAAGATTGTTAAATGTTAGTTGTTTTATCCTTAAGTCTCGAGTTTGATTTTGCTTTTACTCACATTTATATTTTTATTTCATGATATTTCAAGCTTTGCTTTTATTTTTAATGTATTAGTTCCTTTGGTTATATGGTTAAATAATAGTGATTTTATCATTGAATTCTAGGTTTCATTCCTATTCTAAGTACATTTGTATTTTTATTTCATATTGTTTCAAGTTTTTTTAAATTTTAATTAATATTTTTAATTAATAAACATATTGTTTTCAAGTTTTTTATTTTAATGCATCTTTTTAATTAATAACTCTTTTATTTATAAAATCAAATAATTAATACAAATTATATAATAAAATATATTTTGATAAAATTGACATTTATCATTGTGTTAAATATATTTTATTTTTAAAAATATCAACTAATTTTTATATATTTCTTTATATATAATATTTGTATGTCTAATATTTATTTTCTCCACCTATATTGTGGGTATGGTGATTTCTAATATTATAAAATAAAATAATTATTTCAAATATCATTATTATTTTTATATGTAAAATATTTCAAATATCATTATTTTTCATCTACATTGTGGGTTTGATATTTCAAATATATTTATATGTGAAATATTTCAATTAATTATTTCAAATATCATTATGTTTATATGTGAAATATTTCAATTAATTATTTCAAATACACATACAAAAATATATAATACTAAAATTTACTACATCGATGATATGGATTGAAAAATAAATATTACACATATAAAATTATATTTACTAAAAATAATTATATTTGGCAATAATTATTTGATTTTGTAAATAAAATATTTATTAATTAAAATGTTAATTAAAAAATTGAAACAACATGAAATAAAAAAATACAAGTGTGCTTAGAAGAGGAATTGAACTTATGACTCAAGGATAAAATTACGATTATTTAACCATTTAAACAAAAGAACTAATGTGTTAAAAACAATAATTAAAAATAAAAGCAAAGCTTGAAACAACATGAAATAAAAATACAAATGTGAGTAGGAAAGAAATCAAACCTAGAACTTAAGGATAAAACCACTAACATTTAACCATTAAACCAAAAGAACTGATGTGTTAAAAAAGTCAAAAAAATGCGTCTTGTGGAACGTGTTTTTTGTTCTCTCTCCAAAATCGACCTATTTCCCTAAATATCGAAAAAATGGTACAGTTCCCTAAATATTTTTTTTAAAATCAAAGGGGTATATATGCCATTTTTAGAAAATATTTAGGTTTTAGGCCAATTTTCCTAATATTTAGGGAAATAGGTCAATTTTGGAGAGAGAAACAGAAAATGCATCTCTGTTTCTCTCTCCAAAATTGTTTTTTTGTTAGGTGTTGGAAATTTGAGAAGAAAGATTTATTTGTGTCTGTGTTTGAGGTAGACATTGTGATAGTTTTAAGATATATTTGAGTTCATGGTGATGCGATAGCGCTTAGGGACCCACACATTTCATCTATTGTGTCAGGATGGAATCATCACCTTAGAAGCTTATCACATTGCAACTTAGGCTCCCAATACACGGTGCTTATAAGGTCACAGGTTGAAGTATAACTAGGGCTCTTAGTTGACGGTGGTTATACGGTCACGGGTTGGAGTATAACTCGGGAGCTTAGTTGACAATGGTTATGCGGTCACGGATTTAAGTTTTATGGTATTGGAAAATGATGCTTTATAAACTTCATACATAAGTTTGAGACCATAATCATAAGGAAAAACAAAGGGTTTTCCAGTATAATCAACTTATTCTTTTTCTCCATCTCCACCAAAGCAATATTCTTAACCTAATTGTCCGAAACCTATGAAAGAGTTGGATGCAAGAGGGCTTTCAGAGGGAAGTGTAATAACTTGATTTTCGGTGATGTCGAAAATAGTGGTTTGAGACCACCAAATCTATCAAATAAGCCCGTAAATTTTTATTATTTAATATTTACGAGCTAAATGTGGTTTTTTTAAAAGATTTTTGAAATAATAATTTGTGTTTTATAAGGCTTTATTAGGTCAAGTGATTTAGAAAAGAGGTATCGAGATCTCGATCCTATAAACAAGTTGTAAATATTTTTATAAATATTTGCAAAGTGTCATTAAGGTAATATTAAAGTTCTGTTAGAAAATTTTAATGTTTTTATAGTTAATTAATTAAAAAGGACTAAATTGAAAAAGGTGCAAAACATGCTAATTAAAGAAATAGTGATTAAATAGCCTAAATAGTAAATAAAGGAGGACTAAAAGGGAAATTGGACCCACATGTGAAGGTTGAGGTGGCATAAGCATAGAAAAATCAAGAAATTGATGTGAAATAAGGGCAAAATTTTAAATTTTGCCAAATTTAAGTGAAATAAAAGGGACATTGAAATTCTAGACATTTTCATCATCATTTTTCAGTTCCAAAATAGCCATTGAAGAGGGTTTAAACTGGTTTTTCAATATTTTCTTCATGTAAGTTTAATCCTTGCTCCTTCCTTGAAATTTCTATGTTTTTGGGACTTTTACAATTAGGTCCAACTAACCATTTCATTAGTTTTTATTTTATTTTATTTTTGAACATTTTGGAAGATAACATTGATAAGTTTATATGGTTTTATTTATTAGATGATGAAATTGAGATGTTGATGGATAATTAAATGTATTTTATTAAAGGATTTTGGAAGAAATCATGATTTAGGGATTAAATTGAAAAGTTGTTAAATTCATGGAAAATTCTAAAATTTGATGGAATTCATGGGTTGCTATTAATATATATGAAAATATCTAGGCTTGGAATAAGGATTAAATTGTATGAATTTCATTTTCCGAGCCTAGGGACGAAATCGTCATTAATTAAAAGTATAGGGTAAAATGGTAATTTTGCCTAAGATGTGAATTGGATTGAATTAAATATTCTATTAAATTGAGTTAAATTTACTCGTATAGATCCGGATAGACCAAATATGGAGCTAGATCGAGGAAAAGAAAAAGTAACGAATTAGTAGCATACAAGTTCACAAATATTGTTGAGGTAAGTTCGTGTAACTAAATTGTGTATATTTATATGCTTATATTGAGTGTTGATTATGTAAATTGTGTAAATGTCATATATGTGTATGTAATTGATCTCATAACTGAAAATCCCTGATAAATAAATAAGTCTCGTTTGGATAATGAGATTCGATGGATACAAGGTTTTGTTTCCCGAAATGGTAGTGTTCCTGTGTATGATGCGGACGTACCATAGCTTAAAAGAGCGTCCCGTTACAAGCCCTTTTAAGCTTCCCGTTATAGTATTCTTGCGAGCTTCCCGTTAAATGCTCTTTGGAGCATCCTGATCAGTTGTGACCCTCCATGTGTTGTGGGCACACCGCAACTCTTATGAGTGTCCCGTTATATGGCTCTTCGTGAGCTTCCCAATTAAAGGCTCTTTGTGATCTTCCTGTTAGTGCTCGCTTAAACTTCCCGTTATATGGCTATCTAGTGCTTCTCGTTAAATTGTATTTCGGAGTTACCCGTTATAGGCTTTTTGTGAGCTTCCTATTATATTACCCGGATAAGCTTCTCATTACAAGGCTCAATGATCTTCCCGTTATAGTGGTTGAGAGAGAGCTTTCTATTTAAGTGCTCATAAAATTACTCTCGGATATGAATTGATGGATTTATAATATTGTACACTTTAGTTGTACTACCCAAGTATCCATTGGGATTTCAAATGATTAAACAGGTGAAATTCTGACATGAGAACATGTGAAATCAATAATGAAGCTATTATCTGTATATGCATGAAATACTTGGAAACTCGATACCTGATGAGCTCATCTTTGTTCTTGTTATTCACATGAAATACATGACTAACATGTTTGTTGAGGTTATATGTGATAGGCTAATTGCCAAATTACTTTGGATGTATTATGCATGTTTATTACATAAGTAAATGAATGGTAAGATAATTTCCCGTTATACGAACTTACTAAGCATTAAGTGCTTACTCAGTTGTATTTCCTCTGTTTTATAGTACTTGGAAGCTCGTTGGTTTGGAAGCTTGGCGGAGATCACTCACACTATCCACTGGCTCATTTCGATACAATTATGAAACTAAATTTGGTTATAATGGCATGTATAGGTTAATTTGGCTATTGTTGGCATTTTCAATATTTTGGTCGTAACTAGCTTGGTATGGCTTGTGTTTAGTATTTTTGAAATGTGTATATATATATGGCCTTAATATGTTTGATGTGTGAAAGTTAAATGGTTTAATGATGGTAAGCATATGGATGAATGGATGGAGATAACATAATTGATAAAGTATACATATATGTAAATTTGATCAATTAGGTAAGATTGAGTATAGGAATACATGTGATGAAATATCATGCATAAGACTTGGTTTTGGCTTGGTTTAAATGTCTTGAATTGGTTGGTGAATGTGTTTAAGTGTTTATGTAGGTGGAAGGTGAAATTGGGTGAGGAATAAGGCTTAGAAATGACCTTATTTTGTCCACACGGGCAGAGACACGGGCGTGTGTCTCACACACGGCCTAGTACATGGGCATGTGTTCTGGCCGTCTGTCCCTTAAAGCTTAAAACTTCAAAACAGAATGCTCAGGAATTTTCACACAGCCTGGAACACGGGCGTGTGGCTTTACCGTGTGACCCCTTCACTTAAATGTATTGCAAGTCAGAGAGTTGCACGGGCTGAGGACATGGCCGTACGCCCTACTTGAAATACCACACAACTTAAGACACGGGTGTGTCACTTGGCCGTGTGAGCCACAGGCCTGACCACACGGGCGTGTGACCCTTGTACTTAGGAAAATTTTTAAAGTTTTGCGAAAAATTCTCTGAGTTATCTATTTTGTCCCGACTTGTTTCTAATGTATGTTTTGGGCCTCGAGAGCTCATATAATGGACAATGTAATTAGTTTTTTATATGAATTTTAAGTAATATAAAATATCTGAGTTTGATCTGAAAACTTTAGTAATGCTTCTAAACCTTGTTTCGATGACGAATATGGGATAGGGGTGTTGCATTTTTTTGTATCAGAGCTACGGTTTAGCCGATTCTTGGACTAATGTAGCAAAATACAAGTCTAGCTATACATGCCATTATATAACTTGTGATAGTGTGATATCTCCTGACCATTTTAAACATGTTTTTCATATAGTAATTCCATCCAACTGAGCTTAATCCGGAGAAGCTGAGAGCAATGCTCAAGCTTCAGTACAAAGAGCACCCTCAAGTAATAGAAGGCTCAAATCTAAGGGCCGAAGAAGAGAGGCTAAAGAAGTCTTCTTCCAAATGATGAATGAATAGTTTACTAAATTTGTAAAAACAAATTCGGCTGTACAACAATCTCCACCCCCTCCTGTTTCTCAACTGGTTCCCGACATGCCACAAGGTACAGAATTTGTTAGAACTGGTAAACCTTCTGTTGATAAAATCCGTAAATATGGGGCAGAAGAATTTAGAGCAACAGCTGAAGATGATCCTGAAAGGGCTGAATTTTGGTTAGAATATGCTATTAGGGTTTTAGAAGAGTTATCTTGCACACTGGCCAAATGTCTAAAATGTCCTGTATCCTTGTTAAAAGATTCGGCTTACCAATGGTGGAATACATTGATTTCTATTGTATCGAAGAAATTTTTTCCAAACAAAATTTTGAAAGAAATATATTAGCTAGAGGTTTCTTGATCAGAAACGGAAAGAATCCCTGGAACTTAAACAAGGCCACATGATTGTATCTGAATATGAACAAAAAATTGTTCGGTTAAGAAAATATGTCAGAGAATGTAGCACGACTAAAATTACCATGTGTAAGCAATTTGAAGAGGGTTTAAATGAAGACATCAAGTTGTTAGTTGGAATTCTAGAATTAAAGAATTTGTCATACTTGTCGGTCGAGCTCATAAAGATAAAGAGTCGAGTAAAGAAAAGAGACAAGCTGATATGGAAACCAGAACTTCAAGTAAAAGACTTACGGAAAATTCATACCCATCGGCCTCAAAGAAATCAAGGAAAAACTTTGATCGTTTTACTACCTCTACGGTGTCCTCTGGGAGAGATAGAGGTATTCAACATTCCAGTTTAAGATCTCGGGCTACATCTGTAGCAAGTGTTGGTAGTGTTGGAAATCCCAAACCCCGATGCAAAAACTATAATAAATTTCATTTTGGTGAGTGTCGTATGAGAAGCGGAGCATGTTTTATATGCGGTTCTTTTGACCACTATCTTAGAGATTGCCCGTAAATGCTTGAGAAAGATACTGTATAGACTTCAAGGCTGAGCAACCCCGTCTTGAGAGGTAGACCACTTCGTAACCCTGGCAATGTGAGTGGTAGTGAAGGTACGACAAATGATTCAGCTATAAAACTTGAAGCACGAGCCCTAGCCAGGACTTATGCTATACGTGCACATGAGGATGCTTCTACACCCGATGTGATTACTGGTACTTTTTCTTCTTGATACTGATATAATTGCTTTAATTGATCCCGGTTCAACCCATTCATACATTTGCACGGATTTAGTGATTAGTAAAAATTTGTCTGTTGAGTCCACTGAATTCGTGGTTAAAGTTTCAAACCTCCTAGGCCAATATGTGATGGTAGATAAAATTTGCAAGAATTGTCCGTTAATGATATGGGGTTACTATTTTCCGACTGACTTAATGTTATTACCATTTGATGAATTTGATGTGATTCTGGGTATGGATTGGTTAACTCAACATGATGCCATGGTAAATTTTAAACAGAAGTATATTATAGTGAAATGTCAGGACGATGAATTACTCTGTATTGAATTTGATAAATTGGATGGTTTGACTAATGTGATATCAGTCATGTCAGCACTGAAATATGTCAGGAAAGGGTGTAATGCTTACCTTGCTTATGTGTTGGACACTAAAGTATCTGAATCGAAGATTAAATCAGTGCCAGTGGTATGTGAAAATCCTGATGTGTTTCCGGAAGAATTACCCAGATTACCACCGGATAGAGAAGTAAAATTTTGTATAGATCTTGTTCCTAGAACAACACAATTATCAATAGCACCTTATAGAATGGCTCCAACGGAATTAAAAGAGTTGAAAGCACAGTTGCAAGAACTGACTGACAGAGGTTTTGCTCGACCCAGTTCTTCACCTTGGGGTGCGCCTGTTCTGTTCGTTAAGAAGAAAGATGGATCCTTGAGATTGTGTATTGATTATCGGCAGCTCAATAAAGTCAAGATCAAGAAAAAGTATCCACCACCTAGCATTGATGATTTGATTGACTAGTTAAAAAGTGCTACAGTGTTTTCAAAGATTAATATCCGTTCTGGTTACTATCAGCAACGGGTGAAAGAGTCAGATGTGCAAAAAACAACCTTCAGAACCAGGTATGGGCATTATAAATTTCTTGTAATGCAGTTTGGCTTGAAAATGCACTTGCAGTGTTCATGGATTTGATGAATAAAATTTTCAGACCGTATTTGGATAGATTTGTGGTGGTATTCATTGATGATATTTTGGTATATTCTCGAGATGAAAATGAACATGCTGATCATTTGAGAATTGTATTGCAAACCCTACGTGAAAAATAGTTGTATGCTAAAATTAGTAAATATGAATTCTGGCTTCGAGAAGTTGGTTTTCTGGGACATATAGTGTTGGCTGAAGGTATTAAAGTTGATCCGAGTAAAACATCAACTATTGTTAACTGGAAACCTTTGAAAAATGTGTTTGAAGTTAGAAGTTTTCTGGGATTAGCTGGTTATTATCGGAGATTTGTGCAAGGGTTTTTAATGATAGCTTCTTCGATGACACGATTATTGCAAAAAGATGAGAAATTTGAATGGTTTGATGAATGCCAGCAAAGCTTTGACCGATTGAAAGCTCTGTTGACTGAAGCACCAGTTTTGGTTCAACCTAAATCGGGTAACGAATTTGTGTTTACAGTGATGTATCACTGAATGGCTTAGGCTGTGTTTTGATGCAATAAGGTAAAGTAATAGCCGATGCTTCTAGACAGCTTAAGCCACATGAAAAGAATTACTCGATACATGATCTTGAATTAACAACTATTGTGTTTGCACTAAAAATTTGGCGGCATTACTTGTTCAGTGAAAAGTACCATATATTCACTGATCACAAAAACTTAAAGTATTTGATGTCGCAGAAAGATTTAAATTTGAGACAACGGAGATGGCTTGAATCATTGAAAGATTGTGATTTGGTTATTGATTATCATCCGGGAAAGGCAAATGTGGTTGCAGATACTCTGAGTAGAAAATCTCTATTTGCCTTGTGAGCAAATGAATACTCGATTGTCATTGTCTGATGATGGTTCAATTATAGCTGAGTTAAAAGCTAAGCCGACATTTCTACAATAGATTTGCGAAGCTCGGAAAAGTGATTACGAGTTGCAAGCTAAACGAGTATAGTATGAATCAGTTTCTGATTCAAAATTTCAGATTGGACCTGATGACTGTCTGTTATTCAGAGGCAGAGTATGTGTACCGAAGAATTTAGAACTTATACATAAGATTTTGTACGAAGCTCACAGTGGTACTATGTTCGTACATCTGAGAAGTAATAAAATGTATAATGACCTGAAAAAGATGTACTGGTGGTCAGGAATGAAGCGTGATATTTCTGAATTCGTATTTAGATGTTTGATATGTCAGCAAGTTAAAGCTGAACATCAAGTACCTTTGGGTTTGCTACAGCCAGTGACGATAGCAGAATGGAAATGGGAAAGAGTTAGTATGGACTTTGTATTAGGGTTACCTCTATCTCCAAAAAAGAAAGATGTAATTTGGGTAATCATTGACTGTTTGACAAATTCTGCACACTTTATTCCGGTACGTATGGATTTTTTCCTAGATAGATTAACAGAGTTATATGTTTCTAAGATTGTCAGACTGAATAGAGTGCCAGTCTCCATTATTTCAGACAGAGATCCACAGTTCATGTCCTGATTCTGAAACAAGTTGCAAGAAGCTCTGGGTATGCGATTACATTTTAGTACTGTATTTCATCCTCAGATGGATGTTCAGTCAAAATGTGTGATTCAGATTCTCGAAGATATGTTTCGGTGCTGTATATTAGAATTCGAAGGCAATTGGGAAAAGTATTTGCCGCTAGTCGAATTTGCATATAATAATAGTTATTAGTCAAGTATAAAGATGGAACCATATGAAGCTTTGTATGGATGCAAATGTAGAACTCCATTGTATTGGACTGAGCTCAGTGAGAGAAAGATACATGGAGTTGATTTAATTCGAGAAACTGAAGAAAAGGTGAAAGTGATATGAGATAGCTTAAAAGCAACTTCTGATCGACAGAAATCCTATGCGGATCTTAAATGAAAAGAAATAGAATTTCAAGTTGGTGACAAGGTATTCTTGAAAGTTTCACCTTGGAAGAAAGTTCTTCAGTTCGGCTGTAAAGGTAAATTGAGTCCACGATTTATGGGGCCGTATGAGATCACTGAAAGAATCAGACCTGTTGCATACCGATTGGCACTACCACTACAACCCGAGAGAAATCATAATGTTTTACATGTGTTTATGTTACGATGGTATCGGTTAGACCCTTCACATGTTATCTCCCCGACAGATGTGGAGATTCAGCCTGATATGACTTATAACAAAGAGCCAATCAAAATTCTAGCACGTGGGATAAAAGAACTAAGAAATAAAAATATAGTTTTACTAAAAGTCCTCTTGCCTGGTAAGATTTTTGAGGACCAAAATTCTTTAAGTGGGGAGAGTTGTAATAACTTGATTTTTGATGATGTCGAAAATAGTGGTTCGATACCACCAAATTCAAAAAATAAGCTTGTAAATTTTTACTATTTAACATTTACTAGCTAAATGTGGTTTTAAAAAGATTTTTAAATTAGTAATTTGTGTTTTATAAGGCTTTATTAGGTCAAGTGATTTAGAAAAGAGGTATCGAGATCTCGGTCCTATAAACCGAGCCATAGATATTTTTATAAATATTTATGGAGAGTCATTAAGGTAGTATTAAAGTTTTGTTAGAAAAATTTAACGTTTTGGTAGTTAATTAATTAAAAAGGACTAAATTAGAAAAGGTGCAAAACTTGCTAATTAAAGAAATAGTGATTAAATAGCTTAAATAGTAAATAAAGGTGGACTAAAAGGGCAATTGGACCCACATGGGATGGTTGAGGCGGCATAAGCATAGAAAAATCAAGAAATTGATGTGAAATAAGGGCAAAATTTTAAATTTTGCCAAATTTAAGTGAAATAAAAGGGAAATTGAAATTCTAGACATTTTCATCATCATTTTTCAGTCCCAAAATAACCATTGAAGAGGGTTTAAGCTGATTTTTCAATATTTGCTTCATGTAAGTTTAATCATTGATCTTTCCTTGAAATTTTTATGTTTTTGGGACTTTTACAATTAGGTCCAACTAACCAGTTCATTAGTTTTTGATTTTGTTGAAAGTTTTGAAAGATACCATTGATAATATATGATTTTAGTTATTAGATGATGAAATTGAGATGTTGATGGATAATTAAAGGTATTTTATTAAAGGATTTTGGATGAAATCATGATTTAGGGGTTAAATTGAAAAGTTGTTGAATTCTTGGAAAATTATAATATTTCATGGAACTCAAGGGTTGCTATTAATATATATGAAAATAGCTAGGCTTGGAATAAGGATTAAATTGCATGAATTTTATTTTTTGTGCTTAGGGATGAAATCGTCATTAATTAAAAGTATAAAGGCAAAATGGTAATTGCCTAAGATGTGAATTGGATTGAATTAAATATGAAATTTTATGAAATTGAGTTAAATTTATTTGTATAGATCCGGATAGACCAAATACAGAGCTAGATCAATGTAAAGAAAAAGTAACACATTAGTAGCATACAAGTTCACGATTATTGTTGAGGTAAGTTCGTGTAACTTAATTGTGTATATTTATATGCTTATATTGACTGTTGATTATGTAAATTGTGTACATGTCATATATGTGTATGTGATTGATCTCATAACTAAAAATCCCTGATAAATAAATAAGTCTCGTTTGGATAATGAGATTTGATGGATACTGGGTTCTGTTTCCCGAAATGGTAGTGTTCCTGCATATGTTGCGGACATACCGTAGCTTGAAAGAGCATCCCGTTACAAGCCCTCTCAAGCTTCCATTATAGTGTTCTTGCGAGGCTCCCGTTAAATGCTCTTCAGAGTATCCTGATCGGTTGTGACCCTATATGTGTTGTGGGCACACCGCAGCTCTTATGAGCGTCCCATTATATGGCTCTTTATGAGCTTCCCAATTAAAGGCTCTTTGTGAGCTTCCTATTAGTGCTCGCTTGAACTTCCCATTATATGGCTATCGGTGCTTCCCGTTAAATTGGTCTTCGGAGCTACCCATTAATTGTTCTTTGAAGCTACCTGTTATAGGCTATTTGTGAGCTTCCTATTATATTACCCGGATAAGCTTCTCGTTACAAGGCTCAATGATCTTCCCGTTATAGTGCTTGAGAGAGAGCTTTCTATTTAAGTGCTCATAAAAGCACTCTCGGATATGAATTGACAGATTTATAATATTGTACATTTTAGTTGTACTACCCAAGTATCCATTGGGATTTCAAATGATTAAACATGTGAAATTCTGACATGAGAACATGTGAAATCAATAATGAAGCTATTATCTGTATATGCATGAAATACTTGGAAACTCGATACCTGATGAGCTCATCTTTGTTCTTGTTATTCACATGAAATACATGACTAACATGTTTGTTGAGGTTATATGTGATAGGCTAATTGCCAAATTACTTTGGATGTATTATGCATGTTTATTACATAAGTAAATGAATGGTAAGATAATTTCCCGTTATACGAACTTACTAAGCATTAAGTGCTTACTCAGTTGTATTTCCTCTGTTTTATAGCACTTGGAAGCTCGTTGGTTTGGAAGCTTGGCGGAGATCACTCACACTATCCACTGGCTCATTTCGATACAATTATGAAACTAAATTTGGTTATAATGGCATGTATAGGTTAACTTGGCCATTGTTGGCATTTTCAATATTTTGGTCGTAATTAGCCATTGGTATGGTTGTGTTTAGTATATTTTGAAATGTGTATATATATATGGCCTTAATATGTTTGATGTGTGAAATTTAAAAGGAATGGATGGAGATAGCATAATTGATAAAGTATCCATATATGTAAATTTGATCAATTAGGTAAGATTGAGTATAGGAATATATGTGATGAAATATCATGCATAAGACTTGGGTTTGGCTTGGTTTAAATGTCTTGAATTGGTTGGTGAATGTGTTTAACTGTTTAAGTAGGTGGAAGGTGAAATTAGGTGAGGAATAAGGCTTGAAAATGGCCTTATTTTGTCCACACAGGTAGAGACACGGGCGCTGTGTCTCAGACGTGTGTGACACACGGCCTAGCACATGAGTATGTGTTCTGGTCGTGTGTCTCCTGCATCTTAAAAATTCAAAACAGAATGCTTAGGAATTTTCACATGGCCTGGCACACGGGCATGTGGCTTTGTCGTGTGACCCCTACTCTTAAATGTATTGCAAGCCAGAGAGTTACATGGGCTGGTGACCCAGCTGTGTGCCCTAATTCAAATACCACACGACCTTAGACATGGGTGTGTCACTTGGCTGTGTGAGCCACACAGCCTGACCACATGGGCATGTGACCCCTGCACTTAGGAAAATTTTTAAAGTTTCGTGAAAAATTCTTTGAGTTTCTATTTAGTCTCGACTTGTTTATAATGTATGTTTTGGGCCTCGAGGGATTATATAAGGGACAATGTAGTTAATTTCTGATATGAATGTTAAGTAATATAAAATATCTGAGTTTGACCCAAAAAATTTTGTAATGCTCCTAAACCCTACTTCGGTGACGGATACAAGGTAGGGGTGTTACAGGAAGGAATGTGGCAGTCGAGAAAAGCTAAAACTTGAGTTAGGGTGGTAGCGATTGTATTTATTAATGACTTATTTAATCACAACAATCGTTGTCGGCCTGAAAGGACTTCAAGCTTTTCTCTACCATCACAGTCACTTCTCCCCTTGAAAGTCCTCTTGCCCCTGACTTTGTCAAAGATTTTGAACAATGAGGTTAAGGATACTACTTTGGTGGAGATGAAAAAAAAAGGTGATTAGACTAGAAATCCCTTGTAACACCCTACGCCTGGACTGATCGCCGGACTCGAGCTATAAGATGCTACAACAATTAACAACAATTATCACCTATGATTTTAGCTTAAGTATTCAATCTATAAATAAACATTCAATATTCTAAGTATGATATGATTTACAACCAAAATCGAACCTCAAACGAGCTTACAAAAGGTAGCACCTGAAATCCGACTGGAACAGACTGACCTGAATCCGAAAAATCATATTAGCCACTTACGTGACTCTCCTTACTGGTCATCCAAACACACTATAAAACCAACCATTACATACAACAAACATGCTTAAACACTTAATCTTAAACATACAAGCCTAAATCATGCATCGTCTAACACAAAACAACAACTTATAAATAGGGGTAAAATTGTTATTTTACATATCGTACGCGCAAATCGTAAAATTTTTCCAACAAGTGTCTTAGGCATTTTATTTTAAACCATTTGTGAAAATTTCAGCTCAAAATGACATTTAAAACTCATTGAATTTCAAAACAAAGTTTAAGGACTAAAACGTAAATTTTATAAAATATCCAGACAAATCATTTTAAGAAATTGAAGTTACCATATTAAAATTCAATGTATAAAACCAAGTCATGTAAATTTTCAAAACATTTTGTACTGTTTAAGACCTCCAATTTTATTGTATAAAAATCAGGACTTATTTGTAATATGCCCAGACCTCTAATTTCAAAATATGCCTAGAACTCTTTGAATGTCGTGTCGCGACCACACTATTCCCATGTCATGATATCCATCCAGTATCGCGATATCCTATAGGGCTTATTGCGATATCAACTCAAAAATTTACAAACAAGTTGCAGCACTTACATATGACACTTTAACACTCCCATACACATACTATTTCGTGATTTCATGTCATTTTCCATATTCCAACATGTCTTATAGCATATATAATATACATAAATCATGCTCAAATACATAAGATCATACATTAACATGCTTTGGCATCCAAATCAATTACCTATGTGTCATGCTTTTCTAAAGTCTCAAATCAAATTACTCAACATACCAAATTTGCATATAAGGTAATTTAAAGTGCAATAAAGGTACATACCTTGCCATTTGGTCATTTTTTTATTTGTCCAAGCCTTCAACACATCGTTTAAACCATTTTAACCACAAATCAATAAATCACATGCATGCTACTGAACAATTAACTAAGCATTTATCTAAAATACATCATGCAATCACTCAAGCTATATAAATATCCATAGATCAGTTATAAAAAAATCCTTGAACAATTCATGGAAAGTCCATTTACAAGTCCAAAACAAAAGTAAAGTCTAAACTTCAATATAAACCCACATTGTTATCCCTTATTAACCAAAAACCATCTCACATGCATAATTAAGTAGTCTTTGCCCTTGGATCCCCAACTTGCTCACTTCACCACTCCATACAAGCTATGTTTCTACAAAATAGTCACAAAAGAGTGAGATTAACCAAGCTCAGTGAGCATTCAAGATGCTACAATAAACCAAAAACACAAGAGTTAAAAACAAGTATGCTAAATACACTTATCACATAGCATCATCAAGTACCATATCATAATAATACATTGGCAACTAGTGAGGATGAAAGTGCATATCAAAAGCTCTCATTGAATAAACAGATCTCCATCACACCATGACTCAAAAGAGGCTACATATCCCAAGTAAGTGTCACATGATGCTAACACTCTCCAACACACCAACATGTCCAATGATTGGAGCAATGTTTTACATTCCCTTATCCCTCACATGTCTCGATAATAAAACATATAAATGAGTACTCAAATCCTATGGCATGCCAATTATATCCAATTTTTTCAAAGGTTCACAAGGCCAATATATCCATTTCACACATTAATTTCCTGGTTTATGCACCCTTACACTTATCATATTCATATCACTTATCACTTTCATATAATGGACCCTTACAACTCCTTTTCATATCAGAGATGTGTGCATAAATCTAGCTATCCACAAGGCATATTTAATCATATATTCAACATATATAATCACATCACACACTTAGCCTTTCACAACATTTATAATCTTATTTATCAAATAATCAAAACTCACGTAAGAACACTTACTTCTAGGACATAGATCAGATGATTTGATCACCTAAGCCCTTTTTAACTCACTGTTTCGTGCATTAATTATAGCATAAAGATCACTCATATTAACAACTAGCTTCCACTATAAAGCTCAAGTAAGCTTTTGTTTGCCAGTGTCCTTGCTTGTAAAGGCTCCCAAATGAGTTGTCACTTTACATACACATCAAATACAATACAAAGGCATTACAAAACGTAACAAACAAGATTAATTCATTCTAAAATCATAGATCAAAGCCTCTAGATCTCTACACTGAAAACTTAGCTAGTTTTGTCAAAAAATATGATTTCACCACTCAAATCTTGTTTCTAAACCTTAATTTCAATCCTAATCTTCCTAAATATTATCTAATTACATATTTAAACCATCAATTTTGTCCATTATGTGGTTATCATTTTTCAAAAAATCAAGCTAGATTAACTTTAAAGAGAGGAGATCATTCAAATATTTCAAAATTACTTAAAGACTTGTTAAATTAGGATTAAAATCCTTCTAATAGGATCAAAATAAGTTGAAAATATCTTTGAAACATTAGTTTAAATTAATCGATTGATCTATTGAAATCATGATTTAATCGATTAAAACTCAGTTTGAAATGATAACACACTTAGTTTAATGATGAAAGTCAAATTGTTACCTCAATTTTGCAAAATCGACGTGCTATGGAGCTAATTCGAGTTTGAACGTGTGAAGAACTTTAAAGAAGTTGAGGTTGAAAACATAAGTATTCTTTTAAATTGAAAAAGGATTTTGTGTTTGGAGAGCTTAGAAATAAAAAAGGATGAACTAATTTCGGGAGAAAAGCTTTGATTTGTGTTTGGCAAAATTTTTGAAAGAGATGATAAATGAGAGGTAATAAACGTGGGTGGTTTTAAATAGCCTAACAGATTTTAAAAAATTGGGCATTTTCCCTTTGACCACCGACAATTTTCCCCCTTTTCCAAATTGGTCATTGTTTTTCAATTAAAGCCAATTTTAAAATTATTTTCAAATCAAGTCTCATTTTTAAAATCCATTTTAACCAAATTAATTCTTGAGCACTTAATCTTAATTTCTTAACCTAAATTTTTTAATATTAATTTTTAATATTTTATTTCATTAATTCATAATTATTTAATTATCTAACCTTATTACTATTCCTAGTTCGCTAACCCCCGATTTACTAACCTGAACCTACTAACCCTATTTTTGAAATGTGACATGAAAGCTCTCATAACAACCCAAAATCAAATAAGGACTTAATTGAAAACTGAAAAAAAAGTAAGAAAATTTCAACAATTACGGGTCACACGACCATATGACAGGTTATGACCATGTGTGACTAAGTCACACAATTGTGTCACCAAACCGTGTCACTAGTTGAACTCGTGTAAAAGGATGTCACACGGTCGTGTTGCTAGGTCGTATAACTAATTGAAGTCGTGTGGACCTAAATGTATAATGTTGCAAACATTCACAAGGTCGTGTGGTTGGACCATGTGAGAGTTTGAGACCATGTAAACTAGAGCCACATGACTGTGTATCCGGACCATGTAGCTCACTGAGGCCGTGTACACCAATCACCTCCCAAAACTTAAAGACCACATAGCTGTGTCACACGTAACATATCTTTGTTTCATGAATAACAACTTATACCCTAAGCTTTCATTTCAATTCATTTCCATATCTTTGTTTTCCCAGAGAACTATAGTAAATTAATTTCAGATACTCCAGATAACTTTGCTCACACGAGCCATAAATAGGGACATTAACCATTACTTGATGTTACTCACACGAGCTGTGGAGAATCTGCAACAAATGTTGGATCTCAGCAAATAGTATGGTATCCACCACATGCACATAGTACTTGATATTATAAACTCTGGCACATAGTGCTTGATATAATATGAACACAGGTACAAAGTACTTGATAATACAGTCACCAGTACATATTACCTAATAAATATAAATATCGACACATAGTGCTTGATACATTAAATCCTAATGAAATGTCATTTGTATCTTAATCATTCACTAAGTTCACATAGGCCTTAATTCAATTCTCATATCATTTCCACTATTGTAACATAATCTCATATAACAACATGTACCAATTGACATATTATATCATCTCTCAATTCATTCCAAACACATATAAATACCATATTTTACAATTCAATCCTTCAATCTCACTTTCAATATTTAATTGAAACCAATCATACCAACTCATATATACATAATGCAAACATAAATAGATATTGATCAAAATGAACCTAATACTAACTTACCTAAATAATACAACACGAATGGCTATTCAACAATTTTTCCTTTTCTATGTTTATCGACTAGTTGATTCGTTTCTTGATCTATATAATAATTTAACTTAATTAACAATTCCAAATACCTTATAATGTCTAAACATATGCATATGACCCTTTAATAACATTTTACAATATTTCTATGAATTTTTATATTTTATTCAATTTAGTCCCTAAAATCGAAACTTACATATTTTTCATAATTAGGCCCCAAACTTTAAAAACTAATTCATTCTCATCCCTTTATAGCACTCAACATCTAAATCTACAAGAATTTCATACCAATTTCAACATATTATCATTGTAGTCCCTAAACTCAAAACCAACCAAGATTACTTTACAAAATAATCATATTTCATCACAAAGCTCTAAACCCAACCATTTAACATCACCAACCTTAAAAATCAACTATGGTAACTTTTCAAACTTTGACAATACTACAAAATAATCTTTGGCCAATGATCTCAAAAACATAAAATTTATGAAAAATGAGTTTGAAGATCACTTACATGCAAGTTTAGAATCTTGGTCGAACCTTAAACCTTTTTAACAATAGCGAAATCGGTGGTGAATGCAAAATGAGGAAGATGATGACTTTACTTTATTTTTTTATTTTTCTAACATTTACTCAATTATCATTTTAACCTTTAATTTAACTTAAAATTTCATTAATATACATACCACAACCGTCCACTATAAACTAATGTGGCCTAATTGCCACTTAAAATGGTAAATATTAAATAAATAATGTTTATCGCCATTTAAAATTTTATTAATATGCATACCACAACCGTACACTATAAACTAATATGGCTTAATTCCAATTATGATGTTATACTCATTTAACAAAAATAATTTAATAGTGATTAACTTTTATAGTTTTTACTATTTAGTCCTTATACCATAATTAACTATGCAAACATTAAAATTTCTGGACAAAACTTTACAATGACACTCTAATGACCTCATAAATATTAAATAAATAATGCTTATTGCCTCAATTATCGGAACTGTGGTCCCAAAATCACTGTTTCCAACACCACTGAAATTGGATTGTTACAGCCCTTTAGTTTTTCATTATGATTATGGTCTCAAACTCATGTATGGGCTTTATAAAGTATCATCCTCCGGTGGCATTAAATTTGAACCCTTGACCGCATAACCACTGTCAACTAGGCTCCCGAGTTATACTCCAACTCGTGGCCTCATAACCACCGTCAATCGAGAGCCCTAGTTATATTTCAACTTGTGATCATATAACCACTGTGAACTGGAGCTCGAGTTGCAATGCGATGGGCTTCTAAGGTAATTGTTTGATCCCCACACCCCAGATGAAATGTGGGGGTCACAGAGCAGCACCATATCATTGTGAACTCAAACACACCTTAAAACTATCACACTATCTCCCACAAACACAAACATAAATGAATCTTTCTGTCCAAAAATTTCAACACTCAACAAAAAAAAACCAATTTAGGAGGGAATTTTTTATTTTGTAAGGGACAGCGGCCGAGAGAGTTGATGGAGTAAATGGGAGCAAAACCCTCATTTATATAGGTAACTAGGGGAAAAAAATAAGGTGGGAGCCCATGACCAGGATTTTTGGGATAGGATATCTAAAATTTATCCTGGATTCTGAATTATCCCAGGATTCCCGAGATTTTCAGGATTCTTGGGTTCTAAATTCTATTAGAGAACTTTCATACTGAAATTTTGAATCGATTGTTTTCATAAGGATAAAATTGTTTATGTTAAAGACCTAAATTTGAAAAATTGACCCAAAAAAAGAAATTAGTTCAAGCAAGTTTCGTTGATATTGTTTTTGGATAATTCATACTCTTTTTTCTATATAAGGTTTTTCGATTTAAACATGTTAAGTAAGTTATTTGGTTGAAGATGAGTAGATGAATTAGAGCCGTTACTTTTTACGACGGTCAAATTTGTGACATCAAAATTAGGGTCATTTTTACATTAGCCCAATCTATAGAATAGGCTTTTGACCGGAGCATAAAATTATGAGCTTCAGTAAAAATTAGGATGAAAGTGGCGACTTTAAGTCGTAGAAGAATTTTGAGCTCGAAATATAGATATCTAACATCACTAAACCCCATTAGATATGATATATTTGAGATCAAGGTGACATAAAGGTCAAGGCAATTCTCCATTTGCATTGCTCTAGTGGATCAACTATACTAGAGTTAAAGCACATTGTCGACGTTGATGAAGGTGCTCCAAGTTCGATAATAATTCCAGTTAATGCCAGAATGGATCAAGAAGCAGAAAGTCCAACTACACAGTTGTACGATGGTTTCACAGAATTGTTATAAAGCTCATAACATGAAATGCTAGAATCATCAATGAGAAGACATTCATCAATTTCAGCCCTCGATTTTAACTTTGGCGTATAGTCCATCCAATAGTCGGGGTTAGTTGCTAACCCAAACTTTGACACCCCGACATGACATTCTGTGAGTGCTTTTGATTCAACTTTCGAACACTGATGTTTTATGTTGGAAATTGCATTATTTTCTAAACCAGAGCCTGTTCCTACTGAACTAAAAGAAAGTGGTTTTGGCAGTGAAGGTCCGAACAATGCTGAAGGATCCTATCTGGATTTCAAGCCATATGCATCTCCATCCCACATGTATAATGTTGACCTCCATGCTGAAGGTGGGTTAGAATTTCCAAAACTTTCACACAGAAGACCAAAACTTGCAAGTTCTTCATGAAATGTCAACGATTTACAAGTTGGAATGGAGTTTTCTTTGAAAGATTCTTTTTATGCTACAGTGAAGTGGTATTAGCATAAAGGATGGGGTGAACTTCCATGTTATAAAATCTCGATCAGAAAAATTTGAAGCCAAGTGCGCAATGCGTAATAGTAGATGGCCATTAGTACAAATTGACAACACTTTCATGTATGAGAGATATAAGCATCAGTTGTTGGCTATTGAACTGGATAGCAATTGAAAATTCCTATCAATAGCTTTTTCAATAACAAGAGGAGAATCTGTTGATGGTTGTGATTTCCTCTTGAATATCTTGAGAAGGCATGTTGTGTTGCAACCAGATATATGTGTCATTTGCAGTAGGGGAGCCATAATACAAGTCGTAATTGAACGGTGTGAAAGCCTCTATGACCGTGAATGCCATAGGTATTGTATATGACATATAGGGTCTAACTACATGGGCCGATATCATAAGGATGTTGAGCGACAACATGTTATTAACATGGGTTCGTAGTCAATATTATTTTCTATATCATTATTTAACATATATATTGTTTTCATTCATGGATATACTCTTTATTTTATTCGATAGGGTACAAGTTCGTCCAACATCATTTTCATGAAATGTTAGAGAAATTCCAAGCTATAAATAAACATGGTGCAGTATAGCTCGATGGGATACCGAATGAGCAATAGACTCAATTGTATGATGAAGGTATATAATACTGGCACATGACAATGAACCTAGCGGAATGCATAAATTTTGTATTGAAGGGGACACACCATTTTCCGATAACCTTGGTGGTTAAAGAAACATATTTCTACTTAGTAGCCTTATTTCCAAAGTGAGCGAAAAAATATGTTGGACAGATAAAGGGTGGTCACGTTTGGTGCGAGGGTGTGATGAAAGAAATTAGAGAAAATGTAGAAAAGGCGAACTCCATATCTGTAATGTGTCATTTGTATCCAAATCAAACATTTCGGGTTATAGAGTTCCATATACTCGACAGAGGTATTATTGAGGGATCGTACTATGTCTATTTGGGATGGACATGCGATTGTGGGAGATTTCAAGCACTTCATTTTTCATGTGCACATGCAATTGTTGCATGTGCCTTAGCACATCTGGATTGCATGATCTATGTTGGCGAAGTGTACAAACTAAAACACATATATAAAGTATGTAAATCTTAATTCAAACCGATCCCAAATGAAAGTATGTGGTTGCCTGTATAGCGCTCCATTTGATTTGGTATCGAATATTAGGTTGTGTCGCAAGACAAAAGGTTGACCGAATTCTACTCGGATATGTGAAAATATGAATATTCGGGAGAGGATAGACCAACTGAGGTTATGCAGTTATTGTAGGGATCTAGGGTATACTAAGCCAACATGTCCACACTTGGGGAAAACATTGAGGACAAGACCTAATTAACACATTTATTCATTTTTTTTATAGACATACAAAAAACAAACAAACAAAAAAACAAACAATTTGTTCATTTTTCCATTACTTCTCATTTTATACTAAATAGTAATATTGATATATTATTGATGTAAAATACAATAGAATACAATACAAACAATTTTTTTCATTTTTTTCATAGATTGTAAGTAAATAACTATATACTATTGACCGTCTATAAACATGTTATCATTTATAGTTAAATATCACATAAAAAATATATCGAATTAAATCGGCGATGTCCGCAAGGGTACAGGTCAAATTGTAATATAATTAAGTTTACAATGAAACCTTAGTAAGTATTTAGAGGATCGTACTCAAAGGATTGCAGATTGGAGAAATTATAATTAAATTAATTATAGAAAATAATTACTAATCTAATCGAGTAATGAATTAGTGGTGCAAATCCAAATTAATATCTTTATTAAATTAATTAAATTAACTAACCTAAATTAACCTAAGGGACTTTCCTATTCCTAGTGTCGAAAATGCAAGCCTTTAGCCTATGATTGATTAAATCCCTAATTATTTATTTAAAAAATTAATTATCCTAGATTGAGTTATTTACCATCCTTAGCTACGACTACCCTCCTGGTTTATCTTCACTAAGGATTACCACCTAAGCCACCTTTCCAATCTCTTCCTAGGCATACAGATACCCTTCCGAGCTCTCTGCTTGGCACAAGTTATACACGACAGGATACCCTTTCGGTCTCACCTATCTCAATATTCTATTAGGGGTGTCACTCTCTAATATACTAAGTACCCTTGAATAAACAACCAACTTTGGATAAATAATCACTTAACAAATAAATTAGTTCTATAACGAATTATGTGAGATATAAAATAGACACAATAATTTATTCGAATATTTATACTATGATTAATCGGTGGAAATAATGAAATATAAATAAAAGAATAAAAAATAAGAGATAGGAGAATACTTATGAATATTATTGAAGCTTGGTGTCAAAGCAATCTCCGCTCGCTATTGTATTCACATTAGAATAGAAAAGTTCCAACTACATGAACATGAAAGGAAAAGAAAACTAAAACTGAATAAAAAATTGTCAGTCTAAAATTGCTTACAATTCTGATGACTCTAAGGTTGCTTATACAGGTAACGACCTACTTAGTGACCACTCAATCCCAAGATACACTTAGATACTAATAAATAAATATTTTGCTAAAAGCTAGGGTCCAATTATGGAAATTTCCCAAATATGCCGTGAAAAGAATTAACGTGATTTTGGTTGGCCATTGTTGTGTCGTCGGGATGTGAGGATGCTTTTCGTCTCGACGTCAACATCTTACCATTCTTCCAATTTCTTCATCGCGTCATCATTGCCTATATAAGCTTTATTCAGCTAAATGTGTGCCACAATCCGATGGGTGTCGGTTGTGAGGAGGATTTCTTTGTAGTTGGGGTTTTAACTCCTCAAATTCTTTATCTTCATCTTCACGTTGAGCTCTATCTTCATCTTTATCTCTTTCCCCATGTTTAAATGTCGTGTCGTCTTAGGTTGCCATCATATATTGTCGGTTGTAGTAACAGGTGGTTGCGAGGATGAGCCACCCTGGTAGAACAATAACGTCAAGGGTGTTTGCAGCATTACCAGAAAATAAGTGTTTGGTGTTGCATAACCCAATTGCAGATTAAATATTGGAACTGCCAAAAATGGTGTATATGTCAACATTGGTGTCGGTATTGGCGTTCTATATGATGTTGGGGATAGAGGTGGTGCAGAAGATGCACTTACAAAAGGTGTTGATACATGGTACAATGGTGCATAATGTGGTGCTAGTGTAAAAAAAATGAGGTTTATTGAAAGCACTAAAATAATATGAACCATATTGACTGGGAGGTGGTGCACACATCGGTGCCTCATATGTGGTTGGAGCTGATGGTGACTCCATCGAGGTATGTACTCCCGACCTAAGATTCATGCGGAGTCGTCTTGGCCTCCTACGACGACATTGTCTGGTCCTTTCCTTCTCCGGTAGTAGATATGACTTACCGTGATGTTTAATATGACGAGATCGCCAAATCTAGTGTGAGAATTGGTTCATGCATAGGTATGAAATAGTTCCTATGCTCCCAAATGTAGATACATTTCTCATGAAATTTCATCCAATCTTCATCAATTCTCCCTTGCAAGTTGACCTTGTGCAGTTCTTGATATCTTAGGGTGATGGTGGAATACTTTTCCTAAACCTGAACTGGCGCACCACTCGATCGGATTCGTACATCTCGACCGTTGTGAAAACTTCAATGGCATCTTGACATGCTAGATATTATGATTGGCCAAAAATTTCACTTGAATTCTCTGATCGACGTATGAGCATTCATTCAAACTATAGTATGAAATTATGAATTTTATTAAGTACCTAATATTAAATTTCAAATCCTTACGTAAATATTATATAATTTAGAAATTCAAAAACTAACCTCGACTTCCGATCTTTGATCTAACAGTAACCGGATATCTTCGAGCTCATCCTCTATACCCACATGACTTGCCTCATTATTCCACCTATTCAAATAATATGTTATATCAAAAATATAATAATAATAATAAATATTATGATAACTATATTATCAAATGAATTTGACCTTATAACAAATAGGAATTCATAAGGGGCATTTACTCGGGGACGTAAAAGTTGTAGCTGGTACCATGCCTATGACTAAATAAGGAGTACACAACCACCGATTTTAATTTTTGTGGTTGTGTCGCCTGGCACATCCATCTATACAATGTCGGCAACACAACTAGTCTCCAACTGAGTTGCCTTGCTTATTCCAAGTCAACGAGTTGTAGTAGCCACCTTAAATGTACCAAAATTTGAGATTTATCGGGCATTAGAAGACCTCTGATTAACACCGGGATGAATGCTTAGGTGTATTATTCTCTTTCAACGGCACTCACGGAGTTGTTGATATAATTGAAAATTTCTTCCATCCATTTCATCTCTATCTAGCTACCAAAAATGTCTTCGGCACCTTTCCTAATAGTTGCTCGCAAATTGTGCTCAATCGCCAATGACCACTGATCCCGTAACAACTAGTCCATCCATTGGTAGACAGAGTTGTGAAGGTATGTCCTCGAGTGTAATTGTACACTCACCACATGAAAGATGAAATGTGTGTGTCTATGGTCTCCATCTTTCCACCAAAGCATTGATATGTCTGAGATCTAATTTAGTCCCCTGAGCATACAAGACATATGCAAGAATCTTGCCTCTTGCAAGTGTTGTTCAATAACATGCGCTGCCCTTGCAGTTAAATTGTGTATGTTCGTTTCTAAAATCTGATATTCGCTCTGATTATATTAACATAAAAATTATAAAAATTAATAATGTTAACAACGTAATATTGAACTTAATTAAATTTTAAAAAAATTAATAATATTTTTTTACCATTTGCAATTGGATGCCGTAAATGTTTTTGTCATCCAAATGAATAAGTAGAATTGCCATTATAAACATAAATTAAAAAAAGAAATTACGAAATATAAAATTTAAAAAACAAAATTTTGGGAGGAATTGAATGAAAAATTAAGAACTAATAAGTTGAGAGAATTGAGAGAATTGAGAGGATTAGGAGAATGAGATTTGAATGCAAAATGAAGAAAATGGCTTGGGTTTATATAGTAAATAAAGTAACAGTTGCAAAAAAATTTACCGTTGGGAAAAGTTACTGTTGGCTGAAAATGTGTCCAATAGGATGCGCTTTCCTACTACCTCAATTGAAAAGGACGCGTTTTCTATTTTTCTCTTCAAAATCGACCTATTTTCCTAAATATAAAAAAAAATCAACTTAAAACGCTAAATATTTTTCTAAAAACAACATATATATATATCAAATTTACACGAACTTTTGAATGCTAAAGTCATTCTCATTCAAGACCCACAAAATTATAAATTTAGGGTGTTTGATAAATTAAAATTTTAAGTGTTTGAAAAATTAAAGTTATTGTTAAAATTTATAATTGTTGAATTTATATTAGAAAATTGTTTGATAAATTAGTAAATATATGTTGTGAATATAATTATATTGTTTGATAAAAACAAATATTGATGTTTAAAAGATTATTTATTTTAAATTTTAATCTTATTAAATATAATATTTTATATTATTTTGGATGAAAGATAAATATGTTAATTTGAATTTTTTTCTAATGATAATTTATTTTATTTTTAAAATAAAATAAAATAAAATAAACTTACTACTTTTTACATTAAGTGATAAGTCTACCTACTTATATTATTTAATATTTTTGTTGAAAATTTTATATTAAATAAAAATTTAAACTATTATTAAACGCATTTAAAATATTAAATGTTGGAATGAAAATTTTCAATGGCTTATCAAACACATACTTAATTTTTAATATTTAATCTTTTTTCGCTTTGGTTTTATTTTTATTTTTTACTTTAAATTTCAAATTTTAATTAGATTATGCTTTTAGATGAAAAAGTTGATTTAATCGTGAAATTTTAATGGAACTAACGTGGCACGTTATAAATTCAAAATAATAATAATAAAAGTTATTAAAATTTCTAAAAAGTTTATAAAAAGTTTTTTAATTATACATATCAACAATAAAGTACACATAGACTATCAAGTAAGTCATCACGTTAATGTCACTAAAATTTCAATAAATTAGTCATTTTTTCGTGCAAAACAAAAATAATTTGACTAAAATTTAAAGATTAAAGACCAAAGTATAAAATAGGTAAACATTAAGAATTAAATTTATTATTATACCTTTAAGATATAATCAGATATTTAATATTATTTTAATATTAACTAGACATATTTGACAATAAAAATATGTTATTAATATATATATTACAATGTTGTTACATTTCTAATGTGTTCATACTAAAAAGATTGACATGTTGTGAGGAAAAAATAGTAATAATTTGTGGAGAGGAAAATTGCAACATAACCTCTTTGCCTTTTTTTTATATAATTTTAGTAATTTTTGTAAGTTATATATTTTTAATTTGTTTATGTTCAATGATTTAATTTATAATTTTACATAATAAGTTACTGTAAAATTTAAAATTTAAATTTAATTTATTAAAAAAACGACGTACTTTACTAAATATGTTTAAAACTGACAATTTATTTTCTAATTTATCCTCTCGTTCATTTTTAAATTTAATTTATTTAATATTTTACATATTTATTTGTATTTCAGAGAGAACAATGGAAGAGTGAAGGTTTAATGATTTCCACCTTGACTACATTGTGCGCTTGAATCTTTTAAAATATAGTTACAGTTTTTTTTTTTACTCTGATGATTAATTATTAATTGATGGTTATTAATTTTATTGAATTTTAATTTTTTTCGCTTTTACAAAAAATATTTTATTTCATATTATCATATTTGTTTTTCCTGTTTTATTATAATTCAAATAATTACATATAAGCATTATACAATCATACAAATACATATATTATAATTCATCCCTTATTATTAATTAAACAAAGGATTGTAGTAAACTCTAGATTAAAATATCTTCACCTTTTATTTTAGGTGAAAAACATAACTTATCATATATATATATATAAACAATACATTCGCGTATGTTACGAGTAAAAACCTCATATACAATGTTCTTAAGTTTGTAACACGTGGCATAAAAAGAAGTAAGCATTTGTGATGAGAAAATTGCAATAAATTTTATCACCTTTTTATATAATTGTTAATGGTTTTTGCAGGTTATATTTTTTATAATAAGTTGTTCTAATTTGCTATATTCAATAATTTGATTTGCAATTTTATATAATAAGCCACTCTAAATTTTAAAATCATTTTCAAATTTTTTTAAAAGTTTATCACTAGTTTTACAAATTAAATACACTATTAAAATTGAATTATATATACAAAAATTATAAATAATGTTACAATAAATTATTTAAGCGATCACAATATTTAAATTTAATTAAAATATACATTCACTAATTAATAATTAAAATTAAGTTAAAAATATATAAAAATAGAATTTCACACCATCTACTATTATAATATTTATATTTTGAAAATAATTTTAAAATATTATTTATTTAAATTCATCAATAATCATATTTTTAAATATATTATAGTTCAATTTCGTTCCCATACCATAAATAAAAGAAAAGTAGTTTAATAATAAAATTTTGTCCTGTTAGAAACTTATCATTCAGTTTTGGCCACTATTAAAAGGAATTCCTATTCTTTTCCACTTCTTCATCGTTTATTCATTTTGGTTTTGCAAATTTTCAGTTAAGGTATAAACTTTTATTTTCTCTTCGCAATAATTAAGGTATATACTTTAACAACCTAAACAAGTTAGCTCCAATTACAAAATTTTTAAATAAAGTAGAGTTAAAATATTATAATTTGTATCAATAAATGGTTGGGTATAATGAATTCGAACATAAAATATAACAAAATTTAAGACATATTTTTACCTAGCATTTATTTTTCATAACATTTAATTCATTAACCGTCTCATTACAAATAATACTTATATTTTAACGCTGAATTTTAATAACGAAATAATAATATATTGCCCAAGATTTCCTTTCGGTTTATTAGTTGCGGCACCAAGCTTTCCATATATCTATATTTTTATCCATATTTATCTAAATTTAAAATTATGAATTTATATATAACCTCTACTAGTGTAGCATTTTATATAAAAGTTAATAAAACATGGGATGATACTCTTGTTTCAGTTACTCTAGGATGGTTCTGAATTGAGAGGAGGAGGATTTGCACAACAAATGGGTCATTAAGAGGTTTTGGAGTTTGTGCTTCGGGATGCTATTTGATTCTAAGTTAGAGGAGGGGGATGAAATAAAAATGAGTGGATGGAAATGAGGCTCTTTTCTTTTTACATGAAGCTTAACACAAGTGCTTTAGTTGTACAGGAGTGAAATGATGTGTATGAGGCGAAATCACTCCCTTAAAAAATAAAATAAAATCAATATAAATAAACGCATATGAAATAAAATATAAATAGAATGATTTATAATTAATTTATCAAATACGAAAATCAAATAAATCATAATAAAAAGCTGTAATAAATGAGAAATGAGATTTTACGAAACGTTGAGGCCTATGAAACATAGTTTTCTTAAGATAGATTCGGCCGCTCCTACGGTACTTAGAGAAACGTTGGTCGAATGTCTCCCAAGATACAACAACAAGAGTGATCAAAGTAGTAGCACTTCTACAACAATCAACGAACGAACTTTGCCTTTGTTTTTCACCGGAACGTTTGAAAAAAAATATGGAGAGGAAAATGAATAGTTTTGAGAGTAAAAGAGTTTCAGTGTGAGAGAGTATGAGTGTGTAAATTTCTACAGAATACTCAGCCTTTTATAGGAATTTAGGATAGTGGAAAATTTGGAAATAACCATAAAATATGCCATTAAGGAGCAAAAAAAAATCAATTTGATTTAAAAATTAAATCAAATCAGATATTGTTTATATATAAGAAGATTATGTCTGTTGAGGAAAAATAAATTCATGTTGGGCTTAAAATATCCGCAGGACAATTTGGGCCCGTCCAGTCTGGACATTTCGTATCGCCCACATCGTGCGAGTGCGCCCCAACCCCGTCAGGTTTGAACCTGCCCGCAAGGCAGGGTAACAAGCTTAGTCATTCAATTACTTTTAGAGAGGGTTCACATATATAAACAAATCTCACACTTTGATATTTAACCAATATGGGATCTAAGCTTTTACTTTAGTTCAACAATATTTCCATGTAGCTTACTTTGAGCATCAATTTCTCATTCATCACTAAACCATTTTGAGTATATGATATACCGTTGTAAAGGTCTCATGGAGTAGAATATGAAACCATAATAATATGATTCAACTCTCCACTTTTATCTATTGAGAATATGCCTCAAAGTTCCCATAAAATTTAATTTTTCCAACAATCCCCCAAATGAATGAAAATTGATAGTTTTATCAAAAACATTAACTCGATGTGGTGATAGAATCTACGATCGGTAGTTGCACAGGATAGGTAGGTGTCCACCATTGAACCTTCCCTTGCGAAAGTATATTTACTTTACTAGCTGACTAGTAGACGTGATGTCTTTGAACTGTTCTGCCTTTTGTGTAAACGATGATATACCTCACACAACTACCTCCTTGGCAAGGTTTTAGTTCTCATGGTTATGTTCATATAACTGTGAACATCTCCTGGTTCTGCAAGAGTTTGAGAGAACTATGCCCCAATAGTCTCCTTGAAGCAACTCCACTTCACTCTCACATAGATGACTTAACTCTCACATAGGTGACTTATGTTGTTCGGCTCACCGAAACACACAATGGTCATTAAAAGCATTGCTTAACCTATCCTAGTTTTAGTCACTGTTTACATCATAGGAACAGACTTGGGATAAGTACCCCCATAGTGACCTCACAAAGTCTATGCAATTAGGTTGTCCCTTTGAACCTAGATCTTGGGATCTCTAATCAACTAGGTAGGGTTTTCCTTCACATAGTGCCTTTTATTTTCATTGGGCTTTAGTCACATTCCTTTCGATATTTTATCAACATGATCTCGTTTTAAGCCTTTAGTTAACGCATCCGCAATGTTATCTTTTGATTTTCCAAAATAATAAAGATAACACCGTTTGAGATCAATTGTTTTAACGGTATTGTGTCGACAACGCATATGTCTCGACTTACCATTATACATTATGCTAGCAAGACACCCTCCACACTTTCAAGTGGTTGTAGGATGGTTTTCTACTTTTCCACAACTCATATAGTGTCTTGTCCTTTTTCTTGTGGGGTACCTTATATAGAAGCGCTCCCCTCACATTTCCTGTGATATCCCAGAGCTTTTTAGCAGTGCGTTCATCTTTTCTTTTAGAGTTTGATTTTTTGCTCGGTTACTCTATTTGAGGAAAGTATGGTGGTGTTATTGAAATGATTCAATATATCCACCACCACGATCACTTAATCTTTTTATTAAGTTGGTTTTCAACTTCTTGCTTATAGAGAATAAATTCTCTTCGTCTTAGCTCGTAGCAATCAAGGGAATAAACATTTTCATTCCTTCCTCTAGTTTAAACAAGCTTTACAAGCATTGCTATGTATTAGATCAAGTAGTTTTTGACCTTTGTTAATTTTGCCTCAACACATGTTTCACATTTATAATTATGGTTATTGTGAAACAAATGAATATGCTCTAAGTTAATTTATGTATGTAAAGTATCATAATTAACATGTCTGAGCCTTTTATGCCATAAATTAAATGACTTAAGCATATAAATAAAAAAGAACAACACTCTTATTCATAGTTTTACTTTTATAGAGATAACATTCTTATTCATAGTTCTTGCTTATGTTAGGCACATAATTCTATATCGGACACTTCCTTAGAAATTTCTTCCACGGTATTAGCCTCGTTAGCTCTAACTTTCTTTGGGATCCTATAGTCGGATGACTTGTGCCACATCTTGTTGTAATTGAAATATTTTCCTTAAAATTTTTGCTTCTTGGAAACACCACATTTTAGTCCTAGTTTAGACCCATTCTGCGGTTGTTTTCCCTTCTTGAAGTCTTTCTTCACTTCTACGATGTTTACCCTAGCAACATTGTCATTTACTATTTTGTTCAGCCTCTTTTTCGCACCTCTATTGTCTTCTTCAATCCGAAGTCTGACAATTAGGTCTTCCATTGATATTTCCTTTCTTTTGTGCTTTAGGTAATTCTTGAAGTCATTTCAAGCAAGGGGCAACTTCTCAATAATGACTACCACTTGGAAGGATTCACTTATTATCATCCCTTCAGCAAGAATTCCGTGAATGATCAGTTAAAGTTCCTCCACTTGATTCATAACTAATTTAGAATCAACCATTACAAATTCAAGAATTTAGCAACTAAGAACTTTTTAGTTCCAGCATCTTCGGCTTTATATTTATGGTCTAACGATGTCAATAATTCCTTAGCTTTTTTCTTAACACTATACACTTCATACAGTGCATCCGACAATCCATTCAGGATGTAGTTTTGGCATAGGAAATCTGAATGTTTCCAAGATTCAATAGCAATGAAAGCAGTAACTTCATCTACCTCGCCCTCTTTAACAGTAGGAGGGTCATCTTTCAAAAATTTGGCCAAGTTCAACATGGTCAAATAAAATAACATTTTCTGTTGCCAAATCTTGAAATTATGTTCCGAGAATTTTGCAGGCTTCTCGTTGTGGCTTACAGTAGCCGCCATTAACAATACTGAGTTTTGGATCAAAAATTGCATTTGAACCAAAGCTTCAGATTGTGAATTGATCGAATTGGTGAGAGTCTCCATTTTTCTGTTAAGAAAAAAAACAGAACTAGAAAACTTATCAACTTTTGTTAGACAACAAGAATCTAATAAAACCCGAAACAAAAGTTTATACGGTCTAATAAAAAATACAATAAAACAATGCACTAGGTAGGTAACCCTAAAAGAGAGGTGGTGCTCTCGACACGTTTAAATACCAAGTCTTTCAAAGAACCAATCCTAGACATGCATTTTCATATTGCCTTTTTAATTCACCATTGATAAATTTCTTTTAATTCAATTTAAAGCCACTATTAAGGCCATTATAAATAGAAAAATTTCCCTTTGATTTATTAAACGACAGAATAAAAATTCAAACGAAATCAAAAATAATTTTGTTAAATAGCAAGATTAAATCTTGAAACAAAATTATATCATTAAATCAAATTAAAATCATAAAAGACAGAATAAATCTCAAACATAATTATTTGATTATGTCTTTGTTTGGAAACAAAACAATATCGAATAAAATCTTATTAAACGAAGAAATAAATCCCAAAATGCATTTTATTTAATTCAATTCAAATTTTGAAACAAAATAAAATCAAATAAAATCTTATTAAACGATGGGAATAAATCTCAAATGATTTTATTTAATTCTATTCTAATTTGGAAACAAAATAAAATCAAATAAAATTTTGTTAAACGGTGGGAATAAAACCGAAATGATTTTATTTAATTTAATTTCTCGTTTTAGCAACAAAATCAAATCAAATAAATCTTTATTAAACGGTGAGAATAAATCCGAAACATATTTTATTTTATTTAATTTCTCATTTTTAGAAATAAAACAAAATTTGGAATAAAATCATTGAACGGCGGGAATAAATCCTGAAACGAATTTTATTTTACTCGTTTTTGGAAATAAAATAAAATTTGGAATAAAATCGTTGAACGGCGAGAATCAATCCCGAAACGGACTTTATTTTACTCGTTTTTGGAAATACAACCAAATTTGGAATAGAATCGTTAAACGGCAGGGATCAATCCCGAAATAGATTTTATTTACCTTTAATTTCCCATTTGGAAATAAAATCAAAATAGTGGAATAAAATCCATTGAACGACGGGAATAAATCTCGAAACTGATTTTATTTATTTTTAATTTTGGAAACAAAATCGAATAAAATCTGTTCAACGGCGGGAAAAATCCAGAAATAGATTTTTTTAGTTTTAATATTCATTTGGAAATAAAACAAAATAGAGGAAAAATAAATCTGTTGAACGGCGGGAAAATTCCCAAAACAAATTTCATTACTTTTTAAAAGAAAATTAATTTTTGAAAAATATATTTTTTCCTTTCGCCTTGGTGTCTTGTTTTTCTCGGATTAGAAAATTGAAAAAAATAATTGGATCTATCTTAAGATTGTTAGACAAAATATGTTAGCGAACAAAATAAATTAAATATAAATAAACACATGTGAAATAAAATATAAATAGAATGATTTATAATTAATTTATCAAATACAAAAATCAAATAAATCATAATAGAAAGTTGAAATAAAGGAGAAACGAGATTTTACGAAACGTTGAGGCATGTGAAACATAGTTTCCTTAAGACAGATTCGATCACTCCTACGGTACTTGGAGAAACGTTGGTAGAATGTCTCCCAGGATACAACAACAAGAGTGATCAAAGTAGTAGCACCTCTACAACGATCAACAGACGAACTTTGCCTTTTTCTATCACCGAAACGTTTGAAAAAAAATACGGAGAGGAAAAGGAAGAGTTTTAAGAGTAAAAGAGTTTCAGTGTGAGAGAGTATGAGTGTGTAAATTTCTACAGAATACTCAGCCTTTTATAGGCATTTAGGATAGTGGAAAATTTAGAAATAACCATAAAATATGCCATTAAGGAGCCAAAAAAAATCAATTTGATTTAAAAATCAAATCAAATCAGATACTGTCCATAAATAAGCAGATTATGTCTGTTGAGGAAAAATAAATTCATGTTGGGTTCAAAATATCTGTAGGCCCTTTTGGGCCCCACCGGTCCGGACATTTCGCGTCACTCACGTTGTGGGAGTGCGCCCCAACCCCGTCGGGTTTGGACCTGCACCTCCCTGTGCGCGAGGTAGGGTTACAAGCTTAGTCATTCAATTACCTTTCTGTTCACATATATAAACACATCTCACACGTTGGTATTTAATCAATGTGGAATCTAAGCTTTTACTTTTCCTCAACAATATTTCCAAGTAGCGTACTTTGAGTATCAATTTCTTATTCATCACTCAACCATTTTGAGCATATGATATACCGTTGTAAAGGTCTCATGGAGTAGAATATGAAACCATAATAATATGATTCAACTCTCCACCTTTACCTATTGAGAATATGCCTCAAAATTCCCATAAAATGTAATTTTTCTAACAAGTACGACATACTTATTTTTAGGGGGTTTCTAGTTTGTTTATACACTTGTTACTTCCCTCGCCCGATCCGTTCGGTAGGTTTGAGCTATAGGATGCTACAGATATTGATGGAGCAACTAATATCTAATTCACAGTAAAACAATCATTTATACATTCTAATATGAGTAATTTGCCTTTAGATTATGATAAACAACCAAATCTGAGTCTCAATCGAGCTTACAAAATTTCTTTTGATTATCCGAGCACGAAATATGACCAAATTGAAAAGTTTTAAAACTTTAGGATCAACATCATGATGTCACTTTCTCCACATCATGATGTCGTCAAAACAGTATGTCATGTCATGACTTCAGGTTACTCGATGTCGTGATGTGACTCACTATTTTGGTCTGTGTTGTGACGAGCTAAGTTGCACATCGGGACGTATACTTTATGGTAAAATTTGAGCCATTTGGTACCTATTCTAAGCTTTCCATCCAACCTATTCAACATATGCATCAAGACCAGATTCAATTGGTCCAAAATATACCTAAACCATACTCAACAAGTTTAAACATCCATGTTCAACCATTTATCAAGATATTATTCACCTAAACATCAATCAAAACTTAACATTTTCATACCATTAAGGCATAACAACCAATCATTCAAACATCAAGTTATACCTATACCAAATCAACTAGAGACATGCTATTTCAATTCCATTTTGACCATTTCCATATACCATACATACTTTAAAACATGTTAAATAAAATAAGTCATTCTAACTATGCATCAACCATTGCTAAATTATGCCTTTCAACACCATGTATTAAAACAACTTACATACATGCCACAATACTTGACTCAAAATGGTTAAAAAGGTACCAAAATGTGGATAGTATGAGCTTCTATGTTGACCCAGCTTGATACGTTCCGCAAGATAATGATCTATAAGGAAAAGGGAAAACAAAAAAGGTAAGCATATATGATGCTTAGTACGTTCATAGGCATTAAAGAAAAATTTACCTTACCTTACAACTAAACACAACAAGATACTTAGCTTGGCAAAGTTTGCCTAAACATGACAAATCACATAACAAGGTGAGTTTAACATATAACCATATCATATAGTAATTCAAACATATAACATTTCAATTCACTTAAATCAAAATTTTAATGTCATTCTCATAATCATTTCAACATCTAGCCATTTAAATACCAAGATTATACCATTCCATTGCAATTTTTCACTTTTCATTAACCATTTAGCCTGATGAATTGTAGTAAACAGATTTAGATACATGGGTAATTACACCACACCAGACTGTTTGTTCGAGTAGTAACTACACCATACCAGGGCACTGAAGTGCAAAGCCCATAGGCAATCACACGTATAATCGTATAACAATACGTCCCTCTACCACACCAAGGTCTCTGTAGAGACATACAATACTCGATGATCCCCAACATAAGTTGGATCCCGATATAATCTGTAATGATCTTTGTACAATCACATATCCCTTAAAAGCGTGAATATAAGCTTATTGACATGTGAATTGTATCCCAATCTTTACTAAGGTCACTCGATCATCTTTAACACATGTAACCATTTCTTTACAATTTAGTCCATATCTTACCTTTTGTACCAATTCGGAAACAATTCAAATTACAACCAAACATACACATATTTATAATTCAAATACCTAAAATTAAACTCAATCATATTATATGAACTTACCTGAAAAAATTAGCAATTAACTTGGAACTTCAAGGACTATTTGACAATTTTTGGTTTTTCCCAATTATCCACGGCTTGATCCAATTCTCAATCTATACAATTATTCAATTCAATTTATCAATACCAAACATTTTATATCATTCCATGATATTCATGAACCTATTTAATTCCATATTTCAAATATCCATTAAGTTTTATATTTTATTCAATTTAGTCCTTAAAATTGAAATAACAATAATTTTAATTTTGAGCTTCAATTTCAAAATCAATCTCAATTACATCCTTTTAGGACCCTCTACTATCTATTATTACAAAAATTTCACATCAATTTTGTAATTTATACACTTTAGTTCTTTTAATACCAATTTTTTTTAAAAACATCAATGGCAACTTTCAAAAACTTTAACAGTTTTGCAAATTGGTACATGGGTTAGTTAAATCAAAGTTCCCATGACCCAAAAAAAATACAATAAAAGGACTTAGAAATCTTACCATTTGAGGGATTGAATGTTGAAATGTTTTGAAACTCTTATTCTTTCTTTTTCTCACAGCCAAATGAAGAAGATGAAAGAAAATGTTATCTTTTATTTTATTTTGTCTTTTATACCTTAATTATAAGTTAATTAACCTTAATTAGTTATTCTTAAACAAGAATAACCAAAATAGTGGATGGAAATATTCATTTCCACTATTGAATAAAAATTGGTTTAATTACCATTTTGAACCTTTAGCTAATTTAAAATTCATAGCGATAAAACTTTTACAATTTAGTCCATGTACCTTAATTTACTATCAATTCAATAAAATTACTAGATAAAACTTTAATATATTTCTATATTAGTCTCGTAAATATTAATATTTAATATTTATGGTCTCAAACTACAGAAATGGGGTTCCAAAATCGTTGTTTTCTATACCATTGAAAAATCAGGCTGTTACAAATTGTTCTTAGTTCTTTTGTACCTTTTGTCAGAGGCTATTTCTGGTATTGTTGGGGATTTGTCAATGTTGTTCATTGTGACACTTGTCTCCCTTTTTCCTATGGGCTAGTTTTTTTGTGGGCTTTATCTTTTATTCTTTACACTTATATTATGTGGTATAAAAATATGTTAACCCATGTGTGAGAATAGTTATAAATTTATTGGTTGAAGACCTAGAAAAAAAACCGTAGTCTGAATGTTAAGACTAATTAGGGACATTATTTTGTTAATTTTAATTCGTATCATTTGTTGTAAAGGGAGTTTGAAAAAAAAGTCTGTTAGGGGATTTGAGATAATGATCTCTTGAGGGATGTCAAATATGATCCCTTGGGGGTTTAGAAATGAAAATCCATTGAGGGATTTGAAGTATCAGAATCCTTTAGGGGTTTGAAATAATTATCCCCGAGAGAATTGAAATAACGCTCCCATGAGTTAGAAATACATATCATTACATAGCATCAAATACATTTCTAAGGTCATGAAAGGCTTGAAAATTGAAAGCAATTCAAGCGGTCTGTGGGATCAGTAGTTTTGTCAAATATTTCAAGAGATAGCTTATTCTTGGATGGTACTTTTTCTTGACGAATCACAAAAGAAAAGAAGGTTATGCACCGCATCTAACCACTCGTAATCATTATGGTAGGGTTGTTTGAGGTTTCTTAGCTCCTGTTTAAGATCTACCACTTGCTCTGCGCAGTTAAAGTCATGATACATATATTGGTTATGGCACAACACTGACATCATTGTTTTATCATGTCGTTGATAGCAATATCCATGGTCACCGTCAAAGTGGTGGACCAACTAATTTTATTGTTGTGATTGTTGGATTTAGTAACGTAAGTGTAGTATTTTCATCTAAATACATTTGTAATTTTTTGAAAAAGTTGGTTAATAGAATTGTTCATGAATTACATCAATACTTTTTATATTTTCCTTACATGGTTTTTGCACGCAAAGCAAAACGGGAGTAAATGTTTCTCACTAGTTGTCTAATGTTTAACTAATATTAAGCGGTATTACATAGTCAGATTGTAATACAGAAAGACAACTTGTACTAGTAAACGAACGTAAACATGTCCTTAGTCTAATTGAAAATGAGAAAACTGATTGAAATAATAATATGTCATCTATCAAGTCCAATTGGGTAGATACTTTGTCTTAGGCATTGAAACAAATGACTCCTAAAAGATAAAGACATAGATGTGACTGACTGGACTGATAGTACATTGGGCAGGACCCAAGAAGAATAGATCCTAAATCCATTTATGGATTTATTCACCAGTAACGTTCATAGTGTGGCATACCTAAATCATGAGTGGATGGCGAACTATGTATGCGTGACTCATACACTTTGATGCAAGTAAAAGCCTGAGTTCGAATAGATAAGGAGCAAAAAACTGGTGCGTTGGTTGTACGACTTCTGCAATATGTAGCAACATTCACAATAGTGGAATTCATTGACCGAGACATGGGTGAATGATATCCTTTCGTTGGAATTACATGGTTGATGAAAAATAAACATGGTCACGGGTTGTTCGTCTTTGTGATAAATGACTTGATTACTATTTAATAGTAATTGACTTTTCATGAAAGAAGATGTAGTGGTCATCATGAAATAAAATAAGATCATATTGGAATAGGTGATATTACCACAAATAGATCAAGGATATACTATGAGGGTAACACACTTATGACAATGTCATTGAGCGAGCACTGAGTAGTTGCTTTTGTAATGGCATGTCGCTGGGGAGAGCTCAATCACGATACTATAGTGGAATAACTTTGTGACTAAATGAGTTTATAATTAATAGCCAAAAAGCTGGAACTTAATTATAAATCATTTGAGCCTTAACTGCATATGTTCAATTGGTCCATTCGCTAGCTCGTTGGAACTACAAATGAATTGCATGTTGAATCAAAATGAACATAATGAATAGAAATAGAGAAATGGAAAATATTCATAAATGATTACGGTTTTCTTCAATATAGAGAAATAGAATCATTTGGAAATGAATGGGGTTTTCTCAAAATGAAAATGGAAATGAAAATAAAAAAAGAAATGATTCATTTACAAATGTAGATGAATTAGTTAAAAATGATTGGGAGAATAAGTTTATGTTATTTGAGCTATTTTAAGACCCAAAATGAAAATAAACCATTCGATCATAGTGAGCAAGTTGAATTGTGAAATGTTAAATATATTTTTCAAAAATTTTACCAAGGTTAAAATTGTTATAATTTTACTGGGGGTAAAATTGAGATGAGAAAATTATTCAATATAAATGTATTGAAGTTTATTTTTGGGAAATAGAAAAACAAATATTGGGTTGGATCAAATTATAAAGTATTGGGTTAAAAGCCTGTACAGTACTTGTAATTGTACCCGATATAGAAGAGGCCCAAAAGACCCTTATGTTAATAAGGTGGATGACTGACCCTAGTTAATATTAACTAGGGTTGCTGCCCCCTATACTCCTAATTAGTCTAGAAGTTTGTTTTTCTAGTTGAAATAAACTTCTACAATTCAACAAAGGTTCTACTTTCTCTTCTTATAAATAGATGACACATGTAGAGTTATTAACACAACTTTGAGAGATTGTTAATCTGTCAAAAAATAGAGAGAATTTACTCTCAACTATTAAATATACTTTTCCAGAATAACAATTCTACTGGTTTCTATTAAAGAAGAGAGAATTTTCGTTTTCACCTAAAAAGAAAAATAAAACTTTTCTAGTTCAGTGTTTTGACTTAATTGGTTCGAGCCCACAATTGAAGTAGTTCGTGTTATGAGAATAGAGGATAAGATCATTTGGTTGAAAGCCAGAAAACATCAAGGATTCGCTTACCTAAAAACACAGGTATGATTTCTGTCTAAAGGTTTATTATTATAAAAATCACAAATCGTTTCGGTTTTCAAATTTTTAATTTTTTATTGTGCAAGAAAACCATTTTCAAATAAGATCTTTTCCAACAGTGATTCCTTGTTTCTGCTTGGAATTTTCATGTTTTTCTAGTCAATATTCGATCAAGGTTGTCCTTGGGCTAGCATTTCATAGTTCATACCCTTATGCGTCATCGCAAAATGGGTACTTTCTAGGCAATCTTGTGAAACGCATTAACGTTGATGTTGGTTTGTCCATTATTTTTGTTGGTTTATTTGACTTTGTAAGAGTTGGTTTAAAGTCTCTTGTTGCACTACTAGGGTATATGAAAGGATTTTTAGGTAGGTTAGGTACTAGAGGTGATAGTTTGGTTGTGGTTGAAAGGAAGTTTATGGTAATGTGACGTGGGTATAACGTTGTTAATAAGTGGTATGAACGTAATTGAATGCCTTTAATGGGTTAACACCAACATTGACAAGGTTAAATTTTTTTGTTTTCATTAATATAATGAATAAAGGGTTAGTTAGGATTTAGGTCATATTGTGTTAACTTTACGAGGCAAATGGCTCAGTGATAGTGATGCCATTAGTTGGTGCAGATGATATTCCAAATAGTAGCATCATGGATAAAGTGGAAAGATGTATGAGTTGTTTTTGTTATAAATAGGGCATATAAGGATATACAGTTTGCTGGCCTAAGTACAGGATAGAAGTAAGAGTTTGATGTTAGATGGTGGTAGATGCTAGAGATGAAAGGTTAAATATGTGAAAAGTGCATAAATCTCAATTTATTTGTGATATTTTTTCTCTTGAATTATTCTACTTAATTTATTATTTATATTATTTAGACTTATATTTTTCTTAATACGGATTAGACTTTCAACACAATATTGTTTTAGTAATTTGGCCATAACTTGAGCTGCAGAATTTTGTTTTGGACCCACAATATACCGAATCAAAGGGAATTGAATAATCTATCCAATTACTTTATTTTTTTTTCTTTATGAGTTTCTAAACTCTTCTTTTCTAGTCGAAGGAGCTTCAAATTTTGATTCAAATAGTTTGTGAGATCTCATTGTTCTTCATATTTTTTTGTTCTTTAGTATTTGCATGTCTTCTAATTAAATTAAAAATATTAAATTTTTTGAATACTAGTACCATGTTTGATTGCTTAGAATATTTTCCTTGCCAATTAGAATTGTTAAATCTGTAATTATTTAATTGACTCTAATATCTGTGATGAACAACATAGTTGGATATAAGCTAGGTATGCATTCTATGCTATGTGGGCATACAATCTAACTTAAATAAACCTCACTTTTGTGTGTTTTTTCTTGTTAGAATTAGGTCTCTCTTATTCTTAAAGTTATCGGTAAAGTTAATAGGGTTGTTTATCGGTAAGGGAAATAATTTCAATGGGCTTCCTCTTAGTTATTGATAAGGTAAGGAGACATTGGTTTCTAATTGCGGCATCAACAAATATAACTAATTTATTAAAGAACATTGAAACTTATTCTTGCATCGATGATCAAACTCATGAATCAAACGAAGATTTTTCTTTCTTTTGACTAGAGCTTCATCTTATTGAATTTTCCTTCAATTTTAATTATTGTTGTCTTTTCTAAGTTTTATATTTAAATTTAATTTTAGTTTTCTAAACCCTCATAATATTTATTTTTATTTATATTTAATAAATAGCATTATCATCAATCTATATGGATACGACCTTACTCACTACTATACAAAATTTATATTTTTGAGTAGGAACTTATTTTTGTAGGTCTCGAAAACCTAATAATAAGATGAGACTTACACCAATATAGAGGTTAGCAATGCTAGGAAATGTGTGGTGGCAAAGTTCATGTAAGCAAAATATGACTGGTGCTAACATTGTCACCAACATGAATGTTGGGAGCGGAGATGCCAATGTTTTGGGCATTTTCTAAGGGAGACAGGTTCTCATCAACGATAGGTGGGATATTATATTTGAATATTGTAGGGTTAGCTTTAACGATTGGATCTATGGCTTTTCATTCCTAGGTTCTGACAAGCGACTCTGGTAGTTTCAATCACTTTAGATTGTAACGACCCGAAAGTCAATGGTGTCAGAAAGTGAGGTTTTGGAACCCCGATTCTGTAAATCAGAACTGTAAATATTTTTATTAAATATTTACGGATTTATATTAGAAGTGAATTGAATTTTGGTTAGGTGATTTCGTCGAATTAGTGCTTAATTAGGGTTTAGAGACTAAATTGTAAAAGTGTCAAAATTTCAAATCTTATGAAATATCTAATTAGAATTCAAGTAAGGTTCTTATATGGAAAATATTTCATCAAGGTGAGGCTGGTGGACGATTTTGGCTATTGTTAAGCTTAATTAAGGCTATAATTGTAAATTAATAATTAAAATATAAAAAAATAATAATATGTAAAGCTAATGGAAGGAAAGAGAAGCAATTCTCTCATATTTCTTGCATGACCAAATCACCATATCTAGGAGATGGAGAAAATCGACTAAGGGTTTCAAGGGTTTTAAGCTTGAATTGGTTAGTCAAATTAGTCCGTTTTCTTGTAATTTTTATGTTTTTGGAATCCCGATAACTTAAGCTAGCTGATCAATACTGTATTTTTTGGTATTGCTAAAGATTTTGAATGTTTCCATTGATGGATAGTTAAAGTTCTAGGGATTAATTTGATAGATTGATAGTTTAGAGTTGAAAATGGACTAAAATGTAAAATAAATTGATGATTTTGTTCAATAGGGACTAAATTAAATAAATTTATAGTGGTACAAATGAATAATAGGAGGTCCTATAGGGACTTTAGTAAATCCGATATAAAAAATTAGGGTTAAATGTGAAAGTTATTTTAGTCCCGATTTTAGGGACTAAATTGATTCAAATGTAAAATTTACATAAATTAGAAATTGAATGTAATTTTGGGTATGTATTAATAATATTGTATGTTTGTTTTAACTCGTAGCTAATGTCAACCTGGATCTCTCATTAAAGAAAGGAAAAGATAATGTTGTTGGCGAATAGCTCGAAGTTTACGGTTTGTGTCTCTATAATCTAAACTAATTAATTCTGGTACATTATGAATTGTTGCTGTGATAGCCCGAAATAGGGCCTAATCGGAATAGTGGTTTCGTAACCACAAATCCGAAGTGAAATAGTTTAATTTTATAAATTTTCATTAGTTACTGATTGATTGAAATATTGTGTGAAAATATGGATAGAAAATTTTAATGCTTTAGTGCTTAATTGAATTTTTAGGACTAAATTGAGAAAATGCAAAGTGTGTCTAATTAGTGATTAAATGACTTAATTGAATTATTGCATGAAATTGGAAGTGTTTATGTGGCAATTAGACCATGAATTAGTGTTATGGACACAAAAGGGTATTTCTAGAAAAATATCTAAGTAATGGGTCAAGGGCATTTTGTCCAAATTGAATAAAGACAAAATAAAGATGAAAACAAGTGTTCATCTTCTTAAAATCAGACGTTTGCTGCCAAAAAATTCATGTCACCATAGCTAGGGTTCTTGAACTTCCTAAGCTCAATTGTAAGTGATTTCTTGCCCGCTTTTAATTATTTTTGTATTTTTATGCTTATTGAAGCTTGAATTTCATGTTTCTACCATTTAATTTAAATGAAATTAAAGTTTGAAAATTTACCCATTCATGATATAATTGTAAATTGATTAGTGATGTTAGATAATGAATGTTTGAAGTGTTAATTACAAGTTTTACTAGATGAATTTTGATGAAAATGTTGAAAAGGGCTAAATTGTGAAAGATGGTAAAGTGTGCATAAAGTTGTGATTTTGTGAAATTGAGGGCTGTTATGAGCATGAAATATGATTTAGTGAAGTTTGAAATTTAAAATTTAGTGAATTTTATTTTTACGAGCTTAGGGACAAAAGTGGAATTTTTGAAAAGTTTCGGGGAAAAATGTAAATTTGCCAAAATGTTGTGTATGAATTGTATTTGAATGAAATGTTGATAAAATGTATTAAATTGTGTTAATATAGATCAAGAAAGAAGAAATAGTGGAAGTGATCGGGGAAAAGAGAAAGTTATCGACTAAATTACAAAAAATAGTCGTTTTGCATCCGAGGTAAGTTATATGTAAATAATAGTTATATTTGTATAAATTGTGAATTATGTTTGATATGTGAATTAATATTGAATGTGGAAGGAAAATTGTTCATGAATTATTCAAGCAATAAAGTGTTAAGTGTAAATTCGGTTGAACTTAGGAATAGAATTGGATACAAGTGACATGTCACTAGAGACCAAAGTGTTACAGTGTTACAAAGTGTTACAGTTGAGTCCCGGTGTTTGGTGATCTAGCATGTGTTGCGATAACCGACAGCTTGTGTGAGCAGCCCGTGGACATTTCAGTGTTATTGATCGCTGGTAGCTTCGGCTACATTTCAGTGGTAGCTTGGCTACATATCGCTGGTAGCTTCGCTACATATCGATGTGGCACTTATGTGCTAAATCTCTACGTATCCGTGTATATTCCAACTGCTCAACGGGATTAATAATGAATTAAAGTGAATATGAAATGTTAAGTGTGAAAATGTATATGCAAGTGAATTGGTAAGATTGTGCATGTGTAAGTGATTGAAATTGCTAAGAAATGTTTTGATTAGTTATATGTTAAAAGTGTTAATTATTAAATGAGTAATTATTGTTTACATGTAACTTACTAAGCTATTTATAGCTTACACATCTCTTTCTTTCCTTTGTTTTATAGTGATTTGAACTTGATCGAATAGTGGACCGTCGAGCTCAGATCACACTATCATAGCCATCTCGGTATTATGTGCTTTTCAAAATGTTTGAACTATGGCATGTATAGAGTCTTAATCATTTTGAGCATGATCAAATGATATGGCTAAGATTAGCTATTGAAATGGTTAGTAAAGATTATGTTTTGGTATTATGTATGTGTAAATGGTAACTAATTCAAAGAAGCAGTTTCTTTGACAGCAGCAGTGACGTGAATGTAAAAATTCACCATAAATAGTAGAAGTGGAATTAGAGAGTGAATTATATATGGAATTAAAGCTTATCAAGTCTATTTTATATGAAAGAAACGATGTAGAAAAGGAATTCTGTATTTTGAGATATTTGAATTTTAGTGAGACAGGGTCAGAATGGTTTTGAAGTCCCTGTTCTGACTTTAGAAAATCATTATAAATTGTAAAGAAAGAATTATGGGTCATAATTTATATGTGTAGATTTCTTAGTGAGTCTATTTTCAAAATAAAAAACGATAACCTTATATGTATTCTGTACAAAGAGATAATTGATTTTAGTGCCGAGAGGGCAGATCTGTCGAGCTGTGAAACAGGGGATACTTTAATGAATAAACTGTACTAATTGGCCAAGTCAAAATTCTGAAAATTTTATGGTAAGTAGTAATATGAGTCTAGTTTCAGGGAAAATTTACGGATTTAAATTTTGAGTTCTGTAACTCGAGTTATAATTAAATTAGTGAAAGTCACGCAGGTAGACAGTTTTGTTGTGAACAGTGAATTTAATTTTAAAAGCAATTTTTTTTATGCTCCGAATTGGTAAGTTAAATTGGATAACATCTCGTACTAGATTCCGGTGACGGTCTCGGGTAAGGGGTGTTACAGTTGCCTGGTAAAGTATCAAGGTGAGTTGGTGTAACACCCTGGTGATGTCACATTGTAACACCTCTTACCCGTATTCAACGCTGGAATAGGGTACGAGGCATTACCAGAATAAATACACTTATAGACATATTAAACCGAGTTATAAAATTTCATCAAAATTAAAAACTTTCAAATTATTATCTTCGAGTCGCTAATTAGGGTATACAAGGCCCAATACATAACCATTCATATGATCAATATATCCGTTAAATCAATCCAATATTGAAGAATCCACTTTATGTCGAATCAATATTAATAACAATCATAAATCCTTTCATGTTAATTTCATATATCACTTACCGAACTTCAATGTTAATTTACAAATATGTAATTCACTAACACATTCAGGTATACACAATGTTTAATTGATGAAATCATTTAATTGAGCTAAATTTCATGTTCATTCCAAATTTTCTTCTAAATCCATAAATGCTTCCACTTAACATTTAGCTAATCAAATTCTCAAACCAAGCTATCACACAACAATAATACATCACATGTGCTTCATGAATTCAATGTTTGATTCTTATCACCATCAAATCCATGTCATTCGAATACTTAAAGTTTATTCAAGCATATATTATTACGTTTCATATACCAAGCATATGTCAAAATTACGAATACACAATCAATTCATTTGTCATTTATTTGACTAGCAAATTAACCTCAAAATTTATAACATTCCATTACTTAAGATATGCCATAAAACACTCCTTTAACATAAACTAGCACCATGGCCGAATTTTCATTATGCTATTTATTACCCTTTTTCCGAATCAGATAGCAAAATATTACAAATATGTATATATTTGAATACTATAATTATGCATCAACTTACCAACATGAGTTAATTCATGAGTCACTCATGACATCACTTCATGCCAAATATACCACACACATATGCTATGAAACTTTATTTTCTCTCATGAGCTTACCATGACCAATAATACACCAATATAAACATCACTCCTATTTCAACGTTTACTGATTATAATCAAGCATATAACCAATTATACACAATTCATTCATATACTTTATTGTCCTCCTCCTCCTCTCCATCCCACATCCTTTATGTATATAACATGGTCAAATAGCATTATACATAATTTCACTATTCACTTATATTTAAATTCAAAGCTGTCTATTTGAGTCAGAGTCACTAAATTATTTTTATCTGGAGCTACAAAGCTCCAAATTAAGATCTGTTAATTTTCCCCAAAACTAGACTCACATATTTTCTTACCATAAAATTTTTAGAATTTTTGACGTGGCCAATTAGTACAGTTTATTCTTTAAAGTCACCCCTATTTCACTGCTCAACATCTTTGACCTCTCTTCACTAAAAATGAATTATCTCATTGTACAGAATTTGGATGATATTTTTGTTTGTTTCCTTTGAAAATAAACTCATTAAGGATTCTAAGCATATAAATTATAACTCATAATTATTTTTTAAAATTTTTAATTGTTTTCCAAAGTTAGAACAAAGGATTCCAAAATCGATCCAACCCTGCCTCATTAAAATTCAAATATCTCAAAATATATAACTCTTTTGCTTGCTTTGTTTCTTTTATGTAAAAATAGACTCATTAAGATTTCATTTCATATCTTATTAACTCTACAATTTAATTTTCACCATTTTGGTGATTTTTCAAAGTCACACAACTGTTGTTGTCTAAATTGTTTTATTGTAAAATGTATTCTTTCATAATTTCACTTTTTCACTATCTCAATTCCATTGAATTTTTCACATCTCATTCCAATGGTTCATTTCAATTCATATACAATTCATTTAATTTATCACTATATTCAAAGCAATCCAATTTCTCATTTCCAATTTCAAGTCAATCTTCAATTCAATTCCACATATAGATATTCATCACTCAATTACACTTAGTCAATTTCCCGATGAACACTTCGGAATAATAACAGATACACGGTGAAATCAACACATAGCAACCACCTTATAATAAATGATACCCGGTTCACATAGTAGCCTGCACATAGTACTACACATGTGACCATTTTCATCCAATACACGTAGTAGCCTAACAAAGTACTACACACATGATCAAAGCTATCCGGTACACATAGTAGCCTGCACATAGTATTACACATGCGACCTATCATTCCGGTACACATAGTAGCCTACACATAGTTCTACACACGTGACCATTTTCATCCGATACACGTAGTAGCCTGCACATAGTACTGCACACGTGATCGAAGCTATTCAGTACGCATAGTAGCCTGCACATAGTACTACACATGCGACCTATCATTTTGGTACACGTAGTAGCCTACACATAGTACTACACACGTGACCTAGCAACTTCACTCGTATCTCTTTCATTCCGAATGTTCAACCGAGAATTTTCAGTTTTTCTCACTTTTTTTTTACCAATCAATGTCAATTTCTCATCTTTCTCGATTTATAATAACATATTTAGCTTATATAACATTTACATTATTCAATCCAGTCCAAAAATCACATTTTTGCAAAATTACATTTTTTCCATTAAAGTTTCACAAAATTATGATTTTTCCCCTAGGCTCGAAAATTAAACTTTATTCCTTTTTCTTATGTTTTATAACATGTTGAACATTTTTCCCTTCTATAGCAACATCAAATTATTGCTCTAACATGCACTTATGAACAATAATAATTTTTACCGATTATGCCGTTTCACTTGTTTTTACTGAAAATCGCTTAGAAAAAATTGTTTAACACAATTTCAAGATTCATATTCTACCACAAAACATAAAAATAGACACATTTCACCTATGGTTATTTTTCCAGATATAAACCCTAGGTTAAATTATTGCTAGAATAAGCTAAATTAAGCTATCGGGACTTCAAAAACGTAAAGAACATTAAAAACGGGGCTTGAAAACCCTAACCATGGCTTCTCCCTTGCTATTTTCGTTCATCATGGAGAAGATGGACAAATTTTTGGCAATTTTGGCCTTTCTAATTCTTTTAATTACTAAATGACCAAAATGCCCCCAACTTAAAAATATTCTATTTCACTCATCTCTTGTCCATTTTTGTCCAAAAAGTTAACCAATGGTCTAATTACCATTTAAGGACCTCCAATTTAAAATTTCATAACAATTGGACACTTCTAACATGTAGAACTCAACTTTTTCACTTTTTACAATTTAGTCCTTTTGGCTAAATTGAGTGCCCAAACGTCAAAATTTTTGGATGAAATTTTTTCGAAATCATTCCGTAAAATTGTAGACCATAAAAATATAATAAAAATAAATTTTTCCTCGTCGAATTTGTGGTCCCAAAACCACTGTTTCGACTAGGCTTAAAATCGGGTTATTACAGTTGGCTAAGAAAAATGTTTTGAGTTGAGCTGAACGAGATTGATAGATTGGTTTTTTATATTATAGACTGAATTGAATAGATTCAAAAATATTATGTTTTATTTGAAATGTGAAATTGTGCTATTGTGGTTATGAAATATGTTGATATAATGAGAATTATGAATTAGATGATTGTGATTTTGATATTGAAATGATTAATTGGAAGATGAACTTGTGATATTAATTGAGAGATTTGTTACCCTATTAACTATTCGGGCAGGGTCTCGTATAATTGGCATGTCATAGGATAGGAAGAGTTTAGGGTTATACGGCTATGTGTCGGAGAGTGCTGGGCACCCCATTTTTCAGTTATACTGACCAGTGCTGGACACATTTTATTGTCGTTTTTACTGGCCAGTGCAGGGTGCAATTCATTCTTACGGATTTATTCATCAGACACCGAGTGCCAAATTGGTGTGTTGGTTGGATTCGTATATCCGTCCGAGTTCGAGTCATGTTAATAGAGAAATAAAAATGGGAATCGAAATCATGATATGTGAAACAAAATGAATTAAAAATGACTATGATCTTTGAATGCATATTATGGGAATTGAAATGACAATTGAATAAGAAATGGAATATTTATTAGTGAAATGAGTTGAGCAATCTTATGTGAAGTGATTTGCTATGAATTCATATAGTAAGATGTGTTAAATTGTATGATGGAATATGTGAATTGGCATAGATGATATGTAAATTGCATTTCATTGTTCATTTCTTTCAACTTATGCATATGAAATGTTTTATGTTATGTTTTAATGTTCAAATTATAGATATTCTATTGAGTTATACTTAGTGTACAATTTTGTTTATCGTGTGCAGGTTAGGTGCTTTTTTATTTGATCGTCAACTTCAGCATCCACTGGCAATCCCAGACTCAAGTGTTGATGATGCTTTTAGTTTGGTCATGGCATGTACCTAGGGAGTCTTATGTTTAACTTTTTTTCATATATAGTGTAGCGATTAACTTTTTTCATATAGTGTAGCAATTAACTTTTAGGCCTTTGATTAATTACCTATATGAAATTTTGGCTTAGTTAAGGAAACGAGGTTCCGATATCTCATTTTCCAATATCACTAACTTTAAAGTCGATACACTTATACATTAGTTAACTACCCAATTAGTAAAATTAAAGAACCAACCTCTAATTAAACTTCACACTAACTTCACAAATATTAAATAATAATCTTTACAGGCTTGAACATCGAAAATGAGGTTCCGAAACTATTGTTTCTAACACCACTGAAAAACGGGTAGTTACAAATAGTCTATAACTTTAATTATAAAAACTTATATAAAGTTAATTCAGAGAAAGACTTATTCTAGGTTATAAGTCACGTCTAAGGTGAGATCTAATTCTAGAGAGATCCTTTTTAAACTAACGATTGTGATTAGAAGATAAAAATGAGAAGACTATAACCATTTAATCAAGCCACGTCAAAAACTAAGAAATAGTGTCGGTGACCTAGAACCTATTAAATCGGTTGTTGAAGATGTTGCTTTTATCTGGAAATCAATTTCTCACATTCTTTAGTGTTGAAAATGGCTAAATTGGTTAAAAGGTCAACTCACTTTTCTCAATTCAAAACTTATATGACATCATCAATGGTGGATTGACGTTTCTTTTTCAACTTTTTTATTTCAACCATTGATTTAAAATATCTCACGAGATCCCACTATAACGAAATCTTTAAATAGATGCCACCTATTTTATAACATTTTTATAATATGTAACTCAATTAAAAAATAATATAAAATTTATAAGATATAACCTTTATAAATTTTTTTATAAAGTGAACAATAACTTAAATAACACTTCTTATAAATAATATAATTTTTTTCATAACTTTAGAAAGTTTGTAACACCCCAAACCTGGCCTAGATGTCCAGCCTAAGTTTAGAGAGTTACATCATTGATACTCACATACCACACAAGTAACAAAATATTACTAAACCATGCTTCACATAATATCCATTACAAATATTAGTTAGTGCATAACCTTCAAAAGTTCTACTATCATAGGTTACTGAAGTCCTAACATAATACTTAAAGAGAAAGTTAAAATATTCACCGAGCTCCTGTGGCATCGACCTGTTCAAGACTGAGATCCACATGAAATCCAATCAATAACAAAATGAATTGTTGGAAACACGAAAATTTATGTGTTTTTACGTGCCCTTTTTAACTTAAAATCAGGCTATTTCGGTTAAATCCTTGTCGAAAAATAATTAAATATTATAAGATAATTAAATTATGTTAAAAATATGAACATGATGAATTTTAATTAATTTTATAGTTAATTTTGATTAATTTTGACTATTTTTGACAGATTCGCACAAATGGCGAAAATTAGCTTGGCAAACAATGCTCGAAGAATACAACCGAGAAGCAATTTTAAGCATTGAGGCAAATTTATTTCCAGCCTAAGATGGTCCAAAAATGTGTGTTAATTCATAATATAATTAATTGTAATTTATTACCAATTTAATTTGGGCTAAATAAATTATTATTAATTAATTATGGAAAAAAAAGTCCAATTGAACCGCATTGGTTGAACCGAATCTAGTGAATCGAACCAGCCACCAATTGGGCTGCCCAGAACTGTCCATATGCTGAACCAAATCAGCATTTTAGCTGACTAAATAAGCTTGCGAAGAAGCCCTTGAAGAAATTTCAACCTTGCATTCAAACCCTCCAAAAAATGTGGCTTTATGGATTTGCCCCAGGCTATTTTTAGCAAAGTTGAATCTCTCAACTTTGCCATGTGTGTGGCCAGCCAAGGGGGGACTCTTTGGCTGATGGAATTTTCTATTTTTAGCAGCCACAATCAGCTATAAAAGCCACCCCTTGCTGATCATTCAACTCATCCCTCACACTCTCATTCTCTCAACTTTTCCTTCCCATTTTTCCTTTTGTTCAAGTGTCGATTTCTTCTCTTGGTAAAGAGGTCCTCATTAGCCATTATTGAGCAGCAATTAAAGTGTTCATAAGCCACCTTGATAGCCGAGGACAACGGAGAGCGAAGAACGGAGAAATCAATCAAGCCACATAGAAACACCAGATTTGCTTCTTGTTCTCTATCTCTTTAAATTTCGTTGTTGTTTTGACAAACATGTTTATGAATATTTATGCTATTGAAATGGTTATTTTAATCAATCTAGCTTGAATTAATCCGTGTTGGGTTGATTATATGTTGCCTGCTTGAATTATTGAAATTGTGTTTGTGCTATTATAGGCCTCGGTAAGATGCTTGATTAAGTAAAATTATGCCTAAGTTATTCTTGCAATATTAATTGTTAGATAACTAATGAATTATTTATTAAATCGTATTGAAATTGTAATTAATCGACACAATACTTAATCAGTGCATGTTTATTCTTCTAAGGTAGCTGAAGTTAATTTAGCATTGTATTTGCCGATGCATATGCCTTGCATAACTTGCAAGATTATTGTGATTAAACTGTTTCAAGGTAGAAATACTCTGTTTCCTAAGTTGATCTTTTATATGCTTATGAAGATTGATTAATCGCTTGGATTGACATTGAAAAATGTTCAAAAGATTGATTAATTTAATAAGTATGTATGAGCGTAGTTTGCAAATTACCGAGTTGTTGTGAATTTGTTCAGTAGCAAAGATAAACATAAGTTTAATAATTCTAAGTTAAAAGAATGTAATTAATCACACACAATTACATCATCTTGATTAAACCTTATTTGAAATAGTGCATTAGAACCTTTTTATTTTTAAATTTCCTTTTTACTTAGTTTTTAACCCTTAGTTTTTAATCATCTTTAAACCAAAATATTATCCATCACCAAAGTTTTTTAACATTAATTTCATAAATATTCTTTTTCACAGGCCTTGTGGGTACGATAACTCAACATTTTCTTGTCACTTTATTACTTGTTGCGATTGTGTACACTTGCACATTTTCGTCGTTCCAAGTTTTTGGCGTCGTTGCCGGGGACTATTTAAAAAAAAAGACATTATTTGTGAATCTGTTTTTACATTTTGGTTTATTTATTTTCCTGTTTAAATCTGTACTTACTTAATTTTTTCGTGATTATTTCAGGTGTTTATAAGTATTGACCATTTTATCGACTTACTCCCTGTGGATCCTGAAATAGAACGAACCTTTCGACAGCGAAGAAGACAAGCGAACCAGAGAAGGACCAAAGAGATAAACTTTAAGAATATGAATCAAGGAAATGGAGCAAACCTTGCTTAGAATCCTATCCTTATTGCTGATGATAGGGATAGAGCTTTACGATAGTATGCCGTGCCAGTATTTAACGATCTTAATCCGGGTATTAGGAGACCCGAAATCGAGGCACAACAATTTGAGTTGAATTCACCATGTTCCGGATGCTTGATCAGGCCAATTCAAAGGAATGCCTCATCAAGATCCTCATATTCACTTAAGACTATTTATGGAAGTGAGCGATTCTTTCAAGTTAGCCGGAGTACCCGAAGATGCATTACGACTAAAGTTGTTCCTATATTCGCTAAGGGACAGAGATCGTGCCTGGTTGAACTCATTGCCACCAAACTCCATTTCTACATGGCAAGAGTTAGCCGAGAGATTCCTCATGAAGTATTTCCTGCCGAGCAATAATACCAAGTTGAGGATGTTGGAACACCGACACCCCTACGGCGCAGCGAAAAAATATAACACCCGGCGATCATAACCATGGATCCTTGTGCGAGGAATGAATCGGGGTGAAAAAGGGTTTCAAAATTACCAAATGGTGATTCTGAGTAGATAGCGACGCCTCGACAATGAGTAATCTGATCTACTATCGAACCAAGCCGCAATCTTTGATGACTCCGACCTCTACGTAATCCACTCAGTTGACTATGATTTAAAGGAATCCCCAAACAGTTTTGGAGAAGAATTTGCTTTGACGGTTGCTAGACTCACCAAGCAAAGAAAAACGGGATTTTATATATTATTTTTTTAGGGTTTCTCAAAATTAAATAAATATAATAATGTTTAAAAACCAAAAATTATAATTACATTAATTGTAATAAAGATTTCGGTAAACTATATTTATTTATATACGAACCAAAATCATATTCTCATTACGTGTACAACAACCTTATACATATAATGTATTCGATATTTGATTACCCAATTAAATTAATTCTATAATTAATTTAATTCATAGGACAACCAAACACAATACCAATTATGTTTTATTCCGTTCATTTCAACTATAGGGTGTGACCCTGTAGGTTCTTGTAACGTTAGCAGTAATGTTAGAATGATTTCAATGTTACAAACAATGAGTGGCACCTAGCAATGTATCATTGCTACCTAAGTCACAAGAAATCATGATTCGACATAACCTTTTTATGATTAATCTTTTCATGCACTAATCCTTAAGTCCTTTATCTTTGGATTGAACATAAGTCATGGAATAGTCACACTTGTATAGTCCATTCCATGTTCCTTGATATCTTAAGTAGACTATGATATACAAATAAGTATGACATCTCATATCAGCTTATTTGAGCATGGCCATGCATTTCTAGTCTCATTCAATCAAGTGGCCTAAGATATTACTCCCATTATGTAGGAGGGACTTATCCTATATCGATCAACCATATCCCTCTACATAGATTGTGGTATATCTAACATCAGCCTTTATAGAACAACCAGATACGGTGTACGTTTGACTGTATCAAAATATACAACTCACGACGTTAGGATTATGATGATCTCAAGTCTGAGGATCATATACATATTAATCACTATGATTAATGTTGTGACAATTACATAATAATCCAAGAAACATACTCATAACGGGTCAGTCCAATATGTTGTTCTCTAACACACATATTCATGCATCGATTCTGACACTCCATATCAATGACAACACTTTATCATCAATCAACTACATGTTAGTCTTAATGCGTTATCGTTGTCCTATCCAACAATAATACTTGACTAATGACCTTTTAAGAATAATCATATTATTCTTAGGACATTATTATAAAATAGTTTATTTATACACATAAAAAAGAAACTGAAATAATAAAGGTAACACCTTATATTAATAAACATGATAAATCCAGTATGTTATTACAACCATCTCATGATTGATCTTTGGGCATACTCTAACAATCTCCCACTAGCACTAAGACCAATTACTTATATCTAATACCAAGCGACTTCGTGCGACGATCATGCTTCTCAACAGGTCGAGGCTTGGTCAGGATCAAGAATGTTATCATCAGTAGGTACTCAGATATCTCTACATCCCTCGATCGATAATCTCTAGAATAAGATGGTAGCACCTAAGTATATGTTTGGATCGCTGGTGAGATCTAGGTTTTTAGCTTGTGCAATGGCTCCATTGTTATCACATCGAGTTCTACAAAGATCCGATATGCTAGGCATAACCCCTAGTTCAAGAATGAACTTTTGATCCAAACCATTGCTTTTTGTCAGCCTCACCGGCTGCAACATACTTGCCATCGTACTTTGCTTTGAACTCTTCCAGCTCACAGCACCGCCATTAAGGCAAAACACAAAACCAGATAGTGATCGAGAATCATCCTTATCGGTTTGGAAGCTGGCATCAATGTAACCTTTTACACTTAACTCTTCATCACCTCCATATATTAGGAACGTATCCTTAGTTCTTCTTAAGTACTTAAGGATATTCTTGACTGTGGTCCAGTGACCTTCATCAGGATCTACTTGGTATCTCCTCGTCATACTTAAGGCATATGGGACATCTGGACAGGTACATAACATGGCATACATGATAGATCCAATAGCGGAAGGATATGGAATTTTACTTATGCGTTCTCTCTCTTGTGGAGTTGAAGGACACATTTCCTTTGAGAGTGAAATACCATGTCTCATAGGTAGGGGAGTTGAAGGACACATTTCCTTTGAGAGTGAAATACCATGTCTCATAGGTAGGAATCCTCTCTTAGATTCTTTCATACTGAACCTTTTCAGTACTTTATCTATGTATGTATTTTGGCTTAAACTTAGTAGTCGTCTTGATCTATCTCTATAGGTCTTTACTCCTAAGATGTAAGTGGCTTTGCCCAAGTCCTTCACAGAAAAACAACTTCCTAACCAAGTCTTAATAGATTGCAAGGTAGGTATGTCATTTCCTATGATAAGTATGTCATCCACATACAGTACCAAGAATGTTATAGTGCTCCCACTAACTTTCTTGTAAACACATGGCTCATCTTCATTTTTGATAAAACCAAACTCTTTGATTGCATCGTTAAAACAAATATTCCAACTTCGAGAAGCTTGCTTTAATCCATAAATGGATCTTTATAGCTTACATACCTTTCTAGCATCCTTTGGATTGACAAAACCTTCAGGTTGTGTCATGTACACATCTTCTTCAAGTTTCCCATTAAGGAAAGCTATTTTGAAATCCATCTGCCAGCTTTCATAGTCATGAAATGCAGCTATAGCGAGCAAGATCCTAATGGATTTAAACATAGCTACAGGAGAAAAAGTTTCATCATAGTCAACACCATGAACTTGGCGAAAACCTTTAGCGACTAATCCCCCCTTGTATGTTTGTACATTACCATCTATGTCAGTTTTCTTTTTGAAAACCCATTTGCACCCTATGGGTTTAACCCCTTCGGGTGGGTTAACCAAAGTCCATACTTGGTTTTCATACATGGAATCCATCTCAGATCTCATGACCTCAAGCCATTTCTCAGAGTCTGGGTTCGTCACCGCTTCTTGATAAGACATAGGCTCATCTTGATCTATAAGTAGAACATCACCATGCGTTGTAATGAGAAATCCATATCTCTCAGGTGCTTGGCGTTCTCTTAAAGATCTACGAGGTGCTTGTGTTTCTACAGCAGTTACTTGTTCCTCAATTTCTTATGGAACTTGCTGTTGTTCTATCTCTGGTTCAGTGGTATTTTGTGATTTTGGAAGTTCTTCAAGTTCAATATTTTTCCCACTTCCTTTTTTAGAAACAAATTCTCTCTCTAGGAAGACACCAGTCCGAGCAACAAGTATTTTGTTCTCAGTGGGATTAAAGAAATAATATCTTTTGGTTTCTTTTGGATACCCCATAAAAACACACTTTTTAGATTTGGGTTGAAGCTTAGTAGACGTCTGACGTTTAACATAAGCTTCACACCCCAAATTTTCATAAAAGACATACTGGGACGTTTCTCAGTCCACATCTCATATGGCGTCTTTTGAACCGATTTAAATGGAACACGATTTAGTGTGAAAGCAGCTGTCTCAAGTGCATGTCCCCAAAAGAAAGTCTACAGATCAGCATGACTCGTCATGGATCGAACCATGTCTAACAAAGTTTGATTTCTTCTCTCAGAAACTCCATTCCATTGAGGAGTACCAGGAGGAGTAAGTTGTGAGACAATCCCACATTGCTTCAAAAGATCATCAAACTCTAAGCTTAAATACTCCCCACCTCGATCAGATCGAAGTGTCTTGATAGTTTTGCCTGTTGGTTTTGTACTTCATTTTTGAATTCCTTGAACTTTTCAAGGGATTCAGACTTATGGCACATGAGATAGACATACCAATATCTACTGAAATCATCAGTGAAAGTAATGAAGTAGTGAAATCCTCCTCTAGCCTGTGTATTTATTCGCCCACATACATCAGAATGTATTAGGCCCAATAAATCACTAGCTCGTTCACTTTTACCAGTAAAAGGAGATTTAGTCATTTTTCCCAATAAGCAAGATTCACATACTTCAAATTGTTCAAAAAACAAATGAATCGAAGAGACCATCTTTATAGAGCTTGGATATACGTTCCTCACTTATGTGGCCCAAACGATAATGCCATAGATAAGTTTGATTTGAGTCATTTATTTTTGATCTTTTAGTATTTATGTTGTAAATGGGATTCACTTGATCTAAAATATAGAGGCCATTAATCAATTGCGCCGAACCATAGAAAACATTATTGAGATAAAAGGAACAACAATTATTCTTAAAAATTATCTCAAAACCAATTTTGTCTAAACAAGAAATTGAAATAGTGTTTTTAGTCAAACTGGGCACATAATAACAATCCTCTAAACATAAACCAAGTCCACTAGGCAAAGATAAATTATATGTTCCCAAAGCTAATGCAGCAACTTTTGCTCCATTTTCAACTCGTAGGTCCACATCTCTTCTAGCCAAAGTCCTACTCCTTTGCAGTCTCTGTACAGAAGTACAAATGTGAGAACTACAACCAATATCTAATACCCCTGAAGTAGTAGTTGATAAATTAATATCAATAACATAAATACCTGAAACAAATGTTCCGCTTATTTTGTCTTTCTTGACTTCCTCAAGGTAGATAGGGCAGTTCCGCTTCCAATGTCCAGTCACACCACAATGAAAACAGTTTCCTTCCTTAGCCACTCCACCTTTAGGTTTCAATGCAGCCTTTACTTTTCCAGGCTTGGGCCTACCTTTTCCCTTGGGCTTTGTCTGAACTTTGGCCTTTCCCTTGCCCTTATTATTACAGACCATCAGTATAGGCTTGGGTCCAACCTTTTTCATGTTGCCTTTAGCAGTTCATAACATACTGAGCAACTATGGCAGAGTCTTATAAATTTCATTCATATTGAAATTGAGAACAAACTGGCTGTAGCTATCCGGAAACGATTGCAGAATAACATTGATGGCCAACTCTTGGCTCAATGGAAACCCAAGCTTAGACAAGCTTTCAATATAGCCAATCATCTTAAGGATATGAGGTCCTACTAGGCTTCCTTAAGCCAGCTTACATTGGAATAGGGCCTTAAAGATATCGAATCTCTCTTGTCGTGCTTGCCCCTGATAAAGTTCTTTCAGGTGCTAAATCATTTCATAAGCAACCATGTCCTCATGTTGCTTTTGAAGCTCAGGATTCATAGTGGCAAGCATAAGACATCCAACATCTACCATGTCATCGAGATGTTTCTTGTAAGCATCTCTATCAGCCCTTGAGGCATTAGCGGGTGGTTAGCTAGGAACCGGTTGTTCAATGACATATAATTTTCATTCTTGTTTGAGGACAATCCTCAAGTTACGAACTAGTCAAGAAAATTTAAACCATTTAATTTGTCCTTCTCAAGGACCGATCGCAATGAGAGTGTATTAGTGTTTGCAGCCATAATATATCTACAACAATAAAATATGAGTGTGAAAATTTATCAAATTTATATCAATCATTAAAAGGACTTTATTAAATGATGTTCCCACTATTTTATTACAAAATTAATACCCTCATATATTCGTTTCAGAAAGACTTTCTCGAAAAGTATTTCAAGTAGGTTAAGGATCCATATTTCACCTCCTCTTAAGTTAGCTTTGGCTTTACTCTCAAGATTATGGTTATCTAGGTAAGCAACACTTGCTAATTACATCACATGTAACTCCTAAAGTTTGGTGAACAACTCTTGCTCTAATCATCTTATGATTTATCCAAATTACTTGCCTCTAAGTTTCTAATCCTATTAGAATAACCTAGTTAAGTCATTAACCAATTTTAACCAGCGAATATAACTTGTTTATTCTTCGCGTTTAACCAAGATAAATACTAGTACTTCGCTTTAGCAGAACCTACACAGTATTGATCGAGGCCTTAACGAGGGAAAAATTGGAAGGCTATGTTGACTTAATATTTTAATAGAGGGATTTTATTAAGATCGTTCCATCTCACCAATTATGGTTTATTTTAGTTCATTTAGCCATTTAATTGATCTCATCAATTAATGTGGTTTATTATTATCAAATTTTAACATATTTAAAATTTGGCATGCTTTAGACATCCATAGCATCTCATACATGAATAAAGCTATAAATAAATGCAATAGTTATAGCCCATAAACTAAGGTGGTGCAACCCAAGCGAATGGGAGAACCGAAAGGAAACCTAAAGGTGTAAGCCGTTTCTCAAGCTATCGGTCCACACTGGTTGGCCCATCTTCCTTCTCGACTAGCCCACAACAACTCTTGCAAATTACAATATGCAGTAACTCGTTTTACATACGAGGGAGTAAGATGAGAAGAGAAATACAAGAGAATAGTAGTAAGGCATGACACGCAGGCCGTATTTATAAAATCACAACCTTTTATCAAATGGGCCGTCGGTTTATAACTATGCATTTCAAACACCGTGCATGTCAAAAATAGCAGACATAATTAAACACTTTGTTACGGTGAATTATAACATATCCTTTCAAGTTTTATGGCCCACCAAGTTTTATTTATTATGAAACATACTTTAAGAAGATAGGGGTTGAGGTGGCGGATGGAGCGGGGGAGCAAGGTGTACGGGGGTGGAGCCCCCGCGGTATGGACCACCGTACGAACCGGATACTCCATTCAAATGAAACCTCGATTTGATAACTTTTATCAACAGAATCGTGTTTTCGGGATTTTAATCCTTGAGGTTTCATGCCGGAACAACCCTTCTTCCACTAACCACTTAACTCTTACTGGAAACTGTAAACACCACCGTCGCACCGTTATAGATCTATTAACACGTAACAATAATAACATAAAACCAAATAGGCCATAACACCATGATTAACATTTAATCCATTGTTAAAAGGAAAGTTTATCAGGTTACTCTTAAACGATTTAAATAGTTAGAAACTTAATAAAATTAAAGCATGCATTTCATACAATTGCATCACCCAAGTATTTAAACCCGAGTCCGTATGACACAAGTGACTCTGATACCACTGTTGGAACGCCAACACCCTACGACGCAGCGAAAAAATATAACACTCGGTGATCCTAACCATGGATCCATGTGTGAGGAACGAATCGGAATGAAAAAGGGTTTCGAAATTACCGAATGGTGATTCTGAGTAGACAGCGACGCCTCAGCAATGAGTAATCTGATCTACTACCGAACCAAGCTGGAATCTTTGGTGACCCGACCTCTACGTAATCCACCCAGTTGACTATGAACGGAAGGAATCCCCAAACAGTTTTGGAGAAGACTTTGCTTTGACGGCTGTTAGACTCACCAAGCAAAGAAAAACGAGATTTTATATCTTATTATTTTTTAGGGTTTCTCAAAATTAAATAAATATAATAATGTTTAAAAAACAGAAAATTATAATTAGATTAATTATAATAAAGATTTCAGTAAACTATATTTATTTATATACGAACCAAAATCATATTCTCATTACGTGTACAACAACCTTGTACATATAATGTGTTCGATATTTGATTACCTAATTAAATTAATTTTATAATTAATTTAATTCATGCGACAACCAAACACAATACCAATTATATTTTATTCCGTTCATTTCAGCTATAGGGTGTGACCCTGTAGGTTCTTGTAACGTTAGCAGTAATGTTAGAACGATTTCAATGTTACAAATAATGAGTGGCACCTAGCAATGCAACATTGCTACCTAAGTCACAAGAAATCATGATTCAACATAACCTTTTTATGATTAATCTTTTCATGCACTAATCCTTAAGTCCTTTATCTCTGGATTGAACATAAGTCATGGAATAGTCACACTTGTATAGTCCATTCCATGTTCCTTGATATCTTAAGTAAACTATGATATACAAATAAGTACGACATCTCATATCAGCTTATTTGAGCATGGCCATGCATTTCTAGTCTCATTCAATCAAGTGGCCTAAGATATTACTCCAATTATGTAGGAGGGACTTATCCTATATCTATCAACCATATCCCTCTACATAGATTATGGTATATCCAACATCAACCTTTATAGAACAACCAGTACGGTGTACGTTTGACTATATCAAAACATACAACTCACGATGTTAGGATTATGATGATCTCAAGTCTGAGGATCATATACATATTAATCACTATGAGTAATGTCGTGACAATTACATAATAATCCAAGAAACATACTCATAACGGGTCAGTCCAATATGTTGTTCTCTAAAAGACATATTCATGCATCGATTCTGACACTCCATATCAATGGCAACTCTTTATCATCAATCAACTACATGTTAGTCTTAATGTGTTATCGTTGTCCTATCCAACAATAATACTTGACTAAGGACCTTTTAAGAATAATCATATTATTCTTAGGACATTATTATAAAACAGTTTATTTATACACACAGAAAAGAAACTGAAATAATAATGGTAACGCCTTATATTAATAAACATGATAAATCAAGTATGTTATTACAACCAACTCATGATTGATCTTTGGGCATACTCTAATAGAAGAATAAGATCACTACCTTCCAACAAATGGATGATGAGTCCCTGTATGAGGCATGAGAAAGGTCCAAAGAGTTATTATGAAAGTGCCCTCATCATGGAATCTCATATTCCATTCAACTTGAAACATTCTATAATGGTCTCAACGCTCACATGAGGATGGTAGTGGATGCCTTTGCTAATGGTACTCTGATTTCTAAGTCTTATAATGAAGCTTACGAAATTATTGAGAGGATTGCCAGTGACAATTATCAATGGCTGACCAATCAAGCAACATCGAGAAGGCGAGTCGTTGGAATACATGAAGTGGACGCTCTCACTTCACTTACATCTCAGGTATATTCAATATCCTCAATGCTTAAGAATCTTACCACTAATGGGTCTAACAGTTTTGTAGCCCAACCACCTAACCAATTTGAGAATATAGACTGTGTGTATTATGGGGAAGGACATTTGTTTGAAGAATGTCCATCGAACCCCGAATTCGTATATTACATGGGTAACCAAAACCAAAACCAAGGGAGGCAAGGACTGCAATCTAACTTTTATAACTCATCATGGCGAAATCACCCGAATTTTTCCTGGAGTAACCAAGGGGCTGGAACCAGTAACACTTACGCCCAACCTAGACCAAATCAACCGCCTAGTTTCCCCCAACAAGTTTAGAAACTAACCCAAGAGGAACCATCCAATAGCTTAGAGAATCTATTGAAGGCATGCATGGCGAAAAACGACGCCACTCTAAGGAATTTGGAGAATCAAGTGGGCCAACTTGCTACTAAACTCAGGAACTGACCACAAGGTGCTCTACTTAGTGACACGGAGAATTCAAGAAATCTAGGGAAGGAACATTGTAAGGCATTGACATTGAGGAACGGAAAGACAGTAGAGTCCAACACTGTCGAAGTTGGAAAGGAGCAAGTTGATGCTCAAGATTCAAAAGAAGTTCAACCAAGTGTTGAAATTCCATTTTCACTAGAACCAAAATCTGCAAAACTCAACAAAGTAACCTCAAGACTAGCTAATTCTGATCAACTAACAATGTCGTTAGATGTAGAATTGCCGCCAAATATGAATCAACCAGAATCAGTCCCAGTAATAAAACCACCACCACCCAACACTCAAAGACTTCACATGAACATCCCATTGGTTGAAGCACTTGAGCAAATGCCGAACTACGTCAAGTTCATGAAAGATATCTTGTCTAAGAAATGAAGACTTAGAGAATTCGAGATGGTAGCTCTAACGAAGGAATGTAATGCATATTTTAAAGACAAACTACCCCTAAAATTGAAGGATCCAAGATGTTTTACCATACTTTGAAACATTAGAGCAATATATTGTGGTAAGGCATTATGTGACTTAGCTGCAAGCATCAGCTTGATGCCTATGTCAATATTTAGGAAGTTAGGGATAGGAGAAGTTAGACCAACTACAGTTACGCTTCAACTAGCAGATCGATCCTTAGCACATTTAGAATGAAAAATTGATGACGTATTGGTACGTGTAGATAAGTTTATCTTTCCTGCTGACTTTGTAATTCTAAATTTTGAAGCAGACAAAGAAGTACCAATCATCCTAGGATGGTCGTTCCTAGCAACTGGAAGGACCCTTATTGATGTGCAGAAGGGCGAGCTTACTATGCGTGTTCAGGATGATCAAGTAACATTTAACATCTTTAAGTCTATGCAATTTCCTGACACAATGGATGATTGCTCTCCAGTGTTAGATTTAGAGGATTTAATAGTGGAGAAGGAACTCAACTGTGTTGAGGATCCATTGGAAATAATTTTGACATTGGATCCTCCAAATGATAAAGAGAAGGATGAATACTTAGCTTTGCTAGAAGCTAATCAAAGGGGATTTAATCCGTAATCCCGTTTTGAATCTTTGGAGTTAAAAAAGAGGGACTATTCCTAACCAAAAGCGTCGATCGAAGAGCCACCTAAATTAGAACTCAAGGTATTACCTTCTCATTTAAAATACGTTTTAGGTAACGCTTCTACTCTACCTATGATTGTTTCAGCAGAATTGACCACTAAGCAAGAAGAGAAACTTATCTTAGTTCTGAAACAATTCAAGAAGGCCATCAGATGGACCATAGCCAATATCTGCGGTATTAGTCCATCTGTATGCATACACAAGATTATCCTGGAATATGGCAAAAAAGGGACAATTGATGGACAACAGAGACTGAACCCCATCATGAAGGACGTAGTAAAAAAGAGATCATCAAGTGGTTAGATACGGGTATCATCTATCCCATCTCAGACAGTTCATGGGTAAGCTCGGTCCAGTTCATGCCAAAAAGAGGAGGTATCACGGTCGTAGAGAACGAGAACAACGACTTGATACCGACTAGAACGGTTACGGGATGGAAAATCTGCATCGATTACCGAAAGCTGAACAAGGCGACTAGGAAAGATCACTTCCCTTTACCGTTCTTGGACTAGATGTTGGATAGACTCGTAGGACGAGATTACTACTATTTTCACGATGGATACTCAGGGTATAATTAGATTACAGTAGCATTGGAAGATCAACACAAAATGACATTCACTTGTCCGAACGGTACGTTTGCATTTAGACGCATGCAATTTGGTTTATGTAATGCACCTGCTACATTTCAAAGATGTATGATGTCTATTTTTACTGACATGGTTGAGAAATATTTGGAAGTTTTTATGTATGATTTTTTAGTATTCGAAGATACTTACGATGATTGCTTAGCCAATCTAACTAAGGTACTAAGGTGATACGAAGAAACAAATCTCATACTCAACTGGGAAAAGTGCCATATTATGGTACGAGAAGGAGTTGTTCTAGGGCATCGGATAACGAGACATGGGGTCGAGGTAGGCAAAGTAAAGGTAGACGTTATTGAGAAACTTCCACCTCCAACATCTGTAAAGGGTGTTAGGAGCTTTTTGGGTCACGCTGATTTTTATCGAAGATTTATCAAGGACTTCTCTAAAGTTGCTAAACCCTTATGCAAATTATTGGAGAAGGACTCTATATTCAAGTTTGATGAGGAATGCTTAAAAGCCTTCAATGATTTGAAGAGTCGATTAGTCAGGGTACCCATAACCGTCACACCAGACTGGGATTTTCCATCCGAATTGATGTGTAACGCAAGTGACTTCGCAATTGGAGCTGTCTTGGGCCAGCTAAGGAACAAAGTTTTTCATCCCACCTACTACACAAGTCGAACCCTAAAAGGAGCTCAATTGAATTATACGGTAACTGTATAGAGAGTTACTTCGCAAGCAAACCAAAGTGACTGTCTATACGGACCACTCGACAATTAAGTATTTACTTGCGAAGAAAGACGCTAAGCCGAGGCTGATCCGATGGGTACTTCTACTTCAAGAGTTCGATCTAGAAATTCAAGATCAAAAGGGAGTCAAAAATCAAGTAGCAGATCACTTGTCCAGATTGGAGCCACAAGAAGGGAATTCTCCTCTTATATCAATTCAGGAGACATTTCAAAACAAACATATCCTGAAGGTAAATCATGTCCATAATACCCCTTGGTTTGCTGATACTGCTAACTATTTAGCTTATGGTTTGATGCCAATTGATAAGACGTATCAACAAAGGAAAAGTTTTCTTCACGATGTGAAGAACTGTTTCTGGGAAGAGCCATATGTGTTTAAAAAGTGTGCAGATCAGATGATCAGGAGATGCGTGGTAGAAGATGAAATAGCAAAAATTTTATACCACTATCACTCAGCTCCAAGTGGGAAACACTTGGGAGTTACACGTACAATGGCCAAAGTATTGCAAGCCAGATTCTTTTGGCCAACATTATTCAAGGATGCATATGCTTACGTGAAGAGCTGTGATCAATGTCAAAGGGTTGGAAATGTCACCAATAGAAATGAGATGCCTCGAACAAAATTATTGAGGTAGAGTTGTTCGATGTATGGGGTATTTACTTTCTTGGTCCTTTTCCTCTGTATTGCGGTCACAATTACATACTAGTAGCAGTAGACTGTGTGTCTAAGTGGGTCGAGGCTAAGGCATATCCTACAAATGATGCTAAGGTTGTGATGAAGTTTCTGTAGAAGCATGTGTTCACAAGGTTTAGAACCCCAAGAGCTATCATCAGTGATGAAGGATACCACTTTTTGAACAAGTGGTTAAAATGGTTATTAGACAAGCACGGAGTGAAACACAAGGTTGTAACAGGTTACCATCCGCAGACAAATGGGCAAGCTGAATTGGGAAATAAGGAGATCAAAGGTATACTTGAGAAGGTAGTCTGCCCGAACCGATGAGATTGGTCTACAAGATTAGATGATGCTTTATGGGCTTACAGAACAGCATACAAGACACCGTTAGGGATGTCACCCTATAGGTTGGTCTTTGGGAAAGCCTGCCATTTACCATTGGAGTTAGAGCACAAAGCTTACTGGGCTCTTCAACAGCTTAATTTGGATCCTAAGCTCGCGAAAGAGAAACGGATGTTCCAACTCAATGAGTTAGAAGAGTTCCGAATGTTCTCATATGAAAATGCCAAATTACTTAAAGAAAGACTCAAGAAATGGCATGACAACCACATTCGAGTTCGAGAATTTGAAGCAGGTCAGCAAGTCTTGTTGTTCAATTCCAGATTAAAGTTCTTTCCAGGTAAGCTAAAATCACGTTGGTCTGATCCATTTACGATTCACCAAGTCTATCCATACGGAGTTGTTGAACTTCAAGGTAAGGGAGGTAATTTTCGAGTTAATGCTCAGCGCCTGAAACATTATTGGGGAGATAAAATTGAACGGGATAAAACCTCGTTCATTTTACTGGATACTTAATTTTTCATTTTTCTTTTTGAATAAATGATTTAGGGTATATTTTCGGGAAAATTTTGTTTAAATAAATTCTGTCTAGGAGATTGGAACTTAAGCGGGACCGTTTGTGACCCTTCCAATCTTTCCTGGGAATTTATTTTGAGATAATTTTCCAAGAAATTATCCCCTAATGGAAAAATAAATTTTTAGTTTCAAATAAAAGGGTAATTTTGATCCAAGTTTTAATTTGCAACTCAATTTTAAATTTTCATTAAGTCTAGGGACTTAATTGAATTATTTTTAAAATTTAGTCGTTCTTTTCGTAAATAATAAAAAAACTAGGTGCCTTTCTTTGTGAATATTTTCAAAAAGCATCTAGAATAAATATCTTTAATATTATTAATAATTTGATAAACTTTGATATATAATTATATTATTTATAATTTATATATTATTTTTTATCAACTTAGCTTAGAATTAGGACTAATTAGGAATTTTTTTATTTCTGCACAATAAAATAAGAGATGGGAATCGAAAATAAATACGGACAAGTAGTAAAGTTTAAAGTGTGGCAATAGGTATATACATGTCTAGGATTGGATCTAGGAAGAGCTTGGTACTTAAGCAGTCAAATTGACTCACCTCCTCTTTTCTGGAATCCTACCTGGTGTACAGTATCTATTCACTTTAAACAATGAGGACATTGTTCATTTTAAGTTGGGGGACCGAAAATTGAAATTATTTCCACTTAGAATAATTTTTTTTAATTATGAATATGATATATATTTGTTCAATAAATTTGAATTTTGTTAAGTATGCTAAATTTAAGTATGAATAAAGTATGATTATTTCAATAAATTGTTATGTTAGCTTAATAATGACATGAAATGTATTTCTAATAAATGTAACACCCCTTACCCGAGACCGTTTCCGGAGTCGAGTACGAGGCATTACTTGGCTTATCTTACTAATTCGAAGCATAAAAACTTGTTTTGAAAATTAATTTCACTATTTATAGCAATCTGTCTAATCGCGCAGTAGTTACTAAATTAATTATAAATCGAGTTACGGGACTCGAAATTTAATTCCAAAAATTTTCCCTGAAACTAGACTAATATATCTTCCTTTAGCAATATCATAGATACAAACATTCAAATTGACTAATCCCTATACATCACTTAGGTATAAACATTACTTAGGTACATGCCACGTTATCAAAAGAAAAATACATCGCTAAATTTCTCGAGGTCGGGATTACTCGGATCTTGGACCGAACAACGGTTTTCTACTAACTGCGCACGGAAACAACCAGTCATGAGTATGGGAATACTCAATGGTATTACCATAATTCAAATTAATAACTTTAATCGATAATTTATACACATTTAATTTATGTCTACAATTATTCGTTAATTGCCTCATACTTTAAATCAACTTGATCATTAATAACAATAAGCAATATTTCAATCTTATATTTAATTGTATTCATACCTTGTTTCACTATCTAAATTTTATTGGATTTTTCAACATCTCATTCTAATAACTCATTCCAATTTTACAACTCAATCATTATCATTATCAACTCAATTTTACATTCATTATCATTTCTATTTATATTCAATTTTACACTTATAATCTTTTAACACTCAATTTACACATTAAATCCATAAATAAAATTCAATAACTTGTATTCAATTAAATTCACATATTATTTCACTATTTCAAATCATTTTATTTTCACTTGTCATTTTTACATCATTTCATATTACCAAAAACTATTTCATAAAATTTATCATTATTTGTTTCTTGAACCATAATTCTCACATTCCATTTTCACATCTCAATTCAATGTCTTATTTCAAATCAATTTACTTCAATTCAAATTGCTTTTAATTTCCAATCCATATACCTTCAAATATTCACATAATTCATAATTCAATATCATTTCTTACTTCAATTCTTTTATTTTCCCCTATTAACATGACTCGGACTTTGGTGGATACGGATCCAACCAAACACACCATCTGCACCCAAGGCCTCATCGGATAGTTCAAGCAATAGTTGACACCCAGGTCTCATCGGCAAAGCCAAGGAAGTTGGTACCCGTACCTCATCGAATCTATCCGAAATAACAAGATGACACCCAGTGTCTCATCGACTCAAGGTCAAGTATCCTGAACACTTCCAATCCTATGGCATGCCAACTATATCCGACTCAAATTCCGACTAGTTAATAGGGTTTCGAATCACATTTCAATTCAATCACTTTCTCATACTTTCAATTCAAATCATTATACAATTTAATCACCATTTGATTCAATATATTTTCTATTTCAAATTCACTTCCCACTTTCAAATCAATATACAATTCAAGACCAATACATATTTCACAAATCATACCTCGATTGAATCAAACCACTTTTCAGTCAATACTCAATTCACGTATTCACACTTATTCATAATTTAATTCACTTTTATTCAATTCATATTTTAATTCATTCAATTAAATATCGATATTCTCCTTATTTTTATTTACTAAACATATTATTCAAAATTCAACAATTACTATCAATAAATTCAATATCAATATGTATATGTATATATATATATATATATTTCATTCGATTCAATCATGATACTCACCTCAATTTTCTTATCATGTATATTAATTTAAATTTTAACAATTAATAATTAAATTGAATTATAGTAATACTAACCGTAAATTTTCTCGAGTCACTCCTTGATCACCTTCCCTTTCCTTTCTCAAGCAATGACTCTTGCACGACATTAGCTACGTAATTAAACAATTAAAATTATTAATACACAATTTCATCAAAACATTTCCATTTATACCTAAGCTTTACCTAAATTCTAATTTAATCCCTTATCAATACTAATTTTATTTTCCCAATCTAACTCCATATTCTCTCTTAATTCTTACTAAAACTCATTTTAACTCTTCATTTTCACCATAAATCCCTAATTTCGGGATTCTTTCAATTTAGTCCCTACTATTCAAAACTTACACTTTATTTTACAATTAAATCCTTTACTAACTTCTAACTTGAAATTCAATCAATTTAACCCTAATTCTTTCATTTATTCAACATAATCAATGTCTAGAAATATAACATCTTCCCAAATTTCAACATAAACCATGAAATATTTTGTTCTAGAACTCCAAAACTCAAAAATTATAAGAAAATAACTTAATTTGACTTACCAATTGAGCTTGAAACCTTGAAACCCCAAATTTTCTTTCTTTCCTTCCCTTTTCTTTTCTTTCCTTTCTCCCTGTTTTCGTTTGCTGTTACATTTCCATTTCTCTTTTCTATCTTTTATTTCTTTTATTAAATTAGTTTAATATAATAACAATAAAATAATAATATAATATTTCTTACTTAAATAATAAGTAAATATGTAATCATTACTAATATGTATGTATTTCATTCTTCCACATGTCATCATATACACCATGCATTTGTCAACAATTTTATTTATTTGAAATATGATAATATAATATAATTAATATAATTTACAATATAATAAATAATAATATACTTCAAAAAAATCTCAGATTTTATCATGCATATGTCACCTCATTTATGGGACTTGGCATATTTACCTATTTAGTCCTTTTAACTTTTCTTTAATCTATAATTAAACTTTTACCCTTGTTGCAATTTAGTCCTTTTAATCAATTAACCATCGAACATTAAAATACTTAACGAAACTTTAATACTACCTAATGACACTCGTAAATATTTATAAAAATATTTACAACTCGATTTATAGTATCGAGGTCTCGATACCTCGTTTTTGACCCAATTTGCCTAATAATTTCTTTTAAATCACAAAATTCACTAATTTAAAAATATTTCTAAAATCACACCGAACTTATAATTATTAATTAATAAATTTTTCTAAAGTTTTCATCAGATTTAGTGATCTCAAATCACTATTCTGACACTACTGAAAATTGGGCTGTTACAATAAAACATGCAAATCATACCATAAAATTTTAGTTCTTTAGGAAAGTTAGGCATGCATGAAAGTTTAAGTCTTTAGAATTGACTTAGTAGTTTCTTGAGGCTAAATCCTAGGAAGCATGGAACGTTGAAAATAATTTAGGCAACTATTGTTTGGATCGTTTGAGCCTTTCAAGCCAACCATGATGAAATTTTTATCCTTTGAAACGCAACTTTGAGACTTTATGGCCTAATTTTATTTGAACCCTTACAAAGTTAGCCATCACTTTTCTTAATTATCTTAAAAATGTTCCAAACACTAGACTCAGTACTATTCAGAGTATTCTTTGAAAATAAGTTTGGGGGAGCTGCAAAGAAGTATGAAATGCTCCAAAAATTGTAGTACATGCAGTAAAATACTCGGAAAAAAAGCAGATGTACTTGAAGTAAATTGCACTAAAGAGCATGTGAAAAGGAAAGAAAAGTTGATGTATTGAAGGTAATTATTTCGAAAGGTCCGATACAAGTTGAGTCTAGGATTTTTCTTTTTTTAAACTTAAAATTATCTATCTTTTACGTACCTCTAAGCCCAGCCACGTTACAACCTTGTTATAGACCTATTGATTCAAAGTTCCAATGTTACCTGCATTAGTGGAGAGAAATTGCTCTGTTCAACATATGAAGACATCAGATAAGCTTAATGATTGCAGTTTAATTTTGAATAAGGGATTAAAATCAAATTGGTAGGGATAAACATGTCTTTATTAAGAAGCATTTAGTCTAATTTTGCTATTGTAGTAATTGTTGAGATTAATTTGAACGATATATATACTTGAGTAGCATAATTATCAAATTTCTTGTTTTTGAGCATAAGTATATTGATTTCATGATTTTGGGAAGAATGTTGTTCTGAAGGAGTTTTTCAAAAAGTGTTTCCGAGAAAATCCTTTTCAAATTTGTGCATTACACGGGACGAGCAATAAATTAAGTTTGGGGGTGTGGAAACACGAAAATTTAGGTGTTTTTACATGCCCTTTTTAACTTAAAATTATGCTATATCGATTAAATTCTTGTCGAAAAATAATTAAATATTATAAAATAATTAAATTATGTTAAAAATAAGAACATGATGAATTTTAATTAATTTTATAGTTAAATTTGATTAATTTTGACTATTTTTTATAGATTCGCACAAAGGGCGAAAATTGGCTCGGCAGACAATGTTCGAAGAATAAAATCGAAAAGCAATTTGAAGCATCGAGGAAAATTTATTTCCAGCCTAAGATGGTACAAAAATGTGTGTTAATTCATAATATAATTAATTTTAATTTATTCCCAATTTAATTTGGGCTAAATAAATCATTATTAATTAATTATGGAAAGAAGGGTCCAGTTGAATCGCATTGGTTGAACCGAATCTAGTGAACCGAACCAGCCACCAATTGGGCTGCCCAAAACCGTCCATATGCTGAACCAAATCAGAATTTTAGCTGACTAAATAAGCTTTCAAAGAAGCCCTTGAAGAACTTTCAACCTTGCATTCAATCCCCTCCAAAAAATGTGGCTTTATGGATTTGCCCCAGGCTATTTTTAGCAAAGTTGAATCTCTCAACTTTGCCATGTGTGTGGCCAGCCAAGGGGGGTCTCTTTGGCTGATGGAATTTGCTATTTTTATCAGCCACAATTAGCTATAAAAGCCACCCCTTGCTGATCATTCAACTCATCCCTCACACTCTCATTCTCTCTTCTCCTCTCACACTTTCTCTCAACTTTTCCTTCCCATTTTTCCTTTTGTTCAAGTGCCGATTTCTTCTCTTGGGAAAGAGATCCTCATCAGACATTTTTTAGCAGCAATTAAAGTGTTCATAAGCCACATTGATAGTTGAGGACAATGGAGAACGAAGAACGGAGAAATCAGTCAAGCCACGGAGAAACACCAGATTTGCTTCTTATTCCCTATCTCTTTAAATTTTGTTGTTGTTTTGAAAAACATGTTTATGAATATTTATGCTATTAAAATGGTTATTTTAATCAATCTAGCTTGAATTTAATCCGTGTTGGGTTGATTATATGTTGTCTGCTTGAATTATTGAAATTGTGTTTGTGTTGTTATAGGCTTCGGTAAGATGCTTGATTAAGTAAAATCATGCCTAAGTTATTCTTGTAATATTAATTGTTAGATAACTAATGAATTATTTATTAAATCGTATTGAAATTGTAACTAATCGACACAATACTTAATCAGTGTATGTTTATTCTTCTAAGGTAGCTGAGGTTAATTTAGCATTGTATTTGGCGATGCATATGCCTTGCATAACTTGCAAGATTTTTGTGATTAAACTGTTTCATGGTAGAAATACTCTGTTACCTCAGTTGATCTCTTATATGCTTGTGAAGATTGATTAATCGCTTGGATTGACATTGAAAAATGTTCAAGAGATTGATTAATTTAATAAGTATGTATGAGCAGTAGTTTGCAAATTACCGAGTTGCCGTGAATTTGTTCGTACCAGTATAAACATAAGTTTAATAATTCTAAGTTAAAGGAATGTAATTAATCCATCACAATTATATCATCTTGATTAAACCTTATTTGAAATTGTGCATTAGAACCTTTTTAGTTTTAAATTCCTTTTTTACTTAGTTTTTAACCCTTAGTTTTTAATCATCTTTAAACCAAAATATTTTCCATCATCAAAGTGTTTTAACATTAATTTCATAAATATTATTTTTTATAGTCCTTGTGGGTACGATAACTTGACATTTACTTGTCACTTTATTACTTGTTGTGATTGTGTATACTTTCACATTTTCGTTGTTCCAGTTGTGAACTCAATGTGTAAAAGAAATTTCTTCAACTAGTGCTCACTTATAAAATAATTCCAAATTCAAAGATTTGCTTCCATACAGACAACTTTTGAGTTGAGAATTCAAAGCAGATGAGTTATACATCTATTTATATACAAATTTAGTCCCAAATACAGGACAGATCAAAGTCAGATGCAATAATCCTACCCCAACCGCTACACACCGTCTTCGGCAATCCCAACACAGCATTAAGGACATTCAATGCCCAACGAACCCTACACACCTTAGAGTGTCCATTTGACACTTTTACTGAGACGCAACTTAGCTACTAAATTAGAAGGCAATGGAGTGCTAGAATATGATTTATACACATTGTGGCTTAACCACTAATTCAGTGCAGATTACATCTTTCATCACAATACCCCAACCCATGTAAATGTAAAGTACAGATACTCGTACCAAATATTCAATCATTCTAATTTAGATCCCAAATAGATAAAATAATGCCATATCAGAATAAGCACCACAGTATACATACCACCATGTTATACACACATTAGTCTCAGAATATCAGACAGGTTCCATATAACCAAATTCAATCATTCATACATAGAGGAAACCAGTGTCAGTGTTAAATGAAATTCACGACATCAAAAACAGATTTCGGTCCCCAATAACATGCCACACGGCCTGGACACATGCCCATGTCCCTTCTCGTATGACTCACACGGCTTGGGTACACGCTCGTGCCCCTGGCCGTGTGCTTTTATTCCATAAACAGTGAGTTACAAGACTAAGGCACACGCCCGTGTGGTCTTGTACCACAAACAGTGAGTTACACGGGCCTGACACACGTCCGTGTCCATTGCCAGTGTGAACTTTGCACTAATATTGCCACACACGGCCTAGACACAAGCCCCTGGGCCCCAAATCGTTGAATAGTGAGTTACATGGCCACTCACACAACCTGGACACAGGCCCGTGTGCCTGGCTGTGTGGCATCGATAGCCACTATTTTTGACGACCAAAACTTGCAAAAACTAAGGTTTTCAATACGCACCTAGTTTCGTTTTGACGGAAAACAATACGGAGATTACCCAAAACCTAATTAACCATTCAACAATCAGTCATTTGCCTAAACGACTAATTAACACAACATTAATACATAGTCAATTATGTCGAATAAATCGACACGAGGGAACTTCAACGACTAACGCTTACCGACGATTCTATTATGCTAAGTCGGCACCACACATGAAGGGTCACTTCCCTCTGAATTCATGCCTAAAGGAACAAAATGGCTACTTAACAAAGAATTTAAGTAAAGCAATTCGATAATTCTCAATATAACTCCGTAATAGAAATCTAACCAAAACTCTCAGAAGTCGAAGGATTCCGACAAAAATTATATAGAAGTCTTTCAATAATGTAAAGATCTCACTAATTCCCGATAATCACTTGTTGAACAGACTCGATGAGAAGAAATCAAAGAAGTAAAACAAAGAATGAAAAGGAAAAAATAAAAAATAAAGAAAGAAGAAGAAAAGATACAGACATTAACCAAGTTTTAATAAATTTTGTCTTAACCACCAGCATACCTCCTACAACTAGCAAAAATTCTCTTAACACATATGGTGGGATTCTAACTCTAGACCAGACATAATACAAACAGACGCTTAACCAGTGAACCAGCAGGCTCATTCTTGTTATAAGTTCTTACAGAACTACCTTTACCCATATATCGCATGGACAGTGATTGTTCTATAAGAATAAAACTTTTAACAATGCAACTCAAACTCCAGACCTTAAACTCAAAAGCAGAGCACAGAACCAGAGATACATAAATTGGATTACTGCAGAATCTTACAATTAAATTCTTAAAATTTTGGGTGTTACAACTCTCTCCCCCTAAAGGAAATTTCAACCTTGAAATTTTACCTGAGTCAAACAGATACGGATACAACCGTCGAATTGATTCTTTCGGTTCCCACGTGGCTTCCTCAGTACCGTGGTTTCGCCAAAGAACTTTCACTAAAGGAATAGTTTTCCTCTTCAGCATCTTAATGTCACGTTCTAAGATCTGGACAAGTTCCTCTTGGAACATTAAATCTGGTTGCAACTCAATCTTGTCAACCATAATAATGTGTGACGGATTCGATCGATACCGTCTTAGTATCGAGACATGAAATATATCATGAATTTGTTCTAATTATGACGGTAATTCCAACTGATACGCAACTGTTCCAACACGCTTCAGAATACGGTAAGGTCCAATGAACCTTGGGCTCATACCTTTGCGTCCAAATCGGAGAACTCTTTTCCAAGGTGACACCTTTAGAAATACTTGATCACCTATCAAAAACTCAATATTCTTTCTTTTTAAATTCGCATAAGACTTCTATCGATCAGAGGCTGCTTTCAGGCGATCACGAATCACTTTCATAGTGCTCTTAGTTCAGAAACCGGCTCAAGACCCAATATCCGACGTTCACTTAATTTAGTCCAACATAACAGAGTACGAAACTTACGTCCATATAAGGCCTCGTAGAGTGCCATCTGAATACTAGACTGAAAGTTGTTATTGTATGCAAACTCTGCCAACGGTAGGTACTCCTCCCAACTACCCTTTAAGTCTATTACACAGCCCCGAAGCATATCCTCTAGGATCTGAATAACTCACTTCGACTGTCCATCCGTCTGGGGTTGATACGCAGTGTAACACCCCTTAACCGTATCCAACACCGGAATAGGGTACGAGGCATTACCAAAACACATACACTTGTAAACGTATTTAACCGAGTTATAAAATTTCATCAAAATTAAAACTTTCAAAATAATTAACATGTTTCTATAACTTTTCACAATATATCCTCAAAATATTATAATCATAATAATTAGGGCCTGCGAGACCCGATACATACTCATGCAATTTAATGCTTCATTTCCATTTCATTCAATTCGCAATTTCTCATGCTCATAATTTAAATCATATCACTAGCAATTTCCATTTAATTCACGTACAATTCAATGACATCAAATTCAAAACTAATACGTATTTACCATTTAACTCAATGTTTATTGATTATACCATTCAATAACACATTTATGAAATTCTCAATTTAGCAATGAAAATATCACTTTAGTTTGAATAACAACATCGTCCTGATATAAATACACTACCACTTATCAATTTACTTTAATTCTTTCGGGCCCATTTGTCACTTACCATCCTTAATCAAATTAGGGAGCAGTCACGGAAAATTGAGTACTTCACTTTCACTTTGCCATAGTATAACTATGGTCTTACGTATGATCACTTATCACTTGTCCCGATCGGATAAGTGTAGCCACCTATCACTTTGTTTACGATCGATAAGTGTAGCCACTTATCACTTTGTTTCTTGATCGGATAAGTGTAGCCACTTATCACTTTGTTTCTTGATCGGATAAGTGTAGCCACTTATCACTTTGTTTCTTGATCGGATAAGTGTAGCCACTTATCACTTTGTCTCTTGATCGATAAGTGTAGCTAAAGCTATTACTTATCACTTTGTCTCTTGATCGATAAGTATAGCGAAGCTATCACTTATCACTTTTCACTTGTCACTTGATCGGATAAGTGTAGCCAAGCTATCACTTATCACTTTCCACTTTCCACTTGTCACTTGATCGGATAAGTGTAGTGAAGCTATCACTTATCACTTTTCACTTGATCGAAGTACTCAAATCCGCGTTCGCTCAATTTGATCATTTATTCATATATCAGGCTTACCAACATGTGTTAATTCATAAACCATTCATGGTATTATTTCATGCCAAATCATATACTGAATATACCATACACACATACTATGAAACTTTATTTTCACACATGAGCTTAAACCATGACCAATAATGCACAAAAATAAGCATCATTCATATTTCATCGTTTATGAGTTATAATCAAACATATGACCATTTATGCACGAATCATTCATATATTTCCCAATTTTCCTCCTCCTCCTCTCCATTCCACATCCTTAATGTGTATAACACACTTAAACAACATTAACCATAATTTCAATATTCACTAACATGTATATTCAAAGCTGTTTATCCGAGTCAGAGTCACTAAATTATTTTTATCTGGAGATACAGAGCTCCAAATTAAGATCCGTTAATTTTACCTGAAACTAGACTCACATATCTTCATACCATAAAATTTTCATAATTTTTGGTTCAGCCAAATAGTACAGTTTATTCTTTAAAGTTTCCCTGTTTCGCTGTCTGACAGTTCCGACCACTCTTCACTAAAATTAATTATCTCATTTTACAGAATTCGGATGATGTTTTAGCTTGTTTCTTCTAAAATAGACTCATTAAGGATTCTAATCATATAAACTATAACTCATAATCATTTTTTACAATTTTAATGATTTTCCAAAGTCAGAACAGGGAACCTGAATTCATTCTGACCTTGTCTCACAAAATCTATTATATCTCATGATTTACAATTCCATTGCTTACATCATTTCTTTTATAAGAAACTAAACTCAATAAGCTTTAGTTTCATATTTTATTCATCCTCTAATTCAATCTCTACAATTTTTGGTGATTTTTCAAAGTTACACTACTGCTGCTGTCCAAAACTGCTTTAGTGCAAAATGTTGATTTCCATTTTGCCCCAAATTTCACATTTATACAATTCGGTCCTTTCTCAATTAACCCTCAATTAATCTAATTTTCTCAATTAATACTTTACTAGACATTATAAGTTGTTACACAACTATTGAAATTCAGAATTTCCACATATAACTCTATCTTCAAACTCTTTTACTATTAGGTCCCAAACATTCACTTTCTATTCAATTCTTTCAATAAAATCAGCATATGAACAATTTAAAGCTCTAATTTCATGCTAAATCATCATATACTTCCAGCACATATTCATATCAACTTTCAACTTCTTTCATAAAATCAAAAACTAATGAATTTAACAAGTGGGCCTAGTTGTAAAAGTCATAAAAATACAAAAATTTCAAGAAATAGTCAAGAATTGAACTTACTTGTAATAAAAATATGAAGAACCAGCTTGAAGAAGCCCTTCCATGGTGTTTTAGCTGATGAGAATTCAGAAAAATGAAGAGAAATCTAGATAATTCCACTTGGGTCCTAACTTTATTAAGCAAATTTTCCAATTTTCCAATTTTGCCCTTAATTCTCCTTACTTTCTTGCTGATTTCATGCCTCTGCCGTCCAGCCCAAATAGACCTTGGGTCTATTTGTCTTTTAAGCCCTCTTCCTTTTATCATTTAAGCTATTTAATCATTTCTCAAAATTTTGCATTTGTTACAATTTAGTCCTTTTTGTTCAATTAATTATCGGAACTTTAAAATTTCTTAACGAAACTTTAATACTAACTTTTTAACACTCCATAAATATTTATAAAAATATTTATGGCTCAGTTTAAAATCCCCGAGGTCTTGATTCCTCATTTCGATTCTAATTATTTTAATATTTATTTCTAGTGCACTATTCACTATTTCAAAAATTTTCCTAACTTCATATTTAACTTATACTTACTAAATTAATAATATTTTCTACCCATTTGTCGAATTTAGTGATCTCGAATCACCGTTCCGACACCTCTGAAAATTCAAGCCATTACATTTTTTTTTCGTCGGATTTGTGGTCCCGAAACCACTGTTCCGACTAAGCCTAAAATCGGGCTATTACACGCAGTGCTGAAATTAAGTCGGGTGCTTCAGGCCTCATGGAGTTTCTTCCAGAATCGAGACGTAAATCGCAGATCTCTATCAAAGATAATTGAAACCAAAATTCTGTGTAGTCTCATAATTTCGTCGATATACAGTTTAGCTAACTTCTGTAATCAGTAATCTATTCGGATAGGAATGAAGTGGGCTGATTTGGTCAATCAATCAACGATGACCCAAATGAAATCTTTCTCAGTACGGGTTAAAGGCAACCTGTAACAAAATCCATCATTATTCGCTCCCACTTCCACTGAGGAATTTTAACTGGCTCGTTTCAGTCCAAGCCACCAATAGAGCTCTCGAAGATCCTGAAACATTTTATTCCCACTAGAATGCATAGGGGCTATTATGTGCCTCCTGTAGGATCGAATGCCTCAATTCCTTGTCATTGGGTACACAAATCCGACCTTTGAAGCATAGCATATTATCTGAAATCTCGTTTGAACCAACATGTTGCAATCGCTGAACTAAGGACTCATCGCTCACTGTTTAGCTATAATCTTCTCCATCCAAATTGATTTTACCTGTAATTCAACCAAAATACCTCCATCCTCAACCAAACTCAGACAAGCTAACATTGCTCTCAGTTCAGTCATCGCTCTACGGCTAAGGGCATCAGTTACTACATTGGCCTTACCTGGATTGTATTCTATCGTGCAATCATAATCTTTAAGTAACTCAACCCATCGGTGTTGCCGAAGATTTAACTCTTTTGGGTAAATAAATATTTGAGACTCTTGTGATCGGTGTAAATAATACACCTTTCACCATACAGATAGTGTCTCCAGATTTTTAGAGCAAACACAACCGCAACTAGCTCAAGATCGTGTGTAGGATAGTTACCCTCATGTGTCTTAAGTTGTTGTGATGCGTAAGCGACCACCTTATCGTCCTACATAAGCACACACCCTAACTTGACATGTGAAGCATTACTGTATACCACAAACTCCGAACCGATTTTGGTTGAATTAAGACAGGAGCCTATGTCAGAATGGACTTAAGCTTATCAAAACTCGCATGTTGTGTCTTAGACGACACGAATGGAGCATTCTTATGTAACAGTTTTGTCAGAGGTGATGCTATCATAGAAAATCCTTTGACGAACCTGCGGTAGTAACTGGCCAAACCCAAGAAGCTACGAAGCTCAAATAAATTTTTCGGTTGTTTCTACTCAATAATTGCTTCTATCTTCTTAGGATCGACCTCGATCCCCTCCACCATCACTACATAACCTAGAAATGCAACTTCCTGCAATCAAAACTCACACTTACTGAACTTGGTATACAATTGTTTTTCTCGAAGTATCTAAAGTACAATGCGAAGGTGATCATCATGCTCAGTTCCAGTTTCAGAGTAGATCAGGATATCATCGATAAAAACCACTACAAATTGATCCAAGTATGGTTGGAACACCCAATTCATTAAATCTAAAAATGCTGCTGGGTTATTTGTTAAACTGAAAGGCATTACCAGGAACTTGTAATGTCCGTAACGAATCCTGGAGGCAGTTTTATGCACATCGGTCTCTTTGACCTTGAGCTGGTGGTAACTAGAGCGTAGATCAATTTTACAAAAGATAGAAGCTAATTGAAATTGGTCAAACAAATTGTCAATTCTTGGTAACGAGTACTTATTCTTGATTGTCAGCTTGTTCAACTGTCTATAATCTAAGCACATTCTCATTGACCCGTCTTTCTTCTTAACAAATAGTACTGGTGCTCCCCATGGAGACACATTTGGTCGAATGAATCCCCTATCAAGGAGTTCTTTAAGCTGCGCTTTTAGCTCAGTTAATTCTTTCGGTGCCATACAGTAGGGTGCAATGGACATCAGAGCAATACCTGGTAACAGATCAATTCCAAACTCCACCTCTCTATTAGGGGGTACTCTAGGTAATTCCTCAAGAAAAACGTCTCGGAACTCCCTCACGGTATGGATATCTCCCACCAAAAGTTTTGTGGAAACAGAATCGGATACGAAAGAAAGGTATGTCTCGCACTCCTTTCAGACTAAGTTATCTACTACAAGAGTGGAAATTACATTAGAGAGGTAATCTCGACGCTCACTAACCATGACCACCTCGTCATTCACATTCAATCGTAAAGTAACCCTTTTGGTTTCACAGTCTAGACTCACCCAATAATCAACGAGCCAATCCATTCTTAGAATTAAATTAAACTCATTAAAGGGTAATTCCATTAAATCAACGGTAAATACCATACCCTAAAGCTCTAAGGGTACCCACCTGTATACTCTATCAACTTAAATTGACTGACCCAAAGGACTATTCATAGAAAACTCTCTAGCAGTATTCTCAGCAGTTAAACCCAGATTTACAAAAACAACACTAGTTATGTACAAGTACGTAGAGCCAATATCAATGAGAGCATAATACGGAACAAAATAAATAAAGAAGGTACCTGCAATGACATCAACATCATTGCTCTTCTCGTGATGTCTTGCTGCATAAACCAGTACCGATTGACGAGCCTCAGCCTGACCTGCACCAGTACCACGACCTCTGAATGGTTGTTAAACATCTCTCAGAGGTCGAACAGAATTTGGAGCCGAAGTCTGTACCGCAACGGGTACTGGATCTGGTCGACGATGGCAATATCTGACTCGATGCTCCATCAACCCGCAACGGAGGCACATTCCTAACTTCCTCCAAAACTCGCTCAGATGGTTCTTCGCACAATCATTGCACAGCTGAATCTCAGATACTACAGCTGGTGCCTCAGCCCTCGAGGGCCTATCAAATCTTGCCCGCTTCTTAGGACGCTGTCCAAAACCAGAAGGACCCGAATCCCTCTTAACCTTATTCTGATCCTTCTCATGATCATGCCACTCGCGCTTAATGCGCTTCACTTCTTCTATTATATTTACTTTATCGACTAGGACCACGAAAACCTTCCCATTCTAAGGAGCTATTAGAACCCACAGATCATATCTCAGCCCTTCCACGAACCTTACACACTTATCATAGTCAAATGCTACCAAAGTCTATGCATACCTACTCAGTCACAGAAAATCGTCTTCATATTTAGCCATAGATTGGTTGCCCTAAACTAGGTTCATAAACTCACGTCGACAAGCTTCAACATAACTCGTCCCCACATACTAGGTTCAACCTGTTCGGTCTAAGCATCTTATTCAACTATCAGCCACCACTGATAAGCTTCGTCCCAGAGTAGGGACACAATACCTCTCAATTTGAGTGGGAGTACAGTCAAGATCTGTTATAATACGCTCGGTAGCCTTAAGCCAATATTCAGCAATAGTAGGAGTGACTCTTATGATGCCCCTGAATAATTCAGCCTCATTCCACTAGAGTTGTTCAATATCTGACCCTTAGCTTTCCAATCCCAAATGGGTCTCTGTGACCCTCTCCATTGCTCGAATCATGGCTTGAGACAGTGCGTCTTCCCGAGCTGTCAGAGTTTGGGACTCCATCTCAGCAGTGGGAGTACCAATAGTCTTCTTGGTCTCCAAATTGGGTATATTACCCATAGAGAATGACTCTGCACGAGCTCCTCCATGGCGTCCTCAACGCCCCCGCATACCACGTCCACGACTACCGCATGAACTCATTATGACAATCTAGCTACAATGCTAGAGTACATAGATCAGTTCAGACATCCAGCAGGATGATTCCACCAATTCACATCAAAACATTTTGCAAACAATAGTTTAGGTATTACAATATTTATAACAGAATAAAATTACTTATAGGGTCAGCGTCGGAAGCTCGGTGGTTCACTAAAGTTTCAGTGTTTCCATATTAATCCACATCATAAATTATCACTACAACTTTTCTCATACATTATGAGCCCAAACACAGTCCGAGTGTTGACAAACTTGGCTCCGATACCAATAAATGTGACACCCCAAACCTGGCCTAGATGTCCAGCCCAAGTTTAGAGAGTTACATCATTGATACTCATATTCGACACAAGTAACACAATAATACTAAACCATGCTTCATATAATATCCATCACAAAGATTAGTTAGTGCATAACCTTCCAAACTTCTACTATTATAGGTTACTGAAGTTCTAACATAATACTTAAGAGAAAGTTAAAAGCTTCACCGAGCTCCAAAGGCACCGACCCGTTCAAGATTGAGATTCACCTGAAATCTAGTCAATAACAAAATAAATTGTGAACTTAGTGCGTAAAAGAAATTTGTTCAACTAGTGCCCACTTATAAAATAATTCCAAATTCAAATATTTGTTTCAATACATGTGAAGTTTCAGTTTAGAATTTAGAGCAGATGAGTTATACATCTATATATATATAAATTCAGTCTCAGATACAGTACGGATCAGAGTTAGATGCAATAATCCTACCCCTAACCGCTACACATAATCTTCGGCCATCCCAATACATTGTTAAGGACATTCAATGCCCAACCAACCCTACACACCTTAGAGTGTCCAATTGACACTTTTACAGAAACGCAGCTTAGCTGCTAAATCAGAAGGCAACGAAGTGCCAGAATCAGATTTATACACATTGTGGCTTAACCACTAATTCGATATAGATTACTTCTTTCTTCGCAATACCCTAACCCATGTAAATGCAGAGTACACATACTCATACCAAATATTCAATCATTCTAATTTATATCCCAAACAGATAAAACAATGCCATCTCAGAATAAGTATCATAGTATACATAGCACTATGTTATGCATACATCAGTCTCAGAATATCAGATAGCTCCCATATAATCAAATTCAATCATTCATACAAAGAGGAAACCAGTGTCAGTGTTAAATGACATTCACGGCCTCAAAAACAGATCATGCCACACGGCCTGGACACACACCCGTGTCCCTACCTGTGTGACTCACACGACCTGGGTACACACCTGTGTCCCTAGCCATGTGGTTTTATTCCACAAACAGTGAGTTAGACGGCCAAGACACACGCCCGTTTGCTTTGCCCATGTGGTCTTGTACCACAAACAATGAGTTACACGGCCCCGACACACGCCCATGTCCATTGCCCGTGTGAACCCTGCACTAATATGGCCACACATGGCCTAGACAAGCTCCCGTGTCCTTTACTCGTGTGGCCCCACATTGGCGAATAGTGAGTTACACAACCATCCACACAGCCTGCTACATGGTTGTGTGAACGCCCGTGTGCCTGGCCGTGTGGCGTCGACAACCACCATTTTCGGTGACCAAAAGTTGCAAAAACTAAGGTTTTCGATACGCACCTAGTTTCGCTTTGACAAAAAACAATACGGAGATTACCTCGGAATCTAATTAACCATTCAGCAATCAATCATTTGTCTAAACAACCAATTAACACAACATTAATACACAATCAATTATGTCAAATAAATCGACATGAGGGAACTTCAATGACTAACGCTTACCAACGATTCTACCGTGCTAAGTTGGCACCACACGCGAAGGGTCGCTTCCTTCTGAATTCACGCCTAAGGGAACAAAACGGCTAGTTAACAGAGAGTTTAAGTAAAGCAATTTGATAATTCTCAATTTAACATCGTAACAAAAATCTAACTAAAACTCGCAGAAGTCGAAGGATTCCGACAGAACTTATACAGAAGCCTTTCAATAATGTAAAGATCTTAATAATTCCTGATAATCACATGTTGAACACACTCGAGGAGAAGAAATCAAAGAAGTAAAGCAAAGAAAGAAAATGAAAAAGAAAAAGAAGAAAAGATACAGACATGAACCAAATTTTAATAAATTTTGTCTTAACCACCAACATACCTCCGACAACTAGCAAAAATTCTCTTAACACATACGGTGGGATTCGAACTCGGAACCAAACAAAATATAGACAAATGCTTAACCAGTGAACCAGCAAGCTCATTCTTACCATAAGTTCTTACAGAACTACCTTTACCCATATACTGCATGGACAATAATTGTTCTAAAAGAATAAAACTTTTAACGATGCAACTCAAACTCTAAACCTTAAACTCAAAAGCGGAGCACAGAACCAGAGATACAAAAATTGAATTACTGCAGAATCTCACAATTAAATTCTTAAAATTTTTGGGGTGTTATAAAGTTAATTTTTTATAAATAAATTATGATAAAAATATAACACTTATTTTACGAATAAATACATTATTTTTATAAAATATAGCATAGACGCATAAATAAATTATATTCATATTTCTTGGCTATAACTTTTTATAGATAAATATATTGTAACACTTTTATGGCATTCACATTGTTTTTAATAATATTTTTAGCCATAACTTAAAAAAATGTATGATTTAAATAATATAATTTTTGTTATAACTTTATAAAATGCTCATAAATTATTTTATAATATAAGAATTTTTTACCATGACCATTCCCAAACACGCATATGTGTTCATGCTTATAATATAAAAATTTATAACTGAAATTTGTATAAAAAGTAATTTTTAAATTAAATTCAAGTGCAATTATCTACATAATTACTTCAATTCTCACATTTCCATTAAGAATTGAAAATGTAATTGAGTCCTTCAACTACACCCAATTTAGTGGGACTCACCAATTACAATAGTTATCCAACCCTTGTGTAATTAGAAGCAATTACACCTAAATCCAATTACTAGATAGTTTTCCAAACATTACCTAAACAGCATTTTTAAAGTACAATAAATGATACCATTGTTCCAATTTGATTGTATTTAATTCTTTTAATAGTACAAAAACTAAATTAATTCATTTAATAATAAATTAATTAATTTGATTTAGTCCCTATAATAGAGGGACTTGTTAGGTTATATAGGATTAGTATTTGGTACACTTTTTTATTCCACAAGTAACCTTAAAAATTACCATGCATCTCTTTTTTAAAATATATTTTTAATATTTTACTATACCCTACAAGACACTATCCTACGTATAAAATCTAAAACTTCACTAATAATATACCAAATATTATAATATATATATATATATATTAATAAAAGAAGCTGCTATCACAATACGAGAATGATTGTCACAAATATTATGTTTCTAACTCTAAATTTATTTCATACCATCCACTAAGTTACAGTTGGAATTTTATAAAATTTAACTCTCATCCTTTATTTATATAGTAATTATTTTTATTTTAACAAAGTTAATCTCTTTTATTATTTTGATTCTATTTTTTTCAATCAATTTGCTTCTTAATTTTTAAATTTTAATTAAATTGTTGTTTTCGAATAAAGAACTGACTAAAATATTAAATATTCAATTGCATTAATGGGATGGTCTATACGTATGAAACTTTTTTAAAAAATATATGATTTTTTGAATTATTAAATTAGGTTTTATATATTTTCAATTTTAATGAATCACTGAAACGTGCACCGCTAAGCTAGTATAGCAAAAATTTAGAAGTCTAGTTAATTTCTTCGTCATAAAACATTAATTTGGTTGGCAAAATCGTTTATATCAAGATAAAACAAGAAGCAAACTAATGAAATAAATAATACATAATATTTGTTAACGCAATTAGAATTAAGAATCTTATTGTGTGGAGTCTCATTTATTAAATGATTTTATTCAACAATTAACCTAGTACAACTATTAGTTTAAACCTAATCCACCTTCTGACAATGGATAATTATAACCCCAAAACCAAACCCAAATTGTTACAAACCATTCTCCTGAATACCTTAATTTACATTCAATAAAACTTTCAAAATAATACCTAGAGTCAAATAAAACAAGAAAAACAAAGCAAAGTATTCAACTTAAATACTCCAAAATCCTATTATCATGGTGCGACTAAGCTACCAATTTGTAGGTTGTTTTAAGAGTCTCTTCGGTGGTAGTTTGATAAGCTTAAATCTCTAATTTAAAAGTTGAAATTATCTCATGGACTATCATGCGTAATTATCTCATAAAAGTCTTCACTATCCAGCTTCTCATGCATTCTCAAAACTCTCTACTTCATTCTCCAAGTTACATGCGTAGATGATGATGATGCACAAAATGCTTCTTCATTTGTTGCATAACAAGATTAAAACACAAAATCTTTGACTACTCCAAACTAACTTCTTGTTCGAACATGAAAGGTGGCATGAATAACTAAAGTGATAAAAAAATATTATATGTTACATTTGGTAGAAATATTAATTTTTACACATGTTTTAAGGTTAGCAATAAACTAGTTAAATTGATAATATTTAATCATTACTATAAATTTAATTTTAAGAGACTTATTTTTTACCAGAATAATTATTTTTTTTATGTTTAATAAATATTATTCATTTCACTTTATTACATTAATAATTTATTCTGGGGGAGGAGATGGCATGCTGAGTGTGATTTAGAATTATATATTGATGAACCATCCCTTTTCTATCTCCACCCCATTTCTTTTGAAATTAATATTATTAATGTAAAGAAAGATATTTTCCATTTCTAGTGCAAAGCAAATACGTGTAGGGATATAAAAATCTTTAAACGCACGCACCACTCGCGTTTAACCCATGATTTCTTTTAAACTATAAAAAAAATTTAATTGAATAATAAGCTTTTAAACTATACTTTTATTTGAGTGAAATATTTAAAGTTTTTCTTCCAACCAAATACATCAATTATAATTTTATACATATTATGCGTCCCAATTGTTATTTCTATTAAAAAATTCAGCTTATCAAATATTGACACGTAATAAAAAATAAATTTCTTTTTATTTAATTTGAAATTTGAAAAAAACACGACCCATCCCATCCCATCCCCTCTCCATTACCATCTCCCCCATCTTCAACGCCACCATCATAGGTAAGTTTCAAGTAAAACCATCCCAACTTATATTTATTCATGCAAAAATCAAAAGTCCAAACTCACCCAAGTAATAAAAAATCTGAAAAAAAAATGTAAAATTTCTATAATATCCAACACCAAAGAATCGAAGTCAACTCTTAAATCAAATTGCCCTTACTCAGATAGCATAAAAAAAAATCCTAACTTTATATGATACTGAGCCCTTAATTACCCAAACTTTTTATTTACCATTTTTATTAGCAAAGAATGAAAACCATAAAGATTACAAGAATCTCATCTTCGGTTCCACAGAATTAGCTTGTAAAAATCACTAACAATTATGGGATGATCTCCCAAATAAATTTACCCTATTTTACTTTAATTATAAACTAATTATTTCTTTTCAATATTCAATTAAAATTAAAAGAAAATTAAGCACTTATTACATGTCAACTCTTAATTGATTGAAAAGTCTTTTTAACGGAGATAACAGCTGGGATTATGGAATTATATTTTAAGTAACTAATTAGACAAAAAATAAGTATTTAACTCAAATAAAATGGTATAGTTAGAGGAATATTATTCAATCAAAGCCAAAAACGAATAAGGCATAAAGATAAATTTAACCCTAACGTTTATTCATTTTGTTATTTTGATCTTTATTCTTTTTAGGGTATTTTGACCCTCAATCTTTAAATTTTAGTTAAATTATTTGTTTTTGAAGAAAAATTGATTGAATTATTAAAATTTTAACGAAATTGATGTGACCATGATCATGGCAATCCATGTATGATTCATAAAAATAAAAATAATAATAAATATTTAAAAATAAAAAATTTCATAAATCTCATAAAAACTTTTAGAAAATAATCCTAAACCTAAAAAGTGTCCATTCTTTGCGTACTAGTTTAATATGAAGGAGGCAAAATAAAGTACTACGGCACGAACTTGTTTGTTGTAAGTTTAGTATCCCAAGACACTCCTTCCTTGCGGGACAGATGGTACTGTCCAACAATAAGGATACTAAATAAGTACCCATAGAATGTATTGTATGTGGAATTGATAACGAGACCAGGGGCCATCTACTCTAGAATTGACAATTCTCACAAACATCTTTGAAGAAGATTGATGCAGGACGAAGAAATCTCACACAGTTTCAGCTTTTGGCAAACAATTACACTATTGGGCTTCCAATCAACTCAGTTGCAATGCAAGTCACTAAAAAAACATTGTTTATAGGCTCTATTGGAATGCTTTCATTTCCATGATTTGGCAGGAATGAAAGCAAAACAGATGACGGAGGAGTTCTTTTATTTTAATATGCGTCAACAAAGAAAGAAAATAAAATGAAAGGGTGACGGAAGAGTTATTTGGTCGCCAAAAGTGGCTGAATAGATGACGGAAAGTGAAAGCACATGTGCAATTGACCTTTTAATGTGCTTAGAAGGGCTTAAAAAAATTTAGTGACAAAAGTAGTGTAGTTGTAGGGAAAGTGAAACAGAAAAGTGCTGATAGTAGCAAGGGGCAACACCACACCCACTACTACACCCTCTTTCCAGCATAGCCCATCTTGTGCACATTATGTCATTTCTCACTTCCAATAGATAGTTTCTAAAATATTTAAAAAAAAAGATTAATTATATTAAATTGGCTACGTCTTTGTCTTGTTTTATGTAAGATTTTGTCAAGGAAAACCCACCAAATACATTTGAAACATTAGTCATGGGGTAGGACAGGACAGACAGAATGAGGTGTTAACCAAACATTGACAATGATGTTCTTAGTGCTAATGGGCACGCTCGATCCTATTGGTAACTGATCTTATTTACTTCCTCTTAGGATAAATAATTATGGGTTTGAATTTTATGGACTATATATTTGTTTTATGTTGTCAAATATAGACAGAGGGTAAAAAAAGAGAGTGAATCAGTAAAATTTGATTTATCAATGACTACTTTTTTTTTTGGCGGCTTGCTTGAGATTCTTTAGGGACAAAGAAAATGGTCAAAAGGTATTTGATTTTTTTTATAGAAAAAGGTAATTGGGATTTATTTCAGTTTTTATAATTAATAATAACTTCTTCCTTTATAATTGAAGGAAGACAGAATATATTGTGAAAGTGGTGGAGCTTGTTAGGTCAACTTTTTATTGAAGTGTGTCCACTAAACACATGATTAAAAACTAAGGAAGAAGGACGAGTGGAGGCAGAGATATGAAATGTAATAAGGTCACAAACTCATTCTCATGCAGCCAAATTGAGCTAATGTCTAACTCTCTCAATGCTAATTGTCGAAACTATTTTTTTGAAAATAAAAATTTTTGGTTATCGACTTTAAAAAATGAAAATTTGGAGTCGCCACCAATCTTTTATTGAGGTGTGATTGGATCACCTAAAAAATAGCTTTGGTCTACGAGTTTTAGAAAAATAGATCCGAGAGTCAGTTACGTACGAGGAAGAATTAGCACCCTCGTAACGCCCAAAATCGGTACCAAATTGATTATTTAATGTCTTAGTGTCAATGGTTAAAAAGATTTTTTTTAAAAACTCAAATGATGAAATCTGAAAAGGATAATCAATTGTTCAAGTCATGCGAAGAAATCAAGACTCAATACGTTAGGGTATAATTTCTCAAAATCCCCGAACTTTGAATATCGCTTTTATTTTTTAAGAAAGTCTTCATTTCGAGAAAGCAATATGTCATGCCCAATACGTTAGGACACAACAAGTTAAGTTCTCGAAAATGATTTTTATACTTATGCATTTTGAATAAGGAATATTCTCAGCTATTTAGGATTAACAAAGAAAATCGAAACCCAATACGTTAGGGCTCAATTTCCACGAAAATCCCAAACTTTGAATATCGCTTTTATTTTTAAAAAAAACTTGGAATCAAGAGAAAATGATTTTGATATATTGACAAAACCAAGATATATTTCCCAAAGGGTATGTTAAAAGTTAATGTACAATATGAAATAAATACTTTAATTTAAAATATATTTGTATATGTATTTACAAAATATATTTATACAAGCACAATATACAAGTAAATTTGAAAATGTGTATGCATATATTAAAAGCATATATATAAGTATACATATAAAAAAAGAAGGAATGAAATATATAAAACAAAAAAACTTATAGTAATTCCTAAAAATGCATGTATATATATATATATATATATGAAAATAAAATAAAATATAAAAATATGTATATGTGTATATATTTACAAAATAGAGAAAATGTATAGGTATATATACATAAGTAAATCATGAAAATTAGCATACGTATATATTTAAATACTTATATATATGTACAATATGTATATAAGATAATGGAATATATATAGAATAATAAAAATATTTATAACAAAATAAAAATATAAAAAGGGTATATATATTATAGAAAATAAATGTATGTTTTGAATTATAAAATATGAGAAATATGTGTACTAAAATGTGTATGTATATTTATATATATATATATATATATATATATACATTGGTAAAATAATGAAGAATAATATAAAAAATATAGAAGTATACGTATGTACATATTTACAAAAGTAAAAACAAGTTTTGAAATTAAAAATATAAAAGTATATATATATTAAAAAAATGTTTGTATGTACATAAAAATAATAATAATAATAATAATAATAATAATAATAATAATAATAATAATAATAATAATAATAATGAGGAGAAAATAAATTTAAAAAAACAGCGAATTGCAAAAAAAAAAAGACCAAATAGTTAAAAAAAACTAAAATAACAAGAAATAAATGAAATTTAAGCAAAATAATGGGCCAAATCGCGACACGCGAATTACATGGAGTGCCAAATCGGAAATAATCCACCTCCCCAAAACGGTGTGCAGCGATATGGGTTGAAATGAACAAAGGCAAAAACATTTGGGCCAAATTAAAAAGAAACAAAAACTGATTTAAAAACGGTTTTAAAAATTGAAGGACCAAATGTGCAAATGGACCATTGAAAGGAAAATGCGCGGATCCTAGAACCGGGTCGGGTCGATGCGCGGATCCCCTCACCAAACGGCGTCGTTTTGTCTTTAATATTAAAACGAAAATTTTCTTTCAAAAAAACAATTCTATTTCATTTTTCTTTTTCTTTAAAACAACAGAGGGGGAAGGGAAAAAACTCTGCTAGGGTTTTGACCCTAGCACCTCTACGCCGCCATCATGCCCACTGTGAAGCCACCACGACCAGCGCTCGAAGCCAGGTCAGTGATTTTCTTTTTATTTTATCTTTTATATATAAAAAAATGGAAATCGAAAAAAGAAAAATGAAAAAAATGAAGAAAATCACCTAAAAAAAATGCTTCTGTATTGTTTTTTGATTCTTTACAGAGTTTTTCTTCTCCACTTACAGTATTTTTAAGATTGCTTTTATAGCAATCGTGAAACAAGAAAAAATAAAAAGAAATCTTCTAGTATCTGCTTGATTCGATTTCAATATTTTCTTGCCATATATTGCTTTGTTTCTTTTTTTGGGTTGTTTGCAGGTCAACCAACGGAAGCTCCGGCGGTAACGGCGCAAGCGTTTGTGAGGAGTGCGAAGGGCTTGGCTGCAGGTAGAGGCTGTTTTAGGGTTTCTTCTTTTTGTGTGTGTGTTTTGGGCTAGGGTTAATTTTATTCGGCCATACGGGTTATTGGGTTTTGGGTTGTCTTTTATTTTTTTATTTTTTTGTTTTTGGTTTCTTTGGCGGGCCGGGCAAAAATTAGGCCCTACAGCTGCCCCTCTTTGCTCACTGTCGTGTAACGAGAATAGAGCAAAGACTAAAAAGCCCAATTTTTCCCGGTCTTACTGAGCCTCGACTTCTTCAGGTGGCCTCATTTCTTCCTACTGCATCTTTAGAGGTATAGGAACTGATGCTTCAATCTACTCTATTGTAACGTCAGGTTGATAGGATTCATATGTTGTAGCTTCTCAAAAGAACAAAATTTGTTATATTTAATCTGCTCCACTGCAACTTCAGGGAGATAAGACTTATGGCTTCAACTTGTTCTGCTACAACTTAAAGACAAATTTGATGCGATCTACTCTCTGCAACTTCAGAGAGATAAGATCCAAGGTTTTAATCCGCTCCACTGCAACTTCAGGGAGATAAGATTCGCCATCTTCAGTCTGCCTCACTGCAACTTCAAGAGGATAAGACTTGCTTACTTAGTCTGCTCCACTGCAACTTCAGGGAGATAAAACTAGATGCGATCTGCTCTCTACAACTTCAGAGAGATAAGATCTGTGGTTTTAATCCGCTCCACTGCAACTTCAGGGAGATAGGATCATTGGCTTTATCTGCTCCACTGCAACTTCAGGGAGATAAGATTTGCCATCTTCAGTTTTTTAAATTACAATATTGAGAAAACAAGATTCGCCGTCGTAGCTTCAATCTGTTCCACTACATCGCCAGGGGAGTAAGATTCATCGTCGTGTTTCAATCTGCTCCACTGTAATGCCAAAGAGATAGGATTCACTGCCCACGGCTTCAATCCGCTCCACTTCAGCTAATCCAAACCTTAACGCTCGGGAGATAAGATTCGCCGTCGTGGCTTCAATCTGCTCCGCTACAACGCCAGGGAAATAAGATTCGCTGTGGTGGCTTCAATTTTTTTCCATTGCAATGTCAAGGCGATAGGACTAAATGTCTTCGATCTGCTTCACTGCCAGTACAAGAAGACAAGATCTGCTATTTTTGATCTATTTCATGTCGATACATGAAGACAAGATCTGCTTTCTTCGATCTACTTCGCCACCAGTATGGGAAGACGAGATTTACTATCTTCGATCTACTTCACGCTAATACATGAAGACAAGATCTGCTTTCTTCGATCTATTTCACGACAACCTAGGGAGGCAAGGCTAGTATCTTTGATCTGCTTCACTATCGGTACAGGAAGGCAAGATCTGCTATCTTCAACCTGCTCCACTACAACCTAGGGAGGCAAGGCTAGTATCTTCGATCTGCTTCACTGTCGGTACAGGAAGGTAAGATCTGCTATCTTCGACCTGCTCCACTCGACCCAGGGAGGCAAGGCTGGTATCTTCGATCTGCTTCACTGTCGGTACAGTAAGGCAAGATCTGCTATCTTCAACCTGCTCCACTACAACCCAGGGAGGCAAGGCTGGTATCTTCGATCTGCTTCGCTGTCGATACAGAAGGCAAGATCTGCTATCTTCAATCTGCTCCACTACAACCCAAGGAGGCAAGGCTGGTATCTTCGATCTACTTTACTGTCGGTACAGGAAGGCAAGATCTGTTATTTTTAACCTGCTCCGCTGCAAACCAGGGAGGCAAGGCTTTGTGCTTCCACCGATCTGTTCTCTGAGGAACATGACCTGTATAATGAACCTAAATATACCTAAAATTAGGAAATCATGATCAAAATGCATCAAATGCTCCTAATTAGACATGTGTGAATGATGTTTGCATGAATGTAGAATGCTATTTTTGAGAATGATCCCTTTTTTCGCTTAAGTTATCATTGCTCGAAGTTTATTAAGGCTTTATCACTAACGTGTTACAACGCCTTCCTACTCGGCTGGTGTCTCCACTTATCAGATTTTCCCCACTGTAAACCTCAAAGTTCAATCCACTAGGATGTAAAATTTGTACCATCATTCTCCTACTACAACCCGAGGGTAAAAATATATGGCTTTTTCTCAATCCACTCCTATCATAATTCAAGGGTACAGAATGTGAAATTCTTTGGTCCTTTACACCATGCCTAAGGTGTCGTACCAAATGCTCATGTGCAAATGAAGTTTTTCTTCTCCGAGGAAACCTCTTTCTATTGCCTGGTGATCATTGCTTGCTTATTTATTTTAGCTTTGTCACCAACCTGACATCTTGTCACTTTGCTCAATCAATTTTTTTGACAACAGAATCCAAAGAGAAAGTCCTAATTTAGACTCTTCCTTCTTAAATTTCCAACCTTTAAACTTGGTGCGTTCTAAAAAATAGTTTTGTTTCAGGTTCCTGTATTATTTAGAAACTTCTAAAGTAATATGCAAAACTTCCCTTGTGAAAGTTTTATTAGTCCATTAATCATTATTCCAATGCAACTTGCTTGCAAATAGGTCATAACAATGGATAAGAATAAAGTTATTTTTGAGCATAGCTCGAAAGGAATAAATTATCAAAAATAGTAAAGAATGATAACAAAGAAATTGATTGGGAATGTGTATCTTGGAAAAGAATGAAGTATTCCAAAAACAACAAGTTCAATAGTTTGAAAATTAAGTGCTCCAGATATCGCAGCTTGAACTTCTCTGTACAAACTTTCTGAATACCCTTCTGAGTTTGACATGTGTTTGAGAGATCTACAGTACTCTGTCGATGCCTCAAGATGTTGCTTACTATTTCCTGTTGATTCAGATATAACCAGATCGTCACATGCCCCAATCCGATCAAAATTTAAACTGTTCTGACTACCTCATGCCCCATTCTAAGCAATATTTGAGCCGCCCTTTTCGGGTTTTCAACTCAAATCCCCTTTGGTCTCAATGTGCCCTTTGCGGGTTTTCACCTTAGCCTTTCCATTTTCTTTTTTCTTTTTCCTTTTTTCTTCTTTTTTATATTACTATTTTTAGACTCGAAGCACCCTTTGTGGGTTTTCACCTTGGTCTTTTTCCTTCTTCGTTTCTTTTTTTCCCTTTTTTGTTTTTTTTTTGTTTTTTGTTTTTTTTAGTGAATTTTGAACTCATAAGATTAGGCATGTCCTTGTTATCCCTTCTGATAAAAAATGATGTTTTTCCAGATAAGGCCTTCCACATAAGGTCCTTCCCAGCATGGGATGAAGTTCTTTTTGCATGGGAAGGATCTTCTTTAATACCAGGTCCCTCTCGAGGAATTCTCTAGGGCGGACCTTTTTGTGAGCTCGCATCATTTGCTTTTTTCGCATTTGAACATGATGGATAAATTTGCACATTCCTCTTCAAACGGAATTGGGTCCAAAAAATAACTTAGAGAGAAAGAATCATGTCTTCAATAAGCAAAACCGCGATAGGCCTAAGAAAAATACATTGCCCCGGTAGAGTTTTTTTTTGCACCATTTTTTTTGGCTATATGGCTTTAATCGTGAGCAAACTGCAAACTTTTGATATTGTGCTATTGTTCAAATTTAGTACATTGTCAGATATGATCCTTTTGACGTTCCATACTGACATATGATTCTTCAAGAATTTGCTAACTATCGACTTTGTGACATTGGCATATGAAGCAGCTTCCACCCATTTAGTAAAGTAATTGACGACCACAAAGATGAATCGATGACCATCAAACTCTTTTGGCGAGATCGACCAAATGACCTTCATGCCCCACATAAGGAGAAGTCATGTATCCCAATGATTTTTTGTAGGATAAGATCCGTTTCTCGACTTGTTCTACCATCCTTAACAAGTTCGGAAATAGGCTACAATTTATGTCATCTTCAAAGTTATGAGATCCTTCTAAACACATATCTCACTCAAAAGGAGATTCTAAGTCTGTAGCAGCGCCACTCATGTCATTGAGATCTGGGGACCCATAGTAAGTGCAAAAAAATATACAAAAGAATGTGTGAATTTACGAATAATTATTTATACAATATAATTATAAATAAAAGAATGATGTGGAAGAAAATCCAAAAGAATGAAATAATAATTACTCGCAAAGAATGAAAGAATATTGGCTCAAAAAATAAATGCAAAGATGTACTTTATTAGAATAATAATGTTCAGACATGAGCCTATTTCACAAAGGAATTCCTATCATTTTAGGCTAAAAAATAAGAATATTCTGAACATTACTCTAAATAATCTCTAAAGACTACAGAGATTTCTTCCACAATCCAATTATTTTGAACACTCCCAAATTTATAAGGGCGGACATCTAACAAGGTCCCTTTTCAGTTATGTCTTCGTATATGACATTGATGTGAACCCTTCCCATCACCTCTTCATATATTGCATTCACTCCATTATCAATCATGATTGGGTAGCGAATTAGATGAATCATCCAACTTGACAATACCCATATTGATGAATTTTTCAATTAGCTTTTTGAAGGTAATGCAATTCTCTATTGAGTGCCCCGTAATTCAAGCATGGTAATCACATTGTGCATTCGCATCATACCACTTGGGGTACAGAGGTTGTGGAGGTTTCAAGTAGGAAATGACAACAATGTATGCATTGAACAAATTTTGATACGGCTCCTTATACGACATCAGAATTGGTGTGAACTGGAGTTTCTCAGTACCTTGTTTCACTCCAAGTTCTTGTCTCAATGAACCTTGCTGACTAGCAATCGATTTGATGTACGTATTCACGTTGTTCACCTCATTTTCTTTTTCCTTTGAGGCTTACTTTTTGTTATTTCCTCCAGCATCAATCTTTCCGCTCTTTATGACGCTTTCAATCATTTCACCATTCATGACTATGTCAGAAAAGCTTCTTGTGGCACTTCCTAACATATGTGTGATGAACGGGGCTTTCAATGCATTTATAAAAAGCATTGTCATTTCTCTTTCCAAGAGTGGTGGCTGAACTTGGACGGCGACCTCCCTCCACCTTTGTGCATATTGCCTAAAACTTTCACCGGGCTTCTTTTCCATGTTTTGTAGAGTGATTCTATCAGGTACCATATCGATTACATGACTGTACTGCTTTATTAATCTTGGTACGGCTTAATTGATTGTACCACTTGGATGCTGCCCCTGTGAGGCTATCCTGGAAACAATTTATTAGTAGTTGATCGTTATTAACATACCAAGTCATCTGCCTATAAAACATGGTAATATGAGCTTCGGGGCCACTAGTTCCGTTGTACTTCTCAAACTCTGGCACTTTGAACTTGTGAGGGAGTACCAAATCTGGAACCAAGCTCAATTCTTTAGCATCAAACCCCTGGTAGCTCTCAACACATTCCATCACTCTAAATTTTTCCTCCAGCCATTTATACTTTTCCTCTAGCTGTTTTGGCATTTCATCATTCATTTTCTCTTTTCTAGTTGTTTCATCGAAATCAGGGATACCAGGATTAACAAGGTTGTCTCCGGGGTTAGAGCCTGGTCCAACCTGAAAATTCATTGGTGTTGTAGCGTCGGTCTGAAATTGCTGAGGATTGATGGTGACAGAAGGTTTGCGCGGATATGCCTCAACATGCTGAAGGGTAAAGCTTGAAGGATAAACAGGTCCCTCACTGTCTCCTTCTTCAACATTGAGCACAGAGCCTTTTCCTTTATTAGTTCCTCCGGTCAACAACTGAGTTAATTGAGCCATCATACTCCTTTGAGATTTCATTATTTTGTCCATCATTTTTTGCTGAATCTTCTCAAGCTGCTCTTTCCTTTGTTGTTGAAGCTGATCCTACATCTCCTTTTGGAACAGCTCTAACCTTTCCATCATTTGGTCCATAATTTTTTATTTTGCCCGAGTACCGTAACAGTGTTTATTTGATTGGTTGGTTTCCAGGTTAACTGAGGAATGATTTTAATCGATTAGGCTCTTTTAGTGGACTTTAATGCATGTGATGTCATGTAATGCGAATGCATGCAGTGAATGCATAAAGAGACGTTGATTCTGATTCAATTCCATTTAGAAAAATTTACTAGAAAACAAATCTCTTTACATAAAATAGATATTTATACGGCCTTGCCCTCATAGGCGGAGACATTCGATCCTCTTCTTCATTCGAGTGTTAAGATAAATCTCACAAACTCTTCAAAAAGGACGTCTCTTCTATCTCATTTTTGCTTGATCTGGGTCGCAACTTGTTGCTCACTCATCCTTCTGATGCTCATTGGCTTCTCTTTAAGAAAGTTCAACGGCTTTCGAATAATCTTTGTCATCTTAAATCCTTGGGCAACGGAGCCATAGTCGTGTAGCCCTCCATTAAACTATCATCCTTCTCTTATCACATTTTCTTGGACCATATTCGGACAACTATATTGTCATCCACTCTATCAAGAAATTCATTTCCTTATGAGAAGCTCTCTATTTAGCAACTGAACGTGAATCAACACCTCTTTTTTTGTGATGAAAATGTAATGCAATCGCAACCAAAAAGAAAACAGGTTAGTACAAAACTAAAATAAGCAAGAAAAAATAGAACACCTATTCTAGTGAGCACTAGGGGTTTGGCATAGCTCTACCTAGGGTAAGCTCTTAAGGCTCATTATATGTGGTTCAGTTCTAAAGCAAAGGTACCTGAACCAGAAGATTTCTCAATCTTCACCCATTATAGGCTCATATGGACTGAGTTCAGTTTAGGGGAATACATTTCCCTATGGCTACACGGAGATGAAAATCTCACGAAGACATAGGTACGGGTATATCCCAGAAGCGGTCCACTACTCTGCACGGAGGTGAAAACCTCACGAAGGACTAGTTTCTCACTCCCACTTAAAGGGTAAAATCATTCAACTCATGTAATGTGTAGTGCAAATAATACTTAAATACATTAAGCAAGAAGATAATGAATGCAAAAACATATCACGAATTTTTTTTAAAAAAATACTTTCTCGACCATAAGATAAAAATTAATCAACTTTGTGGCTCGACTTTCTTTTTTTTTTTAAAAAGTCCCCAGTGGAGTAGCCAAACTGTCGAAACCATTTTTTTGAAAATAAAATTTTTGGTTATCGACCTTAAAAAAATGAAAATTGGGAGTCACCACCAATCTTTTATTGAGGTGTGATTAGATCACCTAAAAAATAGCTTTGGTCTACGAGTTTTAGAAAAATGGATCCGGGAGTCGGTTACGTACGAGGAAGGATTAGCACTCTCGTAACGCCCAAAATCGGTACCGAATTGATTATTTAATGCCTTAGTGTCGAGGGTTAAAAAGATTTAAAAAAAACTCAAATGATGAAATCTGAAAAGGATAATCAATTGTTCAAGTCATGCGAAGAAATCGAGACCCAATACGTTAGGGTACAATTTCTCAAAATCCCCGAACTTTGAATATCGCTTTTATTTTTTAAGAAAGTCTTCATTTCGAGAAAGCAATATGTCATGCCCAATATGTTAGGACGCAACAAGTTAAGTTCCCGAAAATGATTTTTATACTTATGCATTTTGAATAAGGAATATTCTCGGTTATTTAGGATTAACAAAGAAAATCGGAACCCAATACGTTAGGGCTCAATTTCCTCGAAAATCCCAAACTTTGAATATTGCTTTTATTTTTAAAAAAAAACTTGGAATCAAGAGAAAATGATTTTGATATATTGACAAAACCAAGATATATTTCCCAAAGGGTATGTTAAAAGTTAATGTACAATATAAAATAAATACTTTAATTTAAAATATATTTGTATATGTATTTACAAAATATATTTATACAAGCACAATATACAAGTAAATTTGAAAATGTGTATGCATATATTAAAAGCATATATATAAGTATACATATAAAAAAAGAAGGAATGAAATATATAAAACAAAAAAACTTATAGTAATTCCTAAAAATGCATGTATATATATATATATATATATATGAAAATAAAATAAAATATAAAAATATGTATATGTGTATATATTTACAAAATAGAGAAAATGTATAGGTATATATACATAGGTAAATCATGAAAATTAGCATACGTATATATTTAAATACTTATATATATGTACAATATGTATATAAAATAATGGAATATATATAGAATAATAAAAAATATTTATAACAAAATAAAAATATAAAAAGGGTGTATATATATATATTATAGAAAATAAATGTATGCTTTGAATTATAAAATATGAGAAATATGTGTACTAAAATGTGTATGTATATATATATATACATTGGTAAAATAATGAAGAATAATATAAAAAATATAGAAGTATACGTATGTACATATTTACAAAAGTAAAAACAAGTTTTGAAATTAAAAATATAAAAGTATATATATTAAAAATGTTTGTATGTACATAATAATAATAATAATAATAATAATAATAATAATAATAATAATAATAATAATAATAATAATAATAATGAGGAGGAGGAGAAAATAAATTAAAAAAACAGCGAATTGCAAAAAAAAGACCAAATAGTTAAAAAAACTAAAATAACAAGAAATAAATGAAATTTAAGCAAAATAATGGGTCAAATCGCGACACGCGAATTACATGGAGTGCCAAATCGGAAATAATCCGCCTCCCCAAAACGGTGTGCAGCGATATGGGCTGAAATGAACAAAGGCAGAAACATTCGGGCCAAATTAAAAAGAAACAACAACTGATTTAAAAACGGTTTTAAAAATTGAAGGACCAAATGCGCAAATGGACCATTGAAAGGAAAATGCGCGGATCCTGGAACCGGGTCGGGTCGACGCGCGGATCCCCTCACCAAACGGCGTCGTTTTGTCTTTAGTATTAAAACTAAAATTTTCTTTCAAAAAAACAATTCTATTTCATTTTTCTTTTTCTTTAAAACAACAGAGGGGGAAGGGAAAAGAACTCTGCTAGGGTTTTGACCGTTGCACCTCCACGCTGCCGTCATGCCCACCGTGAAGCCACCACGACCGGCGCTCGAAGCCAGGTCAGTGCTTTTCTTTTTATTTTATCTTTTATGTATAAAAAAATGGAAATAGAAAAAAGAAAAACAAAAAAATGGAAAAAATCACCTAAAAAAACTGCTTGTGTATTGCTTTTTGATTCTTTACAGAGTTTTTCTTCTCCCCTTACAGTATTTTTAAGATTACTTTTATAGCAATCGTGAAACAAGAAAAAATAAAAAGAAATCTTCTAGTATCTGCTTGATTCGATTTCAATATTTTCTTGCCATATACTGCCTTGTTTCTTTTTTTGGGTTGTTTGCAGGTCAACCAGCGGACACTCCAGCGGTAACGGCGCAGGCGTGTGTGAGGAGTGCGAAGGGCTTGGCTGCGGCTGGAGGCTGTTTTAGGGTTTCTTCTTTTTTGTGTGTGTTTTGGGCTAGGGTTAATTTTATTGGGCTATACGGGTTATTGGGTTTTGGGTTGTCTTTTATTTTTTTGTTTTTTTGTTTTTGGTTTCTTTAGCGGGCCGGGCTAATATCAATCTACTCTTCCAAGAACGTTTCAATATTAATAAACTTGAATTTTGTGTTAAGAATCCCACTCTCCTTTATATATTTTTAATTAATTTTTTTGGTATTAGTTTGCCCCTCTATTTATTTACTTTTACTAGTTTTTATTGTGAATTAATATTGTTATATACTTACCCCAAATGTTATCAAGGCATTCATGCAATTTATAAACACTTGGTTTGATTTCTTAAATCCAACACAACATCTATACCCGTTGTTATGAGGATAAGGTAAGACTCTTACTTTGAAAATGTTTCACCTATTAAACTCTCGAGTTAAGCAGCTTTTTATCGTGTGAATTGTTAAACTAAGAAAATGGATAAAAGGAGGAAATGAAAGTTTGAAATGCTCTGATAATATGAATTCTAATGCACTTTATTAAATGAATAATGAAACCTTTATATAGGCTGAATTACAACTGAAAATTCACTATAAAATAGGAACAAACCTGATAAGTAAATCACTAGAAAATATCAACTAATATGATACTCCTAAAGTCTAGCAACAATAAGTTTTGATTGAATCAATAACTTTATTCAAACCAGTAAACTAACAAATTTAACTCTAACATGCCCTCCCTTAAACTGATACTGTAAGTGATCAGTTTAATTCTTGATCAAAGTACAAACACCAAGCATTTTTCTTAACTTTACAAATGATGCCAATTTGAGGGACTTGGTAAATACATCAGCAACCTGATCTTTAGTTTTGCAATAAATGAAGTCAATTACCCCATCTTTTGTGAGGTCTCTTAGGAAATGAAACTTCACGTCAATGTGTTTACTTCTGCCATGTAGTACTGGATTTTTGGACAACTTTATGGCTGAACTATTGTTGCAATAAACTGTTGTTGCTCCTTATTGTTTGAATTGCAATCCAGTAAGAATATTTCTTAGCCAAATGGCTTGAGAAGCACATGAAGTAGCAGCTACAAATTCAGCTTCAGTTGTTGATAATGTGACAATTGGTTGCTTCTTTTATGACCATGAGACTGCACCCGAACCCATTATAAACAAATAACCCGAAGTACTCTTCCGATCATCTAAATCTCCAACATAATCGCTGTCAGTGAACCCAATCAAACTTGACTTTTCTCCCTTTTTGTAGAACAACCCAAAATCAGAAGTACCTTGCAAGTATCGAAAGATCCTCTTCACAACTAGAAGATGTAACTCTTTTGGGTTCTCCATGTATCTGCTGATAATGCTAACTGCATACATGATATCTGGCCTTGCTGCTGTCACATACATCAAACTTCCTACAATTTGCTTGAAGAGAGTACCATAATTCTTCTTTCCTTCAAGATTCTTTGTACGCTTCAATCCAACATCTGAAGGTGTGTTGATGTGATTGCAATTACTCATTTGAAACCTGTCTAAAATTTATTGAACATACTTCCTTTGAGAAATAAATATTCCATCAACAAATTGCACTATTTCTATGCCAAGAAAATAATGCAGCTTTCCAAGATCAGACATATCAAACTCAGTCATCATTGACCTTTTAAAATCTTCAAACATGGCCCTATCATTTCCCTTATAAATTAAATCATCAACATATAAGCATACTATAAGCATTTTCCCCCCATCTGCACACTTTGTATATAGAGTATGCTCATATGGACATTTTTGAAAACCTTTCCTTTGAAAGTAAGCATCAATACGACTATACCAAGCTCTAGGTGCTTGTTTTAGTCCGTATAGAGCATTTTTCAATTTATAAACTTTGTGCTCATCACCAAATTTAACATAGCCAGAAGGTTGTTCAATAAATACCTGTTCTTGTAAGTCTCCATGAAGAAAGGTCGACTTCACATCTAATTGGTACATGAGCCATGAGTTTTGAGCAGTCAGTGCAATCACCATTCTAATTGTATCAAGCCTTGCAATAGGAGCAAAGACTTTTTTGTAATCCACACCAAATTCTTGTTTCTAACCCTTCGCCACCAACTGTGCTTTATACTTGTCAATGTCCCTATTCTCCTTCAATTTCGTTTTATAGACCCATTTTACAGTGATCTTTTTGTGCCCTTTAGGAAGATTAAAAAGTTCCCATGTATTTATTTTTTTCAATTGCAGCAATTTCGACATCCATCACCTTTCGCCATTTTTCTTCTTTGACAGCATTTTCAAAAGTTGTCGAATCACAATCTGAAAATAGAGCAAAATGAGTGAGAACATCTTCAGATTGATTAATTTTGTTTACCTCATAATCTGACATCCATGCTGGCCTTCTTCGTGCACGGCAAAAACATGAATAAGCTATTGTTTCTGACTGTTAGTCCACTGTCAGTGTAATTTCAGAAGTGGCATCATCTAGTGGAACATGCTATATTTGAGGCTAATTTATTTCTTCACCATTTTCTTCATCAAAGCTTGTTGGTATTTGTTCTGTGGTGGTACTTGTGTTCCATGACCATAACTAATTTTCATCAAAAACCACATCTTGACTGATCAAAATTTTCTTAGTGTTAGGATTATAAACTTATAAGCTTTTGATTGATCACTAACACCAAGAAAAATACATTTCTCTCCATTGTCATCTAATTTCTTTCTTTTTAGATCTGGAACATGGGAAAATGCTACAAACCTAAAGATTCTGAAATAATCCACGGTCGATCATCATCCACTCCATGCTTCCTCTAGGGTCATGTTTTGAACTACAAATGTGAGACTCCTGTTGAGAACGTGAATACACCAATTCACTTCTTTAGGCCAAAAAATCTTTGGAACACCACTACTTGTCAATAGACTTTGCACTATGTTCATTATAGTGTAGTTTTTCCTCTCACAAACGCCATTTTGTTAGGGTGAATAGGCTGCTGTAAGCTGTCTTTTTATGCCATGAAACTCACAAGAATCTGCAAATTTGTGTCAGTTATATTCTCCCCACGATCAGAACGGAGAGCTTTTATTGAGTTGTGAACGTCTTTCTCAACAAGTTCTTTAAAGCTCTTAGAAGCTTCAAAAGCTTCTCCTTTCTCATGTAAAAAGTAAACCCAATTTTTCCGACTATAATCATCAATGAAAGAAATTATGTATCTGTTACCTACATTGGAAGTTGGAGTTATTGGTCCGCAAATGTCGGAATGAACAAGCTCCAACGCCTTCTTTGCTCTCCATGTTTTCCCTTTTGGAAGTAGATTGCGGTGTTGTTTGCTAACCACACATTCTTCACAAATTTGAAAGGGAGGTGTAATTTGAAGAAGACCTGTCACCATATTCTTTTGTTGTAGAGTTTTCAATCCACCGAAATTGAGATGCCCATAACGAAAATGCCACAGCCAAGCATCATCTCATTGTTTTATTGAGAAGCATGATTGTTGAATAGTATTTAGATAGAGAGGTTTGCAGTCATCTTAACTTGGGCAATTAATCCCAATTTATCATATTAAATGCGGCACTCTCCATTCATTATCACAATCTCATAACCCTTCTCTTGCAATTGGCCAAGACTTAGAAGATTGGTCTTCAAATTTGAAACATAAAGGACATTAGAAATTGTTTGAATAGACTCTTTTTTGGCTTGGATAATCACCTGTCCTTTTCCCATAACCGAGACTTTAGAGTTGTCTTCAAATTTCACCGAATCACGATATGACTCATCTAAAGTGGAGAAAGCTGCCTTATTGCCACACATATGGTTGCTGCACCCAGTATCTAAGTACCATAAATTCTGATTTGTTTCATACTTCACTTGCTCTTTTACTTGGCAGGCCAATAACAAAAAGACTTCTTCTTCTTCTTCTTCTTCTTCTTCTTCTTCTCTTTCTGTAAAATTAGATTATTTTCCACCATCTCTATTTAAGTTAGTTTGACATTCTGATTTATAATGACCAAACCTGTGGCATCTATAGCATTCAACCTTTGACTTGTCTACAGACTTTGACTTGAAAGGAGTTGAATTATTATTGTCATGGCCTCTTCCTCTTCCTTGAGAATATGAAAACTGATTGTCTTCATATTTGCAATGTGAGTGCCTATCATTGCCTGTGTTGTTGCCTCTGCCCTTTCCTCTACCACAACCATCACCTTTTGAAGAGAAAGAATGATTGTTGGATGAGACTTGCAAAACTTGCTCCTCTTTGTCTTGCCGGTTCAGTTTCTACTCATGAATCAACAATGATCCTTGCAATTCATCAATAGAAAGTTCATCAGTATCATTAGATTCCTCAATTGAACAAACAATATAATTGAATTTTGCTGTCATAGAGCGAAAAATCTTTTCAATAATGGTAACATCTTCCAGTCTTTCTCCATGAATCCGCATCTTATTTGCAATGGCCATCGTTCTTGCGATGAAATCCATAACTGATTCTCTGGCATTCATGTGCAACATTTCGAACTCTGCACGAAGATCTTGGAGCTGTGCTCGTTTTGCCTTCGCTATTCCTTGATACTTCTTCTTCATGGAATCCCAAATATGCTTGGAAGTGTCTTTGCAGAGAATGGTTTCCAAGATTGAACGATCAATGGATTGGAACAAATAGTTCTTTGCTTTGAGATTCTTCAACTTCAGCGCTTTTATTTCTACCCTTTGCACATCTGACACTGCTGTGCCTCTGGCTGTTTTTGGTATGCCATCCGAAACCACTTGCTAGTATTCCTTCGATCTCAAAAAATTCTCCATCAACATTTTCCAATGATCATAGTGACCATCAAAATGAGGAATGGTTGGCTGCACAAAATTTTCTGAAGCCATTGTTGTTCTCACGTTACTGCTGCTGCAATTTTGCGTTTCTCACTCAAAGGAATTTAAACCAAGCTCGGATACCACTGTTAAACTAAGCAGATGGATAAAAGGAGGAAATGGAAGTTTGAAATACTCTGATAATATGAATTCTGATGCACTTTATTGAATGAATAATGAAACCTTTATATAGGCTGAATTACAGCTGAAAAATCATTAAAAAATAGGAACAAACATGATACGTAAATCACTAGAAAATATCAACTAATATGATACTCCTAAAGTCTAGCAACAATAAATTTTGACTGAATCAATAACTTTATTCAAACCAAGTAAACTAATAAATTTAACTCTAACATGAATTACCTTAATTTTAGAAACTATTCAACTTTTGTGTTATATTATTTTAAAACCAATCACATAATTATCTCAATGCAATTGACTTTGTGCTTTAAGATAATATTGTCATACATAGTATGACACGATTCATTTATATCGTTAGAATATGATATAACTAGATATATATTGTTCGACAGCAAACATGTCCAAATTTTATATAACATGAATTATTAATTTATCTAAATATTTAAATATAATGATAATACAAAATGGTTATTTATTATTTTAATTTTTAATTAATATATTACTTATACTGAAAAAGAAAAATGATAGATTAAATTCACTCTATATATTCACGAAACACTAAACATACATGGGTTAACAATAAATTTATTCATGTCATGGACAAAATTAAAATGGATTTTCGAATTATTTAATAAAATTATTAATATGAAATAATATTTTAATAACAAAATTGAACCGTAGTTAAAATTCTTTTCAAATATTTGTTTGGCATAAATCTTTTTCTTTATCTTCACCCCTAATATTATATAAATAAAGGTGAAATGGACCGTGCAAATGTTCTACTTGGTTAGAAAATACAAAATAACCTCTTCCAAATCAAATTAGAAATATGGGTTAAAACATAAATATATGATTACAAAGTTGTAATTTGCATATGGCGAGGTTTGAATTAGAGGTGCTCATGGGCCGGGCGGCCCGGTCCGGCCCAACGGCCCGCCTGAAATATGGGAGGGTTTGGGTAAAAATATAAGCCCGAAATATGGGGTTGGGCAATAAAACGAGGCCCGTTTAGAAAACGGGCCGGGCCTCGGGCACCACTTTTTTTAAATATATTTATTTTTTAAAATTTTAAAATATTTTTACATACTTTTTTAATTTTAAAATATTTTAAAAATAATTTTTTTAATTTTTTTAATTTTAAAATATATTTTTTAATTTTTTTAATTTTAAAATATTTTTAAAATATTTTTTTTAATTTTTTAAAAATTTTTAAAATAAAAATGGGCCGGGCCGGGCCGGGCCCGGGCTTATGATTTTTTCCCGGGCCGAGCCTGGGCAAAATCTTAGGCCCATATTTCGGGCCGGGCGGGGCCCGGGCCGAAATTTTTTATGGGCCCGGCCCGGCCCATGAGCACCTCTAGTTTGAATCATAAGATTAGTATTAATAAAATTTTAATTTTATCACTTTTTATTTTAATTTTTTAAATTTTAATATTAAAATAAATGTTTTTACCCACGCCATTTATATATTAATTATGTCACAAGCTAACTTAATACCAATTTAAAATTAATGAGTTTTTTTTACTATGTTTTAATATAAAACTTTTCTTTCATCAATTTGATAACATTTTGATAACAAGTTAAATAATGATTTCCAGCATAATTGCATTTTAACATGCTATAGAAAATTACAATACAAATTAAAAAGCAATTGGAGTTCATTCGGTATTCTTAATTAGGTGTTCTTAATTAGGTGTATTTATCTATTTAAAAAATTTACTCATAATTTAAACTGATTTGTTTTTAGAGTGAGCTATAAGAATAGATTGAATAGTCACCAAACTATTCAGTTCGCTCTATTTTGGTCACCCAACTATTTTTTTTGTTTTAATCAGGAAACTTTCAAAATTACTCTTGCATTAGTTGTCTAATGGAAGTTTAACGTGAACTTTGTTTTATTGGCCTAATAACAAATTTAAGCCTCCAATGTTTACACATTTTATTAATTTGATATTAAATCTAAAAAAATAACAAATTTAGCCCTCAATGTTTACAATATTTTTCATTTTAGTCCTACTTATAAAAATTATAAAAATATTTAAAAGTCTTAAAATTTTTAAAAAGTAAATATAAATTATAAATTAAAAAAAGGTAAATATAAAAATATTTTAAAGAATTTTACACCCAAAATGACTTTCAATAGTCTTCCACTTTATTCTTCCGTCCATTCAATTGATGAAGTCGGAAATATCAAATGTCATGGCCTTGACCTGCAACCTCTCTCCAATGCTTGAGTTAGAAATGATAAAGACATAAGAACACTATAGCCTTAAAGAGTAAGGTTGCCGGAGTTAGTGCGGTCATCCCAATCAATTTTCTAGGTTTATAAATTTGTTAATTTTGAGCTTTTAACTATTCATTTGAGATGAACAATGTAATAAAAGAAAAGGAGACTAAATCGAAAGAGATAGAATAAAAAATACCTTTAATTTTTAGGTTTTTTCATATGTTTGGTTAATGAGAAAAGAAAATATAAATATTAAAATATTTAAAAAGTAAATATTAAAATATTTTAAAGATTTTTAAATATACTTGATAATTTTAAAATTAGAACTAAAATAACAAATGTTGTAAATATTAAGGGCTAGATCATTAAATTTTTAGATTTGGAACCAAATTGATATATATGTAAATATTGAAGTGTTAAATTTGTTATTAGACTAATAAAAAGTCTGTGCATTATACTTCCGTTACTAAGTTAACGATAAGAGTGACTAAAATAATTAATTAAAAAAATCAAGTGATTAAAACGAAAAATCTAAAATAGGATGAATAGAATAATTGATTGACTATTCTTATATTTTACCTTTTATTTTATTTTAATTCTGTACATATTATATATATTATTATTTGTTAAAATTCATATGTTTTATTATTTATTAAATATTATTTTAGAGGTATATCTATATTCTAAACACGTGATTTTCATATGATATGTAGAATTATTAATATACGTTTATATTATTATCAAATATTTTGCAATTTTATCGTCAAGTAATTTAAAAAAAAATTAAAGTCGATTTTACAATGGACGAAGGATACATCTTTTTTTTTTTAATTTTAACTACGTATTTCGTTGAAGTGTGTTTTGTTGGCAATGAGTAAATATGATTTGTTGGAGACGTTAAGGGAGAGAGAAAAAAAGAAGAAAAAGAAAGATGATGCTTAGGGGAGTGGAGGAGTGATGGCAGAAGGGAGCTATCACTCAACAGTATAAAAGCAGGGTGGTTGAAAAAGAAAGGAAACGGGGTAAAACAGTAGGATCGGCGCGAAATCTGGAGATTTGTGAGGGAATAGTCATCAGACAAAACAGAGGCTTTGCCACAGTTCCCACCCTATGGTAACTGTATAAAAAGTAAAAATGGAAACACCCATTCATTGATCCATCCATCCATCCCCTCTGTTTCATTCTATAAATTAACTCCCCTATTTTAGCAGCCACTCCAATCAATAAAAAAAGGAAAAACCACTCGCATCGTGCTGCGTGCGGCTGGTTTGATTTGGTTTGTCTACCAATGTTGTCATCATCATCATCGTCACCATCTTCATTGCTTAGCCAACTTGTAACACCACCACCACCCACACTGCTCCCTTAACATTAAGCCCATTAAAGTTCATAAAACATCGTGTTTTTAAATTCATTTACTAGGCGCCCACAATTTGACACCTGCAATTTCTTTGTTCTTTTTTTAAGCTACTTGTTTCTGGTGCTAACCGCAATGTACTTTAAGTGTTGAGTGAGGACAACCCCATTCCTATACAACTAGTCAGGTTCAGATCAGATGACAGCATGGGGCCACTTATAAAGCTCTAGCTAACCAGAACGGGGCCGACCGGCTAGGCTGCTTGAGCTGGCGTTCAACCTCTTAATAATAACTTTCACTTTGTCTCTATATTATCATGTCAAGTGTTTCACCATTGTTGGTCCATTGAAGTGGTCTATACACTATTTGCTCTGAACTTGAAGATAAATATTGTAAAACCCAGCATACATTTGCTAGGTTAAATATGATAATTCGTGTATTTATGTAATTTTCATATTTTTTATTAAGAATCTGTATTAGAATTAAATTTATTTACTAAATCTATGTTATACTAGCTTACTAAGTTCATGACTTGGAAAGTCGTCACTGTTTCTCCTCATCCCAGGCCTTTGGGCCTTTGCCAAAGGCCCAATTTGCTATTAGAGGTGTTGCAATCTGCAATTGAAACCAGTGTAATTACAGGTGAACTTATGATTTTCATCCCTAAACCCTATTATTATTACTATTATATGTGTTATGGCTTCGTATTTCCAAAATTACTATTATTGTGAATTTTGTGATAAAATTTCTTGTTAATATATTATTTAAAAATAACTCCAATTTGACCTCGTTATTTGCATTGCTTTCTTAATAACATTAATAATTTAATTTAAAACAAGATAAAGAAAGTTATATATGGTATACTAAACCACCCAAACTAGATAGAAAGGATGACTAAAGAAAAGCTAAATATGTTTTTGTATTTAAGTAATTGATATTTATATGTTCTTTATTCATATAACTATCCAAATTGGATTTTCTTTACACATTCTAATCCATTTTCGTAATTATGTTAAAACTGGATTATGTGAATCAACCAAGTTGTTGCACATGACAATAATCAATTAATGATGCTGCATGTTTGTCATGAGCCTAAACTTTTGATTGGTTGGCATCATCCAATTTTAAAGGAGTTGTAAAATTGAACTAAAATGTGTTACACAAGCTAAATTCGAGTATTGTCATGAACAAAAAATGAAAATTTGATGTCATTTGAACATTGAAGCCAAATTTAAATATCAAAAGCATATTTATCCAATAAAAATAAAATAAAAAGAATTAAACAAATGATTATTTTTCAACTTTATTTATGAAATTAGAAAGAAAACAACATCAATATTCCAAATACAAATCTTAATGGTAATAGAAAACTAAGTTATATCAAATTAAAATATAAAATTATATTCCCAAATTATATATAGAGTTAATTACACTAGACATCTCTAAACCATGACCCTCTTTTTAACTTAGTCCCCAAATTTTAAAATATTCTAATTTCATTCTTAAACTATCAAAATTATATCAATAAGGTCGTTTAGTTACTAAAATAATCAATTTAATTGTTAAATTAGATGTCATATCTTACTTGGTATAATATAAAATGAAAAATTTAAAGGAAAAATGAATATTACGAACATAGTTGTTGTAAAATTTTGATTTTGGGATTTTCTAAGCTTTTACAAAAGCTTTATTGTTTATTGTCTTCTTTTTTTTAGTTTTACTTTATTGTTAGTTTGACTTAAATATACATTTGGACCCCAAACTTGTTACCTTCTCCCAAGTTGGTACTTATGCATTTTTTTCCCAAGTTGGTACTCGATTTTTCATTTTATATAGAGTTTTGGTTTTTTTTTAAAGGTGTCAAGTATGGTACAAGTGGAACTTTTAGACAGCAACATGTGGCAATACTGATATCATTATGATGTCATAATTTGATTTTTTAAAAATAGAATTGTAACGATCTAATTTTCAATAGAACCGAAAAAAAGCGGTTTCGGAATCCCATTTTCGTAAACCAAGTCCGTAAATATAAGATAGGATTATTTACAGAGTTAGTATGAAAATTTAGTGAAGAATGATCAAGTAATTTAGTCGATAATATAGTTAATTAAGGCTTAAATACTACATTGTAAAAGTCCAATTGCTATAGAATTTTAATCGAAAAAAGGCTTTAGGACTTATATGGCAATTAATCAAAGTATAACGGTTCGAAAGTTAGTGGTGTCGAAAATTACGGTTTCGGGACCCCATTTCTATAAACCGAGTGATCTGTCGTAATTTGGTGTACCAGATTAAACTAGTTTTCGCACTTGATGAGTTTGAATACAAACACTTTTATTATGCTTTAATTAAGTTTTCTTAGTTTCATTTACATTCAATAAAAAAAATGTAATTTTAGTCTTTTATTGACCTTAGAGGCCGAATGAGGCCTAAGGGTGAGCTAACATACTTTGTGAGTATGTAAAAGACTATTAAAGGGCGTAGCAACTCAATACTAGTCGCTGTATTGCAACACGGGGAGTTTGATGTCGCAACATAGGGAGCAAAGAGCAAGAATTCCAAGACTGCCTTTAGTGTCGCGACACACCCTTGAAGCTACTTTGAGTATGAGTATACTGCATTCGGTGTCGCGACACATGAGCTAAGGTGTCGCGACATTGATCCTGTACGAGAAATACTTACGAGCCAGGGGCGTTTTGGTCTGCACAATCAAATATTAAACACGAAAGTGTTAGCTGACCTAGGGTTGAGGATGACGGCAGTCTTAACTCTATAAATAAGCTCATTTAACACTTGTTATGGACAACTTTTCATACTATATAAATTTCTTTATAATTTAATCTTTAGCTTTTCATTTTTCTTAGGCTTTAGGTTATTTTAAGTTTTGCATTTGTCAGGAGATCTAATTGGTGGAACTTGATCAACTCTTTGTGGATTTCATGCTTCAATTAAATACAGTTCAGGATTCTCTTAAACATTTGTATCTTGATTTGCTATTAATGTTCTTCTTTTACACCAAGTTTATTATGTTTTTGATATCCATGAGGAACTAATTCTCTTATGGGAGATTAGTGAGTGGAAGTATGATTAATTGATTATTGTGCAGGCGGATCAACTATTTGGTAAAGGAATAATTAAAACCCTAGGCTTCATGACCCTAGGAAGTCATCTAGGTGGGAATTAAGCCAAAATTGGTATGGCCTATCCGTGAACACCTTAGCCCCGAACCAGTCTAGACTGTGAGGTCAAGAGATAAGTAGTTCTTGCTGACTCATTATTCTAGTGGAAGATCGAGAGATCCTGCTAGAGTAACGACTAGTTGATTGAACAAGAAACCCGAAGCAACTGTTATTTATGATTACAAAAGCGAGCTAATCACCCATGCTCAGATCTGATTCAATTTTCATATCAAAATTCTCAAAGTCTTCCCTTTATAGTATTTTATTCTTTATTTATAAAAATATCAGAAATCTCTCTTTATGTTTAGTCATAATATAATTTATTTAAAGTACTAATTAGCTCTATTTGTCCTTAAGTTAGGATTAATTTAGTGCTCACCTCCCTTAGGACAATCCTTAGAGTACTCACATTGTAACTATATTACAACATGACCCGTATACTTGCAGACATTGCTTATTTGACATATTTTGTGCAGGATTTTTACTCTAGACGTTGGCACGTTTGGAGGCGGTCAAGTTGTTGGCATCGTTGCTTAGGAGACAATGTCACTAGATTAATTTTAATTTTTTCAATTAATAAAATAATTAGGAAATTAATAAATTATAGATACAATTTTTATATTTTATCCTTATTGACACTCCCTTGCTTTCTTATGGATTCAGGTTATAGGAAGGAATTTGTAAGGATTCTTACATATTTAAGACGATTAACGAATAACTTTTTACAGTGATACCAAAGATAAAACGCCAATAATATTTGATCTCTGCAATTTGATAAGTAACCTTTAATAACATGATGTAAGCATTAGGATTTTTTTTCTAATGTAGACTGATTGCGCTCTAGTATTACCCGCCCTATTATTGATAGTCCTCATTTTGAATTAAATCTTTCATTACTAACATAGATGTCTAATAATGTCAGATTTAATGATTATAAGACAGAGGATCCTATAGCTTTCCTCCAGTTGTATGAACACATATGTAGCACTTTCACATATGTCGGTGTTCCAATAGACACTATTAAATTATTTCTAATCCCATTTACATTGGAAAATAAAGAAAAAGCCTGGTTAGATGAACTTTCACTGATACTATCACTGCATAGGTTGATTTTGTACAATTATTTCTTCGACGGTTCTTGCCTATGACTCATGTACTCAGTATTTATGAAAAAATATTTAAATTTAAATAGTACATTATTGAAACATTAGGGCAAACATGGGAAAAATTTAAAACAATTCTTAGGTCAATGTTGGGAGGAGACATACATTTTGCGGTTCAAATCCAACATTTCTATGATGGATTGGATTGTCAAAACAAGTGAAAATTTGACATCATGACTAGGGGAAGTATCTGGAAGAAAATAGGAAAGGAAGTAATAGAAATATTGGAAAAATTAAGGGAGAATGAATTTACCTGAGGGAAACATCAAGAGTTTGAAGTTGGGGAACTGGTAGAATCCAAGTCCAAAGAGCAAAAGTGCAACAAACTGGAATTGATCAAAAAAAATTTGGCTGAGCATGATGAATATGAATCTGGAAAGGAAAAATGGGATGATACAGAAGAAGAAAATGTACAGATAGCTCTTCAACTCGATTGGTGGCGACAAAGCAAGGGACAACCAGAACAAATCAGTTCAAGTACAACAAAAATGGTACCCTTCATTACTAAATCACCTGAGTTAGAGTTAAAGCAATTACTAGAATAGTTGAAGTATGGATACTTGAGGGAGCAAAATATATTACCTGTGATTATAGCTGCTAGGTTAAGTTCGAAGCAAGAAGAGGCCTTGCTAAGTGTTTTGAAAGCGTACAAGAAAGCCATTGGATGGATGATTGTTGATATTAAAGGAATTTATCCTACACTGTGTCAACATAAGATTAGATTAGAAGAGGGAAAAAATAGTGGTAGATGCACAGCGTCAGCTGAAACCGACTATGAAAGAAGTGGTAAAAAAAGAACTACTCAAATGGCTAGATACAGGTATTGTTTATGAAATTTCTGACAGTGAATGGGTCAGTCCAACTCAATTCATCCTGAAGAAAAGAGGATTAACAGTGGTTGAGAACGATAAGAAGGAGTTAATACCAACAAGGACAGTCACTAGTTGGAGGGTATGTATAGATTATCGAAAATTAAATGATGCGATAAAAAAAGATCATTTCAAGCTCTATTTTATTGATCAAATGCTTGACAGATTAGCATGAAAAGAATATTATTGTTTCCTTGATGGATATTCTGGATATCATCAAATTCCAATACATTCAAATTATCAAGAAAAAAACCACATTTATATGTCCTTTTGGCACATATGCTTTTAGATGAATGCTATTCGGATTATGTAATGCTCCAACAACATTTATGAGATGTCTGACTATTATTTTTGTTGATATGCTGGAGAAGGCTTGGATGTGTTCATGGACGATTTATCGGTATACAGAAATTCCTTTTGAGAATGCTTAGATAACCTTGAAAATGTTTTACAAAGATGCGAAGAAACCAATCTAGTACTCAATTGGGAAAAATGTTACTTCATGGTAAAAGAAGGATTAGTGCTAGGACACCAAATATCAAAGAAAAGTCTAAAAGTAGATAAGGCTAAGATAGAAGTTATCAAAAATCTCTCAAACCCTACAACAGTTCGGGGAGTGAGAAACTTTTTGGGACATGTTGGGTTCTATAGACGATTCATAAATGACTTTGATCACATCTCTAAACCATTGAATCAACTTCTTTAGAAGAAGATACATTTCATATTTTTTCAAGACTGCAGCAAAGCATTTGACGTAATAAAAGAAAAACTTATTTATGCGCCTGTAATTATTACTCCTAACTGGTCAGAACCCTTTATTGTAATGTGTGATGCTAGCGGTTATGCTATAGGAGCAGTATTGGGACAAAAGAGAAACAACATGTTTGGAGCTATCAATTATGCAAGTAAGACACTCAATTCAGCGTAATGTAATTACATTACTACTGGAAAAGAAATGCTTGCTATCGTGTTTACTTGTAAAAAATTTTACCATTATTTGATGGAAAATAAAGTTTATGTTTATATTGTCCACTTTGCAATAAAGTATGTAATGAAAAAGAAGGAAACAAAAGCCAGACTAATGAGATGAGTTTTACTGCTTCAAGAATTCAATTTATGGATAATAGACAGAAAAGGAATGTAGAATCAAGTCAATGACCATTTATCCAGAATAGAAAATGATTTAGAATAGCAAAACTCTAAAGAAATCAAGGAAATCTTAGTAGATGAACAGTTATTCAAGGTAGACGCTCATCAGATGAGGGTAAAAAATAGTAGCATACCATGGTATACAAATTATGTGAATTACATCGCTAAAGGTGTTTTTCCACCATAAGTATCATGGCAATAAAAAAAGAGGATCATGCGTGAATTGAAAAATTATATTTGGGAAGATTCGTATGTATTCTAAAAATGCGTAGATCAATTAGTACGAAGATTTGTAGTGGAAGAAGAAATAAACGATATTTTTCATGGGTTTCATACATCACCATGTAAGGGGAATTTCGTTGGAAAAAGAATAGTTCAACAGGTATTACAATTAGTATTTTATTAGCCAAATATGAACAAAGATACTTATGAATTCGCACAAGGATACAATAAATGCCAAAGAACTGGAAGTATATTGTGAAGAGATGAAATGCCACAAAATGGAATACTTGAAGTAGAGATGTTTGATGTAAGGGGAATTGAAGTCATGAGACCCTTTTTAAGTTCTTTTAGGAATCAATACATCCTATTAGTCGACGATTATGTTTCCAAAAGGGTCGAAGTAGTGGCATTACCTACTAATTATACAAAAGAAGTAGTTCAATTCTTAAGAAAAAAACATCTTTTCTAGATTTGGAACGCCTAATGTGTTGGTAAGTGATGAAGGATCTCATTTTTATAGTAAATAGTTTGAGTTGCTTTAGCCAAGTATAGTATGAGACATCGGATAACAACAACATATCATCCACAAGCTAATGCCCAAGCAGAGGTGTCCAATCGAGAGATCAAGCAAATTCTTGAACATACAGTAAATCCAAGTAGGAAAGATTAGACAACAAGATTAGACGATGTGTTGTGGGCCTATAAAACTGTTAGAGTATGCCCAAAGATCAATCATGAGATGGTTGTAATAATATACTTGATTTATCATGTTTATTAATATAAGGCGTTACCATTATTATTTCAATTTTTTTTCTATGTGTATAAATAAACTGTTTTATAATAATGTCCTGAGAATAATATGATTATTCTTAAAAGGTCCTTAGTCAAGTATTATTGTTGGCTAGGACAACAATAATGCATTAAGACTAAAATGTAGTTGATTGATGATAAAAAGTTGTCATTGATATGAAATGTCAAAATCGATGCATGAATATGTGTGTTAGAGAACAACATATTGGACTGACCCGTTATGAGTATATTTCTTGGATTATTATGTAATTGTCACAACATTACTCATAGTGATTAATATGTATATGATCCTCAGACTTGAGATCATCATAATCCCAACATCCTGAGTTGTATATTTTGATATAGTCAAACGTACACCATAATTGGTTGCTCTATAAAGGCTGATGTTGGATATACCACGATCTTTGTAGAGGGATATGGTTGATCGATATAGGATAAGTCTCTCCTACATAATGAGAGTAATATCTTAGGCCACTTGATTGAGTGAGACTAGAAATGCATGGCCATGCTCAAATAAGCTGATATGAGATGTCATACTTATTTGTATATCATAGTCTACTTAAGATATCAAGGAACATAGAATGGACTATGCAAGTGTGACTATTCCATGACTTGTGTCCAATCCAGAGATAAAAGACTTAAGGATTATTGCATGAAAGGTTAATCATAAAAAGGTTATGTCGAATCATGATTTCTTGTGACTTAAGTAGCAATGATGCATTGCTAGGTGCCACTCGTTGTTTATAATGTTGGAATCGTTCTAGTATTACTACTAACGTTATAGGAACCTACAGGGTCACACTCTATAGTTGAAATGAACGGAATGAAACATAGTTGTTAGTATGTTTGGCTGTCGCTTGAATTAAATTAATTATAGAATTAATTTAATTGGGTAATCAAATATTGAATACATTATATGTACAAGGTTATTGTACGCATAATGAGAACATGAATTTGGTTCGTATATAAATTCAAATAAATATATAGTTTACCAAAATCATTATTATAATTAATGTAATTATAATTTTTGGTTTAAAAACATTGTTATATTTATTTAATTTCTAGAAACCCTAAAAATAGATATAAAATCTCGTTTTTCTTTGCTTGGTGGGTTTAGTAGCCGTCAAAGTAAAGTTTTCTCCAAAACAGTTTTGGGGATTCCAACCATTCATTGTCAACTAGATGGATTATGTAGAGGTCGGAGTCACGATAGATTGCAGTTTGGTTCGATAGTAGATCAGATTACTCGTTGCTGAGGCATCGCTGTCTACTCAGAATAAAGATTCGGTAATTTTGAAACCTTTATTTCACCCCAATTTGTTCATCACACATGGATCCATAGTTAGGATCGCCGGATGTTTTATTTTTCCGCTACGCCGTATGGGTGCCAGTGTTCCAATAGTGGTATCAGAGCCACTTGTGTGATACGAGGTCGGGTTTAAATACTTAGGTGATGCAATTGTATGAGATGAATGCTTTAATTTTATTACGTTTTCGACTGTTTAAATCGTTTAAGAATAACCAGATAACCGTTCCTTTTGACAATGGATTAAATGTTAATCATAGTGTTATGGTCTATTCGGTTTTATGTTATTACTGTTAACTGTTAACAGATCTGTAATGGTGCGATGGTGGTGCTTACAGTTTCCAGTAAGAGTTAACTGGTTAGTGGAACAATGGTTGTTCTGGCATGAAAGCACAAGGATTAAAATCTCGAAAACACGATTCTGTTGATAAAAGTTATCAAATCGTGAGGTTTCATTTGAATGGGGTATGTAGTTTGTACCGCGGGGGATTTGCCCCTCCGACCGCTTCAGACCCCATCTTCTTAAAATATGTTTTATAATAAATTAAGCTTGGTGGCCATAAAAGTTGAAAGGATATGTTATAATTCACCTTAACAAAACGTTGAATTATGTATGCTATTTTTGACATGCACGGTGTTTGAAATGCATAGTTATAGCCCGATGACCCATTTGATAAAAGGTTGTAATTTTATAAATATGGCCTGCGTGTCGTGCCTTACTACTATTCTCTTGTATTTCTCTTCTCATCTTACTCCCTTGTATGTAAAATGAGTTTCTGCATATTGTAATTTGTAAGAGTTGCTGTGGGATAGACGAGTAGGAAGATGGGTCAACTAGTGTGGATCGATAGCTTGTGAAACGGCTTACACCTTTAGGTTTCCTTTTGGTTCTCCTATTGGCTTGGGTTGCACCACCTTAGTTTATGGGCTATAACTATTTCATTTATTTATTGCTTTATTTATCCATGTATGAGATGCAAGCATGCCAAATTTTAATTATGTTAAAATTTGATAATAATGAACCATATTAATTGATGAGATCAATTAAATAGCTAAATGGACTAAAGTAAACCATAATTGGTGAGATGAAACAACCTTAACAAAATCCCTCTATTAAAATATTAAGTCAATATAGCCTTTCAATTTTGCCCTCGTTAAGGCCTCAATCAATACTGTGTAGTTTCTGCTAAAGCAAAGTACTAGTACTTATCTTGGTTAAACGCGAAGAAAAAACAAGTGATATTCGCTGGTTAAAATTGGTTAATGACTTAACTAGGTTATTCTAATAGGATTAGAAACCTAGAGGCAAGTAATTTGGGTAAATCATAAGATGATTAGAACAAGAGTTGTTTACCAAACTTTAGGAGTTACATATGATGTAATTAGCAAGTGTTGCTTATCTAGATAACCATAATCTTGATAGTAAAGCCAAAGCTGACTTAAGAGGAGGTGAAATATATATCCTTAACCCACTTGAAATACTTTTCGAGAAATTCTTTCTGAAACTAATATATGAGGGTTATTAATTTTTTAATAAAATAGTGGGAACATCATTTAATAAAGTCCTTTTAATGATTAATATAAACTTGGTAAATTTACACATGCATATTTTATTGTTGTAGATATATTATGGCTGCAAACACTAATACACTCTCATTGCGATCGGTCCTTAAGAAGGACAAATTGAATGGTTTGAATTTTCTTGACTAGTTCTGTAACTTGAGGATTGTCCTCAAACAAGAACAGAAATTATATGTCATTGAACAACCGCTTCCTAATGAACCACCCGCTAATGCCTCGAGGGCTGATAGAGATGCTTACAAGAAGCATCTCGATGACATGGTAGACGTTGGATGTCTTATGCTTGCCACTATGAATCCTAAGCTTCAAAAGCAACATGAGGATATGGTTGCTTATGAAATGATTGAGCACCTGAAAGAACTTTATCAGGGGCAAGCACAGCAAGAGAGGTTCGATATCTCTAAGGCCCTATTCCAATGTAAGTTGGCTGAAGGAATCCCAGTAGGACCTCATGTCCTTAAGATGATTGGCTATATTGAAAGCCTGTCTAAGCTTGGGTTTCTATTGAGCCAAGAGTTGTCCATTGATGTTATTCTACAATCGTTGTCAGATAGCTACAACCAGTTTGTCCTCAATTTCAATATGAATAAAATAGACAAGACTCTGCCACAGTTGCCCAGTATGTTACAAACTGCTGAAGGCAACATGAAAAAGGTTAGACCCAAGCCCATACTGATGGTCCGTAATAACAAGGGCAAGGGAAAGGCCAAAGTTTAGACAAAGCCCAAGGGAAAAGGTAGGCCCAAGCCTGGAAAAGTTAAGGCTGCATTGAAACCTAAAGGTGGGGTGGCTAAGGAAGGAAACTGCTTTCATTATGGTGTGACTGGACATTGGAAGCACAACTGCCCTATCTATCTTGAGGAAGTCAAGAAGGCCAAAATAAGCGGAACGTCTGCTTTAGATATTTATGTTATTGATATAATTTATTAACTACTACTTCATGGGTATTAGATACTGGTTGTGGTTCTCACATTTGTACTTCTGTACAGGGACTACAAAGGAGTAGGACTTTGGCTAGAGGAGATGTGGACTGCAGAATGGAAATGGAGCAAACGTTCTTTGCATTAGTGTGGGAACATATAATTTATCTTTTCCTAGTGGACTTGGTTTATGTTTAGAGGATTGTTATTTTGTGCCCAGTTTGACTAAAAACATTATTTCAATTTCTTGTTTAGACAAAATTGGTTTTGAGGTAATTATTAAGAATAATTGTTGTTCATTTTATCTCAATAATGTTTTCTATGGTTCAACCTAGTTGATTAGTGGCCTCTATATTTTAGATCAAATGAATCTCATTTACAACATAAATACTAAAAGATCGAAAATAAATTACTCAAATTAAACTTATCTATGGCATTGTCGTTTGGGCCACATAAGTGAGGAACGCAAATCCAAGCTCCATAAAGATGGTCTCTTGGATTCATTTGTTTTTGAACAATTTGAAGTATGTGAATATTGCATTGAGAAAAATGACTAAATCTCCTTTTACTGGTAAAAGTGAACGAGCTAATGATTTATTGGCCTAATACATTCTGATGTTTATGGGCCGATAAATACACAGGCTAGAGGTGGAATTCACTACTTCATTACTTTCACTGATGATTTTAGTAGATATGGGTATGTCTATCACATACGCCATAAGTCTAAATCCCATGAAAAGTTCAAGGAATTCAAAAATGAAGTAGAAAATCAACTAGGCAAAACTATCAAGACACTTTGAGAGTATTTGAGCTTAGAGTTCGATGATCTTTTGAAGGAATGTGGGATTGTCTCACAACTTACTCCTCCTGGTACTCCTCAATGGAATGGAGTTTCTGAGAGAAGAAATCAAACTTTGTTAGACATGGTTCGATCCATGATGAGTCATGCTGATCTGCCGACTTCCTTTTGGGGACATGCACTTGAGACCACTACTTTCACACTAAATCGTGTTCCATCTAAATTGGTTTAAAAGACGCCATATGAGATGTGGATTGGGAAACGTCCCAGTATGTCTTTTATGAAAATTTGGGGTTGCGAAGCTTATGTTAAACATCAAACGTCTACTAAGCTTCAACCCAAATCTGAAAACTGTGTTTTTGTGGGGTATCTGAAAGAACCAAAGGATATTATTTCTTTAATCCCACTGAGAACAAAATACTTGTTGCTCGGACTGGTGTCTTCCTAGAGAGAGAATTTGTTCCTAGAAAAGGAAGTGGGAAAAAGATTGAACTTGAAGAAATTTGAGAATCACAAAATACCACTAAACCAGAGATAAAACAATAGCAAATTCCACAAGAAATTGAGGAACAAGTAACTGCTGTAGAAACACAACCACCGCGTAGATCTTTAAGAGAATGCCAAGCACCTGAGAGATATGGATTTCTCATTACAATGCATGGTGACGTTCTTCTTATAGATCAAGATGAGCCTAAGACTTATCAAGAAGCAGTGACGAGCCCAAACTCTAAGAAATGGCTTGAGGCCATGAGATCTAAAATGGATTCCATGTATGAAAACCAAGGATGGAGTTCGGTTGACCCATCCGAAGGGGTTAAACCCATAGGGTGCAAGTGGGTTTTCAAAAAGAAAACCGACATAGATGGTAATGTACAAACATACAAGGGGCGATTGGTCGCTAAAGGTTGTCGCCAAGTTTATGGTGTTGACTATGATGAAACCTTTTCTCCTATAGCTATGTTTAAATCCATCAGAATCTTGCTCGCTATAGCTGCATTTCATGACTATGAAATCTGGCAGATGGACGTCAAAACAGCTTTCCTTAACGGAAAACTTGAAGAGGATGTGTACATGACACAACCTAAAGGTTTTGTCAATCCAAAGGATGCTAGAAAGATATGTAAGCTACAAAGATCCATTTATGGATTAAATCAAGCATCTCGAAGTTGGATCTTCGTTTTAACAATGCAATCAAAGAGTTTGGTTTTATCAAAAATGAAAATGAGTCATGTCTTTACCAGAAAATTAGTTGGAGCACTATAACATTCTTGGTACTGTATATGGATGACATACTTATCATAGGAAATGACATACCTACCTTGCAGTCTATTAAGACTTGGTTAGGAAGTTTTTTTCTATGAAGGACTTGGGCGAAGCCACTTACATCTTAGGAGTGAAGATCTATAGAGATAGATCAAGATGACTACTAGGTCTAAGCCAAAGTACATACATAGATAAAGTACTGAAAAGTTTCAGTATGGAAGAATCTAAGAGAGGATTCCTACCTATGAGACATGGTATTTCACTCTCGAAGGAAATGTGTCCTTCAACTCTACAAGAGAGAGAAAACATGAGTAAAATTCCATATGCTTCCGCTATTGAATCTATCATGTATGCCATGTATGCCAAGTAGATCTCACTGAAGGTCATTGGACCACAGTCAAGAATATCCTTAAGTATTTAAGAATAACTAAGGATACGTTCCTAATATATGAAGGTGAGGAAGAGTTAAGTGTAAAAGGTTACACTGATGCCAGCTTCCAAACCGACAAGGACGATTCTTGATCACAATTAGATTTTGTGTTTTACCTTAATGGTGGTATTGTGAGCTAGAAGAGTTCAAAGTAAAGTACAGTAGCTGATTCTACAACAGAGGCCGAGTATATTGCAGCCAGTGAGGCAGCAAAGGAAGCGGTTTGGATCAAGAAGCTCATTACTGAACTAGGGGTTGTGCCTAGCATATCAGATGCTATAGAACTTCGATGTGATAACAATGGAGCCATTGCACAAACTAAAAAACCTAGACGTCACCAGCGATCCAAACATATACTTAGGCGCTACCATCTTATTCGAGAGATTATCGATCGAGGGGATGTAGAGATATGCAGAGTACCTACAGATGATAACATTGCTGATCCCCTAACCAAGCCTTTGACACAGCAGAAGCATGATCGTCACACTAAGTCTTTTGGTATTAGATATATAAGTGATTGGTCTTAGTGCAAGTGGGAGATTGTTAGAGTATGCCCAAAGATCAATCATGAGATGGTTGTAATAACATACTTGATTTATCATGTTTATTAATATAAGGCGTTACCATTATTATTTCAGTTTCTTTTCTGTGTGCATAAATAAACTGTTTTATAATAATGTCCTGAGAATAATATGATTATTCTTAAAAGGTCCTTAGTCAAGTATTATTGTTGGCTAGGACAACAATAATGCATTAACACTAACATGTAGTTGATTAATGATAAAGAGTTGTCATTGATATGAAATGTCAAAATCGATGCATGAATATGTGTGTTAGAGAACAACATATTGGACCTGACCGCACTGAGTATGTTTTTGGATTATTATGTAATTGTCACAACATTACTCATAGTGATTAATATGTATATGATCCTCAGACTTGAGATCATCATAATCCCAACATCCTGAGTTGTATATTTTGATACAGTCAAATGTATACCTTAACTGGTTGTTCTATGAAGGCTGATGTTGGATATACCACGATCTGTGTAGAGGGATATGGTTGATCGATATAGGATAAGTCTCTCCTACATAATGGGAGTAATATCTTTGGCCACTTGATTGAGTGAGACTAGAAATGCATGCCATGCTCAAATAAGCTGATATGAGATGTCATACTTATTTGTATATCATAGTCTACTTAAGATATGAAGGAACATGGAATGGACTATGCAAGTGTGACTATTCCATGACTTGTGTCCAATCCAGAGATAAAGGACTTAAGGATTATTGCATGAAAGGTTAATATTAAAAAATGTTATGTCGAATCATGATTTCTTGTAACTTAAGTAGCAATGATGCACTGCTAGGTGCCACTCATTGTTTGTAAGATTGAAATCGTTCTAGTATTACTGCTAATGTTACAAGAACCTATAGGGTCACACCCTATAGTTGAAATGAACGTAATAAAACATAGTTGGTATTGTGTTTAGTTGTTGCTTGAGTTAAATTAATTCAATTGGGTAATCAAATATCGATTACATTATATGTACAAGGTTGTTGTATGATAATGAGAACATGAATTTGGTTCGTATATAAATTCAAATAAATATATAGTTTACCGAAATCATTATTATAATTAATGTAATTATAATTTCCGGTTTAAAAACATTGTTATATTTATTTAATTTCTAGAAACCCTAAAAATAGATATAAAATCCCGTTTTTCTTTGCTTGGTGGGTCTAGCAGCCGTCAAAGCAAAGTCTTCTCAAAAATAGTTTTGGGGATTCCTACCGTTCATTGTCAACTGGGTGGATTACGTAGAGGACGGAGTCACGATAGATTGTGGCTTGGTTCGATAGTAGATCAGATTACTCGTTGCCAAGGCATCGCTGTCTACTCAGAATAAAGAACCTTTATTTCACTCCGATTCGTTCCTGACACAGATCCATGGTTAGAATCGCTGGATGTTTTATTTTCTCGCTGCGCCGTAGAGGTGCCGGCGTTCCAGGAAGAACATCATACAGAACTCTGCTATGAATGTCTCCTTACAAATTAGTTTATGGGAAAATTTATCACTTGCCGGTTGAATTAGAAAAGTAAGCATACTGGAAAATCAAAGAATTGAAATTAGATCCAAATTTAGCTAAAAAAGAAAGGCTGTTTCAATTACAGGAATTAGAAGAATTTTGTTTTATGGTTTACGAAAACACCAAGCTATACAAGGAGATGAGCAAACTCAGGCATGACGCAAAAATATGGAAACGTTAATTTTTTCCTGGACAAAAAGTGCTATTGTTTAATTCGAGATTAAAATTGTTCCTTAGTAAGTTAAAATCCAGATGGACTGACCCATACACTATAAATCAAGTAACACCTCATGGGAAAATAGAACTTATTGGAAAGGGAGGACAATATTTTCTAGTAAATGGACAGAGAGTAAAACATTATTTTGGGGGGGGGACAACAAATGAAATAATTGACACTTAAGCCTTACAATGCAAAGTTTTATGGAGACAAAGTAGGAATAAAGGTATATTGGAAAGAGAAATAAATGAAGCAACAGAAGATTTTAAGGCAGAGAAAGAGGACAACAAAAATTGTTCTCAATGTCGCGAAATCAGCCTTACATGTCGCGGAACTGCACAACACCCCTGTGTAAGTTGTCTTCTGAATTTTAACTAACAATTGACGTTTTTATAATTGAATTTTAGTAGATTTAAAACTCTCTAACTCCTTATTGATTAGAAGTTATTTACTTAACACTACTATAACTCTTAATTGTATCACTATATTCCTCTAAAATAAATAGACCGCATAGATCTTTTCAACATCTCCAAATGTTGTGTAGAAAAAAAGATCACTCTGTCGATATTCAAGGAAGCACCATAATCTCGAAGAGCAATACCACAACAACATTCAGGTTCAAATAGTTATGGATTCTAATATAAAATTATAATTCATCTGTTGAATATCAGGAAAGCAGCATAGAGAAATATCTACAACTATTGCAGTCGTACACATTCATTCAAGAACATGGATCCGACCTATTCATGAGAAAATGTATAGGAGTGTGGGAAATTACAACAAAAAGAGAATGGACTAACTTCTGCTGGCCACCAGAAGAACCAACAATAATATCCGTGGTGTAGGAATTCTATCTTGCATTAAAAGAGAAAGAAGCGACAAGACCATACTGTAACACCCCTAACCTGTATTCATCGTCAGAATAGGGTTACAGAGCATTATCGTCAAACTGTGACATAAGAACATACATTTCCAAACATTAATATAATCATAGCATAAATCATTCATTCACATGCTTATTAACCCTTAATCGAGCCCTCGAGGCCCTAAAAACACTTTAGAAACAAATCGGTACTAAATCAGAAACATTTGAAACATTGAGGAAAAAGTTAGAAAATTTTAAACTGCAGGGATCACACAACTGAGACACATGCCCATGTCTCAAGCCGTGTAACAATCAAAATAGGGACACACGGTCGTGTCACAACTCGTGTTCGTGCTCGTGTAACTCTTTGACTTAGGTCACACGGCTGAGTCACACGCTCGTGTACCAGGCCGTGTAGCATTCAAAAAGCAACCTTTAAAACCTATAGGGGACACATGGCTGAGACACATGCCCGTGTCTTAAGCCGTGTGGACAAGAAAATGGCCAAAATCAAGTCACTTCTTTCACCGATCTCAAGTATAAACCTAATCACATTTGCACATATGACCAAGGCATAAAAACCTATCCAAAACATGCATAAAAATGACCACATTTCTATAACCAATGTGCCAATAAGGCACCTCAATCTCAATTCATCAAATCTTTAAAAACATGTACATATTTGACCATTCATCAAGCATTTATGTCTAACTTATTTCCATACCAAAACTTACCACATTCGACCATATTAAAACTACATCAACACTTACCAAATTGGTTATTTAAAACATGTACCAACTTAGCCTTACTAGCATTAACCATTAAGGCATCAAAGTGCCAATAGCACACCAACCATAATTCCATATATACATGCCAAACAAAACAACTAAATCTTTAAACACAAGTTCACCTATACATGCCATTATAACCTTGACCAAAACATCAAAATCTACTGATATAATCATTGGATAGTGTGATAGATCTCCAATGAGCTTCCAAATCGGTCGAGCTTCTGATAATTTGTAAAGTAAAGGAAAAATAACTACGTAAGCAATAAATGCTTAGTAAGCTCGCATAAAATTTAAACATAACATTCCATTTCATCAATGAACTTTATAGGTAAACATAAAACTATGCCAATGCTTCAAGATATCAACTACATAACCATCAACTCACAAATGAGAAAGTCTATCACCATCATATATATATCTATCATTCCTAGCATAGTAGGATTTTATAATACTTTAAACCCTTCCATTTACTTACTTTCCATTCCATTTACTTAACATAAGCTTAATTAACATTATCAATTCACGAATTAGTGTGTTTACTCATGACATAGGTAAATTCATCCACAAGACAAGTGAATTTCTCACACATATATACATCATTTAACTCATTAGTCCCTTTATATCATCACACTACTTTTCAATTATGAACTTACCGTTTCATTACCCTTTCTTACTCATTTCATTTGCATAATACAAGACATAAGCATAAACATCATCATAAATACACAAGTTAGTGCGTTTATATATATAACTCTTTAGAATTATCACATGATAAGGTAGATTATATGAGCAAAGTGTCATTAAATTCATACTTTCCATAACATAGATACTCATATATTGATCATTACAATTTCATACCTTTACATAGGTTCGTAACATAGTCGATTGGAACGCTTACCTTCATTCCCTTTACATGCCCGTTGAACCACTTAGAATAATATCAGATACGAGGGAAAGCTTACACAAAGTGTGATAACATATGGTCGAAACCATTCCTTTTCCTTTTTCCTTTACATAGATGCTCACTCAAGCCATAAAATGGGCTCACACAAGCTGACTGTCGGAATGTAGCTACACGATGCCGCTAACACAATCTGACAAGTATCTCCAACAAATACCGAAACTCAATCATCGGTAGGACATTAAAGACCAGCACCCAAAACATGGTAACCCTAATGACATGTCATTTGTATCCTATATATTCCTAAAGTTCATACGTGGCTCGGTATTCGTTGAAACGCCTTTGGATTTTCTATCATTTTTTATTTGATAAAATGCATAATGACACATAACATATTTATTGATTCATTTAAGTTGGAATAACACTTTAGACATTCAATTTAATCAACATTTAAGTGATTATAGCTCACATGAACTTACCTGGCTAAATTGTAGAAATGTCAAAGTACAGGGGCTATTTGGTAATTTTCCCTTCTCCTCGATTTTCCATTCGTTCTTGATATGCATAGATTGAAGCTTGGCTTAAGTTTCAAAATCACCAAAAATGGCTTTCGGTCAATGTAAATGAGAATAAATTAGGAAGACAACCTTTTTGTTTCATATATTTTAACTTATAAAACATATAAAATTAAAAGATTTTAAAACTTAAAACCATCCCACCATATTAGGTATGGGTAAATTATCCATTAAGGCCATCCAATTATGATTCTTTAATCAATTAACACCTTTAAACTAATAGCGATTGACTTTTTCAATTTTTATGATTTAGTCCTTTTGCTTAATTAACTATCTAAACATTAAAATTTCCTAATGAAACTTTAATACAACCTTAATAACACTCCGTAAAGATTTATAAAAATATTCACAGCTCGGTTTATAGAAACGAGGTCTCGATACCTCACTTTTTAATCCACTTAACTTTAAGGTTATAGCACTTGAACCTAATTATTCATTCAAATAACATAACTTATTAATTCAAAATTTATTTAAATATCATATTTGACTCATAAATATTAAATAATAATCTTTACGAGCTTACTCGTTGGATTTGAGGCCTCGAAACTACTGTTTTTGACACCACTAAAAAATGGGTTGTTACACGTACTATGAGCTACAGACATATGTCAAAGACAGAAGGGTCAACGTCGTGGTAACTAAAAGAAGTATGTATCAATTTTATGATGCTCCATATTATTACCAAGATTACGTATACAAAATAGATCTCAAAGAATTTAAAAATCTAGACATGGAGAAGGTTTTAAGACTTCTGATGGAAGGAAAAGAAGTATGAACGTATCAAACAGGCACAACAATACCCGAGACATTCAACCAAGTATTAATGACTCCAAGAGCAAAACTATGGATGAATTTTATATGTTCAAGAATTTGGCCTACAACCGACCTTTCTAATATCAGCCCAGTACAAGCCATTCTAGTTTATGTGATCTTAAGAAAGAAGTGAATATGTATTGGTATTTGGATATATTGGAACATGATTGAATGTGTAAGAAATCAGGAAAATGGAAACTTCTTTCCACACCTTATAACAGAGATGTGTAAAAGAGTTGGAGTACCTATGGAGTAGATGGATAAGGAGATGAACCTTCCAAAAAAGTTGCTAGGAGACGATATTTAGAAGCAGTTTGTAATTTTAGAGAGAAAACAAAAGGAAGAGAGGAGAAAAAGAGGACTCCAAGGGGAAGATGAATAATAAAATATATATAAGTAGGACAATTTTTAAGTTTAGTTTATTCTTCGTTAGGAAAGTTATTTATTTCTTTTAGGATATTGTAATTAACGAAATATTAGAACTAAACAAATATTTATATATTTATGAATTTTTGTATAAAATCTCAACACAATAAAAATGCAAACATAGCGAACTTTTAATGATCAAAGGATGAAGCATCCACCAATAGCTTACGAAACTACCACGAACAATCGAGTAACTTCTTTCTTTATCTTTTCAGAGTAACACATTGATGACAATGTGTTTTCTAAAGTGTGGGGGGTAACATAGAAAATTTGTTTTAAATTTTTATGTTTTTCTTTTAATTTTTTATTTCCAATTGTGTGCTTGAGCTTGTAGAAATAAAAGTGATTGGTTAGGAGCACATATATAGGTTGATTGTCTTTATTATAAGTTTGGCATGATAGTAGATGACTTTTAATTTTTGATTATTAGACTACTAAGTTCTATATCTGACATTGTAAATAGGCATTTAGCAATTGAATGTACCAAAGGTTATAAAGAATATAGGGAAACGAGCATGCTAGTATGCATGATAAATTGTTGACAATGTGATCATTTAGTTGACTAAATTTGTAAATATTGAGATACCTAAGGATGACTTAAGGCATTGTTTGGTATGCACTCAGAGCCAAAAAGCTAACCCTATTTATTAATCCTTAGCACCTATATTTGAGCCAAAAAACACTTCTTGATGAACCTTCACGCAAAATCTAAGCCAAAAATGCTAATTTTTATTTGCCCTTTTTCTTTGGTTTTAAACTGCATGACTATAGATGTTTAGCCATACATATTGAGGTTTAAGTAGATACATTATGACGGAATTTTGTAAAAATAGATTGAAATAGGAAGGATTGGTGGGATAGAGTGATTATAAGTTAGCCAATTTGTGTAGCAAAAGAAAATTTCAAATAGAAAATAAAAAATGAGTAGAAAGGGTTCTTGAAAGTAAAAACATTTGTGAATGAGAAATGTATTGAAAAATAAGAAAGAAAAGTGACAAAGTCACCAAAGGAAAAGAAAGACTCGTTCATTAGTGCACAAAAACTTGAGAGCTGGCCATAGTTGCTGTATTATACTGTGATCTCCTATGTGGAGAAATAAGGAAGGTGAGAGAAGGAGAAATAAGACAGTGAGCAGGTAAGGGTCGCTAAGGAGGGAGAATAGGGAACAATACAATGTGCCAAAGTTTTTTCGTGCTCGAAACTGTTTGATGCTTATTGTTCTTGAATTTCATACCTATCCTAAGCCTCAGAACGTTACAAGCCGAAAAGCCCTTGTGATCTAGGTAGACTTATTTATTAATTGACATCATATTAAATAATTGCATTTATGACTATTTGCATTCCACTAGGATAATAAATCATATGTATAACTTCTTGATGGATCCCTACACTTGAAACCTTTAATGTTTGTATGCTTTGTAATATACTAAACTTAGGTGCTTAATATCAAAAGTGGTAAGTCAACTATATATCATGCCAAGATTATGTATAAATATGAAATGCCTAGTCATGTGCTCCAAAACTAACATTTGTAGCATGTTTTCTTAAGGGTCGTCTTTTAATTACCATTTTTATCACTTTGCTTGAGGACAAGCAATGTCTTAAATGTGGGGAGTTTGATCTGCCATAATTCGGTGTAGCAGATTAAACTAGTTTTCACACTTGAGAAGCTTGAATACAAGAACTTTTATTATAATTTAATTAAGTTTTCTTAGTTTCGTTTACATTCAATAGAAAGTGCAATTTTAGTCTTTTATTGACATTAGAGGCCAAATGAGGTCTAAGGGTGAGCTAGTATACTTTGTAAGTGTGCAGGAGACTATTGGAGGGCGTACCAACTCAATACTGGTCGCTGTGTTGCAACATGGGGACACAACCAAGGGATGTTGCAACACACCCTTGAAGCTACTTTGAGTATGAGCATACTGCCTTCGATGTCGCGACACATGCGCTAGGGTGTCGCTACATTGGTTTTGTACGAGAAATACTTACGAGCCAGGGGTGTTTTTGTCTGCACAATTAAATATTAAACACTAAAGTGTCAGTTGACCTAGGGTTGACGCGACACATGAGATTCTTTCAACAGTTCCCACTTTAACCCCGAATCATGTGGTATACACAGTCGATCTCAGAAATATAAACATTCATCATTCCCAATACAAAAATTAGATTTTTTATCACTTTTAACTAGTCAAACTTTGCTAACAACCTTGGATCTACTTTCTGTAATTCTTGAATCTTCGATAGAAATACTAACTTTACTATAAACTCAGTCAAAATAGAATCATCACGTTTAATGTCAAATTTGCATTCATAGCCTTCAAAGCAAATAAAGACTTCAGACTCAAAGTGTCTGCAACAACATCAGCTTTCTCAGAATGATATTTAATTACTAAATAATAATCCTTTAGCAATTAAGCCATCTTCGCTGGTGCAAATTCAATTTTTTTGAGTCATTAGATATTTTAAACTTTTATGATCAGTAAAGATATGACATTTTTCACCTTATAAATAATGTCGCCGAATGTTCAAGGAAAAAACTACTGTAGCTAGTTCCAAATTGTGTGTCGAATAGTTCCGCTCATGAGGATTCAACTATCTTGAGGCATAGGAAATTACTTTACCACTCTGCATCAACACACAACCTAAACCACAAATAGATGCATCGCTATACACTATAAATTCTTTCCCAAATTGAGGTTGATTCAAAACTAGAGCTTTAATTAACATACTTTTCAGTTGCTCAAAAATTTTCGAACATTTATCGATCCAGAAAAAAGTAACATCTTTTTGCAATAACTTTGTCATCGACGAGGCTATAATTAATTTTTTTAACAAAATGCCGATAATATCCTGCTAAACCTAGAAAACTACAAACCTCAGAAACATTATTTGGTATTTTCCAATCAATGATTGCAGATATTTTATTTAGTTCAACACGGATACCATCAGCTGAAATAATATGACCCAAAAAATTGACTTCTCGTAACCGAAATTCACATTTGCTAAATTTTGCATAAAGTTGTTTGTCACGTAAAGTTTGTAACACAATTCTCAAATGCTCAGCGTGGTCTGACGCATTCAATGAGTATATAAAGATATCATCAATGAATACCACAAAAAATCGATCCAAATATGGTTGAAAGACCCTATTCATCAAATCCATAAATGTTGCAGGGGCATTAGTCAAACCAAATGGCATTATAGAAATTCGTAATGACCATATCGTGTTCTGAAAGAAGTTTTCAGTACATCTAGCTCTTTAACTCACAACTGGTAATATTCGGACCTCAAAACAATCTTTGAAAACACTATAGCTCCTTTCTAACTGATCGAACATGATCAATACGAGGTAATGGGTATTTATTCTTAATAGTGACTCGATTCAACTGTCGGTAATCTATAAATAGTCTCATCAACCCATCTTTCTTCTTCACAAACAGAACTGGAGCACCCCAAGGTGACACACTTGGTCAAATAAATCCATGACATAACAACTCTTGCAACTGTACTTTTAACTCTTTCAATTCTGTAGGAGCCACCCTGTATGGTGCTATCAAAATTAGAGCTATTCTAGGCATAAGTTCGACCACAAAGTCAACTTCCCAAGTCGGTGGCAACCCAGGCAATTCTTCAGGAAAAAATCAACATATTCTTTGACTATCGGTACTTGATCAATTTTTTATTCTGCCACTTTCGAATAAAAAACGTAAGCTAAATAAGCTTCATATTCTTTTCTAATTATTTTTTGAGCTGACAATGCTGAAATCACATTTGCAGTACAATCAGTCCCATCTGCCCTAACACAAACAAATTCACCATTCGGACGCTTCAAACTAACTTGCTTCCTTCGGGAAATCACTATTGCATCATGCTCAAACAACTAATCCATTCCCAAAATGAGATCAAAATCATCAAAAGGTAACAACATCAAACTACCAAGAAAGTCGTAACCCCAAACTTTCATTGGACATGATTTATAGATCTGATTAACTAAAACACACTGACCAAGTGGATTCGTTACCTTAACAGTGTAATCAGTGGGCACAACAGGAAAAATATTTTTGTCTACTAATGCAGTGCATACATAAGAGTAAGTTGATCCAGGATCAATTAATGCATATACACTAATATCAAAAAGAGAAAATGTACCAGCAATAACATCTGGGGTAGTAGCTTACTCACGAGCTCTAATTGCATATACTCTAGCTGGTGCTCTCGCTTCAGATTGTCCGTTCATATCACTAATATTTCATTGACCAGAAGTAATATTGTTACCGTTTCCAGGTCGTCTACCTCTCTGTTAGGTTAGTTCGGGCTTTCTTATTTGATTACCCAAATAATTTTTCTGTTTCTGACAATTACGAAGAAAATGATCAGTAGATCCACAACGGAAGCAAGCTCCCAACTTTGATCGACATTCACCAAAATACCTCTTGCCACAATCATCACAAACAAGGATAGTTCTCTCAACATTCCTCACGCTTCCAATAGTAGCCGCTGGAGAATTAACAGACTTCAAATTGCTTTGCTTCGATTTATCTCTGCCAGTGAACTCTGAAGGGGCAGTCGATCAAATTGCTTCATTTCTAAACTTCTTCGATGGAAATGTTTGAGCATACTTAAACGACCCTCTTTTGCTAAAATATCAAACTTCTTCAATTTTTTGAGCTCGTTCTAAAAGTTCTACAAATCTCCGTAACTTTAATGCTGCCACCGACATACAAATGTCACCATTCAACCCATCTTCAAATCTAATACACATTTCTTCCTCAAATTGACACTATCTTACAAGCATACTTGCTTAACTGCACAAACTCCCGTTCGCACTTAGCTACAGACCGATTTCCTTATTTTAGTTCAAGAAATTCTTTCTTTTTCTTATCAAGAAACAACCGACTAACATACTTTTTCTTGAATTCAATTTGGAAGAAATCTCAATTAATACGTTCATTTGATGTCATTGTGCTCAAAGTGTCCCACCATGAGTATGCTTTATCTTTCAGCAACAACACAACACATCTCAAATAAAATTTAGGATTGCACATCAATTGTTTCGTATTCGCTAACGAGTACTCAGCTTTTGCAGGGTCATTGTCAACTTTGCCTCTAAATTCTTTAGCTCCACATTTACGAACTTTGTCTACAGACAATCGGGTAACTGTCATAGGTACAGAATTTTGAAGGCACAGGGGTGTCGGAGGAGGCACACTAGGGGGTGGAGGCTGTGGAGTTACATGATTTGTTTGCATATATTCATTAAACCACTAGTTTATCATCCCGAAAAACACATTTCTCATTTCATCACCAAAGGACTATAGAACTGATGCACTATTACTTGTTTCATGATTCGAAGTTTGAACATTACTTTCAGCTTCATTAACTATGGCCTGATTCAACTCAGCCGACATATTGAATCTATAAGAAAATAAAATATTGGAGGAATCAAAAGCATACATTATCATAGGGTATTTGTGGCACGTATATACTAGACTCTATACATGTTACGTTATTCCTAGAATCAACTAAACCGTAGCTCTGATGCCACTAAATGTAACACTCATATCCCGTGTCTATTGCTGGGTTAAAGATTGGAGTGTTACAAAATCAAACGGATCAATCTATCTTGAATCAGAACAAAAATTCAATTAAAATAAAAACATATAATAACTCATAGAATAATTATTTACATGGGCCTTATTCAGGTTTTCGGGGCCCTAAAAATAGATTGAAAGTATTCAAGGATCAAATTATATCAAAACATAACTTTTTGGAAAAACTTGAAAAGTTAGAAAATAGGGGTCAAACGACCATGTGGCAAAACCGTGTGATACAGATCAGACCGTGTGAACATTCGAAGTGGAAACACATGGCCGTGTCTGAGCCAGTGTCATAGACCGTGTAACTCACTAACTTGGCTCATACGACTATGTTGCAGGCCATGCGCTAGCCCATGTAACTCACTAACTTGAGACACACGGTCATGTCTCAGACTGTGTGAAACCTACACTAAAACTAACAGATCACACACGACTATCTGGGGTAACCGTGTGTAGTACACGGTCGTGTGACAGCCCATGTCCCAGACCGTGTGATTCTGAATTGACTTCTTAAACAAGCTAAAATCAAGCCAAAAATTTCCCAACAAGGTACACATAAAACACAAACCATTCTATGGCCAAAAAAAAAACAAAATCCTACACTTAAAACATTTAAAAATTAGTAACCTAGACTTCTAACCAATGTACCATTCATAGGTACCTCAATTATAACCCAACAATACACCAAAACTTTATCCATTAACACACCTTAATCAACATTCATAACCAACCATACTATTATCTTCTATTCCTACTAATAAAGTTTACCATTCAACATCACATAACATAATCACAAATACTAAATACTTTTCATATCTTCCAAACTTCTAATGTTAACCTTCTTACAACAAAACCTATATACACGCCACAACCCAAAAAGAGATATACAAGCTACCAAGAGCAAATGGATAGTGTGAGCTTTGATGTCGGTCTTTAGAGCCATTTGCAACCGTTAACTACAAAATAAAATGAGAAAAATCGTTAAACTTAAATGGCTTAGTAAGACCATAGTATAAATTCTACTTGAGTTGCTTTTAATAAAGGAATCGCTTAAATATTATAACATGATAACTAAAATTCTCAAATTTTTTGTCTATAAATTTCCAAGAACTCATCATAACTTGAATATGTCCACTCAATGTAATTCTTCATATCATTCATTCAAGTTCAGCATTATTCGGTTCAAGTACTCAAAATTCATTCATTTTCAAGGGAATCAGAGATCCAAAAATAGGGGCACCACAGTGCAATCAGGAGCACGAGAGTGCAATCAGGGGCACTGGAGTGCAATCAGGGGCATGGATGTACAAACAAGGACACCGAAGTGTTTACAAAGGCACAACTGTGCAAACAAGGACACCAAAGTGTTTATAGGGGCATCGAGGTGCAATGAAATCACTTCACATTTTCGTATTCATATTAGAACTCATTAAAATCTCATACAATTCATTTCATATCCAAGAAACACTTCTAATAACTACTTTTCAATTTCATGTATATATATGTAATACTTGTATTCCTAACAATTATACTCACATGTATATTCAAAGAAATCAACTAACAAATTAATAACCATATGAATTACAAGTGAAACATATTAAATAGCAAATAACTATGAACTTACCTCTAAAGCACTTTCGGTTTAAACACATGGACTACTCCGTAATTTTTCCTTTTCCTCGCTTATTGTCTTTTTGATTCAAATCTTGGTCTATACAAGAATTAAATACAATCTATTTGAAAAATTCCATATTTGAAAAAACTTTATAATTTATCAAGCCAACTAAATTTTTACCTTTCCATATTCAAGATACTTTTATTCCAATTTCACAAATTCTCTTATCAATTCTAACATTTAATCAATTCAATCCTTTAATAAAAATTAACGAAAACCACTTTATAAATTAATCTTAATCAACAACTAAAATTTCCATTTCATCATTTAACATTTAAAATAACAAGAATTTATCAATGAGAATATCTATAATCTTTGACAGTTTCAAAAAATGAGGGTTCGGGTTAGTAGGACCTAGTTACAACGATCTCAAAAACATAAAAATTACAAGGAACAGGTTGGAAATTACTTACATGAAAAGAGCTATGGGGATCGAACCTTCAAGCACCAAAAATGGTGTTTCCCCCTCTTAAAATTGGTGATGAAGAAACAATAAAAATGATAACATAATTTGTTATCTTTTATTTTTATGTTTAATTTTTAAATTACCATACTGCCCTTTAGTAAAACATTCATATAAGCTTAAACAATACCCATTACCATCCATTAACTTGTTTTATGGCATAATTTTCATATAAATCCTCCCTTAAATAATAATTAAACCATCTAATCACTATAATTCAATTGTGTCTAGTTTTATATCTTTTACAATTTGACCATTTTTAATTAATTAACTAACTAAACATTAAAATTTCATCAGTAAAATTTAATACGACCCTAGTGTAACTCTATAAACATTAACTAAACCATAAATCACAACTTTACATGTCAGAATTGTGGTCTCAAAACCACCATTTTTGACACCACTGAAAAACGGGATATTACATCCTATTCCGAAGTGAGACTTAGTAAGTGGAGATTATTCTGGAGCCACGCATTTACTGATAAATAGATTAGCATTGCTTTTCCTTATTATATTCTTTATATATCTTTCTTTAACATTGTTAGATAAATGTTTGTGTAATGATTAGAATCAATTTATGCTTTATACATATTTTGCATGATTCAATAGCTTTAACTTAATTAATTGATTGAATGATAGAGTTTCTTAACGGATTATCTATTTAGGAGAGGAAGAACTTATACCCTAGGCTTGATGACCCTAAGAAGTCATTTAAGTGGGAATTAACCCAAAATTGGTATGACCTATTCGTGAACACCTTAACCCCAAATCGGTCTTGATTGTGAGGTCAAAAGATAAGTAGTCCTTGCTGACTCATTATTTTAGTGGAAGATCAGAAGATCCTGCTAGGGTATCAACTAGTTGATTTATTAGAACCCTACATCAATAATTAATTAGGTAAAACAATTGGATCTAAGCTAAAGAAACTCATGTAGTCGAAACAAGGGATAGGAGAAGTCGATACATGAATTTAGGATTAGATTTTGATTTAATTCAATTTATTTAGTTTATTGTACATTACCTTAAGAATCTTACTAATAAATTTATAAAAGAGAGAATCAAGCACCATTCACATTTCACACGAAACAAATGGTTGATTTCAGTAAAGAAATTTACTTGAAATTTATGTAATCCTTTGTCTGTAATCTTAAGTTGTTTTGTATATTAGAAGTTGTTTGGTGGTGCAAGCAATTTGAGGTTTAATTTTTCTACTTTTTCATAATTCTATCATTTTTCTTAGCATTCTTGCAGAAGAACAACCTTCATATTAATAGGGATTTGGGAGGTTTACAAACTTTTTTCTTTTTATGTGGGCAATTTAAGGTTTTTGATGTTCAAGGGAATGAATTTGAGTATGGGAGTGAGCTTGGGAAGAGAGGAAGGGAGAAGAAGAAAGATGGAAAAAAATGAAAAAAATAGATGGCGTTATCTGTAACAGTCCATTTTCAGTGAAATCAGAATAGTGGTTTTAGGACCACAAATTCGAGTCTGAAAGAAAATTTCATTTTAATATCATTTTATGGTATGCTTTATGATAGAAATATCATATAAAAATTTTGTTAAGAAAATTTTATCGATTACATGATTAATTGATAAAAGGACCAAATTACATAAAATGCAAAAGTTGAATTCTAGTAGCTAAAAGGATCAAATAGCTATGGAATTCAAAATTGGAGGTCCTTATATGAAAAATAGACCATTCAGAGGAGTTAGTAGATAATTTTGATGATTCATCCATGGATAATTAGAAAAGAAAAGATAAAATTGGAAAGATGATAAATAAAGATCATAAATAATAAACTAAAGAAAATATCACCATTTTATCATCATCTTTCCGAAATAATAAGTGGAAATCCTAGCCATGGAGAATTGAAGAAAGAGAAAACTTATTTGGCTTAATTAAGTGAGTATTCAAGTCTCGTTTTTAATAATTTTATATTTTTAGATCGTAATAGTTTAATCTAGCTATCTCGTGGATTAATTTGTAAAGTTATCAAAGTAATAGGGTTTTCTATGGATGAATATGTATGAATTATGAAATTTATGGTAGAAAATGAAAGGTTTTTGATAGATAAACAACTTTTGTAAAGTGAATTTTGATGAAATTGCGATTTAGGGACTAAACTGTAAATATGTAAAAAATTATGGAAAAATTCTAAATTTTATGAATTACTTGGGTTGTAAATGTTACATGTAAAAAATCGGTTAGGCTTGGAATAAAGATTAAATTGCATGAATTTCATTTTCCGAGCCTAGGGACGAAATCGTCATTAATTAAAAGTATAAAAGGAAATGGTAATTTTGCCTGGGATGTGAATTGAATTGAATATGAGTTATATTAAATTGAGCTAAATTTACTCGTATAGATCTAGATAGTTCAAATACGGAGCTAGATCGAGGTAAAGAAAAAGTAACAGATTAGTAGCATACAAGTTCACGAACATTGTCGAGGTAAGTTCATGTAACTAAATTGTGTATATTTATATGTTTGAATTGGATGTTGTATATGTGAATTGTATAAATTTCATATGTATGAAATTGATCACATATCCGATAATGTCTAATAATTAATAAGTCCCGTTTGGATAAATAAGATTCAATGGATACAGGGTTCCTGAATTGGTTATGGTCCTGCATATGTTGCAGACACACCATAGCTCGAAAGAGTGTCCCATTATTAGCTCTCATGAGCATCCAGTTATTAGCCCTATCGATCTTTTCGTTATATGGTTCTTGTGAGCTTCCCGTTAATAGCTCTTTGGAGCATCCCGATTGGTTGTGATTCTGCATATGTTGTAGGCACACCATAGCTCTTATGAGCATCCCGTTATATCACTCTTCATAAGCTTCCCGATTAAAGGCATTTTTTAAGCTTCCCGATATGGCTCGCTTGAACTTCCCGATATATGGCTTTCCGGAGCTTCTCGAATAATGGCTCTTCGAAGCTACCAATTATTGGCTTGCATGAGCTTCTCGATTATGGCTCTTATGAGCTTTCTGTTATACAGCCAAGATAATCTTCTCGTTACATGGCTCATACGAGCTTCCCGTTATATGGTTCAAGAGAGGGCTTCTCATTCATGTGCTCTAATGAGCACCCCCGAATATGAATTAACGAATTTCAGATTTATACACTTCAAGTGTACTACCTTTGTATCCATCGATATTTTAAATGATTAAATGGGTAAAGTTCTGACATGAGATGATATGAATTACTATGATAAATACTTGAAATTCAAATATATGATATGTACATGTTCATGGATACTTGAAATGATAAATACATGCACGTGGAAATTGAATATTGATGAGCTCATACATGTTTCTTGATATTCATGTGAATTACATGACTAACATGCTTGAAGAGGATATGTGTTTAGGCAATTGGCCAAATTTCTTTGGATGTATTTTGTATGCTTACCTTAAAAGTGAATGAATGGTAAGTTAAATTCCCGTTATACGAACTTACAAAGCTTTAAAGCTTACTCTGTTTATTTTCCTTGTTTTATAGTATTCAAAAGTTCGTAAAGGTTGGAAACTGGTCGGAGGTATATCACACTATCCTTTAGCTCATTTGGTATAAACAGCCAAATTTATTTTAGGTATAATGGCATGTATAGGCTAAATTTGGCCAATGATGACATGTATTTATTTCGCTGTAATTAGCCATTGGAATGGCTTGTAATGGTCATATTTTGATACAAATGGTATTATCATGTTTGAAGTATCAATTTTGATTACGCAAATATGCATTTGGTATCTAGGTAAGTATAAGTTTTGGAATGACATAATAATAAATTGTCTATTAGGGGTGCCTAAGAGCACAGTGGTTGTATGTGTAATATGCAAGTTTAAGATATGATTTTGGTTTGTTTTAAGTGCTTTGATATGGTTTGTGAATGTATTTAAGTGTTATTGTAGGTGGAAAACAATTTTGGGTGAGAAATATGGCTAGGAAATGTCATTATTTCGTCTACATGGGTGGAGACATAGGCGTGTGTCTCAGCCGAGTGTAACACACGGCCTAGCACATGGGTAGAATGCTTAGGATTTTTCACACGGCCTGGCACACAGGCATGTGGCTTAGCCGTGTGTCCCCTGCACCTACATACAGCCTAGCACACGGGTGTGTCACTTGGCCGTGTGACCCAAGTCAGAGAGTTACACAGGTACAAACACGGGCTAGGACACGGCCGTGTGCCCTATTTCGAATGCCCACATGGCCTATGGCACGGGCGTGTCTATGCTCACACGGCCTGACCACACGGGCGTGTGTACCCTACACCTAGGAAAAATTTTGAAATTTCACGAAAAATTCTCTAAGTACTTGGTTTAGTCCCGACTTGTTTCTTACGTATGTTTTGGGCCTCGAGGGCTCATATATGGGACTTTATGAATAATATATGACATGAATGTTAAATAATATGAAATGTTTATAAGTGATTTGTTTTCTGGTAATGCTCTGTACTCCTGTTTCGACGACGAGTACAGGTTAGGGGTGTTACATTATCTATGACATCGCATAGGCTTACTTCGTTGATCGACATTTTAATGACGATCAACTCATGTTTACCGTTAAGATTGCGTTGATTTCTAAAAAAATCATAACATTGAGGGTGTCAATAAAAAAAGGTCAATGGAACAAAACCAAAAGCCCCCAAACGTTGAGGGGTTTTTGTGAATTATGCCTTAAAATTATTATAAATTATACGATAAAATTTTGATGTTGGATGGAAACAGAAAAACACTTATCTCTTTCCATCCTCAATAGCTAAACATTAAGGAGAAAGAAGAAGGGACAAATGACCTAAGATTCTAAAATTTCAAAGCTTTAATTGGTTCGTTTAATTTAGTCATTTTCTTGTAATTTTTATGTTTTTTAGATCATGAGAGCTTAATCTAGCTAGCTCATGTATCAATTTGTAAAATCGTTAAAGTTTTTGAAAATTATCATTATTGTTTTATTGAAGTTTTAGGTTTTAAATTGATATGTTTTAAGCTTAGAGGTGAAAAATGACTAAATTGTAAAGTTAATTGATAGTTGTGTACATTAGATACTAGAATGCAAAAAAATGTAAAATTGGTTGTAAAATTAGGAAATAGGAAGTCCCAAATTGATCAAGATGAAATCATAATTCAAATTTGAGTTTTAACTTGGAAGTTATGTTAGTCCTAATTTTAAGCACCAAATTGAATATAATGCAAAATTTGTATAAAATGTTAATTGATTTTGGAATTGGTTGATTATTAATGAAATTTCATGCTTATGTTAATCTGTAGCTAACGTCGACCCAAAATTTGTGAAAGGGAAAGGAAAAGCTAAAACCGTCAACAAATAGCTTAGAGTTTTTGGTAAGTATTTCTATGATTTATTGGTTATTCAGATTTTATATTTTGTGATACTTTACATTGTATACTATTATAATGAACTATTAAGGATGAATTGAATTGAATTGAAGTTTTTTAGGTTGAATACTGAGACAAGGACTAAAATGAATAAAGTAAAACTATAGATCTAGTTCATATTTAACAATCAATATGAAAATTGAGTTGAAGTACATTGGAATGAAATGGTAGATGGATGATATGTAACCTTACAACATGTGACAGAACAATTAGTGAGCCATTGGGCCTGAGTCAATTATACCATTATAGTCAGGCAATTTGGGGGGTAAGTTATCGTTTTCGGGCAATCCAAGGTGTCAGGTCATCATTGCCAGGCAACCTAGGATGACAGAATTGAACAATTATCCATCGTTTCTGGGAAACCCAGGGTGGTAAGCCGTCATTGTCTGGCAATCCAGGGTGGCAAGTCATCGTTGCCGGGCAATTCGGGATGACAAATAGAAATGAGTTGAAAATAATCTCAAGTGCTCGAAATATCATCGAGAAGTTAACACAATTTGAGACATTTTGTATTATAAATGTATAATAAACGATGAATTCATGTTTGAGATATAAGAACAAGATTTTTAAGTAACAACTTCATGTGTTGTGAATTATACCATATCACTATATTGTTTTAGTTTCATAGGATTATTGCTAGGAAATATACTCATCATACAGTTTATTCTCGTGCATAGGTTAGGTTTAAAGCAAAGTTCAAGTATCATCCTCAACATCCAGTTGAAACCCCATACTCTATACAATTTGTAAACTCTTTTTTGTTGGTCAAACTGACATGTACCTAGTGAAGTCATTTTGGTATTTTTTTGTCAACGATGTCAAAATATGAATGTTGATGTGAGAATCTTTTTATGTATATGTATATATACATGTGTGAAGTTAATGTTTGGCAAATTGTGTTGGTATTATTAGTATTAATCTTAGGTGTAAGTTTGTCTTTTTTTATATTGAGTTTGCTATATGGTTGGATTGGTATGCAAACTAGTTTAATTTATTTATAATGCTTGGGTATGAAATTGGTGTTTTAGATGTTTTAAATCATGAATATGTATGTTTATTTCACACTCGAATTTCTTTAAGGACTCCAATTTAAAGGTATTTCGAGACTTAATTGAACGAATAGTGAGTTGGCGGACTCTACTAGGAATTTTGGGGAATTTCGTGATTGTTGGGTAAATAGTTAAGTTTCAATTCTGGTTTAGTTAGGATGGAACCAGATGGTTACCACGTGGGAGACATAATAATTATTCGTGATTGGCTAAAATAGACTGGGAGACCATGCATAGGAGAGAGATATTTGGGTGAAAATTGACATTCTTACAAAAGGAAATTCTCCTTAATTCTTTCTACAATTTCTTCTCATTTTCATCTTTTCTTCGGTTGTTTTGAAAGAGAGGAGAACATAGAAGATCCCTGAATGGAGAAACAGTCGTGAGATTTGAGGTCTGGAAGTAGAGAAATTGAGAAAGTGATAAGCTTCTTAACTTTCTGTACTATAGAATTAGAGAAAGAATAAGGACAAGGACTCTTAATAAGTTTCTGTAAACTGGGTTCTAAGTTTTAAGGTTTAAATGACTATCATTTAATCGAGATAAGCGGTTGTCATGATTAGCTGCCAGGATGAATGAGGCTCTAGAGTTTGGACAAGCTAAACTGAAGGGGATAAAGGATGTAAGGTGAGTTTCTGTACTGTACTTTTGGGTGATCAATGTTATTGTGCCGTTGCTTGAATTACATCCGTGTCTGCTTTGAGTTGTGTCTAAGACCATGGTTACGTATGAACATGAAAGATGAGTAAGGTATGTATTCAAGATATTGTGAGTGTACGCTCTTGTAAATCTGTTTGTTGAATGTTACTCGGTTATGATTTGACGAATAGAAGAATGGTGTAATGTATGTTAAAATAGTTAGCCCAATGAATTGCATGAAATACTTATTTATAATGTATAAGAGTGCGTAGGAAATTTACCTTGACCGGGTATAGGAGGATAGAAATAATTGGCGAAATAGAGGAACGGGCAGATTGATAAGGGGATACAAGGGAGTTTGGGAGTTATCGTGGAATGATATCAATTGGCTCACTAGAGTGACACCGTGACTATAATCTATCAACTCTATAGAGCGACACTACAACGACGATTTATCGGTCCTTTGAGGTGACACTATGGAAATGGTTTATTAGGCCCTATGGGGCGACACCTCAAAAGGGATTTATTGATTACTCAGAATCGAGAGTCCGCCAAGACAATAAACATAGAGTTACATTGTGTAAGACCATAGCTTGGCTATGGCAACATATAGAGTTCGCCAAGATAATAAACATGGGGATTACATTGTGTAAGACCATAGCTCGGCTATGGAAACATATGGAGTTCACCAGGATAATAAACATGGGGATTACATTGTGTAAGACCATAGCTCGGCTATTGCAACATAAGGAGTCTGCCAGGACAACAAACATGAGGCTACATTGCATAAGGCCATAGCCCAACTATGGCAGCAAATAAAGTCAGCCAGATTGGCAAACCGAGAAAATGGCAGGGCAAGGAAAGGGGAACCACTATATGACTCGAGCTGCAAGTAGCATAATAGGATGTTTCGACATGCCTAAGAGTGTGGGTAAACGAGGTAGTAAAAGAATTCTTCAACTAAGGGAAAGGAGAAAAGCTGTTAGAAGTGTTTGATATGCAAGTACATATAAAAGGAAAGAGAAACTCCTTGTGTATTAGCTAATTGCCTTTAGAGATTGCCTGAAGGGGTTACAGAACAATCATTGGTTAAGCAGATACGGAACAGATTATCACAGCTAAAAGTATTAATTGGTGTTTGATAAAGAGGTAGCCAAAAAAGTGGGAAATCCACTAAATGATCGTGTGAAAGGAAATGTCTACACAAAGCTGATCAACCGATAAGGTCCGTTAGAGACCTACAGAGAAAAAGGGATTCCAGATAGGACTATGTGGCACGAGAAGTCCACGGGGATTATCAAATGAATAAGTCTGCTGAGGACCTTCTTGGGTGAAAAGTTTGCCCGAAAGTTAGTGAGAAAAAGTAATACCATTACGGCTATATAGAACACAGGGAAGTCCATGTAGGCTTGCCAAGGGTAGATACAGCTGAGGGATACTAGAGTATCTTAAAGATCAAGCTAAGGTGAATAAGTAATATGGGAAGTGATTCAATCAACCAAAGATCACGTTCAAGTTCGCGAATGAGGATATTGGAAGAATAACTCATTTATGTAAGGATTTGCAGTTATGGTGAACATTTGGTTAACGCCAATAGTTATCTCCAGTTCAAAATGGCGATGATGGGTATCACTAATGAGGCACATTAAGAAAGGTATAAGGAACATCTAAAACAATGAGTAACAGGATTAAAAAGCATTGGAGAATATCGATAGATGGATCATGGTTAGGTCGAGACCGATGGTTGCACTTACTTAAAATTGATTCAGAAAGAACAAGGTATAGGTAGAATCAATAGAATCCACTAAGTTTTCTATGAAAACCAGGAAGTTTAACTCCTACATAAAATCCCATCATCTTAAATTTCTAAGTAGTCTTCTATGGTCACTTATATACAGCTCTCATTAAGTTCTCCTGAACTTATAAAGTTTTTACTTGTAATAGCCCGTTTTTAAGTGGTGATGAAAATAGTAGTTTCGAGGCCACAAATCCAACAAGTAAGTTTGTAAATGTTATTACTTAATATTTATAAGTCAAATATAGTATTAAAATAAATTTTTAATTGGCAATTTATGTTATTTAAATGAATAATTAGGTTCAAGTGATATGATCCTAAAGTCAAGTGGTTTTAGAAAATGAGGTATCGAACCTCATTTCTATAAATTGAGTCATAAATATTTTATTAAATATTTATGGAGTGTTATTAAGGTTGTATTATAGTTCATTAAGAAATTTTGATATTTAAATGATTAATTAATTTGAAAGGACTAAATTGTAAAGATGTGAAATTTAATGGCTATAGCTTTATTTGTATTTAATGGATATTAAAAGCATGAAATAAGGGTCTTAAGTAGTAATTAACCAAATTTAAGGTTAGTTGATCATGGCTTGGTATTTGGTGAAATTTGTTTTAATATTTAAGAGCAAAATAGTAAATAGATAATAAAACTTAAATTAAGTAAAAGTAAATAGTTATCTTCTTCATTTCTAATTGAAGAAATCGAAACTCCATAGAATTGAAGCTTCAAGCTTCGGTCTTGCTATGGTTAATTCATGTAAGTCCATTTTTCATTTATTTTTGTAATTTTATGTTTTTAAAATCGTTGTAATTAGACCCGTTAACTCGTACCTCTATTTTCGAAATTATTAAATGTTTTAGAATGTGCCATGGATGAGTTTGAGGTGTTTCTAAAAGTTTATGATACATTGTTAAGCTTTGTTGTTAAATAGACATATTTTATTAAGTAATTTTGATTATTTTAAGGCATAAGGACTTCTTTATGAAACCGGTAAAATTCAAGAAACATATTGTAAATTGATGATAAATATGGGCTGTTATGAGACTAGGTAAAAATTGGCTAACATGAATTTTAGATAAAAATAGTTAATTTGCATGTTTTGGGCTTAGGGACTAAATTGTATAAAAGTAAAATATTGGGGGCAATTTTGTAAAAATGTCAAAAAAAGATTTAATTACATAAAATGAATTGATTTTCAGTTAGAATTAATAAATTGAATAGAATTATTATTTTAGATCAAGAACAAGTGGAAAATCGAGGAGAAGAGAAAATTCACCAAATAGCCCCTATACTTGGTCGTTGCTGTAATTTAGTCAAGTAAGTTCGTATGAACTGTAATCATTATAATGTTAATTAAATTAAATGTTTACTATGTTGTTTTTAATGTAAATGAATCAATATATATGTTAATGTATCCACATTATGACGAATTGACGGATATCGAATCCCAGTTGAACCTTAAGAATTTTTAGGATACAAATGACATGTCATTAGAGATTTCATGTTTCGTGTGCTGGTCTCGAATGTCCTACGGATGGCCGAAGTCTTGCATTTGTTGCAGATTCTTCACAGCTCGTGTGAGCAGCATCGTGTAGCTTACATTCCGACCCACAGCTCGTGTGAGCAGGCCCATTTCACAACTCGTGTGAGCATTGATGTAAAGTAAAGGTTATGGTTATTTGGAAAGGTACACTTAGTGTGAGCTTTCCTGAGTATCCGATGTAATTTTAGATGGTTTAACGGGTGAGAAAAGGAATGGAACGGTAAGTGACTTAATGGAATGGTTCATAACTATTTGAAAAGGTTAATGCTTATGTAATGTATCTTATAAAATCTATGTATGTTATAAAGGAGATTATATGATTTTCAATGAATCCACTAACATGGCTGATTTCTTATGCATCATGAACAAGTATACTAACTTGTGAGTTTGATGGTGCTATTTAGGCTTTTATTAAGCTTATGACATTGGTAAAGGTTTATACTTATTCTATAAAGTTCATTATTGAAATGATATGTTAAGTTTAAAGTTTATACCGGCTTACTAAGCATTCATTGCTTACATAGTTATTTTCCTTTACTTTACAAATACCAAAAGCTCGATCGGTTGGAAGTTCGTCGGAGATCTATCACACTACCCAGTGGACAATTTGGTAGTTGTTGAGTATTTTGGCTAAGGTTTATAATGGCATGTATAAGATGATTTATAATGGTATTATGGTGCGTGTGTTGATGGTGTTTCGGTATGTATAAGTTTTGGAAAGCTATGTTGGCTTGGTACACATTGATGCCTTACCAAGTTATATGATTTTGGTTACTTTAAAGTGTTTGTTGATATGGTTCTCTTGGCATATTGATGAGGGTTTGAAAATGGTTACTTGTGACATGTTTTAGTTTATATTTGAACTAGGTTATTATGTTTGGAAATGGAAATATTAACATGTATAGGGTGGTTTATAATGGTGTTCTTGATGAATATGTAAATGGTAACTTGATATGTTTGTACTTTGGTATTCATGTATGCTTGATGGAGTTACACGGCCTGTCACACGGGAGCGTGACACGGCATGGCACACGAGCGTGTGACACGGCCGTGTGACTTTATTCAGTGAGTTACATGGGTGAGGACACGGCCGTGTGTCCCTTGTTCGATAGTTATACGGGTGTGTGTCTCAGCCGTGTGAGGCACACGGCCTGGCCACACGAGTGTGTGACCTTGTTTTGCAAATTTTACATATTTTTCCTCGACTTTCCAAATTATTTCAAATTGGTCCCGAATTGCTTCTAAGTTATTCTTAGGGCCTCGAGGGCTAGATTTAGGGACAGTATGCATTTTTAGAATGGTTAATGATATGATTAAATTATTGAATGATATAAATTTTAAATGTTTATGATGGTACAGTAATACTCCATAACCCTAATCTGGCGATGGAGACGGGTTAGGGGTGTTACATTACTACTTGTATGCAGAGTAGAAGTTGTCTTGAAAAAATAATAGAAGGACTAAGCCAGACACTACCATATTTGAGAGTTGAGTGTGGTAGTTGTTTCATGTATATAAAAGGTCACCCTTAAAGGTCATGCCTCGTGGTTAAAGTTGTTTATATCTGTTTTTGAGTCTTAATCCTAAAATTGTTAATACATTGTTTGTGACACCCCATGCCTGACTCGACTGTCGAATTTGGATATGAAATGTTATAGGTTGACTTGTTGGACTACTCAAAGGTTCTTTTTAAAACACTTCGATAATTTGGTGGATTCCACCTTTATGGCATAGCATTCCACAGATTCTAACTCATTTTTATTTGGAAACAAGTTTTTTTTTAAATGGATACTCCGTCTTGCACAAAGATTTAAAACATACAAACATAGCCTACGATGACTATCTTAAACACTTTCATAAATCGTAGGTGGAAATAGGTCAATCAAGGCTACAATTTTCTTCAAATAAATACAAAACTTTGATTTAATAAAAAAATAGTTTGACAAGGGATGACATCTAACAAAATTCCTAATAACCCCCAACGAATACATGTTACCCACAAAAGAACAAGGCTCACAAATGGCCGCAGGTTTGGTGAATTCCCTTCGACACTTTGCTCAATCTCAGAACTTGATAGAAATGGGGAAATGGGGTGAGTTCAAAAGAACTTAGTGAGTTCCTAGGAAGATTAAACTTACTGAATATTACCACACATTAAGGAGTAGGAACTTAAGCTGATAACTAACTCGCTATATCAGGTGGGCACATCCCTTTAACCCACAAGACATCTGGCAAATCCTACTACGATTTACTCCGCCCATTGGCATATTTCGTTGGTCTACATTCCTATGCATGACAATTGTAGGAACATCTGCTCGCGGACTTGCTACTTACATGGTCTAACCCTTAAATGAATAATAGGTTTACTGTTTATTCATTTCATATAATGTGCATTAACTCATGCACCCTCTTCTTTTTCTCTTGTATTCCCTTCCTTATGCTAGCTTCTGATCCCGATTCCCAAAAACCTATCATATTCTGGATCTTCATAAATTCTCAATTAAACCACACACAAGCATTACATATGTATCCTCATCACTTCCCTCTATGTTTGGGCACATAAGTGCTCCCCCATAAGGTCGAGTTTTCACCAATTATGGTTTTCATCTTCGTGCTCTACCGAAGGTGAACACTTCATCTTGGATCTTCAATATCAATGTACATATCAATCCATCAATACCTCATCACTACAGTTTAGATACGGAGCTTATGCGCCAAGGAAGGAGTACTCATACTTATATATATATATATATCAGGTCTTTATATTCTTTTATTGTTTTTGACCATGCATGCAACTAACTCTGGGAACATATTTCTCTAGACATGAACAAAAATGAAAAGGGACACTACCACTTAGTTTGTTGAATGATGGAAATTGTTAATCAAAATAATACAGACTATAACTCTAGGTACGAAGGAACACACCAGGATACTTTACTCTAGAATTTCATCTACTCTACTGATTCCTTGCCTTTTGTACTAAGGCCTTCTCTCGTGTCTTTAGCTAAACAACAAAATAACTCCTTTAATCATTAAAAACTATCAAAAGGCTATGACATAGCAAGAATATATAGACATGCAAATAGTTTTGGGTAGAATTTTCTTTCATAGCCAGTTTGCAAAATCTACTACCACCTTTCTTATGTTAGCACTTATCTATATCTTTGGTAAACTTAAAGAAAGGTGTAATGACCCAATAGTCAGGGGTGTCAGAAAGTGTATTTCGAGACTCCATTTTTACAAAACAAACCCGTGAATATTTTTATTAAATATTTACGAGGTTAGTTTAGCAGTGAATTAATTTTTGGATTAGTAAATTTCGTGAAATTAGGAATTGTTAATGTACAGGGACTAAATAGAGTAAGAGTAAAAAAGTTGAATTATAGATTGAAATAAATTTAAGGGACTGAGAAAGCAATTATAACTTTGTTTCAATTGAAGTGGATGGTCATAATGAAATTTTTTATGATATGTATATATATACAATATATATTATATTATGTTAACTTAGTATATATAAGTAATAATAATAACAATAATGCATTAACACAACCAAATTTTCTCTTCTTTCATTACTATTACATGTAAATATTAAGAAAATAAAAAGAAAGGAGAGAAAGAAAGAAATAGCAAAGGACGTACAACCTAAGGGGGTTTGGAGTTCAAATTTAAATTGGTTAGTGTAATTTAGTCCCTATTTTTGTAATTTTTATATTTTTAGAATCCCGGTACCTAGGGCTACCCGACCCATGTTGTAATTTTTAGTATTGTTTAAGATTTTAGATGTTGAAATTGTTAAATAGTTTAAGTATTAAGGATTAAATAGAGAGATTTTTAAGCTAGAAATGGAAAAAGACTAAATTGTGGAATAAATTGTTGATTTTGAGCAATAGAGACTAAATTGTGAAAAATTCAAAATTAGAGGGTCGAATTGGAAAAGAGGAAGCTAACTTTAGGCTGGAGTGAAATTAGTATAAAAATTTGAGTATAAATGTGGAGGTTAAAATTAGTCTCGATTTAGGGACTAAATTGAAGAATAAGCAAAATATAGTGTGAAAATTGAAATTTAATGTGAAATTGAAATGTGTAATATTAATGTAATTTAATTATTTTATTTCGTAGCTAACGTCGTACTAGAATGCTCGAGTAAAAAGGGGAAGGATAAAATCGACGTCGAATAGCTCGGAATTCATGGTTTGTGTTTCTATAATCCGAACTAAATAGTATATTATTTCATATTTATTTGCATATGGTAAGCATTTGAGGTGAGTACTTTGGTACTTTGAGATTGAATTGAATTCAAAGTGGATTTGAAATGGATTGATTTTGTATATTATGAAATATGTTGATTATATTAATATTGAATTGACTATATGTGATAATGTGTATATATGTGAAATTAAGACATTGGTTGTGTTGAAAAGTGAAATGAAATCCTATTAACTGTATCGAGCTGAGTCGGATATAGATGGGATGCCATAAGATAAGAAGAGTTCAGGGATTTCTTCGACCTCGAGTCGATGAGGCATTGGGTGCCAAATTGGTGTGTTGGTTGGATCTATGTATCCATCCAAGTCCGAGTCGTGTTAATAGGGGAAAGTAAAATAATAATTTATGTGATTGATATTGAAATGAAAAATATGAGAAATGAATTTGAGATGAGAAAATATTGAAATGGCAAAGATGAGAAATGAAATATGAATTGATGAATTGAGATGTGAAACTTGAATGAATTCAAGTATTGATCAAAGATATAAATCATGCCATTGCGTGAGTTGATGTATTCAAATGTTAAATGAAATGCCATTGATATATATTTATATATTTGAACATGTGAAATTCTTAGTAGATGTGAATAAGGATTGAGCAAAATTATATTATTGATTTGAAACACATGTACATAGCTTCCTTATGCATTTTGCATTTTAATTACTTATATCAAGTTTATATTATTTGGATTATAGAAATGCCACTGAGTTATACTCAGCGTGCAGTTTTATTTTTCGTGCACAGGCTAGGTACTTTTTGATTTATCGTCAACTCAGCATCAAGCAACAAATCTCGAGCTCAAGTGTGGTGATATCTTATTTTGTAATGACATGTACCTAGGGAGTCTTTTGTTGATATTGTTATTAAGGTGTTGTTATCTTAGTTGCTAGTGAAATGATGGTTAAATGTGTATATGGTTGTGGTTGAGGCAATGTCGGTATGATAGCCTAATTTATGTTTCAGTATGTGATAGTTTAAAGTTTGGTAGCTTAAATAGCTAAGTGATAGTCTAATTATGATAAATGTGATATGAATGAAAGTCTTGAATGTGGTACCAATGAGGGTACTTTGGTTAGGCATATTAGATGATGAATTTGGTATATTTTAGGCATGTTTAATCGTGTTTTGAGTAGGTTAAACGATTGGTAAATGAGTTGCTTAGTGTCCAAGCAAGTAAGAAATGGTAAACTTGAGTTTTAAGGCACTTTTTGGTGCACACAGCCGTATGTCACACATGGGTAACACACACGGGCATGTGACTCAAGTCAATAAGTTACACGAGCTGGGCCACGGCCGTGTGTCCCAACTTTGAGAGTCACGCGGCCTGGGGCATTCCACAAGGCCGTGTGTCCTCTATTTTTAAGGAATTTCAAAAATGACCTTAAACTTCTAGAATTGTTTCGAATTAGTTCTTACCTCTTTTTAAACTATTTTTAGCATCCCGTAGGCTCGAAATAAGGGCTATAAAAGTAAATTTTACTCTGAATTGGAATGGATTAGCAAACCTATATTAAGTGCATTCTACTAACATCATCAAAGATAAATTAAAAAAGATAATCATAGCCGGAGTATGGACCAATACTCTAATGCTAATAATTGAAATAGTCTTGTATGTATCCGACTTCTAGCATTCAAGAAGAGATAAATAGTGATAAGAGTGTAGGCAGTGGAAGACTAAGTTTAGCAATGTATAAATAGTGAAAAGAGTGTAGACGGTAGAAGACCAAGTTTAGCATTGCATAGCATGATTAGTTATTTGATTGTATAAGACATTATTATGGAAATATTATACTGCGATATATTACTTCCTATAACAGCCCGTTTTTTAGTGAAATCGAAACAGTGGTTTCGAGACCACAAATATAAAGAAAAAAATTATTTTATTATTTTATGGTCTAAAACATGATAGAAATACTGTATAAAAATTTTGTTAAGAAATTTTACCGTTTACATGCTCAATTTGATAAAAAGGACTAAATCGCGTAAAGTGCAAAAGTCGAATTCTAATAACTAAAGGTATTAAATAGCTATAGAACAATAAATTGGAAGTCCTTATATGGTAAATAGACCATTAATGAGTTAGTGGAAGATTTTAGCTTGGCAATTACGTAATTTTAAAGTATTATAAAGGTTAATTTTGGAAATTAGTAATTAAATGAATAAATAAACAAAACATTAAAGCTTTCATCTTTATTTTCTTTTCTTTAGCCGAATACTCAAACAAAAAGAAGCCATGGATGAAGCTTCATTCGGCCACCTTTGTTTCTTTAATTAGGTATGTATTTTTAATATGTTTTTAATCATTTTTTATGTATCAAGGATCGTTGTAGCTTAATCTAGCTAGCCCGAGGACTAATTTGTGAAACCGTTAAACTATTAGGGTTTTACCATTGATGAACATGCTTGAGTTTTGAAGTTTGATGATAGAAAATGGATGGTTGTTGTTAGATAAACAACTTTTGTAAAGGAAGTTTTGATAAAATTATTAATTAGGGGTTAAATTGAAACATAGAAATATTGTGTGGTGAAATTGTGAATTTATGAAATATATGAGTTGCTATTAATATGTATAAAAATTGACTAGGCTTGGGTACGGGTTAAATTGCATGAATTTCATTTTTCGAGCCTAGGGACTAAATTGCAAAGAAATTAAAAGTAAAAGGGAAAAATGGTAATTTTGCCACAAAATTTGTTGGACTAATTTGAATGAGAAATATATTAAATTGAGTTAAATTTATCCGTATAGATCCAGTCAGACCTTGTACAAAGTTAGATCGAGGCAAAGAGAAAATCTCGGATTAATCGTCTTCATATCTATGTATACTCGTCGAGGTAAGTTCATGTAATTAAATTGAGTATTTATATGTTTTAATTGAATTATATGTGTGTGACTTGTATAATTACCACGTATAAATACCGATCGTATAACCGACGATGTATGTCAATTACCGAGTTTCGTTTGAACCTTAAGAATTCATAGGACATAAATGACATGTCATTAGGGTTGCCGATTTGGTTGAGGTCCTGCATGTGTTGCAAACACGCCACAGCTTGTATGAGTTTACCGATTTATAGCTCATGAGAGCTTACCGATTCTCAGCTCGTATGAGCTTACTGATTTACAGCTCATGAGGGCATATCGATTCATAGCTCGTATGAACATACATGTACTTCAATTTATGGATTACAGTTTAACACACTATGTGTGAGCTATCCCGAGCATCCAACGATATTCTAAATGGTTCAACGGATAATATTCTGATACGATATGACATGAGTTCGATACGAACTGTTACAGGTATAGATATGAATTACATGGAAAATGATATTAGATGGCATATAGGTATATGGAATGGATGATACATGTATATAGAATTTGATTAATTGTTGAGCTCATCCATGATTTGGTTTATATATGTGTTTACATTACTAACATGGTTGATGTATATGTGCTTAGGCATTTGGCCAATATATGTTGGGATATGCTTTGATTAATTACCTTATATGTGAATAAATGGTAAGTTAAATTCTATGTTATACGAACTTACTAAGCTTAAACACTTACTCTGTGTATTTTTTCGTATTTATAGTGAATTGAAGCTCGATCGGGTTGGAAGCTTTTTGGAGCTATATCACACTATCCATCGGCTCTTTTGGTACATTTGGTTGTTTAATTTTGGTTATAATGGCATGTATAGGTTATTTTGGCTAATGCCAGCCTATGTGTTTTTGTTGTGGATATGACCATTTGGTTTGAATATGCTTTTTGTGTAAGCCTTGAATGGTTGTGAATTGGTACTTGTTTGAATGACTTATTTGGTGTTTTTAGTGTACAAGTTATATATGAATTATATGACCATTTGATGTTAGTGATTAAGTGGTATAATTGGTACCAAATGGTATGTTTTGATAATTGATTTACATGGTAAGTTTTGGTGCAAATTTGCATATATGTTAGTTATCAATTGGTTATATTGAACACATGGCTAGTCATGTTTATAAATTATCATTTGAGGTGTCTAAGGGCATATTGGCTGTATGTGATCATACCATTTGTATAAGGCTAGAAAATGCATGGTTTTGGTATCTTATTGTGGCTTGCTTATATGCATAATGTTGGGTGTAGGTTTATGTCAAATTGGGTGAGAAATATGACTTATAAAATAGCCTATTTTCGTCCACACGAGAAAAGACACGGGCGTGTGCCTCAGCCCTGTGTCCCCTGTAGCTTTCAAAGGGTTGCAAGCCAGGCTATTACATGGCCTGGCACACAAGCGTTTGAGGTTACTTCGAAGGGTACACGGCCTAGCACACAGGCGTGTGGCTTGGCTGTGTGGCACAAGTCAGTGAGTTACACACGCACGAACATAAGCTGGGACACGACTGTGTGTCCCTATTTTGAATGCCTACATGGCATAAGACACGGGCATGTCTCTTGGTCATGTGAGTCACATGGCCTGGCCACACGGCCGTGTGGCCCCTGCAGCTTTGAAAATTTTCAATATTTTCCAAAAAATTCTTTAAGTTTTTTATTTAGTCCCAACTTGTTTTTAATGCATATTTTGGGCCTCGAGGGCTCGTATATGGTGCAATATGAACTATTTTGATTGGTTTTTGATAAGTTATGAAATGTTTAAATTTCTATTTGTTTGTACTATAAACTCTGGTAATATTCCTTAACCCTATTTCAGTGACGGTACGGATTAGGGGTGTTACACTCCTTGTAAGGCACTACTATGCAAGTTTTAGATTGGCACGATCTGCCCTTGTATGTTATGACAATATTTGTTAGCTTGTACTACTACTTGTAATGTAATTAAATGTTCTGATTGGTTGTAATGCCTGTGATCCTAATTCGACGACGGAGAGAGGTTAAGGGTGTTACATTTAGTGGTATTAAACCTATAGGTTTAGCCAATTCTCAAACTAAATCGAGCTCAGAATTGAGTCCAGAGGTACATGCCAAAGTTGAGTCGAGATTTGGATGCTGATTATAATTTTTTTTTTAAGTTAAAAGATGGCAAAATAATCAGATAATGAAGTTGAACAAGAGTTTTACTCTAGCGATGAGCATATTGATGATTGTGAGGAAACGAAGCCGGTAACTCTGAATGTTAATCGAACTGGTGCTCAACAACCTAATGTTGAGCGAGATGATAATGATAGAGCAAGTGATTCACATTTACTTAAAGCTATCGCTGATGCACTTCAGCGTGTTGTTAAGAATTTTACCTGTAGACAATTATTGTAGAAGCTCTCCTAAGCTTTAATAGTTAACACCTTCGTTAGCAAGGAAGAATTCTCCTGGTTTCTTCGATGATAGCAAGGTCCAGTGGAGAAGATGATTCAGAAATCTTCTCTCCACTGTTACTTTATCCTATTTATAGCTAACTCACAGATAAATCCTAATCAGAACTATCTCCAATCATTTTTAATTTTCGCTCGTTTCAACTAATTAATCACATCCTACGAGGCCCTCCAAGTGTCCTAATTACTGATACATTGCCTCTAATAGAATGTTAAATGACTTAAATGTGTCCCACAAGTTATTTTACTTACTCTATACGCTATGTAAAAACACGAGTGGTGATCTTATTAGTGAAAATGTTTGCCTAATAAGGTCGTCTCCCTAATCTCTACTTTGTCATTACTCACTAATATATCCCACCGCATTGGAGAAGTTCTACAAAGCACTTCGCCATATAGCCACCAACCTTCATTGGGATAGGTCCAGTAACCTAAGCGTCCTTTACTGGAGTAATCTTCCTAATCCGATCCGATTTCTCAAATCAAGGTGTTACATTGTTGGAATCAAAGTTATAAGAATTCGTCATTGGTTCTGTATGAGTTTTAAAAATGGTTGGATTTTTAGATTTAAGTTGTTTAAGCATGTAATCAAAATAAAATCAAAAATATTATTGAGATTTTGGGTTATTGTATCATCTAGTACTCAGACTTGATGATCGGGTCGGATAAAGGGCATTATAATTTAGTGGTATCAGAGCTTTGGTTTAGCTAATCCTCTAGACATAAAATGTAATGTAATATCCCCTATATACATGACACATTAAGTCTGGTTTAGTTCCTCAAGTTAGTATAAGGTTAATGTGAATTATGAAAATTTTGATACAATTGTACAAAGTCTTATAAGCCAAAACCAATCATATCAAAAACAACGGAAGGGAATATGAACAAAGATACAAAAGTCAAGTAAAGAAAGAAAGAGAAATCTTATTAGGATGTGCGATGCGAGAAGGCATAAATTTACAACAGAATAAATTTCAAGGCTCCCTTTGCGCTAAAAGGTGGAGGCGTCACCGAGGGTTTCATCCTCTGAGGCAATCCCATCCGAGGAATTAGAGTCAGACATGTCTGAATCTTGGTTAAAAAAAAGCTTATCGGATTCTCTCTATTTCCTTTAGAATTTTTTCCATACAACCCCCTTGGGATTTAGGACATCGAAGCCAAGGTCGATCTTGGCGAGATGTCGCATGCATTTGAAGTTTAAGTGGCATAGAGTGAAGGGACTCATAGTAACTTGCATATGTAACATAAGGCTGGACCTTAAAATCAGTAGATGTGCCTCAATATCCTTGTTGGTATTTGCCACATATTTTTCCAGGGCTTCGTTGCTCTATTTTTGTATTTTTTTTCATCGGCAAGGTGTTGTTTCTTAAGGGCCTCCAGCTAGGGGACCTTTTCTTCTAACTCTTTTTCTTGAGCTGTCAATGCTTGGTACTTAGCTTCCTATGTACAGACAAATTGGGTAAGTTCATTATTCTGGAGAACAAAGGTATAATAGGATTGACAAAGTTGGGCGAGCAATTGTTCGCCAGAATGGATGGTTCGCTTAGAATTTGTCCGCTTAGCCTCAACCCCTTTGCAGGTCTATTGGAGAGTCCAACTCATAAGTTCCCACTCAGTAGTCATCACAGAAAAAGCACCCGCTAACTCAGCAATGGTGAACTTATGAATACCCTCAGATGAAGAAGATGGATAGGCGAATTCTTTCATCTCTAAAGGAAATTCTCTGTCTTATTTTCACTGAATCATGTAACATCCCACCCGACAAAGTGTAGCACTTGAGTATTGTTAATTGAACTAAGGCTTATAGTGTGACCCCCGAGTAAGGAAAGTTTTAGAAATTTATTAAGTACTTAAGGTATGTGAATGCACCCTTAGGTGAAACCCTGATTAAGGCGAGCTCTAAGGTTTGGCAAACTCTTTGATAGAGTATACGTCACCTCAACGAATAGGTAAAAATAGTCAGTCCTATTTTTAAACCCCTAGTCTGATAGGAATGATAAACATGTTGTTATCTTATTCTCTGATTAAACTATTTAGTTGGCCTAGATGACTAATCAGGATTGGAAAAATTTTCTTAAAATGAAAAGATATGCATTTAATATGAGAGAGAAAACTATTAGTCATGGATACCGAAAGAAAGTTAGTAGAGGGAAATAAGCTTGTCCACCAAGTTTTCCTTTTGTGTGCACATATATAAAGCCAACCTTAGCTTCCTAAACAAGTTCTGTAATTTCTTTGGCATTTCATGCTTTCTTTCAACAATTCTCTCAGCATTTTTCAGTAAAGATTAGAGCCAAGGCATGTGTGAACGATTAAAGTTTGTTGTTTCATGAAACCCAGTAAATAACGATGAAACTCTAGTTATTTTCATGGTTATTTACGGGACCCTAAATTCCAAATTCTGGGTTTCCCGATTAAGTGTTCTTGAAAGTTTGTTTAGTTCTTTTAAAAAAACATGATCTGATAAATTAACTATTTATGTTATAGCTCAAGAAACTCTTGAAAGCTCTCGAGACAATGGCAAGGGACCTGTCGTTTAGTCTTTGTTGCATTTTCTAGTGAGTTCCTTCATACCCCATGCGTGTGTTGTACATGTCTAGTTCAAGGTAAGTTTACCTGCCTGGTGAAAATTATGGCTTTGCATGTTTGTGTAAGAAATGAAAAGGCCTTACTTCATGTTGAGTCATTACCCACTTTACTCTGAAAAGGGAACTATATGGTCAGAACAAAAGAAGTGAATTAATGGTGTTGCCTTCATTATAAAGAGAATTGAACTAGCAAATAGTGATACATGGATGATGTTAAGTAGCCTTTGGTAAGGCAAGTGTAATGCAAAACAAATTGGCAAAACGTAACAGAGGAAAAAGGAAAAAACGAACGAACATTACAACCTCTGAACATGGACTAGGGTTTTTTGGCAAACAAAAAAGAGGTTCTTTACATGAATGTATGGGCATAGTGTATGCGCAAAAATGAGTCATATTTTGTTTATGTCTGTGTAAGTTCGGTACTTACCAATAGGCGAGCTACATGAAGGCAGTCTGTGAGGTGTCTTTGCCAATGGGTGAACTGTGTATCCCACTAAGTTGGGAAGAATTCTTCTATCTATGTGATTTATAGATATTCTACTGTTTTCTTTGGAGCTCACTAAGTTCTATAAACTTACTCCATTTATCATCCCTTCTTAGGACCACCAAAAAAGTGAAGGAACCCTCAAAGACTACACTAGAGGATACATATTGTGTGAGGCTTATAGTGATTTTGTACTATGCATGACAAATGAGTATGGCGTCAAGGCTTGAAAATTGAAGAACAATATTTTGAAACAAAAAAAAAGTATCCATGAAACTGTGCTCTTTTCTTAAATCTTTACAATAAACTTTTATGTTTTAAAAGTGTTTGGGAAATAAGCTTAAATGTTGTATATATTACTATTATAGCAAATACATATTTGTGTTTGTAAACCTGAGGCTCTGCCAATTACATTCCAAAAAGGAAAAAACTTTAAAATTGTAATGCACCATTCCTATACCCTCCTTAAGGATTGAGAATGCGGCGCTACAAATAATGAATGAGGAATAGAAATATTGATCCATACTCATGTGTTTTCTCTATGGAAAGAAAGCTCGCAATCCATTGGGTACGATCCTTAGAATACTTTCCAAGTGTTCGTTGTAAAAAAACTATATTACAATTTGATCCGAATATAAATTAATCATAATACTTTTTTAAAATTTTCATTTTAAATATTCAACATAAGATTTGAATAATAATTTTTAAAAGGATTGAATTTATATAACATCAATAATTTCGAGATTTGAAATATAACTTTTGAAAATACTGCAATTAACTCTTATATATAATACACAATACCTAATTTTCCAATGTAGATGGAAAATAAAAAGTGAGAAACAATGTTTACTATGGGATTCTTTTTAACGATTGAATTTAAATGTTGAACATTACGTAAAACTTTCGTACAAATCACAAACCAAATGCCAGTCTTTACCGGACAGTCGTCGATTTTCGGTCATGAAAACTTTGATTACGGGTAACGGGGTGGAGATGAGCCACTTTCTTAGGCAAGAACCTGTCCCGACACCCAATATAACACCATCTGATGAAGACCTTACATGTTTTGTTTTCTCCATTTCCTTAATCATCCTCTTCCACTCCTTCAAACCTATTGATGTCGATGGGGATGACGAGTATGTAGAACCACAAATGAATAGATTCTCCTAGGATATACCATACTAGAATGTGATCTCCTCACACATTTTGGTATACGATTCTCTTAGAATAGATTATGGAAGCCCATCGCAGAAATGCCACTCATGGCAGGGACATCTGAAGACCAAAGAACCGATGCGTCGATGTTTATAACCCCTTGGAACTTATCAAAAGGTCAACAGACTTGTGCTGCACTTAGGAGTGAGCATTTGATCGAATCGAATCGAATCGAATGAAAAAAATTCGAGTTAATCGAGTTAACGAATCATATTTTATCATCCTAATTTGATTTGAAATTTTCTTGAATCGAGTCGAGTAAGATGAAATTCAAATCAAATCGAATATATTTGTTTGAGTTAAATTTTAAAAAATATTTTTGGGTCCTTGTAACCACTATGACCCACCGTAATAAATTTTGTCCACCGTAATCAATTTTTTTATTAACGTTCATCACCTCATAATTTATTTATTAATCTTTTATATACGGGTTAGCTTCTTTGCTTGCTTATTATTTCAATTATCTTTAGATCCTTGTCACTATGTATTTTAGAATTAAAAATATATTAAATGTAAAATGTGATTTTTAATAAAAGTATTTTAAAGATAAAATGTGAAATTGATACTAATATAAAATTTTAACACGAATATTTTATGACATCATTAATAATTAAATTTTAATATAAATATTCAATATGGCTAAACAATTCAATAATATAAATAATACAAAATGTGAAATTTAATTTAATAATATAAATAGTAGATATAAATAAAATTATTACTATTTATGTTTAGGAATTTTTTTATAATTTTGATTTTTATTTGGGAGTAAAGTGTGAGAAGTAAAAGTTTAGGGGAAAAATAAAAAATTTTGGGGAGTAAAAATTTGAGGAAAAGTAAATAGGGGAGATTAAAATTTTGAAAGGAAAATATTAAAAAAAATTGAGGGGGGGTTGATATATGGTAGGTTGGGGAATGAGAAGCAGTAAAAGTTTTAGGTGGAAAGTGAGAGTGAGTAAAATTTTTTGAGAAAAACAAAAAGTTCTGAGGGTTATGGGGAGTAAAATTTGGAGGAAAAGTAAATGAGAGAGTTAAATTTTGGTGAAAAATGGATTTTGGATAGATGGGAGGTTAGGATGAGAAGGGAGTAAAAGTTTTAGGTGAAATTGAGAAGGAGTAAAAGTTTTGAAAGAAAAGTAAAAAAGGTTTAGGAGTTTGGGGTAAAAATGTAAAATATTATAGTTTGATATTCAAATTATTCGAGTTATTCGAATTCAAAAACTTAACTCGATTCGAATTCAAAATTCAAAAAAAAAATTTAAGTTGACTCAAATAACTCGATTCGTTTAATTCGAAATTTAATTTTTTTTTATTTTTGAGTTAAATCGAGTTTTGCTCAACCCTAACTGCACTAAAAGAAGGAACCTTATAGCAATGTAAGACGAGCCGTCTCAAAAAAGGTTACCAACGAGCAATCTAACAATTCTAACAAAGGCATCGCGGAAGACACCGTCGACGAATATCTCAATTGAAATGCGGAAGGTTTCGCTGCAAAGAAACTTTGGTGAAACCTTGAAGAGGAACTTATCGTTCCATGTTGGGTTTTCACTGCCGATACAACAATGCAAGAACAGAGCTTTACAGAGGAATCAATCCAAGCGACAACATAAGTTTTCATGTGACGGAAGGTCGTTGTTTTCTTCAACCCTTGTGCAAAGATGAAGGTTATTTCTAGAATGTAATTGTACTTCGTATCTCAGCCTAAGCCTACCTCTCTCTCTTTCTTTCTTTTTTGTTCTTTCTTTTCCATTCTAGTTTCAGGAGCTTCAATTTTGATCAAGAAAAGAAACCATTCGGTTAAGAGACATCTTGAAGGAAGGGGTATTGCCGGCAAGAACAAGCCAACAACGGAGATAAATTGATAAGAAATGGTCAAGGCAATGGAGAGAGAGAGAATTGAGTGGCATTTATTTGTAATCTCTAGTTTAGTATTAAAGGGAGATGATTCTTATTGTGAGCCTTGTGGCTGAAAATATTAAGCTGTTTGGATAGGTTGAAATTTACTTGAAAATTGTGAAATCTCAACGAAACACCAGTAGTAACGAAAGAGAAAAAGCAACCTTTTTATTGATTTTATTTCAACATAAACATAACATTAAACCTCACGACCCAATCAACATTAACCTCACATTGCAACTTCATTAGCCTTCCTTTTGATTTTCCCATGCTTGTAATAAGAAGGTGCATATCTTACTTTTCTGTACCCTGCTTTGCTTGACATTTTGGTCTTACCCAACTTTTCTTCAAGCTCCTTCACTCTTTCAGTCAAGTTGGATATGAAAGTGAGTTGATCTTTTCCAGCTTCCATGAGTTTCTCCATCATCTCGTTCAATTTCTTGTTCTCTTCAACCACCTTATTATCTTCTCCAATCTTCGCTACATTTGGTTTCCAAGGAGCATCGGCTTGAAGCAGAATGTTCATTTCCTTTTCCAGCTTTGCTTCTTCCTTCTCTTCACTTCCTACCGGCTGCTCTGCAGCTTTCATCTCCTCAAACAATACTAGTTTCTCCTGAGTTGCTTCGCTTCCTGCTTCTGATTCCGATGATGCCATATGATCAACAGGAATCACACCTGAATCATCCTCATGTCGTTGCAGGTCCTCATTATTTTCTTCACCTATTGTTGAGTGGATTTCCTCCGGTTTAAAGAACATTGTGCATTTGTTGTCATCATCGTCCACCTCCTCCTGGCTGATCTCTACTTCTTTCTCATCCTGTACACCGTTGTTTGATTTTGCTTCAAGTAAATGCTCATCAATTACTCCAGCTGGCAACTCTTTGAACGAGTCGATCTCTTTCTCATCCTCTACACCGTTGTTTGGTTCTGCTTCAAGTAAATGCTCATCAATTACTCCAGCTGGCAACTCTTTGAACAAGTCGATCTCTGGTTCTGCTTCAAGTAAATGCTCATCAATTACTCCAGCTGGCAACTCTTTGAACAAGTCGATCTCTCTCTCATCCTCTACACCATTGTTTGGTTCTGCTTCAAGTAAATGCTCATCAATTTTGGAAATGGCTAGTTCCTCATCAATTACTCCAACTGGCAACACTTCTAATAAGTTAATCTCTTGGTCTTTCTGTGTGCACTGCAAATTCTCTGCTTCGTCTGGCGAAGACGTATTGATTGGCAAATCAGATTCTTTCTCACCATTGTTATTTCCAATCTCCTTTTCAAGTTCACCAACGGCATCCACTTGATCAGGTTTTGGCAATGACCGCAGTTTATCATCTTCTGAGTTAATATCCACTATAATCTGATCATTCACTTCCACCACCCCGGGTTTTTTCTCTTTAGTTAGATCATTCACTTCCATGACATCATCGGCGTTGAACTTGTGCTCGGGAATAGATGACAAGTGAATCACATGCCCAAGGTTGGTTGATTGACCTCCATCTTCTATTCTTGATGTTCTATGACTTGCTTCCATACTATTATTCTCTGTTTTCCCATCTATGCCTTGTTCAACAAAAGGAAGCTCTGTGATCTCACCATCCTTGCTATCCACCATATGTGTAATGCATTGCTGATCTAACGCTGTAATGTCGTTCGCATTTTCCGTCGACTCCTCCAAAGCAGCTGATGCATTTTCACTCTCCTTTTCCATGCTGATATCTTCAGACACTTGACCATTAGGACAATCAGCAGATTCAGTAGTGCCCAAATCCTCGGCCTTTTCTTCAGTCCACCTTCTTGTTAGAGAATCAAGCTTTTCTTGTAGAGTCACAAGCTCCTTGACTAATGATTTCCTTAAATCTCGCACACTTGAGTGCAAACCCTGAACCACGAACATAAACCAAGATTGAATAAGCATCCTCACTGGAACTGTCATCTCTGAATAACTGCATGTCTTGATAACCAAATAATTACTAATAACAAATAGAAATTCATTTCTAATACATCACATTAGGTAGATAATAGTGGCAAAAGATATGTTGTGTGCCCAAGAAACATAACAGATAAGTTTCCGAAATGATGTTAATCGGCGATATACATACCTGAATAGAATCCAGTCTTAGAAGAAGAGTCATAATTTTTTCTCCTGCTAGCAGTCTCAGCTTATCATCTTTGTTGTGATCAGTGGAAGACTCAAGAGACTGAATATGATTTCTGACCTCATTGACTTGCTCACGAACATCAGCTATTTGCTTCAGTTTTTTCAATGGTTCCCATTTTCTCACCTCAAATCCTCGAAAGGCAGATTGGATGAGCTTCGCTGCTTCGTCATCTGACATTCTTCCTACTTCTGTTTTGCATTGATCGCGAGCCACTTCAACACTGTCAGCTTCTTTCTCAGCTCCCATGACTTCCTCAAAACTTGTTTTTGTTTCCTCTTCTGTTTTATTCTCATGATTATCTTCTTTAGTTTTTTCCACTGTACGCTGCTCTGACACTTCTTGAGAGTCTCCTAGAACTTGAGCTTGATTCGTACTGATATTTTCTCTAGCCTTGTTCTCCTTGTTCTCCTCGGGCCTTTCTGCGATCACTGGAATTTCTTTTATCTTCTTTTCCACAAGTTCCACACTATCAAGGCTACCACTGGTATTCTGTGTATTTACTGCAGAGTCTTCTTTTCTGCCTGGTGCCGCAGAGGCCTTTATCAATGTGTCTTCTGGTTGTCCTTTACGAGGGCTAGGAGACCTTGAACTGCCATTGCCATTTTTCTTCTTTGGAAGGGGATCAACTCTAAGACAAACAGGAGAAAACTTTGATGTTTTCGAAGGAGATGGAGATTTTCTTTTTGCAACGGTCCCAAGTTCATTCTTTGTTGTGTCTTCAGCACGCTTCACACGTACATCCTTTACATCCTTCCCTTTCTTTTCAGTCCCTTCAAACTTGCCTTCCTTCACTTCAATAGGAACACATTTTTGACTAGTGGTTTTCCCCCTTGTCTCAGCAGCATTCTTATTCTGAGAAATCTCCTTGTCTGATTCAGGCTTGTCCAATATAACATCATTGACAGAAGATTCTCCTGGGATGAACTCAACTTTGACTGGAGCTTGTTTCAAATTATCTGAAGCAGTTATCATCCTTAGTTTATCTCGATTTTCATCCTCCTGTTTCCTATCAGAATTTGGTAACCAAAAGATAGGAACTGGGAATTGCGTCATGTTGTCTTGATTATGTTGGTTTCGAGATTGTTTCTCCCCTTCTCCCTGCATCAAAGATTTCCAACCATTCATGTCAAGTGGAAACCAGTCATTCCGAACTCTCGGCTCCTGTTCAGTCGATTTTAGGCTTTTTGAGGGCCTTGCACAAGGCACCTTATCCGAGTCACTCACCTCCATCCTATCATTATGTTTCCCATGCTCCTTACTTTTCATGTACTCAGGTGGAAACCACATAATTGGATATGGGAAACTACTTGGTCGAATTGGAGCCTCTGAATCACCTTCCTTTTTCTTAGCATCGTTCTCCTGCTCTTCAGTCTTTAAACTTGTATCATTTTTCTGGTTGTGAAGATGGTTAGGACAGCCACAGCAATGGTAGTTGGTGCGCGGATCCTTGTCGTATTCATATCGAGGTTGTTGGTTTAAGTAATGTGGAGGGGAATAACAAAGAGGATAAGGTTCAGGAAATGCAGGATAATTTGGATAGTGGTGAAATGGTGGTGATGGTGCAAAATGAGGGAAAGAAGGTCTGAAACTATAGTAACCAGGGAAATTGCCATGATTGCAGCAGCCATAGTAAGGAACAGGAGGGTACCTACTGCAATTGCCGCTACAAGGCCAAGATTCATACATCAAGGGAGACTTGGACGGGTCCGCCTTGAAATGAGGCGGAACAGCCTCGAAACCAGGGAAATAATGTGGAGGATAAGGCGCTTGATTTCTCAGGTGAGGATTTGAGTCCATGTAGCCGGAAACAGGCATCATTTTTTGTTGAAAAGATTGAGACCTGGTAATATAGGTTGCTCAAAGGAACACTACAAAAGCAAAATGAGTGGATATCCTCAGATACAAAAGCAAGCGACAAAATAAATGTTAAAAGACCGCACAAAGGAAATTTATATCCACCGAGAAAATCAATTACCCGAACAAAAATAAAAATTTATATCACACTATGAACAGAAACCATATTCAAATCTCAAAACATGAAATATCTGCATAACGGAGTATCGGGACATGTAAAAAACATATAATACCGACTCCATAAATAAAATATACAAGCCCCTGAGAACTTAAAAATTATTATTAATTTACCATACCATACTACTGGCTATTGCAGCAAGAAAAGAAAGACATAAATACGCATATGTACAAATATGGCTTAAACATAGGAAAATGCCATTGCCAACAATCCACCGACTCCAGACAAGTTCATACATTCTAACATCCTTAAAAACTCAACATACAGTAAGCCCAGAAAACATATTCATCTTACGCGTAAAAATAAATAAAGCAAAGGGAAGGGAAAAGAGATGCTTACAGCTGAAATTTGATCGGGAAACAAAGACTGAAGAACAAAGCAAATAAGAATCAATCCACCCGGTTCCACAACTCCACAGAACTCAGTTATCGGCTCTAATCTATCCACCAACCCAATAGAATGAAATGGTTTGTTCTAAACCTTTGTGGTCGTGATCAGATTTTTTATCGTACTGGAATTTAGATTAAAAATGTGTAAGATTTGGGATATTTATAGTAGACATGGGAAAAGCTTAGTACAGGTTAGGAATAAAATCTTCTGGTTTCCAGATGTTTCGTGTTTTCTCTTTCCCGCGAACCGTCTGGAGACTTACTCCACGTGGATGTCTCTCCTGGTGTCATGCATGAGTGCTTAGGTGGACAATGAAATTATCTTGGATTCGCCAAGTTTAACTGATCTTGGAAAATTATTATCCTGCGTGTCGCTTTCTAATTTGATTTTGCTTCTCTGAATAATTCCACAACTCCGTCATTAGTGCTTTCAAAATCATTTTTAGTTTAACTCATTTTTTGATTTTGCACTCATTTATTTAATTTTATTCAATCAATAATTACACGTAATTAATTATTATAATGATAAATAATAGTTTATAAGCTATGCCATGTATGATTTTTTATAACCTTATAACAAATTAAATCATATTTAATTATTATATTAATTTTTAAAATTAATTACATAAAATTTTCTCGCTATGTCATAATCTAATAGATTTGGAAGTATCAAATGACAATGTATTAAACACAAACCCAAAGAGGATACGCCCCCAACATTTTTTTCTATTTGCCGCATACAAAGTATGATCCAGCAGGACGGAGAAACAGCTGACGTGTAGCAGAGATAGCATGAAGCATGCAAATGGGAGACGAACTTATTGATTTGCCATGCCTCTTAAGTTTTCTTAATTAGTTATGTTCTTACGATGGCAGATGAGATAGTCATCGTCATCATGATGGCATGGCCGACATCCCCTACGATAATGATGACACGGGCAGCATGGTGGTGGTGGTGGAAGCTTTGGACGTGGTGGTGGTGATGGTGGTTGAAGCTCTGAATTAGGTGGTGGTGGAGGAGACAATTCAACGGGCGGAGGTGGCGTGCATAGCTGTGCTGGTGGCGGCGATCTTGGTATAGGTCTGGGTCCGGGTTTTGGTCCGAACTGGCACCGTGGTATCCAACGTCTATATCCGGTATAAGGTGGACAGCTATATTCAGTATAGGGTATGGTTGAGGCTGCCGGAAAAAAAGCAAGAGGAAGATAAACAACAATAGCAAGTACTAAGTCTAAAACAACTAAAAGACTAGTAGTTTGATTTCCTTTTTGTCGTCCCATATCAACTTACTGGATGGAAACTAAATTTTGATCATACCATTATACACTAACGCTACATATATATATATAGGCAGGCAAATCCATGGCTCCTACTGCCAGTCATGGTGGTGCAAAGTGTGCTGGCGATCATTAATTTTCATCCAACAAAAACGAAACATATTGGAGAACCTACAAGTGTGATAAACTGTGAAAATGAGTAGGGTGCTAAATAATTGAGTCTTCCATTATATTGTTGGTGGGCTTAATTACGTGGGAAGTAATTAGTAGTCTGGTTTATGATTAAGATTCGGCCATTGCCACGTTAAGCAGTCCTTTATTTACTCCATTGGCTTTTTAATGGAGGAAGATGTCACGGTGATTATGAGATAAAATACAATTATATTGGGTAAATGAATTTAATTTAAAAAGATTAAGAATATATCATAAGAGTAACATACTAATGGCAAGATCATTTGATGTAGGGGGTGAGCACTTGATGGAAACGAGTGAAAAATTTTCGAGTTTGTCAAGTTGATAAGTCTTTTATCATCCTTACGTGATTTAAAAAATTTTCGAATTGAGTTGAGTCGAATAAATTTGTTCGAGTTAAATTAAAAAAATTAAACCGACCATATTGAAATCTTGTTGACAATACGATCAATTTTCAAGTTGAAGAACATAACTACCATATATATTTGAAATCTTTTAAAAACAAAATAAGAGAAAATTACAAGATAATTAGTATAACAAACTTGTTTTGATCATTTATTTGTTTAAGGCTTCACATTTTCATTTTCAAAATTTTTAAAAATAAAATTAGGATTTTTAATATTTTTGAATTTTTGAATTTATATATTTATAAATTAAAAAATTTACAAATATTTTTTACTTTTGAAGATTATTTTGAATTTTTGTAATTTTTTAAAGGGACCAAGTTGCACATTTTCAAAACTGTCAAGTACCCTATGAGTATTTACATTAATCTGTTGTACATTTTCAAAAGTGTCAAGTACCCTATGAGTATTTACATTAATCTATTGCACATTTTTAAAGGGACCAAGTTGTAAAATTCAATTCAACTTAAACTTAAAAATCAAATTACTTATTCAAGCTAAATAAAAATCGAATAACTTGATTCGTTAACTCAAAATTTTAAAAAATTATGAATTTTCAAATTGATTCAAGTTATAAGTTACTTTTACAATGACATATAACAAGGAGAGTTTAATATATTTTTAGTGGATTGACTTCATAACTAAATAATGTTGTAATTAATAAATGAAGAGTGAAATTAATTACAAATTATTTTAACCCTAATTATATATGTTCAATCGCCCATCTACTAGCTTATCACAATCAGCCATAAAGTTGCATTTAGAACAATTACATTAAATGAATGAAAACGATAAAGGATAAATAGATTGCATGTATTACTATCCGTAGTAAATGCAATTTCTTGCAATGAACAAGAGATGATTTAAGAACTAATTTAATTTCTTTTAACTATTATTTAATTGACTGTAATTAAATAATTGAATTTAAAGTAAAATAAATAAATTAAGAATGAGACCCTTAAATTTATTTACTCGTAGATTCTAATATGTTAAGTTGCATGACTTTAATAGAATTAGAATTGGGTTAAGAAAATAATTTAATTCACAAAATTAATTAAATAAATAATATATTGGAAATAGAAAATTTGTTATTGGGTTGTTTAAAAATATAAAATAGTTTAAAGACAGGATAACACATATAATTGTATTAAATACATTAAATATATGAGTCTGTTTAAATAACAAAAAAGGCCGCCCACCATGTACTCTTCTAGTAGGAATTAATGTTTTCTATTAAAATATTATTATTTTGTTTCTTATTATTCTAGTAGAACTCCTTTGGTTTTTCCTTAAATATAGTGACTATGGGTCGAGTCAAATATACACATTATTGAGCATAGTTACTCCACTAAAATATAGTGAATTTTTTTAATAAATTTTATCTTCGTGAGAACTAGATATTTCACTTAGATTTCTTTTCTCATAGAGAGAATTAAATTTCCTCACTTAAAAGTGCAGAACATAAATACTAAATTCGGTAAAATTTATTGCTATAGAAAACACAAACTCAGTTTTAAGAAAAATTTTAAAAATACGTTGTATAAACAAACACGTTTTCTAAACTAATTTTTCCAACATATCAAAGCATTGCTTAACGGTATGGGTGGCATGAATTATTGAGGTTATACCCAATGCAACCAGTACCGTACCAGTGAATGTATCAATTTTCTACTGATACCCATACATATTGATACTGGTCTGGTTTGATGTATACTTTTAAATTTATCATTTTTTTTAATATTTGATATACTTATATCAAATATCAAATAATACATTTAGATAAATTTCAAATATAAAATACTCTTTAATAAATTTAACAAATACAATTCGTTATTAAATAAATCAGACAATAACATCATTTCATGCTATGCGTATAACAATATTATTATAATTAAACCATAAGCGAAATCAGCTCTCTTTCAACTCGATTCAAGCCATTCCAACTCGATTGTATACAAATAGATGCCATGTCGTAGTGCTCAGTGTTTGGTGGCAACGAAAACAAAAGAAAGAGAAATCAAGGTCAAACGAAAGGGATTATCCTGTTATTACATGGAAAACAAAAGAAAAAGTCCTCAATCTTTGATTCAGATTACAAGTTTCATATCCTCAAAATTATACATGAATTTTAATTTAATACATAAACTTTAATTTAGTGTAATTATAGACATGAAAACTTTGATTGTGATTCAAATGTATACATAAAATTTTAATTTTGATTTAATCATACACATTCAAAGAAAATAAATACATCAATTTATTGCTATATTCGATAAATATAATTATTTTTATGCAATATATAAATATAAAATAATGTTATATCAATACTTGTTTTAATAATTTGTGAGAGCAAAGATCAAACACAAAATTTCATATGTAAAATTATGCAAAAATAAAATTCATGTATACTTTTGAGATTTTTTTTTGTTAGATCATGATTTTAACTAAAAGTAATAATATTTTATATTTAAACCAATTGGTATTTTTGCTAATGTAGCAGAAAAATAAGATAAAACTCCTATGATTTGGAGAAAATATATATAAAAAACACTTATTATTTTTAAAATTTCACAAATTTGTTAGTATATGAAATAGAATTTTAACTAAAAGGTAAATTTTCGGGCATAATGAATTAGTAATATTTTCAAATAAATCCTTATAATTTTTTTAAAATGTTAAATAAGCCATATTCGTTTAGTTGACTTTAACTAAAAGTACCACTTGCCATTTTACGCTAATGTAGCGGAATTGATATGATAAAATTTTAATCATTTGGACAAAACAAAAACTTTGATTATTTTTAAGGGTAAACTATAAAAATAGTTACTTTTGTTTGCCTCTGATTATATTTTAGTCACTTATGTTTGAAATGCTACGTTTTAATCACTTACATTATTATTTTGTTATGAAGTGGTCACTCTACCGTTAAGCTCCGACCTTCCTAATAGCGGTCCTACATGGCAGTCCAGATGAGTTTTAAATGCCAACTTAGATGTCCTACGTGGTAGTCCAAATTAAATTTATTTAATTAAAAACTTATTTTACCTCCCTAATAGCGGTCCTACATGGCAGTCCAAATGAGTTTTAAATGCCAACTTGGATGTCCTATGTGGCAGTCCAAATTAAATTTATTTAATTAAAAACCTATTTTCATCCCAACAATTGGACATTCAAGTTGACATTTAAAACATATTTGAACTGCCACATACGACTACCGTTAGGGAGGTAACGGAGTTTAATAGTAGAGTGACCACTTTGTAACAAAATAATAACGCAAATGACTAAAGCGTAACATTTCAAACACAAATAACTAAAATGTAATCTGAGACAAGCAAAAGAGATTATTTTATAATTTAACCTATTTTTAATTTCGGCAATTGTCAATTGTCACAAATTTATTGGTATATAAACAAATTATTTAAGCCTCTATCTAAGCCAACAAAGTTTACATGTTTAAAACTTCTCATATCTCAATTACAGAGGTATGTAATTAGAGATTTAGATTAATTTGATTAATAGGAATAATTAAATAAGGAAAAAGTTAAAATTAAGGTATTGTACGAATAAAAATAAAAATTAGTAATTATTGATCTAACTGAGTTAAAAATAATTAGTGCAAATTTAGGGCAATTTACCAATAAAAGCTCTTTTTTTCAAAAATTACCGAAATAGACCCATTATTTTATTATTTACCGGAATGGTCCTTTTCCGAGAAATCGTGTCCACGTCAACAGCGATGTCGATTAGCAGCGCTGCAGACATCGCGTCACGTCGTTAGAAGTTGTCGACGTGGCGCAAATTGCGCCTTAAGGACGTGATTTGTCGCCACGCCGCCAACTCGCTACCGACATGGACGCTGATGTCTCGGCGCTGCGTACGCACTCTAATGGTCAAAAATTTGACCGCTGTCGCCTAACGGTAAAAAAACTATAAATACCCCACCCTTTTTATTTTTTCACAAACAAATCCTCTCTCATATTTCCTCTCAATTCCTCTCAATTTCCTTCCAAAATTCTCTCAATTTCCTTCCAAAATTCTCTCAAATCTATATTTAATTTTAATTTCCTCTCAATTTCCTTCAAAATTCTCTCAAATCCGTATTTAATTTTAATTTCTTCTCAATTTCCTTTTTTAAAATAATTTTAATTTTTTTATATTTTTATAAATCGTAAAAATTTGTCCGATTTCATCAATGGACTGATCATTGACTTGTCTTGATAGGCATCACATGTCGGTGGAACAAATGACAATGATAAGTGTTAAATTTAATTTTTAAATATTATTTAAGAATTTTTTATTTATACATTTTTAGATATTTATTAATTTATTATTTGTTATAAAAATTTGTAGATCGAGTATTGGAATGCAATATCCGGAATATGCATGCTCCTCCATCACTGTTGGTAGAGAACTACCTGCGGGAAGCGGGTTTTTGGCACGTGGCGACGGTGGGTCGGGGATGCAAGTTGGACCTGAAACTGATCAGTGCGTTGATCGAGAGGTGGAGACTCGAGACGCACACATTCCATCTTCCATGTGGAGAGTGCACTATCACTCTAGAAGATGTTAGTCTACAGTTGGGATTGCCGGTGGACGGGCACCCAGTCACCAGGTCTGCCCAATCTAACAATTGGGAGGCGGTGTGCTACGAGCTTTTGGGCGCTATTCCGGAGAAAATGGAGGGAGGTAAGGTCGAGATGGGCTGGTTACGTGACACATTCCCTGATTCGGATAAAGATTCAACCGAAATTGAAAGAATCCGATATGCTCGGGCATACATTCTTCAATTAATTGGAGGTTATCTGATGCCTGACACGCCACGAGCCACAGACATCTAAGATGGTCGCTAAAACTCGTTGATTTTAGAGCAACGGTGAATTTAGTTGGGGTCTACCGCCTTGGCAACATTATATCGGAGATGTGCGGGCAACGCGACCGAGGAGAGCAAACATCGGAGGTTGCTCGTCACTACCGCAATCATGGGCACGGTTTCGGTTTCCATTTCTACGTCCTCGAGTGAACCACCCATATACATTCCCACTTATAACGAGGTAAATTTTATTATATTACATTTTACAATTATTATGTAGATTTTTAAAAATAAAAGTATGCTAAAAATTTGTTTAATTAGGTGGAACCATCCGGCAATTTATGCTCAATTACCGTCCTTTCTTGAAGATATACGGCTTCTATTGGACCAACGGTCAGAAGCGGAAGTAAGTATTATGCAAATAGATATTTCCATACATTCGCTATTCGATTGATATTTAGTATTTAGTATTTAGTATTATGTATGTATATAACTAATATTTATATCATGTTCATATAGTTTCAATGGACACCATACGAGGATCCGACAATTCGGGCAGTAATCCCGGAAGAGTTTTTACAAAATCCACAACCTTGGCACATGAAAGTCGTGTTGGTCAACTACGCAACCCTGGAGCCGTACCTGACAGACAGAGTGCTATGATAGTTTGAATATAGACAACCGATTCCGGTGGATCCTGAGGTGTTTGACGATCAACAAAAAGTCGACCTTCGGCAATGGAATACGAATTGGCCGAGATACTGGTCTAAGTACACAGAAATGTGGGAAGATCGGTATGAATATCTACCTACTCGGTAACCAATCATCGTTCCGGAGTTATCGTGAGTTCCAGAATACATGCCATGGTTTAGGATCCATGGTAAGCCGTATTTACTGACGCCAGAGGAGACGCAGCGGCAAATACGTGTCGAAAGGGTAAGGCGCATGCCTCTAAATCCAAGACGACAAGACGAAGCCCCTCAACGAGGCCCAGACATTCATCCGGCTCATTATCAGCTGCCATGCAATCACCAGGCCCAACGAGAGCACCGACGCAGTCACCCGACGGAGTAGTTCAATCGATGATACCCACGCAACCGCCTTTTCAGATGATGCCAGGTACGTTTCCTAGCCCTTATATGTACCTTAACCCTTATATGTATCCTTTTCCAAGTCCTATGGCAGGTTGGAGCCAAATGCCCGGTTTAGCTCCACTTCCTATTATGCCGATCGGACCCCCGATGTATAGGCCAGCGGCGCAAGAGGGATCGCAAGGGGGGACGTCGGGGAGCTCTCCTTTTTACCAATCCCCACCAACGTATGGGTTTCAAACACCGTCGTCGTTCCTGATGCAAACACCTCCACATACACTATTCTTTGAAGGTAGATCATCGTCCCAAGCCCGACAACCAGATGTCGAACTGGAAGAACCAGAATCCCCACCGGAGGAACAACAACCGTCGCCGGAAGCTAGAGAAAGGAGGAATCCAATACAGAATCATTTAACGGCCGCCATGTGGCAATCGAATCCCCAGCATAGACATTGATGGCCTAGCCTAATTTATTTGTACAAATATTTTGAATATTTTGATATTATTTTATGTAAAAAAATAGAAATTCTTTGAGTTATTTTGATATTATTTGATGCAATAAAATATAAGTTTATTTGATGTAATAAAACCCTAGCCTAATTTAATTAAAACCCTTAAACCCTTAATTAAAAATTCTAAACCCTAAACCCTAACCCTAACCCTAACCTAATTCAATTAAAACTATAAACCCTTAACTTAAAAACTCTAACCTAATTTAATTAAATACCCTAACCTAATTTAATTAAAAACCTTAACCTAATTTAATTAAAACCCTAAACCCTTAATTAAAAACCCTAACTCTAACCTAATTCAATTAAAACCATAAACCCTTAACTTAAAAACCTAACCTAATTTAATTAAAACCCTAAACCCTTAATTAAAAACCCTAACCCTAACCTAATTTAATTAAAGCCATAAACCCTTAACTTAAAAACCCTAACCTAATTTAATTAAAAGCCCTAACCTAATTTAATTAAAAGCCATAAACTCTTAACTTAAAAACCTAACCTAATTTAATTAAAAACCTTAGCCTAATTTAATTAAAACCCTAAACCCTTAATTAAAAACCCTAACCCTAACCTAATTTAATTAAAAGCCATAAACCCTTAACTTAAAAACCCTAACCTAATTTAATTAAAAACCCTAACCTAATTTAATTAAAAGCCATAAACCCTTAACTTAAAAACCCTAACCTAATTTAATTAAAACCCTAGCCTAATTTAATTAAAAACCCTATCCTTAACGTAATGTTAGATTTGGAAAATGTTTTGACCGGTACTAACAAATAATAATTTTACATAATTTGATACTATTGCCATAACCATTAATACAATTTTTGACTTAATAATTTTACATTCACATAATGTTAGATTTGGAAAAATATTTTGACTGGTACTAACAATTAATAATTGTATATAATTTGATAATTTTACTAACCATTAATACAATTTTTTGACTTAATACAATTTATCAATTAATAATTTCACAAACTTAATTTTTTTTACAATTACATTCAACTATTGTGATTAGGGCATGATCGACTTGTACGGCCTGGATTCCTACACCATCCGCACAACTTCGTTTGACTGGCTGTTTCTCGGATATCCATATTGTTACGTATTCTAGTCGAGCAAGGTCGACCCTTTAGTTTGCGACGTAATTCTCTATCCGATAACAGCTTAAAAAGAGCAAGTGATACGGGCGACCACTTACGTTCATCTGGGACCAGTGGGAAAACGTGTCTCCATACGTTGTACATGTTTTCTAATTTGTACACTTCATCCACATAACTCATCAGATCCAGACGGAGTTTTTGACAAGCTGCAATAACATGAGCGCATGGATACCGATGTGCATCAAACATCCTACAGTCACAAGTCCTATTTTGCAAGTGTACACGATATTGCCCGCCAACAACACCTTGGTGCGGTCTATCAAACTCTGTCACGCGAAACCATAAATTATCTCGATCGTGACACACTGTGTGCATGGTGTTTGCCCTCGCCTTGGCCTTGTTAATTTCTTGAACTACCTTACTGCACCATCCATGGCCTCCGTGCATTTGGCCTGCATAACTTGCTGCTCGCTGTGGAAATAGCGCCGCCAAACGAAAATATGTCTCTCGTACAACCGATGTTATCGTTAGATGGCGCGTTCCTTTAAGAACAGAATTTATGCATTCTGCCAGGTTCGACGTCATATGGCTATATCGTAGGCCACCGTCGTATGCTTGTGCCCACTGTTTGAAACGTATGTTACAAAGGTAGTCCGCCCCTTCGCCGTTTTGGGATCGTAAAATTGCCAACATCTCGTGAAAACGATCTTTATTTATTTCATACCCTGCCAATATAATATCATAGCGAATAATTTATACCACTTCTACCAATAAAACTAATTCAAATTGACAAACGAAATAACACAGATATAGACTAAATACCCATGTTAGTCACTTGTCGTCGTTTCTTTTAGATGGATATTGCCCGTAGTAGTTCAAGCAACGGTCTTAGGCAATATCTATGGTGTGTGCGCTGCCATTAGCTCCCCTCTAGATCAAATGCAGCTAGTATACCAGCGCCCCAAACTGAAATAACACAGATATCAGGTTGGGGGCACACATGCCTCCTTAACCTAGAGAGAAAGAAATCCCAGTTATCAGACGACTCCCCCGGTGTTATTGCAAAAGTAATTGGAAGAATTCTCCCACCGCCATCCTGTGCCACTACAAGTAATAGCCGATGAGTATACCTACCGAACATGAAGGTACCGTCAATTTGTACCAACAGCTTGCAGTATGGAAATGCGTCTCGGCATTGCTTAAAGGTCCAAAACAGGCGTTTGAACACTTGGCAACCACGTAGCAATCGACCGTTGTAGTACGCATGTTCCGTTTCAAGGTCTCTGATGGCACCGGGGACGTATCTCTCTAGCACCTGACACCACTACCATATTTCATTATATGAGGCGTCCCACCCACTATGCATCTTCTCCAATGCCTTTCGCTTAGCTATCCAAGCCTTGCGGTAAGAGGGCGTGTACCCCATTTGGCTACGGATATTGGCAATTAACACCGGCACTGAAGTCCTGGGATCTATTTTTATTGTGGGCAGTATCAAGCTAGCTAACATAGTTGAATCCATTTTCGGATGATCTTGTGAAACACCTACAAAGGGAGTACATTAAATAATTAATAATTGCATAATAAAAGTATTATTCAGATACAGTCAATACTGTACCTGCAACACATGTATGTAGACCTTTGTACTTTTTTATCTCCCACAACCCTGTCCTTTTCCTTAATGAGACATAGATTTTCCATGAACATGTGCCGTCTTGCACTGCACACTTCACCTCAAACTTATCAGATTTTGATTTAACGACGTGGTAGTTAACGCCGTTTTTGATGCTATGTTATTTCAAAGCACCAATAAAACTATCCTTGTTGGTAAACTGATTACCAACTTTAAGTTCACCGAAATCTACCCCTGAACTTGTACGATCACGTAACCGGTGTGGTAGATCTGGAAACTCTAACGCATCATCTGCAAACAGATCAACATTATGCATGTGGGTTGGAGATGAGTATGCTCTGAATTGTGGATTTTCTTCCTCATCTGAACTCCTGTCAGCATCTTCAGCCTCTGTTGGAATAGGCTCCGGTTCAGAAAATAAGCCAACTTCTGTACCATCCAGCCCGGGCTCTCGAAGTGGATCCACATCCGAGTCATCTTCTAACCCACAATCATCTGCAGTGTACGAGGTCCCCTCACCGGTTGACGTCGTAGGGAGTACATCATCCCTTCTTCTGAGTATTTGATAACGTCCCCAATTAGATGTAGATTGCCACCCGCTAGAACTTGATGCCGCCCCAAAGACGTATTTTCAAAGATCAAACATCGAGCCACCGACGTACATGTCCCATCCACCGACAGAGTGTCTTGCAGGGGATGTGCAATCGACACAGCTACTGAACATGAGTTGTTTCATATTTTGTAACCCGCTGACCGAGTTTCGGCCAGGGGTGGTGTATACATCTCGAACACCGGTCGCTGGTACATCAGTTGGCGATGTAAATTGTACATATAACTCAATATAAGCTGCTCCACTAGCAAGATGAGTCTGCACCATTGCCTCCAAGCTACGAGCACCTTTTATGTCGAACGAGTCATATGTCACCGGATCAATAGAAGAACAAAATCGATACATGATAGACAGAACTTTCATTGGCGTCGTTCCAAAAATTTTACGCCTAATCCTTTTACGAAGTTCTGTCAAATCTATGTTCTGGTTAAAAACCAGTCGCACCGTATTCTCCGACAAAAAAATAATACCATTCTCGGTGTGACAAACCTCACCATCGTAGTAAATAACAGCACTTACGTTCACCCATATTTGAAACTCTAACCTTCTTAGCCTCTCTAAATTGTTTCTACTGTGACTTATGCATTCTGAGAACATTTTCGGCCTAATTTATAGCCTCATTTCAAACATGCTATCAGTAGTAAAAGCGCCACGACGGGCGTGATTTCACAAATTCTTCTCAAATAGCATCCCGATAGAAGCGATTTTATATTATTTGCTCGTAAACGTCAAAAAATTATTTCTTACATGACCCATCAGAGTAAAAGCGCTACCGACGAGGCCGTAATTTCACAAATTCTTCTCAAATAGCATCCCGCTAGAAGTGATTTTATACTATTTGCTCAAAACGCCAAAAATAATTATTTCTTCCAGAACTCATCAGAGCAAAAGCGCGTCCACGAGGGCGATTTCATAAATTCTTCTCAAATACCATCCTCGCTAGAAGCGATTTTATATTATTTTATCGTAAACGCCAACTCAAATTATTTCTTCTAAGACCCTAAAACCCTAAAAAGCTCGAACCCTAAACCCTAAAAGCCAAAAAACCTAACGTGGGAAAAATCAAAATCGCGTCCACGTCGGTGCGATGTCTCAGTGCGTAATCGACATCGCACGACGTGACGCGATTTCATGTTTTGGATCATTCCGGTAAATAATAAAATAATGAGCCCATTTCGGTAATTTTTTAAAAAAAAGGGCTTTTATTGGTAAATTGCCCGCAAATTTAAATATATATTATGTTACTTACACGTTAGTGAAATAAACAATAATATAAAATATTTATTTAAATCACAAAATTGAACCAGAACAATATATATAATATGAAAAACAGAATTGTAAATAAAAATTGTGCGTGAGGAAGAGCATTAGTTTAGTCATTCAATAACCACCAAGTTGGTTCATATATATAAACATATTTCACATTTGATATCTAACCAATGTGGAACTAGGCCTTCCATTTTTCCCAACATAATTCACAAGTGGCTTACTTTAGCATCAATTTATCATTCATCACTCAACCATTTTGAGCATATGGTATACCGTTATAAAGGTCTCATGGGGTAGACTATGAAACTATAATTTTATGATTCAAATCTCCACCTTTACTAATCGATAATATGCCTCAAAGCTTCCAAAAGAAATATTTTTTTTCCAACAAATTATTTATAAACTAAATTTTAATTATCAATTAAACAAATTAAGCTAAACTTTGTACCTACTATTTTAGATAATGTAAATTATTAAAACGATAGTCGATTGATTTGTTAATCACTAACTAAGCTAATAAACCTATACCAATTATATTGTTTATCACTCTTAGCTAAGAATCTCCTCTTAGTCTCATCCTAAACTCAAAGATACCACCTAAGCTCTCCTCTCGGTTTCACCTAAGCATATAAGTCCCCTCTCAGTGTAACAACCCGAAATTCATTGGTACCGAAAAATGCGGTTTATGAATATTTATAGAAATAATATAAAAATATATTGAAAATTGACCAAGTAATTTTGTCGAATTAATAATTAATTAAGGCTTAGGGATTAAATTATAAAAGTTCAATCACTATAGATTTTTAATTAGAAAAAGGCTTGGGGACCTAGATAACAATTATCCAATGGATGAAATAATAAATAAACCAATAATAAATAATAACTAGTGGATGATAATAATGGAATTCAATTAGGTTTAATTAAAAGATAAGATGTTATAATAAAATATAATTAAATTTATTAATAAAATTTTAATTATATATATAAGATAACAAGGAGGTAATTAGAAAGAAAAAAAAATGTTGTGGTTGAAGGTTGAAGTTTACATTCGACCAAGCTAAAATCAAAGGTAATTTAAGCTTTTTTTCATGTAATTTTTATATATTTGAGCTCATGTAAGCTTCATTTAGCTAGCCCATGTACCAATTTGTAAAAATGTTGAAGTTTTAGAAAGTCATCATTTTTTATTTCTTGAAGAATTAGGTGTGAAATTGATAGAAATTAAACTTAGTTAATGAAAAGAATTAAATTGTAAAGTTTAGTCGTTAGTTTCATCCATTAGGGATCAAATTGAATAAAATAAAAAACTGTTATAAAATTTGAATAGAAAGTAGGAGCTCCCTAATGAATAAATGTGAATGTAAGACCCCTTACCCGACTCAATCGTTGGGTCCAAGCTATAAGATGCCACTTCCGTTGCCAGAGCAGCTACCGTCAAATATACTGTAATTATATCATTCAAACATACATTCCTGTCATAAACACATTCATATTATAATACACAATCAATTTCGAGTTTCAATCGAGCCTACGAAAGCTCTTTTGTTGACCCGAGCATAAAACAAGACTAAACTAAAAAGACTCAAAATGTGAGAAGAATGTATCGCGATACCGAAGACAGTATCCAAACTTCAAAATATATCAGGTGTGTATTGCGATAACCAGTGCTTGATACCGCGATCTCGAAGGCAATAACTAGATTTCCCAACCTAAAGATCAAATTGCAAAGTTTTCAAAATATACAACAAATGGGTATCGCAATATTCAGGGTGTGGTATCGCAATACCAAAAATAGTCCACTAATTCTCTTGTTTTTGCCAAAAACACAACCTAACCAATTGCGCCTTTGGTGCATATTTGCCAATCTTTTCCTACACAAAACATACCAAATCACTTACCAAAACATCGCATTTTACCATTTCAAATCATTCAACCCAATATGTCATTATTTGGCACCCAAACATGCCAATTCAATCTAATCAAATTCAACCTATACAATCATGCCTTTTAGCTATTCAAAACCAACCTTTTAGCCTTCCATTTCATGTTTAAATATGTCATTTAAATGCCATTCAAAATGTCACAAAATGTTATTAAAACAAACACATACTTATAGGTATTAACTTTATCAAAGATCAAACACTGATTCAACTAAAACTACATTTTAGGTTAATATAACAACACTTATGTACATGCCACATAATCGAACTTTAAAACATCAAAAGACTATCGAATCGAACATGGGATAGTGTAAACTTCTCGCAGATCCGATCGACACATCAATCTACAAGGAAAAAAGGGAGGCAAAGGGATAATCATAATGAATGCTTAGTAAGTCCATATGAAAATGTATTTAACTTACCTTCACAATTCAATAATTAAGCAATTAAAACATATTGGAATAAAGCATGACAATCATTTGGCATCCTTATACTTTCATATGCATATCAACAAATACATTCAAAGGTTAGTTCATTTACAATACATGAACTTATAACATAATCATATACATATGTAACAATTCATTTTAAACATGTACTAACCAAATCATAAACCATATGCAAGCATATATATATTTCCATTCATGTACAATCATTTCAACCATTTCATTTTCTCGTTAAATTACCATTTTCTCGCTTGAAAAATCTTTAGTAAATTGAACTTAGATACTCGGGACTGTTTCGCTTACACAAGCTTTTGTTTATGAATGACTCACACAAGCCTTCGTATTTGGGTTGCTCACACAAGCTTTGTATCAGGGTTGCTCACACAAGCTTTTGTTTATGAAATGGCTCACACAAGCCTTCGTATTTAGGTTACTCACTCAAGCTTCAGATCAGGGTTGCTCAAAGAAGCTTAGTTCGATTTATGCTCACACAAGCTTTAGATAATCCACAACAAATGTTGGATCTCAAACCATCATAAAAGTCCCTGATCATACCCGTTCTTTTTTTTACCCTAATGACATGTCATTCGTATTCTAATCGTTTACTAAGTTCATACAAGCACCGTTACCATTATCATATCATTTCAAACCCCATAGTAGCATACACAATTTACACATTTCACATAACATTCCATATCCACTTTAATACTTTATATCATTTATTAATAACCCTAATTTCTCATTCTTGCAATTTAGTCCTATTGATGCCAAAATCAATCAATTCACATTTAAGCATACCAAAAAGAAAATCAAATACAATTAATTCATAACATGAATAAAACAGTAATTTCCATATGAACTTACCTGACAAAACAACAAGCGATTGAATCTTTAAGGACTAACATGTAATTTTACCTTTTTCCCGATTATCTTCAATTTGATTCAATTCTTTATTTATATAATAATTCAATTCAATTTATAAATTCCAGACCTTTTATAAAATCCTATAATATGCATATATCAATTCAATTTCATTATTTAAATTCCCTAAATTATTACATTTTATTCAATTTAGTCCCTAAAATTGAAATTGCCATAACTTTTAAATTTGAGCTTCAATTTCGAAATCAATCCAAATTACATCTTTCTATAACCCTATATTATCTATAATTATAGAAATTTAACATCGCTTCGAAATTTATACACATTAATCCCTATTTTCAAAAACTAGCACTATACTTTACAAACTAGTCTTTTTTCACTTTTAAGCTTAAAATCTAACAAATTAACACTAATTTCTTCAAGTATTCATCAATGAAAACTTTTGAACACTTTAAAATTTTTACAAATTGGTACATAGGCTACCTAAATCAAGCTTCCACAACCTAAAAACATAAAAATTACAAGAAAAGGACTTGAAATCTTACCAATTTGAGGGATCAAATATGTTGAAGCTTTAAGCCCTATTTCGACGTCACATCGAGAGGCTGGGCGTCACAACATGATAGACTATTTGGCAACGTCACAATGTGGAGGAGGTGATGTCACGATGTCAGCCCGAAAATTTTAAAACTTTACAATTTGGTCCTATTTCGTGCTCGGGTCAACAAAAGATTTTCGTAAGCTCAATTAAGACTCGGATTTATTTGTGTATCATATTATGAATATGTTTAAGATATGAATATATGTTTGAATGATATAATTACTGTATATTTGATGATAGTTGCTCCGGCAACGGTTGTAACATCTTGTAGCTCAGACCCGGCGATCGGGTCGAGCAAGGGGTGTTACAACTATAATATTATACATTATTGTAGATTTACTTTATGTGTTATAAATCATATAGTATATAAAAGTAATATAATATAATATAATATAATATAATATAATATAATATAATATATAAACATAAAACATGGGTTGTGTCGGACTTAGGGCTTGAACGTTCAAGCCTGAGTTCGGCCTATATTTTAAATTGGTCTAATTTTTTTCCCAATCCTATTTTTTAGGCCTAATATTTTTGCCAAAACCTCCTAAATTTCAAGCAAACCTTCAAGATTGGGCAGATAGCTTAACCTAAGAATAGGTCTAAATGTAGAGTTGTCCATGGGTTGGGCTTGGCCGAGCCTTAACAAAATTTTAGACCCAATTGATAGGCTAGGGTCCGGCTCGAAAAATGGGCCTAATTTTTTCCCAAGCCTGACTGAGATAAAAATGCTAAAACCCGGGTCTGGCCTGACTTGGCCCACCGGTATTAATTTTTTAAAATTTTAATTTTATGTAATTTTTTTTAAAAATATAATACACCAAATATACTAAAAATATTTTAAAAAATATTTCTCAACAAATTAAAAAAAAGTATTTATGCTTAAATACCATTAAGATAAGTGTAACTTAATAAGCAAATACCTCTAAAATAGTAGCAAAATAGCAATAAAACAAGTGTTATACAATATCCAAACATTAACAACATAATAGTAACAACATAATAGTGAAATGGTAGCAAAATAATGGTAAAAAGTGGAAAAACAGTAGCAAAACATGGAAAAACAGCTGCAAAATAGTAGGGTTCTTTTATTGCAAATTTGGATCGGGCCAGCTTTGGCTAAAAAAATCTTACTCGAGGCTCGACTCATTTTCTAAACGGGTCTTATTTTTTGCTCAATCCCATTTTTCTAGCCTATACTTTTGCCCGAACCCTCCATTTTTCAAGATCCCGACCATGAACAGCTCTATCTAGATGTATGTTATGTTCATAAATTAATAAAATATGAATATGAAATTTAATATTATAAATAATATTTATATTTTACAAATTGTAGGGAATGAAAGCAACCATCGCTTTTTTAGTTACATTATAATCTTTTTATTTATTCCATGTTACAATATTAATTTTACAGTTCTCTTTTGTTTTATATTCACTTTGTATGATCTTTTTAATATCGTATTTGCAAGCTAACGAAATAAGCATTTATGTTATTATCATTTTATTAAGTGTAATGATTCAAAATTTAATATAATTATCATCCTATACAATTAATCTATTTATTTTCTCATCAAAATTGTATTTAATAAGTAAGCTTTTATTTAATTTATATAAAATGTATTTGATAAATTAAATATGAATGGAATACGTTAAACCAAGCTCGAATTATTTCGAATAATTAGGGGTTGAGTAGAATAAATCAAAGCAACCTTTCTTTTACTCCAACCAAAATTTATATGGAATTTTCAAACAAAGTTTAGAGGTGCCCATTACTCGTGTGGAGCCTTATAACCCAAAATTTTAATATCCTTTGCCAAAAACCCATTCAGGCACAAGTTAGACCGACCCAAAAGTTCCATAATTTTCGTTAATTGAAAAGTAATGTAATGTTAAGAAATTATAGGAATTAAGTTGTGTAACACCCAATCCTAGCAGGTCAAAGCTGCCCGATCTGGTGAACTTCTAGATGGGATCTTAGCTGCTTCGGGCCATGGACTTTCATACCCTCGAGGAAAGCTTGAAACCATTTTCAATGCATAAAAACTTGAGTTGGATCACTGAGCAAGCATAAAGAAATCATGGGAGGTCTTAAACAAGATTATATAAGAAGTACCATATAATGTATGATAAGCTTATTGCAAGTAATTGTAGCCATGATTGCCTATCTTCCTGGTCTAGATTGAGTAAACTAAAATGTAAATCTCCATCGAGTTCATGAATGTGTTTTGTACATTATAAATTTCATTTATTGTATGAATCAAAGAAAATAAGTCAAAACAATTAGTAAAAAAGTGAACTGTCGCATATTCAAAACTCCATTGAATGTTGAATCATTAAAATGGATTATATAATTAATAAGTTGGATTCAATTTTGATGATCTTATCTCTCTCAGATGACTTACAAAATCTTAAACCTTTCATATTAGAGGTAAATAAAAATAAGTCAACTTAAACTCAAGAAACCAAGTCTCCTTAGACTCAAGAAAATCAAGTCACCAATGACTAAAAGAACACAAGCTCCACCAACCTGCAAAAACCTCCCCCATGAGAGGAGCCAAGAGCCAAACCTTCCCGTAAATACTTTAGATCTAGTTTCTTTTCTAGTTCTATAACTAGGTTTTTATCCTGTGCGTGCGTCATACAGATTGATTGTATAAATCAATTAAAATATATTAAAATATATTATAATTATTTATAAATTCAATTCATGATTTTTGAAAAAAATACATATTTTTAAAATTTTATACAGTATTTACTATATTTTTATATTAATATATGATATGATATGATTATATCATTAATTTTCAAATTAACAACTTATTGGAGAAGTACACAATACTTTAACTTTGGGATTTTATTGGAGTTTATTGTTTATGTGGTGTAATTGCTTCTTCTTTTTTAAGTATTTATCATAAAATATAAACAAAAAAATCATTTTAGTTTGTTGTACATCGACAAAATTAGGTGTCTAATGGCCTAAATACATTTTTAATATCTTAAAATCAACTTGGTAACCACTTTTACTATTAATAAAATTAAAATATAAAATATTTTAAATATTTGATTAAAATATGCTAGTAATCCTTGTATTTATATAGATTTTAAAATTTAGTCCCTATACTTATATAAAATGTCATATATATTATGTATGAATAAGGAAATAATTCGATAGATATAGGGTTTATTTTAAAATTTTATTTAATATCATATTTAAACTTATTAAAAGTATACAATAATATTAATCATTTTTTTGCAGGTTAATTTATTTTTGGGAACAAATAAATAAACAAAGCAAATAATCCTTAAATTATTTCTACCTTTCAATAAAATCAATATTCGCACTTAATCTGAAGTTTCGAGCATCTGGAGATTAGACATGTTTAAGGGAAAGGGAAGTCAATTTAGTCATAAATCAAATTGCTAAGATGGTGCCTGCGGAGATCGAGGGAGTTAATATTTGGCATCTGCTCATGCAAATCTTCTAGTAGTTCTTGAAAGTGATAAAGCTAATACTGCTTTTTGATTATATCAGTGTAGTATAATCTTTTTAAGTTTTGTTTTTTATTCACCCAAAAAATATATTCGTCCTTAATCTGATAAATGTAGTGTGTGTCCATCATTAAAATTATGATATTAAAATGCTTCTAATAATTATTTTTTGTACAAAAAATTTATAGGATTTCAATTTGAAATATCACCATGGTGGTAGGGAGAAAGAATTATAGGGATTTTATAATGTACTTCAAATAAGACTTAAACCTATGTCTTATTGCATTAGTAATAATACTCATGTCAATCAAGTTAAAACTTAATCGACTTTAAATACTAATTTTTCAATATAGAATAATTTGTTTATAATTAATTAAAAATTTCAAATAATCATGTCAACTAAATTTTTTTTTTTTTGGTGAAATAGAAAACATAAGCAATTAAGCTAGTCTAATGATAACAAAGACACCATTAGATTTATCCCTAACAATATTCTCTGATAGTTCCATAGGAGTTATTGTCATCACATTAACTCCCACACATCGACAGAAACCATCTTAGCAATCCTGTCAGCAACACGATTAGTTTCCCTTGGAATGTGTTTGACTACTCAAAACTCTTTATGTTGTAGCAATTTTTTATTCCTCTACTCAAAGTAGAGATCCAACTAATTGGGGAGTCCCTTTATTGAACTCGGGCCTTTTCGATATTATGGAGTTATCTTTTTAGAGGTTTCAGTAATAATATATATTAATAAAATATTTGAAATTAATATAATATAAATTATGTTATTTCAAAATTAATCTATTTATTTTTTGGTAAATTCAGACTTTCCAATGTTTAAAACGAATTAACTATACATATATTAAATATAATATAATGAAAAAAGTTAAACACACAATCAGAACAATTTTAATTTAAGTAGACTGATTCATGTGACCTCCTAATTAAAAATTAAAATTCTAATGTGTGATTTACTGAATGGTGACATTTGGTATTACTTTTAACAATGCTACATCAACAAGGTTTTCTTATTTAAGGACTTTGCTTTAATATATATTAAATAATTTATTTTTATTTTTATTTTTACTGAAATGAACCCAATAATTAATTTTTATCTTCTGTAAATCTATTAAAATATTAATATTGTAAAACTTATATAATATAAAATATTAATATCTCAAATACAAAAATAAACATAACAATCATCCAATTAGTTAATGGAAATAACAAAATTGAGTGGTAAGTTATAATAATACCCAATCCACAATTACATTATGTAGTAATAATGTGATAATTCCACTCCAAGATATAGGATATGTGGTGAGATTCTTTTTCTTATTTTCTGAAAAAGAAAAAGACAAATTCCAGCTGGATGGAAAAGGAAAATATATTCCATCATATCCACCCACCGCCATAATCATTTCTCTATTATGCTAATTTCTTACCCATCATCGCATCAATGATGTTTCATACTTACTATTTTTGCTGCTGGTAAACTAAGCTACTAATCATCCAACTAGTAACTAATTATAAGTGTAACACCCCTAACTCACATCCGTCGTCGGAATGGGGTTTCAAAACATTATCGATCAAACAGACATAATTTCAAAACATTTCATATCATATAATATTCAAGTCAAAATCAATCAAACTCATACTTATTGTCCTTTATTTGAGCCCTCGAGACCCAAACTACATGATAGAAACAAATCGGGACTAATTCGGAAACTCAGAGAATTTTTCGCGAAATATTAAAATTTTTTCAAAACTACAGGGTTCACACGGCTGTGTGGTCAGGTCGTGTGACTCACATGGTCAGGAGACACACCCGTGTCTCAGGCTTTGTGGGCATTCGAAATAGGGACACATGGCCGTGTCCCAGCCGTGTCTATACCCGTGTAACTCTCTAACTTGGGTCATACGGCCAAGCCACATGCTCGTGTGCCAGACCGTGTGCCCTATCGAAATGGCTTCGCACGCCCGTGTGCTAGCCGTGTGTCTCACATGGCCCAGTCACACGCCCACGTCTCTGGCCGTGTAGACTCAATATGTAGCTTTAACAACAAGTTTACCATTCCCTGCAAGCTTACACACTAAGCAACTCAAAAATCATTCATTTAAACAATTCAAAACACAATTGAACATATCCAAAACATGTCAAAACAATCATCTTAGATGCCTAACCAATGTACCCTCATAGGTACCACAATTATATCCTCAAAACATATCAATGGAACATCAATCAAATCCAATTTGTAAACATTCCAAATTCAATCTATTTTACCTATTCCATGTTCATTTAAACATTAACTTAATTATGTCATAATATGACCTCAAACATAAACACATATTTATATGTATATAACCATCTAATATTAACTTATAATCTTATTTCCAAACAATCCACAAAATGATTAATATTTAGACACCCTAGGTACATGCTGATAAAAAGAAAAACATCACAACGTTTGAGTTCGGGTCTGTTGTTTGATGCTGAATCGGCGATCAAAATTAAGTACCTAACCTGCACATGGAAAACAAAACTATACACTGAGTAAAAACTCAATGGTATTTCTATAATCCGAATATAAAAAAAATATGAAATCACAAATACACAATCTAATTATTTCAATAACCATATCACATTTCATTTGTTTCACAATATCTCAATTCTCATATTTGCAATATAAATAGCTTTTCACAATATAATACACATATCATTTAAACAATAATTTTGTTTATTCCATATCCAATTCATGAATACACAATTCATGTGTCTCAATCCATATTTCAATTCATTGTCCCATTTTCATTTCACATACAATATCATCTAACATCAATCATAATGCAACTTCAATTAATTACCCCTATTAACACGACTCGAACTCGGACGGATACACGGATCCAACCAAACACACCAGTTTGGCACCCAGTGCCTCATCGGATAATTCAAAGTAATAATTTGACACCCAATGTCTCATCGGCTAAACCGAAGTAAGTTGGCACACAGTGCCTCATCGAATATATCCGAAGTAATAATTTGACACCTAGTGTCTCATAGACTCGAAATCAAAGAAATCCCTGAACTCTTCCAATCCTATGGCATGCCATCTATATCCGACTCAGCCCAATACAGTTAATAGGGTTTAATCTCACATTTCAGATATAATCAATATCCAATACTGATTTTTCATATAATCAAATAATTACACATATATTCATTTCAATTCAAAAATCAATCCATTCAATATATATATCTACTAATTTAACTCATTCAATCAATTATCAAAATATCATTTACTCACATCAACACTTACCATATACATTAAATAAAAATTACAACAATTAATAACTAGTTTCGGATTACAAAAATACAAACCAGAAATTCCGAGCTATTCCTCGTCAACTTTATCTTTTCCCTTTTTAGTCGAGGGTTCCGATACGATGTTAGCTACGGAATTAAAATAATTAAAATTCATCAATACAACACAATTTAATCTCATATTTAATATTTTAAATTTTTACTCAATATTTACTTAATTTCCAATTTAGTTCCTAAACCGAGACTAACTTTATTTCTTTACAATTAATCCTATATTTTCATACAAATTCCACTTTAAACTAAATTTAAATCCCTAATTTCACTTAAATCCCTAAATTTTGAATTTTCACAATTTAGTCCCTATTACTCAAAATTTACAATTTATTCTACAATTCAATCCTTTTTATTTCAAACTTAAAAATCTATCAATTTAATCCCTAATACTAAAATTATTCAACATGGACAACACTTAAAAACTCAATAATTTCTAAAATTTTGACATGGATCGGGTAGTATTTAATACTGGAATTCTAAAAACATAAAATTACAAGAAAAATAGACTAAATTGACTAACCAATTGAGCTTTGAACAATTGAAAACCCTAGCTTGTCTTTCTCCTTCTTTCTTTCCTTCTTTCTTTTTCCCTTCTGTTTCGTTTTCTTTCTTTCTTTTCTATTTCTTTTTCTTTTATTTCTTTGTTTTATATTATAACATAATATATATTTTTACTTTAAATTTTATAATAATATACTTATATCGCCTCATTTATAAGCAATGGCATAATTGCTTCTTTAGCCCCTTTAATTTTTCTTTGATCTATAATTCAACTTTCACCCTTTATGCAATTTAGTCCTTTTACCTAATTACTCTTAATTCATGCAAATTCACCTAACCAAAACCTAATTAACCACACAACTAACTTCATAAATATTTCTAATAAATATTTGCGAGTCTAATTTATGAAAAAGGAGCCTCGAAAATGCATTTTTCGACACCCGTGACTATCAGGTTGTTACATTATAAAATTGTTACCGTATTATTATTAATTTTTTCAATTACCCAACTATGAAAAGTTACAAAAATGATCATCAAACTATTAAAATAATTGAGTGATCATTTTGTAGTTTTTCATAGTTGGATGACAAAAAAAAATTACTTTAAATCGAAACAGCCAAAAACCCAACCTGCCAAAAACCAAAACGACCTTGCAAAGTAATATTTGGATTAAGAATAAGAAGGAGCGATCAGTGATCTGACTTAATCTTCAAAAGATGGGTAATCAAGCTATTTGGAAATTTTTTTTATCTATGCCTCATTTCCCAACGCACGATCCAATCTCTCATTAAGTGATAAGATTACATTGAAATCACCAATAGTCGCCCATGGAATTTGCCCTACAGGAAGTGATGAACTTAGCTCCTTCCAAAGGTCCTTGCGCTTCTAACGATTTGGATTCCCATACACAAAAGAAACAGTAACTGGCATCGAAGAAGAACTAGACCAAACTCGGGTTAAAATAAATTGAGGGTGATTACGAACCACCTCAACCCAAACAAAATTTTTCCAACCAATCAAAATACCCTCAGAGTAACCAATAGCCTCTACACGATGCGAGTATTGAAAACCCAACTTCGCAATAATTTTATCTACTTTAATCCTACTTACTTTGGTTTCAAGAAAACTAATGATATATGGTTTGTACTCCAAATTATACTCTTGAAATACGCGAGGAAATCTAGGACTAGCATAGCCCTAAAAATTCCAAGAAAAAATTGAAAATTTCATGTAAAAAGAAAACAGAAAAGTAAACCATACCATTACTGTCAAGAGGCAACATCACCATTAGGGTTTGTCTTATCTTGCACTCCATTTCCAGTTTCATTTGTCAGTTTAGATGAGATAAGATTCACCGTTGTCTCCATAAAATTAGTTAGAGGAATCCAAGAGTTCCTAGAAGCTTTGAAGTGACTCTCTCGTTCCCTTAAAGCATTATTTAATTTTCAACCTCTCCGAGCAGTACCAAATTTACCACCATTTTTCAATCTATATTTCCTGAATTGCCTATTCCCAATGTCTTAGTACTTCATCCTTTAGAGTGTTCATGGGAATTTAGATTTGGAATTTCTATAAAAATTACAACAGAGTGCTTTCCAGGATCTAAAATACTCTTAATCAATTGAACATCAACATCCTCTAGTCCTTCGAATGTTGGGTTAAAATGTGCTTTGACACCATCAAAATTATTAATCTGCATGGGTTGCTCAAGTCCTACCGCAATTGTTCCTACAGCAGATAAAACAAACACATGTTCTTAACGAACAAAACTAAAACTAGAGTTAGAATGAACTTGATATTTATCTGTGTATGTCAATGCGTGAGACCACTATTGGCGACGTTTAGATCTAAAAATAAAATTTGGACTAGCTTACTTTCCCGCCGGCCCATTACTTGGATTACTAGCAACCCCCGAATCCAAAGACGCACCAGAATTAAAGTGCGCACTCCTTGTTGGACAATTCTGCAGCAACCGACCCAAATTTTAAATCATTTGGCCCAACATCACCATGCCCCAATTTTGACCCTTTTCCAGCATGCAGAGCATCATCATTACCAGAACTCAGTTGGGCCTCTAGGCTCATATCCAAATCCTTACCAGACCTAGTTTGTGCGCCTAAAAAATCATTAATATTATCCTTTGCCCTAGGGTGGGTTTGGATGGGCGATTGGGTGCGGTGCGGTGCATTTAGCTTACTTTTTCTCTCACGCTACAGTATCGCTACAGTATTTAATCTCACCGCCACCGCTGTTTTTGCACTAACCGCAGGTAAACGCACCGCCCATCCAAACTCACCCCTAGTTTCTTTAGAGATTCTATCAGACTCCTCATTCTGTGTAGTCGTTCCCTACATGATTTCTTCACCAATCTCACTTTCACCGTCGATCAACTCCCCCACTCTATTAAGGGCTGCTAATTTGGAACTAAATTTTTTCTTTTCTGTATCCTTACCCCTGTAACTTCGTAAACCACTCTTACCTCGAATGATCTTTGCTCCACCAGTATCCATGGTCTATACGCCGTTTTGAACATTCTTCTAGTCTTGTCCTTGGCTTCTCTTGGTTCACCATCAACCATCGTTTTAGTACTGCCATTTCCAGGATTCACGGTCAATGATGGGCACATCTCTTTCACATTCCGTACTTACCACAATAAAAGTAAATCGTCGATAAAGCTTCGTATTCCACCCGTTGGATTTCACCGTTAACAAGCACCTAAGAGACGAGTGGCCTATCAAGATTAATGAACACCGCCATTTTGGCAAAGCGCCCCTTGATCCTATTATCATTCTTAAAATCAAATTTTGCAGCCTTACCTAGTATGCCACTGATCACTCCAATGATCTTTCTTTTATACATAAACCCCAGTAACCTAGTAACTTGATCCACGCCATCACCACACTTGGATACGGTTGGAGCGGAGAAAATTCTTTAGTCCAAAGTTGAACAGTCAAGTACTGTCTGTAAATAATCCATGGCCCTGGGTCAAAACTTTCTCGTAGTCTTCGATAATTTGAAAATTTTCCAAATAATAGCCATTTTCTATATCCATTAATTGAAAAGGTTTTAATGGATTTCAAAGGCTACTAATCTTATTGTGAAAGACATCATAACTAATGCTCCGGCCCAGTAGTTTCAAAACTACCATCGTCTCCATTTCCTTATAAAGAATTTGCTTGACTCGGTCTAAGAAATCTATTGTCGAAATTCCATTTACGATGGATCTTATCACATCACCTTCAAATAAGATATGGTCTCCACCACTTCCCTCATCAGATTCTATGAATTCTTTAACAGACCCGGCTAAACCTACACCTAGAAGTTTGTCCTTCCACAACATATCCATACTCGGAGATGGATCAGTGTCCACTACCATATCCACCGCTACCACATCAAATCCATCCTTAAACCTCACTTTCTTAGTATTGTGATCCTCGAACGGTCGAGAATCATCATTACCTCCATCCGCTTCCAGCGAATTCATCATAATTATTCTTAAAATTAATTGTTTTTGTTTGACAAAAATGTGGAAAGGAAAGCATTAATTATAACGAAAATTTACAATTATAATTATTTTATAAAAATATTTATAAAAAAGGTAAAAAGTTATAATTTATGTCTTAAAATTTTATTTTGTTTTCCTTTCCTTAATTGTTCTCTCAAATTTGAGTAAATAAAATTTAGCTTTTAAGGAAAAGTAATGGATAATCAAATTTCCTTACCTTCCTTAGCCTATATTAAAAGTATATCCAAACAATTATTTCATTTCCCCTCCATTACTTCAATCCAAACATAAGATTAATGAATTCACACTTATTAAAATTCATACAAATGTAAAACTATTCTTTCTATTAACAATTGTTAAATATTAAATCTCTAGTGCTGGTTTGAATCAATACAAATGTAGAATATTTTTTTCCTTTCCTTAGCTTTATCCTCATTGTTAAATGTTATGAGAGCCTTCTATGGCTCTCTGCCTTTTGAATGAACTGCCTTAAACTGCCATAACCTTTTTTTTGTATGAATAATTGATATGGTAAGCACAGACTCAGTAAAAATGGCTTATCCCAACAATAATTTCCCCAACTATCCAAACTTCAACAACCAAAAACTTCCTAAACCTCTGAAACCAAGCCAATCAGAATAGCCAAGCTCCTCAAAGAAACAAAAAATTTGGCTAACAATACGATGATTCCTACAACTCATTCAATCAAGAACAATATTCCCCTTGTAATTCATTCTCTAGGATACTATGATATTTATCCAAGATATCCCTCACCAACTTCGAGATATTAGGTACTAAACTAGAACTTTAGTCCGTCGTAGTTCATAGAGCTCCAAGGACAATTCTTATAACATCATGCATTTCAACACCAACAAGCACAAGATTGATTGTCAATGGCAAAATCTTATTCAATAGTGCATAAAAGAGTTGATGGAAGCTCAACGAGCTATTAACACATATAATGTGTTATACACATATAATATTATTATACATATCAAGTCTCATCAAGGGATCCACCAATCACATCCACCATAACCTTATGACAACCTAAGTAGATTAGGCCATCATTACCAAGGGACTCTTTTCTCCTCCAAACTTATTCTCTTCTCCATCTTTTTCTATGTCTCTCCATGAAAGAGCTTACTTATGACATTATCTTGTTGGGAAATATGTTCATCTTGTAGTAAACATGTAGTTGTTTTCTATGTATTTGAATGATGGATAAATAAGTAAAGTTAATTTCACATATCACTATTATATATTTTGTGTTTTTGTCTTTCATGTTTTGCATACATAACGAAATTGTGACAAGTAAATATTAGCTCATTGGGTGTCTAAGTTTGAACTAATGATAAGTGGTACTGTAAGAACGTTTACATTGCGAGAAAGATAACTTACTTTAGTAGATAATCTAAACGAGTCCGTAATCTCGTAAAAGAATCAAAGTAAGCATTTGATTCAAATACTTAGAAATATTAATATGTTGTCTACAATTTCGATTGGGGAGATGGCTAGTCTTGGTTGTCGGAGCAGTTGACTCCACGGGTAAAGACATAGATGTACTCATTGGAAGAATAATATATTGGACTGGACCTAAGTTGAATTAATTTTGAATTCGTTTGTAAATTAATTCACTTTTGGCATTCATGGTGTGACTTACCTAAATCCTAGGTTAGTCACTAACCATGCATATGTAACTCATGTGCTTTGATATAAGCGGAGGCTTACGCTCTAAAGATGATTGAGTCGATAGCCGGTATGTTGGGTACATAACTTGTGTATGTCATGACTTTACTAGCAACAATAGAATTCATAGCTCAATTAAAGTGTTAATGATATCCTCTCATTGGCATTGTGCAGATTGATAAATATGGAACGTGGTCACGGGTAACTTGTTCTCTAATGAGTAATTTATCACAGTCATTAGTTGATAATGATCATATTAATCATTAAGAATACACAATGGTGGCAATGAGATAAAACATGATTGTATTGAGTGAACGGATTTAACTCAAAGGAATTAATAGTATCATATGAGAGTAACATACATGGAGAGGTCATTGGATATAGCAGTTGGATTAATTATTTCCATAAAGAGTATACAGTAATGAGTTTTCAATGATGGTATTTCTTATAGACTGACTCCATGATTAAGTAAATTGTGACTTATCGGAACGATGCTTCTAGACATAATTGTAATTAACTCGAACCTAATTGTATATGTCTGATTGATCCATCCGCTAGTTCAACAAAAGCTCGATTGGACTACATTTGAATCAGAAGAAAATTCTACAACTTTGGAAATAATTTATTTGAGTCTATTTATTCGATGTGGAATTAAATTAGGTGGTCATGAGAATTGTTCAACTATAGAATTTGATTAAAGAATTTTTTTTCACCAAATTAATTTGGAAAATCTAAGTGATTTCTGAGAAAATTAATTTTAATAAAGTAAAATTATATTAATCAAATTAATTAAAATAAATATGATCTTTTTGGAAATTAATTTTCAAGTTAGACAATTGGCTTAGTGGGTAATTAAACTTGAAAATTAAACTCGAGATCGAAAATTGAACTTGAGAACCAAAACCCGAGACCAAAACCCAAAAACTAGTTAAACTGGGCCCTTTGTATAAAACTAAGCTGACGGTCTAACTGGTGGTTGGACCGAGCTAGTAAGGCTATCACTAGCCTAGATCGAACTGGCAGACCTAAGCTGGCTAGGCCCATTTGGGCAAAATAGTGACGATTCGAGGTGCTGGGGGAGTCGCGCTGACGATGGCGCCGCAAGGCACAACGGTTGCGATGGCAGTGATCCGGCGGTTGATGGATGGTCGGCGACGGTGGTTTTTCGATGTTAGAGCAGTGGAAAAATTAAACTCCTAGTGGAAATCTACCGGATAACTTGATTTCAAATTAAATTTTCCAAAGATAATATTGTTTTAATGAATTTAATATTAAATTAAATTTAATATTTATCTAGACATTAAAATGAGACATTAAATTAAATTTAATATTTATCTAGACATTAAAATGAGACATTAAATTAAATTAAATATTTATCTAGATATTAATATGAGATATTAAATTTAATTTAATATTTATCTAGATAATATTTTATTAATTTAATATTAATATGATTAATTTTAATCCTAGTTCAATACTCTCTAAACTCTCTCTATATAAAGAGAGCATGGGTTATTGTTCTCACACACTTGAATTCAAGAAAACTTGTAGAGAGAAAATCCTTTAAAGAAATTATTTCAGAAAATTTCTAGATATATTCTTGTTATTTACAACTTGACCCCAAAAGTTTAGAGAAACCACAAAATTGTCTCATTGGTAATTTTTTCAAAAATTTTCTAATTCGAAGCGAGCCTACACACGACAGATGGGAGCTTGAAGATAGTGGAGAAGACTACTCGGTCAAAGCGTTCATTCTAGACGAATCATAAAGGTACAATTTTGATTAAGTGTTTATTATTTTGGATAACACAACCAAAATCTTGTTTTTGGAAAAAAAATATTTAAAACTTTGATTTTCCGTTAAACCTATTTTTTGTTGCATTTTTCGAACCCGATTTTCCAACATATCCACCACCAAAACAATCGACTCTCTACCTCGTCCTAAATGGGGTGAACCGACCAACGCCACCACAACCTAAAATTTGTCTGATATTTGCATCAACAAAATGAAATCCCTAACAACTAGTCAATAAACAAGTTCACCAACATAAAGATTAGGAATATATGCCCTAAGTACCTCACTAGAATACTGACCTAGAGAGCAAGATAGAAGAGTTGTAAAAGGCGTTTCACGATATGCAAAAGGCAGTACCTCACAAGTTAGCACTTTCTTTCCTTAAAATTTGAAGTTGACGAGAGAATTATGATGAAATTAAAGAATTTGAGGAATACACCAATTAGTGTTATGATTACATGGAGATTCTGTGATTCTCAAATGTGTTGAAGTATAAGATGTTTCTAATGATTATATAAAAAAAAATGTTGAGAGTTGACTCCCTTCACTTTTAATAAGATATATTTGCAACTTTTTCGAGTTGTAAAAGCGAATCATGTGACATATTTTAGCCAACAAAGAATAGAGCAAAACCATGACACCTTTTCTAAGAAAAGTTATAAACTCTATTCTGCTCCTATCTCCTATCCATTCTTTTCTCGGTACTTATACTCCGATCATCTTTACCCACCCACAACTCTTGCAGTATGTTTGGTTGGGTTGAATGGCTATTCCATTCAAGCCCGATTCTGATTTCTACAGTAAAACGCTCCAAAAAAATGTTTGGTTTGGATGAATTATGGATTATGGGTGGGGATGTTTAACACTCTATTACAGTTGGGCCCGAGATAGCCATTACTTAGTCCTCCTTATGAATATCAATTCAACGCTCTATCAAATAGAGAAAAAATAATTTATTCCATCTATGCCCTTATTTATTCACAAGTTTCTTGTTGAGAAATATGCCCATACTGTAGTAAACATGTAATTATTTTCTTTGTATTTGAACGATGAATAAATAAAATTAATTTCGCATTTCACTATTATGTCTTTTGTGTTTCAAACTTTCATGTTTTACATGCATAGCGAAATTGTGACAAGCAAATATTAGCTTATTGATTGTCTAAGTTCAAACTGATGATAAGTGGCACTATAAGGATGTTTACATTACGAGAAAGGCAACTTATTTCAATAGATAATCTAAACAAGTCCATAATCCCGTAAAAGAATCAAAGTGAGCATTTGATTCAAATACTTAGAAGGATTATTATGTCGTCTACTATTTCAATTGGAGAGATGGCTAATCTTGGCTATCGGAGCAGTTGACTCCACGGATAGAGACATGGATGTACTTATAGGAAGAATGATACATTGGACTGGACCCAAGTTGAATTAATTCTGAATCTGTTGGTAAATTAATTCACTTGTGACATTCATGGTGCGATTAACCTAAATCTTGAGTTAGCCACTGATCATGCGTACGTAACTCAAGTGATTTGATATGAATGGAGGCTTATGCTCTAAAGATGATCGAGCCTATAGCCGGTATGTTGGGTACATGACTTGTGTATGGCATTGTTTTACTAACAATAATGGAATTCATAGCTCGATTAAAGAGTTAACGATATTCTCTCATTGGCATTATATAGATTGATAAATATGGAATGTGGCTACAGGTTGTTGGTTCTCGAACGAGTAATTTATCACAATCATTTGTTTATAGGTATCATATTAATCATTAAGAAGACACAATGGCGATAATGAGATAAAATAGGATTGTGTTGAGTGAACGAATTTAACTAAAAGGAATAAAAAATATCATATGAGGGTAACACACACATGGCGAGGTTATTGGAAAAAAGCAGTTAGATGAATTGATTTCGTAAAGAGTATACAATAAGGAGTTTTCAATCATAGTATTTCTTGTGGACTGACTCCATGATTAAGTAAATTGCGAATTATTGAAATAATGCTTCTGGACATAATTGCAATTACTAAAGCCTAATTGTATATGTTTGATTAGTCCCTCCACTGGCTTAACAAAAGCTCGACTGGACTGCATTTGAATCAAAAGAAAATTCTACGACTTTGAAAATAATTTAAATTAGTCGATTTATTCGATGTGGAATTAAATTAGGTGATTGTGAGAATTGTTCAACTAGAGAATTTGATTAAAGAAATTTCTAGAAAAATTAATTTTGGAAAATCTTAGTGATTTTTGAGAAAATTAATTTTGATTAATTAAAATAAAATTAATAAAATTAATCAAAATTAATATGATTTTTTTGGAAATTAATTTTCAAGTCAGACAATTTGCTTAATGGGTAATTGAACTTGAAAATTGGAGTTGATATCGAAAATTGGGCCTGTAAACCCAAAAACTTGTAACACCCCCAACCCGGCTTAGACGTTATGGCCGAATCTGGAGGTGTCACATAGAAGGGTTTTGAAAACATAGCTATTTCGATAAAGCTTTATATAATTGTTTGAAAAGTCATCTGAGTTTCATAACCCATATTCGATTATAACTATTATTGGAAATGTTATTTAATCAATTCATTTGCCAAAACATAATTAACAGCGAAAATCTTAGAAATTGTTATATTTGAAAATCCCATCCGTGTTTTCTAAAAACCTTTGTTTTAGTAAAAACCATGTTTTTAGCCAACTGTTGCAAATAAAGTGTCAAGTTGAAAATTTAAATCCAAAATAAAACCAAACAGTTCGGAGAGTCCATAAATTACAAAACTCCCAGAAATAATTATTAATTAAATAAAAACCATTAATTATAGTCAGTTCGCAAATTTGTGGTCACCGTAGGACTCCGCTGCACCGATCCGCCTAGGTCTGTGGATTACCTGAAAAAAACAGACAAACGGATGTGAGTTTTCGTAAACTCAATATGTAACCCAACAGAAATAGACATGCTATACATACAACAATCACATGTACAATCAGATTCAGATTCGAGCCCAAGTCTTTTACAGATATAGGCAACAAAATCAGATATGTAGAACAAATATACAGAATCCTACCCCCATCCTCTAGACACCAACTCCGACCATCCCATCACAACATGTGGGGTTAAAAACACCCACCTATCCTTACATACCATATAGTGTCATTACGACACATAACAGATAATATGCAGTTAAGCTGCCAGAATATAGGCGAAGGTCGCCATACAGAACACTTCCTCCACATATACAATTCCGACCCCCAAACATATATACAAAACACAGATATAGAAATATAATGTTTACATACTCGTATACAGATAACAAATATATATTTAACAGAATGATCAGACATGCATAACAGTATCCTACTCAGAGAACACTATTAGAACATCAGATCACATAATTTAGGGTTTCGTTAGCCCTTACCGACTCTACGTTTGGCCCATAGTTGATCAGAACGACCTGTGCGACCCTAGGGAAAATTTCAAAATTATAGGCCCACATGCTCGTATGGGCCCACACGCCTAGATTGGCCTTGCCCGTGTGGCCCACACGGCCTAGCCTAGAACCCACACGCCCGTGCGGCCCATACGATCAATATGGCCTAACTCGTGTGGCCCACACGACCGCATTCACACTATCACACTGTCGTGTCTTGCACACGACCAACCACACGGCCAGGCACACGCCCGTGTGGCGTCAACAGAATACATTTTCGACTTTCGCTGAAACTCAATTTTCTGCGTTTTGGGAATACACCTGGTACGATTTCGATGCAAAAATACTCTCGAGCCACACAGTACCTAAAATCAATACAACAGTCTCCCAAAATCATTCTAAATTCACAGTTAAACCAAACTAATGAAACCGACGAAGGTGAAATTTGAGGGTTCAACGCTTACTCGATTTCCTGAACGACTCCAATTACGATTCCGTGAGAGAAAAGTCCCGTTCTTCACGATTTGTTGCTGTCAAAACACAATTTCAATACTAACGGAAAAACCAACATCATTCTAAATGAATTTAAAGAAAATTCTCTCTAACTCGAGCAAAACATCTATCGCCACTTACCAAAACACACAATAACACTGAAGAATCGTAATACCGAGATTGAACAATAAAATTATGACAAAAAGCAAAGAACAAGGGAAAGGAATTGTCAATTGATAGAAAACGCAGAGAAAGGGAAAAACTAACGTCAGATTTTTTTTTTGAAAAGAGGAAAAAAAATTTAGGGAAAAAAATAAAATAATTTAATTTAATTTGAAACCAAAATCCTACTAAATCCCAACTCCCCACTAACCTACTAACCAACAACATGATCTTTAGAATTTTAGCTCTACCGAAACTCTACCAGACAACCGAGCAAAAATTAACACCCTCGCTCACATAGGGATTCGAACACAAGACCTCCAACACACTAACTCCTTACCACTTGAACCAGTAGGCTCATTCTAATATGAGTTTACTAAAGATACAGTATAATCCAATCTGTAATGGCTTAAATTTTCAGTGGTGTCAGAATGGTGATTCGAGATCACTAAATCTGAAAAGTGAGTAGAAAATATTATTAATTTAGTGAGTATAAGTTAAATGTGAAGTTAGAAAATTTTTTGAAATAGTGAATAGTATACTTGAAATAAATATTAAAATAATTAGAATAAAAACGAGGTATCGAGACCTCTGAGATTTTAAACCGAGGTATAAATATTTTTATAAATATTTATGGAGTTTAAAAAGATAGTATTAAAGTTTCATCAAGAAAATTTAAAGTTCCAATAGTTAATTGAACAAAAAGGACTAAATTGTAACAAATGAAAAATTATGGGAAATGATTAAATAGCTTAAATGATAAAAGAATGAGGGCTTAAAAGGAAAATAGACCCAAGGTCTATTTGGGCTGGACGGTGAAGGCATGAAATCAGCAAGAAAATAAGGAGAATTAAGGGCAAAATTGGAATATTGCAAAATTTACTTAATAAAACTAGGATTAAAGTGGAATTATCTAGATTTCTCTTTATTTTTCTGCATTCTCATAAGCAAAAAAACCATAGAAGGGTTTCCTTAAGCTGGTTTTTCATATTTTTACTGCAAGTAAGTTCAATTCTTGATTATTTCTTGAAAGTTTTGTGTTTTTGTGACTTTTACAACTAGGTCTACTTGTTGAATTCATTAGTTTTTGATTCTATGAAAGAAAATTGAAAGTTGCTATGAATATGTTTTGGAAGTATATGATGATTTAGCATGGAATTAGAGCTTTAAATTGTTTATATGCCGATTTTATTGAAAGAATTGAATAGAAAGTGAATGTTTGGGACCTAATAGTAAAAGAGTTTGAAGTTAGGGTTTTATGTGGAAATTCTGAATTTCAGTAGTTGTGAAATAACTTATAATGTCTAGGTAAAGTACTAATTGAGAAAAAAAATTAGCTTAATTTAGAGGTTAATTGAGCAATGATTGAATTGTATGAACTGTGAAATTTGGGGCAAAATGGAAATCAACATTTCGCACTAAAACAAATTTGGACAGCAGCAGTAGTCTAACTTTGAAAAACCACCAAAAATTTTGGGAATCGAATTAGAGGATTAATAAAATATAAAATTAAAGCTTATTGAGTCTAGTTTCTCATAGAAGAAACGGTGAAAATAATTAGGGGCTTAAATTTATATATTTAAAATCCTAAATGAATCTATTTTCAAGAGAAACAAACGGGAACATCATCTGAATCCTATACGAGGAGATAATTAATTTTTAGTGAAGAAGGGTTGGAACTGTTAGACAACGAAACAGAGGTGATTTTAAAGAATAAACTGTACTTATTGGCTAAATAAAAAATTTCGAAAATTTTATAGTAAGAAGATATGTGAGTTTGGTTTTAGGAAAAATTAGCGGATCCTAATTTAGAGTTCTGTAGCTCAAGATAAAAATAATTTAGCGACTATGACACGGATGGACAACATTGAATATACAAAAGTAAATAGTGAAATTATAGATAATGTTACTTATAAGCGGGTTATAAACATTAAGGATGTGAAATAGAGTAAAGGTGAAGTCAATAATGATAAGTGAATGATTTTACATTGATAGATCGAGAACCTGAAGTAAGTCGAGGAAAAGAAAGAGTAGCTGATTAGTCCTTGAACTTTCACAAATTCTGCAAATCAACCCAGGTAAGTTCATATGGCTGAAATTTATTGATTAAATGTTAATTTCATGAATTATATAATGTACGATGAGATATATTTGTTGATGAATTGAGAATAAAATAACAATGTAAAAACCAAATAAATGATCAAATTGAGCGGAACATCGGATTTGAATACTTTTGATCAGTGACAAGTGATAAGTGGTAGCTTTAGCTACACTTATCTGATCAGTAACAAGTGACAAATGGTAACTTTAGCTACACTTATCTGATCAGTGACAAGTGATAAGTGGTAGCTTTAGCTACACTTATCTGATCAGTGACAAGTGACAAGTGATAAATGTGATCCGTGTAAGACCGTGGCAGTTATTGATACGAACCCAAGCCCAAGGGAGGCCTTTTAGAGCTCACAAGCCCAAGATGATGTCCAAGCCATCTTCCCTCTTCCTACGGGTCTAATAACCCGTTCTAGAGCCCAAAAACTCAAGCAGGCCTTGGCAATACTTCTTTCACAAGCTTGGGCCGAATGTGAAGCAAAGGCCCAAGGAGAAGAAGTTTTAAGCCCATATAATTTATTCTTAGTGATAATTAAAACTTAAACCGCTTTTGGTATTTTGGGCCTATTTAAATTTGTTTTTTTGGTTGATTGTTTTGGGCCTAATTAATTAAAGTATTTAGTGTTTCTATATTTTAAATTAAGTCATAAGCATGTTTAGGTTATTACATATTTTATAGTATGTTTTAAATGTGTTTTCATTATATATTTAATAAGGTGTTAATATGCCTTCACTATTACATAGATTTCGTGTGTTTAATTTATCCTAGATTGTGAACTAATTTGGGTTTTAATGTGTCCTAGGAAAGCTTTAAAGTGGACGGTTGCAAGGGGGGAAGTATGTGACCATTCGGCCACCATCATAATCACCCATTCATGCATTTCCAATATGACCATTCAAGTGGACAGCACAAGGGCCGAATCATACAAAGTACTCAAGGAACATTCAAGGTGGTGCATGTTATTCCATAATTACATTCCATGAATCCTATGAGCCCATTCGAGTTTCTAGGTGACCATTCATGATACAAAGTCTTTCATGGTTGAATTTGACCTTTGGAATTGTGACCATTCGGCCATACAAAGCATCCATCCGCCCAAGGCATTAAAATCAAGTCTTTTGGCCATTGCTTACTCCAAGGTGCATGGATGAACATCAAGCTTCAAGTTGTCTTCTTGGGTTCATCAAAGGTCCTTCTAGAAGCCATTAATGCCCAAGCTATCCATGTATCATCTTTAAGACGTTTGACCATTCATGTACTCATCTTGGCCTATATATTTTCTACCATTTGGACTGCTTAAGGTTAATGAACAATTTATATTTTGTGAGAATTAAAGTTCTTCCTTTGTTCTTATTCGCTTTGTGAGACTTATCAAGCTAGCTTGTATGTCTTCCAAGTCTACTTCCATCTTGATAACGTTGGTTCTTACCTTCTATAGGTAACGGGTCACGTTCCTTAACACCACCACCCCCCTCTTTTCCATTTCTTTGCAATCCTTGCCAACATAAGAAATGGGTCTGACTCTTTAGTCTGGGTTCTTTCTTCGGCTAAGTCTTAGTTCGTATCAATTTGGTATCAGAGCAGGTTCGGGATTTCAAAAAAAAAGAAAAGAAAAGAAAAGAAGAGAAATTCGGAAAAAAAAGAGTCTGGAGACCCATCAATAGAAATTTTTCCAAAATCATCATCTATACCCTCCAATACCCTTTCGGGTGAAATTTGACGCTATCAAAAAAATTTTGACCCAAAATTCCAATTTTACCCCTGCACCCCGAAAACCTCAAAACCCTCCCAGAATTCTGTAAACATCATTTTGAGTCAATCTTGAGAAGACAAAAAAATATATATAATATATTTTTTTAATATACCCAAAATACCCTTTCTTTTTTTTTCCAAACGACACAACCGACATTTTAAAGCAGTTCGATAGAGTAAACAGAGCCTCGGTAAGAACTTGGAAAAAGAACTTTCGAGAGGAAAAAGGCAAGAGAGGTGAGATCATTCGAGTGAATAAAAGCCAAAATAGAGAGTTAAACACGAATGGAGTGAAATCAAAAAAAATTTCTGAGTGACTAGTGAGTTTTTGTTGTGAGGTGATATTCTACAAAAAAAATGTCTCGAAGTCCAATGCGAGAAGGAAACAATATGCGAGATGCTCTTCCAAATCTTCAAATGCAAGCAATGATAAGAGAAATGCAAAGAATGTTGCGAGAAGAATTAGAGCCAATTCATGAGCGTTCACAACGTGGCCGATCTCCTCCTGAAGTAAGGCGAGGCCGAGAACCAATTAGGCCCCGACGAAATGCTTTCTATGATCACCCAGATCAAGCAAGTGATCAGGAGTCTATTTTAGAAGAACGGCCGCAAGATCGTAGACACCGTCCCCATCACGTTCGTGATCGAGTGGATGATAACTTAAACAACATCAAGTTGTCTATTCCACCCTTTTAAGGGAGAACTGATCCAGAATCATACTTAGATTGGGAGCGCAAGGTCGATTTAATCTTCGAATGTCATAACTACTCGGAGAACAAAAAGGTGAAGCTTGCCGCAATCGAGTTTAGCGATTATGCTAGCATTTGGTGGGATCAACTTACCACCAATCGGAGAAGAAATGGAGAACGCCCAGTCTCTAGTTGGGCTGAAATGAAGGCTATAATGCGGAGGCGTTTCATTTCGTCCCATTATCATCAGGACCTCTTTCAAAAGTTGCAAAACTTGACGCAAGGGTCCAATAACGTGGAGGATTATTACAAGGAAATGGAGATGGCCATGATAAGGGCTAACGTAGATGAAGACCGTGAAGCCACCATGGCAAGGTTCTTGGTCGGTCTTAACCGAGACATAGCCAACGCTAGGAACTCTAACATTATGTGGAACTTGTTGACATGGTCCACATGGCTATGAAGGTGGAACGTCAACTAAGACGAAAAGGCCCGATGCGAAGTAATCCTATTTCCCATTCCACGAACAAATGGGGCCAAAACACCTTTAAAAAGGATCCAACCCCACGATCCAAAGAAGTGTCTACTTCAAACAAGCCCACTCCACCCGTTGGTGATTCGAGCAAAGGCAAGGCTGTGGAGTCCAACCAAAATCGAGCTCGCGATGTCAAGTGCTTTAAGTGCTTGGGACGAGGGCACTTTGCAAACCAATGCCCCAATCGGAGAACTATGTTACTTCTTGAGAATGGAGAAGTCGAATCTGAAACTGATTCGGAAGATGTTTCCAAAAATGATGTTGTTGAAGAGGAGGACGAGGAAAATTTAGAATATGCTGTTGAGGGAGAGGCCCTTGTTGTCAAACGGAGCCTCAATACACAAACCATTCCGGAGGAACTCCAAAGAGAAAACATCTTCCACACTAGATGCCATATTTACAACAAGGTTTGTAGTGTGATAATAGATGGCGGGAGTTGTACAAATGTTGCGAGCACGTTGTTGATTGAGAAACTTCAGCTTGCCACCACAAAGCATCCAAAGCCGTACAAACTTCAATGGCTCAACGATGGTGGCGAGATTAAGGTGACCAAACAAGTAACACTTACCTTTTCGATCGGAAAGTATATCGATAAAGTTCTATGTGATGTGGTTCCGATGCACGCAAGTCACCTACTTTTGGGAAGGCCATGGCAATTTGATAGGCGAGTTACTCATGACGGATATACGAATCGGTACTCTTTCCGGTTCCAAGGGAGAAACATCACTTTGGCACCCCTTACGCCAAAACAAGTATTAGAAGATCAAATTAAATTGCGTGAGTCTTTTGAAAAAGATAAGTTTGTTGATTGTAAAAAAGAAAGAAAAATAAAGAGAGAAAAGAAAATGAGATGAGTAAAGAAAAGAAAGAGTATGAAAATGAAGGAGAAAGTAGTAAAAAAATACAAAAGAGTGAGAGTGGAAAAATAAGTGTGTTTGCAAAATCAAAAGATAATCGGAGGGCCTTATGCTTAAAGCAGCCTATTCTAGTACTCTTGTACAAAGAGGGTTTGCTTAACACTAACGATTTAAATGATTCTCTGCCTTTGTCTGTTGTTTCGTTGTTACAGAAATTCGAGGACGTGTTTCCCGAAGAAATGCCTAGTGGGTTGCCACCCATTCGAGGCATTGAGCACCAAATTGACTTCATACCGGGAGCCACTTTGCCTAACCGACCAGCATACCAAAGTAACCCTGAAGAAATGAAGGAGTTACAGAAACATGTAAAAGAATTGATGGAAAAAGGATTTGTTAGGGAAAGTTTGAGTCCATGCGATGTTCCTGTACTTTTGGTTCCAAAGAAGGATGGAACTTGGAGAATATGTGTAGATTGCCGTGCAATTAACCAAATTACTGTCAAGTATAGGCATCCCATTCCCTGCCTTGACGACATGCTAGACGAACTTAGTGGAGCCATAATTTTCTCTAAAATTGATCTTTGAAGTGGCTACCATCAAATAAGGATACGAGAAGGTGACGAATGGAAAACGGCTTTCAAAACCAAGCAAGGTTTGTACGAATGGTTGGTAATGCCATTCTGTCTTACAAATGCTCCAAGTACTTTTATGCGCTTAATGAATCATGTCTTGAGATCCTTCATTGGTAAATGTTGTGTAGTTTATTTTGATGACATCCTGATTTATAGTCAATCGTTAGATGATCATGTTTTGCATTTAAGGCAAATTCTGGATGTGTTGCAAAAAGAAAAATTGTATGCCAATTTGAAGAAATGTGCTTTTTGTACTAATGAGATTGTGTTTTTAGGATATGTTGTAAGTGCTGCAGGTTTGCACGTCGATCCTGAAAAGATCCGTGCAATTAAGGAATGGCCACACCCGACGAATGTAAGTCAAGTTCGAAGTTTTCATGGGTTAGCAAGTTTTTATCGAAGGTTCGTACCTAATTTCAACACGCTAGCCGCTCCTTTGACAGGTATTATTAAGAAGAATTTATCGTTCAAGTAGGGTAAGGAGCAAGAACAATCATTTAATTTGATTAAAGAAGCTTTGACTAATGCACCTGTTTTATCTTTGCCTAACTTTGCTAAAACTTTTGAGTTAGAGTGTGATGCTTCAGGTGTAGGCATAGGTGCTGTTTTGACCCAAGATGGTAAGCCCATTGCTTATTTTAGCGAGAAACTAAATGGGCCTACATTGAATTATCCCGTGTATGATAAGGAGATGTATGCGCTTATAAGGGCTTTAGAGACGTGGCAGCACTATCTTTGGCCAAAGGAGTTTGTGATACACACTGACCACGAAGCCTTGAAACATTTGAAAGGTCAGCATAAACTCAACAAAAGACACGCCAAGTGGGTTGAATTTTTAGAATCTTTCCCTTATGTTATTCGGTATAAGAAAGGTAAGGAAAACATTGTTGTCGATGCTTTGTCACGAAGGTATGCATTATTTGGTATTCTTGAATCTAAATTACTTGGTTTTGAACATTTAAAAGAATTGTATGTGAATGATGCTGATTTTTGTGAAGTATATGTAGCTTGCGAAAAAGGAGCTTATGACAAGTTTTATAGACAAGATGGATTTTTGTTTAAGGATAACAAGCTATGCGTGCCCCAAGGGTCAATGCAAGAATTGTTGATAAGAGAGGCGCATTGTGGCGGCCTTATGGGACATTTTGGGATATCTAAGACCTTAAGTATGCTTCAGGAGCATTTTTATTGGCCCAAAATGAAGCAAGGTGTTGAGAAGATCTGTGCCAATTGTTTGGAATGCCGAAAGGCAAAGTCCAAAGTCCAACCCTATGGGCTTTATGTGCCACTTCCTATTCCCGAACATCCTTGGGAAGACATATCGATGGATTTCGTCCTTGGTCTTCCACGATCCAAAAGTGGCAAAGACTCAATTTTTGTTGTAGTAGATAGATTTTCAAAAATGGCACATTTTATTCCCTGCACTAAGACTAACGATGCTTCTTTTGTTGCTTCTTTGTTTTTCAGGGAAGTGGTGCGTTTACATGGAGTGCCTAAGTCTATAGTGTCAGATCGTGAAGCCAAATTCTTCAGCCATTTTTGGAGGACGTTGTGGGCTAAACTGGGCACCAAGTTGTTGTTTTGACAACATGCCACCCCAAACAGATGGACAAACCGAGGTGGTGAATCGAGTTTTGTCGACCCTTTTATGCGCATTATTAAGAAGAATTTGAAGTCGTGGGAAGATTGTATTCCCCATGTGGAGTTTGTTTACAATCGAGCCGCAGCCCACTACCCAAAGACACACCTTTTGAAGTCGTCTATGGGTTCAACTTTAACTCCACTTGATTTACTTCCTTTACCAAATAATAAGTTTGTTCATGCAGATGGCAAGAAGAAAGCAGAGTTTGTTAAGGAGTTACACAAAAAGGTGAAAGAGCATATCAAGCGCCAAACTGAACGTTATGCTCAAAAAGCTAACAAAGGTCGGAAAAGGATCGTGTTTGAACCCGGAGATTGGGTCTGGATACATATGAGGAAGGAAAGATTTCCTACTCAACGACGGTCCAAGTTGATGCCTCGAGGAGATGGGCCCTTCCAAGTTCTAAAACGCTTGAATGATAATTCAGATCAAATAGACCTCCTGTGTGAGTTTAATGTGAGTGCTACTTTTAATGTAGCTGATTTATCTCCTTTTGATGCAGATGTCGATTTGGGGACAAATCGCTTCCAAGAAGGGGGGAATGATACGAACCCAAGCCCAAGGGAGGCCTTTGAGAGCTCACAAGCCCAAGATGATGTCCAAGCCATCTTCCCTCTTCCTACGGGTCCAATAACCCGTTCTAGAGCCCAAAAACTCAAGCAGGCCTTGGCAATACTTCATTCACAAGCTTGGGCCGAATGTGAAGCAAAGGCCCAAGGAGAAGAAGTTTTAAGCCCATATAATTTATTCTTAGTGATAATTAAAACTTAAATCCGTTTTGGTATTTTGGGCCTATTTAAATTCATTTCTTTTTTGGTTGATTGTTTTGGGCCTAATTAATTAAAGTATTTAGTGTTTCTATATTTTAAATTAAGTCATAAGCATGTTTAGGTTATTACATATTTTATAGTATGTTTTAAATGTGTTTTCATTATATATTTAATAAGGTGTTAATATGCCTTCACTATTACATAGATTTCGTGTGTTTAATTTATCCTAAATTGTGAACTAATTTGGGTTTTAATGTGTCCTAGGAAAGCTTTAAAGTGGACGGTTGCAAGGGGGGAAGTATGTGACCATTCGGCCACCATCATAATCACCCATTCATGCATTTCCAATATGACCATTCAAGTGGACAGCACAAGGGCCGAATCATACAAAGTACTCAAGGAACATTCAATGTGGTGCATGTTATTCCATAATTACATTCCATGAATCCTATGAGCCCATTCGAGTTTCTAGGTGACCATTCATGATACAAAGTCTTTCATGGCTGAATTTGACCTTTGGAATTGTGACCATTCGGCCATACAAAGCATCCATCCGTCCAAGGCATTAAAATCAAGTCTTTTGGCCATTAAGCTACTCCAAGGTGCATGGATGAACATCAAGCTTCAAGTTGTCTTCTTGGGTTCATCAAAGGTCCTTCTAGAAGCCATTAATGTCCAAGCTATCCATGTATCATCTTTAAGACGTTTGACCATTCATGTACTCATCTTGGCCTATATATTTTCGGCCATTTGGACTGTTTAAGGTTAACGAACAATTTATATTTTGTGAGAATTAAAGTTCTTCCTTTGTTCTTATTCTGGCTTTGTGAGACTTATCAAGCTAGCTTGTGGCGTCTTCCAAGTCTACTTCCATCTTGATAATGTTGGTTCTTACCTTCCATAGGTAACGTGTCACGTTCCTTAACACCACCACCCCCCCTATTTTCCATTTCTTTGCAATCCTTGCCAACATAAGAAACGGGTCTGACTCTTTAGTCTGGGTTCTTTCTTCGGCTAAGTCTTAGTTCGTATCAGTTATGGCTTCGGAAAGTGATAAGTAATCATACGCAAGACCATAGTTATACTATGGCAAAGTGGAAGTGAAGTACTCAATTTCCGTAACCGTTCCCTAATTTGATTAGGGATGGTAAGTGACAAATGGGCTCAAAAGAATTATAGTAAATAGATAAGTGGTAGTGAGTTTATACCAGGGGACTCACAAATGATTGTGGTTGACAGGTAAACTTAGAAATGGTGTATAATGTATAAGTGTATGAATGTTTGGTAAGATTTATGTTTTATGCCTATTAACTTACTAAGTTTCTATAAGCTTACTTGAGTGTATTAAATGTCTCTTGTAGATTGACGTAAAAATATACGGAGGATCAGATCAACACTGAGGATCATACTATCCAGATTATCTTCGGTAGCTTTTGTAATTTCCCTTTTTGATTTATATGGCATGTATATGGTTTGATGATTATATAAATGCCAAAACTTGTTTAATGAATATGTATTAAAGTAAAGAGTGATGAATATGCTAAATGGTATAATTATAATAGAAGTATGATTTGGTATCAAATTAATTGAATTGGATTGGTTGGTTTGGATTGGTCTCGGTCTTAAAATTGCAAGGAAGGTTGGATATTTATAAAGGGATTATATTGAGTTCAAAAAAAATTTGGGATTTTGCGAAAAATTCCCTATGGTTTCGATTTAATCTTGGTTTGGTCTCGAAGTATGTTTTGGGCATTGGAGGCCCCTCTAAAGGACGTCATGACATGTTTAGGTAAATGAATAGTAATTAACTCGTAATAACGAAAAATTAATTCGGTAAACTCCGATAATGCCTCGTACCTATTCCGGCGACAAATACAGGTGGGGGTGTTACACAATCTACCAAGGATAAGACTAGGATTAGAAAATTAACAAAATTTGCAAATGTCGGACTTGAACCCAAAACCTCATACATACACCCAGAACAATTAACCACAAAAGCAGATACACATTTATGTCAGATATTTACAGAAACATAAATAAATTAAGCGAGGCGTTACAAAACTAGTCGAACCAGGTCTGGTATGTGAAATTGGGCCAACGATCGAATCGGTGGCAGGACCAGATCGACCAGGCCATCATTGGCCCGGACCAAACTGGCAACAACTGAACTAACTCGAGGGTGCCATGATGGTATCGCACCTGCGATGGCACCACCGGACATGTTGGTGTTGGTGGCATTCCGGTGGCTGGCGGGTAGTCTTTCGTCGGTTGAACAGTGGAAAAGTCACACTTCTACTAAGATTCTATTGGATAATTTGATCTCAGAGTAACTGTTCCAAAAATAATATTATTTTAATAATTTTAATTTTAATATTAAATTAAATTAAATATTTATCTTGATAGTATTTTATTAATTTAATATTAAAGTAATTATCTTAATATTAAATTTAATTTAATATTTATCTTGTAAATAAATATTCTATTAATTTAATAGATTTAATATTAAATTTAATCTAATATTTTCTTGATAAGTATTATATTAATTTAATATTAAATTGATTAAGTTTAATCATAGTTGAACTCTCTGAACTCTCCCTATATAAAGAGAGTCTTGGTTTATTATTTTTCATACACTTGAATTTCAAGAGAAAGTTGTAGAGAGAAAATTTTCTAAAGAAATTATTTTAAAAAATTTTAGAGATATTTTTCATATTTATAACTTGACCCTAGAGTTTAGAGAAATTGTGAAATTGCCTTACTGGTAATTTGGTGGAAAGTTTTTTTGATTTGAAGCAAGCCCGCACTCAGTAGACATGAGCTTGAAGATAGCGGAGAAGACTACTTGGTCAAAGTATTCATCCTAGACGAATCGAAAAAGTATAATTTTGATTAAGTATTTATTACCATATATATTAAAACTAAGTTCTTGCTTTGGAAAAAAAATTATAACTCTTAAATTTTTCTCAAATCTATTTTCCGCTGCATTTTTTAAACCCGTTTTTGCAACACTTCTTCCCTAATTAGCAAATCTCAAACCCTCATTCAATTCCAATATTAGTTTGGAGGTTGTAAATCTCTTTATCATTCAACTTTGGAGATTTGTGTATGCCTTGATTTCTTTCTCTTTGTTTAATTTACTTGTTATGGTAGTTCATTTGATTTCCATAAAGAGAAAAAGGTAATTACAAGCAAAATCTAGAAAGGAAACCAAGAAAACCTGATTTGATTTACAAATTTACAAGCAAAGTTCAGAAAGTAAGATCCTAATTCTCCCTCTTTGTTCCCCCTTCGTAAATTTCTCTTTAAATTCTCTCAATTTTCTCTTTTGCTTTAACTAGTTTATTCATCAATTTGAAACATTCCTAATTTTTTTTTATGTGTTTAAATGATTAGTATTTGAAAAGTATTGGGTATTTTAGATCTGGGCTTTTCAGCTCGTGCGAGATTAGAATTTTCCCTTCTCTAACTTCAAAACTGTTTCTTTTGGGCTGAGTTTAACAATTATTTTTAACATTATTATCCTTTTCACATTTCTCCATGCTTATAGTGGAATTTGATTCCAGTGACACCCACATCCATGATTCATTTGTCTAGTTAAAGGTAAAATGTTGGTGTTTTTAAGGCAAGAAGAGCAGAGAGCAAAAAACAGAAAAATGCAGCAAGAAGCATGAAAAATATCAACAACCATGCTACAATCGATTTAAATCTGTTTTATCTTTACTATTGGTTTGCTTTGGAAGCTTTTAGTATAGTGGTTGTTTTAGCTTGATTATGGATGTTGAGAGGATTGTTGGTGCTACCTCTTTAACAATATTTTTGTTTTTGATAGTAACACTCTTTCACAGTACTAGTGATGTTATTAAGCAAAAATATAATGTTACTCTAATGGAATATAATGTTGGATATTTGGTAAACGTATAAAATATAAGGTTAGGTGCAAATACAAAAATAATAGTATACAATAAAGTATATTAAAATATAATTGAATTAGATGTTAAAAAAAATGAAAACAGAAAACAGAAAAAACTAAATAGTATATTTGTCATTTCAGCGTCTCCACAGATATTATTTCCATTAAACTCCTATTCTGTTTAAACCGCTTGCAAACATTATATTGAGATCTTATTAAGGGAATCTAGATGCGCATGTGACGATAGAATAATGAAATAAAATCACCGAAACCGATTGTGTGAGTGAAGTCAGTGGAAATGTCAACCACCACATTAAACGCTAGCACTTTAGAATTAAATAAAACAGTAACCTTCTCTCTTTCTCTCTCAGTGGACAGTCATTTTCCCTTGCTTTTAACTCCAAAACTTTCTTCAACAATTCTCTTTCCCTGGAATTGCTTCCACTTCACTTTTCCTTTTCGTTTTTTCGTTTTGGGGCTTAAATTATTATTTCTACTTTCTCTCTCAAGTTTGTTTAGCTATTCCACCAAAAACCTAACCCCAAATCTCCTTATTAGTCTCTTTCTTACCACTTTCATTCATTTAATAACTGCACCTTCGCTTCTCTCTTTTGGGATTGAGTTTTCCTTTTTCTTCTTTACGGTTCTATTTGAGGTTTAGGAGGGTTCTGCGATTTTTATAAGAGAAGGTGACGTAAATGGAAGTGGAGTTACCCAGGCCTGATGATCCCGCCATGACCTTTGACGAGGTTTCCATGGAGCGTAGCAAGAACTTCGTTAAAGCTTTGCAGGTTCTACCAGATCTGGTTAACTTTTTAAATTTGATTGTTTTGTGAAGATTTTGTTTTTTGGGTTGACTTTAAGTTTAAAGTCACTGCTTGATTGCTGAGGGGAAATGTGAGGGAGAGAAAATGACCTGAATAAAGAAATTCCCTTTGTTTGGCTTAGAAAAATTGTGTTTTTTTTTTCCTTTTGATTTAATATTGGTAGATCTTTGCATTTGACTAAAGTTAGATATGTTTCAAAGCTAGAAAGTAGAGTTGCAGCACTGGATGAATCTATTGTAAGTTAGATATAGTCTCTTATTGGGTTTATTGAAGAAAAAGAACCGCTTACTTCCCATTATTGAGTTTAGAGCCGTCGTATTAGTCTAAGTAGAATGCGAATTCGAATTGAATTATGCAATGGAAAAGCTTTACATATTGTATTATCTAATAATATCTTATCAGAAGAAAATTGGAAAATTCATGTATCTGAATCTAATATCTGCAGAAGAGTTAAGATTTTAATTTGGTTTGCTAACTTGTTCTCCTTGTTGATGTCAAAATTTGTCTTCATGAGTTTTTGAGCTTCCCAGCATTTCATTGTTATACTAATTGATTAGTTGACCCTTTGATTTTATAGGAGCTCAAGAACTTAAGGCCTCAGCTTTATTCAGCTGCTGAGTACTGCGAGAAGTCGTATCTCCATAATGAGCAGAAGCAGATGTAAGGTTACCTATTTTACTTAAATACTTGCTTAGTTTCTTCATTGTTTGTTTAACAGCCTTTTCATGTTCATGCAAGCTATACCATAATTGATTTCAGAACTTGATCGATTACCAAGAGCACTGGCTTGCTTCTGTGATGTTTTTCATATCAATGCTTATGCATTGGATTGTGTTTACATTTGTTAGGGTACTGGACAACCTGAAAGATTATGCTGTACGGGCTCTTGTAAATGCTGTTGATCACCTTGGCACTGTGGCTTACAAGTTGACTGATCTTCTTGAGCAGCAAACATTGGAAGTGTCTACCATAGAGCTAAAAGCATCTAGTTTAAATCAGGTAATCTCTTTGTACTTCTCTGGTTTAATATGCTAGTACAAGAAATTTATTGAATGGAGAGCCTCAGCTAATTTAAGCTTTTTAATGTCAGAAACTTCTTACGTGCCAAACATACACGGATAAAGAAGGTATCAGGCAGCAGCAGTTGTTGGCATTTATCCCAAGACATCACAAGCACTACATTTTACCGAGTAAGAGTAGTTGATAGAGGCCTTCTTTTTTTCCTGGAAGCTAATTAGTGGGTTGAAGTTTTGTATGTTTTCTCATTTCCATTTCCTTTTTGTCCTGTTTCTTTGCCTCTCTTCTATTGCAATTTTTTCTAAGCCAGATTCTGTCAGCAAGAAGGTACATTTTAGTCCCCAGTTACAGACTGATCCTAGGCAAAATTATCTCCATGCTAAATCTCGTCTTCAGCCTTCAGGTATAGTGTTTCTTAGCAGGCAGGAACTCTTCTATGTTAGTTGTTTTCTGCATTGTTGTGATATAATTTCTTAAAGGAAGAATGTAAACATCATGGTACTGATTAAAAGATTTTCAAATATAGATACTCCTGCATCAAAAACTCTTTCTTGGCACTTATCCTCAGAAACCAAGTCTACTTTGAAAGGGACTTCACAAACTTTAGCAAGGTTAGTTTGGCTTAAAAATTCTATGTTGAATGGATATTTTCCTTTCTGTGTAGCGCTTCTAATGTTCAGCTGAGAGAAAGAAGTTATTAACATTGCTTACCATGCAGCAATGAAATCTCAAAACCTCCTGCTCCCGCTTCTGAGGTTTTCCAGTTAGTGGGTATGCACGTTAGACCAGTAGCTCATTTTTAGTATTGTTAAAAAAGGCTTTAGATGATAATACTTGTATTTTGACTGTAATTCTGGCAGAGAATGGAGACAATGCAAGGGCAAAGTCTTCAGCAGCACTTTTTCCTGCTTCTAATGCACTTGTCCCATCACTGGGTATCACACATAGGGTAATGTTTAAATCAGCAAGAATACATACGTGCTTGATGTTCTTTAAATTGATGCTTCTATGTTAACACAAGAATGATTCATCTTGAACTGCCATCTTCATTCCTATTAGTATGCTAGTTGATCTTTGGCTAGAGAGGCATTTCATTTCATTTTCATTTGTGAATTCTGGAAAATGTTTTATCTTATTTCTTTTTAAGAATTTGAAACGTGTTGGGAACACCACACAAATTGGGTTGCTCTCTTTGGGTGCTGCTAAAGAAGACACATCCTCACAGTTTTGTCCCCTGGTTCTAAAGAGAGCCTAGGGGTGTCTCTTAGGTTGCTAAAGAGCAAATCCAACCTCTATATCATAGAAGTCATGGTTTTGATCCATGCCTTGCACTCTTCAGCACCATGGATTTCCATCATACATCGGTTCTTCAGTGGTGTGGTTGGATTTGTTTTTCAGCTACCTATGAGGCACCCTTAAGCTCTCCTCAGAGCTGGGGACAAAATCTTGAGGGGACGGTTCTTCAACAGCACCGAAAGAGGACAATACCATTATATTATCAGCATGATGCTATAACTGGGAACCAACTTACGATTCCAAGTGGGTTGGTAAATATTCCTATGTACTTTGTTACATTGCATGTTTATGTAAAATCCCTGTTATCATTGGCAGGAGTTGGAGGGTTCCAAACCTTTGACAGCATTCAGGTCATTTGATAACCCAAAGCGCGACATTATACGTGCACCTGTTAGGAGCAAAAGTGTGCTGTCATCTTTCTTTGTCAAACAAAAACAAATGAAGCTAAAGGCTGGATATGTTGCATGAATCTCCTAAAACAAACTTACGACAACGATGATGCCACACTATGTAAAATCTCTCCTTTATGCGGATGGAGTTGCCTGTAATTAGCCACCCTCGATGTTTTTTAGTTGTTGGTTCCTTCAACAGTAGTAGTAGTATATTAATTTGCCCCAGATGAAATTCTTTTTTTTTTTTTCTTCTCTTAATTTGGGTTTTTAATAATGAGCAATTTGTATAATATATCCGATAATGAAGGTGAGTAACATTGTCCACTCTTAACAATAATTGCTTCAGTCTTGATCAATAATCCTATAATATGATCTTTAATCTCCATCTCATTTGAAATTTGGTTATATATTGGTGTTTGAAGGTTTGGATGGTGGAAAAGGGTTTTGTATTCTAATTTGATGTTTTTGATTTAAATATTTGTTAATGTTAACAAATGTGTTATGTGAAAATTTGATATTAGTTACGCAGATAGATTTACATTTTTGTTCTTTAATTTAGTATTTTGTTTTTATATTTTTCAAAATTTGAAGTGTCTTGAAGAGATTGAAATTTAAAATTCTAAAATTAAGGCGCTTGAATTAAATTTATAATTTATGGAGAATATAAAGACTAGTAGAATTATAGTAATTGCAAAATCTAAGAATTCTAATGTTTTTTGGTTAAATGTTGAAATTGGGTCTAAGTTTTTAGGGTTATAGAATGATTTAATAGGTTTAATTTTTGGTCAAATAAAATTAAATCTTTACAAAAGTGCTAAAATAAAGGTTGATCTTTTCGAAAGTGCTTAAATATGTTATTATTATTATTTTCTCTTTTATTTAGGCCTTATACAACAACTTAAGAAAAACATAAATTAACATTATCCGCGTTTCAACATTGAATTTGAAATTGCTAACACAAAACTTCAACCACTTGTTTGTTTGTTTTTTGTATTGTTAATCATTGTGCTAAATCCTTGGTAAAAATATGTTGTAATATAAATTATATATTTTATGGTGGTGTTGCAAAATGATTTAACTAAAATTTAAATTAATTATTATAGTTAAATAATAACTCAGCATCAACACTAAAATTATTTATGTAAGATAGCATTGGAAGATCATTAAAATTTCGGACTCAACACCGACAACCCGACCCACAATCATATCCTTTCCATTACTGTTTTCCTCCTATCAACTATGGTTTACAGATCCGATCTCAGAACACGTTTCCTTAAACCCAAAATTTCCCCCTTCATTGGAATCTTCTTGTTATTGTTAGTGTAAAACTACATAAACAAGCTCTTTTGTTCATGATCTTCAGTATTACCAGCAACAATGTCATCCTTCTTGCACCAACGACCCATCCAGAATCCATTCTCGAACGCCTACCCAGTCTCCCCACGTTCTTCATCAACCTCGCAAAGACCCATTTCGATCTTCAGTCCAACAGGCCTAATTATCCTCCTCTCCCTCATGGTAATCCTCGGAGTGTTCGTTCCTTGGTCTGGCATGCCCGTAGCCACCTTCTCTAACTCTAAAAAGGCATCTTCTTCCCTTTCCAAATGGCGTGACTACACTTTGGCCGAAGCCGCTTCCTTCGTCGCCAAAAATGGTACCCTAATCGTTTGCGCCGTGAGTCAACCTTACTTGCCTTTCCTCAATAATTGGCTGATTAGTATTACCAGACAAAAGCACCAAGAGAAAGTCCTTGTGATAGCTGAGGATTACGCTACTCTTTATAAAGTTAATGAAAAATGGCCTGGCCATGCCGTCCTTGTCCCTCCCGCAATTGATTCACAAACTGCCCATAAATTTGGCTCTCAGGTTCTATCCCTGTTTCACATATCTGGGTTTTTGTTCTTGTTTCTCCCCCTAACATTTTCAATTGATGCTGATTGGGTGCTTGATCTAGGGATTCTTCAATTTTACTTCCAGGAGGCCTCAACATTTGTTGAAAATTTTGGAGCTTGGCTACAATGTTATGTATAACGATGTTGATATGGTGTGGTTGAGAGATCCCTTTCCTTATTTGGAAGGAAACCATGATGTTTACTTCACTGATGACATGGCTGCTGTATGTATGCTAACTTTGCTATATGTTTTACTGTGTTAGGCAATAATAGCCTAACTATATTCATTAATATTAAGCAATTCTATTAGATCATGAGAAATTAATGAACTCTAGCTTATCTGAAGCCATTTCACAGTCACCATGATTTTTAAACTATGAATAATTGGATTGTATTCAGTGGATAGTAGTAGTAAAAAGAATGGAGAGGATGGAACGAAGACTGAATCTTGTACTTAACCTAATAGTCGCCCCACTACCCCAGACTCTAGGCTGCTATATACTAGAAATATTGCTGCCACTGCTTCTTTATCGTAAAGTTGCTTCATGCTACTTCTCTTTGGTTGATCAGGTGAAGGCTTTGAACCATTCCCATGATTTGCCACCTCCGGGGAAAAAGGGTCGCACTTATATTTGTAGTTGCATGATTTTTCTGCGTCCCAAAGATGGAGCTAAACTAGTAATGAAGAAATGGATAGAAGAACTTCAAGCTCAGCCATGGTCGAAAGCAAAGAAAGCAAATGATCAGCCTGCTTTTAACTGGGCTCTAAACAAAACTGCTGGTTTGGTATGTTTATGCATCTTCTTATCATTTCCGTTTTAGGTTGTAGCATATACCCCTAATAGTTCTCATTTGTTTTCTTCTTTGTTAAGTTGAAATTTTATGCCACATTTGCCTGTGTTCCTGAATTGTGGCTAACTCCTCAAGGTTCGGAGTTTCAGACAATATCCCGTGCATGTTCTACATGCCATAATTTGAAAAAACTTTGCTAATACGTGTACATCCTTTGATCAGCGCTGCACTTAGTGCATTCATATTCAAATGAATTCTCAGTAGTTCCATTTTAGGTTGTAGCATATACCCCTAATATTTCTCATTTCTTTTCTTCTTTGTTAAGTTGAAATTTTATGCCACATTTGCCTGTGTTCCTGAATTGTGGCTAGCTCCTCAAGGTTTGGAATTTCAGACAATATCCTGTGCTTGTTCTACATGCCATAATTTGAAAAAACTTTGCTAATACATGTACATCCTTTGATCAGCGCTGCACTTAGTGCATTCATATTCAAATGAATTCTCAGTAGTGTGTAATTGCATATTTTGTTAATCGGTAACTTGGAAATCGGCTTACCATAATGCTAAAGGAACATCTATTGTTAATCCAATCCAATGTTTAGAAAGTCCTACTTGCATTTCTGGTCCATTGCAAAGTGTTGCTCTTGGTTTGGGTATGTAAAGTCTCTGGGGTGTTAGATTTGTGGTTCTACGAGCCCTTTTTCTCTCTCGCTCTCTGTCTTTAATATTCATAATAGATGGTGTGTGATATATTATTAAAATTTGTGGTATTAAGATTTGATTTTCTGATAATCATACATTAATAATATGTTCTACAGGTGGATCTCTACCTGCTTCCTCAGGCAGCATTCCCAACAGGAGGATTATACTTCAAGAACCAGACATGGGTGCAGCAAACCAAGGGAATGCACGTCATAATTCATAATAATTACATCATCGGCTTTGAAAAGAAGATCAAGCGCTTCCAAGATTATGGCCTTTGGTTGGTTGATGATCATGCCCTTGACTCCCCTCTAGGCAGATTATGAAAAAGCTGGAATACCATCTGATTGCGTTCTGCATAACCAATTACATCCTCAGAAACCGTCCTAAGAGGTGGAACATCCAGTTTGATAATCTTCTTCACAAAACCGTCTGCTTCGATGCTCTCAGATAGGCATTGATCATTAGCAGAAGACACTGCAGATGGATGTGGACCTTTAGCAGCTAAGAATGCTCAGTTCTTCAGCAAAATTTTTAAATTTAAATAGTGTTCAAACAGGGCAAAGTCCAAATATTCTGTTGAAATTCACTCTAAACTTTTGTTTCCAGAAAAGACTTGATCAATCAATCAAATTTTTGTCACAATGTTTTTACTTAACATTATGCAAATACAATATATATTCTTTGCTGTTATAATATCTATCTCAGCTAACATCTATTCTTTGATAGCTTTGCTAAAAATCCAATGCTGACACTGGATCTGATTGCTATATTATGCATAAAAAATGCTCTCACAAAAGGCAAAGAAAATATCATATGCGTTTGCCGGGAGTCGAACCCGGGTCTATTGCTTGGAAGGCAATTATCCTAACCGTTGGACTACAAACGCCTGCCTGGAATGGGTGGCATATAGAATATATTAGTACCATAAAAAAAGTGTCGGCCAACTATTCCTGAAAACAGATATATTGTTTTTCTGTCATTAATAAACTAACTGGTCTCAATAAAAAGCGATAAACAAGAATCTATCATCTGTCATCTCTCATACTGATTTTATTTTTATTGGTCAGAAGGAAAAATAAATAATTAACAGCAGCCCCACGCCGATAATTTTACTGAAATTAAAATATATTATAAAAACGTGGCAGGAATATCTTAATTATTTAAAGCTAAAAACATAAATAAAAAATTATTTAAGGCTAAAGAAAAAATAATAATTAAAGACAGAACACGCTAAAATAAAGGGGAATAATAATATTATAAGATTCTCGACCGAAGAGATTACAGCTCGCAGCCAAATTCTACTGATCTGATCTTACGTTTTGTGTTTTTTTTTACTAATCTATTACTCTTTTGCTTTCCCTTCGTAGTAAAAATCTGTAAATCCCCCCGCCCCCCCCCCCCAAAAAAATCTCATGCCGTCTGTCAATTATTGTGTATGTCACTCTATTCATCTTTGACAATTCAATGATCCATTCAAAATCCATCTAAATGCTATTGTTGCCATATCACAAGCTTCCTCTTTCTGTAATAAATAAACTTTAATACATCCCACTTTCTAGTCTTTGCTTTGCTTTGCTTTGTTGGGTGTGTTTCGTTTATTTGTTCTAGTTATTTTAGACTGAGTTTTCTTTTTGCGTTTCAAGAGCTAAGGTTTTTTTTTTTTTTGGATGAGAATGTAAATGGGTTCCTTAGAAAATGGGATCTCGTTGAAGAGAGCCGGTAGTAGGAACGAAAGGAACCCGTTTTCGAGCCGACCCAGATCGAGATTTTCTCGGCTTTTGCTCTTCAAGAAGCTAGATTATCTCCAATGGATTTGCACCGTTGCTGTTTTCCTCTTCTTTGTTGTGTTTTTCCAAATGTTTTTGCCCGGTTCAGTAATGGACAAATCTCAAGGTTCCTTCTTGGATGATAAAGATTCGGTATTTGGAGAATTGAGTTATTTGAAAGAGATGGGTGGGCTAGATTTTGGTGAAGATATCAGATTGGAACCGTGCAAGCTATTAGAGAAGTTTCAGAGAGAAAATAAACTAGTCAATTTGGATTCTTCATCTGGTTTCAACCGGAGTCAACACCGTTTCCATTATAGAAAACCTCAGCTTGCATTGGTTAGTTAAAATTGTCTCTTACTTTTGTTGATTCAATCAATGGATACATTTTTAAGGGGGTCAGTTTTTGTTGTTGGATCTTTTGCTGCATGGTGATATTTATAGTGCTGTTTTACTTCAAAATGAAGGTGTTTGCTGATCTATTGGCTCACCCACAACAATTGCTAATGGTGACCATTGCAACCGCATTGAAAGAGATTGGGTATGAACTTCAGGTAAATGACAATGAGTTCTATGCAGTTCATGATTTGTGAGTTTGACCTCTTTTAGTTTTAATTGTTGAATTCTGTTGTTTAGTCAAGAAAACCCTAAATGTCTTTTCAGCTGATAACTTAGTGCTTGTATATTGCTGGGAATGTTTGGAGTGATAGCCTTGAATAGGCTAAAAATCTTAGCAAATGAAGTTAACGGTTCATCTTAGCTTAATGTGTTTTAATTACTTTGTTGAAAGGTATACTCCCTTGAAGATGGTCTTGCACGCAATGCTTGGCAAAGCATCGGAGTTCCGGTCACCATTCTTAAAGTCGAACAGAATGAGATTGCTGTTGATTGGCTGAAGTACGTTTCTTTGTTTGTAATCTACCAAAAACCCACTTTAGGCTTGATATTTTATATAAGTTATGTACATTAATTCCTATTTTAAGAAGTTTGATCAAGCTATTGTGACGGTTTTTTGCTTTCATTCTGGATAAGACATCCTTTTCTTCCTCAAAATGGTTTGAGTTTTTCCTATATAAAGTTTTTTTTTTTTTTTGGTATGTAATTGTGATATATTGTTCTGCAGCTATGACGGCATACTCGTTAGCTCTCTTGAGGCCAAGAGTGTCTTTTCTAGGTAGGTTATTCTATATTCTTTAGGCAAAACTCTATACCTATTGCTTTCTGAAGTTTAAGACACTTTTCCATACATGCTGAAGACATTAATTTGTTTTATTTGATCTTTTATGATGCATGTTTAGAAATTTCACTAGAATGTTATTCTGTTCAAGTCAATTAACGTGAGTGAGTTTACTTGTTATAGTTTTATTCAGGAACCTTTCAAATCTATTCCACTTATATGGACAATCCATGAACGAGTGCTTGCCATACGTTCTAGAGAATACACTTCAAGTGGACAGACTGAGCTTGTGAATGATTGGAAAAAAGTTTTCAGTCGTGCTACTGTTGTTGTCTTCCCTAACTATGCACTTCCGGTAATATATCTTTGAAAATCATTTCATCATTGGTTCATAGTTAACATATTATAACTAAAGTAGTGAAAGTATATAGGTGCTATTTAGTCCTATTAAGATGGTCAGAGGAAGAAATGCATGCAACAAAGTGATAATGCTCCTATTTTATTAGAAAACATCCTAGTAACTGATTTATATTTTGAGCCAGTTTTTACTTCAATGCCTAGTTTATGTGATTTCAGTTTCATCTAGTGTTTATGCTTCTAAGAGTGGTTTCTCACCTGGGTTTTGTTTCTAATGATCTGATTTCTTACTCTACCTTCTGCAGATGATCTATTCGACATTTGATTCTGGAAACTATTATGTCATTCCTGGTTCTCCAGCTGTGGTATGGAAAGGAGAGAATGCAATGGATTTGTTAAAAGATAGTCAGCGTATAAAGATGGGTTATGGACCTGATGAAGTACTCATTGCAATTGTTGGAAGTCAATTCATGTACAAGGGCTTGTGGTTGGAGCATGCCCTTATTTTGCAGGCTTTATTACCCCTCTTTGCTGACAATAATTCAAATTCCCACCCGAAAATCATTATTTTAAGCAGTGATTCAACAAGCAACTACAGCATGGCTGTTGAGGTATGGCCATAATTACTACATAGAGTTCTGTGGTTAAATTTATATGTGGACATAGTTTTCAAGCTTCTCACTACTATTTCACATATATTTCGCTTTCCTAGAGAATTGCTCTCAACTTGAGGTATCCTAGTGGTGTGGTGAAGCATGTGGCTGTTGAGGAAGAAGTCGACAACGTTCTGAGCATGACTGACATTGTGATATATGGCTCATTTCTTGATGAGCCATCATTCCCGGAAGTTTTGACGAAAGCCATGTCCCTTGGGAAACCAATCATAGCACCAGAACTCTCCAATATCAGGAAATATGTAAGCCTATATCACTCTCTTTTGTTCATGCATATTCGGTATCATTAGGCAAACAAGCTACTGACTTTATGTTGGTAATAACAAATAGGTTGATGACAGGGTAAACGGCTATATTTTTCCCAAGGAGAATATTAAAGTTTTGACCCAAATCATTTTGCAAGTGATATCAAATGGAAAATTGTCTCCATTGGCACGCAATATTGCTTCGATCGGGAGAGAAACTGTTAAAAACTTGATGGTTCAGGAAACTGTTGAAGGATATGCCTTTCTACTGGAAAATGTTCTCAAGCTTCCATCAGAAGTTGCACCTCATAAGGCTGTTGCTGAACTTCCTTCAAAGTTAAAAGAAGAATGGCGATGGAACCTGTTTGGGTATTTTCTAAATTTTACTCTCGAAGACAGGAGTGCCAATTTTTTGAACAAGTTAGAGGAGCAATGGAACCATTCTCGAAGGGAGAAGTTTGGTTCATTAATTGCTGTGGATGATTCATTTTCATATGAAATTTGGGAGGAAGAAAAAAGGACGCATATTCTCGATACTAAAAGGAGACGAGAGGAGCAAGAGGTAAGAATTGTTCTGTGGGCATATGTTAGCCAAAAGTTTAGTTGAACAATTTCAGCTTTTTTTTCTTTAAGTTGTTACTTAGTGAAGTTTCATGCTCTTTCAAATATGTTATAGTTGAAAGATAGAACTGATCAACCTCGTGGAACCTGGGAGGACGTATATCGAAATGCCAAGAAGGCGGACCGTATGAGAAATGACTTGCACGAAAGGGATGAAAGGGAACTCGAAAGGATTGGTCAACCATTGTGTATTTATGAACCTTATTTTGGTGAAGGAACATGGCCTTTCCTGCACCAAAATTCTCTTTACCGTGGAATTGGATTGGTAAGTCAGTGAAAGAATCATATGGGTTTGTGTTTTGTTGTACTTATTAAATTACTTATAATGAAATTAAGAATCTCTTTAAAACTTATATGTAAACAATTGGAGACCTATTTCTCCTTCAAGAAATAGAAGTTGTAAAAGGAAAGCATGAAGGTACTGTAATTCATAATTTTGACGAATCTCCATAAAGCAGTGGCACTTAAAAAATGTCTAATGTGTGTTGCAGTCCACCAAAGGTCGAAGACCTGGTATGGATGATGTTGATGGACCGTCTCGTCTGCAACTTCTTAACAACCCATACTACCGAGACACTCTTGGTGAATATGGGGCCTTCTTTGCTATTGCTAACCGGATTGACCGTCTACACAGGAATGCCTGGATAGGGTTTCAGTCATGGCGAGCAACAGCTCGGAAGGTACTGTAATATGTCAAACCCTTTTGTTTCTAGATTAATTTGTGAGAATCATGCCATTTGGCTTAGCAACACCTTAAATTAAATATATTTTGTCCTTTTAATTGTTCCCCTTTACTCGTACCTAATTGTGGGGACAAAACAGGCATCCTTGTCCGGAATTGCTGAAACTTCATTGTTAGACGCCATTGAAAAGCGAAAGTATGGTGACGCAGTATACTTTTGGGTTCGGATGGACACTGATCCAAGAAACAACATGCAGAGGGACTTTTGGTCATTTTGTGACGCTATAAATGCTGGAAAGTGCAAGTAAGAGCTGTAAATTTGCTGATTATTTCAACTGCAAAAGCCTAAACATATTTGCTAAACTCGTTTATCATTTCATTGCAGGCTTGCATTCTCTGAGACTCTTAAAAGGATGTATGGCTTAGGGCAGGATTTCAACTCTTTGCCACCCATGCCTGAAGGAGAAGGCACATGGTCTGTCATGCAGAGTTGGGCCTTGCCAACAAAGTCCTTCCTAGAGTTCGTTATGTTCTCAAGGTGAGAGCCTTTACACTTAATGTCTTCTCTGCATGAACAGTTGAAACTGTTGCAATCCGTAAACACTTAATTTCTCATTTGCTATTTGCAGGATGTTTGTGGATGCATTAGATGCACAAATGTATGATGAGCACTATCAAAGTGGTCACTGTTATCTGAGTTTCTCGAAGGTAAACTATAAAGTGCATTATTATTATGAAAGTTCATCTCAAATTATATAATTTATACAATTATTGAATGGCATTCATCAATTGAGTTATTCCCATCAGGATTTTGCAAATATTTTAGATGGTAGACTACATTATTTTTCAAAAGTCCGTCGATTCTTCTGTTGACATTGTAGTGATTGTGTTCTACAGGACAAGCATTGCTACTCACGGGTGCTTGAGCTGCTTATAAATGTTTGGGCATATCACAGTGCACGTCGGATTGTATACGTGAATCCTGAAACCGGTGCGATGCAAGAATACCACAAGTTCAAGGATCGGAGGGGTAAAATGTGGATCAAATGGTTTTCATTCAACACTTTAAAGGTCATGGATGAGGATTTAGCCGAGGAAGCAGATTCTGACCACCCAAAAAGACGATGGTTATGGCCATCAACAGGTGAGGTCGTCTGGCAAGGTGTTCTTGACAGAGAGAGAAATCTCCGGAACCGGCAAAAAGAGACAAGGAAGCAGAAAAGCAAAGACAAACTGGAGAGGATGAGGCATAAACACCGTCAAAAAGCATTAGGGAAGTATGTGAAACCCCTTCCAGAAGATATTGAGATCTCAAATTCAACAACAGTAACATCAGTTTAATTTCATGTCTGTTTTTTGCATCTTTGGCAATAGAACCTAGTTTGATAATTCTTTAATTTTTGATCTTCTTCTACCCTTTTCTTTTGCTTCTATGCCTTGTTTATGTCAGAAAGGATGCATCATTTGTTTAAATGTGAGTATTTTTGTATTTAGCTAACAGCATCCTTCTGGTCATTAATATTCTTGAATGGCTCAAACTGTACACTAAGTTTTACCTTTCTCCTTATTTTCTGCCCTCAATTCTAAATTTTATTTTTCGATGTTAAATTTTGTCTCTTTGCTTTTAACTTAATTCGATATTCTGTTGACATAGAACATTAAAAATATCATTATAGCATAAAGCTCATAGCACGGTTACAAGATTAATAAATAGCAATCAAACATGGCTTTTGATAGAAGAGCTGTATCCAGTTTGGTCATCATAGTACTTCGACCATAGCATAACACCTCCGTACTTGATGGAACCTTTGATAGCAGGGAGCACTTTTGAGGTAAGATCAGCTACTGGAATGAAGCCGCTTCCGGCTGCAGCCGGGGCTGCTGGGAGTCCCAAGAAAATTTTAGTTGCAGGAATGTCTGTAGTCCATTGCTTCCATGCATCTACTAGATTTCCAGAACTTCCAGATGTGTATTGGCATGGTGGATTGTTATAGAATTGAACCCAAACGTAGTCAAATAGACCAGTTTTCAGGGCACTCCCGACCCAAGCATCAGGGAAGGGGCATTGAGGTGCTGCGGTTAAGTACACTTTTTTACCACGTTTGCTGTATCCTGAGAGGTACTTTGCAAGGTCATCCCAATGTTGGATCGTTCCTCCTTCAATATCAAAGTCGATTCCATCCAAAACCGCATCCCCTAATGGTCGAGAAGATGACGTTCCCCCTAAAAAGTTGTTCCAAAGATAAGTAGCCACCTCCCTAGCATCTTCAGCCGAGGTAAGGTAGTAGCTCCCAGCACCTCCCCCGATTGAAAGCATTACCTTAATTCCTTTCGCCTGACACGATTTAATGTCGGAACTCAAACCAGTGCAGCCATTACTGTAGGGATCACAATGACCGGCAAGGTTAATCATCGGTGTCTGCCCATTGCCAAACGTCGGAAGAAAAGCTATGTTGACAAAGTCATAGCTACCAGTGGCACAAGTCTCGGCCAAGGTACCCTCGTATCCGTTCTGACCCCAATAAATAGCAATTCCACCAGCATCAACAGTAACAAACAGTAAAAGAACCATTGAGCAGAAAAAAGCAAGTGAGGTTGCTGGAGTTAATGCCATCTTTGATCCTACTCTGGTATATACTTAAATTATGATGCTTGGGGGTATTTGTGAATAGCTGTTATATAGAGAGGAGAAAAGCATAGGGTAGTGGAGTATTTGTTTGGAAGTGAATTTCCACGTCGTTACACATTCATCTTCCTTTACTGTTTACTATTGGCTTCATCCCTTGAGTTGAGTGTATATGGTGAATATCAAACGTGGCTCACCATGTCCATGCAATGTTTGGTGGTTGGCCAATAAAATGTGGCGTGCAATATAAACCCTTAGACTACTACTTGACTTCTCCATTTCAGAATGTTTAATGGCCGTATGAGTTAAAAGATACAACGCTAGCTTTTCACATTAGGCGACTGTTAAAAAGTAGTATTCTATCTCAGATGTTTCATACACAATTTAAAATTTATATTATTTGGCTGGCGATAAGTTATGTACTATAAATATTATAATTATTCAAATAGTATTTAATGAATGATTGTGTTTATTATCCAAATAAAAACTTATTTGATAGTTATGTCCTTATACGAGATACGAGAAATTAGACAAATTTTATTTGTAAGATATGCAAATGCACACCAAAATGCAAAACATAAATCCTTTCTTTTCCTTTATCTTTTACTATTTTCAGATTGTTTGATGTTCATGAAATCAATTAATAGTTAGCTACGGTAAGTAAGATATTGTTCTCATGAAGACTAAAAGTACTAGTAATTACCGCATTTCTATTATTTAACCGATTTATTAAAAACTGAAATTAACTAAATTAATTAACTAACGAATACGATAAAGAATAAATCAGGAAAATCGATTACACCCAAAAATTAAAATAATACCCAAGAAAGAATTCACGTAGATTTCATCTCAGAACTATCAATCTAAATTACACAATTTCAAGACTTAGTAACTTGATATGTAGAAATTCCTAAATTATGTTAATATCTCTTTCGAGCATAAGAGTAATTGAATCTAGGTTAATTAGTTGAAATTTCTTTCTAATTCAATTAAAACATCTATTATCATATTTACTCATGCTATGGATTCCCTTATTAGATTTGACTCTAATTCGATATATTTATGTCGTCCTATTTTTAGAATTACGTGCAACTCCACTCAATTAAGCAAAAATTAGTTCAAACAACAAAATCCATCGTAGGTTCATCTCCCCTAGGTATTTAGAAAATTAATTTATATTTGAAAATAAAAACATTCAATATACAATATAACTAAAAGAAATAAAGAAACTCATGATAACTTCTAAGAAATCAACTAGGAATCTTCAATCTTGACGGAAATCTGCTTCAAAGTTGACTTCAATGGTGTTTTTCGAGTTGTTTTCTTGAATATTTTATGATGGCTCAATTCTATCTTTTTATCTTTGTCATATATATGTACTAAAATGCCTGAAAAACGATTTTTCGAAGTTCAGTGTGCAACCCTATGAAAACGACACGGACTACCACACGGGCGTGTGGAATGGTTTAGCTCGTGTGGGTTACACGGCCGTGTGATCTAGTCATGTGAAATGGTTCAGCCCATGTGGCTCTTGCAGCTTGCTCCGATGCTCCGATTTTTACTCGTTTTTCGCTCCTTTTGTTCCCAAGTGCTCTATCAAACATTAAAACATGAATTTAAATGATTAATAGTATAAAATTCACAATTAACATCGAATAATCATTTAAAACACATTAAAAATGAAGTTAAAACATATTACTTTTAGCACTTATCATTATTCTATAAAGAATTATCTATAAATTCTTCATAAAATTTGATAACCTTAATGTACACCGCTGAATAAATTATTTTTATGGACACAAATAGAATATTAAAAAGTGACATATTGATTAATATTTTATAAATTTATTTTTATTATCACGCACCTACAACAGCTATTGTCTACACTGTTGGAGTGTTGAGTCTAGAAGTTAAGAATTGTGCTTGTATGATGACCCCTTTTCTTTTCACTGTGACATACCCCTTAACAGAGTTTGGAATTTATGGGCCTGAGATTGCGGCTGTGCGTAGGGCTGTTTAACTCTTCCACCCAATTGAAATCCGATCGAAGTCACAGCTTTTTTTTTTTTTTTTAAATTTCACTTTTAGGTTAATATCTATATAAACTATATTAACATTTAAATTTTCTAATTTATTTGTGAATTTACTAAAAATATTTTATTTTTACGAATAATCAATATTATTTTGAAGATATTTTTATATGAAATTTAAAAAATACATGCAAGTAATGATATCCGAACTCAAAATATAATAAACTCTATTCTTTCAATTTTAGCATTAGAACTAAACACATATTTAGTGTCTATATTATTATTATTTTATAAATTTATTAGATAATTGTTTTCAACCAAATCATGGATGTGGAGTAAATCTTATCGATAATGTCGTTGATTGGATTAGTGTTACAACTCAACTCTATACGACTCAATAAAATGATAATACCAATAAATAATTAAAGTGCATTTAATATTCTTAAGATGATGTATTTACATTTCCTTTTAATTAGTCACAATTTAAATTACCTTTTAATTTTAATTCTATATATATTGCATATATGTTATTATTATTATTAGTTTCAAACCTTACATTTTATTATTTATAGTATGTTACTTTCAAACGTATACTTGTATTCTAAATACGCAATTTCCTCCTGCATACACGCAAGAGAGAATTTCTAGTACTATTATCGTCGTTAATTGAATTGGTATTACAAGTTAACTTAATACCAACTCAAGAAAAATGACATTACTATGATAAAAAAAATGGAGTGCAATGTTCTTAATCGACGATTTACCTATTTTAATTTTTAAAATAATTTGATGCTTCATTATTTATTGTATATTATTTTTAAACGCATACATGTGTTTCTAAATATGTAATTTTCACACGCATATATATGTGATGGGATTTCTAATATTATAAATGTGTGTATATCTATATATACTAACATTTAAAATTTTTACTAAGTTGATGTTACTCTTTGATCGGGCTTCAACTCGGTGCTGAATTTACCAAAAGCTTATTATTTTTACAAAGTAATAAATATTATTTTGAAGGTAATTCTGTCATTTCATATAAAATCTTAAATGTTTTTTTTTTGCACATAATGGGATTCAAACACACAACATTATGATTTTAATAATTCAACTTTACTATTTTAACTAAAGCCATATTTAGTTTTTATATCCAATTTTCTTAAACTTTTATGCTTCGTCTGAGAATTTGGATTTCATTTATTATGTAAGTTGTAAGAATGAAATGCATATATTATGAATAAATTAAATGAGATTCAATATGGTATATTAGAAAAGCATAAAGTCGTGATTTGCCAAATCCAAAAATATTTTCAAGGATTTCAAATTCATTACTAAATAAGTCTCTAGCAACAAACAAGTGTTGGTGTAGTTCAATGCTTGGAAACAACATTGTTGATAGAAATAGTCACAAACCCCAAACATGAATCATAAAACGGATACGAACTCTACCAAAAAAATAAAACTTTTAGCAAATCCATTGATTTTTTTCTAAATAGCTTACTACTCAAATTGTACTATTTTTAAATTCCAAATTTTGAAATCCTAATTCTTAAATGCTACTTTGAAAATAAAATTTACCGACATCATAAGTGTGCCATAATTTAATATATGTTAAATATTTTGATTTGTTAGGTATTTTAAGATGATGTTGACAAAAAAAGTTGAACATATTTGTAAAATTTAGACAATTGAAGATCGACTTAATTAATCAAAGTTAGTTCAATTTGATTAATAATTTTTCCTTAAAAGTTTTGTTTAATTAATCATTAAATATTTTAAAGTTTCAATTAATCTATTTATTAACTAGACAAGCTGTTTAAATACCACTAAACTTAGCTCAAGTAAAAATATAAGTCTCAAATTTTGCTGAAGCTCACTCATATTTGTAAATAAGTAAATTAAGTTTATTTTAGGCTCACATTTGTTTTGTAGGACACGTAGGGGTGCAAATAAGGCGACTCATTCTCTAACTAGGGTTTTATTGTATGCAAATCATACTAAACGAGACTCTCCTCCTCTTTCACTTTTATCCAAGTTCTCTTTCGATGCCACTGTTGATTGTACCAATGAGGAAGTAGGACAGTAGCGTCAGGTGTATGGGGTGAGCCTACCAACTCGAGTCTAATTATCCCTTTCCTTATCTCATTGTTTTTCGTTTCTATGTTTTCTTAATTTAATCTCTTTACCTTTCGAAAAAACTTTATACTTAGTCAACATAACATATTTTTTAATGTTTACATCATAATAATATTTAAAATATTATTATATATTATAAGAGATTTAATTTTTATGTGACATAAATTATGCAATTTATATAGATAAAACAATATAATATCTTACACAACTAAAAAACGGATCAAGCTCTTGCTTTGAATGTGGAGCTCAAGTTTAGATCATATTTTAAACGGATCTATTCTTGTCTAAACCTATTTATTCTTTAAAATATTTTTGTCCATACATTTTAAATGCATTCGAATTTATTCTTAACTCGAGAGGGGGAGGGACAGGTGTATTTTTTAATATTAATATAATTATTTTAATATAAAAATTAATATTTATTTTAACAGCAACAATAAAATCAATATTTAAATCGATAGTTTAAACAAAGTCAAGATATATTTTGCATGGAATGGGTGTGTTATATACATTTGTCATTATTACTGACTTTATGGGTGGGAAAGGTTTTGGCATCCATTAATAGACCGACCAGTTAGGACTCCCTGTCCTTTTGCCTTTTTTTTTTTTTTTTTTTGCATAGCCTTTTGGTAAAGATCCTCCATTTATGCTGTACTGCCTTCATCTTGTACCTCCCCAAATACCCCTTGCTGCTTCATTTTTCTCTCAAATAGCAATATTAATACCACTTCTTTTTCATAATTCAATTTTGTTTATCATATCTTTTAAGCCATTTTTTTTCTTACAAAATTATTTCAGTTAGGAATTTTTAGCTTTCACACATATAACATTTTAAATATATTCCTTTAATTTATTTGAATTTTCAAATTTTGCTATAGATATTTAAAAAATGTCAAATTTTGCTATTACTTCATGTAAGTTGTCAATTTAGTTTTATATTTTAACGTGTAATGTTATGTCGGTTTGTTATTTTTATATTAAAAAATGTCAAATTTTGTTATTAGTTCATGTACTGTGTACAAGTTGTCAATTTAGTTTTTATACTTTAATTAATTTCTATACTTTAACGTGCAATGTTATGTTACCTTAATATTTTCATATAATATTCAAAAAAAAGTTACGTTATTTTAGTTAATAGACTTAAAGGCTACCGTTTGGGTCTAAATTGAAATTTAAAAGTTTGAAAACAGTAAGAACTAAAAATGGTCAAATTGGAGAATAGAGACTAAATTCATAACTTATGCACTGTACAAGACTAATAATAGAATTTGACCTCACAAAATTAATTAAGACTAAAATTTAAAAAAATTGAAAAACCTAGAGACTACATATATACAATTCAAGCAGGGTTAATGACGAAAGAATAAGACCTCATGCAATTATACTCTAACCTTTTGTTTGTTTCTCTTGTTTTCTTTTGGTTGCTTAAAATCCCACTTATATCAAAAGCATTGTAATATAATGTATGAAAATTGCATTCCTGTTTTTTATTTGGAAAATGGTCCCTCCTCATTTTCTCATCACGCAATCAAGTTGTATCTTTTAAGTTGGAAGTCAATTAATCAAATTCTTCAAGTTCACTTTATTAAACTTCATTCCTATACTCTAATTTTTAACTTGAATTTATTAAAAGTGGGTTTGGACGGGCATGCCTTTATCTGCGGTTAGTATAAAAATAGCGGTGGCGGTGAGGTTAGATATTGTAACGTGAGACAAAAAGTAAGTTAAACGCACTGCACTACATCACACCCTACCACCTATCCAAACCCTCCCTAAATTATTAATCTAACTAGATTAACCTACTTCAAATTGAGTGCAAATATTTCTTATTTACATCCACTCTTGGTAAAAATATTATAGAGGCCCCTATACTAAAAGTTAGATTGCATTTTGTTCCCTTGACTTAAAATATGAACAAATTAATTTATGTACATTAGATCAAAAAGTAAATCGGTCATTTCTATTTTATTCATTTTTATTATTTTTAATTGGTGTGACTAATAAAATAATTAGTAAATTACGTAACGTCAGATGTACCTATTCTTGAGACACATTTTTTGCCGTAGAAATGAAAGGAATTGTCTCATGCATGATGCATGTTACTTTTACTGCTAATTATAAATGTGTTTAGTCTTTAGAAAAGGGCCAGGTATATCTGTGGTTGATGAAAATTGTGTACGTACACGTGTGTGTTTGTTATTTATTGTTAGTTCCCATGCGCTCCATTTGCATGAGAGAGGACATGGTTTTGTGCACTCAAAACACAAAGCATCAGTATCGGACACATATGCAGCAATGTTTTTCTAATGCCGCTTGTGACCGACTCTTTCAATTTGCCTGCTGCGTATAACGACCACTTCAGTTTCATGGTTGTCAGTCAAACAGTTAGCCATTTTTTATATAGTTTCAAATCCTATCAGCAATACATATGGTAAAATCAATCTGGAAGAGCATAAAAAGCTTGGAGGGATCTTCCAAGACACCATTTCAAAAGTTGGGCATTTTTCTCATCACAGGCATGAATTCAATGATATTAATGGGTAACTTACAGGGAACCATTTTTGACAAACAGATCATTCTTTTAATAACGGATTAGCTATATATATAAGAAAAACAGATAAGAACACAAAAGCTACAGTCTATTACTTTGGCCCATTTGTCCCCTGCTTGACTTTGACAGAATAGACAATGTATACCGTCGCGGTCACCATGGTTTTCTGGTCATTTCAAAGCTACCCATTATATAAGTTCTTTAAATCCATTCAAAACACATTAATGGTTGATGATAATGGAAAGCTCACAACCCTTAGCCATTGAGAGTTTTTCTTCTAGTTGGTTATCTGACCATAAAACCTCCTTAGATGGCCTGGTTGAGTCCCCCAGAGAATCTTTTGGGTATTATTATGGAGAGTCGTCAAATAGATTTCTAACAGACCAGAACTTCAATTTTGATGCTACTGCTCAAACTCCCGAACCTGTTATTATTCATGCTGATGAGCTTTTCACCAATGGCTTCATTAGACCCATTTATATTGATCCATCAAAGAGAGATTCTTGTAATACCTTAGATTCCATTTCCATACAAATCCCACCTTTTACTTCAAGAACTGAGAATCCAAAGGGGAGGAGTGGTTGCTGCTTTGTTAGAAAGTATAGGAAATCAACAAAGAAAGTCCTGAGAAGCCTTTTTGAACATCTCAGACCTTTGTGCCATAAGCTAGGGTGCTCGAGAAAAAGTACCAGGGTTGATGACATTGAGAGGAGGATGATGGGGAGAGCTAAGAGCTGGAACGGTTCACCACAGGCATCTCCACAGCAGTTTACACCTTGTGCTTCAATGGCTGCTTCATGCCATCTTGAAAACTCTATTTATGAGGCTGTTCTTCATTGCAAAAGATCAATAGGTATTTTCCAAGTTTTTTGTTAATAACTAAACATAATTTCTAAACCCTAAACTTAATGAAAACATCACAGATTCTTATGTTGTTTTTTTGCCTTGTTTCATTTCAGAAAAATGATTCATTCATAATCTCAATATGAGAAAAAAGATGATAGCAGAATAAAGAAAGAGATGCATGATGGGTGGAAGCTGATCAAGTGTCAACTTTTTATTTTGTCTCATCTAGGTGTCTTCTTCTTTCTTAGATGTTTATGAACGACAGCAAGGTTCTTTTCTTTTAAACTAATAAGAATTAAACTAATGTGATATGGATTTTTTCCAGCTTCTTGTTAGTAATGTAAATGAACTTTCATATTATATCTATAAACTGTTTTATAAGGTTACACCAATCCATGGATGGAATCACAGATTCTTTCCCTCATTGTGATTCGTGCTTATGAAACTACAATGGTACGGTATTGATTAGATTTACATGGAAGTTTGGGATTTGACCATTGAAAACTATATGCTGCCATTGTTCTCTTACAAGAAATGAGAACATCTTTGGATGATGATGGTAAAAATTTCACCATTTTGAGAGGTTCCAAAGTTAAACAAAAAACATGTTTGTTTGTGCCTTTTCTTCCAATATTTTTTCAATATATGGGACATGGAGAAAGGACAATTCAGTTGTCCCACCTTATGTTACACTTGATATAGCATTGATGGGGAGCTAAAAGTTTTCAATATTAATTCCAATGGTTACCTTTACCAGCAGTAGTAGTTCAAAATTCTTGACAAAAATCAATCATTTTTACACAATAAGTTAACCTGAAATCCAACACTAATTCAGTAACTCGCTTTGCAAAAGCCTTGGTGTGAACGTTCGAAAGGATGTGTTGCCAATATCCACACGCAACTGTTGATATAGAGACAGAGAGAGAGGATCTTTCCAGTGTTTCTTGCATGAAACAAGGTAGACAAGACAGGGAAGGGGCACATGGAGAAGCTATATATGTTAGGACAAATTAAATTCCGTAGTCAATGCAATCAACTTTCTGCAACTTTTGTTGTCTTCTTCTTAGAGAGCTTCTTTAATACCTTCAAAGAAGCACTATAAAACAATTGTGACCTTGTCCAAATAGAACCAGTTTTTATTTTCTCTAGTGATCTCCTATACAAACCTTAGTCTATCATCAAGATATGTCTTCACTTTCTGGTTTTCAGACACAGATTCTCCACCATTAAATGCAATGTCAAGAAATTTACTAGGCTCGTTTAGTATTACAATAAATTCCAACAGGTAGTTTTGACAAAGATTTTCATTAGTCAAAAGCAATATCATGGTTTTGGTTGAAAAAAGAACATTCCGGACAAGTGAGTAAGCTAGTTAGGGATGGGAATCTTACGTTAGAGAGGGGACCAAAAACATTGCATGTTGGAAATGTCGGCCATATGTCGTTCTTTTTGGTAATGAATGTGTAGCAATGCTTACCACTCCTTGCCATTGCCATAGTCTGTCTTTGATTCATATAGTTTGATTCTTGGAGAACTGGCCCAATCTACAAAATAATAAAACGGGTAAACTACCAAAATAGTCACTTTTGTTTGGCTCAGGTTACATTTTAGTCACTTATGTTTGAAATGTTACGTTTGTCACTTATGTTATCACGTTGTAACATTTTAGTCACTGAGCCGTTAGTTTACATTAACGTTAACATGTAATGATGTGTACGTTAAATCATCATTTCAAACAAAATTATAGGTTAATTTATACAATCGATCCCCATATTTTTTCGTTTGGAGCAATTTAATTTTTTTCTTTTATGTTTTTTTAACTTTATTTCTTTTCCATTCTCTTATGCTTCTCCCTTTGTTTTCCTCCCTTCTCCATTTCTTTCAACGTAGTTTTTCTATGTTTTATTTTTTTGAACAAGTTAAATATTTCGAGTGAGGCGAGCTTGTGGACTAGTTACAAATGGAAAGCATAGTAAAACTATGTTAAAAGAAATGAAGAAGTGAGGAAAATAGAGGGAGAAGCATAAGAGAATGAAAAAAAAAATTAGAAGAACATAAAAGAAAATTTTTAAATTGTTGAAAATGAAAAAATATAGGGACCAATTGTAGAATTTAACCTAAAATTTTGGTTTGAATGATGATTTAACGTGCCACATCAACTTACCGTTACACCATTGTCGGCAATTAACGACTCAGTGATTAAAATGTTACAACATGATAACGTAAGTGACTAAAACGTAATATTTCAAACATAAGTGACTAAAATGTAACCTAATGCAAACAAAAGTGACTATTTTGATAGTTTACCCTAATAAAACTAGCCCAGGCTTAACTGAGAGAGAAGTAAAAAAACTGACCCAAAAAGAAAAAAGCATTGGGAAAATGTCAGAAGTGGGATTTGAACCCACGCCCTCTCACGAGGACCAGAACTTGAGTCTGGCGCCTTAGACCACTCGGCCATCCTGACTTTGTTGTTATATAAAATATTTCTTGAAAGCTTGTAATAGATGTATCAATCTTGAATTATTTCTATGCATTATCCTGGTTGAGAAAATCACCAAAAATTCTCCTTTTTGGTTTTACATATTTTAATTTTTATTGAATTTTATAAGGTTTTAACTGTTTTGTAATTATTTAAGTTTCAATAATGTTTGATAAATTAAAAATATGTTCAATTTTAATTTTGAATTCAATATGTATTGAATTTGAATTATAAAAATGATCGATATTTACTAAAATATAAATTTATAGTTTGTTAAATATTAAATAAAAGTAATTAATTTAAATATTTATGATTATGGTTTTTTTACTTAAAGGATAAATAGTCTCAAGAATTTTTTAAAAGAGTAAACTAAAGATTGACTATCCATTACATTGAAAAGAAAAATTAAAGATTGACTAATGTATGATAAGTTACATACAATATATTTCTGGTGAATGTATCTCAAAGGTTTCTTAATCAAACTACTTATGATATACTTATCTTTTGGTAAATGTACTTTAGAGGAGGGACAAATTTAAATTACATCTACTATTCTTGTATTATTAAAAAATTTAAATATCAAATTGAAATGGAGTTAGTATTTATTGCTTTAAAAATATCAATTATTGTTTAATGAAGTTAATTTTTAAGTTTTATGGTTTTGTAAATAATTTTTTTAGAATTAAACTGTAATTTAAAAAAATTAAGAGTAATTTGATCCATTCTTGGGTACTTAAACCTTTTATCCTTTTATAGAAAAAGATGAATTAAATGGATTTTAATATTCTCAATATTTTAATTTTCAATGAATTGAATTTATTCACTGAGTTATCAAACAAGCTCTTAGATATTTTTAATTTTTATGTAAAGATTAATGTAACATAATATTTTTCGGGAGGAAGTTTTCTATTTTGTGATCGAGTTAGGAGTACTAAAATTTTATATAAAACTGAATTCAAAATGAGTTGAAGTGGAGAAGACATAAAATTCAGTTTTAGAGTTGGAGCGAGCAAAAACCCTGCTCGTCCCGTTGGTGGAGAAGTGATGGTAGCCAAAGGTTCAGGACGCTCCAAAAAATGGAGTAACCCAGCATCCTACGAGTTCCCTTTGTGTTAGTGAGGTCTCCATTCATTGAAGTCCTCCCCTCCCTGCTGAGATCTTTCGCCAGTTTATAGCCAAAACAACACACGTTCATTCCTTTGTAAAGAACCAAATTCGAAAACCAGACCCACTTGACATACGGAAAAGGAAAAGATATCGATGTCTCTTCTAGTGATCCAATCCAAATATCAAGACTATACCTAAGTTGTTTCCCGCATATAATCATTAAAAGGTATGGCTTCTCTCTTTGTTTGTAGCCACGAAAACCATAAGGAAATTTTCATAGTGGCATAGGAACAAGGAAACAACACAAGGTCATAAAACAGCACAAAATCTGGAGGAAAGCATACATAAAAAAGCTGATTGTTATCCAAATGAAACAAAATGTCATAATAAAATCATCACCTGATAGTGGTGCCATCTGTAAGCTTGGCCTATCCCTAACAACTGATATTGCCTCTTACTCATATATGATATTTTGAATTGCAAACCAAAACATTTGTGAACAATTTGATTTGAGGACGAAATGCCTCTAGCTAATGTGAATCCAGCACACAAAACCACATCCCAGAACTAGCCAAATGTTGCCGGAGAGGTGGAGACTGAACCCCCCTTTCCTTGTTAAACCTTCTTGGCCTTCAAAGGGCCCATTGGAATTTTACTCAGAACCTTGGCATCAAATACTGCATATTGTTTTTTAATCTCGATCGCAGCCTTCTCTGCAAATGGGTCTACCTTATCCTCGTACTTCTCGTATAATACAGGTACCGTGTGCAGCAATACGAAACCTGATTTCATATAAAAGATAAATAAACTTCAGTAAATGATATCATATAGATAAATATACTAAGAAAAGTCAGTGTCATTACATATATAGAACAAGGTCAAGAAGTTGCACCAACTCCCCACAATTGACAGAACCCAGAATGCAGCTATAACCTGAAAATTCAAATCAACGAATGGAAACATAAGTAATTCTCCCACCCATACTAAAGATGAAGCATATCCCCATACACATAAGAAATAAACACACCATAAGGAACTCCTTCAGATTTCTTCCAGATGCAATATCTCGCAGAAGTTTCAATCCCTGGTTAAGTTCAATTGCCAATGCAGAGGCAACTTGGAGGAATGGCTCCTCTGGCAAATGAATTTCGGGGATGCGAGGTGGGGACCTATAAAGAAAATGGGTGGGTTATAGTCTTTAAGAAATCATACAATACCTTAGTTTAAAAAACCAAATCAACTAAATTTGCTGCAAAGACAGTAAAACTTTACTTGTGGATGAAGGTATGAGCATTGGACCACAAAAACAGTAGTGCAAGACAGAGTATCGAAATGTGACAGATTAAAGCAAGTAGGTGGTATTCAATCAACTCAAAAAGGACCCAAATTGCGGTTGCTCCACCAAGGACACCAGCTGAAATCTTCTTGTTCCTCCACAAGAACACATCAGCAGCTGCACCAAATTATTACCAACAAAATAAGATGAAAAGATACAACATCAGTATTGATCTATGCTTTAAATCTATTCACCCAAAATGCAAACAAGAAAAAAGATAAAAAAGAAAAAGACCTAAAATGTTTTAAGGTTGCATCTAATAGCTTTATTATCAAGCAAAACTTCAAAGAAAAACAACTATTTTATATTAACCAAAAAAATAAATAAAAATTCAAAAATGGGATAGATTCAGCAATGCATTTTTCTAAACTATCAAACAGATCATAAAAGCATAAAGTAAAATACAGATCCACTAATATAGCATCCAAGTAAACCATTTTAAACGTAACTGGACTATCTTTTTACTCTCATTTACATCAAGTCCACAAAACAAGAAAAATTAAAAGCATAAAACCCTAATCTCCATAATAAAATTTGAAAATTAAAAAATGGAAAAAGAAAAGGTGAAATGAGAGAGTTCAGAGTTCGTACGTTTTCCACCACCAAGCACATGATGAACTGGTCTCTCTCTTCCAAACAACCGATAAATCTTAGCCTTAACGGAAGAAGGAGAAGCCGGTTTCTCATGATCCGAATCCGAATCCGAAGATGACGATGAATCATGGCCGTGAATCTTCTGGCTGATCTTCTCCATCATCGACTCCACCGCCGACTGCTTACTCTCCGATTCCTCCGCCATTGCTAGAAAAATTAAAATCCGAACCAAACCCTAAAAAGACGGATTCTCGGTCTCCAATTCTCACGGTGTCCAAAAAGTATCGAGGTGTGTGAGAGTTGAAGTTGGAAATGTAGGGTTTTATGATGGGAATATATAAAACGTCGACGTAGTCTGAGCCTGAGGGTTGGAGCCAAACCTGAAGGCTCGGAGGGAATTCGGAAATCTAGGAAGTTGACGGCGTTTAGATTTGGACGGCGTTATGGTACGGTGTGGTGGGGTCCAGCATAAATTGAATCCTGAAATGTTTTTCTTTCTTTTATGTGATGTAAGAGGAACGTGGGGGCACATAGGGGAGGGTCGGTGCGGGGTTTTGAGAAAGGTTCACCGAAATGGAACACGTGTCGATCATCTAATGGATGAAGGTGTGTCATTGACGGCTATCACTCTTAGGGGTTAGCAGCAGTGGGCTCCACATTACCTTAACATGAAGGGTTAGCTCCGTTCCACCTTTTTAATTTCTATTTATATATTATTATACATTTTATTTTAGACCCAAAATTTTGAATTTAATATCTTATTTTAAAATATCGAATTACAAATAATTGATTATAATATAATGTATTTTTAGAAGGTAAATATTTTTTTTACTATATTGTTTTGAAAAGAAGATGTATAATAAATACATGAGATTTAGAGGTTGTTGAAAAAGGCTATCTTTATTGTTCTTCTCGTAGTTGTGTGTTCTAAATCTTACTTTAGATTCCAGCATTATATTACAAAACCAAGTTTGTTAAAATGGCATAGTTAAGAAATTATCATTTATTTGATAATTATTTGTCACGTGTTTTTATTGATTAAGGTTACGGCAATAAGATTCATAGAAGTTCCACCTTATTCGTATGGATTTAGTTCAAATAAACTATATTAATTTTATAAGGGTTAATGTGCCAACTCAATAGTATCGCTTATTGCTGTTTTATTTTTACCAAAATAAATTTAAAATAAATATTATTTTAATCTAATTTTTTATAAAATATATCAACATTGAATACCTATTTATGTGACAATAATTACATATGTCATAATCTTTGTTATAATTGATTTAGTCATATATTACGAAAAAATTAAATATTTACACACTTTGTTTAGTTTTATTTTTTAATATTAATTATTTATATATGATTTTAAAACCCAATATTTAAAAATATAAATATGTGTTTCAATTTTACACATTCATTCATGTAATTGTTTTTTAATTATTGAGAATTGAATTTCATATATAATATATATCAAATATTTTTTAATAGATAAATGTGAAATATATTAAAGATATTATTGGAATCATATAGATTAATTTATTAGTTTAGTTACCACTGGTATGTTTATTGTAGAATCATAAAATTCTTATACAAAACTTAATAAATTGGGATCTATCATATAAAATCATTAAGAATAAATTAAAAACAAAACTAGATGTAGAAGCGTACTTAAATCCATCGATTTCTTGAAATCTTGGATTTTATAGTTTTGATATTCCAAATTAGCACACAAGTAATTCAAAGGTGACTCTCTCTTCCTAAAGATAGAGATATTAGAAAAGTTACGTATGTGTAATTTGTGAATCATAACCCTAATATATATAATTTTGCACATTAATCTTAATTTTAATCAGTCAATTATCAATTAGAAATTAATTACTAGAATATCTACACATATTTGACCCATACTTTATTTAATAATTAAAGCTCAATAAACCTTAATCAAATTAGACCAACTTTTAATTTAAGCTAATCTTTTATGATAATAAATAATACCACGTAATTGCTTTTATTTTATATGTAATTTCTATATTTTCCAACAATATTTTCTTTTCATTTTGAATAAGCATATTTTTTATACAACTTTTCTTTAATAACTTAATTTACATTTTTTTCTTTTTTAATCTTTAAATTGTATTATAACTTTTTTAGAGTTAAACTAAAATCATAATTTGGAATAATATCTTCAAGTTTATTTTAAATAGTAATTTTTGGTCTTAATTATATTGATTATTATTTAAACTACCGTCACTATAAAAATTAATTAATTATATTATATTTACTTTTTCAATAATATTGTTTATGAAATATTACAAATTTTTATATTGATTTTAATAATTTAATATAATATAAGATACCTAATCAACCTATGCATCACTCGAAGAAAAAAATAATTTTATATTCTAAATTATATTTTGATAAGTATTTTATAGATGTGCTATATGGAATTTTTAAAAGGTGTTGGAAGAAACTTCATTGGTAGGATGCAATTGAATCAAGTTAAGATATAGAAAGCCCCAACTTATTTCCAAATTTGGTCGTCAAAGACTTATTAAATTTGATGAAGTTTTATTTTCAAAATTTGAGTTGGAATCCAAAAGGAGAACTTCAAACTCCTTAGATTTAGTTAATTTACTTGGTAAAATGAACTAAATTATCATAATTGAATTTAAAAATTTGTTTAAACTCGAGTTCAATAAATTTACAAGCTATTTGAATATTATATTAAGATATTTGAATTTGATTAGTTGAATAATTATATTATTTAATCATAATTTGAAAGTCCGAGATGGAATTATGATAAAACATCATGGAATAGTTCAATATCCAATAATTTAAATTTTGTTACAATCCAAATTTTGATATGTTTCAGTTAATTTAAGCAAATATCAAATTATATTGATGCATATGAATTGATACAATATTTTAATATTTTAAACTATTATGAATATCTTATTAAGTGAATGTTCGTCAAGATTAAGATAATTTTAATGTACTTTAAATTCTAATAGTCATTAGAAGTAGATCTCTACTTCATTTATATTTCTTATGCCTATAAATAGAGACTTTAGATAAGCTTTGTAAATACTTGATTAATCAATAAAATACACTCTCTCTTTGCTCTTCCATGCTCTTTATTTTTTATTTTCTATCTTTTTATTTTATAACACATTATCAACACGATTCTCTTTTAATTGTTTTTCTCCATAAGTCACAAAATTTTTTTCCCTTTCACCAAGCCTTACCCCTTTCAAGCAACAACCAATGTAATAGCTGGCCACTTAAATTTGCTACTCAAGCTGTTATCGATTGCCTTCTAGAGCTACTGCTATTTCAGTCTTTAATTGAGTAATCATTATGTAAAGAAATTTATATAATCCTTACGTGATATGTTTTTCTCCTTTGTTAATGGATTTTTGGTAAAAATATTTTTACTTTAAGGTTTCTTATAAACTAAGATTCTTTTCTTAAATAATAATATTATGATATTTGGATGATTAATTTTTTATGATTAAATTATTGTTATTAAATATGCTTGAAATTATTGTATTATATCTTTTAAATTGAATTTATAAATATTTGATTAGAGCATTAAAAGATTTTATAACATATATGTTGTATTGAAATTTGGTACAATGTGTATCAAATAACTTTCAAGCATTGTACACAAAAATTTTGATTTTGTTTACTAAATGATTTCTTTTACTATTAGATTATAAATGTTATTACGAAAACAAAACTGTTTTACTACTTGTAATAGTACTTGTGATAATAGCCGTGGTGATAACAATGAAGTTAAAGAATCTCAAGTATATTTACTATGATTTATTTATTAGATCATGTTTATTATAATTGGAGACTAATCATGATAGATAGATTTTGATTTGAAATCCACGCATGTTTTGCGATGGTGATTATGAAATAAAGAATCAATGGAGGGGTTTAGAAGTCTGTCCTACTAGATTTGTTGCATTCCCCGAAATGAATGCAAACATAAAGAAAATAAAAGATATAATCATGGAGCACTAAGGGAGAACATAGTAATAAATAAGAGAACAATGAGAGTTCTCAAGATAACTGTTTAAAGGGTAAAAGATAACATATGTTATCAATGTGATATGAAAGATTATTGGCCACATATGTGGCGTATGCCCAAATATTTTGTTTCTGTTAATATTCTTTGAAGAAGGATATGAGAACGTAGTAATGAATTCTATCATTACGGATAGAAAATATTTATCTTATTTGGTATTGAAACAAACAAATATTATTCCAATATTTGATAGTACAAAATTAGTTGAAAGCTCTAGAAGAACTAATATATCAATATCTAAAAAGCACAAAATTTGTGATGGCTAATGCATTAGTTTTAAAAGATATTCATTATAATGTATATCATATTGGGATTGTGAATGGAGAAAACATTATATTTCATATGAATCAAAAGAGGATTGAGTTATTGATTTATATTTATTACTCTTGTTATAAATTGAATTGATAGTGACTATCTTTGTGATCTTCTTTTATCATCATCCCCGTTAAGCAGTTGAAAGCAAAATATTTGACTATGAAATATCTACTTATGAGTAATAGAATATGGTAAATCTATCTAAAGATCATTATGGTTGCATGCACCTGAAGTTGCAAGTTTTTTAAAACTGTGAGTATAACTCTATAGTATTCAGAATAGGAAAAATATTACTAATGAGAACCTTGCAAGAGAGAACTTATTCAACTTTCCATGATTCAAATGTGCTTTTATAGTAGCAATATCATAAAAAAAATTTACTTATTCTTGAACAAAAATTTTTAACCACGAAATCTAACAATTCCCCGAAGAGAATGTAACAATATGTAATAAATTTGAAAGACATAATCTTTAACGTGGATGTAGTAAATTAGATTATAATAATAGTCACAGAGGATTGTCGTAATAAATTTTCTCACCTCTAGAAGTGGAAAAATGAATAACGCAAGAAAAGAGCAAGAATTCCCAAGAACTTTTTAAGAAAAGAGACAATTTATTTATGAAGAGTCATTGGTTATGTACCTATGGTACACTTAGTAAATAAGATCCACTTTCAAAGTTTGTTATTAATAGATTTTGATTGGATTCAAAGTCTACTACTGAAGTTTAATTTACTTACTTTTTATTGCCAAGGCTCAACATAGAACAAAAAAAGGTACGTCTTTAAATATTAAATCAACTTGATATATCATTTAAATATTTTGAGATGGTTTTCTTTTTAGTTTTGATTACATGTGTTACATATTGTTTTAAGAATCTCATTTGTTCATGAAAATGAATATTAACTGATTTATTTATATCGTTATAGTAGATTTTATAATTAAATAATATATTTGATTAAAACATATCTAGTATGCAAATTTATGTTAACAAACCAATGGATTTATGGTTATTTAGATTTGATTTAATTCAAATAATTGTTAACGGTAGTAGTTCATACGTTTTATATTATTCCATTTGTTAATTATTTAGAGAAATAAGATGAGCAATTGTAAATAAAGTTCTATGAGCTTGAATGGTTGGATTTTGAATTAAATTTCATGTATGTTTATAATGATGGTTATGAAAAAATTTGCTACTTTTCATTATGTCATATTTTTATGTTTGAGATGTGACATTTATTGATATATTTAGTATAGGTTTGTTTCTATACATGACCTAGACAATTATTCTTGGTAGTTAACTGATTATGCAAAACTATTGTTAAAAGGGTTTTAAAAGTATTTTGAATCGAACTCAGGATTTCTCGCATCCGAAGCAAGAATCATACCACTAGACCAAATGCCATGCATTTGAAGATTTTGGCATATTCCCTAAAGCGAATATTGCATATAATTATTTGGAAATTATATTTATTGACTTATTAGCATTATAGACTTCACATTGATTTAGATATTTCCAGTAGTAAATGTCACAATAGTACTTATATGTGGATACAAAGTAAAAGAAATGATAGTAAAATTATCAATTTGCTACAATTTAGTACAGTTGAAACGCATGTTAAAGTAAACCAAAGTTTACTGATACAAATGCATTTACTACTTGGCATGACCAGTTAGACCATCCTAGATCATATATGATGCGAAAATTAATTAAGAATTCATATGGACATTCATTAAAGAACTAGAAGATTCTTTAATTTAAAGAACTCTCATTTTTTGTTTGTTCTCAATGAAAATTGATTGTTAGAAACTCAATAGCTAAAATTAAGATTTAATATCTTGTATTTTTGAAATGAATATGGGCCCATTCATCCACAGTGTGGATGGTTTTGATATTATATGATTTTGGTAGACGCATCTACAAAATAATCACGTATGTGTTATCAACTTGTAACCTGTCATTTGCAAGATTGCTTGTTTAAATAATTAATTTCAGACCATGCAATTAAGACAATTTATCTTGCTAATATTGATGAGTTTATATCTCAGTCTTTTATTGATTGAGTTTGAAAAACTTTTGTAAAAGTTTGTTATTTATGCGCATAATGGTTTAGAGAGATTATTGACTGAACGCCTCTGATTAATGTCTAAACCATTACTTATGAGAACTAAACTTCCTATTTCAACATGAGATTATGTTAATTTACGTGTTGTATGCATCAAGCCAATAAGTTATAAATACTCCCCATTACAATTGATTTTTAGTTAAGATCTAAATATTTCTCATCTTTGAATTTTTGTATGTGTGTATATGTTCCAATTGCTCCACCATAACGCACAAAGATGAGTGAATCCTCAAAGAAAGTTGGGGATATATATTAATTTTAAGTCTATTTGTATTATTAGATGTTTTGAATGTATTAGAGATTCAATTATGACATGATTTGTGACTACCATTTTGATTTGATAGTTTTCCCGACATTAGGGGGAAAGAAATAATAACTTGTAATGAGTTAGAGGGAGAGTAATTTGAACCAAAAGTTCAACAAGGATAACTCATTACAAGTTAACTGTCAGATGTATTTACAAACTTAATGAGATTAACCAAGTGTTATATACCATCTAATATTTTAATTTGAATCAAAGTCTTAGTAGGACAATTAGTTAGAATAAATAATAGATTGATCGGTTCCAAAGATGAAATTTCTTCTAGATGGTCATATAGTGGAGGCGAGTGCTCCAGAAGAGACCCAAGACATAACTAATAAGTAAAACTCTAGAAGAGATTCAGGTATCTAAAATTGAAGATTAAAATAATGAAAATAAGAGATCTCATAAGTTATGTCAATTTGAGAAAATGTCAAACCGATAATAAAAGTGATCAACAATGGTTTTACATGCAATATTATTGAAATAATGAAATGAAATGAGGATCTTGAATAAATCTATTGAGAAATATAGATATGGAATAAATTGGTCAAAATAGAAAGGTGCAACTTGAGTACAATTAAATTTGTGGAGTTTTTGGACCAATAGACCAAATATCTAAAGGTATAAAGCCAGTGAGGGTGCAAATAAAGTAGTTTTGCAAAACAGAATAAAATATGAAGTTTTTGCTAAGTCTTGGCATTGATTATGAAAAGATATACTATTCTTTTATGGTGGATGCAATAACCTTTAGATATATTATTAAACTAACAGTTCATAAAATATTTAACTTGCGTCTAATGGTTATTGTTACAACCTTTTATGAATCACTATAAAGTAAAGTTTATAATAAAATCCTTGAAGGATTTAGAATGCCGAAGCATATTGAAATTATTGAGAAATTGTTCATTTATATGAATTGAAATAATTGAACATATGTGGTAAATTTAGCTTAGTCAATAGTAGTTGAAAGAGGATTATAAAATGATCCAAAATACCTATTTGTATTTTTATAGAGGATCATGATTAAAGTTTGTTATGATTATTATTGAAACTTCTAAAGAGATCAAAATATATTTCCCCAAAAATTTTCCCTCACTCATGACTTTCAAAAGAATGTCGATATAAATAATTAACAAATAGGTTCAAATGGTCATTTGAAAAGTTAGTATTCAAGATTGAATACATAGAATGTGAAAGATATTATGTGATGTTTTTATGAGGGGGAGTAAATACGCGCTGTACTCTATTTTCCTTAATTGAGGTTTTGTCCTATTGGGTTTTCTTGGTAAGGTTTTTAATAAGGCAGTATATTATGCGTATTATAGATATGTGTACTCTTTTTGTAACATCCCAAAAATCGGGGGTTAGTAAAATCAGGTTTGTGAATCGAGAGAGAGTGGTCATGCCTTAATTTTGAGATTATCTATGCATTTTTAGGAAAAAAAATGAGGTATTGGTTTGTTGGTTAAGTGTTAGTGAAATATTCCTTGAAACCCAAGTTCAAATCCCTTATCTCTCACCATTTTTATTATTTTGCAAATTTTTCCTTAAACCCTAGTTTGTGACATGTCTTATATTTTTACAATAAATATTTCAAAATTATATCAAGAATGAGTTATTAGTTTGATGGCTAAATATTACTGAATTTATCCTTGAGGTCTTAACTTCAATTCCATTCCCATGCAAATAATTTAATTTCTTTGATATAAACCTCTTGTTTTAATGTGTGGGCCATCCAAGCCTAGTTAACCTAGGTATAAATATTAATTTTTCACTAATAATCATCCTTTAATCCTCCTCCTCATTGTCTTAGCCGTTCCTCTCCTCCTCTTATTCTCTTTGCTTTTAATTCTTTTTCCTTTCTTCCATTGTTGTCGTCACCTAAACTTAGTTTTACCATTTTTTTTCTTTTTGCCATAAGATTTGTTAACATATTCTCCACCATATTCCTGTCAATTTTCCTCATTAAAATCATCCCCAAATTTGAAATCTTAAACTCCAAGATCGATCCCGAATATTGTCAAGAAAGTGTCATTGTCGTTTCTCTCGACTAGCTTGGGGAAAAACGTTCTTGATCGGTTGGCCATTCAAAACCCACAAATCACGAAGCGTGCTAACCCAAATGCTCCAAATTATCTGTAAAGGCGAAGAACAATTGTACGTATGGTTTGCATTAATACAGTGTTCATTTAAGGAATTATTAAGGAAAATTGGAAGATTTGTTAGTATGCTGCGAGGAAGCGAAGAATAAGGTGTGGGTCCTAAACTCATAAAATTATTTGAAAATGTTAAGTATCATGCTATATTTGATAAATTAGCTTGCTGATTGGATTGACTTAATAGCCAAATTATTGATTTTGTGAATGGTCGAACCATGTATGTTTCGAGCCTTAAAAGATTGACATGTTGGCAAAATTGCTAGTTTGATAGTATGAATGTTTGATTGAGTTTGTAATTGCATATTTGAGTTATGAGATATGAGAATGCTTGACTGAATGATATAATGTGTTGAGATATCAGGCTTATGTATGATTTAAATGTATGAGATATTTGTTATATTGGGTACTAAAAAGGGTGCTATTTATGCTCAATGAAAATCCATAAAGTATGTGAAATTGAATGATATTGATTGATACCAACACAATGGTAATTTGAAATATTGGAACACTGTTTCCAATTACTGAAAGTATGTGATCATTGAGGACATGCTGAGCATGTCAAATGAATTTGAAAAGTATTGAGATATGATTATGTGTGAGATTGTGTAACATATTGCATATGCATTGGGTTGAGATTTTGTGGTTGACGGAGGAGTTTCGTGGAGTACCGGTGGCATATTAAGTTCGCATTATTCGTAGTCAGTGCACTGCACCTAGAGTATCGAGGGGAATGGCGATTTATCGCAATATTACAAGCAGAATTTTCTGCATATTATTATCGGTGGTTTTAACCACAATAGGGTTAAGCCCATAATATTTTTGAGTTCAGATGACGGGTTCTGGGGAAACTCATGGTTTGTAGCGGATGGTATGGGTAGGAACCTTTTTGCATTGCATCATGCTCACGACATATTCGAATGTTATTGATATATGATATGTGTTGTATTGTGTTGCGCTATATTGAATGGTATCGAAATTAATGATTGTTACTCGAATGAATGATGACCTATGCTCATACACCGTTTGACATCAATATTGATAATGACTATGTAATGATATGAAATTCCTATGATGGTTCTATTTTCTTCTGTTAAAGATAATTTGTTTCACTGTATTTGATATTTTAAATAATTGTTTGACTCACACTAAGCTTTTCATAAGCTCACCCCCAATAGTGTTTAACCTTTCAGGTAAACCTTGAAATTAGGACCGGACTCGGCATTCGGAGAATCACTTTGGACCTCGGATTATTTTTCTTAATAAGTATTATTAAGACTTTATTGATTTTGGTTTGTAATTTTTAATTATTTCTGGTCTGTGGCTTGGTAACTTTTTATTTGGGGATTTTTGCATGCATGGATTACTCAAGCATAATAACCGGAAAATGCATGATATTGGGCTTAAGTAAAATTTGACATTGTTCCCTAATTTCCGCTGTATTAGTTTAACATCGAGTTTTCTTTAAAGAAGAGCGACAAGTAAACAGTTTTTCTAAAACAACACTGTTAACAATAAAATGAATCCTAAACATATACAACCTAATGAATGAACGCTTTTAAGCTAACTTAAAGTACAACTACGGTTTTCTCTAAAATGATTTTATTTAAAGTATTCAAAAGTAACGTAAGTTAACTTAGCCATTTCGGTGGCTAATGTAGCCTTCTCAATTTAGCCATAATGTCTAGGCCGGATTTGGGAGGTTACACTTTTTCCTTCACTAGGAATTTTTTCCATAGGGTTTTTATCTTAGTAAGGTTTTAATGAGACATATTATCTACCAATGGACATCCAAAGGGGAGTGTTAATGAATATCTTATTAAGTGGGTGTCTATCAAGATCAAGATAAGCTTTAATGTACTATTCTAATAGTCATTAGAAGTAGATCTCTACTTCATTTATACTTCTTATGCCTATAAATAAAGAATTTGGAGAAGCTTTGTAAATTTTTCGATTGATCAATAAAATATGTTCTCTCTTTAATCTTTCATTCTCTTTGTTCTTTACTTTCTATCTTTTTATTTTATAACGTAAAGTAATTTTAATTTTTTAATCTTAAATTAATTATATTTTTTAAGTTTTCGTAAAATATGAATAACAATTGAAAATTAAATATGAGTAAGAAATTATATAAATATATAAGACTAAACACTTGTGATTAAATTTAAAAGTTGAATAAGCTAATAGGTTTCAAGGAGTGTTAGATGATTGTATTAAGAGTGCTCAAAGTGCTTTTGTACCTGGAAGGCTGATTTATGATAATGTGCTACTTGCCTATGAGGTTTTACACTCTTTTAAACAGAAAAAGGGTTGGTAAAAAGGGCTTTATGGCCTTAAAGTTAGACATGAGCAAGACATACGATAGGGTTGAATGGGGTTTTCTTCGAGTTATGATGGAAAAGATGGGTTTTTTTTGTCATGGATTGAGCTTATTATGCGATGTATCTCATCAGTTAAAAATTTTGTGATCATCAATGGGCAAGTTAGGAAGGCTTCTCAACTAAGTAGAGGGCTTCGACAAGGGGACCCTTTGAGTCCATTCCTTTTTTTTATTTGTAATGAAATTGGCGGTCAGCGATGGTTTGCTAAAAGGGGCTAAGGTAAGTCGAAGAGGACCACAAATTTTGCATTTGCTTTTTGCTGATGATTGTGTCGTGTTTGGTGAACCAAATGGGAGAGGAGCACAAGTTTTGAACAAGGTTTTTAAGGAATATGAGAATAGTTCAGGTTAGTGCATAAATTATGATAAGTCCACAGCTTTTTTCAGTACGAATACTAGCGAGAGTGAGAAGCTATCAGCCTCGAGAATCTTAGGTGTTAAGGCTTTGAATAATCTAGAGCGATATCTTAGACTCCCAAATGTGGTGGGAAGATGAAAGAGACTAGCTTTTCAAACTTTAAAAGATAGGGTCAAGCAGAAGATAGATAATTGGAGCACTCGGTTTTTGTCTCAAGGGGGAAGGAAGTATTCATTAAAGCTGTCCTACAAGCCATTTCTACTTATTCATTTATGTGTTTTTTGTTATTGAAATCGCTTTGTAAAGACTTAGAAAGCATAATGGCTAAATTTTTGTGCCAAAAAGGTCATGGTAAAAGGGGTATACATTGGTGTGATTGGAATGGTTTATGTGAATTAAAAGAAAGGGGAGGATTGGGTTTTTGTAGCCTTGCAAAATTTAATCTTGCGTTGTTAGAAAAACAAGGTTGGCATCTTATTTGTAATAAGAATTATTTGTTAGCATGAGTGTTAAAGGCTAAATACTATCCAAATTGTGATTTTTTGGAAGAAAGGTTAGTGAATCTACCTTTCTATACCTAGCAGAGTATTTGGGTAGCAAAGGCTCTCTTTGAGAAGGAGCTTTGTTGGCGAGTGGGGAAGGGAGATAAGATTTCTATTGTGGATGATGCTTGGATCCCAGGAGCTAAAAATTATTTAATTCCTGGGGTTATGAGAAATCGTGATGTAACAAAGGTTTCCGACTTAATTGATAGTAGTACCAGAACATGGAAATTGGAGTTGTTGAGATACCTTTTCTGAGCTGGATGTGAAAAGAATTTTGTGGATCCCTTTAGCTTTGGTGGAACATGATGATTTAGTGGTTTGGAGGGGTGAGCTTCTGATGAGTACTCGGTTAGGAGTGGATACTAACTTTTACTTAAACATACAACTGATCCTAATTCTACTGAGTTGTAGAATGACATGATTAAATTTTATAGAAAACTTTGGACCCTTAAGCTTACAGAAAAACATAAAATTACTTTATAGAAAGTTTCCTGAAATTTTCTGCCAACTCTAGTTAATCTAAAACATAGAAGGTTGCGAGTGAACACAATTTGCCCAAGGTGCAAAGAGGGGGTGGAGACCACTGACCATGATTTTAGAAACTACCCTATATCAATTAAAGTATGGAAACAATTAAATCTTGAGTGGGTCATTTCGGAGGTTAATCTAGAAGATTGGGATTGGCTTACCTGAGTGTTTCAAAGAGCCTCGAGCTATCAATGCCAACTCTTTTGTTGCACGATATGGATAATCTAGACTGAAAGAAATAGAAGAGTACACGAATGAAAATATACTTCAGGCAGAGGAATAACTGAACAGATTTTCAAATATATCTAGGAAATTGAAGAGTTGGGGGTTAGGAATCTAACTAAACAGAATATGTCTGTTACTTGGAGACCTCTAGAGGATGGTTTTGTTCGCATTAACTTTGACTTGGCATACAATCGCCATCAGTTCCGATCGACATCTGGGTTGGTTGCTAGAAACAACAATGATGAGGTTCTGGCCTCACAAGCAACTTTGGAGAAAGAGATTACATCTTCGTTTGCTGCTGAAGCTTGTGCATGCACTCGGGCAGTGAGATTAGGGATCCAAATGGGAGTGAGGAGGATTGAAATAGAAGGTGATGCATTAACGATTATTAAGAAATGTCAGTCCAATAGTGTTGATAAATCAGAAATCAAGTTTTATATCAAAGACATCAAATAGTTTGCATTTAACTTTCAAAGCATTCGATTCAAGTATACTCAAAGATTAGTGAATTAGATGGCACATTTTATCGCAAATGAGAGTTTAAAGTGGGGAGAAGAAATTTACCTGGAAATACAGAGAGAAAGGGAGCTTGATTAGGGATCGAAAGGAACTCAATTGATGGAGAAGATGTTGAGATTTGGGGTTTCATTTTGGTAGCATCGTTTGGTCTCCTCGGGGAACTGGAATCGACATGGAAATGTTGTTTTGAGAAATGAATATGGTTGTCAGTTCATTCATCATGACTGGATATAATTCTAGAATGGTCTTTTGTTTTTGTATTTTTTTTTACTTTTGATAGACATGCCTTGATTTATTTGGGTCATGGTTAAAGACATGATTTTTGTTTAGTTAGGTTTCTTTGGGTTTGTTTTGATTATAAAAAAGTTCAATTTGATTATTTCAAAATTTTAAAAGTTGAATAAAATTATAATTGAAAAAAAATATTGATAAAAAATAGACAATATATATTTTAAATTTTTAATATGAATTGCCACATGATAGTATGTAAGGGTAAAAAAGAAAAGTGAAAATAACAAAATGCAGATCAACTTGGCGAACATAAAGAAAAGCTTACTGTCATGGGTTGTGGATGGGAGCCCACAACCATGGCACACTTGTGTGATCCATCATGTTCAAGGGAGGTAATTTGGCTCAACTGGACTGGTCCATTGCTTGGAGAGGTTGAAGGCTCATTTATAAAGCATGGAAAATAAAGAATGTAATCTTCAAAGATATACAATCTTGGTTATGGCTTGTAATATTAGAAGATAATGATTATGTAATCTTAGAGAAATTTGATTTTGTAGATAGCTTTTAATTTTAGCCATTGATGTACTTTAACCTATACCGTTGAATTTGGGGAGGCTCAAATATAAATAGAGGCGTCTCTCCCTCATTGTAAATCACTTCAGTTTTGAGTAATAGAATTCTTGAAAGGATTCACTCAAACATTCTTTCTAGTGCTTTTCGTTTTTCTATGGCTTTGTTTATTTTTCAAGTTTTTCATCTTTGAGTTGCTTTCGCTTTGTGTTGGTGCATTGGAGGAATTCTGTTTGAATCCTCAATTGTTGGGAGTTAGGTTGACTTAGGTGTTTTTGTAATGCCCATTTTGTGCAAGTGTACATAGTTGTTCAAGTAATAAGTAAGTAAATGAAGGATTGTGCATGTTAATTGATTAATTGCAAAATTATAAGTTAACAATTTGGTGGTAAAAACACAATAATTTGAGTGATGATGACTAGATTAATTTAACTAGATGCAAAGTTGATCCCTAATGCAATTTTAATCTAAGTATGCATATTATCTAAATGTATGAATGAATTTAGTAGTAGAAACACAACTTCAACAATCAATAACATGAATAGACTAGGATAACTACATTAATCAACTTGATTAATTTTCATCATGTTTAACAGTGTTCGAAAAATATTTCATGGCAACTCGATCTTTCATGAGTTTGGAAACCAAATTAAGTCCTTTCGGAATCTTTTTTACTTAGTGAAACATGCATTTTACTGATCATATTAAACTAAAGGTTTCTTAGTATTTATGTGAAGTAACAGGGACGGGTTAGGTTTGAAACAGTTTAATCACATAACCTAAAAACTATGCAAGATAATAGAGCTTGTTAAATTTATTATGAACCTTTAATTTAGTCAAGTTAGGATCTAAATTAAGTTTGCACTTCAAACACTTTAAACATGAATCAAACAAATCTCATTGAATTAATGCAATTAACCTAGTTAAACAAATTTAAGCTACCATTGTTGATGTCAAGATCATAAAACACATTGCAAACATAATTAATTTAAAATAACAAGTAAGGGAAGAATAAACTCTATTTCAAGTCGACAGTCTCGCGGACTCTGATTGAAAGTGTTTTCCTCTGCTCCTCTTATTGCACATTTACTAATGGCTTATCAAGGTGGCCAGCTAAGAGATGATCTTTTCACAGCTTTTGCTAGCTAAAAACTAAAGGAAAAATGGAATGATAGGCATGGTGAATGAAGAGATCAAGAGACGGAATGAAGAATATTGTGAAAATGAGGGATGAAGGGATGAGTAAGGGATGACTGAAAATGTGAGATATGTGTGGTATTTATATTTGAAAAAGGTGGGAAAGTTTACTAAAAATAGCAGCAACAATCCCTTGGATTTCTCCCTCCTATAACTGACCATGATATGTGGAAGAGAAGGTGGTTTGGTTGCTTAATTCAAGCATGTTTCATTATTGAATCATGCAAGGGGTGGACGGTTTCTCAAGCAAATCTTGTGTACAGATTTCCAATATTCCTCCAATTGTGAGGAACTTCAAAAAATTATCCCAAAATTAATTTCTTGTCTGCCAAATTATGGTTGCCGGATTGGGCCTCTCTTCTCTTGAACTGGACAGTTAATGACCCAACTAGCTTGTAGACTTGACCAACATGTATCATCTTTTTTTATTGGGTCAATGTGGCATCTTGATGACCCATTAAGTTTGGTCTTGCCGTCCAAAAAATGAGAATAATAGCTCATGTACATGTAACATTATAATAAACTCAACTTTATGGTGCCACTGCATAAGTAAATTTAACATATTAATACATAACATGAAATACTTTAATTTTATGCACAAAATCATATAAAAGGCACAAATTCACATACTTCATAAATTCGTGTTCATTATTAACATTTAAGCAAAATCCACTTAATGAATTAACAAATACTCAAGATTAATATTATTTTTAAGTAAAAAGGTGGTAAAAATTACTAAAAAAATCCTATATAATTTCAAGTTTACACTTTGAAGCAAAGAAATCGCCTAATACGATAGGGATTACGAGACTAAAGTTCTAGCCCCGTGACAGTTGGTATTCGAGCTAGGGTTATGAAGGCACCGTTAAAAGATGTTGAAAGAAGTTGTCAAACAAGTTGAACCAATGGAAACTCGTGGGAGGGCTAAGAAAGCTAGCCGTTTGAGGGAAATGCTTTCGGCACTAGAAGGACGAGTGGTCAATCTTTAGGAGTCCATGGGGGACATAAAAGAAACTCTCGAGATGATGGGGGGATGCATCGAGGAGCTTGGCTTAGAGAATGAGCAGCTCAAGGAGCATGTGGTAAAGGCCCTTAGTTCCAATGTGGATGCATTATAAGCTCTCCTTAACACTACTGTGGTGAAGCTGACGAAAAAAGAATAAGACTCTTAAAGCTATTATGATGGAAATAAAGGCATATAACGAAGCCACAATGGAGGAGTTGTACACAAAGATTGAGGAGCTTGAGGGAGAGCTTGCTTTGTGTCGTGTTGATGTGGGAAAATGGGTGTTGGGTGGAATATCGAACCATAAGGTTGATGCTCCCAAACTGGAGAAGTTCAAGGGGGCAAGGTCCACAAGGGAGGTGGACAAATTCTTATGGGAGATTGAGCAATACTTTCATGACATAGGCATCAATGATGACGATGCTAAGGTAAACACTGCTTCTTTGTATCTCACTGATGTTGCTTTGTTATGGTAGCGTCGTAGGTTCACAGATGAGTTCAAAGCACAATTTTACCTAGAATATGTCGAGAAGGAGGCACGGGCTAAGTTGCGTCAGTTCTCGCAATAGGTACAGTCAGGGAGTATGTGAAACAATTTAATATGTTGATGCTGCAAATCACTAATCTGAGTGAAGATGAGGCATTCTTCTTTTTGATGGATGGATTGAATCCTTGGGTTAAGTAAGAACTAGAACATTGGAGGGGGTCGAAGAACTCTCCAAAACCATAACCGTTGCTGAATCACTTCTTGAGCTAAATGTTAAGAAATCGAAAAATTCTGAGTCTTTAATGCCCAAATTCAAACCCAAGGGTAATGGTGAGAGAGACAAAGACAAGGCAAAAAAAATTGCCAGACCCAAAAAGCTAAGCAAGACATGCCATGAGGGAAGAAAGGCCCGATAAGTTGCTACCTTTATTAAGGCCCACATAGGGTAAGAGATTTCCCAAAGCGATTTGAGTTCTCTACTGTCAATGGGAGTGATAAGTAGGAAAAAACAAGAAAAAATCTTGGTTCAATACTTAAGGGTGTCGAAGACAAGACGAATCATGGGCTGATGTGTAACACCCCAGATCTAAAGGATCCAAAGTTTCGGCATATAGTAGTAAATAGTCTGTCTAGCGTAACATTATCTGCCAAAAAGATTTTTTTTTTGCATATACGTTTGGGCGTATAGTATCTGCCACAATAGTAAGTAAGAATTTGATTTTATAATATTTTCTCATGTATTAAGGAGACATCCATGTTAAGGGATAAAAGGGAAATATAGGATGAGTATTCGCCAAAGGTATCGTACGCCTAAATTGTATGGAATACTATTCTAGTTAGATTTTAAATAATCTGGTTAGAAACCAACTGTATAGTTTAGCCTGATAAGTTTGATGAAGGGAACTTATTTATATTTTTCTCAGAAACTATAGGCCAATAAGAAGGCAAGTTCTGATACGTATGATACTTGTTAAATTCCATTAAGCAAGATGATTCATATTTATAAGTGAGAATATGTTCTGAAAAGGGTTCTTCTTTCTTTTTCTTCCTCTTCCTCTTCCTTAAGTGGTATATACTGAAAACTTCCTTAAATATGAATGTATCCCACGTCGATAATCTAGAGGCTAAGGTTATTTTATGATCAATAGTTACTTCGCATCAGGGTAAGTATTTTAACTCTGCATGTTAAGTATTGAATGAATAAATCTGTATTTAGTAAATGAACAACAAGATTGTAAGTATAAGGTTTTTGCATGAGATGGTCAGCGATTGAAATGATAATTAATTTGTATGTATGAGAGTATTAATGGTGAAATTATGTTTCTAACCAATGGTTGTTGCTGGTTTGTGATGGATATCTGAATTTGGAGCTTTGAACTGCAATAGGTGAGAATCAGGTGAGTTTTTATTCTAACTCTTACATGTATATTGTTCATATTCGAAGTATGCCTATAAGAAATTGATTAAACTTTGGATCCAAAGTCATGAAAAGTATAGTATGTGATGATTGGTATACGAGTATTGAAACATTGAAGTGTGGCTTAGTACGTATATGTATGAAGGAGAGGTGTGTTCTGTTTGGGTGTATGTTAGTGAAGTAAAAGTTTGAATTTAGATTATGTTAATGCATAAAGAGTCTTTCAAGAGAGTTTGTGTCTGTTCACTGCGGTGGTGTCTGATGAAGTTTGTTGGGATTGAAAACATGAACTCTGAAGGAAAAATCCATGCTCATGGCACCCTCTGAAAAACAATTAAAGAATGGTGATTACCTAATAAGGTTCTCTATGTGTCCCAGGATGATGATGGAAAAACCTCACGTAATGTAAGTTTAGACAAATCCATATCGTAAACACGGCAATTAAGAATAACCTTTGTGGTGAACTCTGAAAAGAATAGCCTTTATGGAAAACTCTGAAAGGGATGCCTTTGTGGCGTGTTCTATCTAATTGCCTGTATAGTGTATTCTGATAAGTCTATGTGGCGTGAACTGTCAAGAATATATGGTAAGTTATGAATATGAATGTCTGTCTCTATGGTAAAATATGAGCAAGTTCTAGTAGTTCTGTAATAAGTATAACCAAGATAATGTATTGATATACTCTGGAATAAGAGTTGAATAAAGTTTTAAGGGTTTTCCACAAAAAAGAGATGTGTATTTGTATGTCAAGAAGGGTATTTGTTATGGTGTTTTGTTAGTATGAAAAGTAAGGGGCATCACATCTTCTTCTAAAATTATTTTGAATCTGAGTTAGTGCCATTATGAATTATGAGATTTTGTAATAGCATGATATGGAACTCAATTGGTTGTTATACCTTGTGAATTATCAATATGAATATGTGTACAGAACTGGATCAGGGTATTTCTAAGTGTGAACCAATGGTATGAAACTTTGCGTAAGTATCCGCCATATATATTTATCCACCCAAGATTATGTCAGTGGGTAGTTGTTTGAAATAAGAGCATGGGTTAAGATGAGGGGTGTGGGAAGTAGTTTTTAAGGGTATGTTCTGTTAGGTAAGTATTATGGGATAAGAGATTCATGAATTGATTGGAAGGATTCCTTAATTAATAAGATATGGAAGATTAAGTATGACAAGTGCATGATAATTGGTGTATAAAAAAATGATAACACGGTGATGGTACCAGTCGAAGTAAATGGTGCTAACTATGGCTGGCTCATAAAAAATTCTTACCATATTGCAAAGTATCCATAATAACTGTATGGTTATAGTGGGATTCACTAAGCACTCTTGTACTTATAAGGTTTGTTATTGCATTTTAGGGTTGTAACACCCATATCCTGTCTCCGTTGTCGGATTAAGGATCGAAGTGTTACAGAACCAAATAGAACAATTTATCTTGAGTCGAAACAAAAATTCAATTAATTTATAAACATATATCAATTCACAGAATAAATATTCACTTTGGCCATAATCCAGGTTTATGGGGCCCTAAAGTTAGTTTGAAAGTAATCAGGGATCAAAAGGAATCAAAACATAAATTTTAGGAAAGACTTTAAAATTTGGAAAATAGGTCGTGTGAGCATTTGAAGTAGGGACACACGGTCATGCCCCATCTCGTGTCATATACCGTGTAACTTACTGACTTGAGACACATAGCCATGTCTCAGCCCGTGTCTCAAACCGTGTGAAACCTGTACTAAAACTAATAGAGCGCATACGACCGTGTGGGGTGACCGTGTGTGGCACATGGTCGTGTGACATCCCGTGTCCCAAGCAGTGTGCTTCCAAGTTAAACCCTTAAACGAACTAAAACTTACACATCAATATGCACCATTTCCATAAACATTCATAATACCAAAACTCATTCCAAACTTACTCATAATATACCAAATTAATCATCCTATATGTTCTAACCAATGTACCAACAATATGTACCACAATTACAATCAATTTTGAACCTATTCAACAATATAATTTCCATAATTTAGCATACCATATACATACCAAAAGGCCATATCTCAAACATATCAAACAACCATATTCTTTCAACCTACATGAGAGTATGCATAGCTACCATCATCTCATATGAATACACATCATTTACAAGCCTTCATCAAAAAGACATAAACCAAAATGAACTTGGCACCATTCAAAAACAAACCAACCACCAAAACAACACTTAATACCTTATTACATTCAAATAATATCAAAATAACACACAACTCTATACATGCCACTTATAACCAATTCAATATATTCAAAAGCTACCAAAGTGGATTGATGGATAGTATGATCATGCTTCGACAAAGATTCCAACCGTTCGAGCTATTTGGTGATCTACAAAACAAAGAAAAAAAATTATATAATCAACTAATGTTTAGTAAGCTTATATAAAAGAACTTAAACTTACCAAATGCATTGAATTAAACAACCATGAGAAAACTCATTTAATCATAGGCCAATTTTCCTTTTCCTATACATCATACTTCACAAGGTTAATAGGTGAAGCAGTACACATATAAATCTATCCCAAACAAGGCATGTAATATATCAAACGTTTCAATTTCACCATTCATCTATTATATGACTACCATGTATCTTCGTCTTTTTTAACTAAGCTTATCATAAATTCCATATTCTTACATTAAATCATAGATCATTTTATATAGTCATATATTCGTAAAGCTTTAATTACACATTCATACCATGAAAAGAATTTCACTATATAAATCATTCGTCCACATAACTCAAATGTTATCTCTTCAATCCAAATACATCAAAACAATCTTCATTTCAAAGGACTTTTCATGCCATAAATCACATATTCTCAAAGTAACAATCCATATATGTAACTAATAAACTCATTATAATATCTTTCACTTACCATTACTATAATTATGCCATAATATATAAGCACAAAATAATTTACAATTCAACTCTTTCCATAGCCCGATGAACTAGTAATTTTAACTCGAGTACTTGAGTACCCACACCAATTCCATGTAACAATCCATATCATTTAGTCTAAATCATTAGTACTCAGTTCACATGCTCAATCATCACTCCATTTTTAGGGGCATCATAGATGCAGAACATAGGCACATACATGTAGTTAGGGGCACCGAAGTACAAACAGGGGCACAGATGTGCAAACAGGGACACCAAAGTGTATACAGGGGCATCAAAGTGCGAACAGGGGCACCAGAGTTCGAACAAGGGCATAGTCGTGCAAATAGGGACACCGAAGTGTATACAGGGGATCCGAAGTGCGAACAAGGGCACAATCGTGCAAACAGGGGCACTTCTTCATTTCTGTATACAAAAAAACTCGTTACATTCACAAATAATTTATTTCAAATCCCAGAATTACTACTAACAATCTTTTCTTAATTTTATATATATATGTATAATACTTGCAATTCTCATTGTTATATAAATAACCAAAGATATCTCACATATACATATATATACAATTCCATTAACAAGAAACAACATTATAAAACTCAAGTGAATTATATTCAATAATCGAATTACCATGAACTTTAATTAAAGTAACATTTAAATAAACAATCTATAATTCAAAATCACTAAATACATTAGTGTTAACTCTCATATCATTTTATTTGATTAATTCATCTATTTGAACCATAATAATAATTTATCACATCTTTATCAATTGTAAAAACGAACTTACCTCGACAAAAATAGCTGTAAAAACAAAGTAGATGACTAACCCGACACCTTAGCTTTTCCTCGGTTTAAATCCATTTGATTTGTTTCTTGATATAATAAAAATTTTCATTCAATTAATAGCCCAATTAACTTAATACCATTAATTCTAGCTTATAACCCCCTCTATTATGAAATTAAAAAATTACCCCTAATATTTTAACTTTTGTGCAATTTAGTCCCTAAACTCAAATTTCCAAATTTATCAAAATTTCTGAAATACCCAATGCTAGCCAAACTTATTTATATTTTGATACAATCCAAAATTATTCACAATTCACAAAAATTCCATGTCAATTTTAATATTTTATCAAATTAACCCTTTAACTAAAAATTAAATAAAATCACTTTACAAAATAGTCCTAAAAAATCAAGACTACAAAATCATCATTTAACATAAAAAATAACTAAGATTCATCAATGGCAAAATTCAAAATCTTTAACAGTTTCAAAAATATAGATACGGGTTAGTTGGACCAAATTGTAACGATCTTAAAAATATAAAAATTATAAGAAACGTGCTTAAATCACATACCATGCAAGATGAGACCAGCTTGGCCGAAAGCTTATTTCAAGCTCCCATGGAGTTTCGGTTCTCCAACTAAAAAGATGATGCCATTTTTTTTGTTCTTTTCATCTTTTGTTTTATGTTTTAATTTAATTTATTTACATAATTACAAGTTTACTCTTTAATTATACTTAAAATTCATTAAAAGCAATGAAACTACCGTCCATCACAAACTAATTTGGTATAATTATCACATTAATCCATTAATTTAAGAGTCCTTAGCCATTTAACCCTTTTTAGTTAATAGAGTTTAACATTTGCATATTTTACAATTTAGTCCTTTTCAATTAATTAACTATTTAAACGTTAAAATTTCTTAACAAAAATTTAATATGACCCTCTTAACACTCAAAAATATTTAATAAAATATTTAAAGGTTCGGTTTATAGAAACCAGGTCTCAATACCTCTTTTTTTAAACCCACTTGACTTTAGGGATATACCACTTGAAACTAAATATTCGTTCAAATAACATAAATTATCAAATCAAAATTTATTAAAACACTATATTTGACTCATAAATAATGAATAATAATATTTATGGACTCGCTCATCAAGTTTGTGGCCCCGCAACTACTGTTTTCGACATTATTGAAAAATGGGTTGTCACAACTCTCCCCCTTTAAGAAAATTTCATCCTCGAAATTTCTCAGCTGGTAATAGCAATCTAGATCAAGTCTTTCTTTCTGATCTTCAAAAGTAGTCCATATACGAAATTCATCTTGACTTGCTCCCATTTCCAATCAGAACTCATATCAAACTATAATAACTCAAATAAAATTTGCTATTCAACTTTGACCTATTGACATACTAGACATCTCAGTAAAAACTCTAAAATTTTTCGTCTTAATTCTGACCACTAATAATTCTGTATCCAGTCATTACACATTTTATCGTTGTTTGACTTAATCAAATAGACGTTGCTGAGAACCTTATGTAAAATATCTTTACAATCTCAAAACTATTCAGTACACATTTTTTATTTCGAAAATATAGATTATTATCACAATCTACACTAAAATTTATTGTTCTAATTATTCTGAATATGCTCTCGTTCTACTAACAAATTCGAATATTTTCTTTATATCACACAAACTCTCTAAAGAATTTACAATCTAACTCTCAAATTTGCAATAATCGAACTGGCATAATTCAAGATCATCTGAGTGAAGCATTGCTGTAAATAATGCATTCCTTCATAAACTTAGACTTAAGTGGTTACCTGACTTTACAAAAGAAATTTGATGTTTTCTTGTAATAGCTTCATCATCTATAATATATATTTTCAAATGCTTAGCATGCTCTAAATTAGTCTTATAACATATCAGTATATCATCAATATAGAATAATAATGATTCCGTCGAAACATGACTGAAAAGAAACCTGATTCATCGAATCCTCAAATGCTACTGAGTATTAATTAATATGAAAGACATAACTAGAAACTCGTAATGCTCATAATGGATTCTGAACGTTGTTTCGATACATTTACATATGCAATTCAAAACTAATAGTAACTAAATCAGTAATCTATCTTTGAAAATACTGTAGCATTTTTCAACTGGTCGAATAGGTCTTCAATACGAACTAACAGGTGTTTATTCTCTATCGTGACTTTATTCAACTACAAGTAATCTATATACAAACTTATCGACTCGTCTTCCTTTTTCACAGAATAATATAAGCGTGTCCCAAAGTGACGCACTCACTCAAATAAAACCTCTGTCGATTAATCCTTACAATTGAACTTTTGATTCCTTTAATTCGGTTAAAGACATTTTACATAAAACTACTGAGATTGGTGTAGTGCCTAATGTTAATTAATGCAAACATAGTAACATCAGAGATAGAAAAGATACTAGTAATATCGTCAAGGACTGAAACTTCCTTGTATACTTAGATCATACAAGCTTCGGCAAGAGTTCTAGCTTCAGATCAAACGACTATATCTTTTATTCCACTTCTATTGGCTCTAGTCGTACTTCAAATTCCTGGTCATCTGTCTCTCATAGAATTAACAAAAAGTCTTACATTTTTTACACAAGTGTGTTAGATTTGTTTATGTCCAAAGAGACTACTCAAGATCCAGAATGAATCGGATTGGATCAAGACAGTGAACTTAGAAAGTGTTTCAATAAAGGGTGTAGCAAAAGGAGTGGAGCTCCAACTTGGTGATTGGACCGGTAAGGCAACCATTAAAGTAATACCACTTAATGACTATGACTTTGTGGTTGGATTGAGTTTTCTTGACTGGATTTATGTCTCTATTTTTTCTTCTAGCAATTACATGGTGATATCAAATTCAAACCATTAATATATAGTGCGAATGAAAAGGAAAAGAGGCATGGAGGGAAAGACACTGTTGGCAATCCAATTTTCAAAAGAAGCATGATAGGTCTTTGAGATTGCGCATAAATTATCGGGCCTTAAATAAGATCACTGTGAAGAATAGGTACTCGATTTCTCTTATTACAGATTTGTTTGATCAACTTGGTAGTGCGAGATGGTTTATCAAGTTAGATTTGAGATTGGGGTACCATAAATTTTGAATAGACAAAGGGAACGAGCTGAAGACAGCTTTTGTGATACTCTATAGTTTGTATGAATTCCTTGTGATGGCATTCGGACTAATGAATGCTCCAGCCAAATTTTGCACCCTAATGATTAAGGTACTTCAATCCTTCCTAGATCATTTTATGGTTGTTTACCTTGATGATATTGTGGTGTATAGTAAATCGCTTGTGGGAAAATGAGATATATGTCAAAGAGGAGAAATGCTCATTCACCCAACAAGAGGTGCCATTTTTAGTCCACATTGTGGGAGGTGGCAGGATCTAGATGGATAAAAGTAAGATTCGAGCCATTTTTTTATTGGGAACCACCAACTAAGGTGATGTAGTTGCAATCTTTCCTTGGGTTTGCAAACTATTACTGACGTTTCATTGAAGGTTACTCCAAAATCACTACACCCTTGATGGATTTGTTGAAGAAGAGTAAGCTTTGGGATTGGAATTACTAGTAGGAGAATGCAATTAACCAAGTGATGACAAGGGAACTAATATTTGCTTTGTCAAATTACTCAAAGTCGTACGAGGTATGCACAGATGCATCAGACTATAAGATTGGGTGAGCATTGATGCAAGATGGGCCTCCAGTTACTTTTGAGAGTCAAAAGCTTAATTAGATGGAGCAGTAATATATGGTCCAAGAGAAAGAAATGACCACTGTGGTGTATTGCTTGCACACATGGAGACACTATTTTTTGGGTTCCAGGTTCATGATCTTTACTGATAATGTTGCAAACAGTTATTTTCTAACTTAGAAAAAGTTGTCTCCCAAATAGGCTTGTTGGTAGGTTTTCTTAGAAGAGTTTGATTTTAGCATGGAATATAAGCCGGAGAGTGCCAACACAGTGGCTGATGCACTTAACCAAAAGATGGAGCTTGTGGCAATCAGCCAGCCTGATAACTCTCTTTTAGAGTGCATTTGAAAGAGATTGTCCCATGATCCCATAGCGAAAAATTTGATCGAGCTTGCCAAGGAGGGGAAACGAGGAGATTTTGGCTTGAAGGAGAGTTACTACACACTTAGGGGCATCGCCTTTATGTGCCTCAAGATGGGAAATTATGCAAGGAAGTCATGAAGAAGTGTCATAACTCGAGATGGGTTGACCATCTAGGTATGCACTGCACTTTGGCCCTTTTGGAGGATCGTTATTATTGGCCTCACATGGGTGATAATGTGGAGACCTATGTGAAAACTTGTTTGGTGTGCTAATAAGATAAAGTAAGGTTGAAGACTGTGGTCGTATTGTTACAACCTTTGTCCATTTCGAAAGGCTCATGGGAGAGTGTATTCATGGATTTTATTGTTGGTTTGCCTAAGTCTGATGAGTTTGCAAACATTTTTGTTGTGGTGGATAGGTTTTCCTATTATGGAACGTTTATTCTAGCGACCAAGGAGTGACCTGCTGAGGAGGCAACTCGTTTGTTTCTTAGACATGTGGTGAAATATTGGGGAGTGCCACAATCTATCATTAGTAATAGAGATGTGCAATTTACAAGTCAATTCTAGATGGAGTTGTTCAAGCTGATGGATTCAGACTTGAAAGTTTACACTAGCATGCATCCGTAAACTGATGGCCAAACCGAACGAGTGAATATGTTGTTTGAGACATACCTTCGGCATTATGTGAGTGCCACCCAGAAGGATAGGCTAAAGTTGTTGGATGTGGCCCAATTTTCTTACAATTTGCAGCAAAGTGGGGCCACAAATCAAAATCTGTTCAAGATAATAATGGGCCAATAGACATTCACACCCAATACTATTGCGACTTGTAATGGATGACCAAATCTAGCAGTTTATAAATTTACAAAGGAGTGGTAAGAGCATAATTACTTTGCCAGAGCTTGCCCACACAGGGAGAGTAAGTGCAACAAGAAGTGGGTTGATCAGAGTCGTAGGGATGTGGAATTTCAGGTTAGTGATTCTGTCCTTGCAAAATTACATTTAATATTACATCACAATGGCTTGCATAAAGAGCTTGTACGACAGTATCAGGGACCTTTCCAAGTGGGGAAGAAAGTAGGCAATGTGGCCTACAAACTTGAGTTCCCAGTAAAACTCAAGGTCCATATGATGTTCCATGTCAATATGCTTAAGTCATTTCATGAGGATTAAGAAGATTTAGATCGAGGCAAGTCTGAACGAGCTCTAATGGGGGTAAAGGGCTCTTATGATCTAGAAGTAGATTGCATAATGGCAGATCAAGTTATCAGATGAAAGTCCTATCGGTCGAGGCATGAGTACTTAGTGCGATGAAAGGGACTTCCTAATAGTGAAATAAGTTGGGAACCTATCGAGGTCTTATGACAGTTCCAAGACAAGATAGACCAGTTCAATTTGGAGGACGCGTCGAGGGTGTCACTAGAACAGGTGGGGGAGAATGTCATGGGTAGCGCATGAGAGCCCACAACCATGACACATTTGTGTGATCCATCATGTTCAAGATAGGCAATTAGGCCCAACTGGACTAGTCCGTTGCTTGGAGAGATTGAAGGCTCATCTACAAATCATGGAAAACATGGAACGTAATCTTCAAAGATATGCAATCTTGGATATGACTTGTAATATTAGAAGATATGATTATGTAATCTTAGAGATTTGATTTTGTAGATAGCTTTTAATCTTAGTTGTTGATGTACTTTAACTTGTACCGTTGAATTTGGGGAGGCTTAAATATAAATAGAGGCCTCTCCCCCTTATTGTAAATCACTTCAGTTTTGAGTAATAGGATTCTTGAGAGCATTCACTCAAACATTCTTTTTAGTGTTTTTTTGTTTTTCTGTGGCTTTGTTCATCTTTCAAGTTCTTTCATCTTTGAGTTGCTTTCGCTTTGCGTTGGTGCATTGGAGGAATTCTGTTTGAATCCTCAATTGTTGGGAGTTAGGTTGACTTAGGTGTTTTTGAAGCGAAAAAATCGACTAAGGCTACTCAAATTGTGAGACTAAAGTTCTAGTCTCATGACACTTAACACAAAGTAAAAATGAAGATAAACAAAGAAAACAGAAGATAGAAATGCGAAATCAAAAATTAAGAAGGTTTTTGTTAGGAATGAGCGGGTGGTAGACAACTTGCATTGATCAATACAAATGGAGTGAGGAATGCCTTCTCCGGGATCACAACTACGAGAGTTGCTGTTAGAGATCATGAGGGGAAATGGTCGGTACAGGGTTTCGCCCATAATATTGGTTGTTGCTCGGTCTTTGAAGCTGAAACGTGGGGGGGGGGGCGGGGAGGTTGCAAGTGAACCATTTCTATCGGGAAGGTAATGTATTGGTAGATGTGATGGTGAACCTTGCCTTCAGTAAGCTTATTGATCTCTATATCTACCATGCTGAGCCAGATGAAGTCTTGACGGCGAGATAAGGGGCTCGGGATGGTTTAACTAAAACAAGGATGATAGTGGTTTAATTTCTCCATTCTTTTATTTTCATACCAAAAAATAAAAAAATAAAAGTTTTTGAAATCTTAATGGTTAAGCCACCAATTTAAAAATTAAATATTAGAAATATCTAATTTATTCAATTTCAAAATTTATAGGGACATAAAAGATATTTAAGAAAAAGAGGGATCAGGGCTCAATTGGCATAACTTAAGACGCATTTAAACCAAAAAGTAGCAAATGCCCCTCCCCCCTTCCATTTAGTTCCGTCCCTGTCGACAATGATCAAACCAAATTCAAACATTTTCATCTTATAGCAGTGACAAAGAACAGAGACCAGGATTCAGAAATTAGTTAGGAACAAGATGATGTTACTGTAATATTTCTAGTTGGCATCTACAAACATTTTGATTCCAATAAACTAAAATAAAATCGAATTCTGTAAAGAAATTAAGAAACTTGTACCTGTGTTTCAAACATGAAACTATGAACTAAAAGATAACAGTATATATCAGAATGGCCTTGGCGGCTTCTCTAACACAGCTGAGAAAAACACCTCTCTATCATCATCTTTATCTCGCTTTGGAACAACGACCCATTTGTGTTTTCTATACCTCAGCACCTTGAATGCCTCCATGTAATCTTCCAAATCTTCTTTTAAACAGAAGAAACTGTCGATCCACAGCAATCCCCCTGGTCTCAAAACCCTGTCCCAATCAAACAACACAAAGTCCAAAAGTACAAAATCAATCCACCCATCCAGAAACCTCGTCGTGTGTATCAGATCCAGGGTGTTGTCGAAGAAGGGTAGCCGCTGGTTTATTGACAAATAAAGAGGAACTAATCCTCGAAGAGCTATCATCTCGTTGAACGGTGCCCCGAGGTTGATGGTGGCTGAAACTATCGTCACGTTGAACTCCCTCATCCTTGCTGCAAATGTCCCGGTACCTACACTGAAATCCAATCCGATTCTGACCTCCCCAGGCTTGATTTTAAGCACTTCGGGTATTAAAAAGTCTGCGGTTATGTTTGTTTCGGGGTCTAAATCCGTGGGTTGAATCCATCTCGGCATTTCATGGTGTGTGAGATTGAAGCAATCTGCACATTTGAAGAATCCTTTGCGGGTTCCGTTGTTTGCTAAACAAGTGAAGTTCTTGCACCAATATCCACTCCATCGGACGTTGCGATCGTCGGGAAGTTTCCAGATGGACTCGTTGATGGGGAAAGGCTGAGTGTATAGCCGCGGGGCTCTCGCGAGGCACCGCCTCCTCGGTAACGGATCGCAGCCGTGAACCATTAGTTTCTGAGCTAGCTTCCAATCGTCGTTGCAGATTTCGCCCACGTCGTAATCCATGTACTCTTCCAGCTCCTCCTTCATTGCGAAACAAGCGTGGCCGATGCTCGTGAACGTACCATTTGCTCCCATGAAGTTCTGTTTCCCTAGTCTGTTCGGCTTTACCCGAACGTACTTCCGAATTTCCTCGATCAGGAAGTAATCCGCAGGCTCATCGGATTGATGATTCAGTTTTACCAATGGATGATCGACGGTCGCGTTTTCGACGTCGGGACCCAATGCCTGCATCGACTCGATTAGACCAAGAATATCAGCAAGAAAAGCACTATGTCTAAGCAAGATTTCCGATGACGACGACTCTTTCAACGTGCCGTTCTTCAACTCATCCATTTCTTGTCGGATTTTCCGAATAACAACCTCAAAATTCATCCTCGCTTCGCCTTCATTCAAAGGGTTCACATAGTCGCAGAAGGAATTAGTAACAAGGAGAGATCTAAAAGAATAAGACCCAGACAAGGTAGCCACTGAAACCAGAAGAGCACAAATACCCAATATAAAGATTGTCCTATTTACACTTTTCCATGTCCCCATCTTCACTAGGCTATTTAGTTTAGCCATATTATCGAGAACGAGAAGTATCATCTCCAGTCGGCGATTGAATCCAACAAATAAAAGCTACCTATTGAGTTAACTCGGGAAAGAAATCGCTTAATGTACAAAACAAGCAATCATGAGACAGCAAAGACGATGAGTAACAAAGTAGAAAATGAAAGTGAATTTGAGCCAAGTTGATATATATATATATATATATTTTTAATTTGGAAAACAATGAGCTTTGAGCTTGGGGCACATGGGTACTATTTTATACTATTCTTCATTGAGGTTTGAGCTTTTGAGAATGCGTTGTAATGGCCATGTCAACGCTTCCGAGACTCACATGTCAGTCCCATGTTATAAAAGCATCAATCTCCAAGTTTCTGACTTTCAATCTCCCACAATTTGCGTTATCTTTATAAACAAGTTAGTGATCTTCAATGGATATTGATAATTTAAGGTTTCTGGGATTTGAGAGAGCTTTCAGGCATATTTCCAATTTTAGGGGGTCAACGCTCACGTCGTCTCAACAAAAGCATACATTTTTTTACACACTATGGGTCTCTCTGTATACGTTTCCCAGTTAAACAGGTTTATGTTTCAATGAAGTTACAAACTTTAGGCCGATTAAAACTCAAGAAGGAGACATTGATGACAAGTCAAGTTCTTAAAATCGGATCTAATTCGATTCGAGTCCAAACATGATCGAAACCCGAAGCTCGACTGTTCTTTTAAGTTGGCATAATTCTTGTCAAATGTCAACTGCTTGAAGAAGAATGTGAAACAATCAGATAAGGGGGAACCAAAGCAACATGGCAGTTAAATCAATGTTTCTCTGTCAAATAAACACCACAAAAAACAAAAATTTGTGCAATTATGCATATACAAATTTACTCTCTTTGACTGAAACAACCCAAAAAACACAACCGGAAAACAACCACTAAAAACGATAAGTCACCTTCGACTCCTTCGATCCGCAGCGTATTGAGACAAAGGAACGACTTCCGACAAAGGTGTAGAAAGCGGAGTCGGTAGTGGCGAGTTCCGACAAACGGGACAAGACCCATTTAGTTTCAACCAAGCATCAAGACAAGGAACATGGAAATAGTGCCTACACTCAGGCATCATCCTCAACATCTCCGAATCTTTATACTCGCACAAACAGATCGAACACGTCGTGTTAACATTACTGGAATCCACCGCAGCCGATCGATCTTTACTGAACTGAAACTTTGGGTAAGAATTTATAACGGCTTGGTCAAGCCCCACGGCGGCGTTTTCGTTGTCGTCATCTTCAGCAACGAAGATAATCCTGGGAAGGTTGATTCCATCGGAGGCGGAGGCAACGGTGGCGTTGGGAGAGAAAGCGCGAGGGGAAGAAGAAGAAGAGGAGGAAGAGCGGCAACAAATGTAGGAAGCGAGGAGGATGGTGGAGAGGAGAACGAGGAAACCGAGGGCTATGGCGATGGAATAGCCGAGGCCTAAGTTAGTGAGATAGTTAGGGGAAGGGGTGGACATTTGAAGGGAAGATGATTAGGATCCATTAGGGGGAAGGAAAAGGGAAAGGGGGTAGGGAAAAAGGAGAAGATGAAAGGTGGGTAGAGGCTGCTGCTGCATTTAATACTGGGTTTGGAAACAGCGAGGGTGGCATTTATTATCGTGTTTTCGTGTGTTGTTGCTTTGGATTTATGATCTTTGCATGGGATTTTATTGCTAATTCAATGGAGTTTATTAGAACTAAGGAAACTCAAGGGCTGCACATGTATTGTTGAATCGTGCAAAACCCTTGGAAGATTTTCAGTTGTTAATTAAATTGCAGGAAGGTAGTTGACATGCTAATCTCATATTCATTGCTTTTTTACCTGAAAGACTTCCTTAAGGATTGGGCTTAAAAACTTTAATAAACTTATTCATACATCACATTTTAATATATATATATTGTAACTTTTAGTTATGCATTTGAAATTTAATTAATATTCAATAAATTTATAATTAAATTCATCGAATTAACTGATTTTGAATAAACATGTAATTTAAATTAATCCAATCCAATATTATTTTAATCTAAGCCGAATATAATATGTAATTTAAATTAAAATAAGGCCCATTAACCTACTGAATCTAGGTTAATAATAGATTCTTTTTAAGGTAAAAATCATCCGATTGAATTTAAAGTACCATAAAAACAAACAAATAACGAGCAAAGATTTCAAACCATAGCCAGGACCACTATTCCCAAGCCAATATGCTCACCCCAAACACCCACACCTATGTCCATTGGCTCCGGTAAAACCTATTGAAAGATTATTCGAAAAACAACTAGGAACCTCAATCGATGTAAAGTAGTTAGCACGCAACAAAGTTGCCCCAGCAAATCTAGGAGCTGCTCTATTTGCTATCCTACACGTCCATTGGATAGACAAAGAAATAAAATGTCATCTTGCTTCGAAACTGTCCCAAGCTATTATACCCAACTCTGAAACAATCGTTTGGACGAGGGCTTTCAAACACATCATAAGCTAAACCTTTGCTGACGAATAACCAACCCATGATGAATAGGGAAGGTATAGTAATACTATGAATGACCCAGTATCGAATACTGGCAATAATATCAGCAAAAGAACGTTTTCTTGTGCTTCCAGACATGCCGAGCTCCACATATTCTTGTAGGGGATCAATTCCGTAAAAGATGGGATCAGTAAATGGGAATTCACCAAAGCTCAATCTTATTCGTCAAACTATTACACTACTCAACAATCCGGGAGCAATCCATCTTTATAATAACCATATCAAAACTCATCTCCTTCAGCCATGCAATAGCCTCTTGAGCCGCTAATTCTTCTGAAGTGTTGGCCTCCATACACCCATCCCAAAATCCCAAACAACACCCAACGAAAGCTCCCTCCGGATCTCGTACCATTAATGCCCAAGCTGTCACATTGATCACATCCATATTGCATTTTAGCTTCCCCATTGGTGGTAGGGTCCAATGAGCACATCGTTCTACACTACCTACGTGACCAGCTTGCAGTTGGGAAAAAGGTCTATGCACATAGTTCCAACCATGCAGGAAATTGTCTACAAAGAAACTATATGAAAGGCAGAAATATCCTTTGATTTTCATACCAACATATTCCGAAAAAACAAAATGACCAAAGCAAGGTAAAAAAAACGCATAGAGCGTCTACTATTTGAATCCAACAACACTATTTCGATTTGATTTGACACCAACCCTTGCAATCATCCAAATTTAGCACAACCACCCCCTCGAGCTTGTAGACATTCAACTAAAACATGATCAATACTCTCTACTTCCCCGAACCTATTATGTAACACCCTTAACTAGTCTTCGTCGTCGAATTAGGGTTTTAGAGTATTATGGCACATAACGAATCTCAATACATCATAAAATCAATCAAATATTACTTTAAATACTATTTATTCATAACCAATCATCATTCATGGCATTCATACAAAACGAGCTCTAAATTGAGTATACGAATCCTAAAGATCAATTTGGAAACGATTATGGACTAATTTGAAACAAAACAGAAAAATATAGAAAAACTGAAAACAGGGGTCACACGGCTGTGTGACAGCCCAGGTTGTGTGGCTTAGGGACATGGTCGTGTGGCCAAACCGTGTACAATTCAAAATAGGGTCACACAGTCGTGTTGCCAGGTCGTGCATAATTCAAAATAGAGTCACACGATCATGTCGCTAGACCGTGTACAATTCGAAATAGGTCACATGGTCGTGTTGAGTGATCATGTGACAACTTGTGTCTCAGGCCGTGAGCACCTAAAATAATTTCTAAAACAAGCCAAAACATTACCCACTTGATCCATTCCATTTACATTCATTTTACCATATCTCAACCAACTTCCAAGAAGCAAGAAGCAAATAACCAAAGGCATATATATATATGGACATATACAAGCCAAAAAATTTTTTATATATACATATCCACAAGTATGCTTAAACTAAATTTTAAACAACATTATCATAATAAAAGAACTTAAAAGCTCCTAGTACATGTCATTTATAACCCAACATCAAAATGACTAAAACTTCTATCGAGTTGAAGAACGGATAGTGTGTGTGCTCCGACTTGAACTTCCAACCGACCGAGATTTCTGATGATCTATAGGGAAAGAAAATAACTAACTTAAGCAACTAGTGCTTAGTAAGCTTGTATAACATAAACTTAAACTTACCGAATATGTATATATTCATACCATTCATGCATAAATTCATTCATTAGATCGTAAGCATATATTTCTTTCCTATACAACACAAACCTCATAAGGTTAGTAAGTATAACAATGAAACATATAATTCCAACATATCATGGAACAGGTAATAATAAACATGTCAAGTATACATTTCATCCATCATATATCCAATAAGCATAACTTTGCCATTTCAAGTGTTCATACCAACATTTTCCAATTCACATGTCAAGATCATATCACATTTCATGTATATACATTTGTTTAAGCCTTTATCACCCATTGGACCAAATGAAATAACATCAAATACTTGAGAAAATGATCACATAACCTGTGACTGTAACCGTATATGCTCACGCGAGTTGTGGGTAGGGATGTTAGGCTACACGATACTGCTCACACGAGTTGTGGAGAATCCGCAACAAATGCATGACCTCAGCCGTCGGTAGGACATCCAAGACCAGTACTCGAAATTGTAAATAACCCTTAATGACATGTCATTTGTATCCTAAGTATTCACAAGTTTCATGTGGGCCACATTACATATCCGAATCATTTAACTCCATTTTCACTATACCATTTCAAGCTCACATCCATGTATTTCACATTTTCCAAACATAATCATCAATTTAATCAACACCGCAATTTAGTCCAAAATCACTAATCGACACATATATCATTCAATTTAACTATACCTAACATGAATAATAGTTAACATGTTACCAAAAGCAACAATTAATAAGTTTAAACAATATACGAACTTACCTAAACAAAAATGGTTACGAATACGATGCTAACGACTAATCCATTAATTTAGCTTTTCCACAATTCGAGTCTGATTGATTCGTTTTTTGATCTAAATAATAGTTTCCACTCAATTAGTCCATTCATCCAGCTCAAATAATTAAACTTAAACTTATAAGACCATTCATTATAAATTTACAGAATTACCTTAATATTTTACCCTTTATGCAATTTATCCCCTAAACCCAAAACTTACGAATTAACTGCTTTAAAAAATCCATGCTAGCCGAATTTCCGAGGGTCTCTCTACAGCCCATATTTATCACAATTTCATAATAATTCCATGAAGTTTTACTATTTTAACAATTTAATCCTTAAACATTAAAATCACTAAAAACTATTTACAAAATAATCATATTTAGCTATCAAAGCTTAATAATCCACCATCAAACTTCAAAAACACCTCAAACTCATCAATGGAAACTTTCAGGACAGTTAACAGTTTTACAAATTAACCCTCATGTTAGCTAGATTAAGCTAAAAAGATCACAAAAACATAAAAGTAACGAGCAAAAAATACATACCATGCATGAAGAACAAGGTTTGGTCGAATGCTCTTTAAGCTACCACAATGATTTTTCTATCAAAACAAAGAAAGGAAGAAGATGATAGCATTTTGCCTATTTGATTATGTAATAATTTATTTAATTACCATATTACCCTTAAGAATTCACTTAACAATTAACAAAACAATGTCCATAACCGTCCACTGTATATCTATATGGTATGCTTACCATTTAGGTCCATTAATTTACATTTTCATAGCCATTTAACACATTTAACTAATAGAAACTAACTTTTTCAATTTTTATGATTTAGTCCTTTTACTTAATTAACTAACTAACATTAAAATTTCTTAACCATATTTTAATATGACACTAATAAATACTCGTAAACATTAAATAATAATATTTATTGACTCACTTGTTAGAATTATTGTCTCAAAACCTTTTGACACCACTGAAAATAGGTTGTTACATATTACACCTCGAATTTAGAGCAATTGATCTGCTATAATTCATTATGGAAAAATAGGCTCTTTTCACTACTTAAGAAGCTTGTATTCAAGTACTTTCATGTTATTTTCATTTATTTTAAGAAGTATTTAGTTTCTAGTTACAATTGAATAAATTGAGCTTCTGGTGATGTTCTATGACCTATTAGGCTTATTTGGGCCTAAGGTAGACCTAACAAGTTAACTGAGTGCGCAGGAAACAACCGAAGCTAAGAAGCCAGTGACCTGGATAGAATGTCGCAACATTCAACATGGAAGTGCGACATTGGATGCTGTCTAAACACTTAGTCGAATTTTCAACCAAGATTTACAAGAAAAGCTCATTGGCTTGAAAGTAACGACTAGGGGCGAGCAAAACTCAAATTGATTCAATTTTTTTTTCAAATTTTGAGTTAATCGAATTGAGTTATTCGAATTATTCGTGTCAACTCGAATAACTTGATTCGAGTTTCAAGTTCGAGTCGAGTTGAATTTCACAATTCGAATAACTCGAATAATTTGAATGACAGATTGGTGTAAATACCCTTTTGGTCCTTGTCAACTTTGAAAATAAGCAAATTGGTCTTTCTCTCAACAAAACTTACAAAAAATCAAAATAAATTTAAAAATTCAAAATAATTTTAAATTTAGAATATTTATAAAAATTGAAAATTTATATTTTAAGAAAATTATAAAATTATAAAAATTACAAAAATTATTAAAAGTTAAAATTTTAAAATTTTCTAAAATAATAATTTTGGGGGATCTAATTAATGATTCAAATTTATCATACTCAAGTATCTTATTTTATTATTTTCCTTGAAAAAATTTTAAATATATATGGTTTCAAATTTATGTGTTCTAACATGGAATTAGTTATACTGTAATAATATTTTAATTTGACATGTTTAATTTTTTTAATTTAACTTAAACAGTTTCACTCGATTCGACTTGATTCGAATTTCATTTCAAATTGAGTTAGAATGATAAAATAGGACTCGTGAACTTGATTAAATTGAAGTTATTTCATCCGATTCGATTCAACTTGATTCAATCGAATGCTCATCCCTAGTTGCGACATCAGAAGAGTAAAGTCACTACATTAACCCAGTCCAAGAGATCGAGCAAACTATCTGCAAAGTTGCAACATTGGTTAGTGAATGTCGTGACATTGAAGCACGATGAGCCAAAATTTTCAAGGGTGTTTACGTCCGTACAATCTAATTTAACATATAATTCAGAGTGTGATCGACCTAATTAGGTCAAAATACATGTAGACTTTATTTATCAGTTTTCAATTTAATCTATTTTCAGTTTTCATTTGTGCTTCATTGTAAAGCGATAATCGACATATTCCGTGGATTAATGTGGTCGTTCAATCAATCACAAGTCTTGGAATCATCGAAATTTCTAAGAATTTCTTACCCTTCTTATTATTTTACATTATTTTGATGTTTGATAATTGGGTAGGATTAATTGCATCTAGAATGTCACATAACTATATCCCCAGGAAGGTTGGTTGACCGAAGGTTGTGTGGTTAGCTTAAAGTTAGGGTTTGTAAACCAATTAATTGGATTAGGTTGAATGTGCTTAAACCCTAGAATTGACAACTCTAGGAAGTAATTTAGGTAGATGAGACCGAAAGGGTATTCTACTTAGAACTGATTCAATCTAGCCCGATTTAGATCCATCAAGTTAAAAGATAAGTGGACTAAGTCAATTAATTAATTTAATTATAGGCTGAAAGGTATTAATTAGGCTAATTCTTAATTCATTGGTAAAATCCCCAACTTTAGGTTAATCGCAACCATGGATGTTAATCATACTTCAACTTGTTAATCTCATTTGTTAATTTGGAATTTTGATTATTTATGCAATTTAGTTCTTTTCGTATTCAAATCTTGAATTTAGTATTTCTTCGTACTATAATAAGTAAATTAGTAGCTACCTAGACTTAGTGTGTTAGGCCTTATTATTAATTTAATTTAAATAGACCTCTCTTGGGTACAATTTTCGAAATACTTCCAAAGTGTTTCCTTGTAATTAACTATATTACAATTTGACCTGTACACTTGGAGACACCGCACATATTTTTATATTTAATTTCAATTTTCTAAGCCATGATACACGCACATCAGGGCTATTGGATCTGATGCCCAAAGTGTAGTATATTCGTTTGTACACTTGTAAATTTTTTTGAACAGATTGGTTAATAAAATTAGTCATGAATTACATTAATACCTTTTATATATTGTCCTGATGTGATTTTTTCATGTAAAGCAAAATAGAAGCAAATATTAGCTCACTGGTTGTCTAATGTTCAACTATACTAAGTGGTATTATGTGGTCGGATTGTAATATAGAAAGACATTTTATATTAGTAGAGGAACATAAACATTTTTAGTCTAATCATAAATGAAAAAATCGATTGTAAGACTAATATGTCTGTTGACACCATTTTTGTGATAAAACGGGGTCAACTTGGGTTTTGAAAAATGAAATCAAATGTGGGAGTCGCCACCAATCCTTTTTTTGATGAGGTGTGATCGGGTCACCTCAAAAAGTGGTTGTTTTTAATAAACGATTTAATTTTTATTAAAACAACGATTTTGGTCTACGAAATTCAGAAAAATGGGTTCGGGAGTCGGTTACGCACGAGGAAGGGTTAGCACCCTCGATACGCCCAAAATTGGTACCTAGTTGATTACTTAATGTCTTGGTGTCGAAAATTAAAAACTCGAAAAGAATTTAAAAATACGATCCTTCTTTATATTGCGTTATTTTAAAAAAAATTACTTGGATAAATCAAAATGGAAAAATGCCTTCTTATCTCGAAGTAACAAGATGTCACATTCAGTAAGTTAGGACACGACACCTCGTATTTTCGAGAGTAAGCTTGCATATATTTTTTGTTTAAACCTCATTTATTTTAATTTTAAAAGGATATTCGGTTATTTAGAATCACGAGAAAAATCGAAGCCCAGTAAGTTAGGGCACGATTTCTCGAATTTTCTAAATACGGAATATTGCCTTTATTTTTGAAATTTTATATGTTTGAAATTTAAAAGGATATTTTGTTATTTGGGTTTAATGAGAAAATCGAGACCCAGTAAGTTAGGGTACAATTTCTCAAATTTCCAAAATGCAAAATATTGCCTTATTTAGCAAAATTTATTTTGAATAATAGCGGTAATCTATTTGAAGGTATGCATTTATCTCACTTAGAATAAAATAAAGCAATCTAAATTGGATAACTATGTCGGAGTTTAATTTACAATACAGTGGCGTGAACTAATCAATACAATAATAAACATAGAGTAATGATACATGAATAAAATTATACCAATGGCACACACAATGAAAATAATCACTCAACACACATTATTTTAACATCATTATTAATAAAAAGGGATGAATAAATAATAACATATATAACAATTTCAAAAATGAGTGGTATAGAGCAAATTAAAATAAATAAAATGTAGAGCAAATTTAAAATAATAATAAATGAATCTTGACCAAATAATATGAAAAAGAAATATATAAAATATATATATTATATACAAAACAATTTTAAAATACTACGTATGAAAAAAATTTAAAAGCAGTATGTATGACATATAGAAGCGTAAGATAGGAAAATTTTAAAATGGATTATAAATAAAACACGAAGACAAATAGCATGGTTGAAAAAGTACAAAACGGTTTTAAAATAATTAACATATATAAGATAATTAACATATATTAACTTAAGATAAATAATATATAAAGCACTTAAGATAAATAGCTAAAATCTTTACATTATCAGTAAAAGGAAAAATTGTTTTTATATTAAGAAATAAAACAGGAACTAGAATAGATAATGTATTTATATATATATTTAAAATAATTAATGTATATAAAACTTGAAATAAATAGTAATCAATCTAAAACAGTTTAAAATAAAAATAAAATAATATATAAGAGGAAATCCTAAATAATAAAGAATACAAATGCAGTTAAAAAAAAACAACATATGTACAAAAATGGGGGCTAAAGGGTCAAGGGTGTGATTGAAACCAAAAAAATAAAGGGGATAATTAAAAAATAAAAGATGTGACGAGGGACTGATTCGCAACATGCTAAAAACATCAGGGAGCGAAGGAGCAAATATCCCAAGCCCCTTGTGCGCGGCGTTTGATGCAAAAGGGCACACATGGTCAAAGGACCCGATTGCAGCAGACACGAAATTGGCCCGAATCAAAAGGAAAAGGTCGATTGCACTTAAGCGCAAGATGAAGGGACCAAATCATAAATTACCCATTTGGGCAAGGATGTGCATATCTCCTTCTCTTAAACGGCGCCGTTTTAATTACTATAAAAGCTAAAAAATAATCGCATACTGCAGTTTCTTTTTCTTTTAGTTTCAAAACCCTTCCTCCTGCTAGGGTTTCAAATCACCTTGGTGCCGATTGATGAGCCACCTCGGTGGTTCGCCGCACCACCACTATGGCCGGTGGCCGATGGCAAGCGACCACGGGAGGTGAGTGTCTCCTTCTTCTCTTTTCTTATTTTTAATTTTTAATGCAAAAGAAGAAAAAAGTAAAATAAAATACACTGAAAATAATAACCAAAAACAAGCGAAACTTAAGCAAAAAGAGTAAAAGAAAAATCATCTAAAAATGGTTCGCTTTTGATATATCTTGTTCATAAACATTTGTTTGGTTGAGATGGATCCTTAAGAAATAAGGTAAAGAATAGACAAATAAAAGAAAGAAAAAAATGGAGAAAAAGCAGTTCAAAACTTTGAATTAACCTTTCAATATTTCTCTGCTTCTTTTTGTTTTCCTAGTGTTCGTAAAAACGAAGAAGAAGAAGTACAAGCAGTGCTTGGGGCTTTTATAACCCGAATTACAAGTCTCTCTATTTCTAATTTTTTTTGTCTTTTTGCCATTTCTGTTACTATTGCTTGTTCTGTTCATTTTTGCGGATGTCGGTAGTGCGATAGTAGCGTCAATGACGCTGAAGGCATCTGGCGACCACGTGTGGTGCCGGATCAAGAGAGGCGCATGCGGTGCCCTAGGGCTTCCTCTTTTCTGAAAAACTTTTGTTTGTGGGCTAGGGTTTTTTAATTTTCTTTTGGGCCTATTGGGTTTAGGCTTGTAGTTCTGATTGGACTGTAATTTTTTACTTATTTTTGAGTTGGTTGGTTTTGCTAGTGGGCCGGGCAGAAAATGGGTCTTACAATGTCGTCTATCAAGTCCAATTGAGGAGATGTTTTGTCTTGGGCATGGGAGCATATAACTCCCAGAAGATAGAAATATAGATGTGGCTGATTGGACTGACAGTAAATCGAACTAGACCCAAGCAAAATAGATCCTGAATCCGTTTATGGATTTATTCACTTGTGACATTCGTAGTGTGACATACCTTAATCCTAAGTGGATGATGAACTATGTATGCGTGATTCGTATACTTTGATGTAAGTAAAAGTCTGAGTTCAAATAGATAAGGAACTGAAAGCTGGTGCATTGTATACACGACTTCTGCAGTAAGTAACATCATTCACAATAGTGGAATTCATAGCCCAAGACATGGGTAAATGATATCCTCTTATTGGCATTACATGATAGATGAAAAGTAAACATGGCCATGGGTCATTCATCTTTGTGATGAATGACTTAATTACTATTTGATAGTAGTTAACTTTTGATGAAAGAATAAGGATATCCTATGAGGGTAACACACTCATGGCAATGTTATTGGACGAGCACTGATCGATTTGCTTTCGTAATAATATGTCATTAAGGAGTGCTAAGTCATGATACTATAGTTGAATGACTTTGTGACAAAATGAGTTTATAATTAATAGGTGAAAAGCTGAAAATTAATTATAAATCATTAAGCCCTAATCATATATGTCCAATCTGTTATGATAAATTGAATGCTACATCAAATGAACAAAATAGATAGAAATGATAAATTTAGAGAAATAGGTTACATTCGAAATGAATGTGGTTTCTCATTAAGCATGGAAATAACTTGAGAATTAATTTATGGTTTTTGACTTATTAATTAATTAATTGAAATTTGAAAATAGAATTTAATTAATTGGTCATTGTGAATCCGTTGAATGTAGAAATTAAATATATTTTCTCATAGATTCTTTTACGATAAAGTTGCCATGATTTTAACGGAATTAGAATTTGGTTGAGAAAATTATTTGATGGGAAAATTAATTAATTTAAATTAATTTAATAAATAATGTACATTTTGAGAAAATAGAAAAAAACATGTATTGGGTTAGATTAAATTATAAAGTGTTGGGTAAAAGGTCCGAGAAGCACAATAATTGGGCTCAGTACAAGAGAGGCTCGAATCCCCATCATAATATATATGAAGGGAGCCCTCTCTCTTAGTTCAACTAGACGATTGTTTTTTCTATTAAATAGGCAGTAAATGCATTCTACCCAGAAATAGTGAGAATTTATTTGTAAGTATAAATTCTATTTTCCGGAATAACAATTCTACATGTTTCTTTTAAAGAGTGAATTTTGCTTTCCTACTAAAAGTAAAGTAAATAATATATGGTTCTGTATTTGATTCAAATTTGTTCGAGCCCACACTCGAAGAAATTCATCGTATGAGAATAGCGGAGAAGGTCGTTCGATTGAAAGCCGGGAGCAACAAGGATCTGTTTAGCCAAAAACACAGGTGCGATTTCAAGAAAAGTTTATTGTTATAAATATCACAAACTGACTCAGTTTTCAAAATTTTAATTTTCCCTTGCTAAGAAAATTGTTTTCGAACTGGATTTTTTCCAATAGGGGTGCAATCAGCAACACCCTTACTGAGCAGACGAGCCTTACATGGAATAAACTATTTCATACATAGTCAGGTGAAATCCTTCACCTTAGGAGGTAAAGCATTGTTCCAAAGTCGTTGCCGAAGGCCAGCAAAAGATAATCCCTCACCCCTAACAAAAGACACATAGGCCAAACGATAACTGAATTTATAGCATAATGCCCATTGGGAGAGAAATGCCACACCTTTTGATAAAAAAAAATGACCATGCACAATCAAGACTTGAAGAACCCTTGAAACATCACCGGCACCAACAACCCTTCAAGCAACACATTATCCTAACCATAACCATTAACAATGAGCTATTGGTTCACTGTTATATTCTTCATTCCTTCTAACGCATCAGATCGAATATAAAAATCATTGTCATCACAAAGTCATAGATCAGAAAAAAAAAAACCTTTATTCTTGCCCCATCACTAACCCTCTAATGTGTACCCCCCTTTACAAGCAATTGTTTCCCACCAATGATACTCCGCCAAACATAAGAACGATTAAAACCTTCCGTTGCTTCAAGAAACTCACACTTTGAGTAGTATTTAGCTTTGAAAACCTTCAGCAATAGAGTATTCGGACACGAAAGCAAACACCAGCCTTGCTTTCCTAATATCATAACATTAAAATTTTGTAAGCCACAAAACCCAACACATCAAAATTTTTCGACAAACATAAAGCATTCCATGATGCCTAATGAATTTCTCATCAATCAACACCACTCAAACCCCACCAGAAAGAGCTCATCATCTTATGTAATGTGTCATAAATATTAAAGGACAAAAGAAAAACATTCATGCAAAAAACTAGAAGTGTTTGTGCCACCGTCTTTAACATCACCTCTTGAATAGGCCAAGATAGAAACTTATTCTTCCAACTATAAATACACTTACTTAGTCTTTCCCTAATAAAAGAGAAGACTTGCTTCTTGTTCCTCTCAATTTTTACATCTTGATTTTTGTTAAAAAAATGTTATTTGTATTATATAATAATGTTACATCTATAATAAAAAAATATTTTTCTTTTATTTCTATCAACAAAAAAAATAATTAATTTTCATGAAATACAATATGTTAAATGGGCATGGATGTTAGGTCTTTATATTTTTCTAAAGCAAATTCTTTCAAGAGAAAATGTAACAACCCGATTTTGACTCTAATTGGACAAAGTAGTTTCGGGACCACAAATCTGAGTCAAAAAAATATTTTAATATTATTTTATGTGTTTATTATGTGTGAATTTGCTTGTGTGAAAGTTTAATGAATTAATTTTATTATTTGTGTGCTTAATTTGAGTAAAGGACTTAATCATGTAAAATAAAAATTTGATGGTTAAAATAAGAAAGTGCCTAATTGTTGTTTCTTTATAATTTGGAGGCCTTATGTTGAAATTTATCCAATATTACAAGGTAGTGGACGGCATATTATTTTATTATATGGTTTTTATACATTAAAAATAAAAGTTACAATAATCATATTCTAAAATATATTATAATCAAATAAAAGAAAAACAAAGCCATTATCATATCATCTTCTTCCATTGTCGAAACTAGAGAAAGAATAAAAGATAAAAGCTTGTCTAGGGTTCGGCCATTGTTGAGTTAGATTAAGATTAGTCTTTTGTTCGGTTTTTGATAATTTTTACGTTTTTGTGATCGTTGCGTTGTGTTTTAGCTAGCCCATGCTTTAATTTTAGAATTTGATGGTGATTTTGAGATATGCCATTGATGAATGTTTGAGCTTTTTGTTTGTTAATGATGAAATATGAAAGATAGATGAAAGATTAACATGTTTTGTCTTTGAATTTTTGGTGAAATTGAGTAATTAGGACCAAATTGTAATATTAAAATATTGAGGGACTAAAATGTAAAATAAATGAAATGTGAGGACTTGTATGAGCACTATAAATATTCAGCTCTTGTGTGGTGTGGGCAAATTTTGTGTATTTTGTGTTTTATGCAATAGGGACTAAATTGTAAAAAGTGCAAATGTTAGGGGCAAAATGGTAAATTGCCCATTTATGTGTTTTTGGACTAAATTGAATGTATTTATATTTAAACTAGCTTATTTTGAATATATTTAGATCAAGAACTGAAGAAATCGGAGTTGGATCAAGGAAAAACTAAAGTTATCGATTAATCGTCTGGTTTCGACTTTTCACCGTCCGAGGTAAGTCTATTAGCTGTTTAATGTCATAAAATCAGTATATAGGTATGTATATGTGCTGTATTTTTATGAATTATAATTTAAAATATGTTGGTTGAAATAATTAAAAGTATGAGTGAATTATATGTATTGTTATTACATGTTCGAATCATAGGTAAATACTTATATAGTCATTTGAATTTAGTTAAAGTATGAAGGTTTATAAGGATATACAATTATAAAAGTTATCGAATTTAGTTGGAGTATAAAAGTTTTATATTTTTATATGTACAAGTTTCAATTTATACATGTATATACAAGTATAAAGTATTGGTTTAATAAAAGGTATATATATATGTGTGTGTGTACTTAAGATTGGAAATAAACATAGGTTTATATTGGTACAAAACTTTGTATTGGATCTATAATATGCAAATATACATGTATATGTTCTTGTATTGAATTTAGGTATGCCATTTATACAAGTTTATATGAGGTTAGATTATGCAAATATGCATGTATATGTTCAGAATGAGTTTAAGTATGAAATTTATATATGTATAAGGGAGGTTCGATTATGTATGTATATTCATGTAAAAGTTCTTGAATGGAATTGAAGATATGAAATTATTAGCTTGGAATATCATAAGGTGTTGAATGTATGATATTAAGTAGTAGGCTTTAATGTATTAAGTTATATATATATGTTTGGATGTATAATTAAGTTATTGAGCTGGATTTGATGTCTGAACTTTATATACCTATGTGGTTTAAAGATATAGTTTATAAATTATTAAGTTGAATTTTTATGTGGATAATATATACAAATATGAGATACAACTTCTGTGAATTGAGATTTTAGGCTCAGTGCCTGTCAGGTTTATTGCCGGTGAAACGTGTCAGACTTTAAGTCTAGCAGGCTTGACGCCGGTGAAACATTTCAGACTTTATGTCTAGCAGGCTAAGTGCCAGTGTATTGAATCAGGCTTTAAGCCTAGTAGGTTTTGTGCCGGTAAATCTGTTCATATTATGTGTTTACATGTATTGGATATGAATATGATTTAGTCATATGGATTTAAAGAATATGTATATACATTTGGTCATTGTGTTTGATGAGCATATAAACATTCGTTTATATGTATTTGATGAGTATGTATTTATATATATATATATTCAATTTTATGAAATTGTTAAGTATATTCGCATTCGGATAGATGTATGTGAGAAATTTATATATGCATTTTGTAAGTATAAATGTATTCGGTTATATTCGTTTGATGTGTATATATATATTCGGTTATAAAATTTGTTAAGTATATATATATGCGTTCGGTTATACACATATGAAGTATATATGCATTCGGTTTTAGGTATTTGATAATGATGTATGCATTTGTTTATATTTAAATGGTATATAAAAGTATTCGATTGTAAGTTTTTGATGAGTATTTAAATATACAATTGGTGGTATGCATATTGTATATACATATTTATATATTCATTGGTAAGCATTCTACAAGTACATATATTTGATTATAAATAAGATGATTATGAGTAGCAAATATTCAAATAGTAACATATGTGGTATTTGCGATTTCAATAAGTTTAATTATGAATTTATATGATTCTTCTTTTTATACATATTTTAGTTATGCTATAGACTTACTAAGCTATGTAAGCTTACTATGTTTGTTTACGTCTATCTGTTTTATAGATCAAAAATCAAGCTTCAAGCTCAGGGATCGTCAGCAAGTTCGTCACCCTACCTGTTGTCTCGGTATTTAAATTCTAACTATTGCATGTACAGACTAGATAAATTTTTTGAAGGTCGTACTTTGTTATATTGTATATGAATATAATAGCCATACTAAAATGATTTATTTCCTTATGGATTTGCTAGTTTGTAATGTTTTTATTAGTTGGATTATAATGTATTTGTTTATTAAAAATGGTTAGAAGAGAAGTTTAACATTTTACATATTTAATATTAGACTAAGTTTATTATTAAATAATATATACAATGTATATGTATTGATTTTGAGATGGTTGTGTTTTGTTCAGTAATGCCTCGTAACCCTAATTCGGCAACGGAAACGGGTTAGGGGTGTTACAAAAAAATTGTACAATCTCAGTTCCACATCTAAGATGCATATGTTTTCTTAAACTTGCAAATTAAAACCAATCACCTTGACACATATTCTGTTGATTTTAATTTTTTTAAATATAATTACAATTATGTTATTTGATAAGAATAAAATAAAAGGCTAGAACTTCTTCATATTTCCTTATCTAATAAATCTATAGGTTTCCCTTGATGGAGAGTTCAAAGCAATAACATCTAATCTAGTTTACCACAAATTCATTAATATACACGCATAGACATAATTTTCAGGTTAAATTTATTAGTTAGTTGATATATTTTAATTTACTCATTTTTAAACTTTTTAGATTTAGAAAATTTGATCTATGATTTAATTTCCTCGGATTGATTTAACTATGATGTTAATATTTTGGACATAGCTCATTTGAGTACTTATTTTGGTTAAACTAGAAGATGCCATATTGTTTACAGTTAATGACTCTGGTGTATGTCAAAATTTGGTAGTTCACAAACTTCTTTTTCTTGAACTAATCTCATATACGTTTTGCCATTTGCAGGGAAATCAAGTGTAGATAATGAAATTTTTAGACCAATTACAAAGTGCAATATGTCAAATTGGAATTACTGTGGGCCAAGTTGAAATTACCATGAAGGAAAATGATGATATCATATACTATCATAACTCTTTTTTAAATTAATTTAAATTAATTAAGAAATAAACATATAATAAAAATTTATATTATCACTAATTAAAATAAAATAATTAAGTAATATTATTAAATGATTATTTTATCTCTAATTAATTCAATTAATAAGAGATAAATCCTAAATAAAAGAGTTTAATTGACAACAACCCACTTTTACTTGATTGACTGACACTGTAAAAGGGGGTCACCTCCAAGACATTGTATACATTCACAAGTTTAAGAAATCCAAAAATTCTTTGAAGAAATTGAAGAACTTGAAGAACTTGAAGAACTTGAAGAAATTTTGATGAACACCATATCAGTTTGAAGAAAAGCCGCCTTTCAATCCAGTTCAACTAAAGAAAAGAGATAAATCATGTTTTCAAGATCAAGTCTTGATGACCCTAAAGCAAATATCATTTATTCAAGATCAAGCCTCGATGACCCATAAATCCAACTCAAATAAAATTCTCAAGCAAGCATCTTTCCAAACATGTTTCAAGAGCAAGTCATTATGACACTTAAAGCAAACCTCATCCTTCTGAGATCAAGTCTAGATGACCCTTGAATCGAAGCTTAACCAAAGGAGTTTTCTTTGTAAAGAAATTCAAATATTGTACTTGTAATGACCCGATTTCTAGTGGTGTCAAAAAATACAGTTGTAGAACCCCATTTTCGTAAACAGAGTCCATAAATAGTATTTAGGGATATTTACGGAGCTACTATATTAATGAATTGAAATTTGGATAAGTAATTTAGTCAAAAATATGGTTAATTAATGCCTAGGGACTAAATTGTAAAAGTTTAATCATTATAGATTTTTAATTAGGAAAAATCTTGGAGACTTAAATACCAATTATTCCAAGGACTAAAATGGCTAATAGACCAATTCTAAATGGATGATAGTGAGGTGTGATGTTAAATGTCATTTGCTTAAGTTGATTAAAGATTAATGTTTAGCTAATCATGATTAAGTTAATTAATTAATATATAACGGAAATTTAGTGGGAAAAGATGAAAAAAATCATCATCCCCACAAAAATCATCATCCACCTTAGAAGCCATTGAAGGAAGCTTAAAAACCTAGTTTGAGCATTCGATAAACTTTACAAGTAAGTCTCTAGCCATTTTTCTTTGATTTTTATAGATTTTCGATCATAAGAGCTTGACTAAGCTAACCTATGGATCAATTGGTGAAATTTTGGAAAGTTGTAATTTTTGAGAATTAGATGAATTAGGTGTGACATTGATAGAAATTAAGCTTAGATTATGAAAATGACTAAATTGTAAAGCTTAACAAACAAACTTGATTGTTAGCTTGTTTACATTAGGGACCAAATTAAATAAAATACAAAAATGTTATGAAATTTTGGTAGGAATAGAAAGTATGAGGTCCCTAATGAGTAAATGTGAAATTGGATTTTAATTCGAAGCTTTAGATCGAAAGTTATGTTTGTCTCGATTTTAGGGACTAAATTGAATAAAATAAAAATATGCATTAATTGATTTTTGATTGTGAATTATATGGAAATTGATAGTATTATATATTTTGTGACTATTCATGGCTAATGTCGACGCAAAACCTTCAAGAGGAAAAGGGAAAGCGAAAGTTGTCGACGAGTGACGCGAGACCACAATTTGTACTTTTATGATTCGAGATAGAAATATCTATTTGCATATACATGTTTTTTGAATGAATGATCATTGAAATGAGTATATGAAAATAGTATGAATTGCTTTAATTGAATTTAATATGTAATATCGAAATAAGGGACTAAATTAAATAAAATAGGAAATGATATGGATTGCTTAAATTATGATATATGTAATATGGAAATGGAAATGAAATATGTCATTTGATATGAAATATAGGAGTTGATGATGAAATTGGCTTATGATTATGAATATGAATGGGAACTGGCATATGTATCATATTGTATAATGTATTTGAACATTGGTACCCTATTAACTAGTCGGGCTGAGTTAGATATACTTGTCATGCCATAGGATTAGATTGTGTACGGGGTTATGCACGTATGCGCCAAAATAGACCTTGTGTGCTAGTAAGAACTTAGTGTGCCAGTATGCGCTTCGTGCGTCAGGATGCACTTCGTGTGCCAATATGCGTTTTGTGCACCAGTGATGCGCTTCGAGCGCCAGTATGCACATTACGTGCTAGTTTACCCTAATTTGGTTTATTCGATAATGCACCTCGGTGCCAGTTTGGTGTGTTGGTTGGGTGATCCGTGTATCTGTCCAAGTGTGAGTCATGTTAATGGGGATTATAATTGGTAAACTTGGTAAATGATATTGTAAATTGAAATTTTTGATGATATGACCTCACTTATGTTCAAATGTGAATTGTGATAGAAAGATCATATAAGTTATTGAAAAAATCATTTGAAAACGAGCCTTAGGGGCCAAAATGATTGTAAATGAGTTAATAAAATCTAGAATAAGGATTGAATAATAAGCTACTAAGGTAAAAGGTGTTAAATGAATATGATAAGGAATGACATGTTGATGTTGGGAAATATGCCCATATTGTAGTAAACATGTAACTGTTTTCTATTTATTTGAATGATGAATAAATAAATAAAGTTAATTTCAGATTTCACTATTATGTCTTTTGTATTTCTATCTTTTACATTTTGCATTCATAGCGAAATTGTGACAATCAAATATTAGCTCATTAATTGTCTAAGTTCAAACTGAAGATAAGTGGCATTGTAAGAATGTTTACATTGCGAGAAAGACAACTTACTTTAGTAGATAATTTAAATGAGTCTGTAATCCCGTAAACGAATCAAAGTGAGCATTTGATTCAAATACTGAGAAGGATTATTATGTTGTCTACAATTCCAATTGGGGAGATGGCTAGTCTTGGCTACCGGACTAGTTGACTCTACGGGTAGAGACATAGATGTATTCATTGGTAGAATGATATATTGGATAGGACCCAAGATTAATTAATTCTAAATCCGGCTTTGAATTAATTCACTTGTGACATTCATAGTGTGATTTACCTAAATCCTGAGTTAGCCACTGACCATGTGTATGCAACTCATGTGCTTTGATATAAATGGAGACTTATGCTTTAAAGATGATCAAGCCTATAGCTGATATGTTGGGTAAAAGACTTTTGTATGACATGGTTTTACTAGCAATAGTGGAATTCATAGCTCAATTAAAGAGTTAATGATATCCTCTCATTGGCATTGTGTGGGTTGATAAATATGGAATGTGGCCATGGGTTGCTTGTTCTCGAACGAGCAATTTATCACAATCACTTGTTCACAGTGATCATATTAATCATTAAGAAGACACAATGGTGAGAATAAGATAAAATATGATTGTATTGAGTGAAAGAATTTAACTCAAAGGAATTAAGGATATCTTATGAGGGTAACACACATGACGTATTGGACAAAATAGTTGAATGGATTGCTTTCAAAAAGAGTATACAATAAGGAGTTTTCATTCATGACACTTCTTGTGGACTGGCTCTATGATTAAGTAATTGCGAATTATCGGAACGATGCTTCTGGACATAATTACAATTACTAGAGTCTAATTGTATATGTTTGATTGGTCCCTCCGGTAGCTCAACAAAAGCTTGACTAGATTGTATTTGAATCAGAAGAAAATTCTACGAATTTGGAAGTAATTTAATTGAGTCGATTTATTCGATGTGGAATTAAATTAGATGGTGGAGAGAATTGTTCAACTAGAGAATTTGATTAAAGAATTTTCTTAAAAAATTAATTTGAAAAATCTAAATGATTTTTGGAAAAATTAATATTAATCAAGTAATTTTTTTTTTGAAAGAAATAGTTGGCATGCATTAAGAAATTAAAAACAAAAAAATGCATAATAAGAAACAAACATTTCACGCTTTTAAAGAAAACCATAATTTCCTAAATTAACTTCTTAAACCTATTTCCTAAGCAGCAATCTGGCCTTTTATTGACGTTCAGGTTTCCAAACGAAACAACTTCCACCATTCCAATCCCTTGCATGACCGTCCATTGTCCTCATCTATGAGATTCAGACCACCGAAGATACCTCCATTTCTTCCTACTGTCTCCTCTGAACAGGATTTTACCCATATCAAGCCCAGATTCAAGGTACCTCTGTTTCCCTAGCCATTTGTTTAAATCAACAAGGGGTCTATGGTTTCTCTCCATTGCACAACATTCTTTTCTATTACTATTGTCTTGGAGCCAAAAATGACCAGACCTGTTTTGAGTTTGTTCCCCTCCTCCTGTTTCACTGCTGCATTATCTTTGTCTGTCCGTTCTGGATGAAATCCTCCTACACTCATCATCTACCACCATTTCCACTGCTTTCGGGAGTCTACTTTGTAGATAAGTAACTTCTTCGCTTTGTAATCCTTCTTGAGCAAGAACATGTGCTCCTTTGTTTGCCTGCCTTGTTGCATGCTTAAATAGACACGCCTTAAAGCCAGAACTTAAATTTTTTGCACTAGATGTATATGCCCTAATTTCAGAATTATCTTCATTCGTTGATTGTAATTTTTTAATTACTGTTAATGAGTCTCCCTCAATCATGACCCTTTCAAGTCCTAGATCTATCCCGAATTCAGTTTCTTGGACACAAGAAAGTGCCTCTGCAGCGAAAGCTGTTGGTATTTTTGTATTGATAAATACTTTAAAATGTAGAACTTGACCCTTTGAATCTCTAACCAAAATCCCTGAGCATGATTTTTTGTTTTGTTGATTAAAAGTAGCATCAAAATTAATTTCACCTCCACTGTTTCTGGTGGCCTCCATTGTTCGCCTACCACCCTTCGACCGCGTAGCCTTTGATTTAACCCATCTAATTCATGTATAAATCTCAATATAAAATGCATTGTATCATCTCCCATCTGTTGCATCCTGTCATGCACATATTTATTTCCAGCTGTCCATATTGCCCAAAGTGCGCATGCAATTCTTCTACATTTATAAATTGAATTCTTGTTATATAGATGTAATTTTCAGTCTTTAAATTGTACCTGATGCTGCTCTTGTGGCCATCTTATATCTAATTTTTCCCATATTTCTACTACAGATGGGCAATCCCAGAAAGCATGTTCAGTACTTTCAATCTCCCCTATACATTTGGGGCAACTTGCAGATCTTACCAGTCTTCTTTGAAATAGATTAAGTTGAGTAGGGAGATAATTGTTAAAAAATCACCAATTCATAATCTTGATTTTTGAGGGTAGCTCCAGCCTCTATAGTTTTTTTGTAAATAGGGCTATAATCTTGTAATAAATTTTTATATCCATTGTGCACTGAGAATTCCCCAGAAACTTTGCCACACCACACTAATTTATCCATCTTTGGGACACATAGAAGAGGAATACACAAAATTCTATATGCTTCTTCCGCACTAAAGGTATCCTTTATTTGATCTTCTTTCCAGCAGTTTGAGCTTTGAACAATTAAATTAGACACCTAACTTACTAATTGATTATTCTCTTATATTTGTACATTTAAATCCTCAGGTCCTAGAATCCAAGCATCCTTCCATATTGAAAATTGGCTTCCGATCCCACTACCCAACATAATCCTTTCTCAAGAAGACCTCTTGCCACCCAAACACTTTTCCAAGTATATGAAGGTATATTTCCCAACCGAGCATTAACAAAATCTGAATTGGGATAATATTTTGCTTTTGAAGAATGAGCCAATAAGGAATCCAAATAACATATTAAACGCCATCCTTGTTTCGCTAATAATGTTACATTAAATTTTGACAAAGACCTAAATCCCAATCCCCCGTTTCCCTTTTAATTCACCCAATTTCTTCCATCCACACCAATGTATTCCATGTTTTTGCCACCAAAATCTATTTATAATGTTTTCCATTTCAACACAAAGTGAATTTGGTAATAAGAAACACGCCATAGAATAAGTAGGGATCGCTTGTAAAACTGATTTTATAAATACTTCCTTCCCCCCTTGTGAAAGATGCTTTGTACTCCCAACTATTTATTCTACTAGTAAGTCGATCTTTCAACACTTGAAAAGCCCTTTTTTTTTTTGTCCTACCATATTAGGTAAGTCTAAATATTTCTCCAGATCCCTTGACATCCCGACATTAAGGATTGAAGACACTAATTCTCTTATTTTGACATCCTGACATTAAGGATTGAAGACACTAATTCTCTTATTTGTTCTGGAACATTAGCCTAAAGCAGGAAAGTGGTTTTTCAAAATTAATACACTACCCTGAGCAATTTTCATACTCTCATAGAAAATTTTTTAAAGAGTGTGCTCCCCTTTCTAATGCTTCTCCAAATAGAATACAATCATCAGCAAATAATAAATGTGAAATAATTGGACCTCGTCGACTGACCTTTTCCCTTTTAATGATGTTTCCTCGAATTGCTAACCTCATAAGAGAAGAGTCTTTCACTGCAAATTAAAAACAAGTAAGGGCTTAATAGATCTCCCTGTGGTAGTTCTCTTCCTGATTTAAACATTTCCCCAATTTCACCATTCAAGCATACGGAATAATAAATTGTACTTATACAATGTCTTATAAATTCCACAAATGAAGCAGCAAATCCCAGTTTTTTCATCATTTGTTCAAAAAAAACCCACTCCACTCTATCATAAGCTTTACTCATGTTAAGCTTAAGTGTTAAACTCCCTTTCTAACCTAACCTTCTTTTTTAAAACGTATGCATGAGTTCAAAAGCGAGAAGCACATTATCTATAATCAGTCTTCCTGGGACAAAGGCGCTTTGGGCTTCGACAATATAATTTTCTAAAACTTTTTGCAGTTGGTTTGCTACTGTCTTTAAAATAATTTTGTACAATACCATGCATAAACTTATTGGCCTAAAATTTTTTAAACTTTTCGGATGATCCATTTTCGGAATAAGAACAATATTTGTCAAGTTTAGATCTTCTAAAGAACAACCTCGATTTAAGATATCCCAACAGAATCTGCCTACCTCTCACCCTAAAATATGCCAATACTTTTGAAAGAACAAAGCTGGAAATCCATCAACATCAGAAGCTTTCGTTGGCCTCATCCCATTTAAGGCTATCACTAGCTCTTCTCTCATATAATCAACAATCAAAACTTGATTCATACTATTTGAGATGCACCTTTCCACACCTGAGAGAATATAATTCAAATTACCAACTCCCTTCAATGAAAATATATCTTCAAAGTGCTTTTTTGCATCTTCAATCATCTCTTTTTGATCCATACATAACTACCCATGCTCATTCTCTAATTCATCCACACGATTCATTTTTTTCTGGTGAGATTTGAACTTGTGAAAGAAGGTCGTATTCTTATCCCCTAATTTTAACCAATTCGTCTATGCTTTTTGCTTCCAATATCTTTCCTCGTTTTTAATCTCTAAATTCCTATGTACCTTTACATCAATTAGCTATGCTAAATTCTCATCGTTTCTTTCTAGCCCATCCAATTCTTCTAACCACACAATTAATTTCCTAGATAGGTTTGTTCTTAATTTCTTAATCCCTATTGCCCATCTTTGCAATCCCTTTCTCACTATGTCAAGACGCTCAATCACACTTCCCTTACTTAGTGTCCATAATCTCTTTACCTCTTCCTCACATGATTCTTTCATAGCCCACCATGCTTCAAATCTAAACCCTTTTCTCCTCAATCTTAACGCCTCTTGCTTTATTTGAATAAAAATTGGACAATGATCAAAAAAAGAATATGATAAGTGTCGTACAAAATATACTGGGAATAATGTCAACCATTCGGAATTAGCAATACTTCTATCAAGTCGTTCTCTAATATTTGTTTCAGGCAAATTTCCCATTTCCCAAGTGAACTAACGACCTAAATAACCCAAATCCTTTATTTGACAATCTTGTAAAACTGTTTGAAATCCCTCCACTCGCCAGTCTTCTCTCGGCAAACCACCCTCCTTTTCAAAATAATATAAAATTTCGTTAAAATCACCACAACCCATCCATAGACCCTCTTGTTCACTTTTTCACCTTCTTAACAAATTCCATACTTCCGTTCTAGTTCGAGGTTCCAGGGCTCCATAAAACCCTATCATGCGCCACTGTGGACCCTCCATTTTCTTCCTAAATATCCATATCAATATGATTATTAAAATAGCTTTTTTAGACTTACATTATTATCTTCCTTCCATCCTAAACTCAATCCTCCCTTAGATCATACTATCGAAACATCAATACCAAGCTAGAAGCCACATCTTCTTCAAACCCTTTCCATTCGTACACCACTTAATTTTGTCTCCATGAAGAAGACCATTTGGAGACTATATAACTTTAATCCTCCCTTAGATCATACTATCGAAACATCAATACCAAGCTAGAAGCCACATCTTCTTCAAACCCTTTCCATTTGTACACCACTTAATTTTGTCTCCATGAAGAAGACCATTTGGAGACTATATAACTTTAGCATATGCTGAAGACGCTGCACAGCCCGTGAACTCCCCAATCCATGGGCATTCCAATATAGTAGTTTCATTGTATCTAGTCGGCTTGCCAATTGGCAGCCGCCAATATCTTTTTATTGCAAATTTCTTCTTGCTTTTCAGACAATTCTGTAAGGATTGTGTTAATCAAATTATCAAAACCTTGTCTATTTGATCTAGATCATTTCTTCCCATCTCCACTACCCAATGGTCTTTCCCCACCATCCTCTTTCATATCTGCCAACTTTATCCCACTCGTATGTCCTATTTTCTTTAATCATTCTTGATATAATGATCCCTCTAGGTTGAATCCCAGATTAATATTAATAGGATTAAAATTTTTTCCCTGACTCCTGTCTAATCAGCTCTCATCCATTACTTTCTTGAGATTGTGCTATTTCTTTTACACCCTTAGAATCATCAGTTATATCATCACATAACCATACACTCTAAGTAGTAATTGCCCTCTTCAGTTGTGCCCTCAAAGACAGGTACCAACCCAACTCCATCTCCCTCATTCCATGACGAATCCTGATTTGACAGAAATTGTCCTCATGACCTAAACATCCGCACAAAAAGCAGAACAACGATAATCCTTCATAGTGAAATTTGGCATAAACAAAGTTTGACAGAGAAATCATCAACTTTTTCTTCCTTTTTAATGGCTTTCGCACATCCACCTGGACCCTTACTTGGATGTAATTATTGAATCCTTGATTTAATTGATTTGTATCATATTCTAAGAATTTTCCAATAAACTTCCCATATTATATAGCCACATTCTTCGAGAAAAACCCTGGTGGAAGATCATGTATCTGCACTCAAAAATTTGTAAACATCAATGGGACTAACTTCGAATCTTCTCCCTCTTTTAGCCGATAAAGTACAAGAAGATGATAATCAAAAGTCCATGGTGTACCCCTCAACACTCGTTCTATATCGAATTCAAGAAAACATTTAAACAGATAACGTTTATCCCCCAAATCAGAAATTTGTATCCCTCCAATGGATGCCATAGATTTGTCATTGTATTTCTCATAGCCGGAAAGTGTACCACGCTTGCAATTAAACAACATCCTACCAAACATAATTCATAACTTGATTCTTGTGTACATGAATCAGACAATATTACCCATGCCTCGTCCTCGCCGTCATCTATATGCAGATCCACCATCTCTCTTTCCATTTAATGCGAGTTTTCTTGATTTAATAGAGAAGACAACCAATCAGTCTTTATTAATTACTTTTCTTGATTTAATGCGAGTTTTCTTGATTTAATCCGCAAAAGTACAACGAACAAACCTTAAAGTAATTGGGAATCAAGAAAAAATAAAAGAAGATAAAAAAAAGAGAAAGAAACAATCCTTACTACTATCGAGTAGACGATATCGTGCTATTCAGTAAACCTTAATCAAGTAAAATTAAATTAATTAAATTAATTAAAATTAATATGATATTTTTGGAAATGAATTTTCAAGTCAAACAATTGGCTCAATGGATAATTAAACTTCAAAATTGGACTTGAAATTTGGACCTAAAATTGTAAATTGGGCTTTGGTTCCCAAAAATCAAGACCAAAACCCAAAAATTGGTCAAACTAGGCCTAGTATGTGAAACTGGGTCAACTGTCCAATTGGTCGCTAGACCGAACCAATCGAGTCATCATTGACCTGGATCGAACCGGCTCATGGTGTCGTAAAGGTGTCGCACTTGCACCACCGAACCCGGTAGCTAACGCTGGTTGGTCTTCGGTGGTTAAGCAGTGGAAGAGTTACACTCCTACTGAACTCTACTAGAAAATTTAATTTCAGATTAATTATTCCAAAAATAATATTATTTTAATAGGTTAATATTTAATTTAATTTAATACTTATTTTAATAGTATTTTATTAATTTACTATTAAAGTGATCATCTTAATATTAAATTTTATTTAATGGTTATCTTGTAGATAAACATTCTATTATTTTAATAAGATTTAATCTTAAATTTAATCTTTTTTATAAATATTATATTAATTTAATATTAAAGTGATTAAGTTTAATTTTAGTTGAACTCTCTAAATGCTTCCTATATAAAGGGAGCTTTTGGTTATTATTTTTCACACTTAAATTCAAGAGAAAGTTGTAAAGAGAAAATTCACTAAAGAGATTATTTCAGAAAATTTCTAGAGATATTTTTTTGATTTACAACTTGACCCAAAAGTTTAGAGAAATTGTAAAATTACCCCACTAGTAATTTTAGTGGAAAAAATTTTGATTCGAAGCGAGCCCACACCCAACAGACATGAGCTTGAGGATAGTAGAGAAGACTACTCAACCGAAGCACTCATCTTAGATGAATTGAAAAGGTACAATTTTGATTGAGGGTTTATCACTTTAGATATCACAACCAAGATCTTGTTTTGAAAAAAAAATTAAAACTCTGGTTTTCTCCTAAATTTATTTTTCGCTGCATTTTCCAAACCCGTTTTTTCTAATAGTTGAAGTTGTATAATTGTATGTTTGGTTTATAATTGATGATGAGCAAGGATATAGGTTAAAGAATGGTAATTGATTAGTAAATTGGCTTATCAATGCTATATGTATGCTTATATGTATTGAGATATGATGAGACTTAGCTTGTATTTGTAGGGCATGAAATGGTTAATCATGGAATGAATATGTAGTTGTAGTTGTATTAAACTATGGTGTTAATGTTTATGCTATATTATATTGAATCATGAAAGTACCATTGAGCCCTATTGCTCAACGTACTGTTTGTTTATTTCGTGCGCAGGTGCAGGTAATATCGAAGCCCCAAGAAAGTGAAGTCAGCATCCAAGCAGCAGTAATGAACCCATCCTAAGTTTGTATAACCTTTTTCATTAAATCAATTGTAACGACCTAAAAATCCGTGGGCACCGGAAAAGTACATTATCGGGCCTCCGTCTTAGTAAACTGAGTCATAAATAATTATTAGAAGTAATTATGAGTTTAGTTGAGTGCTTAATTAGGTATTAATTAGGTGAGTTTAGTTTAATTAAGAATAATTAGGAAAAAGAATCAAATTGAATAAAGAGTGAAAGTCTAATTATAAATTAAAAGAAAGTTAAAAGGACTAAATAGGTAAATATGCCAAGTCCCATAAATGAGGCGGCATAAGTTTGATAAAAAATTTAGATTTTTATGTTTTAAATATATTATATTATATTATATTATATTATCATGTAAAATAAACTAAAATTATGACAAGTGTGTGGTAGAAATAAATCCAAGTGTATAAATAAAATACATATATTTGTGATTATTATGTATTTACTTATTATTTAAGTAAAATTATTATTTTAATATAAATCATAATAGAAATAAAAGAATAGAAAAAGAGAAACAGAACAGAATAGGAAGGGACGAAACATGGGAGAAAGAAAGAAAGAAAAAGAAAAAGAAAAAGAAAGGAAAAACTAGGGTTTAAGGTTTTAAAGCTTTAAAGCTAATAAAGATTTCGAGGTATCGGCACAAAAAGGGAAGGAGAAGGTCGTTGAGGAGTAACTGCGAAATTCGGGTTTGTATTACTATAATTCAAATTATTTATTATTAAATGTTATATTTAAATTTATATGTATGGTAAGTGAAATATAAGGTAAGTATTATTATTAAGTTGAAAGAAATTTAATTGAATAATGGATATATGTGTAGAATTGAAATGAATATTGACTTGAAAATGGAAAAATAAATTTGGAATTGAATTATGATAATGAATTGAATTTGAAATATGAATTTGAAAAGTATGTGTTGGTATTGAATTGTGTTTTGATTAGTGAATGAAAAAGTATAATTGATATTGAAAATGAATTCTTGAAATAAAGGTGAAAATTGGATTGTGAAATTGAAATACCCTATTAACTAGTCGGACTGAGTGAATATAGTTGGCATGCCATAGGATTTGGAAAAGTACGGGATTTATCGGCTTTGCCGATCAGACACTTTATGTGTCGTACATCAGGAACTTTATGTGTCGTATCAGGCACCTCGTGTGTCGTTTCAGGCACTTATGTGTCATATACTGATCAGGTACTACGTACCGTTTTAGGCACAATGTGTCGTACTGGTGTGTTTGGGTTGGAATCCGTGTATCCGTCAAAGTCCAGATTGTTAATAGGGTGAATAATTGAAATGAGAAAATCAAATGAATTTGATCGATTGTAGTATTGAATATGAGGAAACTTAAAATTGTGGATTGAAATTGAGATTGAAAACAAAAAGACATGAATTTAATGTTCAAGTAGTGATTGAAATTGTTACATGTGATATGTGATTGAAATTGAATAATAGCTATAAATTTTATTGTTATTGTTAATTGATGAAAGTTTAAGAATTAATTGATAATTAAGAAGATGGATAGTTATATGCTTGGTAATTCTATTTCTTTCTTGCTATTATAATTTGAATTATGGTAATACCACTGAGTATAAAATACTCAAATGTCAGTTGTTTCCGTCTCAAAAGAGTTAAAAAGGAGTCAGCGTCTCGGTTCAGCATCCAGGACAATCCCGACTCCAGCATAAAGATTATGATGATGTTTTCTTCCTTTAAGTGAAAGTGGCATGTACATAGGGATTATAATGGGTATTTTAGTATGTTATATAATTTTGTTGTAAAGAAAGATATTTGGTGTTTTGACGATTAAATTAGTAAAATGGTAGAAATTGTTTATGGCATTGGTATTGAATTGGAATGGCTTGAATAGTTGATGAACTAATTAGAAATCTTAATAGGGTTTTCATTAATTAAAGTAGTAAATCAATTTATCAAGCATGATTTAGTGGCGTTTTAAAGTATAAAATCATTGATTGAAATATTGTTATTGGTTTGTTGTTGGTTTTAAGTTTGCAGGGGGTTTTATGTAAAAATAAGCAGAAATACTGTCAAAATTTTAAAAAAAATGAATGAAGCCAATTAGTATAAATTTATATGAATTTATGATTCTTTTATATATGTTTTTTATTTATTTAAGAATTATTTGTAAATTGTTTGAAATGTTCGGTAATGCCTCGTAACCCTATTTCGGCGACGGTTTGGGGTTAAGGGGTGTTACATCAATGGTATGTACCTAGGGAATACTTGGTCTACTTTTAGAAATAGTCAAAATGGATGTATGTAAGTTGTGATTATATGAAATTGGTTTTAGTTATGCTTATAAATGATGTTAATGGTTTGGTAGTTATGTTTTTAACAAGTTTGAGTATATAGAATGGTTGATTTGGGACCTTAAAGCCAAATAATGTTAATCATGCTTAGTGGAAATCATTTGAAACTGAGACCTAGTAATTTACTTGCATTGCCGTGATTTCACACCATGAATGTTGCAACATCATGCCATCTCGTCATGACTTCCCCTGCTTGAGGTCGTGACGTTGACCCTATTTTATTTTGGAAATTTTAAAAATTTGTCCTCAAGTTGGAAACTTAGCTACTATCTTCAATGCCGCGACATCCACATGAGATGTTTTGAAAACATTACAGTTTAGTCCTTGTTCGATCTCGAGATGGTAATGAGCTTTCACAAGCTCGTATTTGACCTAGAAGTGATTTATTATCATGTTTTAAGCATGAAATCCTCGTATTTGGGTATTTAATGTTACAATTTGAATATGGTTATTCGTAGTTACTTTGACAATGAATATGGCATCTATAGCTCGGACCTGATGATCGAGGTGTGTTTGGGGTGTTATATTACTATTTTCAAAGTTTATAAAAAATTTGACTTCAAATTTTCCAAGTCAATTTATGACTCAAAATTTGTGTGTACATCAAGTTCTTCTATTAGAGATCCTTCAAAAGGCACTATGGATATCTTGGCTATAGAGTTGGGGTTTACCTCAAGCTATTGTTGAAGTTGTATATTTGAGGTCACCAACAAGATTTGTTGGTACAACACCATACAAGTAAGGGAGTTGGAGTTAATGCTAAATGGCTTAATGAAGGTATTATTTGATGAAAGTGCTGCAACAAGCCACTACTAAAATTAGTTTGAGCACTAGAAGAAGTCTTATCTTCTTTAAAGAAGAAATTTGATAAGATGGAAAAAAATTCACAACAACAAAGAAAAAAGCTATGGAGTCTGGCAAAATGATTGCTGAGAGTGGGGGCTTGCAAGATAGATTTAGGACTCAACTACAAGCGCCGAAAAGCAAAAAAAAACCTTAATGAAGGAGAAAACTGAGGCAAAATCCAAATCAAATTCCTTGGAGGAAAGGATAACCTCGTTGAAGGCTAAACATAAGGAGAAACTAAAGAAGGCTAAATTTAAGCTCATTGCTAAATAAGCTAATTTTGCGAGCTTTAAGGTTATGTAAAAATACTGATCTAGAAGAGTTCAAAAGGCAACCCCAAGTGAATATAAGCAATGCATTTCCAAAAATTAGGCTAAATATTACTTTAAGCATTAAGGCTACTAGGGGTCCTCTTAACTTATATGGGTAGATTTGGAAAGTCTGTTTAAGGTAGAGGTTGGTTTCGATGTCCTGAATCCTTTAAGTGAGAGATGACCTCCTTGGATGAATTTGTTAATGAATAGAGGGATTTATGAAAGATCTTTGATGAACCTGCTGAACGCCTCATCCGTCGACACGTAAACACCAAGGCTGAGAAATCAATACTAACACAATCAACTAATAAAGTGGTATCTACAAGTGTGACAAGTCAATTGTAATATTTATAATGTTCAATGGAATACCAGAGTATTCCAAGGATCGAACCCATGGGAGTCAATGATTGAGCGATTTCTAAACTATGGACATGTAATTAAAAGAAGTCTAGCCAACTACTCTAGAAGCACTACAATACGACAGGCCATAAATGAAGTTAATTATGTTAATTTACTAGCTAATTGCTAGAAAGGACTAAATCGTAAAATAACCAAAACTATGAAATTAATCGATTAATAACAAGCAGTGGTCGATTGACATCCACGTTGCTAGTTAGACTCATAGGTTTGCTTATTTTACCTCTGGATCTCAATTTTATCAAGTTAGACGAATTAGTCCAGTTTATCTCTCGACCTCACCCAACTAACTTGGGACTTATCAATTTGGTTCTCAATAAGATCTCCTCTCGGTCTCACTTATCTTGATTTTTCCTTAAAGGTGTCAATCCTAAGTTTTTAAGTCTATTCGATTTAGTCTAATTTTTACAATTTAGTCCCTGACCCAAAAGTTAACTAGCAACATTTCCATCAACCTCCCACTTCATATTTGGTTACCCATTATCATGCTTAAGCAAACAAAAAAAAACAAGATAATCACATACAATAGGCATAAATGGAAAACACAAGAAAAAAGAGAAAAGTTTGGGCTTGTCTCGAAGAAGCTTGAAAACAATAACAATGGCAGCAAAGGAATGTAAAAGAACACTTAAAAATCATATTTTTAATGATGAAACTAAAAGGTAAATGAGTTGCATTGAAACTAGGATTAAACTGAAAAATAAAAGAATTTTGAGGTACTAAACAAGTAAATAACCTATCTACAGTGTTAACTAACTTAACCAGTAGTTAAGGAGACTAAGAAAAACCAGAGAAAACTTAAACTTAAACCTTTAAGCTATGGAGAAGAAGACTAAAGCCTAAAAAATGAAGAGAAAAATAGTATCTAATTTTGGCATTTTTTAGCAAATTATAGACCCAAAAAATAGTAACCAAATTGCCTTTAATCGTCTAATTTTGGTTGAGGGACATGTTGGACAAAGACAACCCCTACAGTCATTTTTTGTCTCCCCTCGACAGTGATATCGTGATATCCATGGTCCAGTATCGCGATATCCTCGACAATCTTGAAATGGGGTTCCTTCAGGAGTTATGGGTATCGCAAGGTATCGCGATACTGCTGTTGGTGGCTCAATCTTCCTTTTTTTCAAAATTGTTAGGGGTTTCACGACTTTCATGCTTCAATAACGCAATACCCCCTTCTAGGTGATGTTCTCATGTCGTTTGGACCACCGTGGACTCTTTGCATGACTCACCAACCTCGTTAGATTCCTTAGGTGCCAATTGGCCATCTTAAGTCTCAAAATTGCAAAAAAATGCACACCGATCACTTATTAATGCAAAGAACTAAAACTAACTAAAAACACAACAAAGACTTCTAAATTGCTCAAAAAAAAAGCTCATTAAGTGTAATGGGAAGCCTAATTTGACATATCAAATTACGGTAGATCAAACTGCCCCACACTTAAGTTTGTGTTTGTCCTCAAGCAAACACACAAAACATGCAAAAGATGACCCTTGAACTAAATCGAGCAAAAAGGTACATGTATTTAATTATTGAATTCGTACAAGGACTATCTCATGTACAACCTAAAATTGATATTTGGCTAACTTGAATACTACTAAGGCAAACATACTTAATTCAATAAATTAAAATGCTAATGAATCTAGAGGCAATTCAAATGGATATATATACAATCATCTTACCCATCATAATGGACTATATAGACACATTATAGATACAAAAAGTGAGTCGAAAGCATTCATCAGAGAAAACCTAAGCAAGTCTAGAGAATTATGCACGTGAAATGTTCGGACCACTTCAGTCTTCTAAGTTGTAACATTTCGAGGTTTAGGACGGTTCGTAATTCAAATGAAAGGTAACTCAAGCTGGTTTTAAGCGCTAGAAACAGTGAAGCACATGACATTGTTCCCTATTTGCCCCCAATTTTATCATTAAGCTCACCTCCTTATTCTCTTTCTCTCACTTTTCTTATCTCTCCAAAACTTTAAAAGATAATGTTCAATATTAGTGCATACAAAAAAACTAGCAAGAACTAATGCATTATGAATCAAAATATTTTCATTTAAACTCAATTTTAATTTTTCGTTTGAGCTTTCTTTTCTACAATTTTTCATTCTTTTACTCACAATGCTTTTAACACTCACCATGCTTTTAACTCACAAAATTTTGATTTTCTCAATTTTTTTCTTTTAAGTACACTTAGCAAGAGTCTATATACATTATATCAACAGTCTTTTCTCTTTTCTCTCACAAACATAACAAAGCCACGACAATGTCTCTACCTACCCTAATATCCATGGCTTGACGTACATTTCATAGTGCGTTTTAGTATTAAGGATAAAGAGTTGTTGAGTTTTTCAACTCAATTTAAACTCAAGACTTCGAAAATTAAAGCTCATAAAGAAAGGGATACTTGAAGCTCAAAGTATGGGAACTAAGGGTATAAAGCATACAAGCTAGGAATTTAGGCTCTAGGCTACACAAACAATGCCTTAGGTCCTTCCCATAACATTTCACAAGACACAAATTATATCATGCTTACATTTATTCGAATGAATAACCATCGATTCGACTCTATTTATCTACAAGCATCTATACAATCCATCTATTCTATGGCACAATTTGTACATTTTGCATAAAAACATTTGCATCTAGTCTATTATGCAAATTAATTTATTGAACTAACTAGTCTAGATTTACGAATACCAAATTATCTAATATCAATCAAAATTTAAATGCTTGATAGTCCAATACACCTATTCAATATTCACAACCAATGGCCTATTGCCAAATTACAGTCCAAGAACCATGCAAAAACACTAACAATAAAAAGACAAAATAAAAATATTTGTGAATATTTTTTTGAAAAATGACAAAAATGTCAAAAACAAGCAAAACAAACACACATAAAATCAAATCAAAATAAAATAGTGTGCATCCCCCCACACTTAAACTACACATTGCCCCCAATGTGTATCCCAACAACAAATTAGAAGGTAATCGGACTTCTCTGAATGGCGTGATGGCTCATAGCCGTTAGCTAGGGTTGTCTACCTTAACATTTAAGCTCGATATTGTAGTGTAGTCTCCGAAGGGGTGGCTATATAGAAAAACATAAAAACACACGAAAATGAAAGCAAATAAAAAATAAAAATAAAACAAAAAAATACAAAAAATCCATCAAGAATTCATCATTTAATACTTACATGCTACATAAAAATAAAATTAAAAATGCAAAGATATGTACTAAACATTGGGACTAGAATCGGTCTCTAACTCCACCACCATCTTGCATTTCCCTTTCTTGGTGGTCCTCTTATAGGTGAGTTGAGGTGGTCGGCGCTGTGACGCGTCCTCGCTGGGATCACAAAAAATTACCCCCTAATGGAGGGGTGTTCGAGAGTGAAAATCGCCTCGTAGTAGTCAATATAAAGAACGGTGTCATCGTCTTTCATTTCCTCCTCGTCATCTTTCTCTTCTTTTTCTTCGTTTCCTTCCTCATCTCCGTCCCCTCCGGTGGATGCCAAACTTGGTTTCACCGACCACTCCAAATCCACCAACCCTTGTTAAGCCACATAATGGTCAATATATGGGCTCATTGTCTCAAGCATGAAATTATTATAGTGCAATTCCTCGAGCATTTCTAGCTGCAACTGTATGCCCCTGCTACCCTTCTTTGGGGAGGCCATCTTCGGGAGGGTACACAACATCTTCATTTTATGCTTGCAATGACGTCTCCATTCCTGAATCTGCTTGCGTTGCAATTTCTAGAAATGCTAAAGTAATGAATTGCCTATGATGCTGCAAGAAGAGTGACAGTATTGTTTGGTTGGGTCTATAACCACCCTTGCTCGATGGCATAAATCAGTGATCAGGTTTAGACAATAGCTTCTAACCTTACCTCCTGCCACACATTTTTTCATTTCTTTGTTGATCTGTTTGCCCAAATAAATATGTTTACGTTGCATAATATAGTCGTCTTGTTCCAAAATATAGTTGCAAAGTACGGTGCCATCGCCGGCGTGACTCCCTCGACACCCCGAACTGTCATTGTTTTGCCCGAATGGGCCTGGCCGGTCTGGTTACTATAGGTTCAATTTGGGGCCAATGATGGCCCGGCCAATCCAATCCAACCACTAGTTGGACCGTCGACCCAGTTCAACAAGTTTTTGGGTTTTGGTCTCGGGTTTTGGCCTTCAAGTTTAATTTTCAAGTTCAATTACTCACTGAACCAATTGTCAGACTTGAAAATTAATTTCCAAAAATATCATATTTGTTTTAATTAATTTGATTAATTTAATTTTACTTGATTAAAATTAATTTTCCCAAAAATCACTAAGAATTTCCAAATTAATTTTTCAAGAAAATTCTTTAATCAAATTCTGTAGTTGAACAATTCTCATGATCGCCTAATTTAATTCCACATCGAATAAATAGACTCAATTAAATTATTTCTGAAGTCGTAGAATTTTCTTTTGATTCAAATGCAATCCGATCGAGCTTTGTTGAGCTAGCGAAGGGACCAATTGGACATATACAATTAGGCTTAAGTAATTGCAATTATGTCCAAAAGCATCGTTCTGATGATTCCCAATTTAATTAATCATGAGTCAGTCCACAAGAAGTACCATGATTGAAAACTCCTTATTGTATACTATTTATGAAAGCAATTCATCCAACTATTTTGTCTAATAACCTTGTCATTTGTATGTTACCCTCATATGATATCATTGATTCCTTTGAGTTAAATCCGTTCACTCAATACAATTCTATTGTATCTCATTGTCACCATTGTATCTTCATAATGATTAATATGATCACTGTCAACTAATGACTATGATAAATTACTCGTTCGAGAATAAGCAATTTGTGGTCACGTTTCATATTTATCAATCCACACAATACTAATGAGAGGATATCGTTAACTCTTTAATCAAGCTATGAATTTCATTGTTGCTAGTAAAGTCATGCCATACACAAGTCATGTACCCAACATATCGGTTATCTGCTCAATCATCTTTAGAGTATAAGCCTCCACTTATATCAAATCACATGAGTTACATACGCATGGTCAGTAACTAACTTAGGATTTAGGCAAGTCACACAATGAATGTCACAAGTGAATTAATTCACAAACGGATTCTGAATTGATTCAACTTAGGTCTAGTCTAATGTATTATCCTTCCAATGAGTACATTTACATCTCTACCCGTGGAGTCAGCTGTTTCGATAGCCAATATTAGTCATCTCTCTAATTGGAATTGTAGATGACATAATAATCCTTCTAAGTATTTGAATCAAATGCTCACTTTGATTCTTTTATAGGATTACAGATTTGTTTAGATTGTCTACTAAAGTAAGTTGTCTTTATCGCAATATAAACATTCTTACGGTGCCACTTATCATCAGTTTGAACTTAGACAATCAATGAGCTAACATTTGCTCATCACAATTTCGTTATTTATGGAAAACATGAAAGACAGAAACACAAAAGATGTAATAGTGAAATGTGAAATTAACTTTATTTATTTATTCATCGTTCAAATATATAGAAAACAGTTATATGTTTACTACAATATGGACACATTTCCCAACAAGCTTGTGTGAGGAACCTTGATATAATGTCAGCTTGTGTGAGCAACCCTAATATAATGTCAGCTTATTTGAGCAACTTAATCATCCATGTCTCCGAGTTCGTTTTACTATAGTTTCATCAGGTGATATTCAATTGAACTGAAATGGAAAACTTGAAAGTGAATTGGAAATGAAATACTTATGCTTATAACTTGATATGTAATATGTGATTTCCTTAATGTTAGTAATATTACTCATGATGTGTAAACATGACTAGCATATTTGTTTGGTAATGTTCATATATGTCTAGTTATGCCATTAAGTGACAAGGATAGTCATGTTGAATACCAAAATGATTAGTAGATATTTTACTTTTAATGACCAAGGTAAGTATGGTAATTCCATTTGAACTTAACAAGCATTGGTATGCTTACTCTGGTTGTTTTTCCTTCCCTTGTAGATTGACACCTTGCAGAACTTGCCGAGCTGGATTAGCGGAGGAGCATACACTATCAAAAGACGGTAGTTATATGTTCATTTTGAGTCTAGACATTGTGGCATATACATAAGAACCTTTGTTGTGAAAATGGTCAAACTGGAGATAATGTCTTGTGAAAATGTGATAATGGTTGAACTTGTGTAATATGTTTATTATGTGATTAAGTTGATGCATGTTTTGGTCTTGAGTGATGCTAGTATGTGTAATAATCTTAATTGGTATGTTTTAGCTTGTTAAAGATTATAAGTATGACAATTGGATTAGCCAAATTGATAAATGGCTTGAGAAATGGTAAATTTAAATGTTAAGTATAAGATCAAAATTGAATGTATGCTTGCGTGATTCATATAGAAGTCATTTAAGTGATAAGCTCTTAAAGTTTTATAAATGTGGCATGTTTAACTTAGTAAATGATGTATTTGGATTTAGGTAGTTGGATTGAAATTGATAATGCCTTCTAGTTGATTGATTGAATGGTATAAGTTTGAATGGTTGATCTAGATGATTACATACTTGAATTGGTATAAATAGGCATGTTTAATAACTTTAATCATGTAAATGGTTGAGATATATCATATTCATTTTGGTTTGAAAGTAAATGAATAGGTACCTAAGTGTTAAGTTGCCAAAATGGAGACAATGTCGCAACCTCCAAACTTTGAAGTCGTAACATGGGTTGACAATAACGTCGCGACATGGAGGTCATAATGTCATGACGTTGATCTGAAACTTTGAAAACTTCACAATTTGGTCCTCATTCACACTCAGGTTAGCAAAAGAGCTTTTGTAAGCTCGTGTGAGGCTCGAAAATGATTATATTGGAACACCCCTCACCAAGACCGATCGCTGAACCCTAGTTACGGAGTGATACAGAAAAATAGAGGCATTCACATGCAAGATTGTCAAAGAAATCTATTTTAAAGTCACTATAATTCTTATTCTAATCATACATACATATTAGAGGTATAAACATTTATGAGACTAATCATGGTTTAAGCAACTTTATTAGTTTTAGTATTTTATAATTCTATAAGAATACTTTTAAACAAAACGCGCCAAGGTGATCCGTTAAAATAGTGACCATCGAACCTATCCGCCAAAAGACTATCCATTGTGCATTCTTACTACTTTATTATTATCCACCAAATAGTCCACTTTTATAAGTCCACCAATTAACCAAATGAGTTAACATTTGTAACACACGTAATTACTTTCATTTTAGGCATGCTACTAGTTTGCGTTAGCATTGAACAATTATCACAAAAGGGCATATATATATACACAATGTTCAAAACATCATCATTCATTTCATGTACATTATCACCAGATAAACCTTATATACATGCCACTTGACCCAGTGCAGAATTAAAATAATTTTACCAAAATAGAAGCTGGATAGTGTGAGTTGTGATCAATTCGCCTGTTGAGTTCCGCCAAAATCTTTACAGGGAAGGGAAAAGATAAATGGGGTAAGAATTAAATATTCTTAGTAAGTACATAGTTTTAAAATGTTCAACTTACCTTGCAAAAAATTCCTACATTTATACCAGTTAACAAATTTCTTTATCCTGCCAACACATTTCACATGTACAATGTGAGTGCATCGCATTCAAACATATATGTATCTCAAACATATCAACACTCAATTATACCTTATTTCAATTCATATAAATCATCCAGTCAACACTTCTAATTCAGAAACATTCAGCCTGACAACTCCAAATAAACAGAATGAGATATGCGGGTAACCATCCGATAACACGCCAGATTCCTCATAAGGGCTTACCAATCGATAACACGCCAAATGCACATGGTGCAAATCTCGTAGGCCAAGTATTCTCCCCCGATAACACGCTAGTTATCTCATAAGAGCTTTCCAATATATAACACACCAGATGCACATAGTGAAAAGCTCGTAGGCTAAGTATTCTTCTTCGATAACATGTCAGTTTACTTATAACAGCTTTCCAACCGATAACACACCAGATGCACATGGTGCAAAGCCCGTAGGCTAAGTATTCTCCCCTGATAACATGCCAATTTGCTCATAAGAGCTTTCCAACCAACAACACACCAGTTTGAAGAGATTAAATTAGAAATCTGCAACAAATGTAGGATTCCAGAAAACTTCAGTAAACTTCCTCCATCTTCTTCCCATCACCCTTCTTCCCATATAGTGCACAAATACCCCTATTGGCATGCCAATTGTAACCTTTATTCATTCGGGCTCTGTAACATCCTGATTTTGGGTCTAGTCGGAACAGTGGTTTCAGGACACCAAATCCGATGAGGAAAAAAATTTATTTTATTATATTTTTATGGTCTACGATTTCACAAAAATGTTTTGTGAAAATTTCGTTTGAAAATTTCGACGTTTGGGCACTCAATTTAGTCAAAAGAACTAAATTGTAAAAAGTGCAAAAGTTGAGTTCTACATGTTAGAGGTGTCCAATTGTTATGAAATTTTAAATTGGAAGTCCTTATATGGTAATTAGACTATTGGTTAATTTGGTAGACAAAAATGGACATGGTTAGGCATGTTTCCAAAGTTTTTCATTAAGGGCATTGTGGTCATTTAGTTATTAAAATGAATTAAAAACAAAATTAAAAGCCAATTTTTGTCCATCTTCAACCCCATGGCCGAATTTCACAAGGGGAAACCATGGCTAGGGTTTTTCAAGCTTCCAAGCTCGATTGTAAGTCTGTTCTAGCCCCGTTTTTAATGTTCTTTACGCTTTTTTAATCCTGGTAGCTTAATTTAGCTTATTCTAGCAATAATTTAACCTAGGGTTCATATTTGGAAAAATACCCATAGGTGAAATATGTTTATTTTGATGTTTTATGGTAGAATATGAAGCTATAAATTATGTTAAACAACTTTTGCTAGTCGATTTTAAGTGAAAACAAGCATATTGACATAATCGGCAAAAATACCTAATGTTCATAAGTAAGTGTCAGAGTAAGAATTTAATGTTGTCATAGAAGAAAAAAATGTTCAGCATGTTATAAAACATAAGAATAAGAGATGAAGTTTAATTTCCGAGCTTTGGGGCAAAAGTGTAATTATGTAAAAGTTTAGGGGCAAAATCATAATTTTGTCAAAAGTTAGAGTTGAGGACTGTTTTGATGAATGTGGGTATTAAATAAGCTAAATTTTCAATTATAGATCACGAAGAACAACATCCGGAGCTAGACCGGGGAAAGAAAAAGATTGAGGACTAAAGTGTTAGATTTGATCACATTTTTGTACCGAGATAAGTTTAAGGTAAATAAATGCAATATTTTGATAATTATTATTAATGCTGCTATTTTTCAGAAATTATGTATTTATTTCATGAAAATATCTAATGTTGACTTAAGTATGAGATGATAGAGAATCAGTGATAAAAACCCCGTTGAAACATTAGAAATGTATCGGATACAAATGTCATGACATTTGGGTAAAGAGATCCCATGTAAGACCATGTCTGGGACATGGCATTGGCGTCATTGAGATTATGAGAGGTCCTATGTAAGACCATGTCTGGGACATGGCGTTGGCACCGAGATGAGAGGTCCCATGGAAGACCATGTCTAGGACATGGCGTTGGCACCAAGATGAGAGGTCCCCCATAAGACCATGTCTGGGACATGGCATGGGCACCGATATGAGAACTCCCGTGTAAGACCATATTTGGGATATGACATTGGTAGTACAAGAAACATCCCATGTAAGACCATGTCTGGGATATGGCTTTGGCATGTTATTATCAGAAAAGAGACCCAAGTATCATTATTATTCCAATGTGGCTCAACGGGCTAGTAAACAAATTATGTTCCATGAAAGTTCAGATAAAAGCATAAATAGCAAATTCAGGTGAGTTATAAGAGTTAAGAACATATTATGTTATCAATTGAGAACCAACATTTCAGCAAGATAAGAGTAAGTTATAATCATGAGTTATCTAAGTAAACAAGTAAGTGAACGAGTAAGAGATTAAGTAAAGAGGAAATTAGAGATCATGACACTTGAGTATATTTATTTGTGTTAAATATTGTTATTTATTTGCTTGTAAACTTACTAAGCTTTATGCTTACTTCCTTTATTTTCCTTCTTTTATAGTATTGCAAAGCTAATTTGGGGATCTTAAAGACGTCGGAGAACGCTCACACTATCAACAACAACAACTCGGTATTTTATGATGATCAATGTTTGAGCTATGGCATGTATAGGGAACTAGTCATTTTGAATGTATGTCCTTATGATATTGATAAAGGATGATGTGTAAATATGTGATAATGTTTAGCTATCAAAATGGCTAAGTAAGAATATGTTTGGTATTATGAATGCCTAGGTGATAGTTTATACCTAGAAATTATGAATGAGTAAAAATTTTCAATGAAACAGTTTTGGGACAGCAGCAGTGACATGACTTTGAAAAATCACCAAGGATAGTATAAAATGAATTAGAGAGTGAATGATCTATAGAATTAAATCTTATCGAGTCTATTTTCATATAAAAATAACGGTGTGGGTACATAAATTTTATATTCTGAGATATTTGAATTTTAGTGAGACAGGGTCAGAATGGATTCTGAAGTCCCCTGTTCTAAATTTATAAAATCATTAAAACTTGTAAAAAAATATTTATGAGTTGTAGTTTATATTTCTAGATTGCATATTGAGTCTATTTTCTGTAGAAATAAGTTAGAACACTATATGAAGTTTGTACAATGAGATAATTTAATTTTAGTGACGAGAGGTCAAGACAGTCGATTAGTGAAACAGGGGATACTTTAACTAATAAACTCTGCTAATTGGATGAACCAAAAATTCTAAAAAATTTATGGTAAAAATATATATGAGTTTAGTTTCAGGGAAAATTTACGGATCTAAATTTCTAGTTTCATAGCTCGAGTTATAATTAATTTAGTAACTGCTGTGCAGGTGGACAGCCTTATTATGAACAGTGAAATAACTTTTAAAAGTAAATTTTTATGCCCCGAACTTTTAAGTTAAGTCAAGTAACGCCTCATGCTCGACTCCGGCAACGGTCTCGGGTAAGGGGTGTTACAGGCTCCATATACATAACAAAACTTTATTTTTATTGATTAATACCTTTCTCACATTATCAATACAAGTTTACTAACATTTTACCATATACATTCATATACAACATTTTATAAATATACATAACAACACCATATGAACTTACCTGGTACAGTAGCAAGAATTGAACGTCAATGATCAACCAATGATCTTTCCTTTTCCTCTGTTATCTACTAGTTGAGTTGGTTCTTGATCTATACATTAATACATTTAGTTTATCAATGACAACACTTCAGACTTTAATAGTTTTGAGACTAGACATGCAGGTTAGCTAAATCGAGATACAAGGATCTCAAAAACACAAAACTCATAAAGAACAGGCTTTGGGAACACTTACATGCAAAATCGATTAATCAAGAAAACCTAGAGCTTTTCTTTCTTCTACAGAGAACAATGTTTCTGGTGAAGGAAGATGAGAATGAGATTCTCTTTCCCACCACTTCAACCTATACACTTAACCTCTTAATTTCATCATTAATGGAAATTAATAGGTGTTTCCACTAAACATTGACACAATCTTACTACCATGCAAGAGTGGTTATTTACCACTTTGAACCTTGAACAATTTTTATTAAACTCATTTGACTAGCTTTTCACTAATTCTTACGATTTAGTTTATACACTTTCATTTCTAACCTGCTGATCGAATTCACCAATTCAAACATTAATAAAACATTATAATGGACTAGTAAATATAAATAAATAATATTTATTGACTCAATCGTCGAAATTTTGGTCCCTTAACCACTATTTTCGACACCGTTGTAAATCGGGTTGTTGCATATATAGTTTAAAGTGAATGTGATTTCTACTTAATTACATGTATGAATGATTGTTTGATGCTTATGTGATGCTAATTTTATCGGTATTGGTTGTGACATTCCATAGCTGAAAACCAGCAATCAAATCGAGTATGGGGTGTTACAAAGTGCTTGGATGAGCTTCCTTCTTCTTCCTTCAATCTTTAGTTACCTCTTTCCCTTTGTTACCAACTTGAGATGCACCCCTCTTCTCTTTTTCTTCATTTTCATAAAAAAGAATATACAATATTCAATATCGAAACAATAATAAAATAATGTTTCCATACACTTTTACTTGAAACAAACATCATCATCTTACTAATTCATGAAATTAGCAATGAAACCTTATCATCCTTATGTTAAACTTTTACCCCAAACCCTAACTTCACTTTCCTTTCTCCTCTAATGTATGCAATAGTTGTCTTAGCAAGAAACTAAGCTTGCTATGAGGTTACTTTATTGATTTCACTAAGAATCCATGGAAGAATTTGAAGTTTTAAGCTTGAGATAGTTGAAAATTATGGAAAGGACTAAGATGGAATAAAATGAAAGTTTATTCTCATGAGAAATGAGAGTAACATGAAAAGGGATGAAGAATAAGGAGATTTCTATATTTTCTATCACAAAAATCTATTTGATTTAATTTTTAAAATAATAAAATATAATTTAAAAATCCAAACATTGTCATTTTCATCAAGTGGCACATATTCATTCTCAATTTCCAACATGATCTTAAGACTCATAATTCTTCAACATTTTATGAGATTTTTCCCTCATAAATAGCTATTTTTGAAAAGATCATTTTACCCTTTAACAATCTCTACAATTCCATCTTTGCTTCATGACATTCTTATGGTATAGTTACACTTCTAGTCTTTTCTCTTTCTCACTTCACTTCAATTTAACCATTCTTATTTTTAATTCTCACACTTTTTCCTCAACACTTTTCACACTATTACAATTTAGTCAATACCTCAAATTAATTTCTCTCAATTCAAGAGTCTTTTTAATTCCCTATGGTATCCAACTACCTTCTTTACTAACGCTGATGATTCCTATTTTATTTATTCCAAAGATTCTAATACGTACAAATCCCGAAATAACACTATTTTTATCTTAGGGGTGCTAGAGATGTTACAATCATATATATATCATGTGTATCTGTATAATAGAAATGAAAGAAAGAATTATATACAACATAAAACCAACAAAGTGCCTATATGTATATGTATCGTTGCTCTTATGGAAAAACTTGACATTCAATTCAAACTCGTTGCATCAAATGATGATCTAATATGAGAGGTTGTAATCATTCATAAAAGGCATTTAGTCATTCATTTGTGTATTATATATAAATTTTGGTTTCAATTTTAAGAGAAAAAACTTTCAAGAGTGTTCTCCAAATTTTATTATGATTTGTTAGAGATTGTATTCTAAAACAGAGGAAATAAATTATTTTCAAAAAATTTCTCTAAAATACCTTACCTTTATAATTTTTAAAATTTTTTGTTTTCAAGTTTAATCAATTTTTTATACAACAACCCATTTAAAATTTGAAGACTTTTTAAATAAGAGTCGAATCTCTCCTCAACACACCTAAAAAAACACAAATAAATTAACTACCAACCAAATGCTACCCAACTACAACAAATTTGCAGTTTGATCTTTATGGTTTCGAAATTTGACCTTTTTTTCTTTTTTGGTTCTCAAAGAAAGTTATTTTGCATTGATTGTGGCCTATGACTAGTCATTTATATAGCAATTCAATTACTCAAATAATCAATGCAAGAAAAAGACTGAAACAGAGTTGTTGAAGAAAATTTCATTTAAATAATTTGCTTAGTATTAAAGCCATTTTGGTCCCCCTTAGCCTTTCAGTTACAATCTAGACCAAAATGTAAACCATCCCATTATAATTGATGGCCTACTTCTCAGCTAAAAATATAAAGCTGTTAAAACCAAAGTTTGAATTAAATCGAAACTCCAATAATATAGTTCATGGAAAAAATTATAGCATTTACATATTATGCATCTTTAATATAGGGGTTAATAACACATTTGGCTCCTGAATTTCACTCAATGTGTGATGTGGTACATAAATAAAAAAATTCAATTTAGTACATGTACTATTCTGCCGTGTATTAATTTACCCCAAATTAAATTTTAAAATCATATAGTTCACTAGCAATGTGTAATAATATACAAAGAAAAAAAATCCAAAATTATAATCGTACTACATAAACTATATAATATCTCTCATAATGTTACATATACACTCTACGTAGCTTAGACATCAACCTACCGCTTGCATTTTTGCTGTTGAATTCCTTGGCTGAAAATGTTGACCGTCATGGAGCAATTCATCTTCACAGTAACATGCCTCTTTATAATGTTCAATATATTGATCCTTCCCCCAACTCTTGAGTAGCTAACCATGGTCAACGTCCCGGACCGAACATCCGTGACCAAATTCGGACAGGCCAAGATCCGATCCACGATAATATCAATGGTAATATTCATTCTCACAGTCCGACGGGCCTTTGCACAGCCCGGAGGGCCTCGGGCATCCCCTACTACCTTGCCATAGTAGTAAAGCGTTGTAGTGGTATTCCTATACTTGAACAATGCTACGTTGGGATTTTAACCGAAACGTCAGCTATCACGGAGATGTTGGAACCTGGCTTCGGGATTGTGCCATTGATCAGCTCCAGCCTCATAACCGCGACGCCGTTCATGTTGATGATCGGGTCCTTGACTCGGAACACTGTGAAAATCAAAATTATGATCACCACAGCTAGGATGATCGCTAGAGCTGCAACAGAACCCAAACACTTGACGATTTTTTTGCATCGAACTTGATTAAGATGCAAAGCTGCCTCGCCGTCGTCGCTACTCGGAAGGTCTGAAACCGGTGCTAGAGGCTTTGCCTGATCCCTTTCCATGATTAAAAGAGCTAATTTGGGAAAGGAAAGAATAATAGGGAAGAAGGATGATTAGGAAATCTTGGAGGGGATCTCATTTTGTGGTTTTATAATAATGTTTTAGTTGGTGAGTCCAAGTTTAAGTGGAGGACTTTCTGATTCATTTTAATGCATTTGAGGCATCATAAATTTGTTGTTTGTGTTCCTACACAAGATTTCAAATCTCAAGCTGCTCTGTGTTGACTTAAAGCTTTTTTTTCCTTTTTTTGGGTTGCATTGAATTTGGAGACAGTATTTATTGCTTTCCCAATTTTTTTCATAGTTAGAAAAGAGATAGGAGATAATGAAAATTTAACCTTGCACGATCACTTTTATTATTTTATTTTTGGCTTAATATACTTTTTGGTATCAGAACTCCACACTTTTTTTTAATTTGGTACCTAAATTTTTTTTGTCCAATTTGATGCCCAAACTTGACACTTTTTCTTAAATTGGTACTTAATCTTTTTTGCGGTCCAATTTGGTACTTGAACTTGAATCATTTTCCTACTTTAGTACCTAATCTTTTTTTTGTTTGTTTGATTTGATACTTTAACTTGTCAAATGTTTTACCCAATATACTAACAATGTTATTTTTTTATGAGGTAACAAAAACAATCAATGTATGACCGACATGTGACAGATTATATGATTTTTTATATGTTCAATCACTTTTAGATTTATTTAATTAATTATTTTATTAATTTAAAATAATGAATTTCTTTTAATTTGAGTTTTAAAATTCTTTTTCTTATTTAATATTAATTGTTACTTTTTAAACATGAATTTCCTCTAACACTGACAAAATTTTTGTAGCATAACAAAACAAAATTAACATTGTTAGTGTTTTGTGAAATTTATATAACATTTAATCAATTTAGGTGCCAAATTAAGAAAAAAATGTCAAATTCAGTATCAAATATTATATTAAATGTTTTTTTTTCTATAGGGCAGTGGAATAAATTTTTTAAATTTAAATTCGAGATTTAATATTTACAAAAAAAAATTTTGACCAGATCGAAAAATATCGAAATTTGCATTTCTGCCCAGTTTGATGAGACTAACGATTGAATCAAGTAATATTCAACAAAGGTAGCAATGGTGGCATAAGCAAATTGATAAACATCAACATCATCAACATAATTAGAGGCAACCACTAACCACTTCTTCTTTGTAATTAATAAGTGGACTAACCTTATGTTTCTGCAAAACAAATATCAAAGATATTCAAATCATAATATATGATAGATAATTTGGACTTCTAGCCTAAACACTTTTCAGTGTTCAGATCATATTTTAGACTCTAGAACTCCGTTTTGGGTATATTTTATATCATCAAAAAGGGAATTTGAAGTTCTATCCAAATATTGGAACATCAATATCAAAATGCATTAGGAAAAAGTACAGAGAACGTTACAAGTTTCAAAATGATGGATAATTTTAACGTATTTTCGTGTTTGGACCATATCTCGTAATATATTTGGAGTTTGGAACTGAAATTTCTACCGTAAATAAACAAGATGAATGTATTATCAATTATTTTGGCCTTTTCCGTCGTTGTCATGGTTCAAAGAAGCCATCAAGTAGCATGTATACAATTATTCCAAAAAATGATAAAGTGGCCTAGCAATTGATTACTATCAAGATTATTCATCGTCCTTTAGCTCTTCTTAAACTTCTATAAATAACTTTTAGTTTTCAGTATGAAAGGTATATTGAAGTTGAGATCAAGATCATTTTCTTGTTAGTGTTTATGTTTTGAGTATGAAAGATATATTAGAGTTAAGATCAAGACCATTTTCTTATTAGTGTTTATTGTGTTCTTCATTTTCTTCACTATCCTAATAAAATATTAAGTTTATTATATCTAATATGTCTTTTTCATCTAAGTTTGAGTTGTTTAATTTTGTTATGTTAATCTAAGTTTTCTATGCTAAGATGAAAGGACGAAATCTTGGAAAATACTAAGGTAAATTTCATACTCATCACTTGAGCTAAAATGAATTATCATTCACTTGTTATAGTCATTCTTGCAAAGCAGTAGAGTCTTGATTTATTATTGACAATAGATGACACAATGAATGTTTGGATAAATTAACATTGATTTGTTGTAGAAATCTAAAATTGGCACAATAAATACTTGCACCTTCTTATAAGTTTTGAAGTTGTCAAGTGAGTATAATATTATATGTTACATTTTAGACTGAACTTAAACGGTTGAACTTTCATATTACACCATCCTTTATTTAATGGATTTATTTGCTAAACTTTTGGACTTGAATTGGTAAATTGTTAGAGTTGTGTGACCCAAATTCTAAGAGATTACTTGCAAATCAAGTTAAACAAAATATATTTTCTTTCTAAAAATTTAGTATTTATTAGTATAATATATTTAGCATTTATTAGCATAGTTTATCTGACCTACTAATTTAGCCTATAAATAGGTTCTTTTACAACCTTAGAATATACACCCATTAGAGATTAGAACTCATAACACATTTAGAGAATTTTGTGTTTACGTTTTGAGGGTTCTTTGTTTTCGGGTTTTTCGGGGTTTAGTTTTTTATCTCCATCTTTTGTACTCTTCGTTCTTTTGCCATTATAGTAAAATTATCTTTGCCCATAGTTTTTTAATCCTCTTTGGAGGGGTTTTTCCACGTTAAATTTGTGTATTCAATTTTTCAATTTATTCCGCTATTTTTTTATTACTTATTGCTTAATCGAGTCAGTCCTAACATTAGACTATCATATCGGACACTCTTTTGATGGACATACAATTACTTATGGATATATATATTTAATCATTGGACTTAAATGGTTACAAGTGAATCTTCAAAGCTCAGCATATTTTACTCCAAGTATTTATTTATTATCTTTATTTTATCTCTCGCAATTATTTTTATTTTATTTTATTTCTAGTACTTTTTCACCCACTTTCATTTTTAATATTTCTACACTCATTCCACAATTAAGTAGTAAACATTTGTTTTAGCATTTTGTAACATTGTAAAATCTAATCAACTTCCGATCAACCTCAGATTCCCAAAGTTTTATTACTTAAATATAACATGTACTTGAATTTGCGTACATAGTGAGTATCAAACTATATCTTTAATAAAATTTCATTTAATAAACAACAATTAATATATTTTTACATAAAATTTAAATATTTTTTAAAATAATAACTTAACTAAAACTTATAATTTTATTTCAATTAGTAATAAAATTAATTTTACTAAAATTTGATACACTTTATGATTTTTGTTATAGAAAAATACAACATAAAAATCGATTATACTATAAACTTAACTATTATTATAATAAAATGTAACTATTAGAGAGAGGTTCACTGAATTAAAAAAAAAACATAATATAATGACAGACAAATTAAAAACATATTAGAACACATAAAAGAGGGACATAAACATGACACGATTGCTGAAAAAATCAAAAGAAGTCTTTGAGAGTGGGAAGCTTGATCTCGCCTTTCTGATTAACCGGTATGGTGATGTTTCCGAAGACCGGAAGATCAATGATGAGTCCCAAGTCGAGTTCATAGTCAATGTCCCAGTCTCTGCAAATGTCTTTCACCAAGCTCACCAGTACACTATGCGGCACCTTCACCGGCACGTCCAGCATCATGGTATCGTTCCCTTTCGTAAAGACATAAGTATCTAATAGATGCCTATTTGGATAGTCACATTTATTAACAATGTACACAATTATTCAAGCTATTCAATGGATATGTACTTGAATCGTTATAATTCGTTATTAATTAACCAAATTACATAACTCATTACTTTTAATAGTGACAAATCTTTGTTAATAACAAATGATATAACTATTTGTTACTTATAATTTTCATTTGCAATTATTGAAACAATATATTTTAAAAATGTTCCAACCACGGGTAAAGTTCGAATTGTTGATAAGGGGGGCCGAGATATTTATATAAAATATTTTTGTTCAAAATAGACCCAACCTATGTGGGTTGGGCCTATTTTGATAAAGTATTTTAAATTTAGGATAATCTTAATCACCAAAATTTAGGTAAAAATAAGTTAAATATTTAATTTGTATTATATGTTATAATTATTTAAATTTATTTTTATTTAATTAATATTTAGGTACTATTTATACTTATATATTAGAATTATTAAACTTTATCTTACCAAATTAAGAATGCTACCTTTACTTTATATTAATTTACCAAATTAAACTAGAAATTTACTAAATTTATCATTAAAATTATAAATCTTATAAATTAAATCAAACTTTAAAAAAACTCGAAAAATTTTGAGGGGCGAAACACAAATGTATCCCTTTTTTAAAACACTAATTATAAGATTAAATTAACAAATTTCAAAACTCAACAGAACTAAATAGAATTAAGTAAAATAATTTGATTAATTTAAATCATATATTATGTATTTATTTTTTTATATTAAATATATTTCAAATAAATAAAAAAGGGTAATGTATCAAAATTGTCTCTTATGTTTGAAATGTTACGTTTTAGTCACTTACGTTTAAGGCTGTAAATGAACCGAGCTTGAATGAACAAACCTCTATTCATTTTCGTTTGTTTATTTTTAAGCTTGTCCGTGTTAAGTTTGTGTTCGTTAAGAATTTCAAATTTTTGTTCATGTTCATTTATTTAAAATTATATGTGTTCATGTTCATTTGTTTAATATTCACGAACATGTTCATTTAACTTAATCGAACATGTTCATGGACATTAAACGAACATTTTCACAAACAATGTTAATAAATAATAAACAAACAATAAATACACGCATATATTGTTTAGATATAAAATAGTCAAATATAAATATTAATAATTATATTATAAATGAAAAAAATACAAATCAAGATAATTTTATTAATATATATTAATGGAAGAATAAACGAGTTTTAAGATAGTTGTATTAATATATGCTAATGGAATTTTTATAAGAAAATATCATTAATAAATAAAAGAGTCATAAATGAGTCAATAGACGAGCTTATAAACGAGATTGTTCGTGAATATAAACGAACTGAACACGCCTCTGTTCGTGTTCGTTCGTTTATTAAACGAACATAAAAATTTTGTTCATACTCGTGTATTTAGCTTAATAAACGAACATTATACGAACAATTCATCGAACGTTCTATTCATTTACACCCCTACTTACGTTATCGTGTTGTAACATTTTAGTCACTGAGCAGTTAATTGTCGTTAACGGTGTAATGGTAAGCTAACGTGTCACGTATCATCATTTCAAATGAAAATTTCAAGTTAAATTCTATAATTGGCCCCTATATTTTTTTTTATTTTGAGTAATTTAATTTTTTTTCTATAATGTTCTTTTAACTTTCCTTTTTTTTCTTTATTATTCATTCTCTTCTGCTTCTCCCTCTGTTTTCTTCCCTTCTCCATTTCTTTTAACGTAGTTTTTCTATGTTTTTCATTTGTTAAAACTAGTCCACAAGCTCGTCTTACTCGAAAAAATTAAATTGTTCAAAAAAAACAAAAGTATAGGGACTAATTTTAACAAATAGAAAATATAGAAAACTATGTTAAAAGAAATAGAGAAGGGAGGAAAACAGAGGGAGAGGCAGAAGAGAATGGAAAAGAAAAAGAAAAAAAAAGTTAAAATAACATAAAAAAAATTAAATTGCTCAAAACAAAAAATATATGGGGACCAATTGTATAAATTAACCTAAAATTTTTGTTTGAAATGATGATTTAACGTGCCACGCCAGCTTACCATTACAACATTAACGGCAAGTGACTAAAATGTTACAAAGTGATAATGTAAGAACGTAACATTTCAAACATAAGTGACTAAAATGAAACCTGAGGTAAACAAAAGTGACTATTTTGATATTTTATCCAATAAAAAATAATATATATATATATATAAATATATATATATATATTAAAGTTGATGAAATCAATCAATTCAATTATAGATCTCACTAACTAAATTAATTATTTTAACCAAAAGGAAAGTAAATGTTTTATAGTTAACTGATTAAGGCAATCTACACTAATTTTTGCTCAAACTAGAAAATAGTTCTCTTGTTTTCTAAATTCACCTGAGGAGAACTCAAATATAAAAATAATATGTATATTTAATAATTCACTATAAAAATAAATTATTAAAATTTCGAGTAATCTTCAATGACTTAATAATAACGTTGAGGCTTTAAACATGAATGGAAGATAAAGAACATTTAAGATATAAACATACTCAATATTTTTACATGGAAAAATAAAGATGAAATTATTTGTTGTCGGGGTTGGGGATATTAAGTGATTAGGAGGAATGAAAGAAATTGGATCTTAAAACCTAGAGAGGAATTGCATTTGCTTGAGAAGAGGAGTTAGGGTTTCCATTAGCTTTTCACAAGGATGATTGTGGACCCCTTCGTATGTCGTCACCACGATGCTGCTGTCTTTCGACAGCCTTTGAACCTGTTTCTTCACATTGCATGTGTGATGTGTGCACCGGTAATAACTCCTATTTCAATTATAACAACAAAGTTATAAAACATATTGTATTGTATATATGTGCGTGTCAATTGTCTAACATACGAACCCTAAAGCTAATTAGGTTTATGGATCGAAATTACCAATTAAGTATGCTTGAAGAAATTGTTTATATATTCCATGCAAATTTTGCTTGTGTATGCATGACGAGTTACGAACCTACAAACAAGCCATGCAACGTATATATAAAGGAGAAAACAAGAGCGATTTTGATGATAAACGAACGAACCTTGGATAATTGCTATTTTTCACAGCTTTTTGGCCGTACTTTCTCCACCTATAGCCGTCGTCCAGAATATCATCAGCACTCCTGGTTTGGAACGCAAACCTCGGTCGGGTTGTCTTCTTGAACCGGTTACCTTTCCTCTTGTCTTGGTTGCCATTCTCAATCTGATGGCAACCTCCATTTTCGGCCATCAAAGAAGAAGCTGTTTCAGTCACTGGCTTGCTCTCATCATGACCCTGCAGCAGCAAGGCTTGACCATAGAGGAGGCTAACCCAATCAATATCAGGGATGATTTGAGATTCTAAAGGAGGAAGAGGGTGCAGTGAGGAAGATGGAGTTGTGGAAGGTGCAAAGAAGAAAGGAGCGGTGAGTGGTGGCGGCGCTGCAGGCGGTGGGGTACTAATAAGTTCTTGGCCATCCATATGATCTGATGGGAATTGCTATAATTCTGAGGGATCCACTGAGAATGATTGAGAAAGTGGTGGGAAGGTGGAAGAGGTTGGACTGCCCCCACAAACACAAGAGATAGAGATAGAAGAACGGGGAAGGGATTGTTGGAGTTCGGGAATGGGGACTATATGTGTATATATATATATTGGGATTAATTCCAGTTTATCTTGCAGGCTTGGTCAAGCCAACAACATTTCACCTACTTTTGTTCAACTGCCTTTCCCCATCCCGCTTAAGTAATGAGAGACGTCTGCCCAATCCCATTCTTGATACTTTCAGCACGTTATCACCCAAGCATGTGTCTGTGTATATATACACATACGTTTATATACATGTTCGAAATGGTTAATTATATTAAATGTCTCCGTTAAGTGTTTTACATTGTAACCGGTCTCATTTTGGATTTGACACTGTAGTATTTACCGAATCACCCAGGTGATACAATATTCATATTTTGAATAACCAAATTAAAAATAACAAGATTCATCTTTCCTTTTTACATTGAGAATTTAATATTAAAATAGGATAAAATTACCAATATTGAAATTCAGATCTCAAACTAATAAAAATAATTAATTGAAATTTGAACCAACTACATCAAACTAGCAAATGATTTTTCTTTTTGGGGGTACGACAGATGAACAAAATTTCCTATATATGGAGGAGAGCGTAAAAAGGAAAAATGGATGCCAAACTTTTATTCCAATAATAAGTGTAAGTTTAATTGATTAGGGCAGAGATGCTCCTTTAATTCAAGTCAGCATTGTGGAAGGAGTCCTAATTAGGTCACCAGCTAGACTTCCATCTTTCACATGTGTGCCTTGTGGTCAAAATACCATTTTCAGTACCCTCTACATAAAAAGGAACAAAATAGGGTTATCAAGTCATCTACATTTACCCACTATCCAGGAAGGTAGACATTGGAATTGTTCAGCCAATTATAACTGCATAAAACCCAAAGTTAAATTGTGTAGTTTACCCTACCAAGACCAAAGATCAAGGGCACACATACATATTAGATCATGCAACCATTATTGCAGCAGAGATGAGAGGAATATGTAATAAAATAAAACAAGATCATGCATCAATAGTCGCCAACATAAGAAACTAAAAGTATTGGACAATCCAATCCATCCTTAGCCAATGAGGTTTTCGTTATTTTCGCCTAATTGACTCACGTTCGGATGTTTGGTTTTCTAGTCTCGGCTTGAACTTCTGATGTAAACTCTCTACTGCAAAGTTACAAGTAAACCACAAATTTGGGTTATATGAAGACTTGTATGCTTGGAAACCGAATGGAGCAATTTGCCATCAGCTGATAATCATCTTCTTAAAAAATTCAGCTTGCTCAGGAAAATACTCCAAGAGTTCATCTTTGGTCACCCAAACGAAATCCTCGCACTTCCGGATATTGAACTTGTTGGTATCAATCACTTGTGACTTGAAAAAAAATCGCTGACAGAAAGAAAAAGCACAAGGTAGGAAAAAGTGAAGTGCATGTATGTTATCCAAACAAGATTGACATTTGATTAAAAAGACTAGCAAAGACAATTAATACATCAATATAGGAGGTAGATAATACAACCATTTTGCTTGAAATACCTTAAATGGTTCAGGCACATTCTCCATCTGCTGTATAACCATGTGCCCCATGGGAGCATTTCCGACAAAGTAAGTGTGAGAGAGGTCTCCGAGTACAGATGCTAAGGCAGACTCTGCACACTGCAAATATTTCATATTTATATCATATTGATAAAACAAAAAATAAAAAGAAACAAGACGCGTAAAAACCATTACCTTGCGCAACGTCTCCTCTGAATCATAAACTTTTTCTGGAAAATGCCACACGGGTTTCCTGCTAGGAGCTGCATTACTGTCACCGTATAGAAGAAGATACAATCTTCTATCAAGTGCTCTCTGCAATGACCTTGACAAATACAAAGTTCAGACCTTTCGCAATCAGAATATTGTACTAAACTACTAATAGTCGCTCAAATGTACTAACTTCACCTTTTATCCACACAAGGCCACAACCACCGACAGGAAGAAAAAATTTTCTTAAGAATGATGTTTATTGTGCCTTCACATAACTCTTATGTATAAATAAGGAGACAGATACTTTAACTAGAAGAGAAAAGCACTTTGAGATCCAATTCTGATCATTTCTTCCTATACACTGTTAGTTCTGCATGACATATATCTGATCACTATCAAACAAAGACTAGCCTATCGGTAAAAGTGTTACACTGAACAATATAAAATGCACCACTTCCTTTCCGTCATTCGTTTTGTCAGCTTCCTAGAGATTATTAATGCAGATTTCAGGCCGGTTATTCCCAAAGATTGTTAGTTCTTGACAACACATATCCGATCTATTTCAAACAAAGAATGGTCTCCTGGTAATGAAGTTCCAATGAGCAATATGAAATCTACCACTTACTTTCTGTCATTCGTTTTGTCAGCTTCAGTGATCCTTGGAGCTGGAACGTAGTCAATTTGGTAATCACCTTTTCCCCTGGTTATACAACAATTTCACTTCATTAGCTGAAAATTAAAATCATCTTTGTTGCACTTCACCTTTTTCTTAATGTGCAAATCTGAAGTCATATATGGATGTACTCATTGAAAGTGCAAAGCAAGGAGGAGCATAACATACATAATGTATCCAAACGAATGACTTTCATTACTTTTGAGGCTGTTGTTTTTCAATTGAAAACAATGAAGCCTGAATCACTCCACATTGTTTTCCCCAAATCAGATCTCCAGAGGAATCACGACTCTAAATCATTCATTTGGATAAATCAATTGCTTTCCTTTTTTCTTAATTGCTATGCATAAAATAAAGAACTTTTATACTTAGCCAGTAACCACTTAAGTTGGATAAAAAAGACCCAACATACAAATAAGTCGCCCTAATATAACTGAATCAAATATATAACTTGCCTAGATTTAGACATGTCCAAGAATTCATCAGGATATTTGCGTCGATACTGCTGCCTCCATCGAAAGCTGCATAAAACAAAAGCAATTACATAAATAAATCCTAAGAGTTTCATCTACTTCCATAAAACCCCAATTAGTAGCTGAAAAATTGAACTAAAAAAGCTAATAACTTCGTGCCATAAACCACTAATCATGTTGTTTTCATCAAAATATTGTATCTTTTCTCCTTCCTTTTTGCATCAATGAGCTAACCAATAGAAATCTAAGGTATCCTAGATAGAACATTCCCAGATTTTCTCGCGAGAATGAAAACTTACGAAAACTCTTGAAATGCATAAACCACAGGATCCAGTTTGGGAATAACGACGGGTAATCTCTCGAACAGTACCGACGCCACAATTTTTTCGGAGGTTGAGGAAAACCCACGCGCCCCCATGAATGGCCGAACCAACGATCTGTGCATTCTCGACTTAAAAAACCCTGCTTAAACCTGAATCCAGTGTGAAGGTGTCGTAGTATTTTTTTATTTATTTATATGGTGAGGATCCAGTCTAATGGACTGAACCTTATAACAAGGCTTGGGTTGGTTTGATTTCATTGAATCATAAGGTGGTCCAGCTTATTAAGGTATTGATTGTGATACTAAATAAATCCTGCATATTTCTGTTTTATTTTTTTTTTAATTCCTTCCTTAAACTTTTCGTTAATTTATTAATGGATTGCTGATGCAAATTTGCAACATGAAACCATTTCTATTGGGTTTGGATTAGAATGGAATTAGTGATGGCACTCTAAATATTGAATATATTTATCTGATTATTTGGTTAATTTATTTATTATTTATATAATCTAAATCTCTTGGTTTTTTTTTTCTTTAGATGAAATATTCTAATAAAAAATCAACCAACAAGAGAGGACATTTTTTCGACATAGTGTTATAAGATTTACAAGACTACGTTGATTTTCTTACAATTATTTTTAACAAGTCTAGTAAACTTACACTCCACGCTAATTTAATTATGTATTTATGTTAAATTATAGAGTAAAAAATTAAAGATAAAATACATTTTAAGCAAAGTTCTTAAAACTAAAAAGGTGATCGAACTGGTCAGACCACTGGACTGTATGGTTCGAATAAATGAATCATTAAAATATTTTAAAAAACGGTTTAATCGGTTTTTTAACCTAGTTCTACCAACTCGTACCGATTTGCAAGTCAACCAGTCCAAACTGGTGTCCCAACCGGTTCAAACAATCGTGACTCTAAGTCTCTACACTTAGTACATTTGGAATTTAGTCTTCCAACTTTTACATTTAAGAATTTAATCTCTCAACTTTATGGATTTAAAAATATACTTTCAAATTATATATAATCACATAATATTTTAATTGAAAAGCTAACAATATTAACTATATGATTTAATTAATAAAAATATAAAGACCTTAAAAATTATAACAATATTAACTATATGATTTAATTAATAAAAATATAAAGACCTTAAAAATTAAAGTATAAGGATTAAATCTCAAATTTAAGTATATTAAAGGACCAAAATTGAAAATTAGCCTTTTTCATAAAAGGAAAAAGAAATAGAAAAGTAGCCTCTGTGTGTGTGCCATGCGTCTTAAGGAGGAAGGTCCTTTTGGAAAGATATGCGTCTGGTCACCTTGCCCGTCTAGAAGGCCCGCCCGAAACGTGGGAGAGTTTGGGTAAAAATATAGGCCTGAAAAATGGGCTTAGACAAAAAAATAAAACCCGGTTAAAAAATGGGTCAAGCCTCGGGTAAGCTATTTTTGGCCTAGGCCCGGCCCGAATTCACTAAAAGACAAAAAAATCTACTGTTTTTTTAATGCTATTTTCTTGTTACTTTCTTCCTATTTTGCTACCATTTTATTATTATGTTGCTACTATTTTATTGTTATTGTTTATAATTGATACATGTACAATCGTTTTTTCAACATCAAATGTAGAGTTTTTCGAGTTCCTTGAGTAATGTCGTGGAACTGAAATTAATTGAAATTTGAATTTAGATTAATTTAAAATTTATAATATGCAATTTCATTGTTTTTATTTTTTTCTTTTGAAATTAAAATATTTCAAATTCAATATTTTCAATAAATAAAATTAATTGTTTAAATAATTCAATTTTAGATTTGAATTTTAACTAGATTTAAATTTTATTCTTTAAAAAATATTTATATATAAATGAAAAATATTACAACAGTAATATATACATCAAGTTAATCTTAAGCCCAAAAACAATTATTAATTTAAGATCTAAACTTAAACCACTAAAAATTATAACAATAAATTTCTTATTTGGATTTTGAAAATTCTATGTTTTAAAGTGGATTTTAAAATTCAAATTTTAATTTTATGAAATTAGACTCAAAGTTATCAAATCCAAAACATTTTTTATTGGATATCTAAATAAAAAATATTTGGATTTTCAAATCCAAATCTAAATTCTTTTTTAACCCAAATCTTAGTTCGCATACAGGCATTAGAGAGTCGTTAAATTGTTTGAAGCTCGATTCATCCATAATGTTTAATTTTGAAAGGAGATTCGTTGTACAGTTAATTTCAGGATAAACGAGCAATTTTGAAGTTCTTTTTGTCTGTTCCGTATTTGTTCAATGTCATTGGATAAATCTAGGTCTTCCTATCTAATGCTTTCTCGATCACAATTCTAAGAGCCATTATGTTGCTTCTCCGAAAAAGTGAACAATTAGTTATAAAATGTACTCCACCACCCTAAATGGGAATTAAACTTTCAACCACATAATTAAATAACAAAGTAAATAACCACCGCATCATACCTCATAATTGATTAGTAAACAAATTTTCATAAGTAGTTAGAAGTTATTCCTAATCCTTTGTGACTTTTTAAATCTCCACACTTCTCAAACTGTTTATAAACAATTCATATCAAATTATGATTTTTGTTCTATCTTATACTTCTTTTATGTTTTATTTCCTTCTTTTAATTTTGTATAGTTTTATTTTGTTGACATATTATTAGTGTTAATGTTACTCCATAATTCAATTACCAAAAGCTTATAAATAATTATTAATAATTTTATTTAAACATAAATTTGAAAATTAAAATTTAATGTAAACATTAAATCTTAAATTTAAATCACGAAACTAATTTAACTCTTAAATTATAAAATTTAAACCTTAAATAGAAGAAAATTATTAATTTTCATCAATATTTAATTATATTTAAATAAAATTAATTATATTTATTTATAACTCTCCCTAATTTTTATTCTATTTACATTTGTTTTTTTAAGCTAATTTTTGGTATAATGATAAATTTAATCATTATGTTTACATTTGTCAATTAATTTGGTACTTATTCTTGACAATTAACCTTTTAAAAAAGTTAAATCATTTTTAATGAAAATGTTGACTAAAATATTAATTTATTAACAATGTTAATGTGTACTTCATGCTAGCTAACGCAATATTGTTTGTCTTATATGTAACCTTAATAAATAATTTAAAAATTATAAATTTCTTTCAAAAAATTCAAAGTTAAAAAATATATAAAATTGTGGAGTGTGTCTTGTATTTACAAGCCGACGTCTCGACAAGGAAGAGCCGACGCCGTGACGAAATGACCATGACGTCCCAACGAGAAGTTTGGCCACATCTCGATGACACGAAGAACGGTGTCCCAACGAGGAACATGCGATGTGACGACGTGTTCCCCAATTCAATTAGATTTTCTTCTCATAGTTAAACTCTGCTACTGTTTCTCATTCAAACTTTGATTAACCTAGGTTATTTTAGTCATATTTAATCTACGAATTTAACCTATAAAAGGGGCTGTTGTAACTTAGAATAATAATCTTCGGAGGAATTTCTCTTCTTTTTAAAAGGAGTTTTTCCACGTAAATATATATGTGTTTGATCTTCTCTACTTTTACTTTTATTTTCTCACGTTCGATCCCTAACAAAATGTTTATAAAAATCCACAAAAGAATTTAGACAAAAAAACAATTCAACTCTTTATAGAAAAAATTAATATTGAAGGATAAATTTAATTAAAAATATATAAAGGTTATGGTTGGAGTTAATAAATATCTTATTATTTAGCGCATAGTACCAAAAAAGGTCCATTTTTGAAATTATTTACGGAAATGGGCCGCTCCAAAAAATAATAAGTGGAATGGACTGAAAACACTAAAACGCGCTGACGTGGACGCGTTTTCAGGGGAAACCGCAAAAAAACTTGTTGACGTGGACGCGCTTTAGTAAAAAGCGCTGACGGGGACACATTTTCCCCCTGTTTGATTAGGGTTTTTGGGTTATTTACAAATTAAGGCTTAGATTTAGGGTTTAGTGTTTGTTTAAGGTTTAAGAAAAAATAAATTACGGTTTATGATTTATTTTTTTAATTGCTAAGTATTGTTCTGGAAGAAATAAATTTGACAATATGGGATATGAAAAAATAAATTTGACGTGATGTGTTCTGAAAAAATTATTTTGACGAGATGAATTTGTTGTCATTTTTGTACAGTCAGTAATAGTACAGAAAAAGCTTCCAGCTGGACTTTTTTTTACTGATGATTCTAAAAAAATAATTTTGAGAAGATGATTCTGAAAAAATATCCCGAGATTCTAGGGAAACCAAATAGTTGGGGCTGAAAAACACTTCAAGCATGATGCACTGTCAGCAAAAGTACTGAAAAAGCTCTCAGCAGATGTTCTTTTTAGTAGTGTAGGTGACAGTGCATCCCACTATCCTTTAGGCTATAAATGACCTAAATTTTATTCTCTTGTTGCATAAGTTACAACAAGAGAAATTGAAGAATTTCAGAATAATAGAAATTGAAGAAGTTGAGAAGGTATAAGTTGATTTATTGTGTTAATATTTATACGAATCATTATATTTTTGCATAATGTTTTTTGTTTTGAATTTCTTTTGACAGATAATTTAGTTGAAAATGAGTGGACGTATTAGTATTGTTATTTACTACGATGGTGAGGCCCGTGACACCGAGAACGACATTAAAATCTTCCGAACGACGCTAATAAGAGTTTCTTCTATTAAGTATCGATTTTGTGCTTCGACTGATCTCATGACATATAACTCATTTGATATCAAATGTGCCCGTGGCAGATGCACATCACTAGTGGATCACCCTATCTTAAGTTAAATGTGGAATTTTCAACGCCAAATAAAGCACTTGTGACTTCAACATCTATCACTGTTCGAGAGGAATACACGACCCCTGCATGGCACTCCGTTAGTGGATAGGACATGCACCTCGGTTGGTCGATGTTCATTGCTGGAAATATTTACTAGGGAATAACATTAACTTCTAGTGGTTTACAATCCACATCTGATTGGGGATGTTCTAAAACGTACACAATAATGGATGATATACTCTCTACGACGTCCACCGGCGAGGGGAGCTCAGTGCCGATGGTGCAAAAGTGGTATTATTTTTTAAACTGAAACCTTTTCCAACAGAACCTAAAGCCGATGAAAGGGGTTTAAATGAAGGAGAAGAAGATCCACGATTCACGGCATAATCGCCTCCAGCCCACATGCATAATGTCGATCTATCAGCAGATGATGCATTGGAGTTTCCAGATCTACCACACAGGAGGCGTGGCCACACAAGTTTATCGTTGGATTCGGGTGAATTGGAAGTTGGTAAGGAGTTTTCCAGTAATGATGGTTTTCTCAATGCATTGAAGCAATATAGCATCATGGATGGGGTTAACTATTATGTGGTTAAATCCAAATTCAAGAAGTTTGAGGCTAAGTGTGTAGTGCGAGACGGTGTTCATAGAAAATCATGGCTTCGGTCAAGAAGAGGACAGGGTTGTGAAAGATAAAGAAGTTTATCGGTCCGCATACGTGTGTTGCCTCTGGTACAGTATCACTGTATGTTTAGGGTTTTTTAATATTACTGTTATTATTTAATGTTGCATTATTTAACGTACTCATGGGTTGACAGGTGTTTCACAAGATCATCCCAAGCTGGATTCAGAGATGATAGCGAGCTTAATACTACCGATGGTGAAAGCAAATCCTAAGATTGCTGTGTCGGTCTTAATTGCCAATATTTATAGCCAATTCAAGTACATGCCTTCTTACCGCAAGGCTTGGATAACTAAGCAGAAGACGTTGGAGAAGATGCATAATGGGTGGGACACTTCATACAATGAGGTGTGGCAGTGGTGTTAGGTACTGGAAAGGTACGTCCCAAGTTGCATAACAGACATTGAAATGGTTCATGCATACTACAACGACCACTTTCTACATGGATGTCAAGCGTTCAAGCATCTATTTTAGAACTTTACGCAATACCAGGACGCATTTTAGTACTGCAAGCCTTTGGTACAAGTTGACAGCACCTTTATGTAGGTTGATATACCCATCCACTATTGCTAACTGTAGCACAGGATGGTGATAGGAGGATCCTTCCAATTGCGTTTGCAATAACACCGAGGGAGTCAAGTGACGACTGAAATTTTTTCTTTTTAGGTTGAGGAGGCATGTCTACCTCCAACCTAATATCTGCGTTATATCGGGCACTAAAATACTAGCCGCAATTAAATGACAGGGAAGCCTCTACGATTACACACACCATCGTATTATCTAAGGCACGTTGCTTCCAACTACTACGAGCAATATCGGTCTACTGCTGAACGACGAAAAGTGACCAACATGGGTATTTAATCGCCACCAATATTATTTGGTTTGTAATATTTAATTTGTTCTGAATGGAAGAGTGGTATGTAATTATCTATTCACTTATATTGAAAGGGTATGAGATCAATAAAGATCGTTTTTATGAGATGTTAGTGATTTTGCAGTCAATTAACGATCAAGGTGCAAACTACCTTTGTAACATACTTTTCGACCAGTGGACACAATCATACGATGGCAGCCTACGATATGGTCAGATGACCTCAAACCTGGCTGAATGCATCAATTTTGTTTTAAAAGGAATGCGTCATTTATCAATAACCTCTGTTGTGCGGGAGACATACTTTTTTTTGGCAACACTATTTCCAAAGCGAGTAGCGAGTTATAAAAGCCAAATGCAAGGAGATCATGTATGGTGCCGAAAGGTAGTGTAAGAAAGTAATAAGGCCAACGCGTGGGCCAACTCCATGTACACAGTGTATCACGATTTCAACAACCTATGGTTTCGTGTGACGGAGTTCGATAGACCGAACCAAGGTATTTCCGGCAGACAATATTATGTACACCTCAGAAATAGAACTTGCAATTGTGGGAGGTTTGACGCACTTCGTTATCCATGCGCTCATGTAATTGCAGCTTGTCAGAATCTTCATTTAGATCCTATGAGCTATGTCGACGAAGTGTACAAATTAGAATACATATACAACGTGTGGAGACACGTATTCCCACCAGTCCCAAATAAACATAAGTGGTCGTCTATATCGCTTGCTCCATTTAAGTTGTTATTGGATAGATAATTGCATCACAAACCAAAAGGTCGATCGTGCTTGACTAGAATATGTTCCTTCAAAAAAAAAAAGAATATGTGATAATATGGATATCCGGGAAAGAACGAACCAATAGAAGTTATGCGAGTGGTGTAGGAACTCGAGTCATACAATGTCAACATGTCCACATAGAAATAACTTCTAATTTATTAAATGAAACAATATAAAAATAAATTGTACAAAAATATTCAAAAGAACTTCTATTTTATTAAATGAAACAATATAAAAATAATTTGTACAAAAATATTCAAAAATAAATCTATGCATGTACCGGTCGAAATCAATGTCACATAGGAGTGGTCAACGGTTACATGATAGATTCTTTTTTGGTTCAGCTTTTGGCCGGGGTTATGGTTGTTCGGGATCAGCTTCTGGTTGTGGGTGTTGGGAAGATGACCCACCTTGATAGAACAAAGATTACGGAGGTGTTTGCATCACCTACGGTGAATGAGCGTAACTAACTTGAATCCTATAAAGCGATGAGGATTGAAAATGAGTTTAGCTCCCTGACGATGCCTCTTACGGTCCCTCCTGCGACGATGGCTTATATATTATCGGTTGACTCGGAGTCATTAGGAAATGAGATGCACCGAGCCATACATTCCAAGCTTGTATAGGAATGGAAAAAGGATACATATAAGGGTTAGGATACGTATCTGACATAATCTGAAGGGGCTGTGGTATGGGCATTATCGCTTGCTCCGTTGGGGTCAGTAATTGCGCGGATATTGCTGATGGGCCTGTCTCGCCATCCCTTGTCCTTAGATTTAAAGGGCGTTGTCGTTCCCTTTCGACACGGATTTACTGACGCCTCTCCTCTTCCGAGAGCAAATATCTCTTGCCATGGATATTAAACCATGACATGTAATCTGGATTGTACGCTAACTCCAGAATGATAATCGGCTCGCGAGTAGGTATATTATATTACTGATTTTTCCACATTTCGATATATTCTGAGTGGAAGATTGGCTAATGTGTATTTGGTCGCCGTAAGTCAATTTTGTGCTCATCATCGAGCACCTCAGGTGCCACAAGAATCGGTTGTTGAAATTCGAATTGCCGCAACACTCTATTCTTCTGGTGCATCTCGACGGTAGCGTAGTTGACCAATGGGACCTTAACGTGCCAGATGTTTGGATTTTGTAAGAATTTATCTGGAATTACTGCCTGAATTATCGGATCCTCGTATGGTGTCAATTGAAACTATATAAGCGTGATAAAAATATTAGTTATATACATAATACAAAATACTAAATATGAAATCGACTATGTTATGTATATATAGTTCAAATTGAAATAAATACTTATATGCGCTTCTAACTGTTGGTCTAATAGAAGCCGTATATCTTCAAGAACAGTAGGTATTCCCCTGTAACTCGGCAAATAGTTCCACCTATTTAAATAAAATTTTAGTATAAAATTTTATTTTAAATCTATTTAATAATTATAAAATCTAATATAAATTTTATCTTGTAAAGAGTGAGAATGTATACGGATGGTCCACTCGAGGACGTAAAAATAGAAAGCGAAATTGAGCCCATGATTGTAGTAGCGAGAGGCAACCTCCGATTTTGATTTTATTTGGTTGCGTCGTCTGACATATCTCTCGATACAATGTCAACAACACGGCAAACCCCCAACTGAGTTCGCCAGCTGCTCTAAAATTGATGAGTTTCAGTAGCCACCTCAGATGTACGAGGTTCTGTGACTTGTACGACATTAGATAACCTTCGAGGATCTGAAGGATGTACGTCCGGACGTATTGTACTATTTGTACTTCAATCGAATCATCCCCTGATACTGGGAATATGTCTCGTAACCAACCCATATTGATCCGACCTCTGTAAATAATATCTGAAATCGCACCCAAAAGATCGTAACATATGACTCCGCAATCAGCAGATTGAGCGGACCTGGTGAGTATGGGCCCATCCACTGGTAACCCCAACTATAATTGTACGTCCTCTAAAGTGATGGTACTCCCCACATGGAATATGAATTGTGTGCGTCTTGATTCTCCACCTCTCCACAAATACACTGATAAGTTTCGGTCCAACTTGCACCCCGACCTATATTGGCCACGTGCCAAAAACCTGCTTTCCTCAAGTAATTTTTAATCAACGATGATGGAGGACCAGGTATATTACGAATAAAACATTGTAACACTCGATCTACAGACTGTTATAAAAAATTATAAAAAATATTAATTAAAATGCAAAAATGAAATAAATAATATTAAAAAAATAAAATTTTCCCTTACCATTTTCATTTGGTCGACGAAGATATATTTATCATTGAGACGAATTAATTGTCGGGCCATTGCTAACACGATCAAATTTCTTAGAAATTATAAAAAAAAATACTAATTTAGACAAAAATTAAAAATTGAGAGAGCTTTGAGAGCTTCTTTGAGAAATTTAGAGAGAAATTTGATGTGAAAAGAATGGGTGGGGGTTTATATTTTTTTTCCCCAACGGTCAAATTTTTAGACTGCCGTTGGGGATGACTGTTAGGGGGAAATACGGGGAAAAGCGCATCCCCTTCAGCGCTTTTTACTAAAGTGCGTCCACGTCAGCACGCTTTTGCCTGACACAAGAAAAAATGTGTCCTCATTAGTGTGCTTTTCTGCATTTTCCCCTGAAAATGCATCTACGTTAGTGCGTTTTAGTGTTTTCGGTCTATTCCAGTTATTATTTTTTGAAGCAGCCCATTTTAGTAAATAATTTCGGAAATAGGCCTTTTCTGAAACTATGCCTATATATATATATATTAATAATAAAATTCATGTTATGCGTAAGATTTGGTTCTATGGTACGCAACTTTAGTTTAATAACCAGAGGGAGTTGGGGGTTCAACAATTTCGGGCATATAATTTTTACATAACTTCAAATTTTAATTTAATTTAATTTAATTTAATCATAAATAATAATAATAATAATTTAAATCTACTTAACTTAATGATTTAAACTCAAAATAATTAAAATTTAGAGGTGAATCTCAAAATTATATATAAACATTAATTTAATTTGAATTTTGATATGGTGCAATTATACACATAAAATTTTGCTTGTAGTTCAAATATGTAAAACTTTCATTTCAATTTAATCATAAACATTTAAAAAACAAATAATCAAATTATTTTTAAATTGGATAAATATAATTATTTGTGTATATAATATATAAACATAAAATTATGTTATTGTGTTAATAATTTATGAGAATTGGATAAAATCAAATTTTCATATATAAAATTACACATTAGACCAATATTCATGTATAATTTTAAGATTTATCATTTAAAACCTAAAATGATTCGATCTTGAAATTATTCAAACTAAAATTGACTCGAACAAATAATCAAAACCAATCCAAACCCAAATTATTTAAATTCTGAATAGTTGTATCTGAAATAATTCAAATAAATGATTTAACAGGTATAATTATGGAATTGTAATCCTTCCTAGTCGTATGTTTGCATCGACACCTTCTAGAGGCCACTTGCTCGAGATCTCAAACGTATTAAAGATATGCAGAAATTGACCCAGAAGAGAAAATACATCTATAATCCTATGTAATCAGATTAATAGTTGAACGCCTATATGGACAAAAGTAGAGCTTAATTCATCACAAAAGAGAATAAAGTGATGATTATCATCCCAGTTTGAACAATACATTCACAGCTGAATTGCAATCTGTTAACAGCTTTTACAACATTGAATCTAAAAATACTACAAGTTCTATTTTTTGCAAGTACCCGTAGGGTTCGCATTCTTAATAATCCAAGGGTGCTCCATGATCTTCTGAAGAGAGAGCCGTTTTGAGGAGTCCTTAACAAGAAGCTGCAAATAACATTCAATCACTTTATTCAGAACTTCAGATGTCAACTTCTACAATAATTTTTGGTCAAATTCTGTAGAAGGTCATTGTACTATGCATTTGGACAGATTTAGTGAGTCACTCTACTAGAATTTGTGATTTTTAGTCTCTACTTTGCAAAACGTGTATTTTTAGTTTTGAGATCAACTTTTTTTATGTTAATTTCATCAAATAACTTAACATGACTAATGCTGTAAAACATATGGTGATATGGAAAACATACCTTTGGCATTTTTTTCTGGTACAGTTCGATAAATACAATACTTTTTTTTTTTTCATTTTTGAAAATGTGCAAAAAATTGTTTAATTGTTAAAAAAAAAATTATCCTGTATATGTCACATCATCATATGTTAAAAGGAATTTTAAATTATTTAACAGAATTAGAAGAAAAAAGTTGATCTCAAGACTGAAAATGCACAATTTAAAATGTAGAGGACTAGAAGTTATCAAATATAATAAAGGGGCTAAATCCTCCAAAATGTATAATACAAGACCTTCTATAGAATTTGACCATGATTTTTCATAACCAATGCATATTGTTACCCGGCTGATGAGATTTCTAGCCTCCATTGAGACATTAGGAGTGGATGGGAAGCTTAGGTCAACCTTCATAATCCTGTAATACAACAGCTTGATGATTATACCACATTAGATTAAATCATAAGAAAACACCCTATTCCTAGTTACCTTTTGAATGTATCGCTTTGACTCTCGGACTCAAATGGGGGAGCACCATAGAGGAACTCATAACAAAGAATACCCAAAGTCCAGTTATCCACTGCATAATCATGAGCTTTATTTTCCACCATTTCTGGTGCCAAATAGTCCAGAGTTCCACACATTGTGTGTCTCTTGCTTCTGGATTGTACCGACCATCCAAAATCTGCAATCTTCAACCGACCCTACATATATATAGTCATAATGGAATTACTTGCAAACTCGAACACAATTCAAGAAGGTAACATTAATGATTAAACCCAACATATGATTACATACAAAAATTCTCTTGTTGAAGACAATTTATACTTCTAAAATGGGTTTCTCAGTAGATCACAGCTAGGCAAAAGAAGTGGATGCCAAATCAAGAATGGAAGAAAGAAATGCATCGGCCTACCTCATGATCAAGCAGCAAATTTTCTGGTTTGATATCTCTATGAATTACATGTTTCTCATGACAATATGCCAACGCTGTTGTCAAACTAGCAATGTACTGAAAAAGATTTCAGAGCATTTCTAATTATTAGAAGAAAAAAATGTATAAAATAAAGTGCGATTGAAACAGAGGGAAAAAAAAAAAGAGATTGGGCGATTACTGTAGCAGCTTGTTCCTCACTGAAATGACCATGTTTTCTAAGCTCGTTATAAAGCTCACCCCCATAAGCATACTCAAGAATCAAGAAAATACGTTCACTATCATGAAACCAGCCGTAAAGCCGCAGTATATTGGGGTGGCGAAGACTGGTTTGAATTTCCATTTCTCTCCTCAACTGATGGTGGATCCTGTATTTTTCTAATTGTTCCTTGAATATGATTTTCAATGCCACAATGTATTTGCTCTACCAAAAAAAAAAAATGCACAACCGAATCAATTAATCATTTTGTTTAAGGAATTATTTGCCCTCACACAAAAAAAACCCTTTCATATGCATCTCGATTCGGTTGGAAATCGTAAATAAAACCATACAAACAGTGAATGGAATGGGAAAAAAAAAGGGAATATAAATATACCTTGACTTCTCTGGCGAGATAGACCCTACCGAATTTGCCCTTGCCGAGGGGTTTACCGATCTCGAAGTCTTGTAAGGACCATTTTCGTTTTGAATTTCCTTCTCCTTCTTCGCTTCGAGAAATCATATTTCACCTGATTGAAGGAATGGTTGATAGAAAATCACAAGTGTAAGTGATTGGGGAAGATGATGAAATTTGAATATTTAGAAACCGCGCATGTTATTTGGGCCTTTAGCTTTTAATGGGCCTAAATGGTTGTTTCATATAATAATATTTACCAAATCAATCAATTTCTTCCGCCTAACTTCCAAATTCATCATCTTGGACCAGAAATTGCGTGGTTATAAGGTGAGCTTTTAATCTTCAAAGTTATGCTCATCCATTTTTAATCATAAAGTAATGTTTGAGATTTTATTCTTATTCTTAAAATTATCTTTTTTTATTTTAAAAAAATTATAGTTCACTGGTTAATAATGATAATATTTTATATAATAATTTATTGTGTTTATAATAATTTGCTTATGATTGCATCTATCAAAATTTATTGAGGTTATGATTCGTATGATTGCATAGATATACCGATAACAAATTTTGATGGAAAATACTAACGTGGAAGATTGGATTAAAATTTTTAAATTGAAAAATTAAGATAATGTTTTTTATAAGGGCTAATCTCAATTTTCATTCTAGTATAGAGACTAACAAGATTGAATTTCTAAAAACACCTATGTTTTTTTTAAATACCAGATTAGGTCGCTTTTCTGAAAAATGACGGGATTAGGCTGAAAGAACGAAAATGCTTTCAGCTGATTTTCCTTGTGTTCTATTTTTTAGTGTTAGGTTTTTTAAAATAGGGTTAAGGCTTAGAGGTGCTCATGGGCCGGGCGGCTGGCTGCCTCTCGACTACCGCCCAAATATGGGAGGGTTTGGGTAAAAATATAGGCCGAAATATGAGCTTGGGCAAAAAAGAGGCCCGATTAAAAACGGTCTGCCTCGGGCACAACTTTTTGGCCCGAGTCCACTTTTACCGCCGAATATAATAAATATTTTATTATTTTTATTTTTTAATTTTAAAATACTTTTTTAAATTTTAAATTTTAAATTTTTTAAAATACTTTTAAATTTTTTAATTTTAAAATATTTTTAAAATACTTTTTAATTTTTGTTTTAATTTTTAAAATAAATTTTGGTATTTATTTAATAAACGGGCGGGCTCTGGCAAAATTCCAGGCCCATATTTCGGGCCGGGCCCGGGCCTAGGACCCGGGCTAAAATTTTTTATGGGCCCGGCCCGGCCCGGCCCATGAGCACCTCTAGGTTAAGGTTAGAGTTTTGCAGTTTTTAAGATTTATGGTTTTGAGTTTTTTTAATAATTTTTAAAGTTAATTATATATTATTTAGTTTTTTTATAATTTTTTGAGATGTAAAGTTAATAATTATTTAGATATTTACAAGCATCATATTTACACCAATTGTATATTCGAATAATTTGAATTATAAAATTCAATTCGATTCATAATCAAAACTCGAACTACCCGATTTGATTAAATCTTAGTTTGTAATTTTTTTTTATTTTTTGAATGCAACTGAGTTTTGATTAGTTTTTTTTATGGGAGGTTGAGGTCGATTAGATTTTTCAATGCATTATTTTTTAACTTTCAGTGCATTTTTCTTCAGAAAATATATCTCGGGAATCCTAAGATATCTGATGGGAGAGTGAGAGAAAGTGGGGAGTTCAAAGTACTAGAGGGAAAATGCTCCACGTAGGACACATTTTCAGTGCACTGTCAGAAAAAAAAAGCACTGAAAGCGCATTCAAATGGACGCATTTTCATGCCATGTCAGCTGAAAACGTATCCTGTTGGACGGGCTTTCAGTGCATTTTTCTGACAATGTACTGAAAACGCGTTCTACGTGTAGCGTTTTCCCTCTAGCACTTTCAACTCCCCACTCACCTGAGAAAATTTTCTAAATCAATAGCCACTCACCCCGACTCTATAAAAGGGTGGCTTTCAGCATTGAGTGACATAAGGCATTTATGAGCAAAAAATATTGTAAGAAGAATCAGAAGAAGAGGAAGTTCGCACATAAGGCATAATTTGGAGCTACCACGCAATTTGCATCAAGTAATGATCGATTTTTGTTGTTCATATTTAATTGCAACATTATTTTTTTGCATAATGTTTTTGTTTCGAACATGTGGAATAGGTTATTTCATTGAAAATGAGTGGACAAATTAATGTTATTGTTTATTATGACGTGAAGTGCGTGACACCAATAATGAGATCGTTTTTTTCAGAGAACACAACACGGTTGGCTTTTAACCCAAACATACAATTGCTGGAGCTGCGTGGAAGAGTTAGGCAAAAAATCGTCAGATCCAACCAAATAAGAATATCGTCACTTAAATATCGATTTTGTACTTCGGTCAATGTTTTCAATATTAGAGGTGTGAGGGGGTTGAAGGTGATAGTGCAGACGCATATTGACAGTGGATCACCATTTCTCGAGTTATATGCGGAGTTTGCAAGGACAAATGAAGGCCCTCGAAGGTCAACATATGTTCCAGTTCAAGAGGTCGGAATGGAAGAACAAGCCGAGAGTCCAACGATACAGTTGTGTGGTGGGTTCACCATTTTGTTAGAAAGTTCTCGTTATGATATCCCAGAATCATCAATGAGAAAACACTCATCTGTTTCGGTCCTAGATTTTAACCGCGACAGGTAGAACATCGAACAATTGAGGTTTGGTGGTAACACAAAATATTAGACCCTACATGACACTCAGTTAATGGTTTTGATTTAAACTTCGGTCAGTCGATGTTCAACGCTGAGAACACTTACAGGGGAATGATATCAAGTTCCAACGATTGGTAATTAGCAAGTGATTTTGGTTGTTTCAACAATTATACAAGAAGGGATGATGTACTCCCTACGACGTCCATTGGCGAGTGGACATCCAACCCTGGAGATGTTGGTAGGGTTGAGAATGAATAGGGGATTGAATCTGATGCCAATCCAATTCGAGATCCCGGTGTTGATGGTTTAGAAATTGCATTATCTTATGAACCAGAAGATGGAGGTTCATACGGTGAAGGTCTGAGCAAAGATGCCAAAGAAGATCCACGATTTATGACATACTCACCTCTAACCCACATGCATAATGTGAACCTATCAGTAGAAAATGGGCCGGAGTTTACAGAATTACCACACAGAAGATTGGGCCATGCGAGTTCTTCGTTGGATTCGGGTGATTTAGAAGTGGGGAAGGAGTTTTCCTCTAAAGATGGTTTTGTCGCTGTAGTGAAGTGATACAATATCAAGAATAAGGTAAACTTCCGCATTGTTAAATCCCGATCTGACAAGTTGCTCAATGCGAGGCAATAGATGTGTATGGAAAATCATGATTTTTGTTAAGAAGAAGACGAGGCTGTGGACCATAAAGAAATATACTTCTCCACATACGTATGTTGTCGCGGGTACTACATCAAGACTGTTTTATATTTAGAGAGTTGAATTGCTAATTTTAACATACTCGTCTTGTCGTAGGTATTTCACTGGATCATTCGAAATTGGATTCAGAGATGATAGCATATATAATACTACCTATGGTGAAAGCGAGTCTCAAAGTTGTTGTGCCGATTTTAATTACAAATATCCGTAGCCAGTTCGATTGCACGTCATCGTGCTGCATGGTGTGGATCGCAAAGCAAAAGGCATTGAAGAAGATGCATAATGAGTGGGACGTGTCATACAACGATTTATGATAGTTTTTTTTGCAAGCCCTAACCTTAATCCGCTTTTCACTTATAAATACTTGAATTATTTAATAGGAATGTTCCCAATTTCGAAATGATTTTCTTAATCCCACATTAACTAGATTTAAAATTTTACAAAATATTTTGTATTATGTTGATTTTTTATAAAATTAAATCAAATATATTTATAAAATGTTATAATAAAATATTTATAAAATTAAATATGTTATAAAATCTTATAAAATTACAACAAATATAATTTAAAAATATAAAATGTAGTTATAAAATTTTTAAGAATGGTATTTTAGTAAATATTTTGGGCAGACGAATTGTACCTCATTTCAGCTTCGAAAATTTCAATTAAAAATAGTTTCATCTTGAAATCCGATTTAAAAAAATAGCACGCCCAAAAATTTATTACTATTAATAATTTTTTATCACCTAATTATGAAAAATTACAAAATTATCACATAGTTACTAGTAAATTTCTTTTTGGTTAATTGATTATGAGAAGTTACAAAATGGTCATCCAACTATTCATTTTTTCCTTTTTATCACAAACGGGCTAACAATGTCACTTTTAAAATTGACACACTCAATATTTATAAATTATGTCAATTTAGTCTTTGTTCTAAAAAATTGAACCCTTAACATTTACATATTTTATAATTTGGCTTTTTTGCGTTTTTTTGTGATATTGAGAGTTAATTTTAAAAAATTAGAAAAGATTAGAATTATTAACTTCAATTTTGGGTGTTTCAATCAAACTTAGCTAATAAATTTATTTATTTATATTTTTAAGTGAAAGGGTCACAAAAAAAGCAGATTGCAAAAAAGAGCAAATTATACCATGTGTAAATGTTGAGGTTAGATTTTTTAGAAACAAGACTAAATTGACATAATATATAAATGTTGAGGGTTAAAATTATTTTTACAAATTTAAAAAGTGACAACTGGAAGGGTAGTAGGGTACGATGTGTTTAGTTTATTTTTTATCTCATGCTATAATATCTAATTTTACCGTCACCGTTATTTTTACATTAACGGCAAGTAAAAACACCGCCAATCCAAACTTACCACTAGAAAAGATAAAATCAAATGGTTTGAATGGCAAAATTATTTTATTAATAATTGTATTATCTTTGAAAAATAAGTGTGCGGAGGGAAAATCAATCATATGCGCATGTGTGATTCATACTTACGTTTCCCATAAAAATGACAAAATTCTAAACGATAAAATCTGATTGGATTCTGGGAAAGATAGAGAAGAATGGAACATAATTCAACAATATATCTATTGCCTTCAACTTCAAAGCATTTCACTAAAACAAAGAGAAGAAAAAAAACATGGATATTATACTCGCTACCATCTTCTTCCTCATATCATTGCCACCATTATTTCTCTTGCTGATCTTCTTATTCCTCGCCATCAAAACCGTCGCCGGAAAATCGATCAACGATCCCGATTACCCGCCGGTGAAGGGCTCCGTTTTTAATCAGCTTTTATATCTAAACTATCTCTACGACTATCAAGCGGAAGCAGCCAAAGAACAGCCAACTTACAGGCTACTGGCTTTAGAACAGAGTGAAATATACACCATCGATACACGAAACGTGGAGCATGTATTGAAAACTAGGTTTGATAGATACTGCAAAGGTAAACGGAATCAAGAGATATTTTTGGATTTTTTGGGAGAAGGGATCTTCGCGGTGGACGGAGTTAAGTGGCGGAAGCAGCGGAAGCTTGCCAGTTTCGAGTTCTCGACTAGGATTCTTAGAGATTTTAGCTGCTTTGTCTTCAGAGGAGATGCTGCTAAGCTTGTTGGGAATATTTACGAGTTGGCTGTGTCGGGCCAAGCTTTTGACATGCAAGTAAGCCCTTTGATTTTGAAAACTATTTCTTTAGAAATGGTAGCTTTGTATGCTAAATTTTCATAACAATTTTAGTTTTATCACAATTATTTGGTAATCTCCGTGAGTAGGTATTCAATATATCTATATATATCATCATACTTACAGAATTAAAAATTTACACGGTGAGTGTATAAAATAATATCCTTTATTTAATTCTTTTTGCACGGTGATGTGTAGAAGATGTTAATGAAAAGCACACTCGAGTCGATGTTCAAAGTTGGGTTTGGGATTGATCTGAAATGCATGGATGGGTCAAGTAAAGAAGGGAACACCTTTATGAAGGCTTTCGATGATGCCAATGAGATGGTGTACTGGCGCTACGTTGACCCTTTTTGGAAGCTTAAAAGGTCTCTTAACATTGGCTCCGAAGCTGCCCTCAAAAACAATATCCAAATCATTCACAATTTCGTCCACAATGTTATTAGCACCAAGAGGAAACTACTCCCCATGAACCCAGAATTGGTGAGCCATAAATTTGGATATCAACTTCCTTTTTGTTATTATATCACCTTATTGTTTTAAAAAAAAAATTAATTGCACTAAATGACTTCAAATTATGATTCAAAATTTTAAACTCTATAATATTTTAATTGAGTTTTTGAAATAGTTGTCTTGTATCAATAATGTCATTCTATTAGTTTAACCATCAATTTAGGCATTACATGTCATTTGTGAATAGATGTATATTTACCGTATTGACAATTTGAAGTTCACGTGTTAAAAAATAAAAAGACAATGTTAATGTGTCATTAAAATTTGGGATGATTTCTTTTTAACACGTTAGATATACTTATTTGCAATTCATTTATGTGTTTTAAATATGCTCAAAGTTCAAACAAATGGTAATACAATATATATATATATATATTTACTTTGAAAATTTAATCAAATTTTTTATAAAGATTGAAATTTATTTATGATTTAAGGAGATATCAACTTAGATTATATTATATGGTTTTTAATAGTTTGTATTTATTTATTTGAAGAATGTGAAAGAAGATATACTTTCAAGATTTTTAGTGGAAAGCGAGAAGGATCCAGAAACGATGAATGACAAATACCTAAGGGATATAATACTGAACTTCATAATAGCAGGAAAAGACACATCTGCAAATACTTTAAGCTGGTTCTTCTATATGCTGTGTAAGAACCCATTGATACAAGAGAAAATTGCAGAAGAAGTGAGGGACATCAGCAGTCGTGAAGTAGAAGATGAATATGTCGATGATTTCGTGACCAACATAACCGAGGCTACCCTTGACCAAATGCATTATCTTCAAGCTGCATTAACTGAGACCTTAAGGCTTTACCCTGCAGTTCCAATTGTAAGTTCACTCAAAAACTTTTTATTCTACAAACATTTTCCATCCCATTTTCCATTTTCTATATTAATGTTATGCTTTGATCTAAATTAGTAGCACCGTATAAAATTTTCATTAATCGGTTTTTTTCTTTTTATAGGTAATCACAATTTTATCGTTTAAATGATCTAAAAAATCACATTCTCCGATCAATAGAATTTTTAAATGGTGTCAGTGATTTAGAGAGTAAGGCACAATATTAGTAATAAGAACATCAAATTGAAATAGAGGACTAAATCCCAAAGTTGAATATAGTATAGGGACAAAAGCCAGAATTTAACCTATATTCTACAAACATTCTTCTTAGCATTTATGTAGGAAATAGCTAGGCTTTTCTCAAAGTTTTAAATTTAATTTAGAGAGATATTTGTATTTTAAGCTACTAAAGTTTCATTTAAAGAGAAAATCTTGAATTTAATTCAATTATAGCCAGAGTTTAGGTTATAAGTGTGTGAATTTGAGTATTTTAAACTTGACTTGAATAGCTTACAAATTTAATCAAATATTTTTACTTTTAACTAGTATTAAAAAATGTAAATTCAAACTTACTTTAAAAAAAAAAGAAAAACCCTAACATGATTGAGTGAGTTGAAATAGTTTGACATCTTTTTATCTGAAATTCGATTCGAAATTAATTTGATGTTAACAAAGGATGGAAGGTGTGCAATGGAGGATGATATTCTACCGGATGGCCACAAAGTCAGGAAAGGTGATGGAGTGTACTACATGGCCTACGCCATGGGAAGAATGTCCACGCTTTGGGGAGAAGACGCTCACTGTTTTCGACCCGAAAGATGGCTTCACAATGGAGTTTTCCGGCCTGAATCGCCTTTCAAATTCGTAGCATTTCATGTTAGTACATTTAATTTGGTTGCTGGTTGATTTTATTGTCTTTTCTAGTTCGTTGTGTAAAATTGGTTCAATGTTTTGACAGGCTGGTCCTCGAATTTGCTTAGGCAAAGATTTTGCATATCGACAGATGAAGATAGTATCAATTGCGGTCCTTCGACATTTCCGATTAAAATTAGTAGATGATGCGAAAGCAGTGAATTACAGGACAATGTTCACGCTTCATATGAAGGAGGGTCTTCATCTTTACGCTGTTCCTAGGACTATTATGTAAATGAATTCTAATAGGACCAAGGGTATTCTAGTCCTTGTGTTTTACAACGATAATCGGTGAATAAAGTATAATCAAGGTAGTTTAAATGCAGGTTAAATGAATTTACCAGATTACTTAAAAATAATGCCACATCATTCTCCTAAATTTAACTTTTTTAACTACTACAAAAATTGTCCATTTTGCTTGTTTCTCTAGCTTATAGTGATTTTTTTTTTCTCATTTTAAACGTACAAAGACCAATTCCAAACAAGCTTCAAAAAGTGAGGGACAATGAATACAACAGAAGATGATCTGCTTTCGTTTTCTCATTCTCATAGTTTAATATAACAAATAAACAATGCTGAAGATCTCAACAAGCCTCGGAGTAGCTTATGGATTTGGCACATGGGGTATGAGATATAACCATCCAAATACATCAAAAAAAAAAAAAAAACAAAAGGTTTAAAGAAATTCTTTGAACTTACCCGTATCTGATACTCATGTTCAAGTCATAGAACCCAGTTGTTTGTTAATCATATCATTCTAGGGTTGTTTCACTATATTTTATATACACGAAGAGCAGCTGGCGCGGTTAAGTCGTGTTTGTTATTCGCTTGATTTCTTCTTTACACAATCGATCCTGGTGGCATCAATAGTGCATCTTCTATACTCATTCTTTAGCCAATCGAAGAACTCAAGGGCTGCATAGAAGACCACGACATTTATAACAGGGCTGAGCCCTTCACCTTCCTAAACTATGCTTAAGCAGCTGATCCACCACTTTTCTTGCTCAACTACATCCGATGAAACGATACGAATTCAAACACTTCTAATTCAACAGTTTTGGTTTAAGATTAGTAGTTTTAAAGCTATGTTGCTTCTGCCATTTTCTTTTGAAATATTATCTCCAAGGATCATTTAAAAAGTAATTAATACTTAGGCTAAATGACTGAAGAAGAACCAAGAAATGGAGAAAAGGAAAAAGTTCAACTTACGGCCGGATCTGTGAAAACGATCAACTGCTTATCTGCAGTTGACACTAGAAGATTTGTGTTATCCTCGTTCAAAGCAAGAGCTGTAATATCCTGACCTTCTTTAAGTTTCAAGACATGGAACACCTGCAAATGAGAAGTTGGCACATGAAAAGAAAATTAATGTAAGCCAAAACCAAAAACATGCCGAATTGATTTATGTACAGGAGGTGCAGATAGGGATTAAGGCATAATAGAATCTGCTTAAACATTTTTGTATACCTTGAGAGTATGCAGATCCAAAAAGCAAATGGAAGGTGACGGTATATCCAATTTGTTGCTTTTGTTCTCTTCTGACTCAAGAGCCGAATCATCAACTACGGCTTTCTTCAAACTCGAGTCCCGGCTGTTATTGCGCAAAGTTGAGTTCATTCCAATTAAAGCACTCTTACCATCCATGGAAATTTCCATGCAGCCAACACCACCCAAGGAAGGAAGTTGTGCTCTTGCAACCAGAACTCCATTGAGAGTGAATGTGCTGAGAGTTCGTTTTGATTGGTTCCATGTTAAAATGATTCCCTCGGATGAAAGGCAGACAGCATCAGCTTCCACACCAGCAAGCCGTCTAATCAAGCGACCCCTTCTTATAGAATGCAAAAGAACATCTGATGAAAGGCCACATGAAACAACCAAACCTAGATCCGTACTGACACAGCAACAAAGAATTTCCTTGTGGTGACCTCGAAGGACATGTATGGGACCTTCTATCCAATGTTGCCTGCTTTTATCTGCTATGATTTTAGCTAAATTAGCTCTAGCAGGTGAGGGTGGTCTGCGAGGGGAAGCAGGTGGCTCAGGTGTGCTATTTGAGCCGGATGTACTTGCCCTATATATCCTCCAAAGTAATACGGTAGAGTCCCGTGATCCTGTCACGAGATAGTTGCTATCTGGTGATAGAGAAAGGCAAGTGACAGGAGCACAGTGTCCAAAAGCCGTTTCTAGTGTATTTGCTCCATCAGGTGACAAAATCTTGATACTGTTATCTGCATGTCCGCCTAGGAAGTGTTGAAAGTTTATCAGACATTAAATTTAACTGAAACTAAAAGTTGGCAAAACAACGTAAATAAATAGGTTACCTGTGATAATTTCTTTATCACACGTGATGGAAACAATAGACGAGCTTCTGATCCCAGATGAAGCAAATGCCAGTGCCTGGGGAAACTGACACTCATCAGAACCTGAGCCTCCTGGTGCTTTGAACATTCTTGTAAGTGCTCCACTAGCAGAGCTTGCCGTTGCCTGTCCATGCTGAAATACAAATGGTTTTCCCTGATCATCAGGAGTGTTTGGTTGCCACTTATGTCGTGCAATACGAGCTGCTGGCACATTTCTATCAACTATTATGACAGCATCTTCAGATGCATGAATAGCAGCTGCAGGCAAATTGCACCGTTCAGGGACCAGGACAGCATATGGTTTGACTTCTTTTGGGTTTCGAAAGATTGTCTGACATTAAAATGTTCACTGTAATCAGTTTTAGCATATTCAATTTTAAGGACGTTATTCAGATCACAAGGGAAGTAATTGCAGATAAAATTTGTATATAACACTGCATCAAAGCTAAAATTAGAAAGGGCGAACCAAGAATGAAATTTCTACCTGCAAATGGAGAGCCTTTGAAAGTGGCATCTTCTTCATGTGAGGAACAGTAAGAAGCTGGGATGGAGTTTGTCCAAAATAAGCTATCTGGTCTTGTATGGCATGCTGTTTTACCTGTTATTTATATAATAAATGTGTAAGGCAATGTGAAATTTCCAAATAGAGCAGACAATGGGGAAAAAATAGTAAAACAACTTACTGGATCAGAGATCTTGTCAATATTAACTGTCCCTTCATATGTAATATAAGAGAATGTGTTATTTGCCGATATAGCTTCTTTACCCCGTTGCTTATACCTGAACATTCCAGTTCACTCGAGTAAATTCTAATAAATTCAAGATTGCCTGAAACAAGAATCTCAATGAACAATTACTATTGAAAAAATCCAATAAGAGGAGAAAGCAAAAGAAAACAGACCCAAATATAAGGTCAACCCATTCATGCAAATGTGCAGACACATGCTCACTTTCAAGAGCCATTCGATGTTTACGAATGAAATCAACAGGGTTTTCAGCCCAAGGTGGAAGTTTGACCGAACCTGCACATTGGAAATAAATAAATAAAAATCAGAACTAGCACAACTGGCATTTATTTCTCTTCGGATAATGAAAAGAGGATACTCGGGTAGTACATACCAAGCTTTCCTCCTGATTGTGTTGTTCCAAAGCCAATTGATTTTTCATTGGTTAACATCTCAGGTAGGTAAAACAGCTCAGGAACCTAATATAAATAGAATAAAATAAAAACAAATAATTTTTTTTTTGATAATCTATTGAAGTACAAATGCATGTAAATGCAACAATTACAAGGTACAAGATAAAATCTTATTCGTTCTTTGCACAAGAGAAGTTTGATTTTCTCATAGATAAAATAAAAAACACATACCAATTCCTTCACGTCACTCATGTCCTCAAGGACTCCTTTCCAAGTAGCAGCAACATCTGAAAACACACGGTCTGCCTGACCAAAATTTCTACCTTGCATCTGAATTGAAAGAGATGTAAATGGCTCAACTCTAACAAGGTAATATAGCACCTGCAAGAAGACCAGATACAAATAAAATAAATTATAATACGATATCAAAATTCACCTAATTGACTAATTGCATAAATATAGAAATTTGGATAGAAACTAATGGAATAATTCGGTCAAAAAATAGAATACAAGAATTAGAGGCAAAGAAATCCATTTTGTTACAACTTGTTTCAAATAAATCCTAGCAAATAATTCCGAGGACAATGCAAATGATGCTGAAATCAAAGAAATAGTAGTGAATTACCTTTAAAATGAAACATACTACCTAGTGAAATGGAAGATGTGCAATGCAACTGCAAAATTTCATTGAACGAAACCAACATGCTAAAGGAGATAAACTACAGCTTTTAGCGGCACAGAAAGAAACATGTTGGCCCCAGAAAGGGAATTAGTCAATCTTGCAAAACATATTTTGTAAGGCTAACAGAAGATAGTACAGAATGTAAGTTGTTTTCCTAAGAAAAACACTCAACAGGCAACAAACGACATTGCATACAATGTCCAACAATGGCCTTATTTGTTTGTGAATTGCAGGCATACATCCAAGTGTCCAACAGTGCTCCTATTTGAAGCAATTTAAATAACCACCACAACAGTATGACGACAAATTTTAAGCAGAAGAGGAAACCTACTGTTCCAGCACTTGAATAATGTGAGCTATAATGGAACTTGGGGATGACTGAATCATCGAAGCTGGCATATCTCTCTTGGAATTTCTTAAGCCTGTCTGGATTTAGTGCCCCAATAGGCTGCAAATACAGATTAAGTTATAATGGCAGAAAAGGAGAGTGCAGAGACAAAGTGCCAGCAAAATTAAAGTCAAAACACCTTTGAAAGATCACGGAATGCTGAAGGATCAGCAAGATCCAAACTCTTTGAATTGTAGTCAGAAAGAATCCACGGGAATACTGGATACTGTAAGTAAAAAAAAAAAAAGAAAGAAAGAGAGAGAGGCAGAAAAAGTATCTAAGTGATATTATACAAAACTGCCCGCAAAAAGTAAGTACTAACCCATTAGAGTGCACTCTAGAAAACACTGACCTGAGTAATGTCATTATAGGTACGCCCAGCCAGTGTATTTAGCCGCATTAAATATTCAAAATTGCTGATCTGCAGAAGGTATAATTCAGACAATAATTATGCTGCTTATTCAATACATGTGAGCTATATATGTGCACAGTAATTCATACCTCCCACCTAGCCCAGCGCTCCATTAACTGAGTTTTTTTCAGGAGTTGTTCAGGTCTCTACAGCATAAATATATATATATATATTAGTTCAGGAATAGGAATAAAAATGAGTCCTAGTTAAAAGCAGTTAACATTTACACCGTTAGATACCTTCAAATGAACCCAATTTTATAAACATAAGATATCCTCAAATTCCCTCAAAAAAAGAGAGATATCCATAAATTTTCCACTCTTTTTGTTTTAAATACAAATTATATTCTCCATATGTATATATGAGCACATTCTAGGTCTCAAAATAAAAAAATCTCCAAGCAAAGTGCAAACCTGAGTTGCAAGATAACTGTTGTTCAAATGAGGGGGTCGTGCTTGAACAATAGCTCGGTAGGCATTTCTTCGGTCGTCAGAACTCTGGATCAAGTATTATCTTTTAAATAAAAGAACGAAGAAGAATAACAAAGCCAAGGATTCAAAAAAGAGGTGCATACAATAGATCAACAACCGTAAAAAGCATACATCTTTTCTATAGGAACATACCCCAAAATCAAAGAAGAAATTAGAACGGTCAATCAGAAACAGCTCCAGAGCACTTCTTCTTAGGAGATACCTATGGAAAAGATAAACTAGCAAAATGAGGTGCAACAGCAGATGCTAAAGCAAAAGCAGCATTAGATGATTAAAGCCTAAAGATCTTTGAATGCAGCAGCAAGAAATATTTAGCTATGGATTACAATGCCAATTTTAAAATAAAGTATACCTCTAAACTCCTGCTAATATTAATAAGCAATAAGCACAAAGAGAGAAGACTTAAAATTCACTCTATTTTACTGGATTTTACAGTCTAAAGACACTTCTGTTATGCAGGTTATATCCAACTGCAGTGCTCTCTGAAGAAATTCACATCAACATGTTTAGAATATTGAGGAATTTCTAGAAGATTTCTGGCTGTTAACAGGCACAATGAGAGAAACAAAGACAGTGTCACAAAAAATGCCAGAAGACTTTTCTTTCTCTTCTCATGTTCTAGGCATGCATCTTGTTTACAAATATAGGAATGCATGCATGCTCATATGTAATCAAGGTTTGTTGGCAATATCTAGGCTTATTTTGTGAGACAATGATGATCAATACACTGCTTAGGATGTCAAATAACAAAAAAGTTGTAGCACAAAGTAACAACCATACTTAAATTTTCTAAATCAGCATGAACAAAAATGAGAATAAAAACTAACATAATATCACCACTATAACTTCACCTTCTGCTATATATTTGATGAAGAGAAGTCATCAGCCAACAACGATCTTTTTTATTATTTCTTACTTCAGAGTTTCCTTCTGAACCATCAGGCCCTATGCTGCTTTCAGTGTTATCAACTATAAAATTTATTCTCGTTGTGGTTACCTGAAAAAAGGTGAATAGCTCATAAAAAAACCCTTCTTTTCTTGTATGAGTTAACAAATATGAAAGAGTAAGGACAATTTTGCATTAAATTTTCAATTGTGCTCTCCATCATGTTTTAGGAAACAAAATGCAGATAATTTCTCTTTGATCAATCATAGAAAACTAGTAGCCAAAGTCAATTATCATAGGGCAGAAGGGGACAGCATCACCAATCAGGATTCTATGTTAATCACGAAAAAACTTCCGCTTTCACATTTAACAATTTGTACAGAAAGCCAGGATCATAAAAGATGTTTAGTAGCATAATCAGTGGCCAAACCAGCTGGTACTGGAAGAAAACATTACAGGGGAAGTTTCTGGGCTAAAGATTCTAACCTGGGGTCTGTCTGTCCTTGTAGCCCTCTCCAATATAGACACACGCAAGTGTATTCATACAAATTATCATTAGATATAACAGTTAGCAGCATAGTTCTCGTTTAAAGGCATTTAACAATTATATTACCATTAAATTCACACTCTTTCCCAAAATCAGCAGCATGCTAAATAAAAAAAGTCACTCTTCTCTGAGGATTCAAGAAAAGCTGCTTAGTTCTTGTAATCAGCCAGTCCTTTTATGACTTAAATGCAGATGTCACCCTAATTAATGAAAATCTTATCGGTACTTTCTGGAATCTGGGGCATCAGAATTTATCATCTAGATTATAGAATTTGAAGTCACTAAAGTTAAGAACATCACCATCAAAGAACGAATCACATTAACAAGCAACAAGATCACTGCATATAATCTGCAAGGATTTTTAATTCGATTTTAAAAACTTACTTGAAAGGTTCCTTGCATAACCTTCAGTTGCTGAACCATAGAAGAAGGAAGTTCAAACACAATTCTATCATCATGTTCACTAGGAACATACCCAGGAGCTATTGCTGATGAACTTTGGACTAAGTCTTGCACACTGGCAAGTTTAGTATAAGCAGATTCTATTGATTTCTGCAAGGGTTGCTCAGTTATTCTAGACAGCCTTGGTGGATCTTCCCCATTTTGGCCGTTTTTATAGGTTCCGTTATCTAAATTATCAATTTCTGGCTGTTCATCTTCATTCACTAACTCCATTGAAATTGCTTCAGCTGCTATAATAGCGGCATTACTTGAGCTTATGACATTCTCTTGATTCTTTTTCACATCATTTTGATCCTCAAAACTAGAAGTAGCACCAATATGATCAGTCCCTATGTAATTCCTTCTCAAACATGGTCTCATTCTTGAAGAGCTTTCCGTAAACTCTAGCTTCCAGAAAATCTACACATACCATAAATGGAAAAGAAAAATGTTAGACAAGGGGAGAAGAAATCAAATCCATTATCTAGCAACATATACTATGGCATTACAGGAGGAAAGTAAGTCTCAAAACTTACATGTGCCTGGCTTGAAAATTGGTCCCCTAATGGGCCAAAGAGACACTTCATCTCTATCAAGTAATGAATAAGTTTGCGCCAAGCACGTATCCCAGTGAATAACCTATATTGTGCAACTAGATCAACTTGTCCACGCCTATCAGTCTGGAAAAGCAAAGTAGATGAATCTATTTAAACAATTCTTATTTTTTGCCTTCGGAAATTATTAACAATAATGACAACCAGCAGTAACCAAACCTCTGATCGATGAATGTTTCTTGCTAAAGCAAAACTTGCAACAAGGACTGCAATAAATTTATAGGATAAAGCATTAAAATCTTTCCCATAGACTGATTTTGTATCAAATGGTTGCAGACATTCCATCCAAGCAACTCCCATGGCTTCAGAATCATTCCATCTTTTCACCCGCTCCATATCACTAGCATTCCTCCGCTGTGCAGAAGTAGCCATTGCAACAGCACTGAGACCTCTTCCAGAACCAATCTTTGCATTGCGTTCAAGATCACGTGCAGCTGCCAAGGCAGCAGCCTTTGCTGCTGCCTTGTCTTTTGGGTGAGATGGTGTTTTGGTAGGAACCTCCAGAGGTTTCTGAAAACTAGAAAAAGTGGTCAGCTTAGCTGTTTTGCGCTCAAGCATGGAGGAGTCACGTTTAAGATGTGCTGTTGTTGGAGGAGCAGGAGTTTCTGCTCCACTAGCACCAGCAGCAATCATTGCCAATCCCATAGCAGCTGGTGGTGATGCAAAAGCAGCAGCCCAAGCTGGGGAGACCATTGCAAGGGCTGCCTGAAAAGAAAAAATTAAAGAAAATTAGAGAACCTCAAATAATGTAGAATAAGGTTGACAATAACAAAATCTTTGTTGAGAATAAATGCAGACTCCTTTAAGATATTCAGGCAAAATCGAGAAGCATGTGTGAATACATTGAGAATAGGAAATTAGCACTAATGGCAGTAGGAAAGACAGAATTGACACCTTACGAGAAGGGATTATTTAAAGAAAGGAGATAAGAATGATAATGAGAACCTCTAATGGTGGTGCATCAGCAGCCAATATGCGATTATCAACAGTAAGAGGATTCAAACCATCAGGAGTAGCAAGATCATGAATTCCTGCCAAAACTGGTCGCCACCTCCTCAAAACAGCAACAAAAGGTGGTACAATGGCCTCAAGATACTGTTTACGAAGTGGCTTTCTGTCCCTCCCAACAGCATGCCATACCTGCAGCATACATACTGATCAACAACCGATAGTTTGCTTATGACATGATGATAATAGCATGAATATGATAATAGAAGAGAACTTAGCGAAGAAGAAGAAAACATATTTCTATGCCACAAAAAATGTTGATAAAGAAGCAAACAAGAGGAGCTAAACGCTTAAAAGGTTTTCTCATGTTTCCCACTAAGTTGATTCAGTTAGAACTAACCTCAGAATAGAGGACAGAGGATGCTACCAAAACTCTTTGTCTTTTGGAGTCGGAGATTGGCATGTTCAAAATAGGGGAAAGCACACTGCATGAAATTAAAATGATTAAATTCAAAAACTCCTGTATGAATCTTGGAAGTGAAGCAGAAACAATACCATTGGACTACATAGTCGAATAGCACAAATATATTTAGTGGGATGTGTACATGCCTATTTGGAAGAAGAAAAATAAAAGCAGGAGAAAATTATAGGAAAAGCAAAGAGATTAATGTGTCATATGTGGTTATTGGTTACAATTCCTCTGATTAACTTAAATACACAACAAACAAAAGCTCACAGAAATTTATAGTTTTGGCCCATATGTGGCAATTGGTTCAGGTTTCCTCTGATTAACTAACATAAACAACAAAGCAAAGTGCAGAGAAATGTATATGGATCATGTTATTGGTTACAATTTCCTCCATTTAACTTACCTCCACACTAAAGAGGACCATGGTTTTCCAACAGCGATTTGAGCACTGTCATCTAAAGACATGTTGTTACCTCCTTGGTGATTTACTCCTTCCGACATTCCATCTTCTATGCCTACGTTCCTTGTGAGCATGTTGTCTTGTCCAGTATCTTCTTCCCTCATTGAAAGAAGTACCATGCGAAGCATGCATAAAAATGGTTGGTCACTGTCCAGCAACTGGTAAAGTGCTGCCATTCCTCCCATCCCAGTACCTGATCCACCACCCATACCAAGACAATCACCAAGCCCAGAATCATCCAACAATAAAGCTTGGAGCATGTTTACAGACTTCTTCACTAGGGAAAGTTCAATCCAGTTTCCGTTGGCATCCTTTTTCAAAGCAGCATTCCACAACTCCCAGCCACTGCCACCACCACCAATGCCAACTTCTTTTTCAGATAGGCCAAGACCATACCATAAACGACTCCTGTATTTCCAACCCTCCGCTATATCCGTAGCACAACTACCGTATGACACAAAAGCAGCGGACACAGAGTCATAAGGCTCAGCAGCAGCTGCTGCAGTAAGCCGTTCCATTGCTGTTGCAGAAATCTGCCAATTGGCATCAGCAATTGAAGAAAGGACCTTGTTTAGTAATTGAACATGAAAGGTAGAAACAACACATATCAAAGCAAGGGATAGGGGAGAGGAAGTCAAAGCAATGTTCAACTAGACATTCCAAGAAATATACATTTTCTTTAACTAAAAGAACAATAAAAACATCATTCCTAAGAATTATCACATGTCCAATGCCAAAAGTTATGAAACCGAGGTAGACATTCTATCAAATAAAGCAACAACAGAATATGGTGAAGTTTAACAGATAAGACCTACATATAAACCTAAATCAATAAATTATGTACAATTTCAGGTATGCAATACAGGTGTGGAGAAGACAATATACATACATCAAAAGGGAGCCCGCCAGAATCTACAGATATATCATCATCCTCAGCTTCAGATGATTCTCTACTGATTGATACTGTTGAATTTGAGTGGTTATTTAAGGAAGACGCGATATGAACTGGAGATGCATTACCATCAACTTTCCGTGAGGCATTAGAAATTTTACTTTGTAACCGAAAATGATCTTCAATAAGCATTAAAATTACAATTGCGTTCTCTACCAAAAACACTGAAAGCTGAGCAGCATTCTGTGCTTCCAACTTAGCATCCTTTGCGGACAAACCTTCTGCTGCGACCCCAGCAGAAGCAGCAGCAATAAGTTGAGTCTGCTACAGAGGAAAAGCTCAATGAAGGACTACCACAAATTTTTACATCTAGTGATGAGAGACTTTGTAGAATAACAATGATGAAAACAAACAAAAATTTCAGTGAAAGCAACCAGTTATGAGAACATTAAAACGGCAGAAGGTAGTTGAAAGAAGATTGATTTTTCATTTTCTTTCTTTACGATTATCTCAACTTACATAGATATTCCATTTTCTAGGATACTTCACTAGTTTAAAATGAAAAAATATATAAAAGCTATCAATTATGTGTCAAACTGCAATTTGTAATGACTAATTGTTACCTGAGCCTGCAGTTCTCTGGTAGCAAAATCCATCAAGCCGCCCAATAGCCTTCTCTTGAATATTGGCAAAGATTCTTCACGCCTTCAGAATAAAACCACATAGGAAATGAGAATATGTTAAGGGCTATACTTATTTATCAGGAAAAAAAATGAATGATAGCTTTAAGGATAAACAACCACTGTACCTAAGAGTGTTTTAGCAGACTTATTCAAGAACTATACAGAACTAACACTTTTTATTGGCTCCATGAAGAGCATATCGTGTAAACTAATCAGTGAGTTTAGATTAACTTAATCAATGCAGTTTTATAGCCATCTATGCATCCTATGCAAATATATGGAATATGTTCAATTCTTTATTCGATGCATGATTTTTAGAGAATAGAAAAGAAACAAATAAAGTTTCCACATTTGGCACTTCATATTGAAGTCAAAACATCAATGTTTTTGTTCCCTTAAGGCAGTCAAAATCACAGAATTTAATGACTCAGTGATTCCACAAGATTGAAATTATGACTACTTTATCTGTGTAAATACAAAATTGACATTTGTCCTTTAACTTGATTATCCCCTGCACAAACATCTTGAGGATGTTCTCACATAGACATGTGCCTTTTTTACATGGCAGTACAGGGAAAGCAACTAAGGTCAACTGCATATGAATAGCAAAAGAAATGAAAACCACGAAACAGGATTTAGTGAGTGATACCTAATTCTCTTATCCCTCGTGCTAGATCCACCCACGATAGAGAGCCATTCTGCACAATGAATCGTAGCTTCAATATCCTGTAAAATGGAAGCAATGTCTGGAAAATTCAAATGGAATTGGAATGCTTAAGATTAAGGGGTACAATGAATAATTAAAGATACACTGTGGAAAAGATGGATAAAGACAAACCTTCCATCCATCCTTCTGGCGCATTGAATGCTCCAACATGATGATCAGGAAATTGTGTATGAGGTCCTCTATGTCTCCTAAGTTTACTGAACAAGACTGTTTTCTTGCATCCATCTGGAAACACTAGGAGTATAATTAAATTCAAATTTACTAAGGTCAAATGGTAATTGGAAAATGCTAAAATTCTAATTCCAACCCCCACCAACTGCTAGATTTACATGCAATCAAAGATAAAAAGGGGAAGGACACGAGCATAGAGAAAAGATAAAAGCTTTTGAAGTTGGAAAAAATTACCTCATAGTTAGAGATATGAACCTCTAGTATCCACTCAGGCCATTCCTCCATTTTTGTTAGCCTGCTTCTATTTTCTGGATGACTGCAAGCCAAAAACAGAAGATCCTGAAATCATACAGAAAAGAAGTTGCTCAGGAATTATAATGGAAAATCAGAAAATCCATAATAAGGAAAATTAAAAGTGTGAAAACAAAAGGCAACAGACCAATATGTGAACGCAGTTGAATTCAGGATGAGAAATGCTATATACACACAGAAATTGACAATGGTTGAAAATTATGTTTTGCTATCATAAGAAAAAAAAAATGTAATTAAAGCTTATTTTCTACTAATTCAAGAACAACAAAACAAAAGAAACAACCAAGAAATTCAGACAAGCATACCTGTAGTGCGCGGCTTTGGAAAGCTCTAGGTGCATGTGGCAGCACACGCAACAAAACCAACAAAAGTTGCAAATGTTCAAAATGATTACTAGAATCATATAGGTTCAACCCATCCTCTGTCGAAGAAGCATTGATCTGTGGAAGTTAAAAGAAACAAGAAGCATATAGGACATAAGAATTCAATGCTACATGCAAGTGCAAGGCACTGTAAGAAGCTAACATAGCTCCGAAGTGGAGATAATCTTTCTACTTAAGCAAGTTGAAATATCACAGGCAGTGTATCCAAGCTGAAAAGTAGAAAATCAATACAATGGACCAATAAGTTTTTCAACCAACAAAAGCTGTAAGAAAATATAAGAAAAATTATCATTGAGCAAAAAGGGCAAGATATTACTAAAGCAAATATATATATATATATATATCATACCGAAGCCCCCAATAAAGCCATGTACACATTGGTCGTCATAAGCCTATTAGGAGCAGCCTGCAAAGCCTTCTGCAAAGCAAAAAGCAGAAGAGAAACTTTATCTTCAAACATACCACCACCTGCATCATTTAATTCAGCACCAAAAAGGCTGCTTGTCATCTCTGAAGACACAGGTGAACCAAATTTCAGATGCCCACGTGCTACTAAAGCACCTAACAGCCCAATGATCCCAACAACAATTCCATCATTTTTGTCGAAATTGTAAACGTTATTCCTTGCATTATCAGCACTAATTGAAAGACTTATTCCACCCAAATTCTTCATAAAAGTATTTTCAGAAACAGATGAAATCCTTTCCACTTTCGTACTAGGAGAAAAGACCCCACAACCAAGGGGTTGAGATTCAAAATCTTTCTTTTCAGAAGTTTGATCTCTCTCCTTCAGAGATCCTTCATTCTGACTTTGTCCTGGAACCCCACCACCACTATCTCCTGGTTCAGATCTTTGAACAGATGAACTTTCATCAGCCTTAGTGTTAGTTTCAGGAATGTGGTGATCACCAGCTTTAGCTTCTCGTTGCAGGAGGACAAGGAGTGTTTCTATGCCACCAGAACCAATGAATGCCTCTGCAAATGTTTGAGCTCTGGTTGCATTTGGTTGTACCACTAGCCTGTGGATCAAATGTAGCACCCTAGCAACCTAAAAGAAATACTAGCAAGTCATTTTTCAAGTAGAACAATAAGAAAATAGTACACACAAGATAACCCACAATATCAGCCAGAAGTATGAGCCATGCTCATAGCCACAACGGCAGCTTGTTCTTCATCATATACTGATCCAACAAAGGAAACTACAAAAGCAAAATTCATGACAGAGAATAAAAGAATTTTAAGTATCCCCATCAGAATGTTTACATCTTTAAAAATTAAGTGCTTTCACAGCTTAATTAAATCAGAAAGATAGGCAGCCATCACAAAGATACCCATGCTTCAATATGATCTAACATTTGTAACAAAAATGCTCTCAACTTTTATCTAAAAATTATTAAAAAGAAGTGAATTGTGCATCTTCAAAGGCACTACTAAATGAAATTAGAAAACATAAGTTCACCTGATTGGATTGTGGGCAATCAACCATGAATCCAAGTAAACAACAGACGTCATCTGCGGCCATTGAAGGTGGTGCTGCTCCTATTAGAAGTTCAATGACAACTAAGAGCTCATCAACCAAAGCATTCACTTCACCCATTGGGCGCATATCACCATTTAGGGAAACAGAATCTAGGGAGTCCTTTTCACGGATTGTCCAATAGCACCTTCTGCATCCATCAAGAAGCATTTGCATAGCATTGGCATCTCGCATGACTGATGACTCTGTGAAGACCATATCTGCAAGTGATGAGAGGAGTTTCTTTTGGAGCCCATAGCTACACAAACGCCAAATTTTAAGATCCAAAAGCAGTGTACTGAAGAGCTGCACTTTAAGAGCGTAATTATGCTTTTGAAATAGGCAAATGGAAACAACAGAAGCAACAAGCTCCTCATCTCTCGCCCCATCATCCTTTCCAGCACCAAGAGAAGACAAAGTTTGTAAGAGATAGTTTAAGATTCTAGACAGAATCTCAGGTCCCTTTCTACGATATATCTCTTCATTGTTTCCAGGGTGATTAATGGCAACTGAAATAATTCTGAAAATTGGTGCTGCAAGGGAAGCTGTAGCCAAAGACAATGGAGGGCTACCCTTTTCTGGTTCCAAGCTATCTTGATGCACATTGCTGATCGCCAGAGGAAGTAAAGACATGGGACCTCCATAAGCTAATGCCCAGATAGCCTCCACAGCTCTCATCCGCGTTGCAATATGGACTTGTCCAATAACCTCAGCAGGCCTGCGCGCTATACCTGAATCACCAAAAATAGGTAATTTAGCGAGAACAAACCAATTCTTGAATGCAAAAGAATGAAAAGAAGGCAACCAATTCCAAGTATAAATATGATGCAGAAGACAAATAGGAAGGAAAAATAGTAAAAAACATGATTGAAGAAACTAATATAAACAGATAATTCTTTCTCCACACATATGGTAAATATATTGCAAGGTCCACAACCAAATTTATTCAAAAAGGGAAAAAGGTCAAGCAAACCAATGTAATACATGAAAAAGATAGGGCATGAGCAGTAGATGAATTTACATGCACATTCTAGTAAACTGACATATCATCCACCCAGCAATCGACGGTTCCTTCACCATACATGCATGCACTAATAAAGAGGGGAGAAAAGTTACAGGAAAACAAACAAGTATGATACAACTAATCTCTTGTGAATAAAAATCACTTTTGTCACAATCTTCCTCCTCCAACTTGCGACGTGTTAACCACCTTGGTTCTATAATCCAATTCATCCAAGTGACTTCATCTCCAAGAATTGATTAAATTAAGCAAGAGATTACTTTTTGTATCTTCCAGCTTGTGCTTTTGTACTTGAACCCATTGGCACCTGTGAGTTTTGATCTGCTTATCTATATCCTCAAACTTGATTATATCGGACTTCTGATCCACTAGCAGGATCCAATCATCGGTTGTATTGAACTTTTGATCCGCTACCAGGATCATATCAATACCTAGAAATAGAAGCATCTAGCTTGCTTATACAACTTTAAAACAGCACACAGGCTTAGGTAGAAGAAAGAAAATAAGATAAATGTTTTCCCTTCTCTACTCGATCTTGTAAAGCATACTCTGATTCAGGAACATGGATAAATAGAAAAGAGCATAGGATAAGAACCAAGCACACCCACACAAGGAGATCTTAGTATTCTCAGACACTTCATTGGAATCTATAAACCAAAAGTCACATGCTAAAAGGTCATGTCAATACTGGAATTAAAGGTGAACATATTCATCCTTCAAAAAAAGAAAAGACAAGAAAAGAAATAGATGAATCCGCTCACCTGCAGCACCAGAAGGAGAAGCATCTGGGCAGAATCGCCCACTAAGAAGACAGGGATGGTAGAGTACATATAGGCAACTTCCAATCTCAGCATCTAATAGAGAACTTTCCTCTGCCATTCTTTGCACATGATCGTTTGTGGCTAGCCAAGGAAGCCCTGCACCATTACCAAAAGAAGGTAGCATATCCCCTCCCCTAGAAGCCATACGTGCCATTCTTTCTGGCCCAATTGGTTCCTTAAAGATGTATACTGGGCCCATTTCAGCAAATAAAGGGCATTGAGGTTGACTGTTCTGTAAGCTAGCCGTTGTAGGAGGGGGGCTTGTTCCAATGCAACAAAATGCAAGTGGCTTAGAGATGCGAGGAAACTCGAAAGGACGACTTTCATACAAGGATCCATCGATATATAATCTCAATTCATTCTCTGCTTTACCAATAAGTCCCTGCCTGCATACATGCTCCAATCCAATAAAATACCAACACTGTGGCTTGAAAGGATGAGTAAAATGTACAGAAGCCTTTTTTCCTTTTCCATTCCCACTTTCAACCACTAAAAACTGTGCATGAAAGTATGCCTCTATTCCCTGATTATCAGTTGATAGGAAACTAAATAAACGAGGCATAAGTGCTGTGCCTTCACCAGCAAGCGCACTTGCAGCAGCAGCAGCAGACATTGCTGATGACTTTCCTGACTCGGCTGCTGCAGCAGCAGCAATGGCAGCTGCAGCAGTAGCGGTGTTTAATGAATCTGCAAATGATTCAATATAGATCCATGTTGAAAAGGCATATCCATTGGTAAATGGCCAACGGCTGTCCCCAGAAGCTAGTAAGCCAGAGCATTCACCAAAAAATTCAAAAGTACATGCTGGTCCCCTAGACTCTTTCCCACAAACTGCCTTCTCTAGTGCAAGCATTAAGTGAGGTGCCCAAATGGTAGTAATTGTTCTTGTCATGACCTGAAACCATCCGTGCAAATCAATAACACTAAGCGAATGCCCCGCCAAATGTTGGATGCAATAGCATAAGGGAGTTCCGTCCCATTTTATCTGCTTTATTGAGCCAACATCCTGAGTAAAAATATTCTCAGCTGACCTCAAAAGAACTCCTAATAAGCCAGCCATAGAGCACATTGCCCTGTTTCTCGCACAGGCCCTTAATATAACCAGCAAGCCTCTAACCATCCGTGTCCTGGCAGACATGACAATGTCACTATCTCCTTCCCATGGAAGCCAAGGAATTAGCTCACCTGCCACAACTGCAGCCCTAGAGTTTAGCATCACACTTGGAGGACTGTTTTCGTCATCCTCTTCAAAACTTTCAATTCCACCCATTGTGGCAATAAGTGAATCGACAACCAAAAACGGACTGCAATCCACATCTTCCCTACTTCGAAAAGACTCAGCCTCACTTACAATATTCTTCAGCTTCTCCAAGCTTTCAGGCCTCCCCATAATGGCAGAATCAACTAAATGTAATAATTCAGAAGATACAGTTGGCATATCAGCTTTTGGCTTAGGCTTTATAGGTGAACCCAGAGAAGAGTAATCAGAATCATGCCGCAGTTCAGAAGTTGAGGAATAATCATTCTCCATCCCCCACGTGCTTGCTAGATGTTGAGAGTACTCCTCAAACCCGCCAGAAGAGTATTTCTCATTGTCTGAATTTAAGGATCTATTTGATCCCACCTGATTACCATGAGATTGTGCAGCACCTTTATCTCAATTTTCTAAAGAAACAGCAGCTTCTATCGTGCCCTTCACAACAGAAGCTACTTCAGGAGTACTGCAACCCCTTACTGAAGTTTCACCAAGCTTCTTTTCTTCTTCTTCTTTCATTGCATTATTACTTCGAACACCTAGAAAATATCCATTTGAATTATTTACACCCAAATCCACCTGTAAAAACAAAAATAAATAAGATGAGAACTAACAGCCACTCCAGTCAATTCTTGAAACTATAAATCTAGCACTAAAGATGCACAGCCATAAACCATGAGAAATTACTCTTTTAGCACAAAACATAGACTGATGAATTAATGATAAAACCGTTCATGAACTAAGCCAAATATAACCTTATGTTTCACTTTCAACATTAATACTTACGAAATTAAATACAGAATATAAAATTTTACATATTAGTGAAAGCCACATTACATTTTCCCCCGCAGAATCCAACTAACTCTAACCGTGCAGACGAAAAAAAAAAATCTAATTTGAATCAAATAGTAGGACATAACAAGCAGTCCGGGATCTAGCTCATGAAGCGATAATGCATTCGAAAATACAATAATGGATATAAACTCTCCGAATTACAATAAATAAACAATGATCCGTTCTCACATTGACGAATCGATCGACTTGCATAGAAGTTCAAAAATTAATATTGATGAAAGAAGGAAACAAGAGAATATCGATCCAAATAACCAACCTAATCACAGTTTACCGGTCATTCATATGAATAATTCTCAAGACAAAGAAAATGTAATCGTGTAATGTAAAAAAGACTATGAACTTACCTGTGTGAAAAATGGATCGGTCGGGTTCAAATTTGAAGTATCCCTTTGGATTAATCCATTAAAATGAGAAACATAAAAGAAATAGAGAAATTGAAGAAAATTGAAAAAAGAAAAGAAAAAGAAAATGTAGTTTCAGAAAATGAGAAAGAGAGAAACGAAGAAGAAGAGAGAGAGAGAAAGGATGGCGAAATGGACGCGGGAGAGGAGGTGGATTTAGCCACTAATTACTAATTAGCAATTTGCAATTAGGACCTCCTTATGGTTGCCCCGTCAAAAACAAATGGTGGTTAAACTTAATTGATATCTCCAACCACCTTTTTAAAATTATATAGTATCTATATACTTATTTTATTCCTATACCGATTTATATGTAATGATATCTATGTCATCTATTTAAAAATTTTGAATTTTACTCTAGATAAAATTTTAATTTTAATTAAGTTTATTTGAATGTAAGGTTTCTTGGAATTGAAATCAACTGAGTGTTTCACGTGCAAACATATATATATCTACGAAAGGCAATGTATGGTATGATATTGACTCCATAGTTTATAAACTCTTTAAATCGAGTCACATGCATTTTCCAAATTTGTCGTGCAATTCATAATTTTACGGGTAAAAAATATGACGAAGTTCTCTATATTATATTTTGTCCACTTTTATGAAAAAATAGATATATTGGTACTTTTACAAATTAGTTCTTTTTGTTAAAAATTCTATCAATTTATATTATTAAAATTTGGCGTTGCTGATAGAATAACCAAATAGTGTACTTCATGCTGACATACATGGATTAGTTTTTAACAGCAAAAATAGATGAAACTTTTAACAGAAGAACCAATTTGTTATTTGATCGACCATATAAAGACTAATTTGCCAATTTTTTAAATAAAGAGAGCAAAATACAACCAACTCTTAATACATGAGCCTTTATAATACTTTTACCTAATTTTATGGTTTATAGTTTTTAGCAAACTATTTTTGATACACACTAACTGTTATTATAAAAATAAGTACTACTTTTGAAATACTCAAATAACATAGAAAAAAATTGCAGACATTTTATTTTTAAAAATATGTAGTTTTTAGTGTATACATTTTAGTACCAATTTTTTTTTTTAAATCTAATTGGTGGTCGAACCGATTAAACCATCAGTTCGTCAATTCAATCGGTTTAATTAAATAAATCATTAAAAAATTCATAAAAAAATAAAACTTATTAAAAATATGATTCAACCAACTTTTTATCCAATTTAACTGATCCATACCAATCCCTTCAATTAATCCGTACCGATTCTTGACCAATTCAATGTCCTTCAAACCGCTACCTTGGTTGGTTCTTGATCTAACTAATCTAATCGGCTAGTCCAATCCGATTCAAACAAAATTACCAAGTACACAAAAGTTGTATATTTAATTTGTTAATAGAATGAATTTAATGTTAATTGTGAATTAATTTATCAAAAACAAACTAATTGTTCAGATTTTTTTCAGGTTCTAAAAAGTTAATCACCAATATTATTAATTAATTATAACATTCCATCAAATTAACTTTAAAAACTTGAATTAAACACTAAAAAACTAACACCTTCATCTTCAGACACCAAAATTATGATTTTTATCAAATACAACATTGAACAAAAGATATTTTCAAACTCTTTGATGATAATGGACAGCGGAGAGATTATGGCACGACTTCAGTGTCAAGTAAAAACTCACTACGTGAAAAATAGATCAACTACAATGCATTTTTTCTCTTCTATACAAGAAACAATACAGATTTACTTCGCAGCATGATAGTATGGCAGCATGATAGTAGACAGTAATAAGTATAAAATGAAAAAACCGCTTAAAGAAATCAAAGAAATTAGAGTCACATAACATAAATGCTCATACATATTAAATCTTGCAAAAACGAGCCCTTATTGAAGAAAAAAAATACAGTGGACTACTTTCCATATAAGGTTTCCATATTCTGTCTAAAATTGAACTTACATCCAAAAAGGGGAAAAAAAAAGGATCATAGTGTGTCTTTCACAGGTTAACATTCGTACACAGTTAACTCGTTCCAATGGGCGAGTCCTCAAGGGGATGAATTTAATGAATTACAAAGAAGAATAATCAATGTGGGGGGGAGGGGGGGAGTAAAGCCAAAAAGGAAAAAAATGAAATGCTTTAATTAATCAGGTTTACTCACTAAGATTGCAGCTGCGAAGGTAGGGATGATCATACTTGATGTATTTGGTCCAGTATGATCGATATTTGGTCATCGCCAACTCGAGCCAGGGTTTCATGTTGCCATTGTAGTGGATAACTGCGGCATGTTCAATTTCTTTTTTGTCTACGCTTGGATTGTAGCCAAGACCGAGTACATGCCATGACTTCTCAAGCGGATGTGTGAGACCGTAAAATGTAATCAACCCAGGAGGGAGTGTCCCAAGCTTCCACAATGCTCTATCTTCATTCTGATACAACAGTTTAAAGGGCAAAAAAAAAAAAAAAAAGAAAAGAAATCAGAACATACAACAATTATCCTGCAATTTAATAACATGAATAACTTAAGCAACATGTCAGCTAGAATAATACAAGGTGATTCAAGAACTCGTTGATTCGACCTCTAAACAACTAAATGACTTATCTATATACATGGATGAAGGAGGAGAAAATAAATAAAATGAAATCAGATAAATGGTCTTTCCATCGACTCACCATATTTTGCCACTTGTGGTATATGCCAGTGATATCCCTCTTTTTCCACTCCTTGAGATCAAACATATTCATTCCATATGCCCACCCGCAAGCATTAGGATCAAAGTTTCGTGAAATATGAGGATTTGAGAAGTTTAGATACTTATCAAAGCGGTGAAAACTTTCACCACAAGTTTCTACTGCACCATTTACCTTCCCATGTAGATCCACAGACCATAATCGGGTCAAGTCATTCTGGACAACAATGTCATCGTCAAGAAAGAGGATCTTATCTAACTTGGGGTATACTTGTGGCAGATAGAACCGCAAGTGGTTTAGCATTGATAGATACTTTGGGTTTCGATACTTCAAGTTTGAAGATGCAGACTTGGTTGGATTATCTGCCTTGAAGTAATACTCCTTCATTGCAGAAGTCTCAAGCTGCCGTAAAACAGGGCAATAGGATGAATTAAGCCACTTGAATTCATCAACATTTTCAACATTAATGGTAGCCTTTCCAGGGGGATTTAACAGAAACCACATGTTCATTGCTCCAAAATTAAGTTTATCAGTAACAAGATGGAAAACATGTTTTAAAGGATCCTGCAAGACCACGAAGGGAAGATTTAGTCAAGACTGCTGCCAAGCCTCAATTCTTAAAGATCTTACAATCAGTTCTGTTCTAGAAGTGCAAAAGGGAAGAACAATCAAGACTGTTACGCAAGATAAGGCAGCTTGTATCACCTTGGCATTCATGATAGTTGAGTTGACAACAACTGATGCAGCCAAGACATTATCAGAGAAGAGAGCATAATGGTAGAGGTTTGGATTTTCCAAGTTCTCACTTCTAGGGAACTTTCTCTTCTCCAAGGGAAGGAGATAGTATTCTATGGTCAAACGCATAGACAAGCAATGGATCGCATTGGGAATTGTTTTGGCAGCCAATTGACTCAAGAACGTGCTCTGTTTTTTCAAGCTCCTAACTTGTTCGTCTGATATCTGAAGCATTGCTCTGAGCTTTCCAGTAACCAACTTGCAATCATACAATTGCTCTCTTGCTATTGATAGAACCTTGCCCATTGCTTTAATTTTCTCAGGTGCACTAAACAAAGTTGAATGAGAACACAGAATAAGAAATTGCAAGAATCACCAAGAGCGAAAACAGAAGGAAACATAGACTGCACATTGTCAATGAGATTACAGATATACCATTCCTTTACCTGTGAGGTAGATCAGCATCAACTGTTGACTCGCCTACAGCACGCTGACTCTCTTTGACCCTGATCTTCAGTTCTTGTTGCAAACCAAGCTTATTTTTCATTTTTGCTATGCCTATATAAACCTGTGCCATTATAATTTGATCCCTCATCAAGCGCACTGTGGAATCTGAGTTCTCATTCTCAATTTCTCTCCTCCATATATTGTATCTACCCAGAACAGCAGAGTCCACAGCTCTGGATCGTTCAATGGCAGCATTTTCAAGTTTCAAAGTAGCTTCATCATCTTGGTGCACCAATTCAGCAGCCCGCTTTGCACGTCTATTATCTCTAAGTTGCTGCAAGGAAGTAGCATTTATAATTTACTTTTTTATATCACTAGAGCATATGGTGCATCAAAAGATGTTAATTACCCTTCGAAGTGTTTTAGCAGGTGCATCAGGTGAACGATCATCTGCATGAGACAGGCATGTCAGAATGAAAGAAAATTATGTCTAGAGCATTATGCATATATTTCAGGTGAGATTACCGTCTAGAAGCTTTCCATCTTTGGACGTTTCTTGTTTCAATTCTGCAGCCTTTAGGTTTGGCTAAGAACATGTGAGAATCCAATATACATCAATAAATCAGAAACTAAAAATGAAAAAAGAAGAAGGTAAAGGCTGTTAAATATAGAAAAGAGCTCAAAATATGAGACCGGTGAGGTTCATCATTAATATGAAACCAACCTGAGAAGTAGCATCATCTTTAACTGATGTCTCCACAACTTCCCATGATGCAGACAAGTTGCCTTTTCTGAAAGAATCTAGACTTAGCGGCCCCAGATCAGCTGTGCTTGTAGTTACAACATCAATAACCTAGAAACGATCCAAGTAAGGCATCACCAGACAAAAAAATAATCAACATTTTGAACCTATCCCTTGTTAGAGCAAGAAATATAATTAATTCAGATGGAATATTCTCCGCCATGAACTTACCTCTTTAGTGAAAAGGTTTTTGATAGATTGCAATGCCAGCCTTTCCCTCCAATCAACAGTCTGCAAAATTCAACCATTTTAAAACCATATATAACGAGTATAAAGAAGCCACGTGAGTCGGTCATTATATCAGCAATGTAAATGGAAAAGCTTGAGATGAAACCTGCTTGGTATAACCACTTTGAACATTATTTTGATCTGCACAAGAAACAATAATCGGTGGAAAGATCAGATGCAAGCAATTGGAAAACACCAAAGTTATTAAAAAGGCAAGATACTCAGACATGGATAACAACACAATTGAATTCACATCTCAAATTTAGATTAACAAAACAAATTCAGCAAAGATTAGCTGAGCTGATTAGATGAAGACTAAGGTTCAATTAAAAATCCGCTGAATTTCTAGGTTAAAAGTTTTTTTTTTTTTTTGAGGAAAGGTTAAAAGTTCTATCAATGCGAACATTAAATTTACATTAAGTGCAGCAACAAGTTTCAGTTAAAATCGAAACCTATTAGGAACGAAAATTTGCGATAAATGTTGTGTAACTAAAGTAGACCACTTGATCTTAAACTTTTATAATCAAATCACATGTCAAAAACTAAAGAAAGAAATAACCAACCAAATAACAGAATCAATCACTAAAAAGTTACGGCATTTTAATTTTTTATGAGAGCAAAATAACACATTTATCAATCAATTAAACAAACGAATTAAATGATATAATTTCGAAACTAATTTTCTGAAATGCAAATAGCAAAATACCAAAGTGAGATCTGCAAAATAAGTACTTAAATGCGGGTGGAAATAAAGAGAGAGAGAGAGATAAAAAAAAAAGAGCGAACCAGATTTATATAGTCCACGACCGACAAAGAAAACAAGCGGAGCGAGAACTGAGAAGAGAACGAGAATCACGATAGGGAATCGAGATCCAGAACTTCTGTTCCTGTGGACGCCAACACTGGATAGCCCCCGCTTCAACGCCATTGGCAATCAAAGCCTAAGAACAACAAAAAAAATCATCCAGAAAAACAAAAACAAAAAAAGAGCGAAGAATCAAAAGGCGGGAAAAAAAGAAGAGAATTACGAGTTTAACAGTGAGGAGATCTCGTGAAACTGAGAGCACAGCAGATCCGTATCAAAGCTAGCAGCAGGAATGAAAATCCATAGCAAATCAATCATCAGATAAAGCGTTAATCAGATGACTTTTTTTAAGCGTTTGCAGAGAAGCAAATGCAGTGAGATGAAGAAAGCGTTAATTAGGATTTTGCCCTAAGCAAAGAAAGAGGGAGTGTGCGATAATGGCGATTAAAGTTAAAAGAGGTGAACTTCAATCTCGGCTGGGGACTGGGCTTTTTCTTTTCTTGTTTTTTTTTTTTTTTTTGCTGTTTGTAATGTAATTTCTTTCTTTTTATCCTTTTCGCTCTCGCGTCTTTGAGAGAGAAGGAGATAATTACTCTTTTTTAGGGGAAAAAAACGTCAAGTAGCCGACATGGACGATGTCGTTTCCATCGCCAGTCTGGCTGGGAGCATGGGACCAACTGATTTTATTAATAAATTAGCTTAAGGATGCAAAAAAACTCTCAAATCTTTTAAAGAAAAGTAATTAAGTTTTTTATTCAATTTAGTATTTAAACTTTTAAAATACAAAAAAATCTTTAAACTTTTTAAAAAAAGTAATTAAGCCCTATTTTTATTAAAAATTAGAAAAATATAAAAATTAAAATCAATAAAAGCTATAAATGTTATTAACTTTTAATAAAAAATTAAAATATTAAAAAATATTAAAAATTAGAAAAATATAAAAATCGTAAAAAGTATAAAAATTGTAAAATTTTATAAAAATGTAAAAATTATAAAATTTTATAAAATCGTAAGAAAATTATACAAAATGTAAAGAAATATAAATTTAAGTAAAAATTATAAAATTATCGTACCAAAAGAAGCATTTTATAATTTTTCTATAAATTTTATTTATTTTATTTTTTATCGTTTCTCGTCACATGTCTCATTGTGTTATGGCACATGATGACTTTAATTTAAAAAAAATAGGGTCGTTAATTTTTTATGATTTTTATAAAATTTTACATTTTTTTTTATTTTTTTATGATTTTTATAAAAAATATAAAATTTTAAATAAATTTTAAATTTTTATTAAAATTTAATAATTTTCTAAAATTTATTATTTATTATTTTTTCTATTTTTTAATAAGAGCAAGGGCTTAATTGCTTTTCTTGAAATAATTTGAGGGCTTTTTTGATACATTTTGAAAGTTCAAGTGATCAATTGAGTGCAAAAAAAAGGAGGGGCTTAAAATTTCTTTTAAGCCTAATAAATTGATAGGACTTCGTTTAACTTTATATCAAGCTCTTTCAATCCAAATAATAATAATACTAACGTTTAATTGTGTAAAAAGCCCTCAAACTTTTTCCAATAAAGGAATGAGGCCCCTGTATTTCTTTTTGCACCTAATTGGGCACTTGAACTTTCAAAATGCCTCAAAAAGGCCCTAAAAATTTTTCAAAAAAAAATAATTAAACCCCTGCTTTTTTTTCTATACTCAATTGGATAGTTGAACTATTAAAATGCATCAAAAAGACCCTTTCACTAGCAAGGTTAACGACCCCTAATTTTTTTCAATTAAAGTCACCCCATGACACAATCATAGTGTGACATGTGGCAAAAATTTATAAAAAAGAAAAATCAATAAAAATTATAGAAATTATTAAATTTTAATAAAATATAAAAAATTAGAATTTTTTTTATAAAAATAGTAAAATATCATGTGTTGCAACACGACATGCCATTTGGCGAAAAATGATAAAAATAAAATCAATAAAAGTTATAGAAAAAATATAAAATGCTTCTATTGGTACGATAATTTTTATAATTTTTTACAATTTTATATTTCTTTACATTTTTTATAATTTTCTTATGACTATAAAATTTTAGAAATTTTTTCTATATTTCTATATATTTTATAATTTTATAAAATTTTACAGTTATTTATTTTTATTATTTTTATATTTTTTTCCTAATTTTTAATAAAATTTAAATATTATTTATAACTTTTATTGATTTTTTTTATCTTTTTATTGCCCCATGTCACGCCGTGGTTGTGGTACATGGTAGCTTTAATTGAAAAAATTAAGGGCGGTTAACTTTAACAGTCAACTGTTAAAGTTAAAGGTCAAAGGGCTTTTTTTATGCATTTTGGCAGTTCAATTACCCAATTGAGTGTAAAAAAAAAAAAACAAGAGCTTAATTGTTTCTTTTGAAAAAGTTCGAGAGTTTTTTACACCTTTAAAGTAATACTACTAATAATAATATTAATCTTTAAAGTTTAGATATGAGGTCCCTATACTTGAATAAAATTAAGATTTGGTCCCTAGTCGATTTTTCAATTGGTTTGTTTTTAAATGCATAATGACATTTTAGCCCTCCAACTTTATATCTTAAACAAATTAATTAATTTAAATGTTTATAAAATTGATAAGATAATCTTCAAAATTGTTAAAGGATAATATATTCTTGAAAATAAATAAATAAATAAAATAAATCAACTTAACTTATTATTCATTTAGTGATAAGTAGTTCTTATCTGCTTATTATTTTCAACACTTTTTATTAAAAAATCTAATAAATAGTTTGTATCTGTAATTAGCAAACACATTTAAAAACTTAAATTATTGGAAATTTATTTTCAATTAATGGAAAATTTTCAATAATTAATCAAATAGACCCTAAATTATTTAGAAACACATCTATAATATATATATGATGTGTCACGAACTAACTAAAAATTTGACTAAGGCAAGTGCATCTATCAATTTATAGTATAACCACGATAAGTAAAGATATCGTTCCCACGAATACTAAAAATACTAGTAAGTACCGTCTTTCTATTATTTAATTGAATAATTCGAATGATTGATTAAAAACTAAAATTAACTAAATTAATTAACTAACGAACACGACAAATAACAAATCATGAAAATAATAGAGTAACAATCAAGAAGCGAAACAATACCTAGGAAAGAATCCGCCTAGATTTCATTTGTCACTATCAATCTAAATTACACAATTTCTTTACTTAGCACTTTGATCCGTAGAAATCCCTAAATTATGCTAATATCTCTTTCGAGCATAAGAGCAACTGACCCTAGATTTATTAATTGAAATTCATTTCTAATTAAAACCCTTATTATCACATAAACTCATGTTATGGATTCCCCTATTTTATTTCACTCTAATCCGGTAGATTTATGTTGTCCTATTTTTGGGATTGCATGCAACTCCACTCAATTAAGCAATATCTACCTTTAGACAAGGGCTATTCAACAATCGATTTAAGCATATTAAACATGGATCAATAATCTAGAAATATTAAATCAAGAATTAAGTACACATAATTGAGAACAAGAAACTAAGTATTTATTGTGTAAGGTAAAAATCAAACTACCGAATCCATCATATGGTTCATCTCCCCTAGGTATTTAGAAAATTAGTTCATGCTTGAAAATAAAAACATCCCTCAGTTCATTATTTTTACTGGTAATGTCTTAGGATAATTTACACATAATCATGCATTGGAAATTTAAACTAAAACGACACTAAAGAACACAAGCAATCCAAGCAAAAATTTTTAAGGCTTAAAAACATTAGGCATCTCCCCTATCTCAATAGTTACCTAAAATTTACATTTAACAAGAATTAACACCCTCACTAAGGTTCACTCCAGCACTCAAGGTGTTTAAGGTTCAAGTAATGTGCACTCAATAGCCTAATAAGAAATAGGCTTGCTTGAAAAGCAAATGTCCACCACTATATAACGAGATGACACACCAATCAAGAGGTCTTTACGAGGTTGTAACGGAGCTTAGGTTAACGGTACGGAAAATGTCCTAAAAGTTGGTTACAATCGAGAATTGAGTTGATAAGTTATAAAACCAAAAAATCAGTTGCTGGATTAAAAGAATTTACATCAACAAGAAATAAAGAGTGGATATGAGCTTGTATACAAAATATGAGACTAACAATTCAAGCTCAATCAATCTTTTTTAATTTTTTTTCATTGTGTTTTTTAAGAACAAAGTAAAATTCAGCAATGCAAATGATAAAATATAGTCAGACAACTAACCAAATCGAATCTCGACAAAAAGGGAGTCAATAAAAAGTTTGATTTACAAAATTAATGTGGTTTACAAGTTAACATGAATGGGTGATAAGAAAAAAAAAGTGTTAGGATCAACGGGGTTTACTAGGGGTTAATTCAATAGGTAAGTTGTGTTAAAGGTTAAGTAGGTTAAATCCTAAGTGCCTAAGTTGTGTTAAAGGTTAAGTAGGTTAAATCCTAAGTGCCTCTATCATCTTAGCATATCAATTCAATAATGTGGTCTCAAAATGTATAACTGAAGCAAGTTTTAGAATAACAAATCAAGTTGACATACTCACAACCAAAAATAAAATGAGCACGAAATAATAGATGCTCTATAGGCTAAAAAGCTCACAAAAAATTATGGTTTTGATGTTAAACTTGTAAATTTAAAATTTCAAAATAATGATTCAGTTCAAAGAGACAACCTAAAATAATAATTTTTGAAATATGGCTTATCATGGTTAACTCGCTTGTGTCTTAAAGTATAAATCAAACAATGCACAAAAATCCATAAATTAATCCCAAATAGAATTAATAAAAACTCCTAATTAAAAAAAATAACTTTAATGTTAGGTTTGAGAAAAGTAATTAAACACAAACAACAATTCAGAGACTCTATTGCATAAACATATAAAATTATCCCCACACTTATGATGTACATTTCCCTCAATGTACAGAAAAATATAATCATAGTAAGCAAAGTATCATAAGAAAGGGAGGGAGAGAACTGAAACTGCCCTGAATTTGGATGATTGAGCCGGAATAGAGAAATTCAGAAGTGTAGGATTTCCTAAATTAAGTACATGGTTCCGAACACACTAATAAGAAAATAAAACAAAAATAAAATAAGATAAAGAAGTGACAAAAAATAGAAAAATAGTCGAAAACGTACTAACAGTAAAGTGCTTGATAAAATAAAACATATAACTCCGGAAAATAAAAAAAATAAAAGTAAAAATAAAAATAAAAAGAAAAATGAATAAAACATAAAACTAAATAAAGTCATTGATCGACATCGTATGGGATGTTAGGATCGAGATGCGTAGGTAAACTAAGGGGCTCGGGTGAAGAAATATGAAAATGTTGGCACATCTATTGTAGATAGGCCTTAATGCGATCTTGTTGGCACTGAAGCTGGCCAAAGTGCTCTGAATGTCATTGCTCAAGGTGATTGAGCCGATCTAACTACCACTGCTCAAGGCGGTCGATTCGCTCTGACTGCCGCTGCTCAAGGAGGTCAATCTGCTTGGACTGCTAATACTGTGTGCGATAGATGTCCTCAAGCGTAACTGTATATGAAATAATGGAGTGACTAGCAGGAGGAGTGGATCAAGCTGGGTCCCCATGTTGAGGAGGGTCATCGTCTAGGAGCTCTTCATGCTTATCCTAAGGATCCAGATGAAGCAATGTATACCGGTTGGGACTCGCTCTGTGCTGAAGCCGAATCATTCGCATGTGGGTCATGATAGACAACCCTTGGGGGCCATCTGTCCAGCCAGAGTGAAGGGTGTTGTTTGCTCCGAAGTGTCGAGAAGCCCGAAGTACTTTGCTGAATGAGTCACGTAGGGGCCCATACAAATAAGACCCTTCTTGTAACACGCCAAACCCGACCCAATATTTGGATCCAAGCATGATGTGTCACTACTTCAAATCAAACTAACTTCAAAATTTTTTGGCGGAAGCTTTATATAATTCTTACAAAGTTATAGATATAAAACATATTATAACTATTGCTTTACTAAAGTTTAAATGAAATCATTAACAATATATAATAACGTTCAACCCATATAGCGTATAAGTTCGGATAGAACAATTTCACTTAAAAAAGGTAAAACTTTAAGTCTAAACTTTGGTATTTAATAAAGATTTCATAAAAACAGAGTCTTAACAAAACAAAATTTCTTTATACAAATCATTTCCAAAATACATTTATATGCCACCCCCATGAGTCATGCAATATACAAAATAAAACATTTAGCTTACAAGAAGTAGAACTCTAGTCCTTCAAATAAAATCATCTTTCAGTCAGCAAACATGAGAAGGAAAAGGTAACAGAGTAAGTTCATACAAACTTAGTGAGTTCCTAAAAGAATACAATACATAATATTATTGATAGTACAACTGAACCTTTCTGAGGGACTTAAAAGAATATCATACAAAATATTACTAATAGTACAACTGAACCTTTCTGAGGGACTTACACACATTAAAGATAGTACGCCCAGTGGCGCATACAGAATACAAACAAACTCAATACACTAACTTATCACTTGGGCGTATAATGTACGCCAACTTAAAATAACGCAGACAACCCATCTTCATGCCAACCACGCACCCATACTTCCAAATCGGAAGCATATCATTCAATTTCATTCACATACATTCTCCCCCTTATCTCCTCATATCATTTTCATTCAGAATAATATGTTTTATCGTGATTTGCCAGTTTTGTTTGCAATATAGCTACCCTATCAGAGACTACACACACATATCTCCTCATCTTCATCACCACATATCTGATCATATCAGAAACATGTGGTAATGGCTTAAACATGAATGATGACACTTACTTCATATCATAGACAAAACTTAGACTGATGACTTTGGATAACCATTATTAACACATACTCTTTTCATCCATTACAGAGGAAGAATACTTACCTTACACGAATTATAAATAATAAAACTACAACACATGGAAGTAAGAACGAACTCACCAGAAACTCTAGCAAAATCTACAAAGTAGGTCATTTGCCTTTATCACTTGGACCTTCGTTATCTTCTTGAGCTAAAAAAAAGATAATTATATATATATATCAGATCATCAATTTATCAAATCTGACCATGCATGAAAGAATCAATAACACTTAATCTAGAATCAGGAAGTTTCCTTCCTCACCCACCATTCTAACATCTATGTATGCAGAACGAAAAACATGTAAATGACTTTGAGGATAACTTAGGGTTCATTAGTAATTACCAATGAGCTGGTACTAACATATAAGTTAGTTGAATACTGCGAACCTTCACTTTAAAGAAGTTTTCTAAACTTAAGTTTTTAGAAAGTTTTAGAAGAAATCAAGAAAGAAAACGTTTTTAGAAAGATCATCGCTATCCATATATACTTAAGCAAAAAGACAAAGATTAGTGGAAAAATCAGATAATTTTACTAACACTCTTGATTCTCACGATTAAGTGTACTTAACATAATTTAAGTCTTATCATCTACAGTAGTCTAGTTCTGTTCTAACTAAATCTCAACTTAACTGACCGAATTACCATATTAAAAAAATAAACAAATCTAAATAGCTGCTAACTTAATGAGTTCACCTAAAGCCTCTAGGTTGGACGGATACTTAACTGAAGAGTTCGCCAAACCTTAGAGCTCACCAAATAAGGAGTTCACCAAATGGTACAATACACAAAATTCTATACTGAGCCAAGACAACACTTTTCTTACTCATATCTATCATTATTTTACCAACTATAAGCCAAACAGTAGCCAAAGACAGAGACTTCACCAGGCGGGCTATTACACTTCTTGTGACGAGCGAACTGGTGGCAACAATAATAAGCCACGAAGTAAGCGACATCGATCAAGTGGCGTGCCTCCATGCTCCATGAAAAATAGGCGTCTGAAGTACTAAAAACCTCCGTACTCTCCTTTTGACTAGTCAATGTATGGGCTAAAATGGCATGAATATAGCACGAAGTTGGAGGTAAGTATGTTACCTTTGATTGACTTGGGTTATACTGTGACTTAGTTTCTGTAATACCAGACCAGCAAAGTGGGGCCGGTCGATTGATGTGCCTAGAAAGTGCCGGAAACTCAGGGGGTACTTATAAAATCCTTAGAATATAATCTTAGGGCAGCTCTGAAGCCCGAGATGCTCAAGTAATGCATCATACCCCTAAGGCGAAAAGAAATAGTGTATGGCTCATCCCATCGTGAAAATCATTGGTTGTAAGAAAAAGGTAGAGTAGAACTCTAGTGTGAATATGGCATATGTGTGCTCCACGATGGTAAAGAACTGGTCCCACAGTGCCGTGTCAATTAATACCTAAACCCTGGCAGCTAAACGGACCACTTGTAGAGCCTCCCAATTAATGTATCGACCCACTCTTAAGGGTCACTCATTCAGTTGTTGATACTGGTCCTTATGTGAACCCATACCAAATTGGAGACACAGGTGTCTGGTGATCGTGGTCGGGTCTAAAGACAAAGATGCACTCGGTGTCTTCCACTTTTTAGAGGCAGGGACAATGACCTTTGTAACACCTCTAACCCTTATCCATCGTCGAAACAGGGTTACAAGGTATTACTGAACTTTATGGATTAAATACTAATGTTTCACAATATTTAATATACACATCAAGAACCAATCATAAAACACTCATATTGTCCCTTATATTGGCTCTTGAGGCTTAATATAAACCTTAGAAGTGAATCGGGACTAAACCGAATACTTAGGGAATTTTTCTCAAAATCTCAAAAATTTTCTTAGGAGCAGGGGACATACGCCCGTGTGGCTCACACAGCCAAGAGACATGCCCGTGTCTTTACCTGTGTAATTCTCTATCTTGGATCACACAAACACACATACGCTTGTGTGATAGGCCGTGTGCAAGATACATGGGTCACACGGGTCAAGCCACACGTCCGTGTGCTAGGCCATGTACTAAAACCTGAGTATTCTTTTTCGAAATTTTAAGGTGCAGGGGACACACAGCCAGACCACATGCCCATGTGCCAGGCCGTGTGTCACATACGGCTAAGATATACGCCCGTGTCTCTACCTGTGTGGACGAAAATAGGCTATTTTATGGCCTTTTTTCTCGCCCATTCTTGACTTCAACCTACACATCTCAAATTTCATACAAATAGGCCATAACAAGATCTTCAAAACAACCAATTCCTATCATTATTATAGTAACATTATCACATGTATTCTAACAATCTAAACTAGAACACAAACAAATCCCACATGCAACTATTTTTATTAACATGTTTTACCATCATCCACTAGCTACACTAATGCTATTCCAAACATGATAAAAACCAGTCAAATATAAATTAACTTGAAACATAACCAAAATGAAATTCTTAATATTTACACAACCATTTCAATCCCTATACATGCCATATAAAACATAATATGTTTAGCAAAATCTACCGGCAAGTTGGATAGTGTGATTCGATGTGTTGATCCGACCTTCCGACTTCTCGTAAATCTACAAAGAACATTAAACAATACAAGTAAGCTTAATGAAGCTTAGTAAGTTCGTTGGCTTTAAACATAAATCTTACCAAACATACTATAACAATTCATTTAAGTAAATCATTCATTACACATTTCCTGTCAACCACAACTTTAATTGATGAATTCACTTATTTCATCTCAAAATCAAAGACATCATTGAGTCTACGAACATTAATTCCATATATCACTTACCAAATTACCAACCTTTGTCAAATCAGTGAATGCCTTATAGATATGAGTACATCGTATACGGAAGCTCGAAGGCTGCACAGAAGCATATAAGTGCTAAATAGAAACCTATAAGGGTTGAACGAAAGCTCATAAGAGCTGAACGGAAACCCAGAAGGGTTAAACTGAAGCTTGAAAGAGTTGAACTGAAACCTATTAAGGTTAAATTGAAACTCATATGAGTTAACTGAAGCTCATGAGAGCTAAACAGAAAGTAAACACTAAAGTTCGCAATGCTGAACCCCGGTTTACTTGGGTAATTTTCCGTCAATTCCTCTTTTGCACTGAACGATTGCACTCAATTCCGCGTTCCGTTCACTTTAATTTTCATAACTTTAACATTAATTTTATTTTCACAAATGATATGAATGAATTTATAATACCATTCATCAATTTAACATATAACATTTGAAATTTAACCATTCATCCGTAGATTTGTAAAATTTGTAGTAGTTCAGGGACTATTCTACTAATTTTCCTTTTTCACGATTATCTACGGGCTCTTGATCTAAAATATAAAATTATTCATTCATTAGCATCTTATTCAATTCTAATTCACTTCACAATTTTACACCATTCAATTTTTGAAATTACACAATTACCCTAACTTTTACAATTTTTGCAATTTAGTCCATCACCAATTAGCCTATCAAATAAGCTAAATTTTTTCTCAATTAAAAATTTTTCTAGATATTGTAAGCTATCACACAGCCTTTTATAAACAGGATTTAATACCAAACCCTAATATGTAATCTTTTTCATAATTTGGTCCTAAAATAAATTTCCTTGAAATCACTAGATAAAATCATCATATAACAAAATTAAAGCTTCAAATATATGTTAGTTCATCATAAACATCCAGCACTCATCAATGGTAACTTTCAAAATTACCCATAGAATTAAAAACTAAAGAAATAAATAGTTGGACCTAATTGTAAAAGTCTTAAAAATACAAAAATTTCAAGAAAAGAGCAGGAATTGAACTCGTAGCGAAACATGAAAAATCAACTTCTTAAGGGTTCTTCAATTGTGTTTTTGGCTAAGAATTATTAAGAAATGTCTAGATATTTAATTAAATCCTATATTTTTAATTATTAAATTTTATTTCATTTTCAATTTTACCCTTTGTTCACACTAATTCATGATTTTTCTACACTCATGCCGTCCAGCCTCTTGTTTTAGGCTTATTCACCCTTCAAGTCCTTCCTCATTTAACATTTAGGCTATTTTATCACTTTTAGCAAGTTTTGCACCTTTTTCAATTTAATCCTTTTTAATTTATTAACGATCAAAACATTAAAATTTTCTAATGAAACTTTAATACTAACTTAATGACACTTTGTAAATATTTTTAAAAATATTTACGATTTGGTTTATGAAATCGAGGTCTCGATAACTCATTTTCGAAACCACTTAACTTAATAAATCCTTCTAAAACACACATCATCAATTCAAAGATCTTTCTAAAATCACACTTGACTCGTAAATAAATAATAAAATTTTTGAACTCACTCATCAGATTAATGGTCTCGAACCACTATTTCCGACACCACTGAAAATTGGACTGTTATAGCCTTGGTTTTTCCTCTAGTATTAGTCATTGTGTACCTAAAATAAGAGTGGTAATAAAATGTATCAGTTTCTGGTACGTACCAATAAGTCAACATGAAAATTAATACAATAGAAGGTCAATTGAAACAAGACTTGAGAGAATAAGCGAATCCAGTGGTGGCAAAATGCCAATAGAGCATAAAACTGTCAACAGAATAAAAATGAATATAACCAACAGTTATGTAGAAAATTCCGGTAGAAACAAGTGAATAATCATATTACAACATGTCCTAGAAGGAATTGATTCAACATTGACAATAATTTAAAGCACAACTACCAGCAACAATGAAACACCCATACTAATAAGAACATAAAACCACACATGAACGAATCACAACAAACACATTAAACAAAACAAATTACCTATTCGAATGCAGTAACCAAATAACTTATATAGGAAATGAAATGAAATAAAGTAAATAAATAAAAATAGCTAATAATAAGAATTTAAGAAAAATACTAAAAATATGGTGGTGAATGATGGCGGTAGAAAAGCAGTCAACGACAAGTAAGGTAACTAGAGGGGTAACTGATAGCGAAGAGGACGGCAAAAAGGCTGACGATGGCGTGGGTTGAGTGGCGAAAGGGAAGATGATAAGTAGAGAGTAAACGATTATGGAGGTTGAGTGGGGAAAGGAGGGGACCGTTATGGGGTTAAAATAATCGTGAGTTTGAGATGGGAAAAAGTGAAAAGAAGAGGAATACTAGATGAATGACGGCAAGGGCGTAGACGCTGTTGAAGGAGGTTGAGAGTTGGTTGGCTATGGGATAAGATGGTGGATTTAGGGGCATGGGACGACTGTGGCTTAGGGGACAGTGATCTTTTGGCTGGTGCGATGAGGGACGGAGGTGGAATAGGAATCAAAAATAGGGTGGAAGTTGGCGGCGAGAGGTATTGACGAGGTGGTAAAAGGCATCTTGGGGGGAAACAACGATCGACAGAAAGATGAATCGGTGGTGGGGGTGTTTGACGGTGGTTAGGAGGGTAAGGGTTTGGTCACACGGGGTATGAAGAAACACAAGAAGTTTTTTTAAAACCCTAGCTTTAAAAGAGCGTACACGACCATGTGTTAGGCCATGTATGTAACACCTCTAAACCATCTCTGTTGCTAGATTAGGGTTATGGAGTACTACCGAGCAAAACAGAACATTTAACTTCACCATAGAACAATTATGCAGATTAAATGCTAACATATAATAATTGAATATAATCATGAAAAAAATACACTTATGGTCTTTAAATCGAGTTTACGGGGCTTTAAAAACATTTTGGGAACAATCTGGGATGAAATCGAAACAAATCAGAAAATTCTGGAAAAAATTGAAAATTTTTGAAATAGGGGTCCCATGGCCGTGTGACATAGCCCAGTCCATTTAAAAATTTGAAGCCTGGACACACGGTCGTGTCCCAGCTCATGTAGGTATTCGAAAAAGGGTCACACGGCCGTATTGCAAGGTCGTGTAACTCTCTATGATTATGTGGACCAACCTGTACCTAAAAATTAATAAGACACATAGCCATGTGACCATACACGATCGTGTGACAGCTCATGTCTGAGGCACTGTGCACCAAATATGCTTTCCCACAAGCCCAAAACAATGTCATTTTATAGGTGTTATGACACAACAAAAAAAAACCCATTTTTATGCCTTCAAACCTCAATCAAACAAACATATAACATACCAAAAATCCAACCTAGGTGCCTAAACAATGTGCCCCCATTGACACCACAAATTAAACATCCAGTCAAACCCATACTCAAAGTTTACATGACATTAGCTTTGAGACATACTAAATTCTCCATTTCAACACATCCATTTACCACATATCAAGCTAATCACAAAAGACATTTAGCTAATGACAAAAACCAATTCAAGTCTCAAACATAACCCAAAGATACCAAACATAAATATACAACCACAAAGCTTAATCAAACTAAATTATAAACAATATCATCATAAATGAATCAACTTAAAGGCTCTTAGTATATCCATTTATAACCTGACAAAAAAATAACTAAATCTTCTTCCGAGATAAAGAATGGATAGTGTGGATATACTCGAACTAGATTTCGATTGATCGAGCTTTCCAATGACCTACAAGACGAAGAAAACAACTACATAAGCAAATAGTGCTTAGTAAGCTCGTATAATCTTAAACTTTAACTTACCAAAAAGGATGTAACTTAACCATTTAATAAGATAATTCAATATCTCGATCGTATGTTCATTAATCACCTATACACATCACAAATCTCACACGGTTAGTGAGTTCATATTTAATAAATGTAACTTGATTCTGTTGTCACATATATGCCCCAAAACACGTTGGGTACATAACTCATCCCTCACATATTCACTTAACATTTATTATCTTTATTTCAGGTATTCATTTCAATTATCCATTTTCACATATTTATATTCCAATAAATACTTCGTATAAACTCTTCATATAACCGTTCATTTATCTATTTTTATATAAACATTTCATATAGTCGTTTCATAAAACCATTTATCACATAATCATTATTTATAAATTAATTCATTAATATATATTACTATTCTATAGAACACAAACCTCATAAGGTTTGTAAATGTAACAATGAAATATACAATTTCCAACATATAATAGATCTTGTAATAATAAATATGCCATGTCCACATTTCATTTATTACATAACAAATAAGCATCACTTTTCCATTTAAAGTGTTCATACCATCATATTCAAACTCATATATATAAATCATATAACATTTATACTTAATTATAAAACATACAAAGCATGAAACTAACAATTGTTGCCAATATACATCGTTTCAACTTTTCAAAACATTTAGACCTAGATAATTCATATCATTAAAATTCCACATGATAAATGATCATAAACCAAGTCATCATTATAATAACATTTCATTTTAGATAATCTAAAGGATAACACTCATTCGAGTTAACTTTAAAATTTTAACCAACTCACGATGCTGCTCTTACAAGCTTCAGAATATGCGCAACACATGCAGGATCTCAAGCCATCATTACGGCCTGTATCACCGGTACATAATACTTGTTAAATATTCACCGGCTCAAAGCCTGCTAAATAAACACCGGTTCAAAGCCTGCTAAATAAACACTGACTCATAGCCTGCTAAGTAATCACCGGAGCAAGGCCTGCTAAATAATCATCGGCTCATAGCCTGCTAAGTAATCACCGTCTCAAGGCTAGCTAAATACTCATCGGCTCAAAGCCTGCTATTCAGGTACATCACGCACTCGCTATATTCATTTATTATTTATTTTCTAATCATTCACTAGATAAATAACAACATTAAATCTAATTATAATAAAGCATGTAATAAGTAAAAATCATTATATATATAGGAATAGTAGTATGAACTTACCTCGACTACAACGATTGTAAAAGTAAAGTCGATGATTAATCCAAAACCTTACTTTTCCTCGATTAAAATCCGGTTGATTCGTTTCTTGATATAGATAATAATTTTCATTCAATTAAATAAGTAAAATAGCTTACATAATTAATTCAAGTCTATAACTACATCAATTGTGAATTTACAAAATTACTCCTTATGTTTTAACATTTATGCAATTTAGTCCCCAATCCCAAATTTACAAATTAACCACAATTAACAAAAATTCATGTTAGCGAATTTTATAGAGATAATAGCAACCTATATTTCCCATCATTTCATAATATTTACCTTAACTTTTACCATTTTCACAAATAAATCCTTAAACATTAAAATCATCAAAAATCAGTTAACAAAATTCCTATATTTAACCACCAACCCTAATAATCTATCAATTAAATTCACAAACACTTTCAATTAGTTCATGATCAGTCCCTAAAATTTTAACAATTTACGAATTGATCCCCGGACTAACTAGATTAAGCTAATATGATAACAAAAACATAAAAATCATTAAAATGGACCTCAAAAACACACAAGCATGCAAAGGGAGAAGTTTGGTTGAATCTTCTTGACTCAACGGTGGTGTCTTTCGGCTAGAGGAAGAAGAACATAAAAATATAACCTGTTTTACTTTTGTTTTTATTATAACTTAATTTAATTTTTTAACTAATAAAACATATATTTTAACATAATAAAACAATATCAACCGTACCTACCTTTGTAATATGGCATATTTACCATATAAACCCCTGTACCTATCTTAAATTGATCAATTAACTAATAGAAATTAACTTTTATAATTTTTATGATTTAGTCCTTTTAATTAATTAACGATTAAACATTAAAATTTCTTAACCAAATTTGAATATGACCCTAATAATACTTCGTAAATATTTAATAAATTATTTACAGGCTCAGTTTATAGAAATGAGGTCCCGATACCTTATTTTCTAAAACCACTCGACTTTAGGGACATACCACTTGAACATAATTATTATTTCAATTAACAAAAATCATTAAATCAAATTTCAATGTAATTTTTTATTTGACTCGTAAGTATTAAATAACAATATTTACGGAATCACTCATCATATTTGTGGCCTCGAAACCATTGTTACCGACACCACTAAAAAATATGCTGTTACAACTCTCTCCTTTTAGAAAATTTCGTTCTCAAAATTTCTTAGCTGAAATGAGTTTGGTTACTAATTTCTGGAAGACTCTTCTATTTTCCAAATCAAATCTGTCTCCACTAACCTGTTCTCACTCCATTTTGACCAGTATAACGGGGTTTTACATTGCTGTCTTTGAAAAGCTTCAAACGATATCGTTTTAATACAAGACTGATAGCTGCTATCATCAACGAATTCAACCAATGGCAAACATTTTCCAAATTGCCATTGATCTTGATGATATATAATTGTATTATGTCTTCCAGAATTTGAATTTCTCGTTTCGACTGTCCGTCTGCTTGTGCCATAGCTTCGTGAATTTTAGATACATACAACTCGATTAACTTTCAAACGAATAATTTGTTTTGGCCGAAATAAAAATGAGTCATTTTCATTAGTCTGACAATAATATTCCTGACCGATTCTCCCTTTCTCAATGACAACGATAGTCTAGATATAGAATCCATCGACTCGCCTTTATATCCTATCAAAACTATAACAAATTATATGTAACACCCTAAAATCCTTTATATTTATTTTTGTATGTTTGTGACACAAATATATGTCTGCTTCAGTGGATATGTGTTCTAGGAGTGTTTGAGAAGTCTTGGGTTCAAGCTTTAGCTTGGGTAAATTTTTGTTTTAAATGATTAAATCCTTATCTCCAATCAGTAGGCTTATAAATAAATATTGGTGAAATATGTCAGAATGGGCCTACTGGTCTAGGGGATGAGTGGCGTGCTATTATTACTTGAGGTTTGAAGTTCAAATCCTTGTATGCGCGCAGGGATTAAATTTTTACAGGGATGGACGGCGAGAGTTTGTATTTCATTAAAAGTCTGAGTAGTGGGAAGGCTGGAGTGATTTTAGAAGGAAATTATGGGATGTGGGAAGTTATCTTGATTTGGGGGATATAGAATTTGGCTCTCTCTCTCTCTCTATTTCAAAATTTCTGTGGCTAATAGGATTTTTTCCTTTCTCTCTTATTTTTCAATTTTGCTGTCGTTTGCTTCCCCTAAAACCTCCCTGTTGCTGCCAAATTTCCTCGATTTTTTCTTCTCTCATTTGATTTTTATCGTTTATTCCAAGTTCTTTGATGTTGGTTCTGTCATTCGATTCTCTTTTTACTGTGACTGTCTTCCTCTCCATCTGTTCTGTTCATTTTTGGTTTTGTTTTAATTGTTTTCCCCCCACTTGTTATCGTTGTTCAAAATTCGGTTCCCTCTTTCTGTTCCCAATTGTTGATACTAGCTTCTCTTCCTCTCAAGCCGGCCGCGCATAATTTTGGCTCCTCTGCTTGGCCGAATATTAAAAGGTGAGTTCTACATTACCCTTTGTCTATTTCGATTTTGCACTCTACCCTATCGATAGTTGGTAAGTGAGTAGGTGTTTGTTGTTCCATTGTATAAGATGCTGAATGAAAGGTTGTATGTATATTCTTGGGTTTAATTGAATTGTTTAGTGAAATAGGATTAACGGTTGAAACAAAAGAGTTTTGTGGCTCTCGTGCTAGGTGGAGATCAAGGGTTGGTTGGTGCATCATCAAGGAATTGATGGCGCTATTTCGGTTGATTTTGGTAAAATGTTTCGGTACCTGATCATTCCTTAACGTCGTTTGGCTTTGTTTGATTAACGAATTATGTAGTTGATTGAATGATGTTTTGGTTGAATTTAGGTTTTGGTGTACCAGGAGTGCGGCTTAACTCTCAACGAAGTTAGGTGTGTAATCACATCACTGAAAATGCCAGTCAGTGAAAAGCTAAAAAATATGACTTACGACGCTACACGAGCATGGGACCGCTTGTGTGGTAGGCCGAGTGATTGAGCATAAGTGTGTGATCGACGAGGTTAGCCATGTGTAAATCATGGGTCGGGTCGAATTGGGCCGTGTAGGCCACACGGACGAGTGGGCCTCATACGGATAAACCACACGGGTGTGTAGAAATATTGGGCCGGGTCGTGTGATCCACATGGCCAAGGCCATTTTAGACCGTATGGGCCACATAAGTGTGTGGGCCTACATAGGCTTGCAACATGAGCCTATGGGCCCATCTTCACTGTTTGACTGTTAAGGTTGCACGAGTCACCCAAGTCGACTGTAAACCTACTGTAGGGTCGGTAAGTATACCTAGACCCCTAATTGACAGAAATGGTTAAAAGACTGTTATATGCTTATATGGGATAGATATGTATGTCTGTATGTTAAGCATGTTATATACACTATACTGATTATACATGATACCTTAACATGTCTGTATGATGCATTGCATTGGGTTGGGGATTGATATTGATTGGAGGAAGTGTACTGGAAGGCTTCAAGCCTAACTTACTGGTAACTCAGCTGCAAAAACTATTTAGTGCCGCATTCGGTACTATTTGGAGTGTAAGCATAGGTGGGTTGATTATATCCCCACATGGAGGGTAAGGTTGAACGGAGATGGAGTCTAGAGGCTGGTTGGGTAGGATTTTATAAGCGCATAATCATCCTTTATTCTTTGTCTTGTGATGGGCTAAGGCCCTAATGCTTACTGATACTGAAATGGGCTTAGGCCCAAACTTAGATTATCTATTACTGTTTGTTTGTTGCATGGGGATTACACACTGAGTTTACGTAAACTCACCCCTTCCTTTTAATCTGTATATCCCTAAACATAGGCGGATCGGTGCGGCAGAGGACTCAGCGGTGGCCACACAACTCTTTTTTTTTCTCTTTTGCTATTTGATACTTATTTACGATTTTTAGTTTTAATTTGGGCTATTTTTATGTAATAATGGCCTCTATGGACTTTTACCTAAAATTTGGATTTTATACTGATTTCGGTTTATATCTGCTAGAAGTAGGTAAAACTCAGGTTTTCAAAAGAGATGAATGTTTTATCAAAATCCCACGCACATGAAAACTATTTTAAAAGCTTCCGCAAAGTATAGCATTTTGAAAATGAATCTCGGTTTGAGTATAGCATTTTGAAAATGAATCTCGGTTTGAGAATTAATGAAAGATAATGATAAGTTCTAAACGGAAAACGGTTTTAGCAATGATACTGTTTTCAAACGCACTTCCATGTGACATCGCCAGATTCGACCATAATGTCCAAGCCGGGTTTGGGGTGTTATATTTAGTGGTATTAGAGCCAGGTTGCAAAACTGTAACAGCCTGATTTTGGGGCTAGATGGAACAGTGGTTTCGGGACCACAAATTCGACAAGAAAAAAATTTATTTTAAAATTATGACATGGGTTGCATTATGATAGGAATGTTGCATGAAAATACTGATATGGTAAAATAAGAAAATATAGTGATAAAAAGGGTAATTGAGTTATGTCAACATTGGAAAGTATATTTATGACATATTAATCCAAGAAATGATTAAATTGCAAAAGTGAGAAAAGTTTTGTTGCCCAAGAGTAAATACTCAAAACTTGAGGGGTTAAAGTGTAAATATGAAAAAGTTGAAGGACCAATAGTGTAAATATTTTAAGGGAGGAATAATCTAGAAACTAAGAAAAATGGATGGATTAGGACCAAATTGAAAAAGGTGAAGAAGTTTGAGGGGCTAAATCACAATTTTACCAAATTAAGTGATGACTCAAGGACGAAATTTTAAAAGATCATAAAGGGCAAAATGGTCAATTAGAAGAGAGAGAAATCTAGAAGATAATGATGATGTTGGAGATATTTTAGATTAATAAATAAATAAATATTAGTTTATTAATATTTTAATTTGATTTTTTTTAATGATATTATTTTATTGTTATTAATTTATTTAGTATATATATATGTGGAAAGAAGGATGAAAAGTATCCATCCATTCTCACCATTTTTGCGTGCATTAACGTGAGAAGAAGAGGGAAGAAAGAAAGCTTTGCTTTCTTTACAATTTAGTCCTTTCACCAAAAATCCACCATTTTCACTTAGAAATCAAAAGAATTTCCATATCCATCAAGAGAGAAAGATGGCAAGGAGACTATGGGGAGCTAGAATATCAAGTTAGATTCAAGAAATAGAAGTGGAGGAGGAGAAAATCAAGTTAAAGATTGAAATCAATGGCATAAGGTAAGAACATCAAGATTTTATATACTTTTGAGTTTGATATTATTGAAAAGTAGGAAATTAATGTTAAGGTAAAGTTTCATTATATAAGGTTCTATATTCTTGTTATGTTAGTAAAGGAAATAAGAGAAAGTGATGAATATATTGAAGAGAAAGGAAAGGAAAGTGTTATAAATGTAGTTATCAACATTTTACACTAAAATAGTTTTGAAATAGAAGCGGTAGTCTGACTTTGAAAATCTACCAAAAATCATATGAATTGAATTAGAGGATGAAAAAATATGAAATTAAAGCTTATTGAGTCTAGTTTCTCATAAAAGAAACAGTGTAAGCAATGGAATTGTAAATTATGAGATATAATAGGTTTTGTGAGATAAGGTCAGAATGATTTCGGGTTCCCTGTACTGACTTTGGAAAATAAAATAAAAATTGGAGAAAACTAATTAGTGGCTTAAATTTATATGTTTAAATCCTTACTGAGTCTATTTTTAATATAAATAAACGGTAACATCATCCGAATCTCGCATGCGATGAGATAATTAATTTTAGTGAAGAAGGGTCGAAACTGTCGGACAAGAGAACAGGGATGACTTTAAAGAATAAACTGTACTTATTGGATCAACTAAAATTGTTAAAATTTTATGGTAAGAAGATATGTGAGTCTAGTTTCATATAAAATTAACGGATCTCAATTTGGAGTTCTGTAGCTCAAGATATAAATAATTTAGTGACTATGACTCAAGTGGACAGCTTTGAATGAATATAAATAATCGTGAAATTATAGATAATGTTACATATAAGCATGTTATATATATTAAGGATGTGGAATGGAGAGGAGGAGGAGGAAAATAAGTGTATGGATATTCTACTAGCATGGGTTTGCATTATAAATGGTTAATTTGCATGATTTGGGCTCTGGATGAATTTAATAAAAGTAAAACTTTAGGGTAATTTTGGAAAAATGTCAAAAATGACCAAATTGCATGAAATGAGTTGTTTTATTAAATGAAAAATTAATTTTAGATCAAGATCGGGTAGAAAATCGAGAAAAATGGAAAATTACTAAAATGCCCTTGTATCTTGGTATTTCGCATATCACCGGTAAGTTTGTATGAACTATATTCGTATAATTTTAATTAAAGTGAATGTTATTTTATGATGAATATTATATGGATATGTGTTTTAATATTGAAATTGAATTATTATTGGTAATATGTACAATTATTAGATGCAGTGAGATGATTATCGGAAGCTTGATTGTGGTTGGTAGGAAATGTTACATTATTTATGTTGTGAAGAATTATAAAAGCATGTTAATAATTTGAAAGTTCAACAATTTATGGAATTTTTATAGTTATTAGAAGTTTTGAAATGATTATCGGAAGCTTGTTGGAGATATATCACATTATCCACTGGTTCTATCAGTAATTTTGGATGACTTGATTCTGGTTATTATGGCGTGTATAAGTTAATTTGGTTAACGTTAGCTCATTAATGTTTTGATTTTGATTGGTTATAAATATGAACGTTAGGTAAAAATGAAATGTCTGAAAATTAATTAGTAAACTCCGGTAATGCCTCGTACCCTATTCCAGTGTCGAATATGGGTAAGAGGTGTTACAAAAACTCGGCTGTGGATTTGGGTTTTAAAACTTGGTTTAAAAAGCACTAATTTCTGAATGATTTGAAACATTTCTACTGAATGTGTGGTGCACCGAGTCTCCGGCGCCAATATTTTAAGTTCTCTGAAGCTTTCATGTGTTTTAAACTGAAACTGAATTGATACTGAAACTAATATAGAGACTATTATAGATAGACTGCACTGGAAACACTCAGGATAGTGTACACTGATACTATAGTAAAACTGATAGACACTATTAGACATTGTGTTGTGCAAAAAAAAACTTTACACTTCTGATACTGCCTATCATAAGAATCTTCCAATAAATACTAAAATTGTAAACTGATACATAAAGCTGTTAATACAGATTAACACGAATAGGCAATGAGCACAAGAGGTACTCGCGGATGGGGTACAAGAGTCTGTAGAGGTGTTCGTGCTGATTTTTCGTCATCTGGCAATCTACCTAATTTAGAAACTAGTGAGACACCGACTTCACCTGTGAATGAGACTGGGCCTCATGATCGAGCGGCTGGGGACGATGCACTGTCTCAAGCCATGTTAAGAATTTTGGAGAGGGTTGCTGGGGCCAGTACTGGAGCTAGAGGCCGAGGGTCGGTTACGGATTGACGCCGAGCCAATGGAGCTGAGATTTTTAAAGGTATTACTTGAGTTGCCCCTAATGTGGCTAAGTATTGGATAGAGGCCACAAAGAAAGAGTTATGGATGACCTGGACTGAACCCCCGAGCAAAAATTAGAGGGTGCTGTATCGTTACTACGTGATGAGGCATATCAGTGGTGGCTAATTGTGATGGAGGGCACTCACCCCGACCGACTGAACTGAGAGTTTTTTAAGACCGCATTCCAGGGGAAATATGTGGGGGCTAGTTACGTGGATGCCCATAAGAGAGAGTTTTTAAATTTGACCTAGGGTGATAGATTAGTGGCCGAGTATGAGGTAAAATTTCTGCGATTTAGTCGCTATACACGTGGTATGGTGGCGACTGAGTATGAGAGATGCGTTCGATTCAAGGATGACCTCAAAGATAATCTAAGGGTAGTGATAGCTCCACAGAGGGTGCGAGACTTTACTGCATTGGTTGATAAGGCGAAGATCACCGAGGAAGTAAAGCGCGCTGAGTGCCAGAACCGAGAAAGCGGTAGGAATAAGAGGGATTTGGAGCCCTCGAGTTCCGTTCATAGGCCTTAGAAAAAGGTCAGAGTTGATGGGCCGATCAGAATTGGGGCCCTATTGCTGCTACTGGACAGCCGTTGTGTACTGACTATGGTAGGTGCCATCAGGGCGAGTGTTGGAGAAGAACTGTGGCATGTTTGAGGTGTGGTTCTCTAGAGCACCGTATTAGAGTGTGCCCACGGAGGTCTGATCAGATACAAGCTCTGGGTAGTAGTACTACGCAGTCGTCAAGGGTAGTTCATCAGCCACCGAGAGGTCAGGGTCAAGTCAGAGGTGGTAATGGTTTGGGCCGTGGTCAGAGAGCACCAGACAGAGGTGCTAATCAGACTGAGGCGAGGCAGCCGACTTTAGTTTATGTTGCACATAGTCGAGAGGATGGGGATGCTCCGAACATCATCACAAGTACATTCTTTATCCGTAATGTGCCTTATACTGCATTGATAGATATAGGATCAACTCCTTCATATGTTGCCTGTTCTGTTACTGAAAACTTAGGGATTCTGGTTGAGAGTACTTCGAGTGAAATTACTGTATTGAGTTCATTAGGGCAATTCATCCGGGTTGATAAGTTATTTAAAGATGTCCCTTTAGAGGTACAAAGGGTTATCTTTCTGGCTGATCTTATGGAACTTCTGTTTGGAGAATTTAATCTAATACTGGGCATGGACTGGCTAGTTAAACACTGAGTGAGCTTGGATTATGCCACTAAACGGGTTGTACTGAGAACTTAGGAGGACAGCGAGGTAGTTATAATTGGGGAACATCGGAACTACTTATCGAATGTGATTTGCATTGAGGGCCAAAAAGTTAGTTCGTAAAGGATGTGAGGTGTACCTAGCTTACATCAGTCTTTCAGATTCTAGGGATTCTTCGCTTAAGGATATCAGGACGGTTAAAGATTTTTCAGATATTTTTCCTAAAGAGGTATCTAGGTTACCTCCGAATATTGAAGTAGAGTTTGGGATTGAGCTCCTTCCTAGTACAGCTCTGGTGTCTATCGCCCCTTATAGAATGGCACCAAAAGAGCTTGAAGAGCTTAAGACCTAGATTCAAGAGGCTACTAGATTGTGGGTTCATCCACCCTGGTGTATCTTCATGGAGAGCACCGGTTTTGTCTGTGAAAAAGAAAGATGAATCCATGCGTATGTGTATTGATTACCGGTATCTGAACAAGTTGACCATAAAGAATAAGTACCCTCTACCCAGGATAGGTGACTTGTTTGATTAGTTTCGAGGTGTTTCAATTTTCTCTAAGATTAATTTACGGTCAGGGTATCACTAGTTGAGAGTTAAAGAGGCTGACGTGTATAAGACGACATTTAGGACTCGCTATGGTCATTACGAGTTTCTAATGATGCCAATGCACCAGTAGCTTTTTTAGATCTGATGAACCCAATGTTCTAGCCCTATCTGGATCGATTTGTGGTGGTATTTATTGACAACATACTGGTGTATTCGAGAACTAAGGGTGAGCACGATGAACACCTCAGAGTAGTTCTACAGATTCTATGGAAGAAATAATTGTACGCTAAGTTTAGTAAATGTGTGTTTTGGTTACGTGAAGTAACGTTTTTGGGACATATGGTTTCTGCTGAGGGGATTAGAGTCGATCCTCGAAGGATTGAGGCTGTCTTAGATTGGAAGCAGCTTAAGACTGTATTTGAGATCCGTAGTTTTCTAGGTCTGGTAGGGTATTATCGACGATTTATGGAGGGGTTTTCTCTGATTGCCGCACCGTTGATTAAACTACTACGTAAGGGTGTGCCGTTTAACTGGACTGACGCACGGCAAGAGAGCTTTGAGAAGCTCAAGACTGTATTGATTGAGGCCCCTGTTCTAATACAACCAGAGTTTGAAAAGGAGTTTACTGTGTACAGCGATGCGTCACTTGTCAATTTAGGATGTGTGCTGATGCAAGAGGGTAAAGTGGTAGTATATGCGTCTCGTCAACTTAAAACTCATGAGGCAAATAATCCAATGCATGACTTGGAGTTGGCCATAATGGTATTCGCGCTAAAAATCTAGAGGCATTATCTGTATGGTGAGAAATGTATCATTTACACCGATCACAAGAGCCTCCAGTACCTCCTCATTTAGAAGGAGCTGAATCTTAGGCAGCGTAGATGGATTGAGCTGCATAAGGAGTACGACTGTACTATTGAATACCACCTTGGTAAGGCTAATGTGGTGACCGACGTACTGAGCCATAGAGCTATGACTGACCTGAGGCCGATGTTTGCTCGCCTCAGTTTATTTGATGATGGTAGTCTGTTAGCCGAACTTCAAGTTAAACCGAGGTGGATAGAGCAAATTAAGGGTAAACAGATAGAGGATGAGTCATTGGGTCTTCGTTTCCGACAGGTTGAGAGTGGGAATACTGAGGATTTTAGACTGGATAGCAAATGGGTGCTCTGTTTCCATAGGAGATTCTGTGTGCCGAAATATACTGAATTTAGGCAACCTATACTGCAAGAGGCGCATAGTAGCCCTTATGCTATGCATCCTCACGGAAATAAGATGTATCGCGATCTTCGTGACTTATACTGTTGGCCAGGTCTTAAGCGAGAGGTTACCAAATTTGTGGCTAAGTGTCTGACTTGCCCGCATGTTAAGGCTGAGTATCAGTTACCTTCGGGTTTGTTGCAGCCAGTCCAGATTCCGCTTTGGATGTGGGAAAGAGTGACTATGGACTTCGTTAGTGGGTTACCCCTCACACCTACTAAGAAGGATTCTGTATGGGTCATTGTGGATCAATTGACTAAGTCCGCCCACTTTATACCGGTTCGTACTGACTACTCTCTGTAGAAGCTGGCTAAATTATATGTGTTTGAGATGGTGAGACAGCTTGGGGTACCGATTATAATAATATCTGATAGGGATCATTGCTTCACGTCTTGATTCTAAAAGAAGCTGCATGAAGTTCTGGGTACAAGATTAGACTTCAGCACTGCGTTCCATCCTCAGACGGACGGTCAGTCAGAGAGGGTGATTCAGATACTAGAGGACATGTTAAGAAGTTGGGTGATTGATTTCTGAGGTAGTTGGGAGGATTACTTGCCGCTAGTAGTGTTTACTTATAACAACAGATATCAGTCTAGCATTCAGATGGCACCTTATGAGGCTTTATATGGTCGTAGGTGTCGCACACCTTCATGTTGGACTGAGTTAGGCGAGCGGCATGTTCTGGGCCGTGCACTAGTTTATGATACCGAGGATAAAGTGAGACTAATTCGGGATAGATTAAAAATGGCATTTGATAGGCAGAAGTCCTACGCCGATCTGAAATGTCGAGAGGTTGGGTATTCTGTGGGGGACTTCATTTTTCTAAAGGTCTCGCCATGAAAGAAGGTATTAAGGTTTTGTCGTAAGGGTAAGTTGAGCCCTAGGTTTATTGGGCCTTACCGCATGCTGAAACGTGTGGGACCGATTTCCTACCAGTTGGAGTTACCTCCGAAATTGGATCGAATTCACGACGTGTTCCACGTCTCTATGTTGAGGCGCTATCGCTCTGATCCCAGCACATATTATTCCTGTTGAGGAGATCGAGGTTAGTCCAGATCTGACCTTTGAGGGTGAGCCAGTTCAGATTTTGGAACAAGATGTAAAGGTTCTAAGAAGAAAATCCATCCCATTGGTTAAGGTTCTTTGGCGTAATCATAGCTCTGAGAAAGCCACATGGGAGCCTGAGGATGTGATGCGACAGTAGTATCCTTGTCTGTTCTAATTAGGTGAGATTTTGAGGCTAAAATTTTTTTTAATGGGGGTAGAGTTGTAACACCTTAAAATCTTTTATATTTATTTTTGTATGTTTGTGACACAAATATATGTCTGCTTTAGTGGTTATGTGTTCTGGAAGTGTTTGAGAAGTCTTGGGTTCAAGCCTTAGCTTGGGTAAATTTTTGCTTTAAATGATTAAATCCCTATCTCCAATCAGTAGGCTTATAAATAAATGTTGGTGAAATATGTCAGAATGGGCCTGTTGGTCTAGGGGATGAGTGGCGTGCTATTGTTACCTGAGGTCTAAAGTTCGAATCCTTGCATGAGCGAAGGGATTAAATTTTTGCAGAGATGGACGGCGAGAGTTTGTGTTTCATTAAAAGTCTGAGTAGAAATTAGGGGATGTGGGAAGTTATCTTGATTTGGGGATGTAGAATTTGGCTCTCTCTCTCTCTCTGTTTCAAAATTTCTGTGGCTGATAGGGTTTTTTCCTTTCTCTTTTTTTTTTCAATTTTACTGTTGTTTGCTTCCCCTAAAACCTCTCTGTTGCTGCAGAATTTCCTCATTGGTTTTTTCTTCTCTCATTTGATTTTTTAATCTATTCCAAGTTCTTTGGTACTGATTGTGTCATTCGATTTTCTTTTTGTTGTGACTGTATTCCTCTCCATCTGTTCTGCTCCTTTTTGGTTTTGTTTTAATTGTTTTTCCCCACTTGCTTCCGTTATTCAAAATTCGGTTCCCTCTTACTGTTCCCAATTTTTGACACTAGCTTCTCTTCCTTTCAAGCCGGGTGTGCGTAATTTTGGCTCCTCTCTTTGGCCGAATATTGAAAGGTAAGTTCTACGTTACCCTCTGTCTATTTCGGTTTTGCACTCTACCCAATCGAAAGTTGGTAAGTGAGTAGGTGTTTGTTGTTCCGTTGTATGAGATGCTAAATAAAAGGTTGTATGTATATTCTTGGGTTTAATTAACTTGTTAAGTGAAATGCGATTAAAGGTTGAAACAAAAGAGTTTTGTGGCTCTCGTGCTAGGTGGAGATCAATGGTTGGTTGGTGCATCATCAAGGAATTGAGGGTGCTGTTTCGGTTGATTTTGGTGAGGGGTTTCGGTTGCTGATCATTCCTCAACGTCGTTTGGCTTTGTTTGATTAATGAATTATGTAGTTGATTGAACGATGTTTTGGTTGAATTTAGGTTTTGGTTGAATTTAGGTTTTAGCGCTACTCGGCGAAAAGCTAAAAAATAGGACTGACGACGCCACATGAGCGTGGGACCGCTCGTGTGGTAGGCCGAGTGATCGAGCATGGGCGTGTGATCGTTGAGGCTGGCCGTGTGCGATTCATGGGTCGGGTCAAATTAGGCCATATGGGCCACACGGGCGCATGGGCCCTACACGGGTAAACCACACGAGTGTGTGGGAATATTAGGCCAGCCAAGGCTATTTTGAGCCATGTGGGCCACACAAGCGTGTGGGCCACACAAGTGTGTGGGCTTACATGGGCTTGCAATATGAGCCTATGGGCCCATGCTCATTGTTTGACTGTTAAAGTTTCATGGGTCACCCGAGTCGACTATGAACCTACTGTAGGGTCGATAAGTATACATAGACCTTAATTGACTGAAACGGTTAAAAGTCTGTTATTTGCCTCTATGGGGTAGATATGTATGTCTGTATGTTAAGTATGCTATATACACTATACTGATTATACATGATAGCATAACATGTCTGTATGATGCATTGCATTGGGTTGGGGATTGATATTGATTGGAGGAAGTGTACTGAAGGACTTCAAGCTTAACTTATTGGCAGCTCAGCTGCAACAACTGTTTAGTGCCGCATTCAGTATTATTTGGAGTGTAGGGATGGGTGGGTTGATTATATCCCCACATGGAGTGTAGGGTTGGACGGAGATGGAGTCTAGAGGCTGGTTGGGTAGGATTTTATAAGCGCATAAGCATCCTTTATATCTTTGTCTTGTGATGGGCTAAGGCCCTAATGCTTACTGATACTGAAATGGGCTTAGGCCCAAACTTAGATTATCTATTACTGTTTGTTTGTTGCATGGGGATTACACACTAAGTTTACGTAAACTCACCCCTTCCATTTAATCTGTATAGGTAATCCCTAAACATAGGCGGATCGGTGCGGCAGAGGACTCAGCAGTGGCCACACAACTCTTTTTTTTTCTCTTTTTCTATTTGATACTTATTTACGATTTTTAGTTTTAATTTGGGCTATTTTTATGTAATAATGGCCTCTATGGACTTTTACCTAAAATTTGGATTTTATACTGTTTTCTGTTTATATCTGCTAGAAGTAGGTAAAACTCGGGTTTTCAAAAGAGATGAATGTTTTATCAAAATACCACGCACATGAAAACTATTTTAAAAGCTTCTGCAAAGTATAGCATTTTGAAAATGAATCACGGTTTGAGAATTAATGAAAGATAATGATAAGTTCTAAACGGAAAATGGTTTTAGCAATGATACTGTTTTCAAACGCACTTCCATGTGACATCGCCAGATTCGGCCATAACGTCCAGGCCGGGTTTGGGGTGTTACACTATAACAATTTAGACAAGACTTGGTATTCAACTTTGACATATTAGATATCTCACTACAAATATTAAAATTTCACATTTTATTCCCAGCTACCAGTAACTTTGTCTCAAGTTATTTCATAGTTTATCACACTTGACAAAATCAAATAAACACTGCAATAAGCCTCTCGTAAGGTGTCTCGTATAAACTCAGAATCGTTCAAATCATATATTCGAATATTTTCTTTGCATCTCATAAATTCTATATGGTTTAACCCTCGAATCTGTAATAATCAAACCATCATAATTCAAGGTTATCTTAGTGGAGCGTTAAGGTAAACAATGTTTAACAACCCGTTTTAGTGAAATCAGAATAGTAGTTTTGAGACCACAAATTTGATGAAAAAATTATTATTTTAATGTCTATGGAATATTATAAAGGTCGTATAAAAATTTCGTTAAGAAATTTTGACGTTTGCATGCTTAATTTAATAAAAAGGACAAAATCGTAAAAAGTACAAAAGTAGAGTTCTATTAGTTAAAGGTATCAAATAACTATGAAACATGAAAACAAAGGACTTAGATGGGAATTAGACCAATTAAAGTGATAGTGAATGTTTATGGACGTGGTTTATTGAAATTATTAATGTTTTTAAAGGGCAAATTGGTAAAATAGTAAATAAATCATAAAAACAAAAGAAAGAAAAAGAGATATCATCTTCATATCATCTTCTTCAACTGATTTTCACCATGGGAGCATGCTAGGGTTCAGCCAAACTAAATCCCACTTGCATGGTATGCAATTTTGTCCCGTTTTTAATGAGTTGTATATTTTCATGATTGTTGTAGCTTAATCTAGCTAGCATGAGGATTAATTTGCAAAATTGTTAAAGATTTAGGGTTTTTCCATGAATATTTTTGTATGGTTTTTGATGTTTGATGAAAGATTATGAGTCGTTGTTGTTAATTAAACAAGTTTTGTAAAGAGATTTTTTTTATGAAAATTGCATTTTGGAAATTATTTGTAAAAATGATAAAATTTCAAGTTAAATTCATGAAATGGTGATTTTTATATGTTGGTAGGTGTCCCTAGTGAATTCAGCTAGCATGAAATGAGGATGAAAACGCTTAGATTTCAATTTACGAGCTTAAGGACTAAATTATAAAAAGGTTAAAATGTTAGAGGTAAAATAGTAATTTTGTAAAAATATAAAATATGGACTGAATTAAATAATAGAAGTATTAAATGGAATCAATTTGTTTATCTAGATCAAGATAGACCTCATACAAATTTATATCGTAGAAAAGTGAAAGCTTCAGATTGATCGACTACGTTTTTATGCTTTGTTTGTCGAGGTAAGTTTGTATGATTAAATAAAATTTTAATGTTATGTTGATCTATATGTTAATATTTTATTTTCCCTGCAACTAAACGCTGTAAGTCCAACGTTGTCACAATAATTATTGAACTCCATTTGAACCTTAGGAATTTGTAAGATACAAATGACATGTCGTTAGGGTTTTCATGTTTGGGGTGTTGGTCTTGAATGTCCCATCGATGGCTAAGGTCCTACATTTATTGCGGATACTCCACAACTCGTGTGAGCAGCATCGTGTAGCTTACATTCTGACCCACAGCTCGTGTGAGCAGGCCCATTTCACAACTCGTGTGAGCAACGATGTAAAGGAAAAGGAAAGGTTATATGTTTAACACACTTCGAGTGAGCTTTCTCGCGTATCCAATGTTATTTTGAATGGTTTAACGGGCATGAAAAGAAAAGGAACGGTAAGTGTTCAAATGAACTATGCTATGAATCTATGAAAATGTTTGAAAATTAAATGTACAATGAAAGCATATCTATAGTCATGAAAAGGATGAATTCAAAAGTAGTATGTTCATGAACACCTAGCTTACCTTATGATAATTCAAGTGAATTATGTGTTAATGCAGTAACATGTGTTGTTGATGGTGCTTAGGATTGTGCCAAGCTTATGGTTGGATTAAATCATGCTTAATTTTAATGTTATGCTTGAAATGGTAAGTTGTGTTCATGTTTTACGAACTTATTAAGCATTATATGCTTATGTAGTTTTCTTTCCTATATTTTATAGATAATCAGAAGCTCAATTCGTTTAGAAGCTTGTCAGAGATCTATCACACTATCCAACGATTATATCGGTAGTTTTTGATGTTTTGGCCAAGGTTGTAATGGCATGTATAGGTGGACTTATGTTTGAATGTTAGTTGATAAGTTTGGTATGTATATGTTATTTTGGATAATGTAATTTTGGTACTTTTGATGCCTTGTTGGTATGTGTTAATATGACTAAGTTTGATGAATGTTTTAATAGCCAATATGGTATGTGAGGGAATAGTTTCAAAATAGTCAAGATAGGCTATGATTTGGAAAGGTATTGAACTAGATGTGTATGAATGAAATATGGTCAAATATGCATATGTTTAGGTATGTTGTATGTTGCTTTTAAGGTGCCTTGTATGGCATATTGGTTTTATGGAATTGGTCATTTCATGCATGCTTTGGTAAGGTTTTGAAGCTTTAAAGTTATGCACAAAATGCTTGTAAGTACATGTTTGGGATGGTGATGGAAATGGCTTGAATTTGGCCAATTTCATGTCCACACGGGCTGAGACACGGGCGTGTGACTCAGCTGTGTGTAACACACGACCATGTGACAGGGCCATGTGTCCCCTATAGGTTTTAAGGTTTGTAAGTCAGGCAGTTACATGGCCTAGCACACAGCTTGGCACACCGGCGTGTGGCTTGGCCGTGTGACCTAACTTTGAAAGTTATACGGGCACGGACACGGGCTTGGAGATGGCTGTGTATCCCTATTTCGATTGTTACACGGCCTGGGACACGGGCGGGTGTCTTAGCTGTGTGAGTCACATGGCCTGGCCACACGGCCGTGTGACTATAGTTCAATTTTTCTAACTTTTTCTTAAATGTTTCAAATGTTTTCAATTTAGTCTTGATTTGTTTCTAAAGTGTTTTTAAGGCCTCAATGGTTTGGTTAAGGGACTATGTGCATGTAAATTAATGGATTATGCTATGTTTATATTAATGTTTGGAAATGTATGTTTTTATGTTACGTTTATTTGGTAATACTCCGTGACCCTATTCCAACGATGGATACGGGTTAGGGGTGTTACCTAACTTGACTAAACAAATTTTACATTTTCCTTTAATAGCTTCATCATTGGCAATACAATTATGAAGAAATTCTTAATGAGTCATCTGTCGAGACATGACCAAAAAACTCAGATCATCAGATTCATAAACACTGCAGACATATTAGTTATGTTGTAAAGCTTTACTAAAATTCATAATATCCATAACATAATCTAAACATTATTTTTGGCACATCCATATCTGTAACTCACGACTGAAAATAACCAGATTGATACTTTGTCTTTGAGAACACTGAAGCACTTTTCAACTGATCAAATAAGTCCTTAATACGAAGCAACATATGTTTATTCTCTATCGTGACTTTATTCAACTACTAGAATCTAAATACAAACTCATCAGTGCTTCTTTCTTTTCACAATACATTACAAGTGTGTCCTAAAGTGATACATTCAGTCGAATAAACCTCAATCGAGATTGGAGACATTTTTATTCTTTTAATTCTCTTGGAGACATTTTTTACAGAACAATCGAGATTGGAGCAATCCCTGGCATTAATTTTATGGTAAACTCAACTTCTCACTTTGGTAGTAGACCCAACAATTCCTCGGGAAAAACCTCTGTAAACTTGAAAACAGTCTGTACTTATCAACTTTTATTCTGGAATCCAGGACATACGCATAAAAATACATGACAACCTTTTCAGATCAAATTCTATACAAATATCACTGAAATCATATTCGAAACACAATCAGACTTAGTAAATTCAACAAAAATCAATTCACCATTCTAACATTTGAAATATATTAGTTTCTATCGACAATTCATTACAACATCATAAGCAGTAAGCTAATCCGTTCCTAAAATAATGTCAAATTATTAAAAAGGCAATAACATCAAATCAACATAAAAGTGCAACCCTGAATTCTTAATGAATACTCTTTGCAGACCAGTTCAACTATGATATTTTAGCCTAAAGGGTTCATTACTTTAATAACATACTCCTGTGACACAATTGGTAAAATCTTTTTTGTTACTAACTTAGTGCATATATAAAAGTGTCTCAACCCAAAGTCAATTAATGCATATACTGTAATATTGAAGGTAGGAAAGGTATCAGCAATAACATCAAGAACTGAGGCTTCCACGTACGCTTGGATTATATAAATTCTAATGAGAACTCAAGCTTCAAATCGAACCGCTATGTATTTTGTTTTGCTTTTATTAACTCTAGTTGTGTCTCAAATTTCTGATTGTCTAACTCTCGTAGAAGTAATAACAAGTTTTACATTCAGATCTTTGTTCAACTCAGCTCGAATCAGGCGATCTTGCTTGAAATGATCGAGAAATCCACAAACAGATCAGGATTTGTCTTTGAATCTAAATATTCCAAAATTATTTTTGGTCACAATAACCATATTCCGAACATTGACTGCTAAAATCATCGATGGCCTTACACTACTCTGTTTCATTCTATCTTTGACGTAAAACCCTGATGGCACTAAAAATGACTATTCGGTTCTTTCATTTTCTTTGGCGTGGAAGTAGAAAATGTTCTAGATACATTTTGTTTATTGAAGTCTCAAACTTTTCGCTCATTATGTTTCTTATAATAACAAATTTCTTCCATTTTCAATCGGCTTCATCTAATGAAAATATTTACTAAGCTGATCAAACTCTCACTCGTATTCCGTAACTGATTTGATTCCCTATTTCAACTCGAGAAATTCTTTTTTCATCTTATTAAGATTTCGTTTGCTGACATAACTCTTTTGGAAATCAATTCAGAAGAAATCTAGTTAATTTGTTCTTTTGACACCATAGTAGTTAAAGTTGATTACCAGTGAATAACCTCCTCTTTAATAAAAACACAACATATCTTAAAAAATCTTCAGAAAAATATAACATTTTATCTTAAACTCTCTGTGTTTGCTAACCAGTACTCGGCTCCGACTGAATCATAACTACTTTACCTTTAAACTCTTCAGCCTCGCATTTTCGAATTTTATCAATAAGAAACCTGTGAATATTCTGTCATATAAATCGTTAAGGACAAGGGGATAGAGACCATTGAGCCACATAATTAACTTTCAAATTCGCATTAAACATATAATTCATTACTAAGAAAATTACTGCGAACCTTTTCTTTAGACTCTTGAATTTCAACACATTATGAGCAGCCCTTGGTCAAAGGCTTTAGCATTGCTCTTAACCTCATCAGAATTAGCTTGGTTGGAAGACATCTTTTATCTAATTGAAAAAAAAAATCCACAAGAGTCAAGAGACATCACACTATCATAGGTTATAAAATGGCATGTATTTCTAGACTCCATACTTGTTATGTTCAGTCTGAGAACTTACTAAACTGTAGCTCTGATACCACTAAATTTAACACTCTTAACTTGTCTCCGTTGCCAAATTAGAGTTATAGAGTATTACCGACCAAAATGGAACTTTTAACTTCACCATAGAATAATATTACAAATTAAATGCTAACATATAATAATTGAATCGAATAATGAAAAATACACTTATGATCCTTAAATTGAGTCTATGGGGCCCTGAAAACAGTTTAGGAACAATCTGGGATCAAATCGAAACAAATAAAAAATTCTAAAAAAACTTGAAAATTTTTGAAACGGGGGTCACACGGCTGTATAACATTGCCCAGTCTGTATGAACATTCAAAGTCTGGATCCACGGTCATGTCCCAGTCCATGTGGGTATTCGAAAAAGGGTCAAACGACCGTGTTGCAAGGTCGTGTAACTCTCTATGATTGTGTGGACCAACCTGCACCTGAAAATCAATAAGACACATTGCCATGTGAGTAGGTCGTGTATGGCACACGACCGTGTGACAGCTCGTTTGTCAAGCATTGTGCACCAAATATGCTTTCCAAAACAAGCCCAAAACAATGTCATTTCATAGGTGTCATGACACAACAAAAAATAACCATTTTTATGCCTTCAAACCTCAATAAAAAAAAACATATAATATACCAAAAATCCAACCTAAGTGCCTAACCAATGTGCCCCCATTGACACCATAAATTAAACATCCAGTCAAACCCATACTCAAATTTTATATGACATTAGCTTTAAGACATACTAAAATCTCCATTACAACACATCTATCTACCATATATGAAGCTAATCATAAAGACATTTAGCTAATGACCAAAGACACTTCAAGTCTCAAACATAACCCAAAGATACCAAACATAGATATACAACCACAAAGCTTATTCAAACTAACTTATAAACAACATCATCATAAACAAATCAATTTAAAGGATCATAGTACATGCCATTTATAACTCGACAAAAAAATAACTAAATCCTATATAAGATGAAGAATGGATAATGGGAATATACTCTGACTAGATTTCAACAGATTGAGCTTTCCTATGACCTACAAGATGAAGAAAACAACTACGTAAGCAAATAGTGCTAAGAAAGCTCATATATCTTAAACTTTAACTTACCAAAAATGATGTAAATTAACCATTTAACAAGATAATTCAATATCTCGATCGTAAGTTCATTAATCACATATATACATCACATGTAATATCTCGTTTTTTAGTGGTGTTAGAAACAGTGGTTTCGAGACCACAGTACCGATATGAGAGGTCATGTTTATTGTTTAATTAATGTTTATAGAGATATATTAAGGTCGTATTAAAATACGGTTAAGAAATTTTAATGTTTGGATAATTAATTAAGTAAAAGGACTAAATACTAAACATTGTGGAAGTTAGTTGTTATTAGTAAATTGGGTTTAATAGATGTAGAAATTTAATTTGATGGCCTTAAATGGTAATTATATCATCACTATCCATTATGGGCTGTAATAGGTTTAAGTTTGGCTTAATTGAATGATACATTTAAGGGTAAAATTGTAATTTAGAAAGTAAAACTATAATCAAATAAAACAAAAAGATGTCATCATCTTCCAAGGAGCTTGGTGCCAACAATTTTAGGGAAGAACACAATTTTTGGGTGCTTATGGTTTGGCCGAACAATTTGGTGTGTGCATTGTATGAATTTTTAGCCTATTTCTTGTAATTTTTATGTTTTTGAGATTATTGCAACTAGATCCTGTTAATCCGAACCTTCATTTTTAAAGCTATTATAGATTTTGAAATGTACCATTGACGAGTTCTTGATGTTCATGATGCTAAATAATAGATTTGAGTTATTGGTTGTTGATTATGAATTTGTTGATTAAGTAATTTTGTTAGCTTTTGTGTTAAGGAGTAATTTGATAAAATATTAAAATGGACATGGTATTCTTGAAAATTTTGAATAGTTTTGGATTGTACTAATACGTATATGAATTCAGCAAGCCTAGGGTATTTGGAAATTTTGATAATTTTGGAATATTGGATTTAGGGACTAAATTGTGAGAAATGTAAAATTTTAGGAAAATGTGTAATTAATGGAAAGTTAAGGGTCATGTACATTAAATTAAGTATGAATTTTATATGAAATTCATATACAATATTTAATTACTATTTAGATCAATATTGGAATAAAAATACAATAATCGAGGAAAGAAAAATTACGAGTAGTCCTTGCATTTTAACCTAAGTGAATAGTAGGTAAGTTCATAGTTATTTGCTACTTAACGTGTTTCACTTATAATTTATATTGTTATTTTATTGTTAGTTGATCTCTTTGTATGTACATGTGAATATAACTTAGTTAATTATGTAATCATTAGGAATGCAAGTATCACATATATAAATGAAATTACGAAGTGGTTATTAGTAGTGTTTCTTGGATTTATAATGAGTTGTATGAGATTGCAGTGTGTTCTAATATGCAAACAGAAATGTGGAAGTGCGTTCATTGCACTTCGATGTCCCTGTTTGCACAACTATGCCCCTGTAAACACTTCAGTGTCCCTAATTGCACATTCGTGCCCCTGAATGCACTCCGGTGCCCTTGATTGCACACTTGTGCTCCTGATTGCACTTTGGTGCCCATGTTTTGCATTTATAATGCCTTTAAAAATGAATATCATTCAATTATGTGAACTGGGTAATAATGAACTTGATTAAACGATATGAAGAATTACATGGAATTGACATATTCTAGTTATGATGAATTCTTGAAAACTTATAGACAAAACAATTGGGAATTTTTAGTTTTCATGTTATAAATTTTAAGTGGTTCCTTTACTTAAAACAAGTCAAGTAGAATTTACACTATGATCTTACTAAGCCATTGAAACTTAATGATTTTTGTAACACCCCTAACCCGTATCTATCGCCAGAATAGGGTTATAGAGCATTACCAGAGTTTACTAATTAATTTTCAGACTTTTCTTTTCATCAAGCATTCATATTTATAACCAATCAAAATCAAAACATTAATGAGCTAACATTAACCAATTTCACTTGTACATGCCATTATAACTAGAATCAAATCATCCAAAATTATCGATAGAACCAATGGATAATGTGATATATCTCCAACAAGCTTCCAACTCAATCGAGCTTCTGATAATCATTTCAATGCATCAAATAATTATACATATTACCAATAATAATTCAATTCCAATAATAAAACACACACACATATATATAATATTCATTACCAAATAGCATTCACTTTAATTAAAATTATATGAATATAGTTCATACGAACTTACCGGGCTAAATTGAGAAATACTAAAATTGAGGACATTTTGGAAATTTTCTATTTTCTAAAATTTCCACCCAATCTTGATCTAAATTAATATTTCATTCAATTTACTAATTTAAATAATAGATCAATTCATTTCATGCAATTTGGTCACTTTTGACATTTTACAAATTTACCCTTAAAGTTTTACTTTTATTCAATTTAGTCCACGAGCCTAAAACGTGAAAATTATCCATGCTAGCTGAATATTCATATATATATTTTCCTCCTCCTCCTCTCCATTCCACATCCTTAATTTATATAATATGCTTATAAGTAACATTATCTATGATTTTACTATTTACTTGTAAATTTATTCAAAAGCGCCCATTTGAGTCATAGCCACTAAATTATTTTTATCTTGAGATACAGAAATCCAAATTAGGATATGCTAATTTTACCTGAAACTATACTCACATATCTTCTTACCATAAAATTTTTAGAATTTTTGGTTTAGTCAATAAGTACAGTTTATTCTTTAAATTCACCTCCATTCTGCTGTCTGACAGTTCCGATCCCTCTTCACTAACACTTAATTGTCTCCTTGTACAGAATTCAGATGATATCCTCATTTGTTTCTACTGAAAATAGACTCTTTAAGGATTTTAAACATATAAATTATAACCCATAATTATTTCTTTACAATTTTTTATGATTTTCCAAATTCAGAACAGGGGAACCGAAATCATTCTGACCTTGTCTCACAAAATCTATTATATCTCATGATTTACAATTCTATTACTTACACCGTTTCTTCTATGAGAAATTAGACTCAGTAAACTTTAATTCTATATTTTTTTCATCCTTTAATTTCATTTCCACAATTTATGGTGATTTTTCAAATTTAACCTACTGCAGCTGTCCAAAACTGTTTTAGTGCAAAATGTTAATTACTAAGTTTATAACTTTCTTATTCCCTTTCTCTATAATATTTCCCATCACTTTCACTTATTTATCTTCACTAATATATCAAGAACATAAGAATTTATATAAGAAAACTCTACTATAACATCTTTTCCATGCTATTTCAATAATATCAAACTTAAAAATATATTGAAATCTCAATGTTCTTACCTTGTCCTATTGATTTCAACCTTTAACTTGATTTCTCTCTCCTCCATCTTCAATTTCTTGAATCCAACTTAATATTCTAGCTCCCCATAGTCTCCTTGTTATCTTTCTCTCTTGATGGCTATGGAAATTCTTTTGATTTCTAAGTGAAAATGGTGAATTTTTTTGGTGGAAGGACCAAATTGTAAAGAAAGCAAAACTTTCTTTCTTCTCTTCTCTTCTAACGTGAATTGCATGGAAAAGATGGTGGGTTGGTTCCTTTCCATCTTTCTTTCCACTTATATATACTAAATAATAAAATAATAAAATATCATTTAAAAAATCAAATTAAAATATTAGTAAACTAATATTTATTTAATTAATCTAAAATATCTCCAACATCATCATTATCTTCTAGATTTCTCTCTCTTCTAGATGACCATTTTTCCATTCATGATCTTTTCAAATTCTATCCTTGAGTCATTACTTAATTTGGTAAAATTACAATTTAATCCTCAAATTCTTCACCTATTCAATTTGGTCCTAATTCATCCATTTTCCTTAGTTTGTAGATTATTCTAACCTTAAAATATTTTCACTATTTATCCTTTAAATTTTTCTTATTTGCACTTTAACCCCTCAAATTTTGAGTATTTACCCTTGGGCAACAAAACTTTTCTCACTTTTGCGATTTAATCCTTTCTTGAATTAATATGTCATAATTTACTTCTTAATGTTGACATAACTCAAAATGACCCTTTTTATCACTTTATTTCCTTATTTCACTATATCAGGAATATTATCTTACTTTCTTATTGTAGTAAATTTCGGAGTACTACAATTTTTCTCATGTCATTTTGTAGTTAACGATTACGGACGGGTTGAAGGATCGACATCAAAGATCAAACTATCCATTTACTTTTGGTAGCTTTTATTTCTCTTTTTGGGTTGTGGCATGTATATAGGTTTTGCTGTAAGAAGGTTAATATTAGAAGTTTTGGAAGGTATGAAAAGTTATTTAGTATTTGTGAATGTGTTATATATTTATTGAATGGTAAATTTTAATAGTATGTTTAGAAGATAATTGTGTGGTTGTTTATGAAAGTTGAACTGAGGTGTGTAAATGGATAAAGTTTTGGTGTAATGTTTGGTTATAATTGAGGTACCCATGAATAGTACATTGGTTAGAAGTTTAAGTTACTCATTTTGATATGTTTTAAGTGTATGTTTTGATTGTTTTGGTCATGGGATTGTTGGTGTTTTAGGTGTACCTTATTGGACAAGTTTTGGGTTGATTTTAGCTTATTTAAGGGGTTAATTTGGAAGCACATGGCCTGAGACACGGGCTATCACACGACCATGCGTGCTTTGGTAGTTTTAATGCAGGTTTCACTCGATCTGTGACACAGGTTGAGACACGACCGTGTGCCTCAAGTCAATGAGTTACATGGGCTAGCAGACGGCCTACGACACAGCCATGTAAGCCAAGTCAGTGAGTTACACAGTCTATGACACGGGCTGGAACACGACTGTGTGTCCTTACTTCGAATGCTCACATGATCTAAGTTTTATCACATGGCTTGGTCACACGGCCTGTTTTCCAAATTTGCAAGTTTTTCCTAAATTTATATTTTGATTCATTTTGGTCCCCGATTGCTTTCAAACTAATTTTAGGGCCTCGTAAACCCGAATTAAAGCTCATGTGATTATTTATTCTATAAATTGATGTATGTTTATAAATTAATTGAATATTTATTCTAAATTATGATAAATTGTTCTGTTGGTTCTATAACACTCTGATTCTTAATCCAGTAATGGGAACGGGATACGGGTGTTACATTTAATGGTTTCAGAGCCAGGTTTAGTCGATTTTAGGACTAACTTAATGTGTATAGAGTCTAGTATATACATGACACATATACCCTATGATAGTGTCATGCTTTTGATCCACTCTAATATTGTATTTTCTTTTATATTCAACATGTCGGCTGAGTTTAATTGGGCCGTAGTTAATAAAGCTAAAAGTAACGTCCAAGCTTCAAATCCTGAAGCAAGTAATAGTGCATGGGTTCCACATTCCTTTGGTGATGAGATGTGAAATCTGCTTTTCGGTATGATGAACCCGTGGTTCAATGAACTTAAGCAAGCAAATCTTGTAACTCTGCAGCCTCTACCACATATTGTGCCTCCTTCAGACAGTTACTCGACTGTTTATGGACAAAGTTCGTAAATGTAGAGTTGAAGAATATAGAGGCAAAGTTTACGATGATCCTGCAAAAGCTGAGTACTGGTTAGTGAATACGAAGAGAGTTTTTGCGAAATTGATGTGCACTCTTGAAGATTGCCTGAGATGTGTTGTTTCGTTACTAAAAGATGAAGCATATTTGTGTTGGGACACTTTGAGCACAATGACATCTAGTGAGCTTATCAGCTGGGATTTCTTTCAAGTAGAATTTAGAAAAAAATATGTTAGTCAGTTGTTTCTTGATAATAAAAAGAAAGAATTCCTTAAACTAAAACAAAGAAATCGATCGGTTGCAGAGTATGAATAGGAATTTGTGTAGTTAAGCAAGTATGCTCGTAATATAGTTTCAAATGAAGAAGAAATGTGTATTAGATTTGAAGATGACTTGAATGATGACATAAGAATGTTTATTGCAGCATTAAAGTTACATGAATTTGTAAAACTTTTGGAACGTGCTCAGAAAATAAAAAAAATTGCAAAAGTAAAAGATAATTTGATGCGAGATCTCGAGAACTTAATAAAAGAGAGTCGTTTAAGTCAGCTCAAATGTTTCCATCGAAGAAGTTCAGAGGTGATGCAAATCGATCAATTATCCTTTCAGAGTTCACTGGTAGAGAAAAATTGAAGCAAAGCAATTTGAAGTATGGTAATTCTCCAGCGACTAGTGTTGGAAGTGTGAGGAATGTCGAGAGAACTATCCCTGTTTGTGATGATTGCGGCAAGAGGCATTTTGGGGAATGCCGGTCAAAGTTGGGAGCTTTTTTCCATTGTGGATCTATTGATCATTTCCTTCTTGACTGTCCAAAATAGAAAAATAATTTGGGCAATCATACAAGCAAACCTGAAGAAACTTAACAGAGAGGTAGATGACCTGAAATTGTAGAAATACTACTTCTGGTTGAGGAAAGACTAGTGGTACGAACAAATGATTTGAAACGAGAGCACCAGCCAGAGCATATACAATCAGAGCTCGTGAGGAAGCTACTGCCCCAAATGTTATTGTTGGTATATTTTCTCTTTTTGATATTAATGTATATGCATTGATTGATCTTGGATCTACTCACTCTTATATATGTAATGCATTAGTAGACACAAAGAATTTGCTTGTTGTGTCCACCGATTACAGTGTTAAGGCAATGAATCCACTGGGTTAGTGTGTTTTAGTTAACTAGATCTGTAAATCGTGTCCATTGAAAGCCTAAGCTTACGACTTTCCTGCTAGTTTGATATTGTTACCTTTTGATGATTTTGATATCATTTTGGGAATGGTTTGGTTGTTTGAACATGATGCAATACTGAGTTGCAAAGGAAGCAAGTTAGTTTGAAGCGTCCGAATGGTGAATTTATTTGTGTTAGGGCAGATGAGACCGGTTGTACTACAAATGTGATTTCGGTATTGTCAGCTTAAAAATTAATTAGAAAAGGATGTGAAGCTTATTTAGCTTAAGTTCGTGATTTAAAAGTGGCAGAATAAAAAATTAATCAAGTATCGATAGTGTAATACCCCAAACCCGGCCCAAACGTTACGGCCGACTCTGGCGTGTCACATCAAAGCATCGATCAAAAACTGAGTTTGTCGTTAAAGGTTCATTTCTATGTTTAAATCCTTTTGCTCGAGTTTAGCAAATCATCTCGTAAAAAACGTTTACTTAATCTTTGACATTGATACTTTAGCTTATTCCAATCGCGGAAGCTACTAAAGTTTGAAATGTAAAAACGTCTGTTTTTAAGTGTTTTTGGAAAATAGTTAGTGTTTTTGGAAAATAGTTGTTATGTTTGCAAATTCATGTTTAGCAGTTTTAAATAAGGAAATCTAAAGCCTTTTTAAAAAAAATTAATCCCTCAAAGGCCTTATAATGAAATTAAAACCCAAAATATAAAATTTAAATAAAAAGTCTACAGCAGAGCGTCAGTGGTCGTGTGGCCACCTCCGAGTCTCTCGCGGCTCCAACTCGCCTATGGCTAGGGATTACCTGCACAGTTAGACAGAAGGGTGAGTTTGTGAAAACTCAGTGTGTAATCCCTTATAATACGAACTGTCAGATATACGGTATGTAGAGACATACTGGGCCTGAGCCCATCACAGACATAGTATCAGGTGAGCCTTAGCCCATTAACAGAACCAGGTGGACCTAAGCCCATTACAGAATTAGTATCAGATGCAGATATGCGGACAGAAATTCTGCCCAATCCAACCAATACACCACTCGTACCAACCAACAAACCATGTGGAGATAAAATTGACCCACCCAGCCAATACACCAAGCTTAGCACCGGTTGCGTCACTAACTCAATAGAACGGCTCGGCACCGTAGACAGAACGGCTAAAAGCCATAAGCAGAAAGACACTAAGCCTTGAATAGAACGGCTACAAGCCATACACTTCCTCCGTCAATATTAACCCAACCCCATGTAGGATGACATGTCAAATAAATCATACGTGTATGTAATATGTCATACTTAGTAACAGTCATATAAATATCATAAAACAAAACGGTCATACATAGGATAAGGCCATAACAGTCATTTCATCTCCCAGGGGTATAACGATCATTTTACCCTTCAGGGATATTTCAGTAATTTTACCCTTTGAGGGTATTTTGGTAATTTTACCCTTTGAGGGTATTTCGATAATTTTATCCTTCAGAGGTATTTCGGTAATTTTATCCTTCAGAGGTATTTCGGTAATTTTACTCTTTGAGGGTATTTCTGTAATTTTACCCCTTGAGGTTATTTCAGTAATTTTACCCTTCGGGTGTATTTCAGTAATTTTACCCTTTGAGGGTATTTTCGTAATTTATCGTTCGGGGGTATTTCAGTAATTTTACCCTTCGGGGGTATTTCAGTAATTTTACCCTTTGAGGGTATTTCGATAATTTTACCCTTCGAGGGTATTTCAATAATTTTACCCTTCGAGGGTATTTCGGTCATTTAACAACCTTTCCAAAGGCCTACAGTCGCCTCGAGCAACACAGATAACCAAAATGGTCATAACGGTGCAAATGTGCCCAAGGCCCATATTCGACCCATGTTTGCCCTCACGCTCGTGTGGCCCATTTAGCCCAAATTCAATCACGACTATGCGAACTACATAGCCCAGTCCAGTATTTTTCACTTAAGGTGGATTTTATCCGTGTGGGGCCCACGAGCCCTTTGGGCCCACATGACCCATTTCAGCCCAACGTGACCCATAGCGGCCCAAGAGCACGAGAACGTTCGTGGTGGCCTCTACAGTCTAACACCATGTTTCGTGGGCTCCGTTCACCACACGAGTGTTCGCACGCGCATGTGGCCTCAACCGCCGTATTTCTGGCCTTTCGGCTTTTGCCGATTCACAAAAGAGACAGTATGATTACACACACTCTTTCGAATTTACGACAGTAATGATTTACGTTGTACAGATACACACCTGACTACGAAATCTAGTGAACAGTTCGCCGTCAAGGCCTACATTCATACAAGGTATACCATCACTCACTACTCACCTTGAACGAATGAGAATTGCTTAATGCCCTTGGATCGTCAAATAAGAATCGATCACATGACCTCGCCGATTATTTTCTTGAGCAATGAAACCTATAAGACTGGGTTGTTTACAAAAAAATAAGACTTAAGGCCCCAATATTAAAACGCAGCACCATTGATGGACAAGCCAACTTACCCTCTTCAAATATACAATTGAAAAACGAAAGAAGAATCTTGAATGCATCAGCACTCCTGAGGAACCCTCTTAAATCGTAATGAGTGTAGTACGTGAGAAAAGAAATAACAATCGGTCAATAAGGTTATTCAGTTTTGAGAAAGAAAAGCAGAGACTAGCTTTTGATCACTTATCGATAGTCAAAACCTTTGCAGTAGATTGACACAGAGAAGGATTAACAACAATGATATACGGCCAGCTCAGAATAGAAGGTGAACAGAAGTTAAAAGAGAAGAAAATGAAGGTTCGGCTAGGCTACGAAAGAATCTGATTGCAGAAGAAAAGAGGTAAGAAAAAATAGATGTTAGGTTCGGCCAAGAAGAGAAAAGGAGCATAGAAAAGACGCAGCGAAGAAATAACACAAATGGTTAGTTTCGTAGCACAAAAAGAACTAGAGGAAACCCGTCAAAAAGATGCACGAATGGTCAGTTTTAGTTTCGGCACTAGAGAAAAAGAAAGGGAAGTCCAAAACCCCAAATGCTAGAGAGGAAATTCGACACCTATACACTCACCAATTGCCAAAATGCACCAAATGAGTTCCCCTAGCCAAATTTGCACATAGAAGTTGCAGAATTCGACTACAACACTCCTCTCCTCCAAATCCCTTGAAAATCTCCTCAAATCTCTCCCCTTATCCCTCCTTGATATCCTCTATAACAACCTCCAAGACCCATTCAAACTCTCACCCAACAGAGTTCGAAACCACCTCAAACTCCTACCGCCTCATGCTAGCAAAATAAATATCCTTATTGCTTGTAATGAGACTCAAACCCAAACTCTCGCATCAGCCAATTCACGCCACTTGCCTCCTTGCCACAAGCTCTTTTTGTGTCACATTTTGTCTTCAATTAATTAAAAGGTCTAAAGACCAAAGTCCAGGTTCTTTTAAAAGAAAAACCAAAATAAATTGCAAGAGCCAAGACTTGAACCCAAGCTCCCTTGTAACCTTAATGACGCCATAACCACTAGACCACATGCTTCCTTATGACATTTTTTTAACACAATAATTTAAAAGGTTTACATCCAATCATCAAGGGTTTTATCCACTTAAAACCAAAATTTTTACTAAATCCCAGGTTTGAGCCCAGGACTTTTCCAACTCCTCTCAGGACCCTTAACCACTACAACAAGCATACTTTTGTGCACAGTTTCTAACCGTTCCCTTGCTCAAGGCCCAACACTTCTAGGCCCAAATTCTGGGGCGTTACAGATAGTCAGAGAATATGCTAATTTTTTCCTGAAGAACTACCTGGGTTGCCACCGACTCGGGAAGTTGAATTTGTGATTGAACTATGTAAAACCCCTAACTTGTATCTATCGCTAGAATAAGGTTATGGAGGATTACTGTGAAATCGTAACTTTAAAACACACATTTAGTACCTCTATATAAACATGGCATAATTCATACATATACATGCATAACGTCCGTTAATCGAGCCCCCAAGGCCCTAGAAACACTTTAGAAATAATTCGGGACTAAATCAAAAACTTTTGGAACATTTAAGAAAAACTTGGAAAACTTGAACTGCAGGGGTCACATAGCCGTATTTCCAGGCCCTGTGACTCACACGCCTGTATCTCAGGCCGTGTAACAATCGAAATAATTCATACATATACATGCATAATGTCCGTTAATCGAGCCCCCAAGGCCCTAGAAACACTTTAGAAATAATTCGGGACTAAATCAAAAACTTTTGGAACATTTAAGAAAAACTTGGAAAACTTGAACTGCAGGGGGTCACATAACTGTATTGCCAGGCCGTGTGACTCACACGCCTGTATCTCAGGCCATGTAACAATCGAAATAGGGACACGGTCGTGTCTCAACCTGTGTCCATGCCCGTCTAACTATCTGACTTGGGTCACACAGCCAAGCCACACGCTCGTGCGCTAGGCCTTGTAACTTTTGAAATGGCCTCACATACCCATGTGCCTGGCCTTTAAAACCTATAGGGGATACACAACCGTGTCGCATGGCCGTGTGTCACACACGGCTGAGACACATGCCCGTGTCTTAAGCCGTGTGGACATGGAATTGGCTAAAATCAAGTCATTTCCATCACCAAGCCAAATGTGTACCTACAAGAAATTTACTCTCATTACCAATGCATCAAAAACATACCAAAACATACTTAAATTGACCAATTTAAATGACCAAATCCATTCAACCAATATGCAATATAAGGAACCTCAATCACAATAAAAAAAACTTATCTAAACATATGCGTTACCATATTAAAAATATATACAAATAATTCAATATCATATTAAAGCATACCATAATTGAGACCACAAGTAACTCAACATAACATACCATTTTAATGTCCTAAAAACAACCAACCAATGTGCCCTACACATCACAATTATATCCAACATAAACAACTAAAACATGTAAACATTGATCCATTTCTAACATAGCACTTAATTCATTCACTAACCAAAACAAATCACAAGTGTTCAATTTCATACCATTCTAATTGTACCAAAAATATACTTATTTACAATATTAATAAAGTACCTAACAACTTAGTTTAGTATATTTCCATATTGTAGCAAAAAACCTATATAGCCACATATACATGCCACTACCCTAAGGGACATAAGAACTACCAATATCGATGGATAGTGTGAGCCGAAGGTTCGATCCGTGCAAAATTCAGCGACAACGATCTACAAAACAATCCACAAAAAATGAATAAGCTTATAGAGCTTAGTAAGAACATAATATAACATTAAACTTAACAACAATTGAAATAAAACCCTTATTTTACTCAATTCAAAGTTACTAGAGTGTAAACAGGGGCACGTAGGTGCAATTCAGGGGTATCGAAGTACAAATAGGGGCACATATGTGCAATTCAGGGGTGTCGAGGTACAAATAGGGGCATATATGTGCAATTTAGGGGTACCGAAGTACAAACAGAGGCACGCATGTGCAATTCAAGGAATAATTAAGTACAAGCAATTAATTACATAACTATATTATAAACACACAATAAGAAATTCAATTATGTACAGAAATACTATGAACTTACCTTGACAACTGGAGTGTAAAAGTACAATTGAGCTAATCCGTGATTTTTGCGTTTCCTCGGTTTAGATTCGATTGAGATTTATCTTGATCTAAATAAATAATTATATTCAATTAAGTGTTTCAATCAATCACAAACATTCAATTCAATCCATAATCCATATTTATACATAATTACAATTTTACCCCTAATATTTAACCTTTTTACAATTTAGTCCTTAAACTCGTAAATTGAAATCTAAGCATTTTCATCCCTAACTCATGCTAGCTGGATTTATTATCAACCCACATCAACTCATACAATTCATCATTTCGCAATTTAACCATGATATTTTACTACTTTTACAAATAAATCCCTAAATGACATTTTCATCAAAAATCACTTTCTTGTTTATTTATCAACAAAGACTCATAATCTTTCATTAAACTTCAAGAATCATGCAAAAATGTTCATGGAAAAACCTTAATCCTTCAACAGTTTTGAAAATTAGCCCCTGAGTTAGCTAGATTAAGCTACAACGATTTCAAAAACATAAAAATCTTTAAAAATGAGACAAATTTCACTTACATGCAAGCTATCAAAGTGACCAAAAAATGAAACCCTAGCTATGGCTTTTCTGCCTTCAAAAGTTAAGTGGATGAACACTTAGGAAGATGATGCTTTTGGTTATTTTATTTTAACTTTAACTAATTTATTAATTTACTAACTTAACCTTCATTTAACATCAAAATTTCATTAATACTAAGCCATATACATCCACTAAATTCATTAATGGTCTAATTACCATCTAAGTCCTTTCACATTAAAGTTTCATTTCCATTTGATACCTTTAACTACTAGAACTCTACTTTTGTAGATTTTACGGTTTAGTCCTTTTTTACTTAATTAAGCATGCAAACGTTAAAATTTCTTAACAAAATTTTTACACAAATTTACTAATATTCGAAATATATTAAAATAATAATAAATAAATATTTACTTGTCAGATTTGTGGTCTCGAAACCACTATTCTAATTTCACTGAAAATGAGCTGTTACAGAACTTGTGCTCAGAATAGCTCTAATTTCAATAGCACCATACAAGATGGCTCCTAAATAATTGAAAGAGTTAAAAGTACAGTTGCAAGATTTGTTAGATCACAAATTTATCCAACCGAGTGTGTCACATTGGGGTGCTCCAATTTTGTTTGTGAAGAAGAAAGATGGGCCAATAAGATTGTGTATAGATTATCGACAGCTGAATCGAGTCATCGTTAAGAATAAATACTCGTTACCTTGTATTGACAATTTGTTTGATCATATAAAAGGAGCTATAGTGTTTTCAAAGATTGATTTGAGGTTCAGATATTACCAGTTGCGAGTTAAAAAGCTAGATGTACTAAAAACTACTTTCAAAACCCGATATGGTCATTATGAATTTCTAGTAATGCCATTTGGTTTGACAATACCCCTACAACATTTATGAATTTGATGAATAGGGTCTTTCAACCATATTTGGATCTATTTGTTGTGGTATTCATTGATGATATCTTGATATACTTGTTGAATGCGTCAGACCACGTCGAGCATTTGAGAATTGTGTTGCAAACTTTACGTGACCAGCAACTTTATGCAAAATTCAGCAAATGTGAATTTTGGTTGCGAGAAGTCAGTTTTCTAGGTCATGTTATTTCAGCTGATGGTATCCGTGTTGATCTGAATAAAATATATGTAATTTTTGATTGAAAAATTCCAAAGAATGTTTCTAAGGTTCGTAGCTTTCTGGGTTTACAAGGATATTATCGGTGCTTGGTTAAACAATTTTCTATTATAGCCTTGCCGATTACAAAATTATTGCAAAAAGATGTTACTTTTGTCTGGACCGATAAATGTCAGAAAAGTTTTGATCAGCTGAAGAGTATGTTTACTGAAGCTCCAGTTTTGACTCAACCTAAATCTGGGAAAGAATTTATAGTGTATAGAAATGAATCTCTTTGTGGTTTATGCTGTGTTTTGATGCAAATCAACAAAGTAATTGCCTATGCCTTGGGATAGTTGAAGCTTTACGAGCGGAACTATCCGACACACGATTTGGAACTGGTTGTAGTAGTTTTTGCCTTGAAGATTTGGCGACACTATTTATACAGTGAAAAATGTCATATCTTTATTGATCATAAAAGTTTGAAATATCTAATGTCTCAGAAAGAATTTAATTTATGTTAGCAAAGATGGCTTGAATTTTTAAAGGATTATGATTTGGTAATTGACTATCAAGCTAATATTGTTGTCGGTGCTTTGAGTCAGAAGTCCTTATTTGCTTTGGGGGGCTATGAATGCAAATTTGACATGAGAACATGATGGTTCTATTTTGGCTGAGTTGATAGTGAAGCCGATATTCTTATTGAAGATTCGTGAATTACAAAAAATGGATCTAGAGTTGTTGTCCAAGTTTAACTTAGTTAAAAGTGACCAAAAATATGATTTTTGTATTAAGAATGATGGTTGTTTATATTTTCGAGATCGACTGTGTGTACCACATGATTCAGAGTTAAAGCGAGAACTTTTGAATAAAGCTTACAATAGTGCTTACTCGATTCACCTTGGGAGGGTGAAAATATATAACGACTTGAAACAACGTTATTTGTGGCTTGGTATGAAGCAAGAAATAACAGAATACATGTCCCGATGCTTAGTTTGCCAGTAGGTAAAAGTTGAACATCAAATTTCGTCGGGTTTGCTAAAACCAATAATGATTCGTGAATGAAAGTGGGAACAAGTCACTATGGATTTTGTTTCAGGGCTACCTCTTACTCCAAAAAGAAAAGATTATGTTTGGGTTAATATGGATAGATTGACGAAATCAGCTCATTTTATTCCTGTTAGAAGTGATTACTTGCATGAGAAGTTGGTTGAGTTATATATTTCTGAAATTGTGAGACTGTATGGTATGCCGTTGTCAATTATACCAGATTGTGATCGGAGATTTACTTCAAGGTTTGGGGTCAATTTCACAAAGCTTTAGGCTAAAAATTTGAATTTTAGTACTGCTTTTCATTCGTAAATGGATGGTCAGTCTGATTGAATTATTCAGATTTTAGAAAATATGTTGCAGTGTTGCACTATTGAATTCGAGGGCAGCTAGGAAAAGTATTTGCCATTAGCTGAATTTGCATATAATAGTAGTTATCAAATGAGCACAAAAATGGTCCCACACGAAGCTTTATATGTGCGTAAAAGTTGAAGTCCACTATTTTGGTCTGAGCTAAGTGAAAGTGTAACAACCCGATTTTAGTAGTGTCAGAAACATTGGTTTCGAGACCACGACTCCGACTAATGCGTAAATATTATAATGTTTATTTAATGTCTATATGGCAAATTTAAAGTAGTATTAAATTTTCGTTAAGAAATTTTGAAGTTTAAACGATTAATTAGTTAAAAAGCATTAACTTGAAAAAGGTGCAAAAGTTGAGTTCTATTAGTTAAGTGGATTAAATAGCTTTAACAAGGTGAGTTAATGGACTTATTTAGTAAATATGCCATATATAAATATGGTGGACAATGATAGACATGATTTAGTTATTTTATAAGTTTATATAATAAGGATAAATTAATAAATAAGTGCTTAAACAAGAAAGAATTAGCTATCATCTTTCTTATTTTCACTTTGCTATTTTTGAAACCTCCATTGTAAAGCTAAGAAATATTCGGCCAAGCTTCCTTTGATGCATGGTATGATTTTGACCCTTGTTATTTTTTAATGATTTTTATGGTTTTGAACTCATTTTAGCTTAATTTACTTAGCCTAGGGGTTAATTTGCAAAATTTTTAAAGGTTGAGGGACTTGTCTTTATTGATTTTGAATGTGTTTTCATGTTAATTGATAGATTATTAAACTTGGTTGTTACACAAGTTTTGTTAAGTGATTTTTGATAAATTTAGGGTTAAGGATTAATTTGTTAAAAGTATAAAATTTCTTGAGTTTAATGTGAAATTTTAGTAAATATGGGCTATTTAAGACCCCTAGTAAAACCAGTTAGCATGTTTTGATTAGAAAAATGGTGAATTTTGTAAGTTAAGAGTTTAGGGACTAAACTGAAAGAAAGTTAAACTATTAGGGGTAAAATTATAAATTGATGATGAAAGGGTTTAATTGCGTAAAATTACTTGTTAGAATACTGGAATTATAATAATTGAGTTAAATTATTATTTAGATCCAGAAAAGAATCAACTGGACTCGAATTAGGGAAAGGCGAAAGTTTCGGAATAGCTTTCGACTTAGCTGTAACAACCATGGTGATTAAGGTAAGTTCGTATAAAGATTAAAAAATTCCATCTTATGTTTTGAATTGTGATTATTTATTGTAATATATTAGATTTAGTTTAACTTGATAATATGGTAATATTTCGAAATGTTGATGGTTAATTAATCCCGTTTGAACCTTAAGAATTCTTAGGATACAAATGACATGTCATTAGGGTTATATGTTTTCAGGTGCTGGTCTTGAATGTCCTACCGATGACGAATGTCCTGTATTTGTTACAGATACTCCACAACTCGTGTGAGTATCATCGAGTAGCTAACATTCAGACTCACGGCTCGTGTGAACAGGCCCAAATTCATAGCTCGTGTGAGCATTATTAAAAAGGAAAGGTTATGATTACATGAAACGACACACTATATGTGATCATTCCCAAGTATCCGATGAAATTATAGATGGTTTAATGGGTAAGTACAGTAAAATGAAAAGGCTTGTATATGGAATTATTGATGTTAATGACCAAATTAAATGGAAAGTGATATGTGCAAATGAATGGAAAAAGGGGACTAATCAAACATGTAAAGAAAGGTAATGAATGTAATTCATTGTATGCTATATACCATGTTTCATACATGTTATGATTTTAAGTCATCTATTAACTATGTGAGTTGTTATGAATAGGAAAGAAAGATACTTACATAAATTATTGAGCATGGTTGAATGAATTAATGCTTGGGGTTCGATAAGTTTGAACTTATCTTATACGAGCTTACTAAGAACTAGTTGCTTACGTAATTATTTTTCCTCTATTTTGTAGATCATCGGAAGCTTGACCAGTTGGAATCTTGTCAGAGTTCTATCACACTATTCAACAATCACTTAGTAGTTTGTGGTTATCTTGGTTATGGTTATAAATGGCATGTATAGGGTTTATTGACATTTATAATTTTGTCATGTTTTTGTTACTTTTATAAATTTTTATATGTACATATGGCACAATTGGATTGTATATGTTAAAATTCATATGAATATGGTCATTTTGGTATGTTTAATTTGAATGGTGAATGGACTGACAATTGTTGTCATTAGGTAGCTATTTTAATTATGTTTTGTGTTTGAGATGTGGCATTATAGCTTTGTTTTGATTGATGTTGTTTTGGTATAAATAAGGTGCCTCTGAATGGCATATTTTTTAGGAGAATTAGGTTGATTGAATTGGTATGTTTATGAGTGTTTGAAATGTATTTAGGTTCACTGAGTATATGCACAAATGAATTAGCTTGTTGGGCAAGTTTGATTTTAAAATGGCTTGTTTTAAAGGCTAATTATGGAGCACACGGTCTAGGACATGGGCTGTCACACAGCCGTGTGACACACATGGCCTGGCTACACGGTCGTGTGTCACGTTTCAATTTATGTGCAGGTTTCACACAGTGTAGCACATGGTTTGAGACACGATCATGTGTACCAATTCAGTGAGTTACACGGTCTAACACATGGCCTGCGACACGGCCGTGTGGCCTTATTTCGAATATACATACGGGCGAACACACGGTCTGGATACAGTCGTGTGACCTTACTTCGATTGTCCATACTGTCTGGGCTATGTCACACGGCCTGGCCACATGGTCGTGTGACCCCTATTTTCATAATTTTTTTTATTTTCTCAAAATTTTATAATTTCTTCAAATAGATCCTCCATTACTTCCAACTTATTTTTAGGGCCCCGAATGCTCGGTTTAAGTCCCAAATGAGTATTATTGCCATGATTAAATTGTGTAATTGTTATTTACTTTGTTAGTTGAATTATTATTTTGTATTGAAGTTGAATGTTATGCTTTGTACAGTAATGCTCTGTAAACCTAATTTGGCAACGGAGACTAGTTAGGGGTGTTATAGAAAGGAAGTTAATTGGGGTTGATTTAGTTCGAGAAGCTCAAGAAAAAGTCAGGATTATTCGAGATAACTTGAAAGTTACATCTGATCGTCAGAAATCTTATGCTGATATGAAAAGGAAAGATATCGAGTTTTCTGTTGGTGAAATAGTATTTTTGAAAGTCTCACCTTGGAAGAGAGTGTTACGATTTGGTAGAAAAGGGAAGCTCAGTCCTCGATTTATCAGGCTGTACAAAGTTCTAGAAAGAATTAGACCTGTAGTGTATCGTTTAGCATTACCTCCAGAACTTGATAAAATTCATAATGTATTCTATGTTTCGATGCTTCGACGGTACTGTTCTGATCCGTTGCATGTTTTAACTATGAACGAAATTGAGTTATAGTCCAATTTGATTTACAATAAGGAGCCCGTGAAAATTTTAGCTCGGGAAATAAATGAGTTGAGAAACAAATCTGTGTCGTTAGTTAAAATGTTATGGCATCGACATGGAATAAAAGAAGCAACGTAAGACGGAAGAAACCATGAAATTTCAATATCCAAACCTTTTCCCTGATAAGATTTTTGAGGACGAAAATTTCTTTAGGGGGAGAGTTTTAATATCCTATTATTTAGTGGTGTCAGAAATAGTGGTTTTGGGACCACAGTTTCAATCTGAGAGGTCATTTTTATTGTTTAATTAATGTTTATAGAGCTATATTAAAGTCGTATTAAAATATGCTTAAGAAATTTTAATGTTTGGGTAGTTAATTATGTAAAAAGGACTAATTAGTAGACGTTGTAAAAGTTAGTTGCTATTAGTAAATTGGGTTTAATAGATTTAGAAATTTAATTTGAGGGCCTTAAATGGTAATTAGACTATCACTATCCATGATGGACGGTAATAGGTTTAAGTTTGGCTTAATTGAATGATATATTTAAGGGTAAAATTGTAATTTAGAAATTAAAACTATAATCAAATAAAACAAAAAGATGTCATCATCTTCCAAGGAGCTTAGTGTCAAAAATTGTAGGGAAGAACACCATTTTTAGGTGCTTGAGGTTCGACCAAACAATTTGGTGTATGCGTGGTATAAATTTTTAGCCTATTTCTTGTAACTTTTATGTTTTTGAGATTATTGCAACTAGATCCTGGTATCCCGAACCTTCGTTTTTAAAACTGTTACTGATTTTGAAATGTACCATTGATGAGTTCTTAATGTTCATGATGTTAAATAATAGATTTGAGTTATTTTTTATTGACTATGAATTTGTTGATTAAGTAATTTGATAAAATATAAAAGTGGACATGGTATTCTTGTGAATTTTGAATAGTTTTGGATTGTACTAATATGGATATGAATTCAACAAGCTTAGGGTAATATTCTTGTGAATTTTGAATAGTTTTGTATTGTACTAATATGGATATGAATTCAACAAGCTTAGGGTATTTGGAAATTTTGATAATTTTGGAATTTTGGAATTAGGGACTAAATTGTGAGAAATGTAAAAATTTTAGGCAAAATGTTTAATTAATGCAAAGTTGAGGGTCATGTGCATTAAACTGAGTATGAATTTTATATGAAATTAATATATGATATTTAATTACTATTTATATTAATATTTTAATCAAACAGACAATAACCGTGGGAAAGGAAAAATTACGGAGTAGTCCCTGCGTTTTAACCTGAAGTGAATAGTAGGTAAGTTCATAGTTATTTGCTACTTAATGTATTTCAATCGTAATTTATATTGTTATTTTCTTGTTATTTGATCTCTTTGCATGTACATGTGAATATAATTTAGTTAATTATGTAATCATTAGGAATTTAAGTATCACACACATATATATATGAAATTGAGAAGTGGTTATTTGTAGTGTTTATTGGATTTGAAGTGAATTGTATGAGACTATAGTGAGTTCTAATATGCATACAAAAATGTTGAAGTGCCTTTATTGCACCTCGGTGCCCCTGTAAACACTTTGGTGTCCCTGATTGCACATTCGTGCCCCTGAACGCACTTCGGTGCCCTTGACAGTACATTCGTGCCCTTTAATGCACTCCAGTGCCCCTGATTTCTCACTCATGCTCCTGATTACACTTTGGTGCCCTTGTTTTGCATCTATGATCCCCCTGAAAATGAGTGAGGTTCAAGTATGTGAACCAGGTAATGATGAACTTGATTAAATGATATGAAGAATTTTACGGAATTGACATATTCTAGTTTTGATGAATTCTTGAAAACTTATAGACAAAGAAAGTGAAAATTTTTAGTTATCATGTTATAATTTTTAAGTGATTCCTTTACTTAAAGAAAGTCAAATAGAATTTACACTATGATCTTACTAAGCCAGTTAAGCTTAATGATTTTTCTCATGACATTTTATAGTTAACGATTGCGGACGGCTTGAAGGATAGACATCAAAGCTCACATTATCCATTTACTTTTGGTAGCTTTTGTATCTCTTTTTAGGTTGTGGCATGTATATAGGTTTTGTTGTAAGAAGGTTAAGTTTAGAAGTTTTAGAAGATATGAAAAGTTATTTAGTACTTGTGAATGTGTTATGTATTGTTGAATAGTAAATTTTAATAATATGTTTAGAAGATAATAATGTGGTTGGTTATGAAAGTTGAATTGAGGTGTGTTAATGGATAAAGTTTTGGTGTAATGTTTGGTTATAATTGAAGTGCCTATGAATGATACATTGGTTAGAAGTTTAAGTTACTAATTTTGATATGTTTTAAGTGTATGTTTTGATTGTTTTGGTCATAGGATGGTTTGTGTTTTAGGTGTACCTTATTGGGGAAAGTTTTGGCTTGATTTTAGCTTATTTAAGGGTTAATTTGGAAGCACATGGCCTGGGACACGGGCTATCACACGGCCATGTGCCACACACAGTCACCCAACACAGTTGTGCGTGCTCTGTTAGTTTTAGTGGAGGTTTCACACGGTTTAAGACACAGGCTGAGACACAGTCGTGTGTCTCAAGTTAGTGAGTTACACGGGCTAGCACATGGCCTGCGACGTGGCCGTATGAACCAAGTCAGTGAGTTACATTGTAGCAACCTGTTTTTCATTGGTGTGAAAAAAGTGGTTTCAAGGCCACAAATTTGACGAGCAGGTCTGTAAATATTATTATTTAATATTTACGATTCAAATACAATATTATTATAAATTTTGATTTGATAATTTATGTTATTTGAACGAATAATTAAGTTCAAGTGGTAAATCCTTAAAGTTAAGTGGTTTTAAAAAATGAGGTATCGACACCTCGTTTCTATAAACCGAGCCCGTAAATATTTTATTAAATATTTACGAGTGTTATTAGGTCATTAAAAATTGGTTAAGAAATTTTAATGTTTAGATAGTTAATTTATTAAAAAGACTAAATTGTAAAAAAATGTGAAACTTAATAACTATAGCTTTATTTGTATTAAATGGAGATAAAAGCATGAAATAAAGGCCTTAAGTAGTAATTCAACCTATTTTAAGTTTAGTAGATGATCATGGCTTGGCATTTGGTGAAATTTGGTTTAATATTTAAGTGTAAAATGATAATTAGCTAATTTAACTTAAAATTAAGTAATGAAAAGGTATTATCTTTTTCATTTGGAGAAGGGGATGGCCGAAACACCATTTTTAGGGATTAAATTGTTTAAATAGTAAAATTCAAGGGAAATAATGTGAATTTGTGAAAGATGTGGGCTATTTTGGACCCGTAAGAAAATCGGCTAACATTGGTTCTCTTTTACAAATGGTAAATTTGCATGTTATGGGTCTAAGGACTAAATTGAATAAAAGGAAAAATATTAGGGTAATTTTGTAAATTCACATTAAAATGTGTTATAGGCTTGAATAAATTATTTTAAGCTATTTGAATTATTTAATTAAATAAATTTATATTATTTAGATCAAGAAACGTTACAATTGGATTTAAATCAAGGAAAAAGCTAAGGTTCCGAATTAGTTGTTGACTCTGTTTTAGCAACCGTTCTAATTGAGGTAAGTTCGCTTACGGACTAAATTATCATGTAATTTTTTGAATGTAATGTTAATAAATATTTATATTATAAGTAGATTATATTAGTAGTTGTATAATATTTTGATAAATGGAACAAAATGGGATGTGAATTAATTTGAATGATTTAATGTTTTGGTTTGGGTGAGGTACTCAAATGTTAATATGATAAAGTAAATGTTTATGTGAAAAGGATATATTGAATGCCAATTAAGGCTTGGATATGTAAAATGGTTCTGTTTGAGCTATGTGAATTCTTAGGATACAAATGACATGTCATTAGGATTTATATGGTATCGGGTGTCGGTCTTGAATGTCTTACCGATGGCTGAGGTCCTGCATTTGTTGCGAGTTCTCCAAAGCTCATGTGAGTAGCATCGTGTAGCTAACATTCTAACCCACAACTCGTGTGAGCATTATTGAAAAGGATAGGTTATGATTACATGAAAAGGCACACTATGTGTGAGCATTCTCAAGTATCTGATGAAATTCTAGATGGTTCAACGGGTAAGTAAAAGCTAATGGAAAGACATGAATAAAAACTTAATGTTCATATGAAATGAAAAGATGGATATGCATATATGAAATGAAAAAGATGAGAATTTATCACGTGATGGATGAAATATGCATGAAATTTATTTCTTAATATATGTAATGTTTCCTTATTATCTATTGGCTATTTGGACTCAAATGAGAAGAATGTATAATGGATATACATATGTGTTAGTTGATATATATAAAACCTAAATGCTTATTAGGTATATGTTATGATTTACTATGCTATAATATGTATGATATATGAATTTTGAGATGTGAAAGGTGATAATAATGAAACTACATAGTATATGATGAAATTGATTAATGAATGTGAATAGCTTGATATGTCATACGCCTTATTTAGTTGAATTTTCATGTGCATTACTTCACCTACTAATCTTGTGAGGTGTTGTGTTTAGGAAGAAGGAAATTTGGCCTAAGACAAAAAGGAATTATTCATGGTCGTTTAATTAGTGCATTTGGTAAGTTTAAGTTCCTTTATATGAACTTACTAAGCATTAGTTGCTTACATAGTTGGTTCTCTCTGTTTCTGTAGGTCATCAAAAAGCTCGGTTGGTTGGAATTGTGTCGGAGCACAATCACACTATCTATCGATCCATTTTGGTAAAATTTGGTTATTTTGGAAATTGGCTATAAATGACATGTAATAGGGTTAAAAAGGTTATTTAGTGATTTGGCTTGTTTAGGTTGTGCTAAGTTCGTTGTGGTTAATGATATTAAATGATGGCTTGTGAAAGCCCTATTTATACACATGGTATTTACTAATTTTGGCTTTAACCACTTGAACATATAATTAAAATTAAATAAAAAATAAAATAAGATTTTTTCTATTTTTGGCTTTTACAAAGTCAAAAAAAAAAATCTGATGAGTCATTGGCTTTCTCCACATTTTTTATTCAGCCTCATTTCATTGATTGTGTTTCAATTTGGTCCTTTTTTACTCGCTTTTTACTTATAGCATCCCAATTGCATCCTTGACAAGATTAAAACATAAAAGCACTAATTCAGTAGGGATCAATTCAAAAATTATCTGAATTAAACATAAAAAGTCATGCAAATTAACATGTTATCAAATCCTCCTTACTTAGCTCATGCTTGTCCTCAAGCAGATTGTACTTTCAAACATTAGAAATTATTGTACAATTTATTAAAAATAGAGCCTCTTTTTTGCATCCATAATCAATGCAAACAACATAGGCAAAAATAAATAAATGCTCAGAATATATAGTTTAATCAACAAGTGTCATAAAACTGAACAATGTAAACTAAATCATTTCACTAAATTGACTTTGAATCCAAAATTTGCAAGGTATTATTAATTAATCATGCATTAATAAAAAATTTTGGACACGGTCAAACCTTTTTACACGAACTAGGATGACAACCCAAGTACCCTATTCCGGTTACTCAGTTCAAACAGTTTTTTTTAGAAGCTCGGTTAGCAGAATGTTTGTAAGTTTTCGATTTGTCACACGAACCTTTTTACGCGAGATAAGATGACAACCCAAACACCTCACATCGGTTACTAAATTCGGTCACGTTTTCTAAACTTTCACTCATAACTTGAGCCTTTATTAATTTATTTATTTTTCATTTTATTTATTTACTTATGTACAAGCAAATATTTTTTTCCAAACAATCAATTTATATGAAAAATCAAGTTACATATATCAACTTTAAAACACACATGTCGATTAATCTAGATACTTGAACATTTTAATTCAAAAATTACCCAATTGTCCAAATTGACTAAGTAATGAGATTACATGCTCAATGTCAAATAAACTATCAAATAAATCTAGCATAAGATTGAACATATGCAAAAAAAGAAACATGAAACAAAAATCAATCAATCATCCATGCATACTTACCATTTTCATCCCCTACTTAATCTATGCTTACCCTTAAGCTTATATGCAATAAAGTTCAGTAACTCAAACAACAAGCAAAGAGAAAGGTTAAGAATACTTCCTATGTGTTTCTAACGATGTTGTCAGCATTGGGAAATAATTGTCAGCATTTAGCACAACGTGCCCATGCCACCATCAGTATCTGATTTTGGGAAAATTGACAACCTCCATTAGGTACCTAAAAATAGCACATTAACCTGATTAAATAATAATCTAATTATTATTCATTTTATTTTTAATCCAAATTAAACTGAAATTCAAAAAGAAATTTAATAAATTAAAAATAAATTTGGGTTGAATCCCAAAAAGCGTTTTTGTTTAACGTCATTAGCTCGACGACCTTCAATGTTATCCGTTTGACTCATTGAGAATTAATTTTCCATCTCGTACACTTGGATGTTCTTGCAGAAAAGTTTTGACCTTTGCCTACTATCCTTGAAGCCCTTCCCGGATTCGCCTATCATTAATGGATTGAGGTGTCTTTGAGCTTCTTCGTTCAAGTTTGCATTTTTCTCTGTCGAAATCCTTGTACGTTCTGGAAACGGTTTCAGATATAATTTCGAAGCTTTCATGATAGCTTCACGTATTGGTTTTTGGATCATCGATAATTCCTCTTTCTTAACATCGAGATCTACATTTCTACAAGGTACGATTTGTAACTTATCATTGGGATGTCCTACATCCTCATAAGCATTAAACCTAACCACTTCACCGTAAAATTCCATGGTTAGTGTTCCACTTCAAACATCAATTTTCGTTCGCACAGTACTTAGGAATGGTCTCCTAAGAAGTATCTCAGACGAATTGGCCGAGTTGTCATCCTCCATGTTGATGATGTAGAAGTCTGCAAGAAATATCAGTTCGTTTACCTTGACAAGAACGTCCTCCAACACTCCTTCCGAATGCACTACAGATCTATCTACAAGCTGAATAATTACACCTGTTTCCTTCAAATGACCCGCATTAAGTAGTTTATAAATTGACAAAGGCATAACATTAATTGATGCACCTAAGTCACACATGTATTTTTTAATACTGACACTACCTATTTTGCAAGATATGGAAAACATACCTTGGTCCTTACATTTAGGTGGTATTTTCCTTTGTAAAATGGCGGAGACATTTTCTCTGACACTCACCTTTTCATTGCTTAAGAGCTTCCTCTTACTTGTTCATAACTCTTTTAAGAATTTTACATACTGTGGAATTTGTTTAATCGCATCAAGAAGAGGTATGTTGATTTCTACCTTTTGAAAGGTATCGAGGATCTCCTTCTCTTCTCACTCCTTCTTGCATTGGACTATTATTCCAGGAAACGGATGTAGTACTGCAAATGATTTTTGTGATGTTAACTCCACTGGAGCCTTTGTGTCAAGTTTCTTCTTATCTCGACCAGCGTCGTGGGTACGACTCGTGCTAGGTGCGAGCTCTAAAACCTTAGAACTCCAAAATACTAACCATGAGTGCAAGCTTGCCCACTTGCTTATCTAACTCCTACAAATGTATTTCAATTTTTTGCTGAAACTTCTCAGTACTATTGGCTAGCCTTTCAACTATGGCCTCCAAAGATGACTTTGAGGGTGGTAACTGTTGATTTGGAGGCGGACTTTGTTGGTACAGTTGATTGAACTGAGGATTTGACTCATAACTTAGCTTCGGGTGATCTTTCCACCCCACATTATATGAGTTCGAGTAGGGGTCATATCGCCTTTAGAGTCTCCTACGAGTGTACATTGTATGGTTACATATACAATTCATGATAATAAAATTTCATCGATTACTATTTTATCTCTCGACATACTGAACACATTTTGGAATGCTACCTAAATAAACTTACGCTCAAACTTAAGCATGCCACTTAACTTCCTTTGTGTACATAATACGTCGGTCCGCCACTCATTGGCACAACCTTAGCATCGTCCCTTGGTGCATACTCCTTTACAACTTGAAACAGGAAATAACTTTACTAAGTTCATAAAAACTTAGTGAGATAATCCTTAAATATCTTTTTCATTATATCAAAGTGTCATAGATGCTTCGCATGTCCTTCATGTGTCCTTTGACTTTTCCATGTTCCTTCTGACGGTTACTTCACTAAGATTTCCTTTAACAGACTGTAATTACTCTTTTCTATTTTAGACCTTTGTCTTCCTTTCAGTGTCTTTAAGGACTTATCTTCCTTTGATATTTATTAAGCCTTCACTCTACTAGGCTCCAACTTCAAGGTCCAAACTTAAATGACCATTTCTTTCCTTTGAGTGTACTATACTTACAATCTCATCACTTTTTATGTCCCTTTTAAAAATCTTATCTTAACATATTCCTTAACAACTTCATTTTCCTTATTAGCAAACTTAAAATCTTATTTCATACTTACTGATTTCACCACTAACTTAGACCAAGGTAGACTACGCCCATTACTTAGCATAGAATTCGCCCAGATCTTCCTTACTTCAGGGTGCTACCTATACATGTCTATAACACATATATCAGATTCGCCACCTATTCTGGAGCGCTCTAGCTTCAAATTTATTTTCTTGTTATTATGCAAGGTTCGTCATTTTATTTACATACAGTGTCTTTCTTTCAAAGTTTGTTAGATACTTAGTTTATTCTACTTGTCCATACATTCTCTCTTACACTTACCATATCATCAGAGTTCTATCTTTACTTTGCCTTTAGAGGACTGGTCATGCCATTCTTTCCTAATTCCTTACACACTGTTCATTCAAAATTTGTTGTGAAGGCATTCATTTATTTAAATAGCCACAAAGGCTTCATTTTTATTCACCACAAGGGCTTTCCTTTACAGAGCTGTCACAAAGGCATCTTGTTCTCAGGTTGTGCCACGAAGGCATTTCCTTTCAGATATAACCATGAAGGCTTCCTTTACGGAGATTGCCACAAAGGCTTTCCTATCTAGAGTTTACCACAGAGGTTTTCCTTTGATAAAGGTCACCACGAAGGCGTTTCCTTTTAGAGATTAGCCACAAAGGAGTTCTTTAGAGGTTCGTTCTTTAAGAGGTTTGCCACGAAGGCTTACCTTTCCATAGTTTTGCCACAAAGGTTGTCCTTTAATAGGTTCACCAAAAAGGCTTACCTTTCTAGAGTTTTGTCCCAAAGGTTGTTCTTCTCCTGGTGATTTAGGCTATAGGGAGTTCCCTATACTCAAACTTAGTGAGTCTTTCCCCACATCATTCTCAGACACACAAAAAACCATATTAGGTAATAACTTTCCTTAAATTTTTCCATATGATGTCATAACCCACCAATTACAGTCTTACATAATATGATCTTCTTTTCATATGATGTCATAACCCACTAGATACAATCTTACATGATATGGTCTTCTTTGGTGTCATGGCTATGGACTTGTCCTTTTAGAGATTCGTGTTTTTAATCCCAACGAACCCCTTTGATGACTCTGGAGACAGACACAGACTCATTATGCATCGACTAACTCATGACAAATATTCTTACACTTATCAAACACACATGCACTTCCTATCAAAATCATTCTTATTTTCAATTAAAAGCATGTCGTAGTCATTCAGATTCATGAGTCTTACTTTTCTTATCAGATTCGTCACATCATACATTACTAGTTTCAGTCTCATGCTTTGGCCAATTAGCATAGAAGTTTCTAGAAGGCATGCAATGCATGTAAGAATCAATTTAGGGATTCACTTGGAAAGTTCATACTTTTCTACAGATAGATTTCACTTGCATACTCATCAGTCCACTTCTAAATCATGAAAATTTTCGCAGATACTTTCTTTATTCTTGCATTATATCTCCTATGTTTTACTCATTTACTGGACATTTCAAAATTATCCTACGTAATCTATTAAGAATTAAGAGTCAGAGTAGAGACTCGCCTGAGGATCACTTATCTCAACCTAAACCCCAGATTTGAATATCTGACACGAAATCAGTAGCACCTACTGCTCACCAGGATATGAAATAATGTAACATGCTAAACCTGACCTAGATGTTAAGGTCGGATTATGGAGGTTACAGTGCTCGTAAAAACATTTTTGATTAACTTACGCAAAAAAAACTTATTTTTAATTCTAGAGTAATAAATTTATTTAATTTATCGAAAACACAAGTTTTTCAAAGAACGTGTGTAATCTTGTTTTATTAATTTTATAAAAAAAATTCTCGAATGAATAAACAATTGAATTGTAGAAAGTCATAATTAATTTCAAAACCTTACAGCGAAAAAATACTTTTAAAATTATTATCCTTTAAAATCATAAGATCCATTATTTATATCGTCTTGGGTGTGTTTACGAGTTTTAAATAAAATGTCTATGAAAACAAATACCAAAACCAAGAATTTAACGTTCCAAAAAAAGTTAAAATCTGAAAGACCGTAAAGTCTAAAATTGAAAAAAATCCAAATCAACTTATACCAAATTGTGTGAACCGAGCTCTGAAGTCACCTCCAAGTCCTAAGTCGGAAGTAACCCTGAAATGAATTAAACAAACGAGTAAGTTAGAAGCCCAATGTGTGGCCCGACCCACAAACAGATGTCCATAAATAACAGACACATTATCAGTTATAGATTTGACATATACTCACATACAAAATCAGATATATATATATATATATATATATTTTATAATCATATACAAGTTTCGAAACAGATTCTTACTCATAATGTGCACATATGCAAATAACATATCAAAATTTCATAACAGATCCAGAAGCATATATCGTTTTGGACAGTCATAATTTTTAGAAATTTATATATATCGAATCATAATGTCATATCAGAACAGAACAAATCCTACCCCCATCCACTACACACTAACTTCATCCAAAAAATCACACCAAATAGGACTACAAGATTCCATCCATCCAATCACACCGAGTCGTAGTAGTATACCACTCGTAATGATGTAGCTAAGCTGCCAAACAAATATTACGGTTTAACCGCCAAAATTGCAGTAATACTGCTAGAAAATACTTCCTTCATCATATCAAAACCTACCACAATGAAAATGAAAATTCATATTAACTTACATACATAACACATAGGTGGTATGTCATGCATACCAAAACATATATTTTACATAGCACAACACAACACATAACTTATACAGATCGTATCATATATTTGTTCTTATACAAACATTTATTCCACATAAAGATGTCATGCATAATCAAACACATAATTACGTTTTCAAAGTTACTAGAACACAGATCGTACTTACATTTTTCACATACTGACACATATTGACAACTGTCACATTTCGGCTCTTATTTAAGCCAAACGGACCCCACAACATATCTAATTACACATTTCTAAGTCAAATAGGCCTAAGTGAAAAATTTTTTACAAATGGGCCCACACAACCTACCTAACCAGCCCATGTGATCACACACGCCCGTGTGCCCCACATGGCCTACCCAAGTTGACCGTATAATCATACATGCCCGTGTGCTCCAGACGGCCGTATGACGAATAACAGTCTCAAAATAGCCTCTGTTTTCTTGAGTTTTTTTAGTTCTAAATGACGCTTCGGGTTAGAATCACACACTTGATGATAATTTTGATAAACCACGCAAATATTGCACTCCAAAACCTACAATCATTCATCAAACCTCACTAATTAATCATTAAAACTCATCTAAAAAATAACGTTCATAAATTAAACGTTCAACACCTAATATGAAATTCAGATAGTTACTTCTCCGAAACAACGTTGAAACCGTATATACTCCACTGAAGGGTTCTAGTTTTCGTACCTTTTGCCTAATCAAAATGACAAACACACTTAACACAACGTGGAATGAAAACTAAACACCAATACCTCAAATCTTATTCAAGAACAAAATTAAACCTAAAATAACAAAAAATAGCTTGACAAACTTACACCATGCTTTGAACCACAATCTAAGAGCGAATCTTACACACGTATGCAGAAGAAAATTGAAACGATAACAAGCAAAAAAATGGAAACGGAGAAAAGAAAAAAAATGGAGAAGATGGGAAGAAAAAAATGTGAGAGTGGGAGAGGCAATTTGGAATAATTTCTTAACCACCCACACCCCACTAAGTCCCACAAATAACCACTCACCAAATTCCCTCATAGTTCAAAACAAAAACAATTTCCACTTGCCTACACAAAGACTCAAACACGGGACCAAAAGCTAAGCTAATAATCACCTTACCACCAAACCAATAGGCTCATTCTTGTCAACAAATGCACTCAAATATTTCTTAAGCCAAATACTAAAAACTAGGGATTTAGAGAAAATTGGAAAAAATACAAGCGAAAGGATTCGAACCTAGAACCTTCCTTACACAAGCACAACCACTAACCACTTAACCAGAACAAATTACGTAGCATAATTTCGGAATCTTAACTTAAAAATCACAATGTGACCCCTCTAGGTTTCACTAACCTAATTTCTTCCAACCCAATTTCTAGGATGTGACAAATAATCTTCTGCTTAAGCTTAGATCTTTAAATCTAGCTTGACGATAGAAAACTCCAGTTAGCTTCAAAAGAAAACCACAATAGCATTTTTAACGAAAGAAGGAAGGAAAAAGAAAAACCCCTTTTCTTAAGTTCATAAATAAATATATATACAAGACTTATGTCCTCAAAATATAAACAGACATGTGTCACATTCCTACAGGATTACCTTTATTAATGGTCTACAGCTGTAAGTGAAAATCTAATATTTTATTTACTTGATTATTCATCCTGTTGATTCTTAACCAACTTAACTTGTAACTTCACTTGTACAATGCTCTAGACAAGTAAGGCGCATTACACCTCCGATTTGTACTTATTCCATACTTACCCCTTTCACTTGGCTTACATCTTATTTCAAATAACATAGAAGTCTAACACTGAACCACCATTAACTTTCACATGTAATGGAATGCGCCTATCCTGGTTGCCAAAAAAAATACTTGGGCGGATACTACCACGCCAAATCGACTATTTAGGACTACGCGCTAGAACCTTGAATCCGCCAAAATTGGAGTGTTACATCTGAGGTCTCATACGACGATCCTTATGCCTAAATCTGATCCGAGTCACCTACAATAGGTATTTTGATTAACAAAAACACAAGAATTACTATTGATTTCCAAGATTTACTGAATTTATCAAGATTTTTGGGAAAGTTCTTAAAAGATTCGATATTGATTAAAAGATTGTCAAGAACGCTATATATTTCAAAATGCTAGGGTTTTATGAAATTAAAAATAAGAATTCTTACAGATCTTGGCACGTTAGAAATGGATTTTGACATTGTTACACTAAAATAATACAAATAATGGATTGAACGGAGTGTAATTCAAATTCGAGATTTCAACAATAAATTTCCAGCAAAAGAATATGCAAATTTAAGAAAAGGAAAAGTGGGAAATAAAAGAAAAAAGATGTATTTAAAGAAGAGAGAAAAAAAATTCTAAATTGGGTTGAAAAATATAATCAAATTTCTATTATGATTAGGAAGAGACTAAATGGCTAGGTTAAGCAAACCTTAGAGGGTTAATTTGGTAATCAAACCATTCTACCAAAATTAATATAAATGGAAGGGAATTGGCATGATTTGAACCTTAGTGCAAGGGGAAAATATGCTAAGGTCTTACAACTAAACCAATATACTCATTTTTGATCATTTTCTACCACTTTAAATATATATACTAGCTTGAATTTGTTTCCTAGTTGCTGAAAAATAAAAGAGGTAAAAAATGAAAAGAGTGAGATTTGAACCTTACCTCTCTAGGCAATATCCTAAGTTCTTTACCACCTATACAAAAAACTTTTATGATAATTTTATTAATTCTAACCCTATGATTTTGGGGGCGTTACATGTCAGGTAGACCTGTTTATAGGTCGAGTTACCCGTCTAGGCCCGAAGGTTTGCCCAAAATTTGGGAGGATTTGGGTAAAAATATTAGATCTGAAAAAAATTAGATCCGTTTAAAATATGGGTCGAGCTCAGACTTGAACATTCAAGGCTCGAGTTCGGCCCGGTCTGTTTTTAAGTTTATAATACCTTATATTATTTTTTTCTATATATTATTTAATTTAGAACACATTGAAAATATAAATCAATACTAAGTATATAATACTACTCTAATGTAAACATTAAAATAATGTTAAGATGACTATGTAAAAAAATTCAATAAATAAAAAATGTATGAAATTATTAAATATTAAAATAATATAATACAAATATTTTTTACAAAAATTTAAAAAATAATATGAGTGGGCCTAAAATGGGCTTGTATTAGTCTTTTGTAAATATGGACGAGTTTGAGCAAAATTTTAAACACATATTTCAGGCCGAATCGAACTTGAACAAATATAAAATATGTTAATATTATTCTTAAACCCGACCCAAATCTGACCCGACCCGATCCGACTCATGAGCACCTCTAATATCAGGTACAAATCAATTACAAATTTGAGGCAAATAAATGTCAGAGAGTTTTTATCCTTATATATGTAAAAATTGCCATAAAATGTTTTCTCTCGAAAATTGATGCGTAGACATTCCTGGTTGTGCAAGTATTTCATGGGTTTTTCATAATTTTTAAAATTATTTTACAACTTTTGAAAATATTTTTATAATTTTAAGAATTTTAACTTTTTAATATTTTCTAATGGGGTTATATGTCACATTAACATCAATTTCATGTGAATGTTACGTCTTAACATAAAAGATAAATTTTATCAATCAATTGGATTAGTGACAATTTTTCCTTAATAGAAGATTTAATTGAATTTTCATTAACAAAAAAAAACACTAATCAAGTGCGAATTAATTATATGGGTTTAATTTTTTTATAACTTTTAGACCTATAGTTATAGTGCGAATTAAATGATGACGAAACAAATGAGTGTGGTTTTGATTAGAGCTTAATTTTTAAAATTATTTTACAAGGTTTTTAGAATTTAGAAAATATTATTTAAAAATTAAAAAAAACAAGTGCTATAAATTCTAACATTTTTTTGAAAGATTCAAAAAATCATATAAAGATTTATAAAAATTCAAGCTGAAAAATATTTTTAATTATAAAATATGAAAATTTCTAAAAGAAAATCGAAATTATTAAAAATAAAAATATATTGTTTTAGAAATGAGAAATCAATTACTAAATTTAATAAAAGAATCAACCAAACACATGTTTTACTTGCATTTACTTGAATTTTTATACAACAAATTACTTATTTAGTTATTGCATAAAAACTTAATATATTTTTTTATAGTAGATGTAACTAAGATTCAAACATAAAACATATTTTTAGATTACTTATGTGTTCAACAAGGAATGTTATTTGTGAGAGTGCATTTTCATTGTAAAACTTGTTTATCATTGGTTTTACAAGCTAAATTTTTAGAAGAAGAATTTAATGGTGAAAGGTCTAGTCTTTAAGATACAAAAGTGATCGGTTTCTTCACTGGGGTGTGTTAGAACTAGGATCACTGGTTGTATTTGTTACGAAGATAATATATTCATTTCACTTAGCTAGGCTTCAAAGATATAAAGAAACCAAATTGCGTAAACAATATTGTTGTCTCTATTTTCATTGTGCCTGTCACAAATATAGAAGAAGTGCCCATTTCTACTACCACTTCTGCTCATATTCTATTTCTTGCATGTTTACAATTGGTTCAAGTCAATAATATTAAATGGAAATATTTTAAAAACACATTTTTGTAGTAAATTTCAAAAGTAATGATAAACTATCTATGGTTTAGTATAGAATTGTTGTATAAGTAAAATATTGTTGCTTTTACCGTTAAAATTATGGTTTGAGAAATCAAATCAACAATTTAGTAAAATTGTATTTTTTGAGATATAAGTATGATGGAGGCTCTTGTATTAAGAGTCAGATTACATTTTGTCCCCTCTAGTAGGCAAATTAATCCCTGCGTTTTAGATCAAAGAGCAAACTAGTCCTTCTATTAAAAATGTTATCCATTCCTAATGTTAAAAATTGGTCCCTATACGTCAGCATGAGATATATGTGGTACGCCACATGTCACTGTCTGGTTCTTCTGTCAACCACACTAGTTTTTAACAGTACAAATGAATGAAATTTTTAACAGAAAGGATCAATTTGCTCTTTGATCTAATGTACAATGATTAATTTATCTATTTTTATTAAAAAGACAAAATACAATTTAACTCTTAGTAAATAGGTCTCTACCATACATTTACCTAAAGGCAAAATTGACTTTTGAAAGGAAAAAATGTTTATTTCCTTACTTATCTAAACAATTATTTTAAAGATTTTTTGCATTTCAATTTTTATACAGCACTACAATATAAAAAACATGTAGGTTTTAACAGGTTATATTTTAAAAGTTAAAAAATTCAAATTTCTTATATTTTCAATTTAAAAAATTCTAGTCTAATTCTTCATTGGTAATTTTCGTTAAAATTTGTCAACTTAATATGTTTATTTTTGATAGTCATATGAAAAATTATATGAGAACAGCCTAATTAATATGCCAAATTAACAAATTTTGACAAAAATAATAACAATGTTAATAATTGAACTAAAATTTTAAAATAAAAAAATAAAAAAAATAATTTTTAGCTTTTTAAATAGAAAGATTAAATCTTAATTTTTGCCAAAAGACAAAGATTAACGGCATATTTTTAACCTTTTCAAAAGCGTGTGTTCTTCCCATCATACTTTTTACACATTTTTTAGAGTTTAGTTGAAAGACTGACTCGAAGCCAGTGAGATTTGGGATTTGAGGTCATTGAGAGAATACTTTGGTGCATAGCCCACATTTACAATTGGCAAGGATTTTGGTCCATATCCACTTACATCATTCAACTGACATGGCTAAGTTGCAAAGTTTCTTCGGCTTAAGAAAAAATTTAAGTTCTTGTTTTCTCAGAAGAGGTGCAATTTGGGTGATTTTGGTTTGGTTGGATTGGTTTTTTTTTTTTTTAGGTCTTTTAACAGTTAATAATAATTCGATTTGATTCTTAATTTTTTATATTAAATTTTTGTTTTTAGTTTTTCAATTTATTTATTATAAAGTAAGCTTTGTTTTTTATGATTTTGAATTCCCAAACTCGTTGGCGAGAGGTTTATCAATTCTTGTAGTATTTGAGGGAGGTAAACTTTGAAAGTGTGGGAGAGACGAGTGGGGCGTATTTCTTAGACTCCTTGAGGATGAAGGACTTAAACTTTGACCTAAAGTTTCGAGGGAGGAGAGAAACTATGGGTGGTGAAGAGAGCTTGTAAGATAGGAGTAATGAGTTAGGCATTGGAAGTTCTTAAGGTGTGGACTAATCTGAAGTTTCTAATTGACATGTAGATGTCATGAACTCGTCTTAAGGTATGAAGGTATGGTAACTTATGATTTCGAGGTTATTTGGATGCAATGGAGGATATGTTTCATGGTTTACATACAATTATAAGGACTTACGAACTCTTCAAACTCTTTAATATTCTTTCTTAGACTTGCGGAAAGAAAATTATATCTGACATTTATCTAAATTTGAAAAAAGAAATAAAGTAGAAAAAGATTTCATGATTGGATAATTTACAAGTTGTCTAAAAGCAAATGATTGTTATTTAAAGATTGTGAAATTGCAACTTGAGAAGCATGTGTCAGAGATAAATTTTATTTCAAACAACAAAACTGATGTGGCTAAACTTATCATACGAGGTGCTCTGAGTACAACCAAATTTTATAAATACAGTATTATGAAATCACCTAATATAATATTTGGGAATACAAGAGTGTTGGCATTTACACCAATCTTCATATTATATATAGCTGAAGTTGTTATTCAAATTGAGTTATATTAGTGCATTAAAAGAGTCACTACTGTTTGAGCAACATTCGTACCGTCATTTGGAACATTAAAATACTTATGCAACTAGTATGTTTTTAATCATAATTAAATTTTTATTAAATTATAGAGTAAAAATTTGAAAATTAAAATATGTTTTAAACTTCTATTCTATTTGTACATTTTAAATTTAATCTCAATAATCTTTTAGGAATTTAAATTTTCATTTTTAGATTTAAAATTTAGGCCTGATTGTTAATATTATTAAAATTTTTTGTTAATTTCGTTGGAGTGATATGTTGAAATTTAAAAAAAACTCATTTGGTATCCATATAATAAAAAATGACAATCTAATAGACTTAAATTTAATAGAGAATTTTAATAGTATTGGAAATTCTTAAAATTTACGTCAATATTTTAATCAAAATAAGGTATTGAGACTAACTAATGACATTTCAAAGATTGATTGGTAAATTATAGAGATTAAATTTCAAAGTTGAGCATAGTACAAGGATTAGAATTGAAAATTGATCTTTGTTATATAATCTCATAAAGGAGAGTAAAAGTCTATGTATTTAGACATATTTACATAAACATGAATAATATTCTAAAAGTTGAGGTACTAAATTATGTCAAAATTAAATGATAGAGATTAAATTTCAAATTTAAACATAATATAAGAATCAAAATAAAAATTGACGAACACGTGCTTGCCAACCTTTTATTTCAAAAGAAGATTAACTTTGATATTGTAAAAGTTAAAATATCAAATTATATAAAAATAAAATTTAAAATTTAAGCATATTGTAAGTACTAGAACTGGAATGAGACCATTCGTTTAAAATCTAAAAGGAAAAGGAAAAGCTTTGTTTATTCATTTGGTAAGATGTCAAATTTGAGGCAAATAAATGTACAGAGTTATGTATAAGTTGCCATACAATGTTTTCTCTCCAAAATTGATGTGTGGACTCTTCTGCCTTTCTTATTATTATTGTGCAAGTATTTCATGGATTTTTCATAAATTTTTTAAATGTTTTACAACTTTTGAAAATATTTTATAATCTTTAATATTTGCTAATGTGGTTATATGCCACATTAGCATCAATTCCGTATAAATGTTATGTTTATCGTAATTTATCAATTGATTTAATTAGTGATAATTTTCTTAATAGAAGATGTTTTGAATTTTTTGATTAACAACAACAACTTAATTAAGTGCGGATTAATTGATTTTTATTAATAACTTTTAGACCTATAAACTTAGTTATACTACTATTTTAAATATTCATATTTTGATTTTTGGTTTAAATGCTTAAAACACTCGTAACATAATTAAAATCAATTAAACTAAAATTGGGTGTTAATAATAAGTTAGCGATTGATCAAGTCATTCAAATCAATTTTTCGTCCAAGCCTTTCACAATTCGTTACGTGATAACGATTTTCGATTAGGAACTTAATTTTTTAAAATTATCTTATAAAGTTTTTTTAGCGTTTAGATAAAATTATTTAAAATTAAAAGAGTGCTACAAATTTTAATTTTTTTTGAAAGACTCAAAAGTTATAAACATATAAAATTCAAGCTGAAAAAGATTTTTTATTTATAAAATATGAAAATTTCTAAGAGAATATCAATTTTTAAAAATTATTAAAATAAAATAGACTTTTTATAAATAAAATAAATTAATAAATTTAATAATAAAAAATCAGCCCAACACATGTTTTACTTACATTTACTTGAATTTTTATAGAACAAATTACTCATTTAATTATTGCATAAAAACTTAATATATTTTTTATAGTTTATTATTAACTTCTAATTAAGATCCAAATTAAGTTTTTAATTATTTTACTAGTATTCTTTTTAATATTTAAGCCTTGATTTTTCTCTACCATAAAAAAAAGAAGGTGAAATTTGTAGTGCGAAATGTAATAGCTGAGAGCTCAGGTGATGTTGATGGCCATGGCCAGAAATGGAAAGTGAGCATTAAAGATAATCGTCGACCATCCAAAACTTTTTATACATAGTAAGTCCTCTAACCTACACCATCACCCTCTTATTATTCCATTAAAGTCCAAAGAACAGTTGTCCTTGTAGTGTTTTCGGGTGAGGTTGGAAAAAAGATTCTATATCCGAATAAACTGTTTTTGAAATATACAAGTAAAAAAAATTATGGTTACCTAAATCCAATCTAATTCAATTTTATTTTTATTTAGAGTATGTTTGATAAATTATTACAAATTTTAATATTTAATATTTTAAATATGTTAGATATGTTATAAAATTAGAGATAGAGCATAAAAAACAAAAAGAATGGGAGAGGAAAGAGAGAGCGTATTTTATTGATCAATCAGAATATTTATAATGTTTCTCCAAAGTCTCTATTTATAGGTATAAGAAGTATAAATGAAGTAGAGATCTACTTCTAATCACTATTAAAATTTAAAGTACATCAAAACTTATCTTGATCTTGATGGTCATCCACTTAATAAGATATTCATAACACTCCCCATTGGATGTCTATTGGTAGATAATGTGTCTCGTTAAAACTTACTAAGATAAAAACCCTGTGGGGAAAATAATTCCTAGTGAAGGAAAAATAGTACACATATCTATAATACGCATGATATGCTGTCTTGTTAAAAATCTTATCAGGAAAACCCAATAGGACAAAACCTCAGTTAAGGGAAAAAGAGTACAATGCATATTTACTCCCCCTTATTAAAACATCACATATTTTCTCATATCCTACGCATTCAATCTTGAATACTAGTTTTTCAAATGACTATTTGAATGTATTTGCTAAAAATTTATATCACCATTCTTTTGAAAGTTGTAACGCCCAAAAAATTTGAATGTTAGAATATTGGATTCTGTCGTAATTAAGTCTTTGTATCTGTGGTTATGTGCTCTGTTTATGTAGTTGAGGTTGGGAGTTTGAGTCACATCTTTAGAAGTTTTGCTATTTTATTCTAAACAACCTCTATATTTGAATTTCCTGATTAAGTTTAATTCAGGGTAAACCGGTGTCAAGAATAAACTTGTTGATTCAATGGTTAAGCAACTGTCTATGACAATGGTCTTGTGTTTGAGTCCCGGAGTTTGCGTTAGGGAACATTTTGCTAAATGCTAGAAATTGATTGGTGGCTAAATTAGGATCTAACGTTAGTCATACTCTATTTTGATTCTTTCTTTTCTTTTGATCGTTCTTTCCCTTTCCCTTTCCCTTTTCTTTTTCTTTTTCTCTTTTTTGGTTCTTTTATTCTTTTTCGTTCAGGTTACTGTCGTAAGAAAATACGAGACTAATCGAAGTTATATGTTGTTAGTTGCGTCGGTCGAAAGGTTATTAAGTAAGTTTCATTTTTAATTCATTTGAATGCATGGTTTTTTTCTTGTTCTTGTGGCATATTCTGAATTGGGCATTTCGAGTTTATTGTATGATTTTTCTGATAATCAGTCATTTGGTTTCCCTCTTAGGCGGGGATATCGGAAGTAACGAACCTCAAAACGTCAATTCGAGTAATCATTTTTAATCTTTTAGTGAGTGTTGATTTCGTTGAAGGTTTCATGTTGAAACTTTCAACATTCGTATTCCTTATATAACTGTGCATTATTGTTGTTAAAGTAGGTTGATTGATTGCGTGGTCGTTTTAGGCTTTAAAAGCACTCTACGTTGTTACTACTTCGAAATCACTTCAGCTGCGTAACAAAAACCCCTATTTTTACGAATTTTGGACACTGAAAAACATGGTTGTCTACGTCATACGGCCGTGTGCCAGGCTGTGTGGTAGGTCGTAGGAACCACACAACTGTGTAACACACTGTTCACTAAATATAAGCCACATGGGCACGGGACACAACCGTGTATCTAGGCCGTGTGTGGTTATGTTAGTGCAAAGTTCACATGGGCCAAGGACACGGGTGTGTGTCTAGGCTGTGTAACTCACTCAGTATAAGACAATGAGTACACGAGCATGTTCCCAGGCTGTGTGACTCACTTTTATTTTTAGATACCACATGGACCAGAGACACGGACGTGTGCTTAGGCCATGTGACTCACTGTTTATGATTTACACCACATAGGCAGACGACACAGACGTGTGTTAGGTCGTGTGAGTCACATCGGTGGGCGCACAGACGTGTTAGGCTGTGTGGCGTGCAGAAAAATCTGGAACTTATCCCTGAGGTCGTAAGCATCATTTAACACGAACATTGGCCTTCCAAAATGTATATATAATCTAAATTAGATTGTGTGAGTGCTATCTGATGCTCCGAGACTGAGGTATTGATTACATTAATGTATACGTATTATGATGATTGCCGATGATATTGAGCTGTATCACCTACTTATGAATTGAGTCTGAATAACTATGCATATATTGTTGACATCTATAATCTGCATTTGCATTGGTTGGGAATTATGTAAAGGTGGAAGTAATATGTTCTAATTCAGTGGCTAAGCCACGATTTATATGTGAATCTGGCGCTTTGTCGCAATTCGATCTAGCAGCTAGTCTGCATCTCAGTAAATGTGTTTAACTGACACTATATGGTGTGTAGGGTTGGATGGGTATTAAATGCCCTTAACGGTATGTTGGGATGGTAGGAGATGGTGTAGCAGATAGGGGTTAGGAATAACTGCATATGTTTCTGATTTGTTCTATATCTGAACTGGAATTATTCTGCCATATAACTGATACGTTAAACCTATACAGAATATTCTCTGATTCTGATTGGAACTTGAGATTTGAGAACTTCTTATTAAAATTATGCTTCTAGTTGAGTCTATATTGGTTATACACTGAGTTCTCTACTCACTGTGTTGTTGATTGAATTTCAGGTAACTCACAAGCTTGATCGGGTCAGCGTAGGGGAAGCTCGATCAATCTTCTTGTCATCCTTTATATATTTATCATATAGTTCCAGTGTTTCTTAGTACTACGACTGTTCTAAAGTTTTCGAACTATCTGTTGGATTTAATGGTTGTCATGATCTGTTAAATAATTTTAACTATACTTATAAAAGTGGATTTCCTTAATAATGTTAATGTAACTTTCTAGACTTGGTTTAGACGTCTAGGCTAGGTCTGAGGTGTTACATTTAGTGGTACTAGAGCCAGATTAGTCAACACTCGGACTGTACTTTGGGCTCATAATGTGTGTTAGAAGATAGCTAAATGAAAATAGAATATCTGTATCATTTTGAAAGTTGGTTTTTATAAATGACCGAGCCTCTAACACCGAACATATAAGTATTTATGTTTTACTATCATGAATAGTGGTAAAACTATAGTGATTAAACTGTTATTGGGTAAAATACTTTGATAGGAACTGGTAGAGGCACTATGTGGAAACCCTGAACTAATTTATGCATTCTGAAATTGTAGATAAACTGACATTATGAGTTTGCGCGGTAGTTGTGGACGTAGAACTCATGGGTGTCGTGAACGATGAGGAGGAGTTCAAGCGGAGTCATCCTCTATAGGCAGTATGCCCAATTTAGAGCCCAACTAGACAATTGGTACTCTTACTGCTGAGATGGGGTCCTAGACTCTGATGGCTAGGGACGACGCACTGTCTCAGGCCATGATTCGGGTATTGGAAAGGGTCACCAGGACCCATTCTAGATCTAGAGGTCGAGGGTCAATTACTAAACGACTCTGGTCGAATGGTGTTGAGTTGTTCAGGGGCGTTATTGGAGTCGCCCCTATGTTGCTGAGTATTTGCTCGAGGCCACTGAGCGTATCATGACCGACATTGACTGCACTCTCATTCAGTAATTGAGGGGTGTTGTATCCCTACTCTAAGATGAAGCCTATCAGTGGTGGCTGACGGTTGAGCAAGGTGCTCAACCCAAACAGGTTAATTGGGACTATTTCAAGAATACCTTTCAGAGCAAGTATGTGAGGTGAGTTATGTAGAGACTCGCTGACGCGAGTTTATGAGCCTGATTTAGGGTGATCGATCTGTGGCTAAATATGAGGTCGAGTTTCTGTAACTGAGCAAGTATACGCGGGCTCTAGTAGCATCCGGTTATGATAAATACGTGAGATTTAAGGAAGGGTTACGATAAGATCTGGGGGTTCTTATAGCTACTTAGAGAGAACGGGTTTTTGTGGCCTTGGTTGATAAGGCTAAGATAGTGGAAGTGGTGAGGTGTAGTGAGCGCGAAAGGCATGAACATGAGAGAGATCAGAGTAAAATTAAAAGGGATTTGATCCCCTTTAGTTCTGGACATTGCCCTAAGAAACGGGCAAGGTTTGATAAGCCTCCGAGATTCGAGGCACCAGCCCTAGTGACCGAGGTTCAACTTTGTAGTGACTGTGGAAAGCGCCACCTGGGCGAGTGTTGGAGAAAGTTAGGAGCATGCCTCCATTGTGGGTCGGTGGAGCATCGATTTAGGGATTGTCCCCGTCGACCAGATCAGGCGTCAGTTGTGGCACAAAATTCCATTCTGGGTCCTGTTCAACCCCTGAGGGTAGGTCAGCAACCACCTAGAGGTCGTCGTAATGGCAGATGAAGTAATGCTTATTGTAGGGGTCAAAGGGCACTGAGTAGAGGTACGAGTCAGACTAAGGCACGAAAGCCTGCACTGGTTTATGCGGCGAGACGCTGAGAGGATAGTGATGATGCTGATGTCATATTAGGTACATTATTTATTTATTATGTTTCATACTTTGCTCTCATTGACTTTGGGTCTACTCACTCGTATATAGCTAGTATTGTTTCTACAAATCTGGGTATAACTACTGAGAAAACTGCTAGAGAGTTTTCTGTGATTAGTCTTTTGAGTCAGTTGGTTCATGTTGATAGGGTATATAGACGAGTACTCTTAGAGATTCAGGGTATGGTATTCTCGACAAACCTAATGGAGTTGTCTTTTGATGAATTTGATCTGATTCTGGGAATGGATTGGCTCGTAGAGTATCAGGTCAGTCTAGATTGTGCATCTAAGAAAGTTACTCTAAGGACGGATGAGAATAATGAGGTTATTATTGTAACACCCCCAACCCGTATCCCTCGCTGGAATCGGGTTACAGAGCATTACCGGAGATTATAGATCAAACAGACAAAAATCTCAAACATTTTATATCATCAAAACAAGTCATCAAAGCATTATTTTAATCTAAATTATAAACTCTCCAAAATAGACCTTATAACTTCATTTACAATCAAACCACAAAATAACTAATATTTAGACACTTTAGGTACATGCCGACACAAAGAAATAAATATCACCATATTTGAGTTCGGGATCATTGTTAGATGCTAAATCAGCGATCAAACTTAAGTACTTAACCTGCGCACGAAAAACAAATCCGTACGCTGAGTAAAAACTCAGTGGTATTTCTATATTCCGAATATTTAAAAAAGATAAAACAATAAAATATGTATAATAAAATGTTAAGCACAATTGAACATTTAAAATCACACAATACTCAATTGTCATCACTTGCTATATATAATACCTTTCCATAATTTATTCATGTATCATTTAAACAATGACACTATCCATTCCACAACCAATTTATGAATATATAACTCGTGTATTTCATGTATTTACAACATATTTCACATTCTATTTTCAGTTTACTATATCATATTCTTAGCCCAAAGTAGATTTTATAGAACACACCGAATATATGGAACCCATAAGTGGGTAATTGGGATTTGGTTAAGCGGTAAATTGATTTAATTTATACTGAATTTCGGTTTAGGATCGTATAACGGTTTATTAAGGAAAATTAGAATATTCACCAGGGTGCTGCGAGAAAGCGAAAAATAAGGTGTGGGTCCTAAACTTGTAAAATTTGTTTGATAATGATAAATGTTATGTTATGTTATATTTGATAATTAGCTTGCTAATTGGTTTGGAATAGTAGCCAAATATTAATTTTGTGAGTGGCCGAACCAAGTACGTTTCGAACCTTAAAAGATTGATGTGTTGGCAAATTTGCTAGTTTGACTCTCTGAATGTGTAATTGAGATTGTTATGCATAGTTATATTATGTGATATGAGAATGTTTGATGGAATGGTATGAAATGTTGAGATATTAGTTTTATGCATGATTTAAATGCATGAAATATTTACTATGATATACATGTAAGGTTGCTATTTGTGCATAATGAAATTCATAAAGTATGTGAATTGAATGATATTGATAGATACCATCTTAATAGTAATATGAAAATTGGTACACTGTTTCCTTTCTCTGAAAGTATGTGATTATTAAGAACATGTTGAGAATGTTTAATAAATGTGAAAAGTATTAAAATGTGATTGTGTATGAATTTGTATGACATATTGCATGTTATTTTGTGGTTGACGGAAAGTTTTGTGGAGTACCGGCGGCATAGTAAGTCCGCATATATTTTTAGTCAATGCACCGCATTTGGAGTATCGAGGGGATTGGTGATTATATCGCATTATTTATTTGGCAGTTTCACTGCATTATTGATTATTGGTGGTTTTACCATATTGAGCATTGCTCAAATACGTTGGATTTTGGCAAACGAGTTCTAGGGAACTCGTGGTGTGTAATGGATGGTATAAGTAGGATCTCACATATGCATTTTTCATGATCATGTGCATTTCAAAATTACTATTGTTAATGTTTAATTGTGCTATTGGTACCTCTATGAAATTGCCTGTATGAATGTTTAATACTCGTTTAGTCTCACACTGAGCTTGTTAAGCTCACCCCATTATCTCACCCTAACAACCATTAGACCAAGTTAAATCTTTTATGAATTGTTAGTTTAATAATGTATCTAAAGGTTATTGCATCCACCACAAAAGAATATTATATCTTTTCATAATCAATTCCAGGGCTTAGCGGAAAACTTCATATTTTTAATTCCGCTTTTGCAAAACTACTTCATTTGTACCCTCACTAACTTTATACCTTTAGGTATTTGGATTATTGGTATAAAAACTCCACAAATTTAATTGTACTTGAGTTGTGTCTTTCTATTTTGAACAATCTATTTCATATCTATATTTCTCAATATATTTATTCAAGATTCTCCTTTTATTTCATTATTTCAATAATAATATTGCATGCAAAACCATTGTCGACCCCTTTTATTATCGGTTCGACATTTTCTTGAATTGACATAACTTATTGAGATATATTATTTTCACTATTTTAATCATCAATTTTAGGTACCTGAATCTTTTCTAGAGTTTTACTTATTAGTTATGTCTTAGGTCTCTTCCGAGTACCTACCTCCACTATATAACCATCTAGAAGAATTTTCATCTTTGGAACTGATCAATCTATCATTTATTCTAACTGATTGTCCTACTGGGACTTTGATTTAAAATATTGGATGGTATATAACACTTGGTTATTTTCATTAAGTTTGTGAATACATCTAATAGTTAACTTGTAATAAAGTGAGTTATCATTTTAAACTTTTAGTTCAAATTACTCTCTATAAAGATCCGGATAATGATAACTCATTACAAGTAGTGATTTCATTCAACTATTATTTCTCTCCCTAATATCGGAAAAACTATCAAATAAAAATAGTAATCACAAATCATGTCATAATTGAATCTCCAATACATTCAAAACATCTAATAATACAAAAGATTGTAATTAATATATATTCTCAACTTTCTTTGAGGATTCACTCATCTTTGTGCATTGTGGTGGAACAATTGGAACATATACGCACATACAAAAATTCAAAGATAAAAATATTTAGCTCTTGACTAAAAACCAATTGTAATGGAGAGTATTTATAACTTATTGGCTTAATGCGTACAACACGTAAATCAACATAATCTCATGTTGAAATAGGAAGTTTAGTTTTCATAAGTAATGGTTTAGATATTAATTAAATGCATTCAATCAATAATTTCTCTAAACCATTATGCGCATAAATAACAAACTTTTACAAAAGTTTTTCAAACTCAATCAATAAAAGACTGAGATATAAACTCATCAGTATTAGCAAGATGAACTATCTTAATTGCATGGTCTGAAATTAATTATTTAAACAAGCAATCTTGCAAACGATAGGTTGCAAGTTGATAACACATACGTGATTATTTTGTAGATGCATCTACCAAAATCATATAATATCAAAACTATTTACATGGTGAATGAATGAGCCCACATTCATTTAAAAAATACAAGAAATGGGAATTTTTTAAATTAAAGAATCTTCTGGTTATTTAATAAATGTCCATATGAATATTAAATTAATTTTACATCATATATGATCTAGGATGGTCTAACTGGTCACGCTTAGTAGTAAATGCATTTGTATTAATAAACTTCTAGTTTACTTTAACATGCATTTCAATTGTACTAATAATGTCAATATAAATTGTGACAAATTGATAATTTTACTGTCATTCATTTTACTTTGCATCCACATATAAGTACTATTGTGACATTTACTACTGGAAATGTCTAAATCAATGTGAAGTCTATGTCACTGAGTCAACAAAATAAATATAAATTCCAAACAATTATATGCAATATTCGTTTAAAAGAATATGCCAAAATCTTTTTTTTTGCTGCGTAGAGTCTTGACGATTTTATCAAGAAGTAAGCAAATTAAACTCTAGTGTAAACTTTGAATCCAATTAAAATATATTAATGGTAAACTTTGAAAGTGGATCTTATTTTCTAGGTGTACAACATGTACATAACCAATGACTTTTCATACATAAGTTTTCTCTCTTGCAAGTTCTCATCAATAATATTTTTCCACGTAATTTTAATTGAGAGCTTATTATGAATACTATAGAGTTATACTCACAGCTTAAAAAAATACTTGCAACTTCAGGTGCTTCCAACCATAACGAGCTTTAGATATAATTATTATATTCTATTGCTCATAAATAGATCTTTCACAGTTAAATATTTTGCTTTCAATCCCTTAATGTGGATAATGACAAAATAAGATCACAAAAATAGTTACAATCAATTCAATTTAATAATAAGAGTAATCAATAATTCAATCCTCTTTTGATTCATATGAAATAAATATTTTCCTCATTCACAATCTCAATATGAGATCCATTATGAATATCTTTTAAAACCAATAGATTAACCATCTCAAGATATTAATATACTAGCTCTTCTGGAGCTTTCGAGTAATTTTGTACTACCAAATATTGGAATAATATTGGTTTTTATTTTCTTTTATGCTTGCGTTCAGTTCGAGGAATGCAACAGATTTACTAGGACGAACTTATAATCGTCCCACTAGATTTTTTATTTCATGATCACTATCGCAAACATGCGGGATTTTAAATCAAAATCTATCTATTCATGTTGTCATAATTAGTCTCTAATTATAATAAACATGATATAATAAATAAATCATAGTAAAATATACTGGAAGATGAGTGGTTAAAGACTCTAATGATTACCCATAGCACAGGCCTCAATTGAAGACTGAAATTGCAATAGCTCTGGAAAGCAATCGACAACAACTTGAGCAATAGATTTGGAGTGATTGAATTATAAAATAAAAGAGAATTGTACTGATAAAGTATTATAAAATAAAAGATAAAAAATAAAGAAAAAAGAGAATGAGAGAGTAAAGAGAGAGCGTATTTTATTGATCAATCGAAATATTTACAATGTTTCTCCAAAGTCTCTATTTATAGGCATAAGAAGTATAAATGAAGTACAAGTCTACTTCTAATTACTATTAGAATTTAAAGTATATCAAAACTTATTTTAATCTTGATAGACATCCACTTAATAAGATATTCATAAAAAATAATCATTTTAATTTTTACTTAATATAAAATTTTCAACAAAATAAGATAAGCGGTAGGTAGTCTAGATATATAAAATATTAAGTTGATTTTATTTTATTAAAATTTTAAAATAAATTATCATTTTAAAAAGAGATATTCAAATTTCCATCTTTATCTTTCATTCAAAACTATAAAAATAATGTAAAATATTATATTAATAAGATTAAATTAAAATAAATATTTTTAAAAATCAATATTTACTTTAATCAAGAATTATATTTAGTAGTGTTACGAATATCTTATCATTAATGGATATTCATCAAGCTCGAGATAAGATTGATGTACTTTAGGACTCTAATAGTCATTAAAAGTAGAGTTTTTTTTCATTTATTTTCTTATGTTTATAAATATAAATTTTGGAGAAACATCGTAAACATCCGATTCATTAATAATATATGTGCTTCTCTTTGCTCTCTAATTATCTTATTTTTATTCGCTTTATTATTTATTTCATAACTTATATTTACTAATTTATCAAATAAGTTTTTAATATAAATTTAGCATTTATAATTTTCAGTTTATCGACATCCTTAATTTATAATTAATTTTATTTTTATTAAAATAATAAAAATATTACTTACTTGAAAAAGATTCATAAATATTAATGAAATAGCTTTGAAATTCTTATCAAATAAGCTCTAAACTTCATTAAAATAAATCTAAAATCTCATAACATAAAATTACCATAAGAAACTGAAAATAGAATAGAACCAAATTATTACAAATGATTCAAGAGAATATTTAAAATATCTGATAAATCCAACCCAATCAAACTGAAATCATCCTATTTTTAGTTAATATTGTTTTTGGGAGGTAGTAAAAGAGGCTTAAAGAAGCCTAAACAGTAGCATTATTCATACAGATAGGAGACAGTCCTGCAATTTGCTTGTCACGGGCAAAATGCTTAAGTTTCCTGAGATAGTTCTACTGAGCTTTGCCATGACATCAGCAACCAAGTTCCGGGTGACGTAAGATGTGTAGTAAGCTAATCTGCCATTCTCTGATAGTAAAGTTTTTTTGTTTACCCGGTCAACCCTTTTACTGTTTTTGGTACTCGTTAAGTTGATTAAGCTAAAGCCCATATCAACGGCTGAAGATAGATCACCTATCATGGAGCAAGACACTCGTTTCAGAAATCAAGTCAGTTCCACCAATTGAGGGGAATGTCGTCATCCATTCTATAACCATCTAATCACAATTAAAGTAAAATCTCAAACTGGGATATTGGAATAAATACAACCGTCCACCTATTTTTTTTCCAAGAATGGATAATTTCATATTTTTTATTCAAATGTGCTTTTTTTTTATACAATGTGACTTCATTACGTAAGATTTTAGCTTATATAGCAACTCAATTTAAACTAATTACATTATTTACTTTAATAAAATTTAAATCATAGTAAAAATGGATCATTATAAATTTATCATCTCTCTTGGCAAAGTACTAATTGTACCTGGGCAAAACACGAATTGTATTATTCTTTGATTGCAAATTCTGGTCATTCTCTTCACTTTGGTGGCGGGATTAGTAGTAGAGTACAGATGACGAATAAGCCTAAGTTGTCATTCAAGGACACTCTAATGGGAAATAATGATGTGAACTCGCTTACGATGTGTAATTGAGTCGTTGATTGTCCAATCATCAAATTAAGTAATTCTCGTTTTGGTTTAACAAATATGCTAATTTTAAAGATAGAATATAATTAAAAACAGTGGATAAAAGATAGATTAATGGAAGGATGGTTTAAAACGAACTTAAAACAAGAATGAATCCGCAATAGCAATTAAGGACCCGATTCTTATAAGTTTTAAGGTGGATGATGGATAGTTGGATAAGACCGTGACCCACTATCTAGCAAGATAGGAACCAAATGGTATAAGGTTGAACGCCACACTTGAAGAGTGATAAGTTCAAGAAAGAAACAAGTTTGACGCCACTAGCTAAACTAGATAAGTCAAATTGAATCCCGAAGAACAATGAGAGTGAACAACTCACAAAGTTTATAATTCATAAAAATATCAAAGTCAAGAAGTTAACCTTCAAAAGGTTCAAATGAGCTATTTAAAGGCTGCTAGATATCTAGTCGAATAGACTCAAATTGAGTGCAAACACATGAAACTAAATTAACTTAATTTCCAGCTGAAAAATCCATTGAATGGCTTCAATAAGCAGCTAACCATTGAGAAGCCCGAACAATCTTGAGAATGTGCTCTTTGGTGTGCACGAACAGCCTTGGTTCATATCCTTAATGAGTGAGCTGAAATGAGCTTTGTTCGGTTGATGAAGTTATGGCTGGAATTAATATTTAAAGGTGCAACGAATGTGGAATTAGCTGGTGAGTGTATTTGATGGCAGCCGGATGGCCTTTGGGTGTGAACACTCTGTTATGAAGAGACTTAAAGTGTGAACATCTAGCACCAAATGGTCTCTTGAAGTGTTAGCTGAACAGCTCACAACTATTGGCAATGGATGCATGAATAATCAGCTGAGTGAATGCATCAAGCAGCTCTCAAAATACATGCACAATCGGGTGCATGTTCTTCATTAAATTAACTCCATTGAATCTGGAAAATACATGAATGTCCAGCTGCAAATAGCTCCTACTGTACATGGACAATCGGGTGCATGCTCCACATTAATTAGCTTCAATGTATTAGCATGATACATGAATTTATGTCTAGCCGCATAAATGAATGTCAGCTCCCTATTTAAGCAACCTGTTAAGACACATTAAACACTTGGTTAAAACATCAACAAGACAAATTAAACACGCACATAAATATGTAGTAGTCTAGGACATATTTAAGAGATCTAAATTGCTAACATGTAGTCAATCTGTCCGAAAATGAACATGTTTAATAGGTTTGAATTAAACATGCATTTATGTCGTTCTAGTTAGGACATGCTTAATAAAAGTTGTTAGGACAATATGAATGTTGTACAATCTAAGACTAAGTTAATAAACAAAACAATCAGACAAGTATTTGAGGCTGTAGGAAACTAAACAAAAATTAATTTAATTAACATAATTAAAAATGTCTAAGTCTAGCTAGCTGAGTTAGCTAGCTAATTTGAATTCAACCTTAAATAAATTGTAGATGTTCCTTGTGGAATCGTCCAAAACTTGATTGGCAAGCTCCTTTGTAGCTTTCTCCCAAACTCGATCCACTAAACCTGATATTGATTCTTTAAATCGTTTAGCTCGAGCTCGAGTGATTGGTCCAATAGGGAACTTGATGGCATCTCAATTGGAGTCAACTAAGTCCTTGGGCTGGTTCGTATCATTCCCCCCTTTTCAAGGCGATTTGTGCTGAAATCGTCCCCTATATCTGGAAGAGATGAATTGGATACGTTAAAACTCGCACAGGTAGGATACTTACCTGGTAAGTCCTTTTGATATGAAGCATCAACAATTGACTCCATCACTTGGAACGGGACATCATCTTTAAGTAGTGACATTTCAGAACGATTCATTCTTAAATCGGGCCATTTGCTGGAAAAGAATTTTTGTTGTTCACGGTTCCTTAAATTATATCTTTCTTCCATCGGGTTGAACACAAATATTTCCGCAACTTGAAAGTCAAGAACAATTTCAGTAACAAAATTAAATTGAAGGATTTCTCTTAATGCATGGCTTACACGATCTTGGAACAATTCAAAGATGTTGCAATTTGTATAAGCATAATGAATTTCAAGCGTTCCTCCCAAATAATATAATCTCAATTTAACTCCGAGATAAAAAAACAAGATTTTGTCTTACCGTTTCTATTTAACTCCAGAGTTTCATAACTGGCAACATAGAAGAAACATGAACTGATCGAAAGTTATAATCATGCAAAACATGCTTGAATCCTTTCAACCATAATATGGAACAAAAATCTCCGAAATCAAAGATTGGATTTTGACTTTGTACATCATCAAAGTTCACATATTGGATTTTGACTTTGTACATCATCAAAGTTCACATATTGGATTTTGACTTTGTACATCATCAAAGTTCACATATTTGGATTTCAAAAATAATGATAAATAATGGAGCAATTGAAAATGGCCAACATGTTTATACAAAATAGAACTAAGATGCTCATCTTCTTTCAGCAATAACTTAGGAAAATATGCTCCAGATTGAAACACATGGTTTTGCTCGCTTATTTTTGAAAACAATGTAAAGACATAGTTCAGCAATAATGCAATCATGCTTGACAAATGAAATTTAGACATGGATATGTGTAAGCAATCAAAACTTTCAAAATTCTATCGAATAAGCAGCTGTGTCCACAAAATTTACTTACATGAAATTAAAGAACTCTCATGGCATTCTAAATCGAATAGATTAAAGCCTTCATGTATGAATTGTTCATCACATACGTCAATCAAATTCAGTTGGCTTTCAGTTGAACTAATAACAACAATGGCTAATTCATCGTGCAATTTGAAGTTATTTGAATCAATAGGAAACAAATGATGAAAGAAACATTTCATAACACTATCCAAAACAAATTCAACAACTCTAATCAACGTATAATAACTAAACAAGTCATTATAAAGAATTTCTTTAAGGTAAACATGGGAAAACTTGTCAATGGAAGTTAAAGAATAACAATCTGATTGAATGTCAAGGGGTTTCTTACCTTGCTTACCTTTGGGAATGTTAAGTGCATTTGTACTCTCCAACTTACCATTTTCAATCAATTGAAATCGTCGTTCATCGATAAGGTAGTGAAGATAGAACTTGTCTATGGTTGGAATTTTATGAACCTGAAATGAAAAGAAATCACAAGGTAAATTCGAATGGGGGTTAGCAAAAATATTCCTCCCTTGTGTTTGAATACTTTCTTCACTCGTTTCTTGTACAAGTTCTCTTTCTTTTTCACTCGTTTATTTTTCAGTCTCTCTTTCTTTTTCATGCTCTATTCTATTTTCAAGAACCCATTCACACTCTTCATGTCACTTTTTTTAAGAACAACACTCATTTCATTCACATTTTTTTATTTCTTTATTCTCAATGACATATTCATCTTTCACATTTTTGTTTCTTTCTCTTTCGTTTTCCTCTTTTCCACTCTCGAACTCTTTTTCAAAGTTATTTTCTTGTTTAAACTCTTTTTCTTTTTCATTTTTCTTTTCTTGCTCATTCATTCTCGCACTCTCTACAAAAGCTTTCAACTTGAGTTGCTTTTCGTAGACTTGTTTCGGAGTTAAAAGGGCTAAATTCACTGTCTTTCCAAAATGCTTGAAAGTGTAATGGTTAGTGTAGCCATCGTGCATGACCTTCCGATCAAATTGCCATAGCCGTCCAAGTAGTAAATTTCTGGCATGCATAGACACCACATTGCATAGGACTTCATCTTAATATGTTCCAACGGAAAATGAAACAAGGATTTGTTTGGTCACCTTGAGTTCACCACCATCGCTAAGCCATTGCAGCTTATAAGTATGTGGATGCTTGGTAGTAGTTAAGCCAAGCTTTTCCACCATCACCGTGCTGGCCATATTGGTGCAGCTTCCTCCATCAATAATGATGCAACAAAATTTTCCTTGTACTTGGCAACCTGTATGGAAGATATTCTCCCTTTGCTTCTCATTTTCCATGCTTTGAAGATTGAGGCTTTGCTTAATTACTAGCATCTTGCCATTAACAACTTGTTCTCGGTCATGTTCAAAACTTCTTGTCATGTTGATTGAGACCTCAACACAAACCTCAATTATTTCGCTCACAAAGAAAATAAAAGATGACACACCACTCATGTTTGCACTCAAATATTTAGCTTTTACCTCTTGATGAATTCTTCACTCGTGCCTTTTACCTATCAAATTCACCTCTCGAAGTTCTTGGAGATTTCTTTAGACCTATTAGAAAGCACGTAGGTCATCTTCAAAAGGCTAAAAACAAAAAGGATTGATGTTAGGTGAAGGTAGGCTTTGAAAGAAAACAATTTTAAGATCAAATGAGAAAATAGGGAAATAAAATTTTTGTAACTAGCTTTTCTTTTGTCAAAATACTCAAAATCATACTCCCACTTTTTGTATATTTTTTTAACTCTTGTATATTTTTTTGCACAGATTTTATTTATACTCGATTTTTTTGAATTCGAAACTTTTTTATGCTTTTCTTTAAACCCGAGAGTTTGTAAACGATAATAACATACTTAATTTGAAAAGCTCTGATACCAAATGATACGAACTCACTTACAATGTGTAATTGAGTCGTTGATTGCCCGACCATCAAATTAAGTGGTTCTCATTTTGGTTTAACAAATAGGCCAATTTTAAAGAAAGAAGATAGTTAAAAGCAGCTGATAAAAGATAGATTAATGGAAGGATGGTTTAAAATGAACTTAAAATAAGAATAAACCCGTAATAGCAATTAAGGACTCGGTTCGTATAAGTTTTAAGGTGGATGATGGATAGCTTGATAGGACCGTGACCCATTATCTAGTAAGATAGGAACCAAATGGTATAAGGTTGAACGCCACACTCAGAGATTGATAAGTTCCAGAAAGAAACAAGTTTGATGCCAGTAGCTAAACTAGATACGTCAAATTGAATCCCGAAGAACAATGAGAGTGAACAACTTACAAAGTTTATAATTCATAAAAATATCAAAGTCAAGAAGTTAACCTTCAAAAGGTTTACAAAGGATCTATTTAAAGGCTGCTAGATATCTAGACGAATAGACTCAAATTGAATGCAAATACATGAAACTAAATTATCTTAATTTCCAACTGAAAAATCCATTGAATGGCTTCAATATGCAGCTGACCATTGAGAAGCCCAAACAGTCTTGAGAATGTGCTCTTTGGTTTGCACAATAGCCTTGGTTCATATCCTTAATGAGTGAGCTGAAATGAGTTTTGTTTGGTTGATGAAGTTATGGCTGGAATTAATATTTAAAGGTGCACCGAATGTGGAATCAGCTGGTGAGTGTATTTGATGGCAGCCGAATGGCCTTTGAGTGTGAACACTCGGTTATGAAGAGACTTGAAGTGTGAACATCTAGCACCGAACGGTCTCTTGAAGTGTTAGCTGAACAACTCACAACTATTGGCAATGGATGCATGAATAATCAATTAAGTGAATGCATCAAACAGCTCTCAAAATACATGCACAATCGGGTGCATATTCTTCATTAAATTAACTCCATTGAATCTGAAAAATACATGAATGTCCAGCTGCAAACAGCTCCCAATATACATGCATAATCGGGTGCATGCTCCACATTAATTAGCTTCAATGTATCAGCAAGATACATGAATGTATGTCCAGTCGCATAAATGAATGTCCAACTCCCTATTTAAGCAACTTGTTAAGACACATTAAACACTTGGTTAAAACATCAACATGACAAATTAAACAAACAAATAAATATGTAATAGTCTAGGACATATTTAAGAAATCTGACTTGCTAATATGTAGTAAATCTGTCCAAAAATGAACATGTTTAATATGCTTGAATTAAACATGCATTGATGTCGTTATAGTTAGGACATGCTTAATAAAAGATGCTAGGACAATATGAATGTTGTACAATCTATGACTAAGTTAATAAACAAAACAATCAGACAAGTAATTGAGGCTGTAGGAAACGAAACAAAAATTAATTTAATTAACATAATTAAAAACGTCTAAGTCTAGCTAGCTAATTCGAATTCAGCCTTAAATAAATTGTAGATGTTCCTTGTGGAATCGTCCAACACTTGATTGGCAAGCTCCTTTGTAGCTTTCTCCCAAACTCAGTGTACTAAACCCGATATTGATTCTTTAAATCATTTAGCTCAAGCTCGAGTGATTGGTCCAATAGGGAACGCAATGGAATCTCGATTGGAGTCAGCTGAGTCCGTGGGCTGGATCATATCAAAAAATGACTCAATCTATTTTGATGACGAAAGCTTTGAGGATGATGATTTTGATCTTCAAGCGGTTGATAGTATTTCAAAAATAATTGACAGAGTTCTGACGGTTCAGTTCTCTCATCGTGTTCACTAACTTGTCTCTAAAAGTATGGATAAAATTGTGGTGAGTAAATCTTCATCGTGATGGATCTTCTTCTTCACAGTCGTCTGATTCAAATATAGTTAAATAGGGGCAAGTTCATTGTGGGTTAAAAGGGAAAGGTATTCAGATTGGGCATGACGGTACTATTCAAAAACTAGTGTCGATGGAAGACTTCGTTAATGCTTTGGTGGAGACTATTATTGCATAGGCGAAAAGGGGAGATGATTTTATGGATGATGAGATTGATTATGCCAAAGACAGAGATAAGGAGTTGGAGAATGATGTTGCTTAAAAAGCAAAAACATGTGTTGTTTCTAATTTTTATCATTTTATTTATGTCATTAAATTTTTTTTCATAGAATTGCCAAGGATGTAGACATCCCCATTTTGATAGAATTATGAAGGAATATATGAGAGTACAGAAATTGGATATTGTGGCTTTGATTGAAACGAAATTAAGTGGGAATAAAGCGAATTGGATAATTGAGAAAACACACTTCCCAAATTCTTATAGAGTGGAAGCTAAATGACTTGCAAGGGTATTTGGACTTGTAGGGATCGAATGTTAACATGGAGGTAATATACAACCATTTCCAATTCATTATCTTCAAATGGTGCAATGTTAATTTTTCTAAGAATTTCTTTCTAATGGTTGTTTATGGGAGCCCCCAAGCGATCAAATGAAAACTTCTTTGGATAGAGTTGGAGAGGGTAATTGTTTATTGTCAAGGACCAATAGTGCTTAGTGGCGATTTTAATGCTATGTTGTAAGTTGACTCTGAGGAAAATTTTGCAGGCTGTCTTCGTTTTCCAAAATTGGTATTTGATTAGAGGTTGAGGGATATAGGGTTTACAGGTTAAAAATTTGCTTCGGGTCGTGGTAATTTCCTTGAACGTCTTGATCGGGGTTTATGCAAAAAAAAATTGGGATAATGTGTTTCCTACAACTACTATATATCACTAGTAGAGATTAAAATTAGATCACTAGCCTCTTTTTTTTAGTTACTGGGTAGAACCGGACTAGTAGACAAAATAGGTTGTTTGGATTCTTTGTTGGTTGGTTGCAACATTTAGAGTTTACAACTTTAGTGCAAGATTTATGGGGGAAAGTTAATAACATGGAGGAGCGGATTAATAAATTTACAAGGGCAATTCAAATCTGGAATCATGGTTCGTTTGGTTCCATTAACAAGAAGAAACATATTATTCTTTCTAGAATCAAAAGCACACATGTTGTTTTGAAGAAATATTAGTCAGAAAATCTCAATATCCTTGAATGCGATTATAGGAAGGAACTTGAGATTATTCTAGACTAAGAAGAATTGTTATGGCATTAGAAAGCAAGGTTAGATTGGATTATGTTTGGAGGTCGTAATACCAACTATTTCCATAAACACATTTTAACTTGTCGGGAGCACAAAAAATTTGAGCCCTTAAACTCGATGGAGTCTATTGGTGTTTTGATGAGAAACAACTGTTACGAGAGGCAATCATTTTTTTTCAAAATTTGTATTCAAATGAAAGGGGCTCTAATAGCATATTTCCAATATGTAATTGTTTTTCGGATTTATCAACTGTTAATAAGGCGATGTTAATTGGTTTTAAAGGTGTCAATAGCTAAGACTCGTGACGCTCTCTTTTACATACACCCATTGAAAGCACTAGGGTGTAATGGGTTACATGCCAAATCTTTTCAAGCCAATGAGACATCGCGGGTGATTCTATTGGAAAACGGTTACAATTATAGTTAGAGGTGAGTCATTTGAGAGCTCAATGAAAAATAGTTTGTTGGTATTTAATTTAAAGGGGTATAATCTTGTTGACTTCTCCCAATTTCGACAAATAAATCTTTGCTCGATCCTTTATAAGATAATAACAACGACGATTGTGAATCGGTTGAAACATGTGATGCCTAAGCTTGTTGCCCAGAATCAACCTAGCTTCATTGTAGAAAGATCTATTATGGACAATATCATTAAAGCTCAAGAAGCAACCCATTCAATGAAGATTACAAAGGGGTCGAAGAGGTGGATGGCAGTAAAGTAGATTTGAAGAAAGCCTATGATAGAGTGATATGAGACTTCTTGGAAGACAGTTTACTTGAGGTTGACATAACAAACGATCTTACTAAGGTGGTAATGCAATGAGTATCGACTACTTCCATGCAAATATTATAGAATGGGGGTCTCACTGAGATGTTTAAGCCTACTTGTTTTGTAATGACCTGATTTTCAGTGGTATTAAAAATTACGGTTTCGGGACCTTATCTTCGTAAATCGAATCCATAAATATTAAATCATAGTACACAAAAAGTGCTAAAATCGACCATTCTCTTCGACATTATTGGAGAGAAAAGGAATGTAAGAGAAGGAGAAATAAAGGATTGAGATCAAACGATCACATTTAGGGGGGATTGGGAATAATGTCATGTGTTATACTTTTCATAGTGCTTGAACCGTTTTAAGCTTACCTTTTGTTAAATATACACCAACCTAAGCCTTAGAACATATAAGCTACTAAGCCCTATGTGACCTTAGTGTCTTCGTGTATATACCGAAACTTGTGGAAACTTATTGTAAATGAATAAGTTGATTTCCTTCGTACATATATACATCATATCTTCATGTCTTATTGTGATGGAATAATGGGTAAAATTTTATTTTCATAAACTACCTCTACTTTTGTTTGTTCTGTAACCTTTTGAACTAAGAGAATTTTCTCACAAAGCTAGGAGTTTGCAATGCATCAACTTTGAGTTGTACAATAAAGGAACTTCGTACATAGGGCATGCCCATTTATCAATTGTCAAATAAGTTCATTGTTCAAGGGTCTTCTTTCTTTTTGCATGTTTTGTGTGTTTGCTTAAGGACAGGCAAAAACTTAAGTGTGGAGGAGTTTGATTTGCTGTAATTTGATATGTCAAACTATGTTTCTCGTTATACTTAATAAACTTATCTCAAGTAATTTTAATGTCTTTTTCACAGTTTTCGTTTAATTTTTGTTCTTTAGCCTTAATAAGCTTTTCATGCATTTTGTACCCATTTTGCATTATTTTTTAGACCCGAGATGGCAAAATGTGCCATCGAGAACTTAATGCTTGATTGAGTGTTGTAGGGAGTCATCGGAGGCCCAAACATGAGAAAAAACATCACCAAATATAGAGGTATCGCGATATTGAAGCATGAAAGTCGTAACATCTCCGACAGACCTGAAATGAAGAGGAATGAGAGCCACCTATAGTGATGTCGCCATCAAAGACCCCATGAGTAGACTGTTAAAGATGTCGTGATACCCACCTCTCGATATCACGATATCCTTGTCCTGTAGAGACAAAAAATGACATCAAGGACAGTTTTTGTCCGCTCGAAGCACCAATCAAATAAAAGACGAAAAAGGGCATTTTTGGCACCATTTTGGAGTAAGATTAGCTTCTTTAAAAAGCCAAAACTTGACTAAAAAAAAGGAGAAAGCTTTAGTTTAAGTTAGAAAGCTCTTAGTTTTAAGGTTTCCTTCATCTTTTAGCTTAGGAGTAGGGTAGTTTTCTTCTTTATAGTTTTAGGGTTTTAATTTATGTTTTTTTTTTGTAATTAGTTGCATAGTTCTTAGTTAAGTTCATTTTTGTTGTAGCTTAGTTTTATTTACATGTTAAAGGCTTTAAACTTAGTTGTAATCAATCTTTCATATTTGAGTTAATGCTATTTTAGTTTTCTTTATTTTTATCTGTTAAAAATCTCATCTTTATTGTTCTAGTTTCTTTATCGTTGTGCTAATTGCTTTTTGTTTAAGTTTATTAAGTTAAAAATCAAAGCTTTCATCATTTTGTTTAAGTTTTTGTTAATGGCTTTCATAGTTGTTTCATTCATGTTTATTAGCTTTAATATTGTAATAGGTAACTAAAGCCTAAGTGGTTGGTTGATGAAAATGTTGTTTGGTTAGTTTTTGGGTTCAGGGACTAAATCGTAAAATTGGACTAAACCAATAGACTTCAAAACATAGGATTGATGACCCTAAGGGAATATCAAGATAAGTGAGACATAGAGGTGATCTTATTGGGCTCCAATTCATTAGTTCCGAGTTAGTTGGTGAGATAGAGAGATAAACCAGACTAATTTGCCTAAGTTGGTAAAGTGGAGACCAAGAGGTAAAATGGAACCAATTTAAGAGTGTTAATGATTTAGATCCCTCATTTGAGGGTTAATTAACAACATATAAATCAACCAACTGATGTCTGTTATCGTATTTTGTAGTTTTATATTTTACATTATTTACAATTTAGTCATTTTTTTGTTTTAGGTTATTAAATAGTTTAATTTCTCTCAACTTAAAGGTTTGCCATACTATAGCAATTAGTAAGTAGCTAGATAGACTCCTTTCTTGCATGCACTTTCGAATAAAAATCCCTAAATCGCTAACTCTCTTAGGTACGATCCTTGGAATACTCCAGTGTTCCATTGTAATACTACAAATATAACAACTAACTTGTCACACTTATAGTAACGCCACAATTTTGATATTTTATTTTAATTCCCGAGTGTTGATCATTATATCTCTCACTCTCTCTATTTGTTCGCAAGGACAAAGAGAGAGAGAGATGTGATCAGATGGTCTCACTATCAGATGGTCTCCTCCGCATACTATCACTTCCTTAATTTTTCCTTAGTGGACTTCTTCCTTTGTTAGTCCCAAAGGACTCATCCATGTTATGTAGTTCATATGGGCATCCTTGTCTTTATGTGAACTTCCCCGGTGAATTTTCCCTCCTAAGGTAAATCCCTAGGTGAACTCTCATGTCTCTGGCAACCACTTTTCCAACAGACCCTTAGGATTAGAATCTACTTACTCATATCACTTTATTACACCTGGTGTTAGTTTACTAGCTAATTATTGGCAAACTCATATTGGCGGATAAATAGATACTTCGTGAAGGTACCTTTCCATTACCACTACCGCGTTAAGACCACTTAAGTTGATTCCTCTTATAATTGAAGTCTTGATGGGTTCCTTATTAACAGGCTTACCTGCATTCTTAAACGCTTCTACCAACATTTCTTATCTTCAAAAGCTGGCGATTTCTCTTACTATCTCGGTTACCCACGTTCTCTGATACGCTAAGATCATTCTATCTTACTACTCGTTGCATGAGCCGTATTGCGAATTCTCTTTTTCTGCCCTAGTGGGCCTCTTGGTTCTTTGTCTTGGCAGACTTCACATGTTGCCATAGCCCAGTTATGGTCTTACACAATATAATCTCATGTTTACTATTGTAGCGGACTTCATATATTTCCATAACCTAGCTATAGTCTTACACAATATAATCTCATGTTTACTATCCTGGCAGACTTCATTTATTGTCATACCCTAGCTATGGTCTTATGCAATATAATCTCATGTTTACTGTCCTATCGAACTTCATGTGTTGCCATAGTCTAGCTATGGTTTTACAAATGAAACTTCTCTCGAGGTGTTGACCCGAAGGACCAGTTGATAACAATTGTCACTGTGTCACTCCATAGAGTCGATTGACCGTCATCACGGAGTCACTCTAGTGAGCCACTAGATGCCATTCCAGGATCTTTCCCAAAATCCCTTAAAACTCATAACATTCCACCCATACCCCCATTACGCCAATTTTTCCTATCTTCATCTACCCTATCAAGGTAATTCCCTCCATACTCTACATGTAAACATAATCCCACAATTTATGAAAATCAATGCATTCAGTACTTAACATACAATATGACACTTATTTAAACGTCAGTTCACACCTATATGACATCTAACGATCATACGTAAATATTGTTATGCATACTCAACATTCTTAATCACCATCTTACACGTAATAGTGGAATCAAACAACATAGCACAGACTTAATATAGATCATTCAAGCAGCATAATATCATCGGTCACCAAAATATGGAGTAAAGAATCTCACGTGAACTCTTTTATCCTCGTTAGCTGAGCTTTTCCAAATGTTAAAGCCTTCATTATCTTGGCAGCTAAGAACAACAACACCATACCGGTTAAATCAAAGGTAATCAAACCTTAAAATATAAAACCTATATACAGAAACTTATTAGGAATCCTTACTCTCCTTCTTCTTCTAATTCATGAGTACAGAGAGATAAGAAAGCTTACCAGCTTACTAGATTCTCTACTTCTTAACATCAAACCTCACGATTAGCACCCCATGCAACATTTTCCCTTACCCTCTCTTCTTTAGAGCAACTGAAGAGGACAATGCAGATAAGAAGAAAACATAATCAAAATGGAGAAGAATTTCATCAGCTGAATGAGGCTTCTCCCATATATATAACCCTTCTCACACTGTAACACCCCTAACCCCTCTCTGTCATTAAATTTGGGGTCACGGGCATTACTAATAAATCAAACAATTTACCAATCATAATCAACATATAAACTAGCCAGTAACAATATAATATACAGGGGCAGGTCACGAAAATCAAATCATATCAAGCTAGAATATTATACAATCGAATAATGATTCATGCTATGCGATGCTAAACTTGGTCTTCCACTGTCTATAGTCTTATCACTATTTATACATTTCTAAATATAGTTTTCCACTGTCTACACTTTAAACACTATTTATCCCTTCTTGAATGTTAGAATTAGGATACATATAAGACTATTCCAATTATTAGCATCAGAATATTGGTCCATACTCCGACTACAATTATCTTTTTGAATTTATCTTTGATAATGTTAGTAGAATGCACTTAATATAGGTTTGCTAATCTATTCCAATTAAAGCTAAAAGTTACTTTTACAGCCTCTATTATAAGTCTATAGGACCCTAAAAGTAGTTCAAAAACAGGCAGAGACTAATTTAAAACAATTCTGGAAGTTTAGGAAACAATCACAAAAATTTTGATACAGGAGTCACACACCCGTATGGTCAGGTCGTGTGCCTCACACGGTTGAGACACATGCCTATGTGGCCAGGCCGTGTAACAATCAAAATAGGGACAGACGCTCATGTGGAAGCCATGTGGAATGCCCTAGGTCGTGTGACTCTCGAAGTTGGGAAACACGACCATATTTGAGCCCGAGTCCTTGCCCGTGTAACTCACTGACTTGGGTCACATGCCCATGTGTGTTGCCCGTGTGTGACACACGCTTGTGTAGCCAAGCCATGTGCACCTAAAAGTACCTTAAAACTCAAGTTTACCATTTCCTACTTACTTGGACACTAAACAACTTGATTACCAATCAATTAACATACTCAAAACACGATTAAACATGCCTAAAATACACCAAATTCATTACCTAATATGCCTAACCATTGTACCCTCATTGGTACCACATTTTATATGTTCAAATACATCGACAACACATCAACCATTCAAGACTTCCATTCATATCATATTTACCATATTTGAACTAACTTTTAACTTCTAAAGTGACCAAATTTGAAGCTAGGCACATACCAAGCATTATGCTAAGCTACCAAACTTTAAACTATCACATACCAAGATATAAACTAGACTAACATATCAACATAGCCTCAACCACAACCATATACACATTTAACCACCATTTCACTAGCAACTGAGATAACAACACCTTATAAACAATATCAACAAAAGACTCCCTAGGTACACGCCATTACAAAATAAGATATCACCACACTTGAGCTTGGGATTTTTGATTTGGTGCAGAGTCGGCGATAAATCAAACAGTACCTAGCCTGCGCACGGAAAACAAAATTGCACGCTGAGTAAAAATATGTGGTATTCTATAATCTGAATAATATAAACTTGATATAAGTATTTAAAAATGAAAAATGCAACAAGTAAATTATGTTCATGTGTTTCAATTCAATAGTATAATTTTTGCTCATTCTTTATTCACATCTACTAAGATTTTCACATGTTCAAATATATAAGCATATAACAATGGCATTTCATTTAACATTTGAGGACATCATCTCAAGCAATGGCATGATTCATATCTTTGATCAATAGTTGAAATCATTCAAGTTTCATATCTCAATTCATCATTTCATATTTCATATTTCATTTCTCATTTCTCATCTCATAATCGTTTATCATATTTTCCATTTTAATATTTTCTCATCTTATATTCATTTATCAACTTTGTCATTTCAATATCAATCACATAAAATTATTATTTTACTTTCCCTTATTAACACAACTTGAACTCGGAAGGATACACGGATCCAACCAACACACTCATTTGGCACCAAGTGCCTCATCGAATAAATTTGAAGTACTAACTATGCCCAGTGCTATATAAATTGACACCCAGTGTCTCATCGGTTAAACCGAAGCAAATGAGCACCCAATGCCTTATTGACTCGAAGTCGAAAAAATCCCTGAACTTTTACTATCCTCTGGCATGCCATCTATATTCGACTTAGCCTGATACAGTTAATAGGGTTTCATTTCACTTTTCAATACAACCAATGCCTCAATTTCACATATATACAAATTATCACATATAAATATATATTCAATTCAATCTCCATATATATTCAGTAAATTCATAATTTACCGAATCAATCCATTTCCATTGGCTATGAATTCAATTCAATTTCAAAGTACAAAAGTACTCACCTCAAATGCTTACCATATGCAACAATTCAGAATGTAATAATTTATAACTTAGTTCAGATTATAGAAACACGAATCGTGAATTTCAAGCTATTTGATGTCGAATTTATCCTTCCCCTTTTTACTCGAGGATTTCGGTACGACGTTAGCTATGGAATAAAAAAATTAAATCACGTTAATAATACACATTTCAATTTCACATTAAATTTTAAATTTTCAGACTATATTTTACTTATTCTTCAATTTAGTCTCTAAACCAAAACTAATTTTAACTTCACATTTAACTTCATATTTTTATACTAATTTCACTCTAGACCACATTTAGCTTCCTCTTTTCCAATTTGACCACTTAATTTTAAATTTTTCACAATTTAGTCCCTGTTGCTCAAAATCAACAATTACTTTCACAATTCAATCCTTTTCCATTTCCAAGTTAAAAATCTATCTATTTAATCCTTAATACTTAAACTATTCAACAATGCCGATATCTAAAATCTTGAACAATACTAAAAATTACAGCATGGGTCGGGTAGCCCTAGGTATTGAGATTCAAAAATATATAAAAATTACAAGTATAGGGACTAAATTGCACTAACCAATTTGAGCTTGAACTTCCAAATCCCTAGTGTCGTGCGTTCTCTTCTCCTTTTTCTTTCATTCTTTTGTTTAATTTGCATGCATCCACTTTAATTTCTAGTTCACTTAATTTGTTTTCATTAAATTTATTATTATTATTACTAACTTTATAATATAACATATATAAAATATATATATACATGCATTTACACTTAACCATGTTCGACCACCTATACACAACCATTTGTTAAATGGTTTAATTGCTACTTTAGCCCTTTTAATTTATTTAAATTTATAATTCAACTTTTAAAATTTATGTGATTTAGTCCCTGTACCTTAATAACTCCTAATTTCACAAAATTTACTAATTCCAAAATTAATTAACTACACAACTAGCTTTGTAAATTATGAGTCTAGTTTATGGGAACAGAGTCCTAGGAATACACTTTCTGACACCCTTGACTATCGGGTCGTCACACGCAAGATCATTAAAGCCCTAAGTAACCCTTCATCTCTAATTCTTGTGTCTCCCACTAAGAGACTAGTTAGTTTTGTTCTAATTGAACCGAAGTTGGAACCCAACTAATTACCAGTTGCCACTTAAAATTTCTAAATTTCCAATAGAGCCCGCCAATTTACCATTATATTCAATTAACTCCTAACTTCCTTTAGATTTTGTAAAATAGTGACAACTGAGTGTGACATTGCCCATCTGAACCTAAGACGACAATTGAGAATGATGATTCTATTGACTAAACAACATCATCGTTGGTGGAGAGCATGGTGGCAAGCAAGAATTACGGCTTATGGATGATTGTCCAACGAAAATCTTGGTAGAATGTGCACCAAAGGAGGTCAAATATAAAAGGGATTGAGAATTTTGTTTATAAGAATAATGGCTCAAAATTTCATTCAATTATGGATATTTAGGAATACGCAAGGGAAGAGGTTGTGACACATGTTATTGCTCAGAAGACATGGTTTAAGATGGGTACTAATATTGTTAGGCCTTCTTTTAAACTTAAAGCCTAACATTGTAAGATATCCAAGAAAGGACATGTTGTGAATGAGCCCAAGAGTTTTAACTTGAGTGTTGTTGCACTAGGAAACAAGGATGGTAGGCTGGCTGAGCCAACTTCTGTTAGGGTGGATACTAACCAATGACCTCCACAGTCACTTTCACCTTTGAATTTTAATGCCCAAAGGGTTACTATGTCCTTAAACGAAAAAGATACTATGGTGTATATTGATGAGAATTCAAATCCCAATTTCATGGGGAGTAGAAATCTTGGCAATGGGGATGGAAATTTAAATCTTCATGATGGATCTTATTCTTCACAGTCGTTAGAATCAAATATAGTTAAATGGGGGCAAGTCCGTCGTAGGTAGAAAGGGAAAGGCATTCAGATTGGGCGTGACAATACTAATAAAAAATAGTGCCATTGGAAGACTCCATTAATGTTTTGGTGGAGAATATTACAGCACATGTGAAAAGGGGAGATTATCTTGTGAATATTGAGATTGATTGTGCCAAATATAGAGATCAGCAGTTGGAGAATGGCATTGTTGAATAAGCAGAAACAAGTGTTGTTTCTAATTTTTATCATTTTATTTATGTCATTAAAATTTTTTCCATGGAAATACCAGAGATGTAGACATCCCCATTTTTGTAGAATTATGAAGGAATATATAAGAGCACACAAGTTGGATATTGTGGCCTTGATTGAAACGAAACGAAGTGGAAATAAAGTGGATTGGATAATTTAGAAAACGCGGTTCCCAAATTATTATAGAGTGGAAGCTAAAGGTTTTGCAGGGGTATTTGGATTTGTTGGGGATCAAACATTAACACGGAGGTAACATACAACCACTTTCAATTCATTATCTTCAAAGGGTGCAATGTTAATTTTTCTAAGAATTTATTTTTGATGGTTGTTTATGGGTGCCCCCAGATGGTTAAAAGAAAAATTTTTTGGATAGAGTTGGAGAGGGTAATTGTTTATTATCAAGTACCAATGGTGCTTATTGGAGATTTTATTGTTATGTTGGAATCTGACTATGAGGCAAATTTTTTGGGGTGTCCTCATTTTCAAAAATTGGTGTTTGATCAAGGTTTGAAGGATATGGGGTTTGTAGGCTCAAAATTTACTTGGAGATGTGGTAATGTCATTGAACATCTTGATCGGGGTCTATGCCAAAAATAATAGGATGATGTGTGCCACACCCAGTTTCTCTTGAAACATAAAATTAGGAACCTTTAGAGGTGAAATTAAAAGAGACTGTACGTTGACGGTCTCTACTAGAAAATTTGGGAAATATAGAGGCTGGTTTGAGTATAGTTGAGCTTTGAATCTAGTTTGGTTAGATTAAAACCAGTCAGTTCCTTAGTGAGGGTCACAATGATTGTAAATGGGTGGATGATGCACGGTTGAAGATTGTGCAGGAAGGGTTATAAATAGTTGAGAAATGGCTTTCCCGGAGACTTCTTCTCAAATTTGTTTCATTTTCCTCTCTTCTTTATCTTCTTCCTTGGTTTCTTTGAAGATGAGATGGTTAAGAGAAGCTCTTTATGGAGTGATAATCATGAGGTTCAAGTAGGAAAAATAGAGAATCCAGTAAACTAGTAAGGCCCCTAATCCTTCAGTATACGTAAGATTTAAGAACCAAGGTTAAGAGTTTCTAGAATCATTTTGAGGGTTCTACATGTCTAGAAAATTTATGGTTAATTTAAAATACTGAGTTTAACCCATGATTTGGTTTTCATGCTTAGTTTGCAGGAGAATAAAAGCTCTGGCAATTAGAAAAGTTAAGCTGATAAAGCAAGGAAGCATTAGGTGAGTTTCTACACTTAACCCTTGCAATGCTAAGTATGCTGTAAGGTTACATGGGTGTATGAGTATCCACCATTCTAGTTCAGTGAGCATGAATTAGTCATGATTCCATGGTTTTGCATCCATGAAATGCATGTAAGGGAAACATTGTCGGGTTTAGGTGAAGTTAGGAATGAAAAATGGGATGACTTTGTTAGATACCACTATACAATGTTGTTGTGTGCACTAGTCATTAGCGAAGCTCCAAGCCTTGCGGAGGGAAAACTACAGTGTTCAAGTATCAATTTATAGGATGGCGAATGGAGGAATGGTTGGATTATAATGGGAATAGTAAATAAATATCATGGCTAGGCCATTGGACTGATCGGAGGTTAGACGCTTAAAATGAGTAAAACCATAGCTGAAAGATGTTGTGGCATCATGATATAAATGAGTAAAACCATGTCTAGAAGACGCTATGGACTCATGGTAATCAAGACTAATACCATAGTTAAAAGACACTATGGTATATTTTAATAGTTCGACGGGATGGGAAACATGGGTTAAATTGTGGCTAGATAGGTGGGGACAGTAAACACGGTAAACACAAGAAGGGAAACATCGAATGAAAGATATTTCTATCAAGACTATTCCTCTTTAAGGAGGAAACTATTGAGGAATTATCAACCAAATGGCTAGATAGGTGGGGACACCGAATAAAAGAGAAATTGTGGACTCAGACAGCCATTCAGTGATAGTGGGATGAGTGTTGTAGGCCACAGTGGTATGTAGAAAAGGGCATACGACGCTTATGGGTAAGATAATAAGACTAAAGAGGATTAGAAAGAAGTAGTTCGACCACTATTTAAACTAAGTAGGATTTAGTTCTCCAGGTTGGCGTTGGACTTTGTCAGTCATACTAACAGGTGGGAGGCGAGTAAGTCATACGGGGTTAAGACAAGGAAATTTTTCCATGGACTAAAGAGGTTGAGAATACTCACCAAGGGCCTTTAGGAGGGTACACGCGGAAGGCCGCACTCATAGGGTATTGATCTGCCACAAAATGATGTGGCAAATTTGGATTTTTCGATGCACTTAAGCAATATTTTATCGAGCAAAATAAAGTCTTTAGCTTAGTTTTTCATTATTTTTGTATTTTCGGGTAAATAAGTGAAAATATATATTTTTCTGTCTATTCTGTAACCCAATTTGGTTGATATAACAAGTGATGTAGGAATGTGTTAGAGGTCGAAAATGAGCTAAAATGACACCAAGGGCAAGGGTATCGCGATATCCAATCCTTAGAAGCGTAATACCTCCAACAATGTAGAAGAGTGAATGCACCCTTCAGTGGTATTGGAATGTCTGCTCTGCATATCGCGATATCCACCTTTCAAGGAGAACCCCAAGTTTCTTTAAACTGTGTTTTGGATTGTAAAGTTTCTTTAAACTGTGGTTTGAGACTATTCGAGATTTTTGGATTTTTCATGAAAGCATTACACACATATTTGGTATAGATACACGATTTTTAAAAATATGTTTAGATGGACTATGCATGATATATGACTAAATTAATAATTTGACTAGTAATGGTACATTTTTGCTGCTAAGAAGATAACAAAATGATTTTTCAAAGGCAACACCGTCAGTAAGGTTTTACAAAAACTCACCTATTTCGCTAAGTTGACTTTAGCATGGTTGGACTAAGTAAATGGACGTTTTCCAAAGCTAACAATAGAAACCAATGTTTTATAAAAAGAAGTACTTGAAGGATTTCTACTATCATTAGGGTAAGTTCGACACTAAGGTGTTCAATGTGGCCTTCCCGATTCGATCATAACGTCTAGGCCGGGTTTGAGAGGTTATAATATAAATTAACAATTTCCTGATAATTCCAATATACTTCTGGCTTTCTAAATCCTTCAAGAATTTTAATATAAACTTTGTTATTTAGTGATTTATAAAAAAGTTGTAACAAAAACCATTAGACGCAAATTAAATCTTTTATGAACTGTTAGTTTAATAATATATCTAAAGGTTATTGCATCCACCACAAAAGAATATTATATCTTTTCATACTCAATGCCAGGGCTTACCAAAACACTTTATATTTTTAATTCCGCTTTTGCAAAACTATTTCATTTGTACCCACACTGACTTTATACCTTTAGGTATTTGGACTATTAGTATAAAATCTCCACGAATTTAATTGTACTTGAGTTGCGTCTTTCTATTTTGAAAAATCTATTTAAGATCTATATTTCTCAATATATTTATTCAAGATTCTGTTTTTATTTCATTATTTCAATAATAATATTGTATGCAAAACCATTGTCGACCACTTTTATTATCGGTTCGACATTTTCTTGAATTGACATAACTTATTGAGATATATTATTTTCACTATTTTAATCATCAATTTCAAGTACCTAAATCTATTCTGGAGTTTTACTTATTAATTATGTCTTGGGTCTCTTCTGGAGCACCTACCTCTACTATATAACCATCTAGAAGAAATTTCATCTTTGGAACCGATCAATCTATCATTTATTCTAACTGATTGTCGTACTGGGACTTTGATTCAAAATAATATATGGTATATAACAGTTGGTTATTTTCATTAAGTTTGTGAATACATGTGAAAGTTAACTTGTAATAAAGTGAGTTATCATTTTTGAACTTCTGGTTTAAATTACTCGCTACAAATATCCAGATAATGATAACTCATTACAAGTAGTGATTTCATTCAACTATTATTTCTCTCCCCCTAATATCGAAAGAGCTATCAAATCAAAATAGTAATCACAAATCATGTCATAATTGAATCTCCAATACATTCAAAACATATAATAATACAAGGAGACTTGTGAAGGTTGAATCTCTAATACAATCGTAGTGATTTCATTCAACTATTATTTCTCTCCCCCTAATATCGAAAAAACTATCAAATCAAAATAGTAATCACAAATCATGTCATAATTGAATCTCAGGAAGGTTGAAGCTATCCTAGATTGGAAGCAACCGAAGAATGTTTCAGAAATTCAGAGTTTTCTAGGTCTTGCTGGGTATTATCGAAGGTTTATCGAGGGTTTTTCCTTGATAGTAGCCCATTGACTAAGCTGTTGAGGTAGAATGCTCCGTTTAAGTGGAAAGACGAACAACAGGCCAGTTTCAAAAATTTGAAGCCCGTGTTGACAGAAGCTCCCTTCTTAATTCAACCGGAATTTGGTAAGAAATATGTTGTATATAGTGAAGCTTCATATGTTGGGCTTGGTTGTGTTCTAATACAAGATGTTAAAGTTGTAGCATATGCCTCAAGACAACTTAGGCTACATGAATGTAATTACCCTACTCATGATTTGGAGTTGGCAGGTGTTGTTTTTGCTCTCAAAATTTGGATACACTACTTGTATGGTGAGAAGTGTATTATTTACACCGATCACAAAAGTTTCAAATATCTACTCACCTAGAAGGAACTTAATTTGAAGCAGCGGAGGTGGATTGAGTTGTTAAAGGACTATGATTGCACAATTGAGTATCACCGCTGAAAGGTCAATGTTGTGGTTGATGCCTTGAGCAGAAAGGCAATGTTGGATTTGATGGCTATGTTCTCTCGGTTGAGTCTTTTTAATGATACGGGAATCTTGGCTGAATTGCAAGTAAAGTCTGCGTGGGTTTAGGAAATCAAGGATAAATAGAGTTTGGATGAAACTCTAACACCTCGGTCTAAATAGGTCAAGCATGGTTCGACTAAGGACTTTGGGATTAATTCTGATGGAATTTTATGCTTTAAGGGGAGATATTGTATGCCTAATGATAAGAATTTGAGACAGTCCATACTTCAGGAAACACATAGTAGCTCTTATGTAATGCATCTTGGTAGTAATAAGATGTATCGTGATTTGAGGAAAGTGTATTGGTGGTCGGGTCTTAAACATGAAGTGACCAAATTTGAATCTAAATGTTTGACTTGCCAGCAGGTTAAAGGTGAACATAATTTTCCATCAGGGTTGCTCCAACCAATTCGAATTTCACAGTGGAAGTGGGAGAGAGTGATAATGGACTTTGTTAGTGGATTGCCCTCAAAGCCTACTAAGAAAGATTTGCTTTGGGTTGTGGTTGATAGATTGACTAATACTGCCCATTTTGTTCTTGTTTGTACTGATTACTCTTTCTAGAAGTTAGCTAAACTTTATGTTTCTAAGATAGTGAGATTGCATGGTGTGCTAGTGTTGGTTATTTTAGATCAGGATCCTAGATTCATGTCTTGATTCTGGAAGAAGTTGCATGAGGCTTTGGGCACTCGATTGGATTTCAGTACGGCTTTCCATTCACAATTGGATTGTCAGTCAGAAAGGGTCATTCAGATATTGGAAGATATGTTAAGGAGTTGTGTAATCGACTTCCAATGTAGTTGGAAGGAGTATTTACCGATGGCAGAATTTGCCTATAATAACAGTTTTCAGTCAAGTATCCTTACGAAACTTTTTATGGTCATAAGTTTCACTCGCCTTTATGTTGGACTGAAGTGGGCAAAAGGAAGTTGATTGGTCCAAAATTGGTCAAAGAAACTGAGTATAAAATTTGATTAATTCAAGAAAGATTGAAGGCAACTTCTGAAAGAAAAAAAGTCATATGTCGATTTGAAGCGCAAGGACATTGAGTTCAATGTCGGGGATTTTGTTTTCCTTAATGTCTCTCCATGAAAGAAAGTTTTGAGATTTAGTCGAAAGTGCAAGTTAAGGCCTAGATTCATTGGTCCCTATTGAGTGCTTAAAAGGGTTGGTTCTGTGGCTTACCAACTGGAGTTGCCACCTGAATTAGATCATATTCATGATGTGTTTGATGTCTTGATGTTGAGACGGTATTGATCCGATCCCTCGCATATTGTTCCAGTTGAAGAGATTGAGGTTAGATCGGATTTATCATTTGAAGAGGAACCGGTTCGAATATTAGAACGTGAGACCAAAGTGCTAAGATGAGAGAAAATTCCATTAGTTAAAGTATTATGGAGAAATCATGGCATCGAATAGGCTACCTTGGAGCCAGAGGACACAATTCGACTTCAGTATCCTCATCTCTTCGAAACAGGTAATTTCGAAGATGAAATATTTTTAAGGGGGTAAAGCTGTAACATTCCAAATTTAGCTCCATAAAATTTAGAAATATATCAAAAATAGAGAATTGACCCAATGGTTAGTCATTAAATGTGAAAGCTTGAAGGTTAGTTGGAGGTCCCAAGTTCAAGTCTCAACTTTTACAAAATTAATTAATTTTTTTACAAATTCTCTTGTTTTTTTTATGTGTTGTCATCCAAGCTTAGTAAACCTACGTATAAATACAATTGTTATCAAAATAATCAGCCTTTTAACCCATTTTCTTCTACCTTAGCCGTCTTTAACCCCCTCTCCCTCTCTTCATCTCTATTTTTTTCCTTTTCCCTTTTTCCTTCATTGTTGTCGTTGCCTACACCTCCCCTTTTACCATCTTCTTCTTCTTCTTTTTGCATCAAGATTGTGCACCATCTCCTTTGCTATATTTCTGCAATTCTTCCTCACTTAAATTAGCCCTAAATCTAAAATTTTGAACTCCAAGATTGATCCCAAACATCACCTAGAAAGTGACATTGTCGTTTCTCTCGACTAGCTTGTGTAAGGTCTCTTATCTCTTCAATTTCTTAATTAATCTTTTCCATTAAAAACCTAAATTTCCAGATCTAGAATTTAGGGGATTTTACATGTTTCTAAATGTATTTTTTCAGATTTTAATGAGGTTTCAAATCATTTTTAAAACGAACTTAAAACAAGAATGAATCCGCAATAGCAATTAAGGACCCGATTCTTATAAGTTTTAAGGTGGATGATGGATAGCTGGATAGGACCGTGACCCACTATCTAGCAAGATAGGAACCAAATGGTATAAGGTTGAACGCCACACTCGAAGAGTGATAAGTTCAAGAAAGAAACAAGTTTGACGCCACTAGCTAAACTAGATAAGTCAAATTGAATCCCGAAGAACAATGAGAGTGAACAACTCACAAAGTTTATAATTCATAAAAATATCAAAGTCAAGAAGTTAACCTTCAAAAGGTTCAAATGAGCTATTTAAAGGCTGCTAGATATCTAGTCGAATAGACTCAAATTGAGTGCAAATACATGAAACTAAATTAACTTAATTTCAAGCTGAAAAATCCATTGAATGGATTCAATAAGCAGCTAACCATTGAGAAGCCCGAACAGTCTTGAGAATGTGCTCTTTGGTGTGCACGAACAGCCTTGGTTCATATCCTTAATGAGTGAGCTGAAATGAGCTTTGTTCGGTTGATGAAGTTATGGCTGGAATTAATATTTAAAGGTGCAACGAATGTGGAATCAGTTGGTGAGTGTATTTGATGGCAGCCGGATGGCCTTTGGGTGTGAACACTCTATTATGAAGAGACTTGAAGTGTGAACATCTAGCACCAAATGGTCTCTTGAAGTGTTAGCTGACTAGCTCACAACTATTGGCAATGGATGCATGAATAATCAGCTGAGTGAATGCATCAAACAGCTCTCAAAATACATGCATAATCGGGTGCATGTTCTTCATTAAATTAACTCCATTGAATCTGGAAAATACATGAATGTCCAGCTGCAAATAGCTCCCACTGTACATGGACAATCGGGTGCATGCTCCACATTAATTAGCTTCAATGTATTAGCATGATACATGAATGTATGTCCAGCCGCATAAATGAATGTCCAGCTCCCTATTTAAGCAACCTGTTAAGACACATTAAACACTTGGTTAAAACATTAACAAGACAAATTAAACACGCACATAAGTATGTAGTAATCTAGGACATATTTAAGAGATCTAAATTGCTAACATGTAGTCAATCTGTCCGAAAATGAACATGTTTAATAGGTTTGAATTAAACATGCATTTATGTTATTCTAGTTAGGACATGCTTAATAAAAGTTGTTAAGACTAAGTTAACAAACAAAACAATCAGACAAGTATTTGAGGCTGTAGGAAACGAAACAAAAATTAATTTAATTAACATAATTAAAAATGTCTAAGTCTAGCTAGCTGAGTTAGCTAGCTAATTTGAATTCAACCGTAAATAAATTGTAGATGTTCCTTGTGGAATCGTCCAGCACTTGATTGGCAAGCTCCTTTGTAGCTTTCTCCCAAACTCGATCCACTAAACCTGATATTGATTCTTTAAATCGTTTAGCTCGAGCTCGAGTGATTGGTCTAATAGGGAACTTGATGGCATCTCGACTGGAGTCAACTGAGTCCTTGGGCTGGTTCGTATCATTCCCCTCTCTTCAGGGCAATTTGTGCTCAAATCGTAGTCTATATCTGGAAGAGATGAATTAGATACGCTAAAACTCGCACAGGTAGGATACTTACCTGGTAAGTCCTTTCGATATGAAGCATCAACAATTGACTCCATCACTTGGAACGGGACATCATCTTTAAGTAGTGACATTTCAGAATGATTCATTCTTAAATCGGGCCATTTGTTGGAAAAGAATTTTTGTTGTTCATGGTTCCTTAAATTATATCTTCCTTTTATCGGGTTGAACACAAATATTTTCGCAACTTGAAAGTCAAGAACAATTTGAGTAACAAAATTAAAGAACTCTCATGGCATTCTAAATCGAATAGATTAAAGCCTTCATGTATGAATTGCTCATCACATACGTCAATCAAATTCAATTGGCTTACGGTTGAACTAATAGCAACAATCCTAATTCACCGTGCAATTTGAAGTTATTTGAATCAAAAGGAAACAAATGATGAAAGAAACATTTCATAACACTATCCAAAACAAATTCAACAACTCTAATCAACGTGTAATAACTAAACAAGCCATTATAAAGAATTTCTTTAAGGTAAACATTGGCAAACTTGTCAACGGAAGTCAAAGAATAACAATCTGATTGAATGTCAAGGGGTTTCTTACCTTGCTTACCTTCGGGAATGTTAAGTGCATTTGTACTCTCCAACTTACCATTTTCAATGAATTGAAATCGTTGTTCATCGATAAGGTAGTGAAGCTGGAACTTGTCTATAGTTGGAATTTTATGAACCTGAAATGAAAAGAAATCACAAGGTAAATTCGAACGGGGGTTAGCAAAAATATTCCTCCCTTGTGTTTGAATACTTTCTTCACTCGTTTCTTGTACAAGTTCTCTTTCTTTTTCACTCGTTTATTTTTCAGTCTCTCTTTCTTTTTTCATGCTCTCTTGTATTTTCAAGAACTCATTCTCACTCTTCATTTCACTTTCTTTTTTAAGAACGACACTCATTTCATTCACATGTTTTGTATTTCTTTATTCTCAATGACATATTCATCTTTCACATTTTTGTTTCTTTCTCTCTCGTTTTCCTCCTTTTCACTCTCGAACTCTTTTTCAAAGTTCTTTTCTTGTTTAAACTCTTTTTATTTTTCATTTTTATTTTCTTGCTCATTCACTCTCGCACTCTCTACAAAAGCTTTCAACTTGAGTTGCTCTTTGTAGACTTGTTTCGGAGTTAAAAGGGCTAAAGTCACCGTCTTTCCAAAGTGCTTGAAAGTGTAATGGTTAGTGTAGCCATTGTGCATGACCCTCCGATCAAATTGCCATAGCCGTCCAAGTAGTAAGTTTCTGGCATGCATAGGCACCACATCGCATAGGACTTAATCTTAATATGTTCCAACGGAAAATGAAACAAGTATTTGTTTGGTCACCTTGAGTTCACCACCATCGTTAAGCCATTGCAGCTTATAAGGATGTGGATGCTTGGTAGTAGTTAAGCCAAGCTTTTCCACCATCATCGTGCTGGCCATATTGGTGCAGCTTCCTCCATCAATAATGACGCAACAAACTTTTCCTTGTACTTGGCAACGTGTATGGAAGATATTCTCCCTTTGTTTCTCATTTTCCATGCTTTGAAGATTGAGGCTTTGCTTAATTACTAGCACCTTGCCGTTAACAACTTGTTCTCGGTCACGTTCAAAACTTCTTGTCATGTTGATTGAGACCTCAACACAAACCTCAATTATTTCACTCACAAAGAAAATAAAAGATGACACACCACTCGTGTTTGCACTCAAATATTTGGCTTTTACCTCTTGATGAATTCTTCACTCGTGCCTTTTACCTCTCAAATTCACCTTTCAAAGTTCTTGGAGATTTCTTTAGACCTATTAGAAAGCACGTAGGTCGTCTTCAAAAGGCTAAAAACAAAAGAATTGATGTTAGGTGAAGGTAGGCTTTGAAAGAAAACAATTTTAAGATCAAATGAGAAAATAGGGAAATAAAATTTTTGTAACTAGCTTTTCTTTTGTCAAAATACTCAAAATCATACTCCCACTTTTTGTATATTTTTTTAACTCTTGTATATGTTTTTTGCACAGATTTTATTTATACTCAATTTTTTTAAATTCGAAACTTTTTTATGCTTTTCTTTAAACCCGAGAGTATGTAAACGACAATAACATACTTAATTTGAAAAGCTCTGATACCAAATGATACGAACTCACTTACAATGTGTAATTGAGTCGTTGATTGCCCGATCATCAAATTAAGTGGTTCTCATTTTGGTTTCATAAATAGGCTAATTTTAAAGAAAGAAGATAGTTAAAAACAACGGATAAAAGATAGATTAATGGAAGGATGGTTTAAAACGAACTTAAAACAAGAATGAACTCGTAATAGCAATTAATGACCCGTTTCTTATAAGTTTTAAGGTGGATGATGGATAGCTAGATAGGACCGTGACCCACTACCTAGCAAGATAGGAACTAGATGGTATAAGGTTGAAGGTCACACTCAAAGAGTGATAAGTTCAACAAAGAAACAAGTTTGACGCCACTAGCTAAACTAGATAAGTCAAATTGAATCCCTAAGAACAATGAGAGTGAACAACTCACAAAGTTTATAATTCATAAAAATCTCAAAGTCAATAAGTTAGCCTTCAAAAGGTTTACAAAGTAGCTATTTAAAGGCTTCTAGATATCCAATCGAATAGACTCAAATTGAATGCAAATACATGAAACTATATTAACTTAATTTCCAGCTGAAAAATCCATTGAATGACTTCAATAAGAAGCTGACCATTGAGAAACCCGAACAGTCTTGAGAATGTGCTCTTTGGTGTGCACGAACAGCCTTGGTTCATATCCTTAATGGGTGAGCTGAAATGAGCTTTGTCCGGTTGATGAACTTATGGCTGGAATTAATATTTAAAGGTGCACCAAATGTGAAATTAGTTGGTGAGTTTAATTGATAGCAGCCGAATGGCCTTCGGGTGTGAACACTTGGTTATGAAGAGACTTGAAGTGTGAACTTCTAGCACCGAATGGTCTCTTGAAGTGTTAGCTGAACAGCTCACAACTATTTAGCTGAACAGCTCACAACTATTGGCAATGGATGCATGAATAATCAATTAAGTGAATGCATTAAGCAGCTCTCAAAATACATGCACAATCGGGTGCATGTTCTTCATTAAATTAACTCCATTGAATCTGGAAAATACATGAATGTCCAGCTGCAAACTGCTCCCAATGTACATGCACAATCAGGTGCATGCTCCACATTAATTAGCTTCAATGTATCAAGAAGATACATGAATGTATGTCCAGCCGCATAAATGAATGTCCAGCTCCCTATTTAAGCAACCTGTTAAGACACATTAAACACTTGGTTAAAACATCAACAAGACAAATTAAACACACAAATAAATATGTAATAGTCTATGGATATTTAATAGATCTGACTTGCTAACATGTAGTAAATCTGTCCGAAAATGAACATGTTTAATAAGTTTGAATTAAACATGCATTTATGTCGTTCTAGTTAGGACATGCTTAATAAAAGATGCTTGGACAATATGAATGATGTACAATCTACGAATAAGTTAATAAACAAAACAATCGGACAAGTAATTGAGGCTGTAGGAAATGAAACAAAAATTAATTTAATTAACAAAATTAAAAACGTCTAAGTCTAGCTAGCTGAGTTAGCTAGCTAATTCGATTTCAGCCTTAAATAAATTGTAGATGTTCCTTGTGGAATCGTCCAACACTTGATTGGCAAGCTCCTTTGTAGCTTTCTCCCAAACTTGATCCACTAAACCCGATATTGATTCTTTAAATCATTTAGCTCGAGTTCGAGTGATTGGTCCAATAGGGAACTCTATGGAATCTCGATAGGAGTTAGCTGAGTCCTTGGGCTGGTTCGTATCATTCCACCCTCTTCAAGGTGATTTGTCCTCAAATCATCGCCTGTATCAGGAAGAGATGAATTAGATACGTTAGAACTCGCACGGGTAGGATACTTACCTGGTAGGTCCTTTCGATATGAAGCATCAACAATTGACTCCATCACTTAGAACGAGACATCATCTCTAAGTACTGACATTTCAAAATGATTCATTCTTAAATCGGGCCATTTGTTGGAAAGGAATTTTTGTTGTTCACGGTTCCTTAATTTATATCTTCCTTTCATCGGGTTGAACATAAATCTTTCCGCAACCTGAAAGTCAAGAACAATTTCAGTAACAAAATTAAATTGAAGGATTTCTCTTAATGCATGGCCTACACGATCTTCAAATAATTGAAAGAAGTTGCAATTCGTATAAGCATAATGAATTTCAAGCATTCTGCCCAAATAATGTAATCTCAATTTAACTCTGGAATCAAAGACAAGATGACGAATAAGCTGAAAAATCAGTACAAAGCTAGGAGTTTGCAATGCATCAACTTTGAGTTGTACAATAAAGTAACTTGGTACATAAGGTATGCCCATTTATCAATTGTCAAATAAGTTCATTGTTCAAGGGTCTTCTTTCTTTTTGCATGTTTTGTGTGTTTGCTTAAAGGCAGGCAAAAACTTAAGTGTGGAGGAGTTTGATATGCTGTAATTTGATATGTCAAACTAGGTTTCTCGTTATACTTAATGAACTTATTCTCGAGTAATTTTAATGTCTTTTTCATAGTTTTCGTTTAATTTTTATTCTTTAGCCTTAATAAGCTCTTCATGCATTTTGTGCCCATTTTGTGTTATTTTTGAGACCCGAGATGGCCAAATGTGCCATCTAGAACTTAATGCTTGATTGAGTGTTGTAGGGAATCATCGGAGGTCCAAATGTGAGAACAAAACTTCACCAAAGATAGAGGTATCGTAATATGGACGCATGGAAGTTGTAACACCTCTGACAGACCTAATATGAAGAGGAATGAGAGCCACTTGTAGTGATGTCGCCATCAAAGACCCCTTGAGTAGACTGTCAAAGATGTCGTGATACCCACCTCTCGATATCACGATATCCTTTTCCTGTAGAGACAAAAAATGAAATTAGGGGCAGTCTTTTTCCACTCGAAGCACCAATCAAATAAAAGACAGAAAATGGGCATTTTTGGCACCATTTTGGAGTCAAATTAGCTTCTTTAAAAAAAAGCCAAAACTTGACTAAAAAAAGAAAGCTTTAGTTTAAGTTAGAAAGCTCCTTAGTTTTAAGGCTTCCTTCATCTTTTAGCTTAGGAGTAGGGTAGTTTTCTTCTTTATAGTTTTAGGGTTTTAATTTATGTTTCTTTTTTGTTGTAATTAGTTTCATAGTTGTTAATTAAGTTCATTTTTGTTGTACCTTAGTTTTATTTACATGTTAAAGTCTTTAAACTTAGTTGTAATCACTCTTCATATTTGAGTTAATGTTATTTTAGTTTTCTTTATTTTTATCTGTTAAAAATCTCATCTTTATTATTCTAGTTTCTTTATCCTTGTGTTAGTTGCTTTTTGTTTAAGTTTATTAAGTTAAAAATCAAAGCTTTCATCTTTTTGTTCAAGTTTTTGTTAACGGCTTCCATAGTTATTTCATTCATGTTTATTAGCTTTAATATGGTAATAGGTAACTAAACCTTAAGTGGTTGGTTGATGAAAATATTGTTTGGTTAGTTTTTGGGTTCGGGGACTAAATAGCAAAATTGGACTAAACCAATAGACTTCAGAACATAGGATTGATGACCCTAAGGGAAAATCAAGATAAGTGAGACCGAGAGGTGATCTTATTGGGCACCAATTCATTAGTCCCGAGTTAGTTGGTGAGATAGAGAGATAAACTAGACTAATTTGTCTAAGTTGGTAAAGTGGAGACCAACAGGTAAAATGGGACCAATTTAGGAGTGTTACCAATTTAGATCCCTAATTTAAGGGTTAATTAACAACATAGAAATCAACCAACTGCTTTCTGTTATCGTATTTTGTAGTTTTATATTTTACATTATTTACAATTTAGTTATTTTTTGTTTTAGGTTATTAATTAGTTTAATTTCTTTCAACTTAATGGTTTGCCATACTATAGCAATTAGTAAGTAGCTAGATAGACTCTTTTCTTGCATGCACTTTTGAATAGAAATCACTAAATCGCTAACTCTCTTTGGTTCGATCCTTGGAATAATCTAGTGTTCCATTGTAACATTACAAATATAACAACTGACTTGTCACACTTGCAGTAAAGCCATGATTTTGATATTTTATTTTAATTCTTGAGTGTTGATATTCATATCTCTCTCTATTTGTTCGCAAGGACAGAGAGAGAGAGACGTGATCAACTACACACACCTTTTCCTTAGTACACTTATGCTTGTAAAATAGTCCCTTAGGACTTTCCCCATTTCAATCTATTGTACCGAGATTCTCTCACTATCAGATGGTCTCCCCTGCATACTATCACTTCCTTAATTTGTCCTTAGTGAACTTCTTCCTCTGTTAGTCCCAGAGGACTCTTCCACGTTATGTAGTTCCTATGGGCATCCCCGTCTTTAGGTGAACTTCCCCGGCAGATTTTCCCTCCTAAGGTAAATACCTGGGCGAACTCTCATCTCTCTGACGACTACTTTTCTAGCAGACCCTTAGGATTGGAATCTACTTACTGATCTCACTTTATTACACCTAATGCTGGTTTATTGTTGGCAAACTCATATTGGCGGATAGATAGATACTTCGAGAAGGTACCCTTCTATTACCACTACCGCGTGAAGACCACTTAAGTCGATTCCTCTTATAATTGAAGTCTTGATGGGTCCCTTATTAACAGGCTTACTCGTATTCTGAAACCCTTCTACCAACTTTTCTTATCTTCAAAATCTGCCGATTTCTCTTACTATCTCGTTTACCCGCATTCTCCGCTGCGCTAAGATCATTTTGTCTTACTGCTTGTTGCATGAGCCGTATCGCGACTTCTCTTTTTGTGCCCTAGCGGGCCACTTGGTCTTTTGTCCTGGCGGACTTCACATGTTGCCATAGCCCAACGATGGTCTTACATAATATAATCTATGTTTACTATTGTAGCGGACTTCATATATTTCCATAACCTAGCTATAGTCTTACGTAATATAATCTTATGTTTACTATCCTGGCAGACTTCATATACTGTTATAGCCTAGCTATGGTTTTATGTAATATAATCTCATGTTTACTGCCCTATTGGACTTCATATTCTGCCATAGCCCAACTATGGTCTTACAAATGAAACTTCTCCCGAGATGTTGCCCCGAAGGACAAGTTGATAACCATCGTCACGATGTCGCTCCATAGAGTCGATTGACCGTCGTCATAGAGTCGCTCTAGTGAGCCAGTAGATATTGTTCTAGGATGTTTCCCAAACTCCCTTAAATCCCATAACATTTCGCCCATACCCTCATTACGCCAATTTTTCCTATCTTCATCTACCCTGTCAAGGTAATTCCCGCCGTACTTTGAATGTAACATAATCCCGCAATTCACACAAATCAATGCATTTAGTATTTAACATACAATGACACTTATTTAAACGTCAGTTCACACCTATATGACATCTAACGATCATACATAAACATTGTTATGCATACTCAACATGCTTAATCACCATCTCACACACAATAGTGGAATCAAATAAAATAGCACAGACTAACACAGATCATTCAAGCAACATAATATCATCGGTCACTAAAATATGGAGTACAGAATCTCACGTCAACTTTTTTGTCCTCGTTAGCTGAGCTTTTCCAAATGTCAAAGCCTTCATCATCTTGGAAGCTAAGAACAACAACGCCATACCGGTTAAATCAAAGGTATTCAAACCTTATAACACAAAACCTATATACAGAAACTTATTAGGAATCCTTACTCTCCTTCTTCTTCTAATTCATGAGTTCAGAAAGATAAGAAAGCTTACCAGCTTACTAGATTCTCTACTTCTTGACCTCAAACCTCACGATTAGCACCCTATGCAAAATTTTCCTTTACCCTCTCTTCTTCAGAGCAACCAAAGAGGAAAATGCAGATGAGAAGAAAACATAATCAAAATGGAGAAGAATTTCATCTGCAAAATGAGGCTTCTCTCGTATATATATCCTTTCTCGCACTGTAACACCCCTAACCCCTCTCTGTCGTCAAATTTAGGGTCACAGGCATTATTAACAAATCAAATAATTAATCAATCATAATCAACATATAAACTAGCCATTAATAATATAATATACAGGGGCAGGACACAACAATCAAATCATATCAGACTAGAATATTATACAATCGAATAGTGATTCATGCTATGCGATGCTAAACTTTGTCTTCCACTGTCTACACTCTTATCACTATTTATACATTGCTAAATTCAGTCTTCCACTGTCTACAATTTTACCACTATTTATCCCTTCTTGAATGTCAGAATTAGGATACATACAAGACTATTCCAATTCATAGCATCGAAATATTGGTCCATACTCAACATTGTTATGCATACTCAACATGCTTAATCACCATCTCACACAATAATGGAATCAAACAACATAGCACAGACTTAACATAAATCATTCAAGCAACATAATATCATTGGTCACTAAAATATGGAGTACAGAATCTCACGTGAACTCTTTTATCCTCGTTAGCAGAGCTTTTCCAAATGTCAAAGCCTTCATTGTTCTGGCAGCTAAGAACAACAACACCATACCGGTTAACTCAAAGGTAATCAAACCTTATAATACAAAACCTATATACAGAAACTTATTAGGAATCCTTACTCTCCTTCTTCTTCTAATTCATGAGTACAGAGAGATAAGAAAGCTTACCAGCTTACTAGATTCTCTACTTCTTAACATCAAACCTCACGATTAGCACCCCATGCAACATTTTCCCTTGCCCTCTCTTCTTTAGAGCAACTGAAGAGGACAATGCAGACGAGAAGAAAACATAATCAAAATGGAGAAGAATTTCATCAGCTGAATGAGGTTTCTTCCGTATATATAACCCTTCTCACACTGTAACACCCCTAACCCCTCACCGTCATTGAATTTGGGGTCACAAGCATTACTAATAAATCAAACAATTAACCAATCATAATCAACATCTAAACTAGCCATTAACAATATATATACAAGGGCAGGACACGACAATCAAGTCATATCAAGCTAGAATATTATACAATCGAATAATGATTCATGCTATGCGATGCTAAACTTGGTGTTCCACTCTCTACACTCTTATCACTATTTATACATTTCTAAATTTAGTTTTCCACTGCCTACACTTTAATCACTATTTATCCCTTCTTGAATGTTAGAATTAGGATACATACAAGACTATTCCAATTATTAGCATCAGAATATTGGTCCATACTCCGACTACGATTATCTTTTTTAATTTATCTTTGATAATGTTAGTAGAATGCACCTAATATAGGTTTGCTAATCTATTGTAATTAAGGGTACAAGTTACTTTTACAGCCTCTATTACGAGTCTATGGGACCCTAAAAGTAGTTCAAAAATAGGCAGAGACTAATTTGAAATAATTCTGGAAGTTTAGGAAACAATTACAAAAAATTTAATATAGGGATCACACACCTGTATGGCCAGGCCGTGTGCCTCAGACGGCTGAGACACATGCCTATGTGGCTAGGTCGTGTAACAATCGAAAGAGGGACACACGCCCATGTGGCCAAGCCATGAGGAATGCCCTAGGCCGTGTGACTCTCGAAGTTGGGACACATGGTCGTGTCTGAGCCCGTGTAACTCACTAACTTGGGTCACATGCCCACGTGTGTTGCCCATGTGTGACACACGCTTGTGTAACGAAGTCGTATGCACCTAAAAGTATCTTAAAACTCAAGTTTACCATTTCCTAATTACTTGGGCACTAAACAACTTGATTACCAATCAATTAACCTACTCAAAACACGATTAAACATGCCCAAAATACACCAAATTCATCACCTAATATGCCTAACCAATGTACCTTCATTGGTACCACATTTTATATGTTCAAATACATCAACAACACATCAACCATTCAAGATTTTTATTCATATCACATTTACCATATTTGAACTAAATTTCAACTTCTAAAGTGACCAATTTGAAGCTAAGCACATACCAAGCATTATGCTAAGCTACCAAACTTTAAACTATCACATATAAAAAATTAAACTAGACTACCATACCAACATAGCCTCAACCACAACCATATACACATTTAACCACCATTTCACTAGCAACTAGGATAACACCGCCTTATAAACAATATCAACAAAAGACTCCTTAGGTACATGCCATTACAAAGTAAGATATCACCACACTTGAGCTTGGGATTTTTGATTTTATTCTGAGTCGGCGATTAATCGAACAGTACCTAGCCTGCGCACGGAAAACAAAACTGCACGCTGAGTAAAAATCAGTGGTATTTCTATAATCTGAATAATATAAACTTGATTTAAGTATTTAAAAATGCAAAATGCAGCAAGTAAGCTATGTTCATGTGTTTCAATTCAATAGTATAATTTTTGCTCATTCTTTATTCACATCTACTAAGATTTTCACATGTTCTAATATATAAGTATATAACAATGGCATTTCATTTAACATTTGAATACATCATCTCATGTAATGACATGATTTATATCTTTGATCAATAGTTGAAATCATTCAAGTTTCACATCTCAATTGATCATTTCATATTTCATTTCTCATCTCATAATTATTTCTCATATTTTCCATTTCAATATTTTCTCATCTCATATTCATTTATCATCTTTTTCATTTCAATATCAATCACATAAAATTATTATTTTACTTTCCCCTATTAACACGACTCGGACTCGGACGGATACACGGATCCAACCAACACACTAGTTTGGCACCCAGTGCCTTATCGAATACATTTGAAGTACTAACTACACCTAGTGCTATATAAATTGACACCCAGTGTCTCATCAGTTAAACCGAAGCAAATAGGCACCAGGTGCCTCATTGACTCGAGGTTAAGGAAATCCCTAAACTCTTCCTATCCTATGGCATGCCATCTATATCCAACTTAGCCCGATATAGTTAACAGGGTTTTATTTTAGTTTTCAATACAACCAATGCCTCAATTTCACATGTATACAAATTATCATATATAAATATATATTCAATTCAATCTCCATATATATTCAATAAATTCATAATTTACCGAATTAATCCATTTCCATCGACGATGATTCAATTCAATTTCAAAGTAAAAAAGTACTCACTTCAAATGCTTACCATATGCAAAAATTCAAAATGTAATAATTTATAACTTAGTTCAGATTATAGAAACACGAATCGTGAATTCCAAACTATTTGACGTTGATTTTATCCTTCCCCTTTTTACTCGAGGATTTCGGTACGACGTTAGCTACGGAATAAAAAAATTAAATCATGTTAATGTTACACATTTCAATTTCACATTAAATTTTAAAATTTTACACTATATTTTGCTTATTCTTCAATTTAGTCCCTAAACCAAGACTAATTTTAACTTTACATTTAACTTCATATTTTTATACTAATTTTACTCAAGACCACATTTAGCTTTCTCTTTGCCAATTCGACCACTTAATTTGAAATTTTTCACAATTTAGTGCCTATTGTTCAAAATCAACAATTAATTTCACAATTTAGTCCTTTCCATTTCCAAGTTAAAAATCTATCTATTTAATCCCTAATACTTAAACTATTCAACAATGTCGACATCTAAAATCTTAAAAAATACTAAAAATTGCAACCTGAGTCGGGTAGCCCTAGGTACCGAGATTTAAAAATTATAAAAATTAGAAGTATAAGGACTAAATTGCACTAACCAATTTGAGCTTGAACTTCCAAACCCCTAGTGTCGTGCGTTCTCTTCTCCTTTTTCTTTCTTTCTTTTGTTTAATTTGCATGCATCCACTTTAATTTCTATTTCATTTCATTTGTTATTATTAAATTTATTATTACTAAATTTATAATATATATAAAGTATATATTTACATGCATTTACACTTAACCATGTTCGGCCACCTATACACAACCATTTATTAAATGGTTTAATTGCTACTTTATCCCCTTTAATTTATTTCAATTTATAATTCAACTTTTAACCTTTACGCGATTTAGTCCCTATACCTTAATAACTCCTAATTTCACAAAATTTACAAATTCCAAAATTATTTAACTACACAAATAACTTTTTAAATTATGAGTCAAGTTTACGGGAATAGAGTCCTAATAATACACTTTCTGACACCCTTGACTATCAGGTCGTTACACGCACGATCATCAAAGCCCTAAGTAACCCTTCATCGCTAATTCTTGTGTCTCCCACTAAGGGACTAGTTAGTTCTGTTCTAATTGAACCAGAGTTGGAACCCAACTAATTACCAGTTAGCCACTTAAAATTTTCAAATTCCTAGTAGAGCCCGCCAACTTACCATTCTATTCAATTAACTCCTAACTTCCTTTAGATCTTGTAAAATAGTGACAACTGAGTGTGACATTGCCCATCTGAACCTAAGACGATTATTGAGAATGATGATTCTGTTGACAAAACAACGTCATCATTGGTGGAAAGCATGGTGGCAAGCAAGAATTACGGTTCATGGATGATTGTCTAACGAAAATCTTGGCGGAATGTGCACCAAGGGAGGTCAAATATGGAGGGGATTGAGAATTTTGTTTATAAGAATAATGGCTCAAAATTTCATTCAATTGTGGATATTTAGGAATACACAAGGAAAGAGGTTGTGACACATGTTACTGCTCAGAAGACATGGTTTAAGATGGGTACTAATATTGTTGGGCCTTCTTTTAAAATTAAAGCCCAACATGGTAAGATATCCAAGAAAGGACATGTTGTGAATAAACCCAAGAGTTTTAACTTGGGTGTTGTTGCACTTGGAAACGATGATGGTAGGCTGGTTGAGCCAACGTCTGTTAGGGTGGATACTAACCAATGACCTCCACTGTCACTTTCGACTTTGAATTTTAACGCCCAAAGAGTTATTTTGTCCTTAAATGAAAAACAACTACGATGCATATTGATGAAAATTCAAATCCCCATTTTACGAGGAGTAGAAATCTTGGCAGTAGGGATGGCAATTTACATCTTCTTCATGACAAATCTTCTTCTTCACAGTCGTCAGAATCAAATACAGTTAAACGGGGGCAAGTCCGTCGTAGGTAAAAAGGGAAAGGTATTCAGATTGGGCGTGACAGTACTAATAACAGAATAGTGCCAGTGGATGCCTTTATTAATGTTTTGGTGGAGAATATTACTGCATAGGTGAGATCAGCAGTTGGATAATGGTGTTGCTGAATAAGCAAAAACAAGTGTTGTTTCTAATTTTTATCATTTTATTTATGTCCTTAAAATTTTTTTTCGTGGAATTACCAGAGATGTAGACATCCCTATTTTTGTAGAATTATCTAGGAATATATAAGAGCACACAAGTTGGATATTGTGGCCTTGATTGAAATGAAACTAAGTGGGAATAAAGTGGATTGGATAATTTAGAAAATGCGGTTCCCAAATTCTTATAGAGTGGAAGCTAAAGGTTTTGCAGGGGTATTTGGACTTGTTGGGGATCAAACATTAACATGGAGGTAATATACAACCACTTTCATTTCATTATCTTCAGAGGGTGCAATGTTTATTTTTCTAAGATTTTGTTTTTGATGGTTGTTTATGGGAGCCCCCAGATGGTTAAAAGAAAACTTTTTTTGGATAGAGTTGGAGATGGTAATTTTTTATTTTCAAGGACCAATGGTGCTTATTGGAGATTTTAGTGTTATGTTGGAATTTGACTATGAGGCAAATTTTGTGGGGTGTCCTCATTTTCAAAAATTGGTGTTTGATCAAGGGTTGAAGGATATGGGGTTTGTAGGCTCAAAATCTACTTAGAGACGTGGTAATGTCATTTAACATCTTGATCGGGGTCTATGCAAAAAATAATAGGATGAAGTGTGCCACACCCAGTTTCTATTGAAACCAAAAAGTTAGGAACCTTTAGGGGTGAAATTAAAAAAGATTGTATGTTGGCAGTCTCTACTAGAAAATTTTGGAAATATAGATGCTGGTTTGAGTATAGTTGAGCTTTGAATCTAGTTTGGTTGGATTAAAACCAGTCAGTTCCTTAGTGTGGGGCACAATGATTGTAAATGGGTGGATGATGCATGGTTGATAATTGTGCAGGAAGGGCTATAAATAGTTGAGAAATGACTTTCCAAAAGACTTCTGCTCTAATTTGTTTTATTTTTCTCTCTTCTTTATCTTCTTCATCGGTTTCTTTGAAGCAGAGATGGTTAAAATAAGCTCTGCATTGAGCGATAATCATGAGGTTCAAGTAGGAAAAATAGAGAATCCAGTAAACTAGTAAGGCCCCTAATTCTTCAGTATACGTAAGATTTAAGAACCAAGGTTAACAGTTTCCAAAATCATTTCGAGGGTTTTACATGTTCTGGAAAATTTAGGGTTAAGTTAAAATACTGAGTTTAACCCATTATTTGGTTTTCATTCTTAGTTTCCAGGAGAATGAAAGCTCTGGTGTATAGAAAAGTTAAATTGATGAGGCAAGGAAGGATCAGGTGAGTTTCTACACTCAACCCTTGAAATGCTAAGTATGCTGTAAGGTTACATGGGTGTATGAGTATCCACCATTCTAGTTCAGTGTGCATGAATTAGTCATGATTCCATGGTCTTGCATCCATGAAATACATGTAAGGGAAACATTGTCGGGTTTACGTGAAGTTAGGAATGAAAAATGGGATGATTTTGTTAGATACTGCTATACAGTGTTGTTGTGTGCAATCGTGATTAGCGAAGCTTCGGGCCTTGCAGAGGGGAAACTGCAATGTTCCAGTATCAATGTATAGGATGGCGAATGGAGGAATGGTTAAATTACAATGGGAATAGTAAATAAATATCATGGCTAGGCCATTGGACTGATCGGAGGTTAGACGCTTAAAATGAGTAAGACCATAGTTAAAAGATGTTGTGGCATCATGATATAATGAGTAAAACCATGTCTTAAAGACACTATGAACTCATGGTAATTAGGACTAAGACCATAGTTGAAAGATGCTATGGCATATTTTAATAGTTCGAATTGATGGTAAACACGGGTTAAATTGTGGCTAGATAGGTGGGGACAGTAAATACGGTAAACACAAGAAGGGAAACATCGAATGAAAGATATTTCTATCAAGACTATTCCTCTTTAAGGAGGAAACAATTGAGGAAGTATAAACGAAATGGATAGATAGGTGGGGACACCAAATAAAAGAGAAATTGTGGACTCAGACGGCTATTCAATGATAGTAGGCTGAGTGTTGCAGGGCATAGTGGTATGTAGAAAAGGGCATGCGACGCTTATGGGTAAGATAATAAGACTAAAGAGGATTACAAAGAAGTAGTTTGACCACTATTTAAACTAAGTAGGATTTATTTCACTAGGGTGGTGTGGGATTTTGACAGTCATACTAACGGGTGGAAGGAAAGCAAGTCATACGGGGTTAAGATAAGGAAAGTTCGCCACGGACTAAAGAGGTTGAGAATACTCACCAAGGTCCTTTAGAATGGTATGCGAGGAAGGCTGCACTAATAGGGTATTGATTTGCCACAAAATGATGTGGGAAATTAGGATTTTAAGACGCACTTAAGTAACGTTTTATCGAGCAAAAGAAAGTCTTTAGCATAGTTTGTCATTATTTTCTTTATTTTTGTAACCCAATTTGGTTGATAGCACAAACGGAGAGGCCTAACGTTTGCTTAAGTGATGTAGGGACATGTTGGAGGTCGAAAACGAGCTAGAATGACACCAAGGGCAATGGTATTGTGATATCCAATCTTTAGAAGCATAATACCTCCAACAGTATAGAAGAGTGAAGGCACCCTTCAGTGGTATTGAGATATCTGCTTTGCGTATCGCGATATCCACCTTTCAAGGAGAACCCCAAGTTCTAGTACTACCCGAGATATTGCGATATCCTCTTCGAGGTATCACAATATCCTTTTGTCAGGGGGACAAACTTGGACAAAAAGGGTAGTTTTTGTCCACCCGGTCCACAAATCACACAAGGCTTATGTAGGGGCATTTTTTGCAAAGAAAAGTCATTAGAATACACTTCAAAACATCCCAAAATTGTTAAGGAGAAGAGCCACACATTAGCTTAGTTTTAGGTTTAGTTTTTTGTAGGTTTTCTTTAGTTTTTCTCTACTCTTTTCTAGGGTTTTTATTTCTATTCTTCCACCTTAGATTAGAGTTTATTTTTCAGCATTTATTTCTTGTTCTTATTTTTCTTAGTGTTAGTTAAGTTAGTTATTACTGTAGCTAAGGTTTATTTACATTTCCAGTCCCTATACCTAGCCTTCAAGACATTTTAAGCTTTACTTTAATGTATTTTAGTTTATTTTACTTTAAATATGTTAAAGCTTGTTCCTTTTATGTTATTTGCTTTAGATTTTTCATGCTATTTAAGTTTTCTTGTATAAGAATATCAACTTCCCCATTTTTTTTAAACTTTACTTTCATGACTGCCTTTTTTTTCGTTTTTTTTCTATTTTTATGTTTTTTTTCTTCACTTTGAGCATGTGTAGCTAAACCGTTAAGGAGGTTGGTTGATGGAGATATGGGTAAACTAAAATCTTTAGACAAGTAAATTGGACTAATTTGAATAGAACTAAGAACTTAGGTAGTGACACCCCTAAGGGAAAATTAAGATAAAGTGAGACCAGAAGGTAATCTTGTCGCACACCTGTTCATTAATCTTGGATTAACCAGAAACATCGAAAGATAAACTAAATCTAATTCGTCTAAGTTGGTAAAATTGAGATCGAAAGATAAAATGGAGCCACTTGGTAATTTATACGATTTATGTCCCTAGTCCGGGATTCGGTGAACTACATCAAAGTCCACCAATGCCCATTAGTTAATTATTAGACAGTCTCTTATTTTTACACCCTTTGCAATTTAGTCCCTAGAATAGAATATTTAATTTTCTTGCAAACTTATCTTGTTATGAATTTCCGTACTATAAAATCTTATTAGTAGCCACTTAGACTCTATTGTGTAGGCTAGTTATTGTTCAATCACCTCTTTCTTTAGGTTCAATCCCCTAGAATACTTCGTGTTCCATCGAAACTATAAATATAACAACTGACACTGTACACTTAACAGTAAAATCGAGCTTTCAAAATTGTTATATAAATTTATTGTTTTGATGTGTCGGTGCACAATAGGTCAAGTTGATAGCGTCGTTGCTAGGGAAGACAATGTAAGATTGAGTGATTTTTAGTATACACTTTTAGGTGGAGATAAGTAGCCAAAGTAGGATTTATAGATGTGGCCTTGTCACTCTGTCTTAACAAACGACTTGGATTCATTCAATTGATGCTTGACTGAAAGTCATGTTTAATGATTATTGCAGGTGGCCCGAAAAACCGTTCATGTCTGAGGTAGATGGCCTTGATACACTTAGTTGGGATGATTACAGCCCTTTTGTGAAACAAGGATATGAATCTTGCTATGATTGGTACAGATACTCATATATTGTGGCTAGCAACAATTAGGATGGGGAAGCATGTTTGGAAGAACCTAATGAAGGTCACAACTAGATCAATTGGGATGATACATTTGAGAATGGAATGTCGGAATATTGAGAAAACATGAAAGCTATTAAGAACCAATTGAGCCAAATACTTGAAATCATTCGATACCGAGCTAGGGAGCAAGATTCAGTTGACGAAGAGGCTGAACCAGACAATATTCAAGGGGAAGAGAAGGTCTACTACGCCTTGGTTGAACATGAGGGCTTGGAAGTTAATCCATAACCAAGAATTGAAGTTGGAAATTAGGACGAAGAATTGTGCATTATTTCAAAAAAAATTACCATGGTGAGGATCAGCCACATCGAGGAGACATTCAAGTAAGAAGAGAAAATCCAGGAGAAGTTTAGTTCGTAACACCATTGTGGATGAATCCCCCGGACATGGAATAGAGTGGATTGGACTTTGATGAAAAAATGGTTTGAAACGAACAAATTAAAACATCATAATTCAAGACAAGGCCAATATGTACGTTCACAAAAGAGAGTTCTGATTAACCCAATGAAGAACAAACGAAGGGAAAAAGAGAGGCCAATATGATCCTTCAAAGTTGTCTACTTGCATCAGTGTTACTGAATTATTTGTATCTTAAGCTACAAAATTCTAAATTAAGAGCCACAATTTTTTCCTAAAACCAAACTCACATATCTTCTCACCATAAAATTTTCAAAATTATTGGTTCAGCCAATAAGTACAGTTCATTCTTTAAAGTTCCCCTATTCTGCTGTCTAACAGTTTTGACCTTTCTGTACTAAAAAATAATTATCTTATCGTACAGAATTCGGCTGTTGTTTCCATTTGTTTCTCTTGAAAATAGATTCATTCATGATTTTAAAAATATAAATTTTAACCTATAATTAACTTTATACAATTTTTAATAATTTTCCAAAGTTAGGATAGGGGATTCCGAATTCATTCTGACCCTATCTCACTTAAATTCAAATATCTCATAATATGAAATTTTTTTGCTTACTTAGTTTCTTATGAGAAACTAGACTTCAATATCTTTAATCCCGTATTTTTTCATCATGTAATTCGATTTCCACAATTTATGGTGATTTTTCAAAGTTAGCCTACTGCTGCTGTCCAAACAACAAGCAATTTCGGCTTTTCGACGAATCCTTTATTTTTGTGTTTCGGGTACACACCTGGTTTTGTTTAATGCTAAAACAGTCCCCGAGCACTCCAAAGCCTATAATTGAAAAAATAACACCATAATCAGTCTTACCTCGTGATTAATCAAAATCTCAAAACTAAAATACTTGTTCATAAAACGATGAACACTTACCGCAAAAATTTCAAGTTGGTTCGTTTACGAAAATCACGATGAGAGCCTTAATCCTTGCAAAATGTTGCTGCCAACACCCCGAAATTAGACTATTGAACACAAAATAATCTCTTAAAATGATACCCAACAACTTACTGAATTTGCACAAGTGCTGCTTAACGCTACGAAATCAAGAGGAAAGAATGGTTTAGGGGGAATAAGGGAATTTCGGCAGTAGAAGAAAGAAAAGAAAAGATAATCGAGTAAGAAGCAAAGAAGAAAAAAATTGGTAGAGAGGGGAGAGAGAAAATGTCAGAAAGATGGAGAGAAAAACGACTCTCTTTTTTTTTAAAAAAGGAAAAAAATGATCAGATTTTGGATATTCTCCCCCATAATCCCCTAATTCACTCCTATAATTGCTCCATCACTTCCACTACACATCCACCACTCAAAAACCCAATTTATCACAACTCTTGCCGAAATTAGGAGCAAAAATACAACCTTTACCGTCTAAAAGATTCGAACCCATGACCTCCCTCACACCAACACTCCACTTATCCACCAAACCAGTAGACCCATTCTGTTAATTATTTTCCAAGTTTTACTTAAAAGCCTATTGACCAAAGATATGGCTTATTCATAAAAATACCAAAATTTGCCCAAGTCTTGGCTTGAACTTGGGACCTCCCAAACACTCCCAAACACTCCCAAAACACATAACCACTAAAGCTGACAGATGTTTGTGTCACACATTCACAATACCCAAATTTAAAATTTTGGGGAGTTACACAATTACCAAAACTGAAACATATCAAAACATGTTACATTATCCAAAACTAGAAAAGTAGATACCAAACCATCAAAACATGAAGAGAGAAACAAGATAAATTCAGACCTCACAACCAAATATTTGAAATGTGAATGTAGAAGAAATGTAAATAAACCTCACACCTGTGCCTTCATATACAAAGAAAAAATAAATGAACCTCCACACCTGGGCCTCTAAATGTAATGAAAAGTAAATGAACCTCCACACCTGAGCCTCTAAATGCAATGAATGCTTTCCTTTTTTCTTTTCTTGATTTTTTCATAAAAGGTCATCATTTTCAGAATCATGTTTTTGGTTGAAAAAGATCAAATCCCTATCCACACACAACAAATCTTGAAAATCAAATTCCATGGGATATCACCTTAACAAATTTCAAAATGATTTTTTGACCCGTAAATTATATTCTCAGATGATAATTCACTTAACAAACTTGGTACTACAGATTTCATAAACCTAACATTGAAACAAAAATTTCTTGCATCGAGAGTCAACTCGTTAATTCCCATGAAGCCGAATTTCCTTTTCCTGACTTTGGACTGTTCCGACTGTGAACCTTATACCATGCTCTTTTGTAAAATTGCGTCTTAAAGTAGATATTCTTCAATATAATCCCTTTCTCTTGCTCTCTCTCTCTCTAATTTTTCTTCCTTTTTTGGGTTTTTTTTCTGTTTGTTGTTTTTTTCTTTTTTTCTTAACTCAAGTAAAATCTTCTTTCTACAAACTCTTACATTCTCCAAGTAGATTAATTCCCTAATTTAAACTAACCATGAGCAATCAGAGATGGACTTGTTCCAAGGTTATAGTGTCGGCTCGAGTTTGGGTGCCAAAGAAGGGCTAAAATAGGCTCAAATAGATGACTTCAGGGCTAATACCGAAAGATCAATTTGTTCTGAAAATATTTATTATCCTCCAAGGCATCTCATATATATATTTTCTCAGAAATCTCTCTAGACAGGTCATTTTTGAGTTTTTACCCTAGAGTTCATCTCTTTTTTTTATGCTCTTAAAGACATCACAATTTCCCAAAGATTAACTTTTTGATTTGAACAAACATATTCAATCAAAATGGTCTTTTAAGGGTTGTGGTCTAAGGGTTAAGGGTCAATCAGAGAAAGGTTTTCCAGGCTAATATATATTATGTGAAAGATTATAAAAACCATGAGGAGTTATTTTGACTTTTTGATTGCTCCTTCTATCTCCCAATCACTTTTCTTTTTTATTTCTTATTCGCTTTCCCTATTTTTTCTTTTTTTTTCTTTTTTTCGGAATGAGATCAAGAATTTAGAATTTTTCTTTCATTCTTCATAAATTCTTCATGATCTTTCTTGTCAATCCATGATGTTTGATGGATGAATTTAATTAGGGTTCAAAAAGAAAATACATTAGGCTCAAAATGGGGAAGCAAGGGATATAATTTTCTCCAAGTGACAAGGAGAACAAAATAAAGTCATTTATCATTTCAAAATATGGTTAATCTCATCACAAAGTTCATTCTTCGGAATGTGCCGATCTTTTCAATTTGATTTGCGCATAATCTCATGTTTATCTCACAATGTTGTAAAATCATTGATCCATACTCAAAACCTCACAAATTATCTTCCAATGTGGAGGGTGATCCCTCGGTAAGGATCAATTTTGAACAAATAAGATGGCCCAAAGTGGTTAATAGAGGATAAAATTTTCTTCAAGTGAAGGATATTTCAAAAATGTCATTCGTCACTTTAGACATGGCCAACTTATTAAGTAATTAATCTTAAGGAGAATACAAGATTCCAAAGTAAAATGTAACCTTAAATGTGATGCACAAAGAAAAGTAAAACAGAAAAAGCCAATATTACTTAATGTGAATAACTCTTTAAGAACAATCAAGCTTAGTTTTTAAGCAAAATATTTTTTCACTGCATTAGAATTCAAGGTCCGACATCTTGTCTCCATCCATCTCAGCTTGAATCAATGATCCACCAAAGAGTGTTTTCTTCACAACATACAGTCATTCCCATTTTGGTGTCCATTTTCCTCAATGATCATGAACATATGGCAGAATGTTCTTCAGTACCAGATCCACTTATTTGAACTACCTTGGTCGTGCCTTCTTCATTATTTGCTGATACAACTGGCCATGACATAAAGCTGCTAATCTATTTTCTTGAATTAAATTCAACTGCTCATATCTCTCTTGCACCCATTCAGCCTCCTCTAGTCGTACCTCCCTCAATTCTCGTAGAGATGGGATTTGTACCTTGATAAGTAAAATGGCCTCCATGTCATACACTAATGAAAACGGAATAGCTCCAGTCGAAGTCCTCACTAATGTGAGGTATGCATGGAGAGCAAAAGAGAATTTCTCATGCCAATCCCTATATGTTTCTGTTGCCATGGAAATGATCTTCTTGGTATTCTTTTTCGCTGCCTCAACTGCCCCATTCATTTTTGGACGATATGGCACAGAATTGTGATGCTTGATCTTAAATTTTGCGTAAACCTCTTCTTTTAAAGTATTGTTCAAGTTCTTGGCATTGTCCGAAATGATTCTTTCTGGTAAACCATACTGACAAATGACCTTTTTTTTCAGAAATTTATAGATCACTGATTGATTTACATTGGCATATGAAGCGGCTTCGACCCACTTGGTGAAATAATCAAACACTACAAAGATAACATGATGTCTGTTTGATGTTTTTAGTGTGACGGGGCCAATGACATCCATGCCCCACATTGAGAACGGCTAAGAAGGAGCCAAGACGTGAAGATTGGTAGGAGGAGCGTTAATATTGTCTGCACAAAATTGGCATTTATAACATTTTCGAGCAAAATTTAAACAATCTCGTTCCAATGTCAACCAGAAGTATCCAACCTTCATGATTTGCCATTCCATCATATGCCCGTTACTATGTGCTCCACATACTCCATCATAGATTTCCTTCATTACCTAATTCGCCTCTTCTGTGTCAACACATCTCAGAAGGGTTTGGTCACGTCCTTTTTTGTACAAAAACTCACCTTCCAAGAAAAAACCCATAGCCAACCTCCTAATTATTTGTTTATCATTTTTTGAAGCACAATTTGGGTATTGTTGGTATTGCAAATACTGCTTAATGTCAATATACCATGGTTTCCCATCCGTTCCTAATTCTATCCTAGCGCAGTGGGTCAGCGAGTCCTAGACGCTTAGCTGTATAGGTTTCACTTCTGTTTCGAATCCTACTTTGAACATGACAGCTAGAGTAGCTAATGCATTTGCTAACTGGTTGTCTACTACCAGAAAATGACAAAATTGGACATCATCAAACTTTTTGATCAATCCATGCACGTATGTTTGATAGTGAATCAGTTTGGAATCCTTTGTTTCGCATTCTCCTCTTAATTGGTAAACAACTAACATTGAGTCACCAAAAACTTTTAAAACCCTGATCTTTTTTCTCAATGGCGACCTGAAGTGCCAAAATGTATGTCTCGTATTCAGCTACATTGTTCATACAGGTGAAAATCATTTTAGCTGTAGCGGGAAAATACAAGCCACTTGGAGAGGTTAGTACTGCCCCAATCCTATGCCCAATCATATTGGATGCTCCATCGAAATACACCCTCCAAATTCCTTCTTTACGCATGATCTCTTCATCTGGGAAATCAAAACTTATGGGCTCATATTCCTATTTCACGCGATTCACTAGAAATTTCATGACTATGCTTCATTTTATAGCCTTTTGGGACACGTAGACGATGTCATACTCGTACCGTTCCACTTGCCCACGAGCAACTCTTCCTGACAATGTTCAGTCCATTCACCATTGCTATCCTTATGTAAGAGTTTGAAGATGGGATCACAGTTATCCGTCAACTATGAGATGAAACGAGACACATAATTTAACTGTCCTAAAAAACCTCTTACCTTCTTTAGAGTTTTAAAGGGTGTCAAATCTTAAATTGCTCGAACCTTGTCTGGATCTATTTCAATTCCCCATCCACTCACTATGAAACCAACAACTTCCCTGACTTTACCCTAAAAATACATTTTGCTGGATTCAATCTCAATTTATATTTCCTCAATCTTTCAAATAGTTTGCTGAGGTTTTCTACATGACTTTCCTCCCTAGCGGACTTTGCTATCAATTCGTCAACATAAACTTTAATCTCTTTATGCGTCATGTCATGAAATAGTGTCACCATTGCTTGTTGATATGTGGCCCAAAATTTTTTAGACCAAATGGCATGACCCTATAACAAAAAGTTCCCTAGGTCGTGATGACCGTGGTCTTTTCCATGTCCTCCTTCGCCATTTTGATTTGATTATACCCCGAGAATCCATCCATGAAAGAGACAACACAATGTTTAGCAACGGTATCCACCAGTGTGTCAATATGAGGTAACAAAAAATCATCCTTGGGGCTAGCTCGATTCAAATCTCTATAATCAACGCACATTCTGACTTTCACATCCTTTTTAGGCACTTGTAAAATATTCTCCACCCACTCTGGTATTTAGCTACTTCTAGAAATCCCACATCAAATTGTTTCTTGACCTCTCATTTAATATTCAACAGCATTTCAAGTTTCATCCTTTTCAACTTCTGCTATACAAGCTTGCAATGTGATTTTAAAGGTAGTCTTTCTTCTTCGATATTGGTCTCCAAACCTGGCATATCTTGGTATGACCATGCAAACAAATCTGATAACTCAATGAGTAGATCCTTCAACAATTGACTTTGCTCTGGCATGAAAGTGGTTTCAATCCTAATTTCCTTTCTTACCTCATCATCACCCAGATTCATTAAACCTATTCCCTCCAAGTGGGGTTCTATAAGCTTCTTTTCTTTTTCAACTAGCCTTAAAAACTCCTCTGGTACAACTTTTTCCTCTTCCATCTCATAATTGTTATAGTGAACATAATTATGAGAATTTGATTCAAAGATGTCATTTGGATCATTTATCAATTCATGATGTATATCCCTGGAATAATTATGAGTATGTATATTAGTATATAAATGAAAATGATTGAATGAATAAAAGTGACTAGAGACATGATCTAAATCTAATTTCATTAAAGAGAAAATAGTTTCACATAGATTTTTGAAGGAAATTAAATTAATTGAATGTTATTAAAATTTGATATAAAAACTCTTAAAAATAATTACATCTTGGAGGAATCAAGGATAGTAGGTAACGGTATAAGCTGCCAGTTGTCCAAGGTAGAAGGGTCATAGTGAACCTAGTCTCTTTACATCGGTACCCTATCACCAATCATGTTTAGATACATTGTATCTCCATTAATCATTAACTTGACCGGGGTCTTTTCCCGGTGCTCGAATCCCACTGAGTAAAAGGTTTCAAATAGTGGAGGACAAATTAAAGGAGGTTCCACCACCTTCTTTCCAGCCATGCGAGCCAACCCTTTTTGTTCTCCGCTCTTTACACATCCTCTCGACATCATTCCTCGTAAGCTTAAATCTCAACCGTATTGTATCCTTCTCAAAGTGTCCCACCATAAGTATGCTTCATCTTTTAGTAACGACATAACACATCTCAAAAAATCTTCAAGAGTGCACATCAATTCTGTGAAGACTCTTTTTGTATTCATTAACCAGTACACGAATTTTGCAGGATCATCATCCACATTGCCTCTGGATTCTTCTGGTCTACATTTCCAAATGTTATCTAGGATAATCGAGTAACTGTCATAGGTACATGATTTTGAGGACCCAAGGGTGTCGCATGAGGCACAGTAAGGGGTGGAGGTGGCGGAGTTGCAAGATTTGCTTGCTTGAATTCATTGAACCATTGGTTCATCATTCTGAGAAACATATTTTTCAGCCAGTTCGATTTAACCGACATTTTAAATCTATAAGAAAATACAATAATTGGGCAGATCAAAAGCATCACACTATTAGAGGGTATATGTGGCATGTATATACTAAAATCAACTCTGATACGTTAGTCCTAGAACCGACTAAATCGTAGCTCTGATACCACTAAATGTAACACCCTTAACCCATCTCTGTTGCCGAATTAAGGTTACGGAGCATTACCATACAATCAGAAACATTTAAACATCATAACATTCAATAATTTAAATATATTATAAATCACTCATTCTCATACATTTCGACCCTAAGTCGAGCCCTTGAAGCCCTAGAAATAGCTTGGAAGTAATTCAGGACTAATTTGAAACAAAACGAAAAGTTTAAGAAAAGTTGCAAAAATTGGAAACAAGGGTCACACGGTCGTGTCCCAGCCCGTGTCTTCACCTGTGTAAGTAACTGAGTAGGGTCACACGGCCATGTCAAACGCCCGTGTGCCAAGCCGTGTAACTCTCTAAGTTACCCCACACACCCGTGTGCTAGGTTATGTGCTAGGCCATGTAACTCACCGACTTGAACGCTAAGAAGTTCTCAGATGACACACGGTCATGTGAACCTAAAATCAAGTCATTACAAAACCAATTCATGCATAACTTACCCATTAATTTATGCACACTTTTAAGTGACCTAAGCATCATTCAAATACACATAATCATGCCATTTCAATCAACCTAATTTAGCTAACCAATATGTCATCCAAAGGCACCACAAATATATCAAAACATTACATGCCAAAACAAGCCAACAATACTTTAGTTCATGCATAATAATCTAGTTCAAACACTTACCAAAACTTATCTCAAATAATAATTTTCAAGTCATCATAAAATATCAAAAAGAAACCTTATACACAAGCATTTGAAAGTACCCAAAATGACAATACTTGGTGAAGTATTAAAAATACACCAACCCAAAGATAACCTTCGAAGCTTAAACATACCAAGACACCATTACAAAATATCCTATACATTTCAACCACATATTCATCTACATATATACATGCCACTACCCTAGGAGATGCAAAAACTACCAACTTAGATGGATAGTGTGAGCCGATTGATTGATCCTTACAAAATGTCAGCAACGATTATCTACAAAATAATCCACAAAAACTGGTAAGCTAACATAATTTAATAAAGACATAGTATATCATTTAATCTAAATACAATTAGACACAGTTCACATACTATTTGATTCATGGCTACCAATGTATAAACAGGGGCACGTATGTGCAATCAAGGGTACCGAAGTACAAACAGGGGACCGTATGTGCAATCAGGGGTACCAAAGTACAAACAGGGATAATTATCTATAAACATATTAACTAAAGACTAATAATATAAGATTACAAGTAGAACTTTATTTACGTATTGAAATAATATGGACTTACCTATAACTTAATGTTAGTCAACAAGCATGAACTATTCCGCTATTCTCTTTTCCTCGATCATTATCTTTTTGATTCAAGTCTTGATCTATATAATAATTAAACATGATATATTAATCTCATACAGATTTTACATTCCAATCAACGCATATAACCATTAACTTTACATTAATTATACATTTTCCCTAAACTTTTACAGCTTTTGCAATCTAGTCTTCTAACATAAAAATCATCTCATAACCATTCTCTAGGAATCAAATTATAGCCGAATATGATAGGCCCTTTAACAGTCCTTATTAAACATCAAATTCACCATCAAACCTTGAAATTTTGACATTTTAACAATTCATTCCCTAAATCAAAATCTAACAAAAATCACTTCACAAAACAACCAAATATTATAATCAAAGCTTCAAACACATAGTTATCATCAAAAACCTTTAAGATTCATCAATTGCAACTTCTAAAATTTTTAACAGATTAAAAAACGGAGGTATGAATTAGCTGGACTTAGTTGCAACGATCTCAAAAATATAAAAATTACAAAAAATAGATATCTAAACTTACCCATGCAAAGCTTCAAACTAGCCGAATGTTAGGTTTCTCTCCTCATGTATATTCATCCAACCATGAAACAAAATGAAGAAGAAGATGATATCTTTTCCTAATTATTTTGTTTTAATTTTCATGTTAATTACAATTTTGTCATTAAAACATGTTTTATTTTACTAGTTTTACTCATAATGCCGTCCAACAAAAATAACTAGGGACTAATTGCTACATAACTCCTTCCTTATTTAATAATTTAGCTATTTGGCTACTTAAATGCAATAATTATTAAGTTTTGCACCTTTGAATATTTGGTCTTTTTTCTTTAATTAGCTATCTAAACGATAAAATTTCTTAACCAAAAATTGATACAACTCTAATGGCCTCGAAATATTCTAAAATAACATTTACAAGCGTAAACGCTGAAATTTGTGATCTCAAAATCACTATTTTGTCACCATTGAAAATGGGCTATTACATTAAATAACATTTATTAGCTTTCTAAAAAGCTTCTAAAATAAAATAGTTGGAAAGTCCTACTCATGATTTACAATTCATCTACAAAAATCTTTAGTTTTAATCTTGAACAAAGTCCTCAAAATATTTACATATTAATTTAATATTCTAAAGAGGAATCGATATCGATATTTAAAATTAGTTTAAAACCATAAAAATATTCGCATATTATGTATAATTTTTCTAGGGTAAATGGTAGATAAGATCTTAAAGACTAGCCTAAATTCAAATGTAAAAACCTTATGGTTTTGTTAAAAGGTAGCACCTATTTAACTAACTTCATGTCAACATTTATAGGATGGAAAATGACCTAAAGTTCCCTCTTTAAAACGAATAGTAATAAAATGGGAAAACTAATTAAATTGGCTAAAGTTAATGAAAAGTTAAAACTCTTTCAAAAGGGAAATAATAAAAGAAAAGTTAAACAAATGAAATAAATAAGATCTTAACATGATGATGATAATAATAACAATAATACACCTTATTCATAATACAATAAAAGAATCAAAGTAACATAAACAAATAATATTAAAATGTATGTAAGGGAATGTAAAAAAACATAAATATAAATCGGCATGAAAATAAATAAAGACAAAATAAGAATAAATAAAAATTATACAAGTGTGAATAAATATAAAACATTAAAATAAAGTGCATAATTGACATTAAATATATACAATATAAATGCAAATGAGAGGGAAGATATAAGTGTAAACAATTTATTAAATATGGAAACAAAATGACATAACTTGATTTTGAGACTAAAAGATAAAAAATGTGGAAGACAGAAGACTGATGTAGCAATTTATTTACTTTTAATTTTAAAATTTTGGATTAAATGGAAGGTTTGGATAAACAAAAAGATTACGAGTGTAAATAGGCCGAAGAGTGAGGACGACACTGCAAAAAAATGAGGTATGTTTTCTTAAATTTAAAAAGAATTGGGGTAGGAATAAAATATCCATTTTGACACCTATAAATGGGAGAAATCTATTCATTCTTTCATTTAACCTCATTTTTTTCAAAAAAAAAAATCAATCTTCCTCTTTCATTTCATCCTTTTATGTTGGCCGTGGCTCCATCACCGGAGAGTCCAATGGCTCTCCGGCTTCTGGTGGTGGAGCCAATGCATATGGTGGCTGATTTTTTTTTTTTTGTAAAATCAAAGTTTTCTTTAAAAAAAATTACTACTTTTCTTAAAAATCAAAGCTTTATTTCAAAATAGTTGAAAAAGAACAAAGCTTTATTTTAAAAATTTAAACTTTTTCCTTGAGAATGACTAAAAAAATATTTTTATTTTTTAAAAAAATCATTGTTTTTCTAAAAAATCAAAGCTTTATTTCGAGATAGTTGGAAAACATCAAAACTTTATTTTAAAATTTTAAACTTTTCCTTTAAAATGATTAAAAAACTGTAACGCCCTAAAAATTTAGGTCTTTAATTACTTTGCATGATATGACACAAATTGCTTGTTTACTTTAATGGCTAAGTGATTTGGGTGTGTATGGGAGTGTTTAAGAAGCCTAGGTTCAAGCCTTGGCTTCTGCAGAATTTTTAGTTTTTCTCTTAAATGAATCTGAACATTGGCATATGGGCCTTATAAATAATAGTATTGGTTTTATGATTCAAAAAGAGCTTGTGGTCTAGTGGAAAGATGGCGTGTTGTGTAACTATGAGATCTGAGGTTCAAGTCTTGAGTTATGCAATGGAGTATTTATTTTTCTGCTTGACCTGTGTAGGTAGTGGAGTTGGAGTAAAACACAGCTAAGGGGAATTTGAATGGAGTTGTTAGGGGAGTTGAGGAGAAATCGGTGGAGTGATTCATGGAGGGATAAGGGGAGAGATTTTAGGAGAAAATCAAGGGAAGTGAGGGGAGAGGAAAGGTGTGTTGAAAACGGACTTTGTTACTCAGGAAAATTCGGCTAAAGGGCATACTACTCATTTTTGTTATACTTTTCATTCTGATTGTGTATGGTGTTTTCACTCTTTTTGCTTGAAGGCCGATGTGGTAAGGGGGTTTTGCATATTCTTCTGTCTCGTTTTTTTTTTTGTGTTGGCAACCTCCCTTTTGGTTGAATATTGCCTCTCTCAATTGTCTCTTTTTCTTTCTTTTCCAAGTAATTCTTGTTGGAACGCTGCCACCCCTACGGCACAGCAAAAATTAATACATCTGACGATCCAAACCATGGATCCATGTGCGAGGAACGAATCGGGGTGAAATAAAGGTTTCGAAATTACCGAATCTTTAAACTGGATAGACAGCGACGCTTCGGCAACGAGTATTCTGATCTACTATCGAACCAAGCCGCAACCATTCGTGACTCCGGCCTCTACGTAATCCACCCAGTTGACAATGAATAGAAGAAATCCCCAAAACTATTTTGGAGAACCATTTTGCTTGACGGCTGCTAGACTTTCTAAGCAAAGAAAAATTGGATTTTTAAATTTTTTTAGGGATTTTTTTAAAAAAAAACACACTTTTCCCTCTTATAATTGGTATATATATATAATGAATCATAATTCATTAAATATTTATTCGAACATAATAATCATAATTAAAATTAAATAAATATAACAATGTTTTAAATAAAAAATTATAATTACATTAATTATAATAATGATTTCGGTAAACTATATTTATTTGAATTTATATACGAACCAAATTCATATATTAACAGAACTATGTTCTCATTATGCGTACAACAACCTTATACATATAATATGTTCGATATTTGATTACCAAATTAATTTAATTCTATAATTAATTTAATTCACGTGACAACCAAACACAATAACAACTATGCTTTATTCCGTTCATTTCAACCATAGGGTATGACGCTGTAGTTCTTGTAACGTTGGAAGTAATACTAGAACGATTCTAATGTTACAAACAATGAGTGACATCTACGAATGCATCATTGCTACCTAAGTTATAAGAAATCATGAATCGACATAACCTTTTTGCGATTAATCTTTCATGCATTAATCCTTAAGTCCTTTATCTCTGGGTTGGACACAAGTCATGTAATAGTCACACTTGCATAGTCCATCCCATGTTCCTTGATATCTTGAGTAGACTATGATATACAAATAAGTATGACATCTCATATCAGCTTATTTGAGTATGGCCATGCATTTCTAGTCTCACTCAATCAAGTGGCCTAAGATATTACTCCCATTATGTAGAAGGGACTTATCCTATATCGATCAACCATATCCCTCTACATAGATCGTGGTATATCCAACATCAGCCTTTATAGAACAACCAGTTACGGTGTACATTTGACTGTATCAAACTATACAACTCACGATATTAGGATAATGATGATCTCAAGTCTAAGGATCATATACATATTAATCACTATGAGTAATTTTGTGACAATTACATAATAATCCAAGAAGCATACTTATAATGGGCCAGTCCAATATGTTGTTCTCTAACACACATATTCATGCATTGATTTTGACACTCCAAATCAATGAAAACTTTTTATCATCAATCAACTATATGTTAGTCTTAATGCATTATTGTTGTCCTAGCCAACAATAATACTTGACTAAGGACTTTTTAAGAATAATCATATTATTCTCAGGACATTATTATAGACCAGTTTATTTACACACACAGAAAAGAAACTGAAATAATAATGGCAACGCCTTATATTAATAAACATGATAAATCAAGTATGTTATTACAATCATCTTATGATTGATCTTTGGGCATACTCTTACAATCTCCCACTAGCACTAAGACCAATCACTCATATGTCTAATACCAAGCGACTTAGTGTGACGATCATGCTTCTGCTGTGTCAGAGGCTTGGTCAGGGGATCAGCAATGTTATCATTTGTAGGTACTCTGCATATCTTTACATCCCCTCGAACGATAATCTCTCGAATAAGATGGTAGTGCCTAAGTATATGTTTGGATCGCTGGTGAGATCTAGGTTCTTTAGCTTGTGCAATGGCTCCATTGTTATCACATCAGAGTTCTATAGCATCTGATATGCTAGGCACAACCCCTAGTTCAGTAATGAACTTCTTGGTCCAAACCGCTTCCTTTGTTGCCTCACTGTTGAAATACACTCGTCCTTTATTGTAGAATCAGCTACTGTACTTTGCTTTGAACTCTTCCAGCTCACAGCACCACCATTAAGACAAAACAAAAAACCTGATTGTGACCGAGAATCGTCCTTTTCGGTTTGGAAGCTGGCATCAGTGTAACCTTTTACACTTAACTCTTCCTCACCTCCATATATTAGGAACGTATCCTTAGTTCTTCTTGAGTACTTAAGGATATTCTTGACTATGGTCCAGTGACCTTCACCGGGATCTACTTGGTACATGCTCGTCATACTTAAGGCATATGAGACATTTGGATTGGTACATAACATGGCATACATGATAGATCCAATAGCGGAAGCATATGGAATTTCACTTATGCGTTCTCTCTCTTGTGGAGTTGAAGGACACATTTCCTTCGAGAGTGAAATATCATGTCTCATAGGTAGGAATCCTCTCTTAGATCCTTCCATACTAAACCTTTTTAGTACTTTATCTATGTATGCACTTTGGCTTAGACCTAGTAGTCGTCTTGATCTATCTCTATAGATCTTGACTCCTAAGATGTAAGTGGCCTCGCCTAAGTCCTTCATAGAAAAATAACTTCCTAACCAAGTCTTAATAGACTGCAAAGTAGGTATGTCATTTCCCATGATAAGTATGTCATACAGTACCAAGAATGTGATAGTGCTCCCACTAACTTTCTTGTAAACACATGGCTCATCTTCATTTTTGATAAAACCAAACTTTTTGATTGCATCATTAAAACGAAGATTCCAACTTTGAGAATCTTGCTTTAATCCATAAATGAATCTTTGTAGCTTACATATCTTTCTAGCATCTTTTGGATTGACAAAACCTTCAGATTGTGTCATGTATACATCCTCTTTAAGGTTCCCGTTAAGGAAAGCTGTTTTGACGTCCATCTGCCAGATTTCATAATCATGAAATGCAGCTATGGTAAGCAAAATCCTGATGGATTTAAACATAGCTACTGGAGAAAAGGTTTCATCATAGTCAACACCATAAACTTGGTGAAAACCTTTAGCGACTAATCGCCCCTTGTATGTTTGTACAATACCATCCATGTTAGTTTTCTTGTTGAAAACCCACTTGCACCCTATAGGTTTAACCCCTTCGGGTGGGTCAGCCAAAGTCCATACTTGGTTTTCATACATGGAATCCATCTCAGATCTCATGGCCTCAAGCCATTTCTCAGAGTCTGGGCTCGTCACCGCTTCTTGATAAGTCTTAGGCTCATCTTGATCTATAAGAAGAATGTCGCAATGCGTTGTAATGAGAAATCCATATCTATCAGGTGCTTGGTGTTCTCTTAAAGATCTACGCTGTGGTTGTGTTTCTACAGCAGTTACCTATTCTTAATTTCTTTTGGAATTTGTTGTTGTTCTATCTCTGGTTCAATGGTATTTTGTGATTCTCGAACTTCTTCAAGTTCAATCTTTCTCCCACTTTCTTTTCTTGAAAAAAATTCTCTCTCTAGGAAGATACCAGTCCGGGCAACAAATATTTTGTTCTCAGTGGGATTAAAGAAATAATATTTGTTGGTTTCTTTCAGATACCCCACAAAAATACACCTTTCAGATTTGGGTTCAAGCTTAGTAGACGTCTGACGTTTAACATAAGTTTCGCAACCCCAAATTTTCATAAAAGACATACTGGGACGTTTCCCAGTCTACATCTCATATGACATCTTTTGAACCGATTTAGATGGAACACTATTTAGTGTGAAAGCAGATGTCTCTTGTGCATGTCCCCAAAAAGAAGTCGGTAGATCAGCATGACTCATCATGGATTGAACCATGTCTAACAGAGTTCGATTTCTTCTCTCAAAAACTTCATTCCATTGAGGAGCACCAAGAGGAGTAAGTTGTGAGACAATCCCACATTCCTTCAAAAGATCATCAAACTCTAGGCTCAAATACTCTCCACCTCGATCAAATCGAAGTGTCTTGATAGTTTTGCCTAGTTGATTTTGTACTTCATTTTTGAATTCCTTGAACTTTTCAAGGGACTCAGATGGCGCATGAGATAGACATACCCATATCTACTAAAATCATCAGTGAAAGTAATGAAGTAGGGAAATGCACCTCTAGCTTGTGTATTTATTGGTCCACATACATCAGAATGTATTAGGCCCAATAAATCACTAGCTCATTCACTTTTACCAGTAAAAGGAGATTTAGTCATTTTTCCCAATAAGCAAAATTCACATACTTCAAATTGTTCAAAAACAAAAGAATCTAAGAGACCATCTTTATGGAGTTTGGATATGCGTTTTTCACTTATGTGGTCCAAACGATAATGCCATAGATAAGTTTGATTTGTGTCATTTATTTTCGATCTTTTAGTATTTATGTTGTAAATGGGATTCATTTGATCTAAAATATAGAGGCCATTAATCAATTGTGCCGATTCATAGAAAACATTATTGAGATAAAAGGAACAACAATTATTCTTAATAATTATCTCAAAACCAATTTTGTCTAAACAAGAAATTGAAATAATGTTTTCATTCAAACTGGGTACAAAATAACAATCCTCTAAACATAAATCAAGTCCACTAGGCAAAGATAAAGTATATGTTCCCACAGCTAATGCAGCAACTTTTGCTCCATTTCCAACTCGCAGGTCCACATCTCCTTTAGCCAAAGTCCTACTCCTTTGTAGTCCCTGTACAGAAGTACAATTACGAGAACCACAACTAGTATCTAATATGCATGAAGTAGTAGTTGATAAATTAATATCAATAACATAAATACATGAAGCAGACGTTCCGCTTCCAATGTCCAGTCACACCACAATGAAAATAGTTTCCTTCCTTAGACACCCCACCGTTAGGTTTCAATGCAGCCTTTCCTTTTCCAGGCTTGGGCCTACCTTTGCCCTTGGGTTTTGTCTGAATTTTGGCCTTTCCCTTGCCCTTGTTATTACGGACCATCAGTATGGGCTTGGGTCCAACCTTTTTCATGTTGCCTTCAGCAGTTCGTAACATACTGAGCAACTGTGGCAGAGTCTTGTCAATTTCATTCATATTGAAATTGAGGACAAACTGGTTGTAGCTATCCGGCAACGATTGTAAAATAACATCAGTGGCCAACTCTTGGCTCAATGGAAACCCAAGCTTAGACAGGCTTTCAATATAGCCAATCATCTTAAGGATATGAGGTCCTACTGGGCTTCCGTCAGCCAGCTTACATTGAAATAGGGCCTTAGAGATATCGAACCTCTCTTGCCATGCTTGCCCCTGATAAAGTTCTTTTAGGTGCTCGATCATTTCATCAGCAACCATGTCCTCATGTGGCTTTTGAAGCTTAGGATTCATAGTGGCAAGTATAAGACATCCAACGTCTACCATGTCATCGAGATGCTTCTTGTAAGCATCTCTATCAGCCCTCGAGGCATTAGCGGGTAGTTCATTAGGAAGCAGTTGTTCAATGACATATAATTTCTGTTCTTATTTAAGGACAATCCTCAAGTTCCGGAACCAGTCAAGAAAATTCAAACCATTCAATTTCTCCTTCTCAAGGACCAATCGCAATGAGAGTGTATTAGTGTTTGCAACCATAATATATCTACAACAATAAAATATGCGTGTGTAAATTTACCAAGTTTATATCAATCATTAAAAGGACTTTATTAAAAGATATTCCCACTATCTTATTAGAAAATTAATAACCCTTATATATTAGTTTCGGAAAGGCTTTCTCGAAAATTATTTCAAGTGGGTTAAGGATCCATATTTCACCTCCTCTTAAGTCAGCTTTGGCTTTACTCTCAAGATTATGGTTATTTAGGTAAGCAACACTTGCTAATTACATCATATGTAACTCCTAATGTTGGGTGAACAACTCTTGTTCTAATCATCTTATGATTTATCCAAATTACTTACCTCTAGATTTCTAATCCTATTAGAGTAACCTAGTTAATTCATTAACCAATTTTAACCAGTGAATATCATTTGTTTATTCTTTGTGTTTAACCAAGATAAATACTAGTACTTCGCTTTAGCGGAACCTACACAGTATTGATCGAGGCCTTAACGAGGGCAAAATTGAAAGGCTATGTTGACTTAATATTTTAATTAAGGGATTTTATTAAGGATGTTCCACCTCACCAATTATGGTCTACTTTAGTCCATTTAGTCTTTTAATTGATCTCATCAATTAATGAGGTTCATTATTATCAAATTTTAATATATTTAAAATTTGGTATGCTTTAGACATCCATAGCATCTCATACATGAATAAATAAAGCAATAAATAAATGAAATAGTTATAGCCTACAAACTAAGGTGGTGCAACCTAAGCCAATGGGAGAACCAAAAAGAAACCTAAAGGTGTAAGCCGTTTCACAAGCTATCGATCCACACTAGTTGGCCCATCTTCTTTCTCGTATAGCCCACAACAACTCTTACAAATTACAATATACAGAAACTCGTTTTACATACGAGGGAGTAAGATGAGAAGAGAAATACAAGAGAATAGTAGTAAGGTACGACACGCAGGTCGTATTTATAAAAATTACAACCTTTTATCTAATAGGTCATCGGGCTATAACTATGCATTTCAAACACCGTGCATGTCAAAAATAACATACATAATTCAATGTTTTGTTAAGGTGAATTATAAAATATCCTTCCAACCTTTTGTGGCCCACCAATTTTTATTTATTATAAAACATACTGTAAGAAGATGGGGTCTGAGGCGGTCGAAAGAAGCCTCTGCGGTACGAACCGCATACCCCAGTCACATGAAACCTCAAGATTTGATAACTTTTATCAACAAAATCGTGTTTTTAGGATTTTAATCCTTAAGGTTTCATGCCAGAACAACCCTTGTTCCACTAATCAGTTAACTCTTACTGGAAACTGTATATACCACCGTCGCACCATTACAGATTTGTTAACACTTAACAGTAATAACATAAAACTGAATAGGCCACAACACCATGATTAACATTTAATCAATTATCGAAAGGAACGGTTATTAGGTTATGCTTAAACGATTTAAACAGTCGAAAACATAATAAAATTAAAACATGCATCTCATACAATTGCATCAGTCAAGTATTTAAACCCGATTCCGTATCACACAAACTGGCTTTGATACCACTGTTGGAATGTCGGCACCCCCATGACGCAGGAAAAATTAATACATCCAGCGATCCAAACCATGGATCCATTTATGAGGAACGAATCGAGGTGAAATAAAGGTTTCAAAATTATCGAATCTTTAAACTGGATAGACAGCAACGCTTCGGCAATGAGTATTCTGATCTACTATCGAACCAAGCCGCAACATTTCGCGACTCCGGCGTCTACGTAATCCACCCAGTTGAAAATGAACAGAAGAAGTCCCCAAAACTATTTTGGAGAACCACTTTGCTTGACAGCTACTAGACTTTTTAATCAAAGAAAAACGAGATTTTTAAATTTTTAGGGTATTTTTAAAAAACACACTTTTCCATCTTATAATTGGTATATATAATGAATCATAATTCATTAAATATTTATTTGACCATAATAATCATAATTGAAATTAAATAAATATAAAAATGTTTTAAACCGATAATTATAATTACATTAATTATAATAATGATTTCAGTAAACTATATTTATCTGAATTTATATACTAACCAAATTCATATATTAATAGAACTATGTTCTTATTATGTGTACAACAACCTTGTACATATAATATGTTCGATATTTGATTACCCAATTAAATTAATTCTACAATTAATTTAATTCATGTGCAACCAAATACAATACCAACAATGCTTTACTCCGTTCAATTCAACCATAGGCTGTGACCCAGTAGGTTCTTGTAACGTTAGCTGTAATACTAGAACGATTCTAATGTTACAAACAATGAGTGGCATCTACCAATGCATCATTGCTACCTAAGGTATAAGAAATCATGATTCGACATAACCTTTTTGCGATTAACCTTTCATGCATTAATCCTTAAGTCCTTTATCTCTTGGTTGGACACAAGTCATGTAATAGTCACACTTGCATAGTCCATCCCATGTTCCTTGATATCTTGAGTAGACTATGATATACAAATAAGTATGACATCTCATATCAGCTTATTTGAGCATGGCCATGCATTTCTAGTCTCACTCAATCAAGTGGCCTAAGATATTACTCCCATTATGTAGGAGGGACTTATCCTATATCGATCAACCATATCCCTCTACATAGATCGTGGTATATCCAACATCAGCCTTTATAGAACAACCAGTTACGGTGTACGTTTGACTGTCTCAAAATATACAACTCACGATGTTGGGATAATGACAATCTCAAGTCTGAGGATCATAGACATATTAATCACTATGAGTAATCTTGTGACAATTACACAATAATCCAAGAAACAGTCTCATAACCGGTTAGTCCAATATGTTTTTCTCTAACACACATATTCATGCATTGATTTTGACACTCCATATTAATAAAAACTCTTTATCATCAATCAACTACATGTTAGTCTTAATGCATTATTATTGTCCTAGCCAACAATAATACTTGACTAAGGACCTTTTAACAATAATCATATTATTCACAGGACATTATTATAGAACAGATTATTTATACACATAGAAAAGAAACTGAAATAATAATGGCAACGCATTATATTAATAAACATGATAAATCAAGTATGTTATTACAACAATCTCATGATTGATTTTTGGGCATACTCTTACAATTCTACTAGTGGCTAGTCTATCTTCTCTCCTTTTTAATTTTTTTCTTTCTTTACCCTCTACCGATCGTCCCCTAAAACATTCTCCTCCCTTCTTGTTGATTTGCTCTCTTTTTTCTACCCTCTTTGTGCCGACTTTTTCTTTGCTCTCTGCTGACTTTGTATACCATTCTTATTCTACGGTTTTATACTTTCGATAAGTTGGTGTTCATTTTGACTTAAATTGTTCTAATAGATAATTGATATTAAGGGGCTTAAACTGGATTACAGGTAATAATCCCGAGATCTAGTGGCCAACGTTGTTTCGTTGAGTGAAGTGTTTAGGGATTCGGTTGTTCAATCAGGGTAAGTGACTGTCAATTAAGAAGTTATGTGCAATGAATAGAATTCATTTTAAATTCAATTGATATGTGGTTAACCGATTGTTACGGGTGAACATAGGTTCGGAAGTGTTCGAGGACTGTCTACGCATCTTCTCGTAAACAGGTGTGTAAACACCCCATTGCAATCATAGAACGACAAAAAGCCAAAAAGTTGCAAATACGGCATTTGAGACCACACAGGCATGCGATCACTCGTGTGGTAAGCCCAACCCGTGAAACATGGGCGTTAGACTGTAGAGGCTTCCATGAGCATTTTTATGGGCTTCGGCCAAAATGGGTCGTGTGGGCTCAATAGGCTCGTGGGCTCTAAACGGATAAAAACCATGATTTGTGGAAAATATTAGACTGGGTTATGTAGATAACATAACCGTGGCGAGCACGAGCGTGTGGGCCCACTTGGGCAGAGTAATGGGCCTTGGGCCATACACTATTATGACCGTTTAGGTTACTTGAGTCACTCGAGGGAACTGCGGACCTTTTGAGTGATTGATATTTGCACTGAGACCCTAAAATAGGTAAAATGATCAAAATACCCCTAAAGGGAAAAATTACTATTTTACCCCTAATAGATGGAAATAACCGTTATACCCCTAGAGGTAGGTTGTCTGATGTGTTCATGATTTGTATATGACTGTTATTGAGTATGACATTCTGCATACATGTATGATTTATAACGACATAATATATGGGGTTGAGATACTGTTATGGAGGAAGTACACTGTTACTAGTAGTTTTGTTTGCGACATCTTGTTATTGGTAGCTTTGTCATGCGATATCATTATTGGCGCCTTTGTCGCGATACTATTACTAGCGACTTTTATCGCGATATTGGTGTGTTGGCTAGGTGGGTCGATTTTATCCCCACATGGTTTGTTGGTGGTACAAAGAGGTGTGTTGGCTGGATTGGGATGGGTTGCATTATTGCACTGTACTAATATTGTATTGGGCTAAGGCCCACACTGTATTGATACTGAATAGGGCTCAAGCTTAGACTGTTACTACATGTTGTATGCTGACTGTTTGGTAGGAGATTACACACTAAGTGTTCGTAAACTCACCCTTTCTTTTTTACTGTACAGGTAATCCTCAGCCATAGGCGGTTTAATGCTGCGAGGGACTCGGAGGTGGCTACACTATTGCAGCTGATCTACATTGCTTTTAAATAAATTTAAAGTTTATGTTGGATTTTGTTTCTGTAATAAGGCCTTTTATGTTTGTTTAAAATTTTTATTTGGGCTATTGCTTACTTATTTTAAACTGCTAGTTTAGTAGAAGATGAATTTTTGAAATAATAACTATTTGCAAAGCCATGAAACTTCAACATTAGAGTTTTCAAAAGCTTCCACGATTTAATATCAACCTTTTATAACAATAGCAGATAACAAGGCACATGTTTTGACTGGATGTTTGTTAAACACTAACAAAGAGGTTTTTTTAAATTTGGAAACGAATTTTGCCAACAAGTTCTATTTTCAAAAGACACTTCAATGTGACACATCAGATTCGACCATAACGTCTAGGCCAGGTCTGGGGTGTTACAAAAACATATTTTTTTTAAAAAAAATCTAAACTCTCTGTTTTAAAGAAAAACCAAAACTTTTCCCAAGATCAAGCCTTTTTAAAAAAACCTTTATTTCATAAATTGAAAGGGAAAATCGAGATTTTTGAAGCTCGTAGGGGCAAAGGACCGACAATCTGGTGACGTCCACTTCATTAGAGCCCAAAACTCGATCCCTCATGACATGTCTATGGCAAAAAGAAAAGAAAAAGAAATAGCATGTTTGTCATTGTTTTTTCTTTTTACCTTTAAAAGAATACAGAATTTGAAAAGCCTCTTCCTTTTTTTTTTCTTTCATTTCATGTATATATATTGTTTTCCAATCTTGTTTATTTATAATTTTTATGTTATGTTTCCATTGATCTATTGATTAATGGTTTGGTACTATATTGGATGCAAGTGATGTGGGGTAAAATGGAGGCTAGGGTTTACGTTAAAACTTTGCGTTTGTTTTTTTTCTTCTTTATGTTAAAACTTCACATAAAAGAAGCACAATATTTACGAGCTCACAATGAACAAGGAAGGAAGAATCCACCAGTAGAGTACAACAAAGTCACGATCAATCGAGTAACTTCTTCCCTTATTTTCTTTAGGCTACACATCAAGGACAATGTGTTATCTAAAGTGTGGGGGTAACATAGGAAATTCGTTTTTAATTTTTACTTTCAAATGTGTGCTTGAGCTTGTAGAAATATAAGTGATTATTTAGGAGCATGTATATAGGTTGATTGTATTTACTATAAATTTGGCATGACAGTGAATGACTTTAAATTTTTTTTATCATTAGACTTCTAAGTTCTATATATTACACTATAAATAGGCATTGAGTAATTGAATATACCAAATGATACAAAAGATACAGCGAAACGAGCATGCTAGTATGTATGATAAATAGTTGAACTTGTGATTGGTCGGTTGATTAAATTTGTGAATATTGAGGTACCTAGGGAATATTGATTAGTTGGTTGGTTGATAAATAGGCATTGTTTGGTATACACCCAGAGCCAAAAAGCTAGCCTTATTTATCAATCCTTATTACCTATGTTAAGCTAGAAAACTCTTCTTGATATGCAAAACCCATGCCAAAACATTAATATGTACTTACCCTTTTTCTTTGGTCCCAAATTCACAAATATAGACATTTGGACATACGTATTTTGGGATAAGTCAATACATTATGAAGGATTTTGTAAAAATAGAGTGAAATAGGAAGAAGCAATGTGATATAGTGATTATATGTTAGTCAATATGTGTAAAACAAAAGAAAAAAAAAGAAAAATGAGTAGGAAAAGAACTTGAAAAATTGAAAAGCATTATGAGTGAGATATGTAAAAAAGAAAAATGTGACAAAATCACGAAAATAGAAAAACTTAGTCATTAGTGCATAAAATTCATGAGCTAGCTATAGTTGTTGTATTATGTTGTGACTTCCTATGTGCAGAAATAAGGAATGAGAGAGAATGAGAAATAAGGCGGTAAGCAGGCAAGGGTTACTAAGCAGGGAAGAATAGGGAACATCGTAAACAATTGTGAATCGGTTGAAGCATGTGATGCCTAAGCTTGCTGCCCAAAATCAACCTAGCTTCATTGTAGGAAGATCTATTATAGACAATATCAATATAGCTCAAGAGGCAATCCGTTCAATTAAGATCAATAAGGGGTCGAAAGGGAGGATGATTATTAAGGTAGATCTTGAGAAAGCCTATGGTAAAGTGAGATAGGACTTCTTGGAAGACACTTACTTGAAGCTGACATACCAACGATCTTAATAATGTGATAATGCAGTGTGTATCGACTACTTCTATGCAAATATTATGGAATGAGGGTCTCATGGGTATCTTAATAAGCTGACATTCGACCATAATTTGGTAAGCATATTTAGGTCATTTTCTTGTAATTTTGTAGATTGGAGGTTATAAGAGTTTGGTTTAGCTAGCTTATGTACTAATTTGTGAAACTATTAAAGTTTTAAGAAGTTTCCATTGTTAATTTCTTGAAGATTTAGGTGTGAAATTGATAAAAATTAGGCTTAGTTTAAGAAAAGGACTAAATTGTAAAGCTTAATTGATAATTTCGTGCATTATGGACCAAATTGAATAAATTACAAAGATATTATAAAATTTTGTAGAAATAGAAATTTGAAAGTCCCTAATGAATATATGTGAAATCAAATTTTAATCTAAAGGTATAGATTGGGAGTTATGCTTGTCTCGGGTTTAGGGACTAAATTGAATAAATTGCAAAATGTGTGACTTTGTAATTGAATGTGATTTGGTCTAAAATTTGATATTGTGTTTTGTTATATCATTATTCCTAGCTAAAGACGACGTTGGGTTGTCGAGAGGGAACGATAAAGTGAGAGCCAACAACGAGTAACTCGAATATTTGATTTGTATTTCTATGATTCAAATCACTAAAATTGTTGCATATTTATATTATTTTGCATAGTATGATATTGAGGTAAGTTGAAATTGATTATTTGAGTTGAATTGTTATGATTGATATTGGTTATCGAAATAGAGGACTAAATTGAATGGAATAGAATAGATAATAATGTAATTTGATGAAAATATGAAATTGATGAAATTGGGTTGAAATATTTTATGTGATAAAATGATGAATTGGAAATGATGAAATGTAAAGTGTGTTATATGATGAATTGGATAATTGGTTACCTTATTAATTGTTTGGGTAGAGTTAGATATAGTTAGCATGCCATAGGGTAGATTGAGCATGGGTTACTTGGGCTATATGTCGATGAGCACTGGGCACATTTTCCTTCAGACGTTCTGATGAGTTCAGGGCATAATTTTTATTTTGGTTATACCGATGAACGATGGGCTCAATCTATTTGCTTCAGATGTTCCAATGAGGCACTAGGTGCCAAATTGGTGTGTTGGTTAGGATCCATGTATCCCTTCTAGCCCGAGTCCTGTTAATAGGGAATATAAATTGTGAATTGGGTGATTGATATTTGGAAAATGATAAAATGTTATAAATTTGAATTACAGGTATTTATAATTGATATTTGATTATCAATATCATGTGAAATACTATGCGAACCGGTTAACGAGCTTGAAGGCCGATATGGTAAGATAAGGAATGACTGATTTGATTCAGAAATGATATGCAGACTTAATTGAATGTGTTACAGTGAAATGAAAATGGAATGTTTGACTGCGCCCCGACGTGTGTGTTCCGGGGCTGAGAATCAACACTAATACAAATCTAATATATGATTTAATGATTCATGGAACACCCGAATATTCCATGGATCGAACTAAGTGAGTCAGTGATTTAATGATTCATACTCGAAAAGCATGCAATGAAGGAGTCTAGATAGCTACTCATTAATTTCTATATTACAACAAAGCATCAATTGAGAGTGAATTACTCTAATTAACTACTTAATGCGCAAATGGACCAAATTGTAAAACATGAAAAATTATGAAATTCCTAAAATAATAACGAACAACAGTTGGTTGACTTCCATTTTGCTAATTAACTTTTGGATTAGGAATATAAACCACTTAAACTCCTAAATTGATTCAATTTTACCTCTTGGTCTCCACTTTACCAACTTAGACAAATTAGTCCGGTTTATCTCTCAACCTCACCAACTAATTCAAGACTATTGAATTTGTGCTAAATAAAAACTCTTCTTAGTCTCACTTATCTAAAATTTCCCTTAGGGGTGTCAATACTAAGTTTTGAAGTCTATTCGATTTAGTCTAATTTTTATGATCTAGTCCCTATACCAAAAATTAACTAGACAACATTTTCATCAACCAACCACCTTAGCTGTAGCTACTCATAATCAATTTCAAAAAAAGAGAAAACCCAACATTCAAGGAACATATTCATTAAAGTAAACACAAAAGCTTGAAGAAAGTGACAATGGAAAAAATGGTGACAAGTAAAAGCACAACAGATAGGATTCCTATCAAGTAAAATAAAGCAAATTTGAGTGATATTAAATCTATGAATTAAACTGAAAATATACAAGAGTTTGAAGCACTAAATGGGTAAAAAAACTAAGTTACAGTAACAACTAACTTAAAGACCATTAAAACACTAAAGAAAATAAAAAAAGCACTAAAACTAAACCCTAAGGATTTTGAGAAGACAAATACAGCCCGAAAAGATGAAAAGAAAATGTAAAAAGTGTGTCCTTTTCTTCAACCAAAAAGTGGCCTTTTCTACAAATTACAGACCCAAAAATATTGACTAAAATACCTCTGGCCATTTAGTTTTGATTGGGGATCAGGTTGGACAAGAACTACCTTTGCATTCATTTTTGTCTAGTTAGGCAACAGTATTGCGACACCCATGGCTCGGTGTCGCGACATCAAAGGCAAGAAGCAAAATTGAGCTATTGGGGATCTTCGGTGTCGTGACACCCATGGCTTCGGCCTCCAAACTTCTTCACTTCAACACTTCAAGGATATTAGGACTCAAGGCTTCAATTTTTTGATATTGAGTGGGTGTCACGGCACCTTCGGCAGTTTTTTTTCATGTTGCTTTTTAATTGAAGTTTGGCATCCTTGAATGGTCTAGAATTGGTATCAGTGTCGCTACATATACTCTAAATTACGTGTTCCTTGAACTCGGGCCCCAATCAACTCCCTACAACTTTCAATCAACCTCATTAGATCCTCAGGCACTATTTTGCCAACTTTGGTCTCAAAACAGCACAAAGCACACAAAATCACTTATTAATGCAAAAGGCTGAAACTTAAGAAAACTACATTAAAAATGCCTAAATTGCTTGAGAATTAGCTCTTTAAGTGTAATAGGGAGCTTAATTTGACATATCAAATTACGATAGATCAATGTTAAAGATATTGGTATGCTATGTTCAATTAGTTTGTCAATTGAAGTAATATATTTAGTTGATTCATTTAATATGATTAGTGCATCTTGTGGCATATGCATATTGTTTTATAAATTGAAGATTGATTATATGCAATTGATTTGAATTTGAGTGGTATATTAATTGGTTGATATTTGAATTTGAAATTGCTTATATGCAATTGATTTGAATTTTGTATTATATTTACTTGAATCTAATCTATCGTAATTTGGTGTAGCTGATTAAACTAGTTTTTGCACTCCAATAGCTTGAACACAAGCATTTTAGTCAAGTTTCAATTACGTTTTTGTAAGTTTAGTTAAATTCAATAAAGTGTGTAATTTGAGTCTTTTATCAACCTTAGGAGCTGAATAAGGCCTAAGGGTGAGCTAATATACTTCGTGAGCATGTAAAAGAGTATTAAAAGGCGTTGCTAACCCAATACTGGTCACTATGTTTCAACATAGGGAGCAAATTAGAAGAATTCCAAGACTGCCTTCAGTGTCGTGTCACAACTTGAGGATGTCGTGACACACCCTTGAAGACGAGCATATTGTCCTCAATGTCGCTACACATCACCTCTGTACGGGAAATAATTACTAGCCAGAGGCATTTTGGCCTGCACAATCAAACATGAAGCATGAGGATGACAATGGACCTAGGGCTAAGGACAATGGCCACTGTAAATTCTATAAATAGGCTCATTTAACACATGTTAAACACAACTTTCATACTGTATAATTTTCTTCTTAGATTTAGTCCTTAGTTTTTCTCTTTTCTAAAGTTTTAGGTTTATTTCAAGTTCTTGTTATTTGCTTTTGTGGGAGAAATCAGATTTGTGAACATAACCAAACTCTGTGAGAATTATGCACTCAATTCTAATACAAGTTAGGCTTCTACTAAACTTTGTATTCTTGAATTATTATTCATGTCTATTCTTTCTATCAAGTTTATATTGTTTATGAGATCCATGAGAAGCTAATCCTCTTGTGGGGGATTAGCGAGTGGAGGTATGATTAATTAACTATTTTATAGGGTTTTCTTAGTGAATCAGCTGTTCAGGAAAGGAAGAACCTAAACCCTAGGCCTGACAACCCTAGGAAGTCATTAAGGTGGGAATTAACCCAAATTTGGTATGACCTATCCGTGAATACCTTAACCCCGAACCAGTTTGGACTGTGAGGTCGAAAGATAAGTAGTTCTTATCGACTTGTTATTCTACTGGAAGATCGAAAGATCTTGCTTGGATATCGACTAGTTGATTAAACAAGAAAACCTGAAGCGACAGCTGGTTATGATTATCGAAGCGAACTAATCACCCATGCCCAGATTTGATGTATTCTTTTATTTTATTTCTCGTGATTTATTTATTTCTTTTCTTTCTTTTATTATTATAGATCCCAAAAACCTTTCTTTTTATTTCATCGAAATATAATCCATTTAAAGTACTAATTAGATCTACTTATGCTTAGGTTAGGATTAATTTAATGCTCGCCTCCCTTGGGTACAATCCTCGGAGTACTCATCTACTCCGTTGTAACTATATTACAACCTGACTCGTATACTTGTGGATACTGTCATTTCATCTATTTGTGCAGGATTTCTACTCAGGACGTTGGTACATCTGGAGGTGGTCAAGTAGTTGGCACCGTTGTCAGGAAGGCAACGCCATTATATTAATTTTAATTTTTTCATTTTAATAGAGCAATTAGAAATTTTTTTAGATTAGAGCTACAATTTTATTTTCTTATTTTCTACTAGTCTTTTCCCTTTGGGTTTAGTGTATAACTCGTAGAAGGGGAACATCTATAAAGCCAGTCATAGGTCCAGAAAGAATAATCCGAAGAAATCATTGAGGGCAACAATAATAGCAATACTCAATGTAGAACCAACCACCTGCTGGAGGTAATTTACCACCACGCAAGAATCCACTTTTCGATGAAGCTAACAATAACAACCTAGAAGACCCACCACAACTACATGCAAACAATCTCATTACGCGTAACAAAAGGGCTCTGAGGGAATATGCACTACCAAATATGGATATGGTTCAAGGGAGTATAACGAGGCCAACTATCACAACCAATAACTTCAAGATCAAGCCAACCATGATCTAGATGGCATAGAATAATTTGCAATTTCGAGGAACGATGACAGAAGATTTAAGTAAACATCTAAAATAGTTCCTCGAGCGTTGTGATACCTTCAAATATAATGGGGTCACTGATGATTCTATTCGTCTTCGGTTGTTCCCCTTTCATTAATTGATAACGCCTTTTTTGTTAGATTTGCAGGCACTAGGATCTATAACGACATGGGACGAACTTGCAGGAAAGTTTCTACAAAAGTTCTTCCCCATTAGTAAAACTGTCCAACTAAGAAAAGAAATTTATATGTTCAAACAATTAGAGTGGGAAAGCTTTCACGAAGCATGGGAGCATTCTAAGACGCTGATTCAAAAATACCCACACCACGATTTGCTTGAGTGGTTAGGACTACAAATTTTCTACAATGAGTTGGATATGCACTCAAGGTCAATATTAGATTGATCTGTGGGAGGTGGTTTAATGAACAAAACGTACAATGATGCGTACAAATTTATAGAAAATATGGCGATGAACTCCTGCTAGTAGCCAATTGAACGACACACATATGGCTAGAGACATCTACGGTACAGGCTATCCATGAGGATGACAGATATCAACAGTTAGTAGACAAAATCAACCGTATAAAACCTTAGAATAGTGCACCATTTATATATAGATGGGACAAACCACTCTTCCACTACATCAATAATCCTACTAAGGATGTGAATTACATAGGAAATAGGGGTGGTAATACTTCGAATAAGGTTAAAAATACCAACTATCAACCTCCGTATTTGCAAAAACCTTAAGGAAGGGCCAACCCAAATGAACGTACTGTATGTGGTTAGCATTTGGATCAAATCGAATAGGAGGTGCAGTCAATGTGGATAGATGTAAAGTAAGTGCAATCTGAGTGCACCAATTCAGTAAAAACATTGACTAAGCTGAAGGATCAGAGGAGCCAATTGATGAGTATGATGGGAGATATTAAAAGTCAAATTGGCACTGACATTCCAAGCAACACTGAAAATAATGCTCAAAAGGAAATGAAGGAGCATGTGCAAGCAATCGAGCTCTGTTCGGGCAAAATCTTGAGTAGCCCAAAAACTCTGACGTGAGAGGAGATAATAAAGAATATAGATGATCTTTGAGAAGACCCTCAAGAAGCTGATGATGAGCTAGACCTAGAGGAAATAGTCGAACTGGCAGTTGAATTGGAGAAAGAGACAATTAAAGACCCTGTCGTTGCAAAGATACCTGATCTTCCATAAATCATACTATTATTTACATCCCTTTTTATACATAACTATATCTTGTTTAATAGTAAATCAAATCATTTTATTATATATTTAGGATTTCATACTTAAAGTAATAAGTTATTCTTTGTATTAGTTTTATTACATTTTATACATCTAAATAAGGTTAGATGGTCTTGCAAGTCAAGTCGGGAGTTAAAGATGCTTATTTGGGCCAAAACTGATGGCTATGTCATGACACCAAGATACTGATGTCTCAATGTCGAAGACAAGCTCAAAACAAGTTCTAGAGTAAAAATACCTTTAATGTTGCGACACCGACCTCTGTTGTCATGACTCGAACTCTGATGTTGCAACACTGCAAGCTTGTGTTGTAACTGACCCCCTGCGCAACCCAAAAACTCCTACACATTTTAATTACATTTTGGAAGGAAATTAAGTGTATTTGTCCCAGTCAAACTCTAAGAACTTCAAAGATAATTTAGGTACTTTAGTATTCCAAGTTTAGCCTATATAAAGGCCATTGTAACCAGTTTAAAGACACAATTTTGAGGGTTTTATTCTTAAGATTTTCTTTCATTCTTAGTTTTTACTTAGGTTATTTTATGTTCGTGTGATTGGAAGATCCTATTCTAAAGTGAGACTTTCGCAAAGGGAGATTATTCTGAAACCATGCTTTCATCGATAAATCCATGAGCATATCTTTTTCTTATTTTGTTCTTTATATTCCTTTCTTTAACATTGTTTGATGAATGTTTGTGTAAAGATTAGAATCAATTTGTGCTTTCTACATATTTTGCATGTTTCCATTGCTTTAACTTAATTAGTTGATTGGATGATAGAGTTTCTTAGTAGATCAACTGTTTGGGAGAGGAAAGACTTAAACCCTATGCTTGACAACCCTAGGAAGTCATTTAGGTGGGAATTAACCCAACATTGGTATAGCCTATCCACGAACACCTTAACCCCAAACCAGTCTGGACTATAAGGTTGAAAGATAAGTAGTTCTTGTTGAATCGTTATTCTAGTGGAAGATCAGAAGATCCAACTAGGTTATTGGCTAGTTGATTGATTAGAACTCTACATCAATAATTAATTAGGTAAAAAAATTGGATCTAGGCTAAAATGAACTTGCATAGTCAAAAAAAGGAATAGGAAAAGCCGATACAATAACCTAGGAGTAGATTTAGGTTTAGTTAAATTTATTTAGTTTCTTTTTATTATTTCATCATGCTTCTTGGTTAACACTAATAATTCGTGACTCGAGTAGATTAGTAATTATTTCCCGTAATTGACTTGATAATAGTTTTCCCTAAATTACAATCCCTTGGGTATGATCCTTAGGATCTTTACCAAGTGTTTCATTGTAAACAAACTATATTACAACCTAACCCATATAATTGTGAACACCGCCTCAAATATATATATTTAGTTGCAGTATTCACACTCTAAACGTTGATACGTCCGGAGGTGGTCAAGATGTTGGCACCGTTGCCAAGGATTGCAACGGTGATAATTGTTATTGAATCTATTACTTGTAAATAATATTAGTTAAAAGATGAACAAGTTAGACAGTGTGCTAATTTTATTAATTTATTTCTTCAACTTAATTTTTGTTTTTCATAATTTTTATTATTTTATTATTTCCCTTTTTGATTAAACAAATTTAATCATGAGTGCAATAAATGATGATTATAGTTAGTATGAAGGCAAGACGTGGGATAATTTATATGATGACATGGAATCAAGTTGGTTAGATAGAGATTCAATAGATCAATGGAGTTTGTATAGCGAATATGTAAAAGAAGGGTATTCATATGAACCTCTGTATGAGTTCGATGATAAAAATATTGATATCTCGAATACCTAATAGAATCTCTTTTTAATCCACCAGAGATATTTTCATGTGGAACAATTAAGCTCGACAAACCTTTAGCCTAGAACATAGATAAATATATGGATAAATTTGAAGATGACAATAGTGGATTTGAGTCAGTTGAGTCGTCCTTTTGTTATGATGAAGGAAAAAATTGGTTGAATAAAGCTTCGACAAACCAATGGAGTGATAACAATAAATAAAATATGATCGAACATCTGGATGACTTACCTTACGATGCGTATGGGAGTTATGACCACAAAGATAAAAGCAAGTATCCAGAGGAACCCATACATGAGCCGAATAAACATCCATCTGAGTGTGATCATATCTACCAAGCTAACAACGAAACATCAATATTTTATTAAGAATGTCAGATAAGATGACACAAATGATGGCAATGCTTCGAGAGATATAAGAGTCATTACCTCCAGGGGAAGAGGTCGTACATGATGTTCTCAACTCTGACCATGATGACCATTGTATTACCAACAATCGTCAGGATTTAGATGATGGAAATCAGTGATGAGTTTGGAATTAGGAACTGTGTTGATGAACTACACATACTCGAAGGTGTCCCCAATCCAATTGACATAGAATCAGACATAACAGTAGATGTAGCCGCTAACGTAAAAGAAGATTGATAATTCTTGAAAAGAGTTATGTTTCATTCCTTTAGACCTACTTAATTTCTTGTACTAGGGTACATTTAGTATCCTTTTAGGACATTTTATTAGTATTTTTATCATTTGCATTAGGAGCTTGGATTGTGTTTACATGATTGATACTTTTAATATTGTGAAGAAGGGTTGTGTTTGGTAGTTTGGTAGGTGCAGGATGTGGAGAAAGAAATAAAGGAGTGACTATTTTTCGGGGCAAAAGGTTGGATAGTTTGCCACCTAATATGCCATGGCAATTTCAGGAAGATGACCGAGTCAACATTCAGTGCATACTAGTCTCAGCCCAACTCTACTTGTACCAGAAAAATTTACCTAAAAAGGAGGAAATGATATCATGGGCTGTTGGAGTTACCCTAGGAACAAATGCTTATAAAAAGTCGAAGGAGAAAGCCTTAAGTGTAAAGATTTGGAGGCAACAATATAGGTTAGCGGCTGTGTAGAAACAGAAAGAGAAAGCTGAAGGCAATCCTTCTCAGCCACCAGAGGACACTACTGTTGGATTGCTGATTCGTTTGGCGATAGCCATCTTCCTAAGTTCTTCCATTATTTCTTGTTTTGTTCTCCCATAAATTTATTTGATCAAAACAATGTTGGATATTATTTTGAACTTGAATTTCAATCACCAACCCATGAATTAAATCTCATAGGACTGGAATTACATGATGAAACTTTTATTTTCTTTAATGGTTGAAGCGTATATTTGATTTAATCTACTATTTCATTCAATTTCTTTTATTTCTTAATTGTATGCATACGTTCTCTAGACATAGATGAGTGTGCAATATGCCTATAAGATGAATCTAATTCTGAAAAGGTTGGATGAGTGTGCTAAGGCCTATAGACACAAGCCAGGTCACTTTAGGTCTCTTCAAAGTAGTAGGTTAACTATGATTTTACTGAGGCATTATTGAAAGTAAGGGAAGATTCTTAATAAACCCAACCTTCCAATAAACATCGTAGACCTTCTATCTTTTACTGTAGTAGCTTTGCCATAATATTCTTAGTTATTTATTTATTCGCTTGCAATTTATTCACGTAATTATTCTCGTAATTACTATTGTATTTTTACTCTTACTTTGCCTTAAAATTTTCTAATATTAGTCATTAAACATTTTGCACTTATCCTTATTATTTTAATTTACCACTACGTACTTAACTCAGTTTTTCCATAACATTAATCATTATCGTAACTTGACCATTCCCATTCCTAATTTGATCCCTAGTGTGTACTTGCACAATTCGCATATCATATTCACAGTCGACAAGTTTTTGGTGTTGTTGCTAGGGATCGGTAATTTGGTGTAATTTGGTTTGGTTATTTTACTTAATTTTGTTAGTTTTATTTAGCTTTGTGATATTTAATTTCTACAGGTTTGACATCAGCGCATGAGAAAAGTCATTCCTGTTAACAAAGAATATCCTTTTGACCCATAGATCGAAAGAAATTTACGAAGAAGGTAGAAAGAACTACGAAAAATGGCTAGCAATGGGAATTATCCTAGCTTCAATGATAATCCGAATGGTCAAGATGCTAATCCTCATGTTCATAGGGTGATACCTAGTTTGAATGGTCAGGGCACTAATCCTCATGTTTGTGGGATGATAGATGACCGAGATAGACCAATTCGAGAGCATGTTGTGCCAATTTCGGATGACCTGAATCTAGGGATAGGCAGACGGCAAATACAGGCTCAGCAGTTGAAGTTGGAACTGGTAATGTTTCAGATGTTGTAAAAGTAGGATAGTTTGGTGGACTACCCACTAAAGATCCAAGACTACATTTAAGACTTTTTTTAGAGGTTTGTGACTCGTTTAGGCAACAAGATGTTCCTAAAGACGCTCTGCGACTTAAATTGTTTCCATATTCTTTAAGAGATCGTGCGAGAGCATGGTTAAATGCTTTACCGTTAAAAATAGTGGCATCATGGAATGATCTTTGTCAGAGGATTTTGCTACGGTATAATTCCGCAAATATGAATGCCAAACTTAGAAATGACATCACATCTTTTCGACAATTAGAGGATGAAACACTATATGAAGCTTGGGAACAATTTAAAGACTTAATTCAAAAATGTCTGATACATGGATTTCAAAACTAGACTCAGATGGAGATATTCTATAATGGGTTGAATGCACATACGAGGATGGTAGTTGATGCTTCTGCCAATGGTACTTTGTTAGATAAATCTTATAATGAAGAATATGAGATTTTGGAAAAGATTGTCAACAATTATTATCAATATCCTACCACAATAGTTGGGACGGGCAAGAGAGTTGTTGGTACTATGAAGCTAGACACGATAACTTTGTTGACAGCCCAGGTATCTTCTTTGGCTAATATGATTAAAACAATGAAAAGGCTTACTGCATTTCAGGTCATAAAATCAGTCGAACTATTGAGTGTTTATTTTGGTAAAGATCATGTGTTTGATGAATGCCCATCAAATACAACATCCGTGTGCTACATGGGTAATTTCAACTGGAGTAATAACCCTATGCCAACACGTATAATCTTGGGTGGAAGCAACATCCAAAATTTAGTTGGAATAATCAAGGTTCGGTGAATTTTAACAATATGACAAGATAAAATGCCATCAATGCACTACCTGTTTATACTCAACCTATGCCAAGGCAAAATGTCCAGCAAGGATAGGCATCGGTTTTATCATCATCATCTATTGAAGCCTTGTTGAAGGAGTATATGGCCAAGAATGATGTTGTAATTCAAAGTCAGGCTGCGTCTCTCCGAGCTCTTGAGAATCAAGTGGAGAAAATAGTAAATGCTCTAAATTCGAGACCACAAGGAGCATTCCCAAGTGATACTGAGAATTGAAGATCACAAGCAAATGAGCAGTGCAAGGCCATCACTCTTAGAAGTGGAACTCAGCTTCATAACATTGCTCAAGATGTCACGGTAGAAGAGGATAACTCGAATAACAACCAAGTAAAGACCCCAGAGTCATCTGAAAAACATACTGAACCTAAAAAGGCTAAGTAGCCAAATGCTATGGCAGAATCAGAACATGTTGTCAATAAGAATGCCACGGAAAAATAATAGCAGCAACCTGGAGGATGACTACCTTTACCTTTCCCTCAACGATTTCATAATTTCAAGTAGGATATTTAGTTCCAAATATTTTTAGAGGTTTTGAAGCAACTCCATATTAACACACCGCTAGTAGAAGCTTTGGAGAAAATGCCCAATTAAGTAAAATTTATTAGTCAAAGAAGCACAGATTGGGAGAATTTGAAATTTTCGACCTCATTGAAGGGGGCACAACAATGTTGACGAAATAAAACAAATAGTAGATAGATTGTATGGAATGGTATGTAAACTCAAGCTTTAAGACCAATTCAATACTATAAGGAGTATTGCCCCGGAACTTATATAGGTTAAGGTGGATAAATGAAAGGTAGAAGATGGACCTTGACCCGTTACTTATAAAGAAGTAGGAACCAAAGGTATAAAAAGATGGGAAAACGCCACACCGGGTTGGTGATAAGTTCAAAGAGTTTGGGTTGACACCACTAAAACAAAAGTTCGATTAATAATTTGGCAAAAAGTTGTTTTTACAATAAAGGAGTAAACTATTTATAGTCTACTAAGGATAGCCGAATGGACGGAATAAACAAGCTTAAGAACTAAGAAATTCGGCTATAAATGAGTTAACATAATCTAGAAAAATATTCCTTAATATCCATGTCTATGTTCGGCTGAATGGAGCTTCAATGGTCAGCTTCTTGATTAAGCAAACATAAGCTTGAATGCTGATGAATGAATGGAAGCCAATTAGCCTTCTCTAGATTAGGCCAAAGGCATAATGGGCATTGAAATTGTGGTGTTTGGCCGAATAGTGATGAAATTTAAAGATGGTCCTTAAACAGCCTTTTGTGTGTGAACAACTCTAACTGAATAGCCACTAGGTGTGAACACCAAGTGTGAACGAAATAAAGGAGCTTTGGGGAGACATTCAACCAACTTTGAGAATTAAATTAAGAGTTAAATCTTGGCTGAATAAACACCTTAGAATGCCAATGGATCAGCCACCATTCATTGAAAGTAACCATGCATGAATCCTCCTTGCAATGAATCTAGCCGTGCATGCACCTTGCATTAAATGAACCTCCAAATTCAGCTGAACCTACATGAACCGTAAACACATTAATTCTCAAGATAGATTTGGCTGAACTAGACTAAATATTCATCAAGACATAGTAAATAATAAATTAAAAACACTTAAATAAAAACATAGCTAATAATTTAATTCGGCTAACTCAAAAGATGTGATATAGGGAGCTTCACTATCCCATGTTCAATTTAAAATAAGTATATTGGTAAGACATTATGTGATCTAGGAGTGAGTATAAATCTAATGACGATGTCTATTTTAGGAAGTTAGGAATTGGAAAAGCACGACCTACTATGGTTATGTTGCAACTGGCTGACCGATCCTACGCAAATCCGAAAGGTAAAATTGAAGATGTGCTGGTAAGAGTCAATAAATTTATCTTTCCTACGAATTTCCTTATTTTAAAATGTGAAGCTGACCAAGATGTGCCAATTATCCTTGGAATACATTTTCTTGCTACTGGCAGGACTTTAATTGATGTACAAAAAGGCGAGCTGGCCATGAGGGTAAATGATCAGCAGGTTACCTTCAATGTGTTTAATGATTTGAAATGTGATGATGTTAATGATGAATGCCACACCACTGGGTTGATAGAAACAACAGTGGAGGAATTCATCAGATATTGCCACAACAATTTCGACAGCGACGAAAACTCACTTGAATAGAGTGCTACAGTAATTTTTAAGGAATTTGATGAATTTATAAAAGCCAAGTAGATAGTGGATAGACCAGGAAAGAAGTTTGAACCCTTGGATTTATCAAACCGACCTTCCAATCCTCCTAAACCTTCTATATAGGAACCTCCTAGATTGGAGTTAAAACATTTGCTGTAGTATTTGAAGTATGCATATTTGGGCAAAAATAGTACTTCATCGGTAGTAATTTCTACGGAGCTGACACCTGAGCAAGAGGCAAGGTTGTTAGAAGTTCTTCAGTGATTTAAGAAGGCATTGGGATGGACCTTAGTTGATATAAAGGGAATTAGCCCTACCTTCTACGTGCATAAAATTTTGTTGGAAGATTTCCCTAGCAATTCTTTTAAACAGTAGAGAAGACTGAATCCGATCATGAAAGAAGTTGTCATGAAAGAAATTATTAAGTGCTTCACGCTGGCATTATTTACCTAATTTCAGACAGCTCATGGGTGAGTCTTGTGTCATGGGTTGCGCATGGGAGCCTGCAACCATGGCACATTCGTGTGATCCATCAAGTGGGAAGGAGGTCTTTTGGCCCGATCGGACTGACCCATTGCTTGAAGAGATTGAAGGCCCATCTACAAGTTCGTCACATATGGAAACATAATCTTCGAGGATATGCAATCGTAGATTTGATATGTAATCTAAGAAGATATGATTTTGTAATCTTAGAGATTTGATTTGTAGATACCATTCGATCTTAGCCATTCATGTATTTGATCTGTACCGTTAGATTTGGAGAGGCTCTACTATAAATAGAGGCCTCTCCCCTCATTGTGAATCACTTGAGTTTTAAGGAATAATAAGAGTTATTGAGAGTATTCACTCAAACATTATTCTCTCTTGTGTTCTTGATATTTCGTGGCTTGTTCTTATTGTGTTCTTCGTTCGCCTTTGTTTGATCTTTGAGTTGCTTTCGTTTGTGTTGGTTTTCAAAGGGGAATTCTATTGAATCCTCAAATCGTGGGAGTTAGGCTGACTTAGGCGTTTTTGAAGTGAGAAACTGCCTAAGGCCACACGGATTGTGAGGCAAAAATCCTAAGTCCGTGACACTTGTGCAATGTGTACCCAAGAAAAGAGGTGCCATGGTGGTAAGTAATGACGATAATGAGCTCATACCAATTCGCACTGTCACGGGATGGAAAGTATGTATGGATTACCGTAAACTTAACAAGGCAACTACGAAGGACCATTTTCCCTATCATTCATTGATCAGATGTTGGATAAATTAGATGGGAAATTTTTCTACTATTTTTTGGATGGTTATTCGAGATATAATTAGATTGCCATAGCCCTTAATGACTAAGAGAAGAAAACATTCACATGTCCATATGGTACATTTGCGTTCAGACGGATCCATTCAGGTTATGAAATGCCCTAACAACTTTTCAACGTTATATGATGGCCATATTCTCTGATATGGTGGAATTTGTTTTTTGAAATCTTCATGGAAAATTTTTCTATGTTCGAGAATGATTTTGAAGATTGTTTGAAAAATCTGGAATTGGTTCTGTGCCGCTATAAAGAAATTAATCTTGTTTTAAATTGGGAGAAATGTCACTTCATGGTTTGTTAAGGAATTGTCCTGGGGCATAAGATATCACAGAGAGGAATTGAAGTGGACAAAGAAAAAATTGAAGTGATAGAAAAATTGCCACCTTCCACCAGTGTAAGGGTATTAGAAGTTTTTTAGGTCATGTAGGTTTTTATAAAAGATTCATTAAGGATTTTTGAAGATATCTAAACCCTTGTGCACTTTGTTGGAGCAAAATAAATCTTTCAATTTCGATGAACATTGTTTAGTAGCCTTTGAAGAGCTAAAGACAAAACTTATAGCAACACCAATTGTAGTAGCTCCGAAATGGACACTTCCTTTTAAACTCATGTGTGATGCCAGCGATTATGCTGTGGGAGCCATGTTGGTGAAAAGGAAAGAAAAAATATTATGGGCAATATACTATGCTAGCATAACTTTAATGGAAGCGTAGCTTAACTACACCACTACGGAAAAAGGGTTATTGACTGTGGTATTCGAGTTTGATAAATTTCATTCTTATCTACTTGGTATAAAGTTATAGTATACATAGATCATTTTGCTATTAAGCATCTAAGGAGCCAGAAAGATGTTAAGCCAAGATTGATTAGGTGGATACTGTTGCTGCAGGAGTTTGACTCTGAAATTAGAGATCGGAAAGGGACTGAGAATCAATTTGCTGATCACTTATCAAAGTTAAAATCTGGAAGTGAAGGTAATCATGATACACTTATTAAAGAAGAATTTTCAAATGAACATCAGTTATTTTCCATGGCATTACCTTGGTATGCTGACATAGTGAACTATTTAGTGAATGGTGTGTTGCCACCCAATCTCAACAGTCAAAGAAGACAAAAATTTCTTCATGATGTCAAGCACTATTATTGGGATAAACCATTTTTGTTTAAACATTGTGCTGATCAAATAATTAGGAAATGTGTTCTTGATTAGCTTCGTACAGAAGATATTTTGGAGGGATAAGAATTGTTCCCAAAGTACTTCAGTTAGGATTTTATTGGCCAAGTCTGTTCAAGGATGCTCATGAATTCTATCATTCATGCGACCATTGTCGGAGAAAAAGAAATATGTCTAAGAGACATGATATGACATTGCAAAGCATACTGGAGATTGAGCTATTTGATGCATAGGGAATAGACTTTATGGGTCTAGTGTACATACTGTTAGCAATGGACTATGTCTCTAAGTGGGTCGAGGTTGTTGCCCTTCCTACTAATGATGCAAGGTCAATAATGAGGTTTTTACACAAGAACATTTTTACAAGATTTGGTACACCTAAAGCCATTATTAGTGATGAGGGGTTGGTAGCCAATGCTTTGCAACGATATGGGGTGAAACATAAGATTACCACAGCATATCACCCCCAAACAAACGGACAAGTTAAAATTTTGAACAGAAAAATTAAAAAAAATTAGATAAAGTGGTGAATCCTACTCGTAAGGATTGGTCTACTAAACCGGATGAAGCTTTGTGGGCGTATTGTACCGCATACAAAACTCCGTTGGGGATGTCACCTTTGAAGCTTGTCTATGGTAAGTCATCTCACCTTCTTGTTGAACTTGAGCATAAAGCATTTTGGGCTATTAAGAAGCTAAACATGGATTGGGTCACTACTTGCCATAAAAGGTTGTTAGAATTGAATGAAATGGAAGAGTTCCAAGCACAAGCATATGAGAATGCTAAGTTGTACAAGGAAAAGACCAAGCATTGGAACGATAAAAGAATCATGTCATGGCAACTTGAACCAGAACAACATGTGTTGTTATTTAACTCTAGGCTCAATTGTTTCCTGGAAAATTAAAGTCTCGCTAGTCAGGTCCTTTTAAAGTAGCCCAAATGTATCCTAATGAAGCTGTTACTATAAAAAATTTAAAAATGGTGGTCATATTTAAAGTTAATGGGCAACGCTTAAAACACTACTGGGGTGCCCATGTGGATCGAGATAAACACTCCATTGATCTCTGAGATGTTTGAACTAACAATTTCTTTTATCTGTCTTTTCTTTCAATGCTTTACTTTAATTTTATTTTAATGTTGTTTCCATTGTTGTTCTTATTTTTGAATAGTTTTTCCAGAGACAGAATAAAGAACGTGAACTGAGCAGTTTCGATATTAAGGGAGTTTATCGTAGCATTGCGACAAATTGGGAAATGGGTAACGTGAGGATGATCAGGCAAATAATTCCAAAAGAAGATATGTTTTCTTTTGTTAGCTGGGCCAATTTTTGTTACTTGGCAAGCCCATGGAAGAGTAGTCAAACTTTTTGTTTATGGATTGGGGCACTACACAATTCGCCCCTCAAAATCCTCTTAATTTTCTTCTTTCTTCCACCACCAAATGCAACTTCCCTAGAACGTTTCACTTTTGTTAAACTATTATCACTATCTCCCTTATTTTTCTCTCCTCAACTGCTCACATCTCTTAAGTTTCCCTTAAATTTTACATTTTTATTACTTTTTCTCTTCAATCTCTACTAGTTTTTTCTTCCACTACATTCTCCAACATTTCCTCCAATTTTCTCCAATGGCTCGTGTCAAAACTACCTTAAAAACTGCTGAATCATCAAGGGCTGGTGCTACTCAGCCAAAGACGTTCTTTAATAGTGCCGTAGCCACGAGATACAATAGCAACATTGAAAAATGCCCTTTCTATTTTGAGTAAGGGTTCCTATTTAAAGATGAACCATATATGGGATACGATGAATATGTACCCTTCATAGTAGGAAAATATTCGTGGAATATTTTTTGTTTGCACCCCGAGAACGTTTTAGGAAAAATTGTTCGAGAATTTTATGCCCATGTCAACTCTCCAAATTCCACTTTTATCTACTTAAGAGGTACTTTAATTCCTTTTGATGAAAACCATATTAATGCACAGTTTGTTCTTGCGAGTATCCAAGACGATCACACGTCGTTTACTAAAAGGATCACTACTGAGGGTTTAAACCAAGTATTGGAAGATTTATGTATTGAAGGAATATGATGGACTATTTCCAATCAGGAGTGTTATACTGTCAAGAGAGCTTTGTTAAAACCTATTGGGAAAATATGGTATGTTCTTTAAGGAGTCGACTTATGTCGTCTACACACAATACAACTGTTTCAAAAGAAAGAATGCTTTTGTTGCACTCCATTATAAAAGAGAGAAGGAATAATGTTGGGAGGATCATTTTTCAAGAAGTACATCGGTGTGCTGAGAAGAATGGGAGTAGTTTAAACTTTTCGTCACTTATTACTGCTCTATGTCAAACCACCCAAGCCCTCTCAATATGGAAGAGGATATCACCCCTAACAAGGGTGCACTGACCAGGACTATTGTTGCCAAGATCCAAGGCACTAATGCTACCAAGGCAACTCAGCAGAGTCATGCCACCACTTCCTCTGCTGCGCATACTCCCACGACAGCACCTCTAGTTTCTCATAGCTCCCTTGAATAGTAAATAGTGCACTCCTTCAAGTAGTTAGAGCAGAGGATGTCCCTTTTTGAAAACCAGCAGTTTCACCTAGCTGAGGAGATGGCACAGGCCCAGCAGCAACAAGCTAAATATTGGGCTTATGTGAGGAGTAGGGATTTGGCTCTAAGGAAATCCCTGCAATAGAATTTTTCGAAGCCAATGCCAGAATTTCCTATTTTCCCAGCCACGTTGCTCCCATTTGTTGATGCTGCCAAGAAGCCTACTCAAGCTACTACTAAAGCACCCATTTAACCTGCTGCCGAGGCACCTACTCAAACTACTGCGGAAGAGCCCAAAAGACGACATCCCTAAATTTTGAGAATGAGGGAGAAGGAGAAAAGGATGATACTGCCACCACCAAAAGGAAAGACCATGTTCCACCTTCACCACTAGCTCCCATATATGCACAAACCCCAAAAAAAGTAGTGGTACGAATTTAGTGCCCGAAAATCCACTCGTCAGGAAGAATGAAATATCTACATACTAGTCCAAGCTAGCTAAGTTCTTTCTTTCTTTCTTTCATGCATATTGCATTTTCTTTCTTTTGTTATGGCATTTTTTGTAAAAATTTCTCTTTTGATTTTCTCTTATATATCTGATCATGCATTAAGGACAATGCATCCCTTAGGTTTGGGGGTGTGTTGTGCATTTAGGTTGCATGTTATATTTAGTATGTATGATCATTTTAGTTTAGTGAAATCTGCTTTGCCACTGTAATGTAACTATTACATACTATTTGCCTATGAGGAGTACAATCTGTACTTATAATGTTCGATGATAAACAGATATTCTAGCGAGTATCTTCTAATGAACTTAGGGACTTTTGAAGCCAAAATTTAATCATTTTGCCTTAGAATTATTAAATAAAGGATAGTAGGTACTCCAATGCTTAGAATTGTCGAGTAAGTGAGCACCACTTTGTTTGCTCCATCGTGTTGTTGACTAGAAAGGTAAGTTTAAGTAAGAGTGTGTAATAGAAAGTAAACAAATTAGAGGCACTTCGATGCAATAATGGGCTGAGTAGCTAAGGAGGTAATTGTTTGATCTATCCATCTTCTAAGTCAAAAGCCTTAACTTCAATAGTGATTTCTATTTAAATTGTGACATGATTGAGTACTAGTTAATTCGGTGTGTGCTCTATTGTGATTATCAAGCCAAAGAATTTTGTGACATGCTAAATCCCCTATTATACTAATATTATATTATTTAAAACAAACACACAAATGTAAATGGTTTATACAAGTATGATTAGAGTAGGAATGACTTGATTTTAGGTAACAAATGAACTGAGTAAGCTGGAAGATATTAGCTATGGCCAGAACATACATGGAACTTAGAAAATCTTGATTTTAGGGAGTAATTTTTTGCACTACCTTTGTTAAATCAAACCTTTGAAACTCGAACAGGTTTTTTTTTTAAAAGAGAATATGGCTGAGAACTGATGTATATATTGGTCTCCGGATAGATTGACAATACAAGATGGGTACATGCATTTATGTATATTTTGCTTGAGGACAAGCAATAACTCAAGTTTGGGGGTGTGATAACTCTTGAAAAGAGTTATATTTCATTCATTTAGACCCAGCTAATTTCTTGTACTTGGGTACATTTAGTGGCATTTTAGGACATCTTATTAGTATTTTTAGCATTTGCATTAGGAGCTTGGATTGTGTTTACATGCTAGATACTTTTAATTGCGTGTGGAAGGGATATGTTTGGTGGATTTTGAACATGAATTTCAATCGCCAACCCATGAATTAAATCTCATAGGGTTGGGATTACATAATGAAACTTTTGTTTTCTTCAATGATTGAAGCATATATTTGATTTAATCTACTGTTTCATTCAATTGCTTTTATTTCCTAACTATATGCTTACATTCTCTAGGCATAGATGAGTGTGCAGTATACCTATAAACTGAATCTAATTCTGAAAAGGTTGGATTAGTTCGACTGAGATTGAATGATACAAGTTGGTATTGAAATGAATACCTCGAGCAAATCTAGACATAGAGTAGCTTTTGTATAGAATGAAGACAAAACAGTGTAGGGTGTCGCGCTAAGGCCTATAGACACAAGCCGGGTAACTTAAGATCTTGCTCTCGAAAGAAGTAGGTCACTTTAGGTCTCTTCAAAGTAGTAGGTTAAGTACGATTTTGCTAAGGCATTATTGAAAGTAATGGCAGATTCTTAATAATCCCAACCTTCCAATTAACATCGTAGACCTTCTATCCTTTACCGTAATAGCTTTGCCATAACATTCTTAGTTATTTATTTATTCACTCGTAGTTTATTCACGTAATTATTCTCGTAATTACCATTGCATGTTTACTCTTACTTTGTCTTAATATTTTCTAATATTAAGTATACACTTTGCACTTATCCTTATTATTTTAATTTACCACTTTGTACTTAACTCAATTTTGCCATAACATTAATCATTATCATAACTTGACCATTTTTATACCTAATCTGATCCCTGTAGAGACAATTTCTATACAAGTGGGTATTCGATTGAATACCTATAGTAGACTCTAGACATAGAGCAGCATTTGTATAGAATGAAGACAAAATAGTCCAGGGTGTCATTCTAAGGCCTATAGACACAGGCCAAGTAACTTGATATCTTGCTCTCGAAAGAAACAAGACACTTTAGGTCTCTTCTGAGCAGTAGGTTAAGTACGATTTTACTGAGGCATTATTGAAAGTAAGGGCAAATTCTTAGTAACCCCAACATTCTAATCAACATCATAGACATCCTATCATTTATCATAGTATCTTTTCTATAACATTCTTAGTTATTTATTTATTCACTAGTAGTTTATTCACGTAATTATTCTCGTAATTTTCATTACATTTTTACTCTTGCTTTGACTTAACATTTTTCAATATTAGTTAATATACATTTTACACTAATCCATATTATTTTAATTTACCATTGCGTAATTAACTCAGTTTTTCCATAACATTAATCATTATCATAACTTGACAATTTCTATACCTAATCTGATTCTTGTGGAGATGATCTCACTTACCACTTTATTACTTGATTCGACGTGTATACTTGAACAATTCGCATATCATATTCACACACGACAAAGATCCTGCTAGGGTATCGACTAGTTGATTGATTAGAACTCTACATCAATAATTAATTAGGTAAAATAGTTGGATCTAGGCTAAAAGGAACTCACGTAGCCAAAACAAGGAATAGGAAAATCCGATACAGGAACATAGGACTAGATTTAGGTTTAGTTAGATTTATTTAGTTTCTTTTTATTATTACCATCTTGCTTCTTGATTAACACTACTAATTTGTAACTCGAGTAGATTAGTAATTATTTCCCGTAATTGACTTGATAACATTTTTCCCCAAACTACAATCCCTTGGGTAAGATCCTCAAAATACTTACCAAGTGTTTCATTGTAAAGAAACTATATTACAACCTGACCCGTATACTTGTGGACACCACCTCAAACCTATATCTTTAGCTGCAGTATTCACACTCTGGACGTTGGTATGTCCAGAGGCAGTCAATACCATTCCCTTCAATGTTGGAAGAGAAACAAAAACGAGATAAAGTCGAGTTTGTAAGCTTTCTAAACTAGTTCAAAACATTAAATGTCAACCTGCCTTAAATCGAACTAATTGAGAAAGTCCCTAAGTACGCCAAATTTTTAAAGGAAATCATGTCTAGACGTAGGAAAATTAAGGTAGGTGAATAAGTTAACATGAACACTTCTTGTAGTGCTATTATCTCTAGACAGGTTTCCCAAAAGGTGAAAGACCCGAAAAGCTTTACAATTCCTATAAAGATATGTTGTATTCATTTCAATAGATCCCTATGTGATTTAGGAGCTACAATCAATTTAATGCGTCTATCAATATGTGAAAAAACTAAGGTTAAAGGACCTCAAGAATACACAAACTACACTACAGTTGGCTGACAGACCTTCACTACATCCAAAAAGAGTATTGGAAGATGTGTTAGTCAAAGTGCACAGCTTTACCATTCCAGTGGACATTGTAGTTTTAGACTTTGAAGAAGATCAACAGATACCAATTCTATTAGGTAGACCTTTTCTAGCTAGTTCAAGGTCCACCATTGATCTAGAGAAAAATGAATTAACCATGAAGATTAATGGTGAAACAGAAATTTTAAATGTGGTCACCAATAGAGTGGAGAAAAGAAAAGAAACTTAAGGGAGCATTGTAATGAATTATCTATCTTTAACCCTAATAATCCTAAATCAAGGGATGTGCTTCCTATAATCAATGTAGGTCAAAAGAATAGGTTCAGGGAAAGAGATAAGTGAAAAAAGGTGGAGTGGCACGATGCGCGATAAACTAATACAGAAAGAATTAGAGAACCGTCCTTATGTGCATTAATGATATTGTCGGATGAATCCAGTATTAAAACTTGATAATTCAAATTGATATCTAATTCTTTGTAAATTATTCTATATCTAACTATTTAGTCTAGATTTTAATTTGTATCAAATTATTTTTTATAAGAACCGAGACATCTTGGGAATTGTAAATTTGAGTCAAAGCAGAGTCGGTGTCACAACACAGCAACCCCGTGTCACAACACCAAGGCCAAAATTGAAGGAATCGAGAAAGCCATCTCGATGTCGCGACATAGAAACATTGTGTCGCGACACAGTAGACAACTTCCTTAAGTTTTCAAAACTGCAGGGTGTGTCGTGACACGGAACCCCTGTGTTGCGACATCGCTGCAATTTTCTACAAGGGTGACCCAACCTGCTTGTACAACCCAGAGGCATGACCCTTATTTTACCCTATTTTTAAACCTAAAAACCTCTAATTTTTAACTTAGACACAATTTAACCCAAACTCCAACCCTTCCTTAAACACTTAACCCTCTCAAAACACTTTATATGTTTAAGCCCCTTTCCACCCAAACCCTAATTCCATAAAACTCCATTACTATTCCTCAAAATTTGTTTGGGTGCAAGGTCGACAAAGGCTCAGAGAAAAACAACAAAGAGTTTTAAGGAAGTTGAGGTTCGGCATTTTTTTTCTCATTTTTAATGTTTCATTAAGATTATTGCTTGATATTCCATTAGTTTATATCATAAAATAGCATTGAATATGCTGCCAAGAAAGGTTAGAAGAACTAATGAATTAGAATCATCGACGGTTCTGAATCCCTCTAATTTCCCGAAGCTGAATGTTGAAAACTATTTTGTAGGGAAAAACATTTATTCAAGAGAGGGGATTTGAACATTTTTTATTATTAGACTATTAAGTTCTATATATTACACTGTGAATAAGCATTAAGAAATTGAATATACCAAATGATATAGAGAATACAAGGAAAGGAGCATGCTGGTATAAATGATAAAATTGTGATTGTTTGGTTGACTAAATTTGTGAATACTAGGATACCTAGGGATGACCTAAGACCTTGTTTGGTATATACATAGAGCCAAAAAACTAACCTTATTTATTCATCTTTTGTACCTGTTTTGAGCTAGAAAACACTTCTTGATGAACCCTTATATAAAACTCGAGCTAAAAATGATAATTTGTCCTTACCCTTTTCTTTGGTCCTGAACTGCATGATTATAGACGTCTAGCGATACATATTGAGGGTTAAGTAGATGCATTATGGTGGTTTTGTAAAAACAGAGTGATAGGAAAGATTAGTGGAGTATAGTGATTATATGTTAGCTTAAAGGTGCAAAAAGAAAAAAAAATTCTAAAAGAAAATTACACGAGTAGAAACATTCATTCATTATTGCACAAAAACTAGCGCTTTAGCCATAGTTACTATATGATGCTGACATTTCCTATAAGGAGACATAAGGAAGGTGAGAGAAAGAGAAATAATGCAGTGAGCAAGAAAGGGTCACTAAGGGGGAGAATAGGAAACAATATGATGTGCCAAACTATTTTCGTGCTTGAAACTATTTTGATGCTTACTATTCTTGAATTTCATACTTGTTCTAAGCCTCAGAATGTTAAAACCAAAAAGCCCTATGTGATCTAGGTAGACTTATTCACAATTTGAAATCATACTGAATAATTGCATTTATGATTGTTTATATTCTACTAGGATAATCAAATTACTTGTATAATTTATTGATGAATTCCTACATTTGAGACTCTAAATACTTATATGCTTTGTAATATACTAAACTTAGGTGTTTGATAACAAAACTGGTAAGTTAGCTATATATCATACCAAGATTATGTATAAATATCAAATGATTATTCATGTGTTCCAAAACTAACAATTTTGCCGTACTTGCTCAAGGGTCATCTTTTTTTTTCTGAGTTGTTTGCCTTAAGGACAAGTAATGACTTAAGTGTGGGGGAGTTTGATATGCCATAATTTGATGTAGCAGATTAAACTAGTTTTCGCACTATAGGAGCTTGAACACAAGCATTTTAGTTAAGTTTTAATTACATTTTTGTAAGTTTAGTTAAATTCAATAAACTGTGTAATTTGAGTATTTTATTGGCCTTAGAGGCCAAATGAGGCCTAAGGGTGAGTTAATATACTTTGTGAGCATGAATAAGACTATTAGAAGGAGTGTTAACCCGATACTGGTCGCTATGTTGCAACACGAAAAGTTGGATGTCGCAATATAAGGAGTAGAATAGAAAAATTCTAAGACTGCCTTCAGTGTCGTGACACAGCTTGAGGATGTCGTGACACACCTTGAAGATACCCTAAAGATGAGCATATTGTCCTCAATGTCGCGACATAGGACCTGGTGTGTCGTGACATCACCCCTGTACGGGAAATCATTACGAGCTAAAGGTGTTTTGGTTCACACAATCAAACATTAAGCACGAGGATGGAAGCTGACCTAGGGCTAAGGATGACGACCACTCTAAAGTCTATAAATACGCAGCTTTCGTATTGTATAATTTTCTTCTTAGATTTAGTCCTTAGTTTTTCTCTTTTCTTAAGTTTTAGGTTTATTTCAAGTTCTTTTTATTTGCTTTTGTGGGAGAAATCATATTTGTGAACATAATCAAACTTTGTGAGGATTCTACACTCAATTCTAATACAAATCAGGCTTATGCTAAACTTCATACTCTTGAATTATTCTTTATGTCTATTCTTTCTATCAAGTTTATATTGTTTATGAGATCCATGAGGAACTAATCCTCTTATGCGTGATTAGCGAGTAGAGATATGATTAATTAACTATTTTGTAGGGTTTTCTTAGCAGATCAAATATTCAGGAAAGGAAAAACCTAAACCCTAGGCCTAACAACCCTAGGAAGTCATTAAAGTGGGAATTAACCCAAATTTGGTATGACCTATCCCTGAACACCTTAACCCTAAATCGATCTAGACTGTAAGGTTGAAAAATAAGTAGTTCTTATCGACTTTTTATTCTAGTGGAAGATCAGAAAATCCTACTTGGATATCGACTAGTTGGTTGAACAAGAAAACCTAAAGCGACAGCTTGTTCTGATTACCGAAGTGAGCTAATCACCCACGTCCAAATTTAATATATTCACTTATTTGATTTCCCGCGATTTATTTATTTATTTTCTTTCTTTTATTATTAGTATAGATCCCGAAAACCTTTCATTTTATTTCATCGTAATATAATCCATTTAAAGTAATAATTAGATCTACTTATGCTTAGGTTAGGATTAATTTAGTGCTTGCCTCCCTTAGGTATGATCCTCGGAGTACTCATCTACTCCATTGTAACTGTATTACAACCTGACCAATATACTTGCGGATACCACCGTTTCATAAATTTTGTGTAGGATTTCTACTCTAGACGTTGGTCCATCAAGAGGTGGTCAAACTAGTAGAAATACCACTAAGTTTTATCGCTCAGCGTACGATTTATTTTTCTGTGCTTAGGTTAGGTTAATATTGAGGTTTCGAGAAACTTAAGCATCTAGAAAAAGATCCCAAACTCAACTATGTTTGTATAGTTTCTTCTGTTGGTTATATAACATGTACCTAGGTTAAGTCAGAATTAGTATTTCAGTTTGGCCATATGTTATATAAATAAAATTATGAATGTATAACCTTTGTGTTAAGTATGTTTTGTGATATATTAATAGTCTATTTGGAAATGTTTTCATATGCATATGTATATAAATTCCAAATAACCTAATGAAGGACTTGAATGAAATTGTTGAAAAGGGTTGACTGTTTATGTGAATAAATGGTACTTTTAAACATAAAAGACTCATTTAGTATATATATTTGGTTGAAATTATAATTGCAATTGAATTTAAAGAGTTTTAAGTGTTTGTAAATTGGTACCAAAAGTTGACCATTTGAAAATAGTATGTCACGTCGCAACAAGATCACGTTGCTATGCCACGACCTGACACTGGGCTTTGGTCTCTACGACGAGACCTACTCAGTATGTTGCATCATGATATCAACCCAATATTTTGAAATTCTTATAATTCGATCCTATTTCGACCTTCGGTTAGTTTTAGAGCTTTTGTAAGCTTGTATAAAACCCAGAAATTATTGTATATTGTATTGTATTGTATTGTATTGTATTGTATTGTATTGTATTGTATTGTATTGTATTGTATTGTATTGTATTGTATTGTATTGTATTGTATTGTATTGTATTGTATTGTATACATGATTGGGTTGAAATTGATCATTTAATAGTATTAATTGAATGTATTTGATTGTAGTTGCTCTGGCATTGAGTGTGGCACCTTATAACTCGGATCCAGCGGTCAGGTCAAGTATCGGGGTGTTACACATTAAGTCCATCAGGGAGATCCTTTATTACCCTACTTATTTTTACTTGGAATGGAAAGACTTAGTCATAACATTAATTTGGCAATAGTATAAGGAAGATGGAAGCCATTTATTTTGGCTAGGAATAGTCCTAACTTATCTCACCTCTTTTTTTCTGACGATGTCGTTCTATTTTATGAAGTGAGTGTGACGGGACTAGAACTTTATCCTCGCAATTCATACGACCTTAGGCTATTTCTTGGGTTCAAATCTGCCTAAGCCAACCTAACTCTCGCAAAGTGAGAATTCTAGATAGAATTCTCTTAAGGCACCAAAAATAAAAAAGAAGTAACTCAAAACGAAATACCCATGAAATAATAGAAAATGCCACAAGAAAGCAAAGCATCCTATTACTCCAAAAATAATACAAAGAATAGGATGATTACAAATGAGGGGAAAGACCTCTATTTATAGTTGAGCTCCCCAAAAACATACGGTGTAGATTGAGTTACATAATCGGTTGAGATTAGAGCCTATATACAATTGAGATTCTTAAGAGATTGACTCAATCGTTTAAGATTACAAAATCAAATCGTATGACATTACATATCTTCTTATATTAGTTTCCTTATTTACCATGGTAGCCCTAAATTACCTTAAGTGTTTCACTAGGCCACCAAGGCTTTAAGTAGACAAGCTTCTCCATATGTTCTATAAATCGAGCCAGTTCAAGTGGGTTGAATGAGCCTCATTTAATCGATTGACCTCCATGGGACGCTCTTAATGCAATAGTTATGGGCTTTGATCTATGGTCCGTGACATTCTCCCCCACACATTCTTACAACACTCTCGTTGCATCCTCAAAATGACACTGGTTTGACTCGCCTCGGAACTTTCTCGATGCCACAATTGATTCCTGACTAGCCTTTTTGTCAAGTAGCCCCACCCCTCGGAACACTTGCCTTAATTTTCGTCATCTCCTAACTCGAATTATTTCTCTTCTTTTGAGTACATCTCACTCGCAAGATCTTACCGCTCTTACTTTCCCATATTGTGACTTGCCTCGATTGAGATCCCCTTGATCCGTACAAATAGGCTTACGCAAGCCCACATTAAACATTGGGTTAACCTCTAGTATTCCCACCAACTCTGGTTTGTAAGCCCCTTGACTTACCTACTTCAGAACTCTAAAAGGTCCCTACGTCTTCTCTAAGCCAACAGTAAGTCAAAATGAAAAATACTAGACAAGTGTTTGAAATGTCCCTCGCTAGCTGTATTTACTCACTCCAATTTCCCAATTTGCAACACTATTTGACCCCCAAATTCTGATGCACAATCCCACCTCTAGCCTCTCCAAGGGGGTGTTCGTAGCACTCTGACCTGCTAAGTCAATGTTCTTCCCAAAGTGAACATCTCTGGCTAGTTGGATTGCCAACAGTACCTTGGTTCCTCTCCTCATGTCCTGACTTACCAACATAACACATTGTTGTTGAGTATCCAAGATACACATATAATCTTTAAAAGGAACCAAAAAAGCAATAATCTTGTCAAGGAAATTCAAGTCAAGAATATAGTTGTAATCATCCAAGTGAATTACCCTAGAGTCTTCTTTGACTTTCCACTGACCGATCTATAGCTCCACTCATTGTGCTACCCCCATAGTTAAGACCTCTTCGGAATTTACAATCTTGATCTTCTTGGTTGATTTGTTAATCGAAAGACAATTTTTACCCATGACTTTCTCCGATATGAACAAGTCTGATGCCCCCGTATCAAAAAGATCACTCTTTCCTCGACTTGCGATGTTGATGTCCATGTTGGAAAATTTTTGGTTCGAAAACAATTTCTTGTATAGCGAAAAATTAAAATTTTGACAACCAAGCTAGTTTGTGATTTTATAGTAATAAACTTTACTCGAAATCGCACTTGTGTTTTTTACTAAACAGATACTTGTCATTCCTAAATTTCAACTGAACGGCCTTCTCCGCTATTCTCGTACCACGAATTGCTTCGAGTGTGGGCTCAAATGAACCCAAATCAAATACAGAACCAGAAATTATGTACTTTACTTTCAGTGGGAAAGAAAAAAAATTCTCTCTAATAGAAATCGGTAAAATTGTTATTCAAAAAATAGAATTTATACTTAGAAATAAATTCTCACTATTTTTGGGCAGAATAATAATATCTCAAAGTTATGTAAAACTTATTGTGTCTTTAGCCCTACCGGTGCCATATATTTCTAGGGAGAAGAAGTGAAACCCTTGTTGAATTATTAGAAGTTTATTTAATAGAAAAACAACTTCCTAGTTGAACTAGGAGAGAGAGGAGTGGCAACCCTAGTTAAATATACTAGGGTTTATCGTCCCATTTATTAACATGAAGCGTTTTTGGGCCTCTCTCGTATTGGGTTCAATTATAAGTGTTTCTTAGACTTTTAACCTAGCATTATATAATTCAATCCAACCCAATACTTGTTTTTCTATTTTCCAAAATAAACATCATAAACTAATTTAAATTAATTAATTGACTCCATTAAAATCATGACAATTTTACCGTAAAAGAATCTATGAGAAAATATATTTAATATTTCTACATTTAACGGACTCACAATGAAAAATTAAATTTATTCCATTTTCAAACTTTAACTATTTAATTTAATTAAATAATAATTCAAAAAACTATAAATTAATTCTCAGGTCATTTTCATATTTAGTGAGAAAACCACATTCATTATTTAATGTTTCCCATTTCTCAAGCTTTACCATTTCTATCAATTTATGTTCATTTGATTCAACATGCAATTCATTTAGTCACGAAGTCATTCCACTATAGTATCGTGACTGAGCTCTCCCAAATGACATACCATTACGAAAATAACTCGATTAGTGCTCATCCAATGACCTTGTCGTGTGTTACCCTCATAGGGTATAATTAATTTTTTTGGGATAAATCCTCTTCTCAACATGATCCTATTTTCTCTCATGGTAACCATTACATCTTCCTTCATGAAATGTCAATTACTATCAAATAGTAATTAAGTCATTCATCACAAAGACGAACAACCCATGGCCACGTTTAGTTTTCATCTATCATGTAATATCAATGAGAGGATTTCATTTACTCATGTCTCGGATATGAATTCCACTGTTGTGAATGATGCTACATATTGTAGAATTCGTATACCCAACGCACCAGCTTTTAGTTCCTTATCTATTTGAACTCAGGCTTTTACTTATATCAAAGTATACGAGTCACGCATACATAGTCTGTCATCTACTAAGGATTAAGGTATGTCATACTATGAATGTCACAAGTGAATAAATCCATAAACAGATTCAAAATATATTCTTCTTGGGTTCAGTCTGATATATTGTCAGTCTAATCCATCACATCTATGTCTCTATCTTCTGGGAGTCATTCGATCTGATGCTCAAGACAAAGCATATCCTCAATTGGACTTGATAGACAGCATATTAGTCTTTTAATCGGTTTGCTCTTCAATTAGACTAAGGATATGTTTAGGTTCGTCTATTAATATAAGTTGTCTTTCTGTATTCTGATTCGGCCACGTAATACCACTTACTATTAGTTTAAACATTAGACATATATTTTTCTTTGCATGCAAAAACCACATGAAGAAACTATACAAAGAATACTAATGTAATTCATGAATTATTTTATCAACCAATCTTTTAGAAAAAATTTCAGTTTACAAATGAACATACCACACTTAGGGCACTAGATCCAACAGTCTAGATACATCAACCCTTTCTGCTTGCGGCCCCTCTTCACTTTTGCAAAATTGAGTATCATTAACCCAAGATTTAAAGACTTAATCTCATCAGGCTCTGCTTTCTCTCCTTTACTGATCGCGGACAGCTTATATTATTTTGGACAATCTCGCATCCTATGTATACAACTACATAAGAAGCACTTCACTTGTTTCTTACCACTCTCTTTGACCTTTTTAGCTTCAACACAACTCACGATCAAACTAACCCTTATTGATGCTTTATTTGGCTCATCATCCCTGTCGATGTCAAAAAATGCAATTTTCTTTTAACAGTCTCTCACCATATGCAAACCATCACAAAGGAAACATTTTACTAGCCCCTTTTTCTTGTTAAGTTTCCACTTCCCATTTTTTGGTCCCTTACTACCACCATTCTTACCATTTCCACCGTTGTTATTTTTGTCTCATTCTTCCTCATGGTCTCCCCCATCATTGCCCATCTCCTTGGGCTTGAAAGACTCAAATTTGTCTTTCCTCGAACCAAACTCAACAACGGACTCTACACATCCTTAAACCAATAAGATGTTTCTTTATCGCTTAAGTCAGATATTTGGAGCATCAACTCACTAAAGTCTTTAACAAACCCCTGAATAGTACCTTGTTGTGTAAGCTGGTGTAACTTTACCCGAGCCACCTCCTCGATATATTGTGGGTAAAATTGCTTCTTCAATTCTTTTTGGTACTCCTCCCAAATCCTAATTGTGATCCCACCACATTCCTCACCCACAGACCTACAACGCCACCTCAAAAAAGAAACATCAATAAAATAGATTGAAGCAATGTTTAACTTAGTGACATCATCCTCAATGCCCATCACATAGAAGTATTATTCCAATCTCCAAAGAAAGTTGTCCACGTCCCTCACGGACCTCATCCCCTTGAACTCTTTTGATTTTGGGACATCCATTTTACGTTGCTTCGATCTTGAAGTTAACATCCCACTACCTAGAATAGCCTTGTAAATCGTGAGCTCCCCCTTGAGCTCCATAATCTCTTCCTTCAAGGTCATCACCATGACCTCGAGAGTACATCCATTACCATCAACTTGTCCAAAGTGGAACCGAGAGACTCCAACACAAAGTCCTTGAGTTGTACCTTCATTGAGTCCAACTCATCGGTGCATCTCTCGACTTCTTTGAGTGTCTCCCTCGTGTCCCTCATGGACTCCTCGAGATTGACCACTCGAACTTCCAAAGTCGACAGCATGTCCCTCGATTGGCTAGCTTTCCTAGACCTCTCACGGGTCTCCATAAGCTCAATTTGATCTTCTACTCCTTTTGTCATCTCGAACGGCGCCTTCAAAACCTTAGCTTGGATACCAACTGTCATAGGGCTAGAAGTTTAGTCTCGCAATCCTTGCTTGGGTTCAAATCCACCTAAGTCAACCTAACTCTCGCAAAGTAGAATTCTCGAAATAAATTCTCTTAAGGCACCGAAAATAAAGCGGAAGCAACTCAAAACAAAGTTTTATGAGGTGATGTTAGTATGAGAAATATTTTTTAAAACAATAAATGTCTTCCTAATCACATTAAGAAGTTATGAATGTACCAAATTAAAGAGTTTATGAGCCTTCTCTAGTGCTTGTGCTAGGCTTTATTCTCTCAAATGGCATCATACCCCATATGGTGCAAGAGAACCTTTTGTATTTGCATAATTAACATCTATCACATTAGGTTCATGGTGCAAATAGTTTGTAGCTTTGATCATAAGAACTTATATAAACTTAATTTAGAGAAAGACTTATACTAAGTTATAATCTTTTATGTAATACTTAAATTAGGTTAAAATACTATAAAATTTATGATATATAATCTTTATAAAAAAGGTTTTTATAAAGTGTCCAATAACTTTTATAACACTTTTGATACATAATATAATTTATTGTCGTAACTTTAGAAAGTTATTTTTTATAAATAAGTTATGGAAAAATATAATTTTTTTATAAATAAGTATATTATTATTTTTATAATACATAACATGAACATGTAAGTAAGTTATGTTCATACTTTTGACCATACAAATTTAAAAAAAAGTATATTATAAAACGTAACTTATTTTTTATAATATTTTTACCATAAATTTTTTATTTTTAGTATTTAAATAATATATTTTCTATTTTAACTTTATAAAATACACAAAATATTTTTATAATATATTTTTAGGATTTATAATATAATTTTAAAAAATTTAACTATAATCATCTCAAACATTCATACATGTTCATACTTATAACATAATTGTTATAAGTTGTATAAAAAATAATTTTTTAAAGTTAAATCATATATGAGTGTTTGGAAAGCTATAGGGTAATTGGATTTAGGTGTAATTACCTATGTAGTTACTCTAATTCTCACCTTCTCTTCCAGTAAGAATTGGAAAGTGTAATCGGGGTACTCCAATTACACCCAATTCCGTAAGACCCATCAATTATAATGATTATCCAAACATGACATCATTGTGTATTATAAGCAATTACACTCAAATCCAATTAATAGGTGACTTTCCAAACACTACCTAAATGTGTTTGGCTGATAGTAATTACAACGTAATTCTCTATGTCGTGTTTGGTTGTACAAATTGTAATTACACAACTATATAATTTAATATTTTAAAATAATTTAATATTTTAAAAATATTAATTACTATAAAAATATCAATTAAAAATTTCTAAACAAGTAACAAAAATCAAAATCGAATCATCATGTGTAATAAAAATAAAAATAAAAATAATCATATACAATTTAATCAAATTGCTCTAGCATACCATATTTGTTGGACTATTTCTTTTGTAACATCTATTAGTATTTGATCAATTTCTTTCATATACTCTTCAAAGTATGGATCATCTCGATTTAACCTACGAATGAAGTTATGACGTATATGCAATATGCGAGCACAATCCAACATTGTCTTTTTAGACTATACTAAAGTGGCTTTATTAATATGATTTTTTTTAGAACAACAAATGTTATCTCAATCACATTTCAAACTTTTGAATGTCTCAGTTAAAGAGTTTGCAAGTAGAAGTGATCATGGGCCGGGCTACTCGGCCCGTCCCGACGGCCCACCCAAAAAATGGGAGAATTTGAGTAAAATATAGGCCCGAAATATGGGTTTGGGCAAAAAATAAGGCCAGTTTTTTACCCGAGCCCGGCCCGGCCCGACTTGATTTATATATTAATTTAATATTTTTTATTTTTAAAATTTACTAATTTTTGTAACTTTGTTTAATTGTTTTTAACTTTGTTTCACTTCCAGGTATCCAAAATCCCTAACTCAGACGTGCGGCCTCCTCCCTTTTTTTCCCAATTCCAAAATCAAGGTTCACCTCCACCGATCCACCTCCGGTCCTTCATCAGAGGTTAGAGCAGTCGTATTTAAGGTAAATGAAGCTCTATTTCAAACTTATTTATATAAACTTATCAGAGGTTCGGGCCCTCGCCCGGAGAAAACTGGAGACGTTGCAGACATGCCCTTTTTCTGATGAACTTTTAATAGAAGTAGGGATTTATAGCTAATTCTTAGGATATCCCTTCGGGGATGTAGCATAGTTCCCCTAGTCTAAAATCGAATCTATATTTTGTTTTTAACCTTCGTTCGAGCGGTGGAAAGAGTCTTTATGCAGGACTGGTATTATAAGTTTTCTTCCTTTTCTGATATCTTACTAGAGAAGGCTCGAAGAGCTATGGTTGATAAGAAGAGTTGGAATTCACTCTATTATTTGGAGCCATTGTTAGAATGAAACATTATGCCACTTTTGTTTTTATGTGTAGCCAGATGGAATTATTAGGAGTTACCCATAATGTTTATTCTTTGAGCATCTTGATTAATTGCTTTTGTCAATTAGGTCATATTAATTTTGGGTTTTCTGTTTTGGGGAAAATGCTGAAGTTAGGGGTTGAGCCTAGTGTTGTAACTTTGACCACTTTGATTAATGGGCTTTGTAGGCAAAGTAAGATTTCTCAGGCTGTGAAATTGTTTGATGAAATGGTTGAAAAAGGTTGTCAACTTAATTTAATTGTTTAAAGTACAATACTTAATGGGTTGTGTAAAACCGGGTCTGGGAATACTGATCGAGCTGTTAGGTTTCTAAGAATGATGGAAGAAAGAGGTTTTGCGCCCAATATTGTAGCATATAACACTGTCATTGACTGTCTTCGTAAGAAGGGATCACTAAATGAGGCTCTTGATCTCTTCTCTCATGTGACGGTTAAAGGCGTTAGACCAAATATTTTACTTACAATCGTTACTTACTTAATGGGTTTTTGAATAATTAAGCGGCAAATCGTTTGTTTATATGTTTATATCTGGAAATGAAATTGCATGGGATTTTGAAATTTCATGGGATTCGAGTTGAATGAATTTATTATAATGTTTACTGAGATCACAAGCTTAGTTTCTTCATTTAATCTCATCTTTTTTGTTTTTACTTTGTTTTATTGCAGAAACAAGCGACATTGAAATCGATTTGGCTTACCTTAGCTTCCTTTCCCGTAAGCTTTCATTTACAGTTTCTTTTTAGAATTTAATTTACTTTGATTTGATTTTCTTTTATTATAATGCAGTTTGAATTTCATTCAAGGTAAAGAAGTCTATCTATGTGTTCTTAGCAGATGAATGATCATAGAAATATTTGTTTATAGATTAAAATTGATTGATTTATTTTTATAAAGCATGTACTTTTCATTTAATTGAATTCTAGATGAAATTAGCCCTAAAAGGAGATGTTAAACTTTAAATATCGAATTAAAATAATCATTTTATGTACCACCTTTTATTAAAAATGTCCATAATATATTTTTATATTATTTCTCAAATTTAATATTTAACGCGATTGAATTTTAGATATTCTTCTAAAATAAGATTATTTTATCGAGAATTAATATATTATTTATACTCAAGTTCGACTCAATTAATATTTGAATTTTAGCCATAGTCATACACGTTGAAGATTGGCTTTCTTTCTTCTTCTTCTTTTTAATATTTCAAATATAATATATTTACAACGGTAAATAATAAAATAAATTTAAATTAGTACAAAATATAATCAATAAAAATAAAAAAATAATAACATAAACACATGATAAAATTAAAATTCACACATCACAATTGCAATAATAGAGTTTGAAATTAAATATTCAAATAATTAAAAATTTTGTTTTAAGTAACACCTTATTGTCAAGTGTCAACATTGATTTTTTATTATTTTAAAAAAATTTATATAATATAGGGTTTTGATGGTTACTTGACAAGACTTTATGTTGAGTATTTGGATTTTGGTTTAAAATAATGAAAGATAATAAAGAAATCAAAACAAAATGTAAGTGAGAACCTAAGATAGACCTAAAAGTGAGTAATTATACATTAGATTTCTCATCATATTTGTCTCTTCTTTTTTTCTTTTTCTTTTTCTTTTTTTTTTCCATAAACTACATGCATGATAAAAATAATACAAATTATCAAAACATATCAAAAAAAAAATCAAACTTCTAAATAAGTGAAGCTCTCATTCATGCTAAGAAGAGCGGTTGGTTGGTGAGAATGATTAGTAAAAATAGGATAAGCTCGATTGGAGACACAGACCTTTAGAGGATATCAGGAGGGTTAAAAATGTTTCCTATAAGGAGGAAGAGTCGAGGTCGAGATTGCAAATCAACAAGGAAATATCAAGATGGGCAAGGTTTGCTTTTAATTTCCATACTAATGTTGTTTTAAACAATAACTTTATTATGAATAGTAGTTTATGAAGCGTGATTCTGTACCAAAATTTTTTAATAGATATATATTTTTTATATTATATTATTAAAGCCATTTATATATTTTTATAAATATATTGGTATATTCGAATTATGACTATTTTTATATTATGTGGTGTCATAAGATTATTTTTGGATTTCAGGACTTGAGTTTTTATGACTATGGCTAGTTCGAACACTCATATACCTGTGGACGATGGGTTTAATGAGTATGAAAGTGCTCTCAAATGTCCAAAGTCTACCACTTCAAAGGTGTGGGATGAAATGACAAAACTTGAATGCGAGAACAAAAATGAATTGAAGGCACAATGTAATCACTGTAAGACTATCTTCTCTGCTAAATCTTCTAGTGGAACCTCTCATTTAAAAAAGTTAATAAGGACATCACGCAATACACCATAGCCACTCAACCATCACCAAGAGGTGTTCCATCTATAAAAAACTACAAGTTTGATGCTGATGAGTGTCGTCAAGCTATTTTTACTTTCTTGTATGTGGCAAGCATTCATTTAGGACAGTTGAAGAACCGAGATTTAGATACATGATGAGAATTGCTAGTCCTAATTTTAATAATATAAGTAGACATACAAGTGCTAGGGATGTCCTAATGTATTATGCAAAAGAGAGAGATCGTGTTAAAGAAGAGTTGGCTAAAGCACCTGGTTTAATTTGTCTAACTTCTGATAATTGGAACTCGGAGCATACTAATGATGAATATTTTTGCATTACTGCTCATTGGGTTGACAAAGATTGGAAGCTACAAAAGAGAATCATAAGGTTTAGAGCTTTATTTCCTCCGTATGATGGTTTGAACATAGCGGATGAACTTGTTTTATGTTTATCTCAATGCGGTATAGATAAGAAAATTTTTAACATCACTTTGGATAATGCTTCTTATAATGATGTTATGGTTTCTTGTCTTAAAAATTGCTTTCGTGCAAGCCGAGCTATTTTGTATGATAGTGCTTTTTTTCAAGTTAGATGTTATGCACATATATTGAATCTTACAGTTAAAGCTGGTTTGGAACTTGCTGATGATGTTGTTGGTAAGATTCAAAATGGAATTAAGTACATAAAAAAGTCAGGAATTCGTAGGAAAAGATTTTATGATGTGGCCGACAAAACTTTTCAGTTGAATGTGACCAAAAAGTTGCGTCAAGATGTGTGTGTGAGATGGAATTCTACTTATTTGATGCTTCAATCTTCTCTTTACTATAAAGATGTGCTAGATTATTGGGGCCAACGGGATAAAGATTATTAAATGTTTGCACTTTCTAACGAGGAGTGGAGAAATGTTGCTATTCTTTGCAATTTTTTAAAAGTCTTTTATGATGTGACTTGTTTTTTTTCTGATTCTAATTATCCAACGGCTAATCTTTATTTTAGAGGGGTTTGGAAGGTTCACAAGGTCTTGCTTGATACAGTTAAAGGTCCTTATTCGTTTTTAACTCCAATGGTTAAGCAAATGCAAGAGAAATTTAATAAGTATTGGGCTGAGTATTCATTGATATTGTCATGTGCTGCAATTTTAGATCCTCGTTACAAGTTAAATTATGTGTAGTATTGCTTTACTACAATCTATGGTATTCATGCTTCAGATTTTGTTGGGACCATTCTTAGCAATCTTAGACTCTTGTTTGACGAGTATGTTAAGAAATCCAAATCCACGTCTTCCTCTTTGGCTGGAAGTTCTAATGTTTCGTATAAAAATCTTGTTGATTCTGGTTTGGATGAACACAATGTTAATAGTGCTGATTTTTTGGGATATTTTGATGAGAGTGATGATTATAAACGGTATTTAAATGAATCTAGCACTAGGAGTGAAAAGTCACAGTTGGACATTTATTTGGAAGAACCAGAGCTTGAGTTGAATAGTCAAATAGATGTTTTAGATTATTGGAGCAAAAGTTCAGTTCAATACAGTGAGCTTTCATTATTGGCTCATGATATTTTGGCAATTCCAATATCGACTGTAGCTTCTGAATCGACTTTTAGCATGGGTAAGAAAGTTATCACACCTTTGAGGAGTTCACTTAAGCCAAAAACGATTCAAGCCGTTGTTTGCTCGGATGATTGGATGCGAGCTAAGGGATTTTCAACAGGTAATTATTATTCTCGTTTTATTGTTGTAATTTTATATTATTTTTTATCAATTTGATTATCTAATTATTTATTCTTATTTCATGTTAGAAATTGGTTACAAGAAGGACGATAAGGACGATATTTCTTCGGTTGCTTTTTAGGATACCTTCCTTTCTAATTGTTGAAAATTTAATTTAGCTTACAATTTATATTTTGTTATGAAATTAAATATGTTGATTGGTTAATGTATGGATATTTTGGTTGGTTAATTTTATTTTGCATGTTTTTTATACAATTTTGGTGGTTACTAAAAAAAAAGGGCCAGGCCGGGCCTAGGAATTTTTTCTCGGGCCGGGCTTGGACAAATTTTTAGGTCCATATTTCAAGCCAGGCCCGATTCGGCCCGAGCCTAAAAAACGGGCTTAAATTTTTTTCTGGGCCCGTCCCATGATTACCTCTATTTGCAAGCTATTTTTGGTGCTGTGTCTAGCTCCATTCTTTCAAATAGTATTGTACCCAATGAAATGTTTTAAAAAAACTTTATTTTTATTTGCATAACCATCATATACTACATAATATTTTCTTACAAATAACATGTAACAATTTGAATAATTTATAAGGAAAATAAAATAAATAACAACAAGGTGATGATGATAGTATTAATGGATTACCACTTGAAATTCTTAACTTAATTTGGGATCTCTTTCAAACATCACTTAGTACTTTAAAATCTGAGGCACAAATTAACTAGGTAATCTTTTGATTATAATAAAGTTAATTTGCGGTTGATTTATATTATGGTATTCAATAATAAACCAACTTTATGACCTTTTTATAATCTAAAAATAATAATATAGAATTTATAGAAAAGTTTTTATAAAACGTTGAATAGCTTTTACAACCTTATGCTAAGGTACCCAAATCGTGTCAATGCATGAATAATATAGGCTTCGTAAACTTAATTTGCTATTAGGTAAAAAAAATTGTGTTAAATATTTGGACTTGATGTGTCAAATATCAAAGCATTTTTATCCAATAATAAATATAGAATTTTATTTTTAATATATCACTATTATTGTATATAAATAACTTTTATAAACTTTTATAAAAATAGTTTCATAAACTTAAATCATGGTAATTGAAAATATCTTGCAGTTGCCTACATAATTGTTCCAATTTTTAATTTTCAGTAAGAATTAGAGAGCGTAATTGGTGTGGTCCAATTACACTATATTCAATAGGACTCACAAATTACAATTGTTACAAAAACATGCCACATTTATGTAATTACAAACAATTACACTCAAATCTAAGGTGACTTTCCAAACACTACATTAATATCTATGTGATATATAATTTGTCGACCACCAAAATGGTCAATTTGAAAGTTTTCATATTTGTAAACTAATTCATTAACTTGAAAATTTGTCAATATTCATGTAATTAATGAAATGCTTAAAATGAATAAATTGATTTTCTCTGCTCATTAGTCATTAGAAGTTTAAAATTTTTTCAAATGTGAATTTTTGTTAGCGAAAATTATAAAGACAATTTAATATTTTTGTTGGATATATATTTGATGAAAATTATTTATTTGTCCATTAAAGTTAGTAACATTTATTTATGATAGTATTGTAATATCTATTTAAAGGAGAACTAAGATTTACTTGATTATATGTTTTTCGAATAATATTTTGAGCATTTATGTATTGTTTTGTACATTATTTTGAAGCTATTTCTTTTCATTTGCTAACCTCATTTGTTGTTTTATTTAATGGATTAAATTTATGGAGTGAACAAGTTAAGTTTCATTTAGATGCTTTGGATTTTGTCTTGACATTAATTATTACTAAATTGTTGTTATTACTGACTTAAACAGTGAGGAAGAGAAGTTGTACCATAATGTAACGGTTAACTACATTGAACCTTTTATTTTTGCAAATAACTAATACCAACAACATTAAAACCACAATTACACAAATTGAAAGAGATCAAACCTTATATTGTTGCTATTACTAATGTAACAATTAAATAGATTAAACCTTATATTTTTGTGAACAACTAATACCAACAATATTAAAACCACAATTTTACAAATTGAAAATACATAAGAATATCTTATGTTTGTCAAAAAAATATTTCTAGTGCGTGGACAAGTCACTTGCTAGCACTTTAATGACACAATGCACGACATGAAGTTTGATGGATCTAAGAAAGTGCAAGAACATATTATCGAGATAACTAATATTGTAGCAATGCTAAAGAGTTTGAGATGGCGGTTGATTATTCTCTTTAAATGCATTTTATATTGATTTCACAATTAACCAAGTGGGATATGATAAATTGCTAGTAAACTTATTTAGGAGGAAACAAGATTAAAGAATCAAAGAAATCATTCAATCAACTTTATGGGTCAAAGAGTGAACATCAATAAGTTTTAAGAGTAAAAAAACACAAATGTCAATTAGACCTGTCCATGGGCCGGGCGGCCCGGCCCGACGGCCCGCCCGAAATATGGGCTTGGGCAAAATTTTAGGCCCGTTTAAAAAATGGGCCAGGCCTCGGGCAAGATTTTTTTGGCCCGGACCCGGCCCGGCCCGGCCCGAAAAATATTAAATATATATTTTTTATTTTTAAAATATAATAGTTTTTTATTTTAAGTTTATTTACTTTCATTTCCTTAACTAGTGTTACAAAATAATAATAATAAAACATCAAGTTTGTTTTACTAATCAAATGTTAGATTTTGTTACAACAATTAATACAATTAATACAATTAATAATTTGATAAATTTACTAATCAAATGTTAGATTTTATTACAACAATTAATACAATTAATACAATTAATAATTTGATAAATTTACTAATCAAATGTTAGATTTTATTACAACAATTAATACAATTAATACAATTAATAATTTGATAAATTTACTAATCAAATGTTAGATTTTATTACAACAATTAATAATTTGATAATTTTACTAACAATTAATTTTAATAACAATTAGTTTTAATTTTATTAAAAAAATAATTTTAATTTTAATTTTAATTTTAATTAAAAACGGGCTGGGCCGGGCCGAGCTCGGGCCCCATGTTTTTTCTTCGGGCCGGGCATGGGCAAAATCTCAGGCCCATATTTCGGGCCGGGCCCGGGCCTAGTAAACGGGCTGAAATTTTTGTGGGCCCGACCCGGCCCGGCCCATGGACAGGTCTAATGTCAATGTATCATATGATGAGAAAAAAGATTTAATAAGTGTTAAAAAGAGACGCTATGAAGGGAAAAATTTTATTTGAAAAGAAAAATAAGTTTTATGTTTTTTAGTGTTTCAAATCAATTTTAATTGAATATTTTTATCTTCTTAATTTTTATTTTTAAAAATAATTGTAAAAATTGAATTTATTTTACTCAAAAATCATGAAAGGAGGAATATAAAAGACAGAGAATATTGTATATTCTATATTGATAGAAGCGAACGAAAAAATAAACCTACACTTTCTTCTAAAGAAATTAATTAACTCACACATTTCGTACCAACCAATAACTAAGGTCAAAACCTAGGCGTGCACAGAGAGAGAGAGAGAGAATAATTGCAAAAAATTAAATCCGAAAACATAATAAATATATAAACCCAAAATGGAAGAAACACTATGTAGTTTCCATTTTTGTTGTAAAAACCATCCACTGAAGCCTTCCCTTCTGCTTAATATACATTTAAACTTTCATCTCTCCAAAGAACCCTATTTGATAATCGACAAATATAGTATATTAAGTGTTTAGATTGTTCAAACACAAGAGAGTTGAAAAAAAAAAAGAAGAAGAGAGAAATGGGGAGAGGAAGAGTGGAGCTGAAGCGGATAGAAAACAAGATCAACAGACAGGTGACCTTCTCCAAGAGAAGAAATGGGTTGCTGAAGAAAGCGTATGAGCTTTCAGTGCTTTGTGATGCTGAGGTTGCCCTTATCATCTTCTCTAATCGTGGCAAGCTCTACGAGTTTGGCAGCTCAGGGTACATATATAGGTTTATATATATATATATTTCACACGTTCCTTTCTCATTAATTTTCATGGTTTTTTGGTCAAGTTTTCTGGGTCATTTACATAAACTTTCCCTACTTGTTTTCCCTGGTTTTTCGTATAAGCTCCATGAAAAAAAACTCTGAAGTGTCTGCAAAAGGAATGCTTGTTCACAAACATCAGACCTGCAACTCTCTCTTTCATTTTTATGGTTCTTTGTGGGTGGACAGGTCATGATTTTTCCCTTTGCTTTTGTGGATTCATGTTTTTGGGGAAACTGAATTTCTTTTGATCAATGAAAGATCGACACGTTTCATCTCATTTGCAAAAAAAAAAAAAAAACCCCCGAAAGGAAAAGACCCTTCCTTTTTGGATCATAAACTGGGTCTTTTTAACTCTTTGGGCTTGTGAATGTTTTTTGCTTTCACTGATCAGTGCCACAGAACTCGTGTACTTTTCACCTCAAAGCTGAAACAAGAAAGGCCCCCAACTCAGGGATTTCGATGGCTGTTTCAGAACCCCGTCAGTAAACTGGTGTTTTGTCTTCTCAACCACAGTGCAAAATCTAGGGTTTCCCCTTTCTCATCTCCATGGAAAAAGAAGACGGTACCAATGAAAGATCCTCTTTTTTTTCTTTTCTTTTTTTTGTCTTTTAATCCTATGATCTCCTTTTTTTTTCAATGATTCTTGTTTTATTTTCTTACAGCAATGATATTAATGTTCTATACGGAGGTTTGTAAAAGGCTGACATAAAATCAAGCACACCCATTTTTCATAGAACATTCATTTTGCTTTTGGTTTTGTCAATGGTTCTTGGAGACCATTTAAAAGGTTTACAGTAAAATTTCCACCTCAATCCAAGTTTTACTGGTATTGTGGATTATGCTCAAAAAATAAGAAAACCTTTAGAGCTGCAGCATTAACGAATTACTGTACGTGTTTTATATAGGTTAATAATCCACTTTTATTTTTGTTTTTTTCAGTATGACCAAGACCCTTGAGCGATACCAACAATGCTGCTTTACTCCTCAACCTCAACACAACATCCCTGAACATGAAACACAGGTTAATTACAAACAAACCTTCTTCTAGTTTGCTTCTGCAACATTACAAATTATATAAATGTTCGTTTGTCTTGTTAGGCTTGTAACTATGCAGGTTTTGTGTTTGACTATATCAGCCTTTTTTCATGTAATTTCTTAGATGCTTTGGCTTTGCTTATCAATGCAGAGTTGGTACCAAGAGATAATCAAGTTGAAGGCAAAATATGAAGCACTTGAACGCACTCAAAGGTCTTGCATGTCGTTTCTGAGTTAAAAAATCAGTTTTACTATTTAACAAAGACATTATATTATTAATTGCTGGATAATTAAAATCAAACTAATTTTATTGTTCACAAATATATAAAAGAGAAACTTACAAATATATATTTTTAATCACTAGCTGCGGCTAATTTCTTTCACTCTTTACTCACGCCACTTAAATGTTTCATACACACTATACTTACATATTTATAGCCTTAGTTAAACCCACTGAGCCCACTTAATTTACTGTCAAACTTATCCATTTATTATGGATAATGCTTAAACTCATGTCAACTCGAAACAAATATAAAGTTGCCACTTGGCTTGTTTTGTCAAGTTGCAGGTTAATTTCTTGACAGCTTGCTATCCATCTGGCAAGCTAATTTCCTTACCTACATACTTAGTCTGACTTAAAAGTCGATTTGACTTCAACACTCCTCAAACCGAGCTTTCATTTCAAATTTTTCTTTGAGTTCATGGAATACGTCCGCTTTTAATAGTTTCGTAAAAATGTTTGTCAATTAAACTTTCGTTATGTAGTAAATTAATTCCACAATTTTATTCTTCTTTTGTTCTCAAATAAAATGATATTTTATATTGATATACTTGTTTTGACTATGAAACATCGAATTCTTTGTAAGAGAGATTGTGGACTTGTTGTCAACTGAAATTGTAATTGAATCTTCTTATATAATAGATCATGCGCCTAAAATATTCTTCAACCAAATTGCTTGACATGTGCACATGTAATAGCCATGTATTCTACTTCACATGTTGAGAGGACTACTATTTGTTGCTTTTTCGATGACCATAAAAATATTGCGGAGCCAATATGGAATAAATATTCGGATGTGCTTTTGCAATCATCCAAGTCACCACCATAATCACTATCTGAATATTTAATCAAGTGGTCTTGTTTTGGCTTCTCCATGTATCTACTAACTAATCTCACTACGTTCATGATATTTGGTTGTGTGATAGTCAAGTACAACGATACTTTCAAACAACGTTGGATTTATCAGCTCTCTAGATGAATCAACACTTAATTTCATGCTTGGTTCTACTGGTGTGGCTACCGGCTTACAATCTTTCATTCTGAATTTACTTAAAATTTGTTCTGCATACTTCATAAATATTCTTTCATTTGTTTCACTTCGATTCCAAGAAAGGATGACATTTCACCAATATCTGTCATTTCAAATTCTTTAGTCATAGCTTTCAAGTTATTGAACATACTTGAATTGTTTCCCGTGAAAATCATATCATCCACGTATAAGCACACGATCATGATGTCACCAACTCCATTTTTTCATATATAAGGCGTGCTCGCGTAGACTTTTCATGAACTCGTTCTTTTGAAAGTATTCAGCTATTCCTGTGTTACATGCTCTTAAGGGTTGCTTTAGTTCACATAAAGTTTTCTTCAAATGATAAACTATCTTCTGATCCTTGCTTGCTATATCTAGGTGGTTGTTTGAACAAAATAAATGTCTTATTGTGCTCCATGCTCTCGAGGTTTGCTTTAGTTCACATAAAGTATTCAACTACATATTCTTGCAGGTGTTTCCTCTGAGTTGTTGGTACTATTGTTGATTGATGATGACAATGTTGTAGGAGGACTTGGTGGAGGGTTTTGATCATCACCTTGTTCATCTTGATTGATGAAGTCATCGTCTTTGTCATCACTAAAAAATAATCCTTCAATTTTCTTTTCTTCTTCTCTCCACCTCAAATAATCAGCTTCATCGAATTCAACATCTTTTAAAATAATAACTTTCTTGGTGAGAAGGTTGTATAACTTATATGCTTTGCTTCTTTTTTCATAACCAATGAAAATACATTTCTCTCATTTGTTATCAAGCTTCTTCTTGTCTGGTCAGGAACATTAGCATATGTGATACATCCAAAAATCTTGAGATGTCCAACTCCTGGCTTTTCATTGTTGTAGGCTTCATTTGGTGTATTATATTTCACACCTTTTGTTGGACATCAGTTCAACAAATAAATAGCACATTGAACAGCTTCAGCCCAGAAGATTCTTGGTAAATGCTTACCTTTAACCATACTTCTTATCATATCAAATAGTGCGATTTTTTCTTTCAGCAACTCCATTTTGTTGTGGCATGTACGCAATTGTCAACTGGTGAATGATTCTGTGCTCCTTGTAGAAGCTTTCAAATAGCTTTGAAGTATACTTACCTCCTCTATCAGATATGAGTATCTTAATATAATGTCTACTTTGTTTTTCTATCAGAGCTTTGAGCTCGATAAACTTATCAAGTGCTTCTGATTTTGTTTCAAGAAGATATATCCAACTTTTTCTACTAAAATCATTAATAAAAGTAAGATAGTACTTGTTTCCGCCTAGTTATGGTATATCAAAAGGACTTGTTATGTCGGAATGCACAATCTCCAATAGTCTCCTAGCTCGTCAAGAATTTCCAACTTTAAAATTTTGTCTGTGTTGTTTTCCTTGAATGCAAGCTTCACACAATTGATCAGAAGGATTAATTTTTGGCAATCCATTTACCATCTTTTCTTTTGACAATAGCTTCAAGCCAAAAAATCCAAAATGTCCGAACCTTAAATGCCACAACCATCTTTGATTGCATTCTTCATACATTTCACTTCTCCAAATTCAATATCAATAGTGAATAGACAATTACGTGTCATATAAACTTGAAGAATTAATTCACCACTCTTATGTTTTAGGGCAAGTGTGTGATCCTTCATATGTACTTCATATCCTTTTTCTTGAAGTTGTCCAAGGCTGATAATGTTACTTTTCAAAGTTGGTATGTAATAAACATCTGATATATACTTCTTCTCTTCGTTCTTTTGTATAATTGTAACTTTGCCTTTGCCTTTACCTTTTACCTTGGTGTGTGATTAATGATCAAATGTTACTTATCCAACTATGAAAATAAATCTTTTTGGCCACACATGTGATTGCTGGCACAATTATCAAAATATCAAATATTTTTATTTGATTTTTCATTTTCTTTTAAGTGAGGAATACATTAGATTTCACATTTTCTTCTTCTTTAGTTGCTGCTACATGATTTCTCTCCTCCACCTTGGGAGTTGATCTACATTCATAACTAAAATAATCATATTTTTTGCAATTATAACATTGTATTTGAGATTTATTTCCTTGTTGAAATTTGTCTTTACCTTTACCTCTGCCTCAAACTCCTCGTCCAAGACTTGGCGTTTGATACTCTTCACTTGTTTGGTCTCCACCATATGATTGATTGTCTCATTCACCTCTATTTTCGCCTTTATATCCTCTACGGTTGCTTGTATCTTGTCTAATACTATTGCTAGCTCCACTTCATTAAAGGACAGCTTGATTTGCAAGACTTGCTTCAAATTTTCAGTATCATCATTTTGCTTCATTTTATGCTCATGGGTTTGGAGGGAAGCCACAAGTTCGTCAATAGATATTTGTGACAAATCTTTTGATTCTTCGATGGCAACAATCACATAATCAAATTTGCATGTTAATGACCACAAATTTTTTTCCATTACTCTTACATCATCAAGAGTTTCTCCATTCCTTTTCATTTCATTTACCACCGGTTTCACTTAAGAGTTTCTCCATTCCTTTTCATTTCATTTACCACCGGTTTCACTTAGGTGATATAATCATCAATACTTTCTGAAACTTTCATTTATAACATCTCAGATTCGACTTTGAGCATACTTTTTGGCCTTTTTGGCTCCTTGAAGGAATTTTTGCATTCCCCATGCTTCCTTTGATGTCTTTGCATCTAAATTTTTTTCAAATGCTGATTCATAACACCTTGGAAAATAAAGAACAATGCTCTCTTATATTTTTTACAAACTTCTTTCAATGCTCTCTTCTCTTTGTTTGTTAAAGTCGCTTCGGCAGCTGCATTTTCGAGCTTGACATATCCTTCTTCGATTACATCCCAATAATCTTTAGAATCGAGTCTGCACTTGGATGCTCCAATTATCATAATTTTTTTTTGTTAATTTCGAGATTTGTGGTTGAATCATGTTTGCCATTATAATTTCAATACAAACCTAACTTTGATATCACTTGTTGGAAACCTAATGGATACTCAAAATCAAACTATTTTTATTACTTACAAATATATAAAAGAAAAATATACAAATTATATTTCTGCTGCTAGTTTCTTTCACTCTTTACTCATTCCACTTATATTTTTCATACACACTATATTTACATATTTATAGGCTTATTTAAACCGACTTAGCTCACTTAATTTGCTGTCAAACTTACCCATTTATTATGGATAATGCTTAAACTCATGCCACTTTAATGCTTAGTCAACTTGAAACAAATATAAAGTTGTCACCTTGCTTCTTGACAGCTTGTTCTCCACCTTGCAAGCTAATTTCTTTGCCACCTTATCTATATACTTAAGAATACTTGGTGTCAGTTTAGTATTATTTCTTAAAAATATTTTTAAGTTAAAAAGTATTTTTGAGTAAAAATTAAAATTTTTTGATTTTAATGTTACAAAAACTGTTTTAAAAAGTTAAAAAGTATTTTATTTAACAATGTTTTTATTTCAAAAGTACTTTTTGTCCCAAAAGTATTTTTGAGAATTGCTAAACTGGCCTTAGCCGATTTTAAATGTGGATTTGACTTCATAATTAGGTGCAATTAATATCAGGCATTTGCTTGGAGATGATCTTGGACCATTGAATCTGAAAGAGCTGCAAAACCTTGAGAAGCAGCTTGAAGGAACTCTTGTACTGGCTAGACAAAGGAAGGTATATGATGTTACCTCCATGTCTCTTTAGTTAAACAACTTCTTTGTCTTTTATTTCTTTGAATCCATGTCTGACAAATATCAGTTTTTACAGTCTTTTAAAATCTTGTTCTTTGGTTTTCGTTAACCAGCTCTTAAATGATATATATATATATACACGAATGCATCTGATGTATGCTTCTGTTTGTTTTCCGTAACTGCAGACTCAGATTATGATGGAACAAATGGAAGATCTCCGGAAAAAGGTACTTTTAAGTATGATTGATCATTTTGAAGGGTTAAATGCAAAACTGGTCTTTAAACTATATACTAATTCTGTAATTAAATTTTTAAAGAGTGATAAAAACTATTACTTTTCTTATTTTACCAAAAATATAGTATTAGTGAATAAGATTGTGAACCTGTGAAACATTTTTATAGGATGATATACACTTTACGAGTAAAATAAAAAGAAATTAATAGTTTTGATGCCTTTCTCGAATAATACACCAATTTTTTAATTTAAGATGAATTTCTTGAGAATTTATTATCTAAGTATCATTAATTTAACATTCTAAACTTTTGCCAATTAAAGAAGATATGATGTTTGAATTCTTTATTTCTTTTAATACCAATCTTTGATATTTGTGTTCATGTATGTCACAGTAAATGTATTATTGTTAAACACAAGTTAAACAACTATTTCTTTTGGTTATTACACCATTTATATGTATGTGGAATTTCTGGCAGAAGCGTCAGCTTGGAGAGCTTAACAAACAGTTGAAAATCAAGGTTAATAACCATGATTACTACACCATGAACAATATGCTTTTAATATTCTGTTGAAAATAACTACAATAAACCATAAATATAAAAATATTTGTGTATATTTGGCCTTAATTTCAGCTTGATGGGGAAGGACAAAACCAGAAAACAAGCCAAGGCTTATGGAGTTGTTGCACAACAGCTGAAAATAGCCACTTTCCGCTGCTTCCTTCTCACCCCAACCCTATGGAATGTGACCATGAACCTGTTTTACAGATAGGGTACAATCATTACACGTATATATTTCTCGTGCACTTTTTTTTGTTCTTTTTTGGTATAGTATCAAGCTACAATCTCCTTAGCAAAGTTTAAGGTATAAATTTAGTGTTTGTTTGAGTCTTAAATTGCTTTCATAGGTCCCTTTAATTGATTATTAAAACGTGAATGTTGGTGGTGTTTGTATTAGGTACCACCACCATTATGTTGAAGCTGAAGGATCCTCAGTCCCCAGAAGCATGGCTGGTGAGACCAATTTCATCCATGGATGGGTCATTTGAGCCCTCTACAGCTCAAAATCACACATATATATATATATATATATATATTGTGTAATGTTGCCAACATATACATATAGACGCTGCTCAAAGTGTACAAAATAAAGAAATGCTTGGATCTTAAGGGAGCATTCCTTCTCTAACTGGGACATTAGATATATTTACCTTGTTACTGTTATATTTTAGCCTTCAATATTATTCTGTAGCCTAATTGTAGCCCCTATATGTTTTTCAATTTGGTCTTGTAGATCTCTATTTCTAAGTTATTTTTTTTTAAATCATCTTTTTGCTACCACATCAGTAAGTTGGGTGGCTTTATATCTAGGGCTTGTTGTACAGAAAGTTTAATCTTCCTTTGGCTTTATAATAATAGTAATAGTAACAACTGTATATATTTCTAGCCATAAATCCTCCTTTGGAATTGGATTTAAAGATGGCTTAAAATATATTCTTGTTGAAGATAAATTGTATATTGTTACAATCAAAGAAAAGTTCAAGGGCTAGGCTTCACCATTTTTAGACCTCTCTCAATAGAAGGGACGAATTGAAAGGGTAGGCCTTGAGCCCTCTCCAATGAAATAATCAGGTTTGGTTTTCATCCCTTTTAAAAATTAATAATTTAATTTAAATTTCTAACATCCATAATCTTTACTTAATCTTTAAATAGAAAGAAGAACGAGCTTAAATCTACATCTTCTTTAAGTTGAATTGATCAGATTATTGGTTCATTTTTTCGATTAATTTGATTAAATAAATTATTATAAAATTATAAAAAAAATATTAAAATTTTATGTTCATTTGTTTTTTTAGCTCAATTCAATCGGTCCATACTAGTTCTTGAGTCAACTGATCTAATATTTATTGCTAGACTAATACCCCAATCGTTCTCGGTCCAATCAATCCGATTTAACTTAAACATCATTGCTTGTTGCAACAACAATGATGCCTATTGAGCGTAGTCCTAATTCATGCGATGTTCGCAACCAAACATTTCGAACAATTCAAACCAACATTTTAAAGGAATTAAATAAAAAAACAATGGGTATGCAAGATTGGCTTCATTGAAAACCTTTTAAAAACAAATATAATAATTAATTAAAATATTACATAATGTATGAAATTATGCATGGTTAGTACAAACATTAATATTAATCTCACAAACTCAATAAGAAGATTTGATGAATAATGAATTCCTCTATTATTGAAGTACTGTTAGTGCGTTATTTTATTCTGATAACTTGATAAATAGAGAGTAAACTTAAGTCTTATTTAACTGATCAAGATTAACATTTGTGTTGGTCAGCTGAATAGCAACAAAATAATAATATCATTGATTGATATGTACAAATATTTAAATGGAGAGGTTAAGAAACATTGTAACATAAGCTAAGCAAAGTGATTTCGAGTTAAACAATCCATTTAGCAAGCTTAAAGTTTCTGTCCTATTAATTTTAGAAGCTTTAATTGCTTGAATTGGACACCAAGGCAAAAGGGTTCTTTGATTGTGATTTTGTCCTTTGTTTTCAAGCAACTTCTCAACTTAAACACGATTTAAATTAAAAAACAATTCATTTTTCTCGATAAAATACATTACACTTTTAGTGAAAGAATTCATGTTTAAATCTTAGAGATAATAAATTAAGCTTTCCTTATAATTATAGAGCTATAATTCCCACTTGAAGCATTGCAAAACATGGAACATGTAGGAAAACATTGGAGCCCCTCTTGCAACAAAACAAGCAAATCTCAAACTAAATGTGACGTTGACAAGCCCCACATATTTCAACACAAATTTTTGTTTATCTTTCTTTTAAGTCTCCTCCCATTCCATAGCCATTTAAAAAAAAAACCAATTGCTGAGCTCAAGAAGTGAAGTATAAGTTTTGCTGATCCATTAGCAATTTTATTATTAATGGCCTTAAAACTTTGTTCTCAATATAAAAGCATGTTGCTACAGCTTTAATGAAAGCTAAAAAAAACATGAACATGTTAGCATTTAGCATGAGGAAACTGGGTTTTCTTTTCATTCTGATTGTTTTGAATATTGTTGCACACGGAGAAGAAACAAAGGTGCATTTCCCCCTTTTTTTCGTTTATCTAAATAATTATTAATTTTATGTTATATAGTTTTATGGGAGTAATTATTAGTTATTATTAAATGTGAACAGAATTTTTACATTGTTTACTTGGGAGATAGTCCATTGAGCAAGCAATCTGCAGTTCAAAAACACATAGGCCTTCTTTCCTCTGTCAAAGGAAGGTAAGTTGCATTGTATTTTGATGCATTTGACTCACATAGTTTGAGTTTCCTGGTTTTTTAATGGAGCTTTTGAACAGTGAACATGGTGCCAAAGAGTCCATTGTTTATAGCTACACCAAGAGCTTCAATGCCTTTGCTGCCAAGCTATCTGAAAATGAGGCTGAAATGTTGAAGGGTACTCTAATTCTTTCTTATTTTGTTCATTTAATTTCCATTTCTTTAACATATGATTGGATTAACCTGATTTATTGAAATGTTTAGGTCTGGATGAAGTGGCATCGGTGTTTCCAAACCGATATCGGAAGCTACACACGACGAAATCGTGGGACTTCATTGGACTTCCTCTAACAGCTAAAAGAAATTTGAAGTTTGAGAGGAACATAATTGTGGGTCTACTTGATACAGGAATTACTCCGCAGTCCGAGAGCTTTAAGGATGAAGGATTTGGTCCACCGCCCTCAAAATGGAAGGGAACGTGCGGTCGTTTCATGAATTTCTCAGGCTGCAACAAGTAAAAAGCAATGAGTCCTCTTGAACTTAACTGGTTTGATAATTTATTGGTAATGTTTAAACTTATGGGTTTAATGTTGGCTGTTCATTCTAAAGCAAGATTATAGGAGCTAAATACTACAAGCTTGATGGCAACCCCGACCCTGCCGACATTTTATCACCAATAGACATGGATGGCCATGGCACGCACACTTCATCGACACTAGCAGGCAACCTGGTTCGAGATGCAAATCTTTACGGGCTAGCCAAGGGGACAGCTCGTGGTGCGGTGCCATCAGCTAGGATAGCAATGTACAAAGTGTGCTGGGCCAGTTCAGGGTGTGCTGATATGGATATTCTTGCTGCATTGGACGATGCTACCAGCGATGGAATGGACATTATATCGATATCGATCGGCGGGGGAACTCAAGATTTCGTGACCGATTCTATATCAGTTGGTGCATTTCATGCCCTGAAGAAGGGAATCGTTACCGTGACTTCTGCTGGGAATGACGGTCCAAGTTTGAGTTCGGTTTCTAACTATTCCCCATGGCTTCTTACTGTAGCAGCGAGTGGCATCGACCGACAGTTCATGAGCACAGTCAAGTTGGGTAATGGAAAAAGTTTTCAGGTAAGTTCGATATATCATTTAAAGATATGTTCTTAAATTGTTTTCTGAACACTTCCTTGAAGTGCATATACATAAGCAGGGAATTGGAATCAACACATTCGAGTCAAAGGAAGGTCTTTACCCCGTTGTCAGTGGGGCCGATGTTGCGATGAACTCCGAAAGCAAGGAAAACGCAAGGTTCTGTTTCGATAACACATTGGATCCCAGCAAGGTGAAAGGAAGGCTTGTTTATTGCACACTAAGTCAATGGGGTGTTGATTCTGTTGTTAAAGGAATTGGAGGCATAGGCACCATTGTTGAAAGTGAAAAATACCTTGACACTGCACAAATTTTTATGGCACCAGCGACCATGGTGAACTCAACTGTTGGTGAAACTATACAAAATTATATACATTCCACAAGGTTATATGATTATATTAATTTTGTTCCATGATTTTTTGATAATGATAAATGCTGAAGCTATCAAATGAAAATTGGCAGATCACCTACAGCAGTGGTATACAAGTCTGAGGAAGTCAAGATTCCTGCTCCATCTGTTGCTTCGTTTTCGTCTCGGGGTCCAAATCCCGGCTCGCACCGTATTCTCAAGGTATAAGCTTTGAATTCTACCGTTTCCATTGATCATCGAGTGCTTAATATCAAAACTAATGGCCTCTGTGTGTACCCTGGTGTAGCCTGATATTGCAGCCCCTGGCGTCGACATATTGGCAGCTTACACTCTTGTAAAGTCGCTAACAGGGCTCAAAGGCGACACCCAACGTTCAAAATTCACTCTCATGTCCGGCACTTCGATGGCCTGCCCTCATGTTGCAGGTGTTGCAGCCTATGTAAAATCGTTTCATCCAACTTGGACACCAGCCGCCATCAAATCTGCAATCATGACCACCGGTAATGACATTAATATCATTCTTATTTGCAATATATCTATCATCCCTTATACTCTTATTTGCAATATATGAATACTCTTTGTAGCAAAACCGATGAGCAAGAGGGTGAACAAGGATGCCGAGTTTTCCTACGGTGCCGGTCAATTGAACCCTGCAAGAGCCATAAACCCAGGCCTAGTCTATGACATTGATGAGATGTCTTATGTACAATTCCTATGCCATGAAGGCTACAGTGGATCATCTATAGCACATTTAATCGGCACAAAATCCGTAAACTGCTCCTCATTGCTTCCTGGATTCGGCTATGATGCTCTTAACTACCCGTCGATGCAGCTTAACATGAAAAACAGCCAACAGCCGACCGTAGGTGTTTTCAAGAGACGAGTCACCAATGTAGGTCCTCCATCTGTGTACAATGCTACCATTAAGGCTCCTAAAGAACTGCAAATCACGGTTAGGCCAACAAGTCTCCTGTTCACTCGTTTGTTGCAGAAGCGGAGTTTTAAGGTGGTGGTGGTAGCGAAACCCGAGCTGAGCACTAAATTCAGGGTGCTATCGGCTTCACTTGTATGGAAAACCACTCATCACACTGTGAGAAGTCCTATTGTTGTTTACAGTCTCCCAGACTAAAAATAGTAAATCATATATGAAAGAAATGATGGAGCAAGTGCAGAATTAATAAAAGGAAAGGCAGTTTATATATAATTTGTTTGCACAGTTTTGCTTGTATACTTGAGTCTTAATGCTAACCTTCCATCTTCATCTTTTTCACCTTCTTGTATACGAATTGCAACATAACTATGACCAAAACAATCTCAGATCTAAATTAGAATAAATCTGGATAAAATTCACATGAGATTTAAACTAAAATAAAATCCAATCTACCCATATTTACACAAGATAAAACTCAAACTTGAAAGGTTCTTGTATCAACATTAAAACAGATTCGAACTAAAATAGATATAAGCAAGGAGGGAGTGCGAACATGTTATGCTATTGACCCGGACCCGACTGACAGATTGGTGGTTCTACCGGTGGCATAAACTCGGATATAGACCAAATTATTTGTGGTTCAGTGAAAACCAAAACCAAGACAAAAAAATTAACAATTGAATCAGTTCAACCGATTTATAAAAATTTTAATATATTTTTTTAATAATTTTATGAATTTTTTAAGAGTACCAAGGTTTTTTTTTTTTTTTGGTCGTCTAATTATGAAAAGTTACAAAATAATCGTTCATGTAATACCCTTATACCTGATCCAATTGTTTGATCCAAATACCAGGACGCTACATTTGTTACCGGAGCAACTACAGTCTAATTCAATTTATTTTAAGTGTCTACATAATCAAATTTGGGTCAATATATGTTTCCTATATGTTTCATGTTCATTTCCGAGACTTATATGGTTTATAATAGCTTTCTACACAATCTAAGGTCGAACAAGGACTGAAATGCAAAATTTTGTCAATTTTTGAGGTGACGTCGCAATGTCGGGGGTTCCACGTCGCGGTGTCACTCACTGACTTCACTGAATTGAATGATCGTCTCGACGTGGTTTTCCGTCATCGCGACATGCTCCCTGTCTCCAAAATTTTTTTTAATTTTTAAGATTTTTCACTAAAGTCCTATTTAGAAATTAAAATTTAACCAATCCAATTCATTTTACATCAAGTCCACATAATATAACATGTTATTCAATCAAAGATAACAAGGTTTATAAAATTAACATAATTATCGAAGTTTTACTTTAGAGGACTTACTCTTATAAAAATAATTTACTCTTTCTACATATCATAACATGTTGCTAACATATAACAATCAATTTATCATAAGACTTTCTTAATTCATTTTATAACAATCACTCACTTAGTACCTCAACAATACATTTAAACTTCTCTTATATATTAGCAAATCCATCATTTGCAACAATTTCTTAACATTATAACTCTTCTATTATTTTTCTCCTTCTTCTCTCCATTCCTCATCCTTTATGCACATGTATTTATACGAGAATTTATGGTTTTAATATTGTATGCTATATGCAACATTAATTTCAATTTTACTATTTACATAATTTTAGTAAAATTGTCCACTTGAGTAGCAATCACTAAATTATTTATAATTTGGTCTACAATGTTCCAAATTAAGGTATGCTTGTTGTTTTGAATCTAGATTTAATGGCCTTTTATCATAAAAATTTCAGAATTTCTTATTGTGCCAATTAATACAAGAAATTGTTTTAGTTTTCCCTAGTTCTATTGTTAAGCACTTTGACCCTTCTTCACTAAAATGTATTATCTTTCGATACGATACTCATATATTGTTTCTATTTGTTTCCTTTAAAAGTAGGATCGTCAATATTTTAAGCATATAAATTTCATCTCCTAAACATTTTTGTACAATTTGAACTAATTTTTCAAAGTCAAAATAGGGAACCCAAAATCATTCTGACATTGTCTCACAAAATTCATATATCTCGTAATCTACTATCCCTTTACTTACACCATTTCTTTTATATTAAACTATACTCAATAATATTTAATTCGTATTTAATTAAACCTTCAACTAGATCTTTACAATTTTGGTGAATTTTCAAAGTTGAACTATTGGTGTTGTGTAAAACTGTTTTAATCAAAATTCTACTTATTATCAATCGTATGATCATATCAACATTTAACACTTTTTCATTTATCAAACTTAAGATCATTTGGTTGTACATAACATTATACTTTTTACTTAATTACATTTTCACTTTACATACTATAATTCATATCACTTTCTTTTCATAGTTCACAACATTTCCATTACTTCTTCTTTATTCTCACTCAATGAACACATTAAAACATAATGAATACCTATACTAGAAATAACTTTCTTATATTTTTAATACTTGTAGTTATTTCTAATTATTTTGCAATCTAGTCCTTAACATTACAAAAACCTAGTAATTATTATAATTGTCTTTCTAACTTCACTTTTCATTCAATTTCACAATTACATAACACTTTAATCAAATAATTCATAATAATTTCTTACTTCAGATATCTGATTTTATGCATTTCACTTCAATTATTTTTAATTTTAAGTTTCTCAAGGGTTACAATTTAGTCCTTAACATCATGAAAATTCATTATTTACTATAATTTCACTTTAATATCACTTTGTAATTAATTCACTAACACTTAACACATCATTTAAGTTCTTTATCTTAATACTTTATTTAAATCATAAACTTTTTTACACTTTACAATTTAGTCCTTTTACTATTATTTCAATATATCAAATCAATTTAACTATTTAGCATAAGTAATACTTGATTAAAATTAAATAAAGTAAAATTCTTGAAGTACTTACCTTGTCTCTTTAATCTCTTCACTTTTTCCACAACTTTTCCACTTCCACTTTCAATTTCTTTCTTTCAAGATAATATTCTAACTCTCTAGTATCTCTACTTCACTTTCCTTTTGGGTGGAAAAAGAAATTTGAAAGAAATTTGAAAGAAAAGTAGAATTTCATGGTAAGGGACCAAATTGTAAAGAAATAAAATTCCCTTTCATGTATATATAAGTGGCATTGGAAGTATGAATTTTTTTATTTTTCCATACAAATATCTTATTTAATTTATTAATTAAATAATAAAATATCTTATAAAATAATAAAATATTCAACCAATCATAATTTAACACTTTTCTTTCTTAATTATTACCCCATATAATTTTCTTTCTTAATGTTTTGCTTGATTTAACTTATTTTCCTCAACCAAACGTCCGAAAATGATGAAAATGTTTTTCCCAAAACAAATAAATTGAAATAAACTCATTAAAATAATAAACTTTTAATAAATAAAAATATAAAGTTGTTAAATATTAAATTAAAAGAATCTAAAAATTTAAAAATAATATGGGTGTACTAAAATGAATTTGAGTTTGTCTTTTATAAATATGGGTGGACTTGAACAAAATTTTAAGCTCATATTTCAAACCGAGCTAAGTTTAGGGCAAGCATAAAGTATTTTAATATTATACTTAAACCCAACTTGAACCTGATCAACCTAGCCCATGAGCACTTCTATATAGGATTTCGTGAATGCATTTCCCAAGTAATATATACACATATTTTAAGTTTGACTCTTTAATTTCTATTTCATTTACTATTTTTTGTCATGACTTAGCTTTGAATGTGTTTGTAAAGGCTAAATTCCAGAGTAAAGCAGTTGTAATCATGGGATTAAGGGTTAGGGCTGGGATTGGGCTTATTTGAATTAAGGAGTAACCCTGGGAGATCCACCAACGAGTTCAATACCCGGGGAATCAATCAGTGGCTGCTAGGGTTTGTTGGGAAGGGAAATAAGATGAAATGAAGAAGAAGAAAGGGGGAAGAGAGGAAAAGAAAAAGAAAAAAAGAAAATAAATAAAGAAATAAAAAGAAAATAAACATTTTAATATTAAAAAAAATTAAACATGTGGCACATTTGCCATGTTATCAAATAATGACAGTAAACGATTAAGTGGCATTTTATAACAATGTGATAATATTAGTGGCATCTTTATAAGTTTAAAATATTCGGTGATAAAATTTAAATTAATCAGAGTTTAATGGCATCTAATGTAATTAACCCTTTAAAATATTGATTAAACCCTTCTCATTTTTAATGCTGTATAATTAATATTATGTAAAAGATTAGAAGATTTATAATAATTCGTAAAATTAAGTGCTTTCTATACTTATATAATATTTTGTATAATTAAAAATATTATAATAATTTACGTAATTAAAAATTAAAAATGTAAGAATTTGTATAATAGAATAATGTTTTATGTAATTGAATTAATTGTATAATTATATAATACATTACTAAATGGTAATAGTTTAGGTAATTAAATAATATTTTATATAATTGGAATGGATGAAAACTTAATTTAAAAGATTATCCTCTAAATATCAAAATTATGAGGGTTTTTTTATTATTAGGAAAACCCAAATAGTCCATGCTGAAAACCATAGTAAAGCTAGCCAGTCGAAAGAAAAAATATAGTTTAAGAAAATCCTTTCATAACACTAATATAATGGCAACATCTAGTACATGTCAATGGTGAAAATGCAATGTTTAAAGAATTTCTTTTCTCTAAAATTAAATTATGCTTATGTCAACATTATTCAGCAACACAAATAGAATGCTAAATTCTGTTTCAATCGACAATGTCACATGATATCATGCGATGCCGAGCGAATCGGCAAACTGAAAAGACCATACGAAGTCATACAGAACACCATTCAGACCTTTCCATCTCATTTTCGGAGTTTCTCAAGTTCTGCTTCAGCTTCTGATATCTGTACCTTTAACATCGATATTCTTCGCTCAAGATCTTCAACCGTTCCTCTTTTACACAAGGGTTGATATGGTGAAAGAAAATGACGTGAAAATGATTTCAGAGCTTCAACCCCAGTAACCTGTTATAAACCCATACAAATTGACAATTTGATTGTATATTTACAAACTAAAATGGTCACACAGTATACTGGAACTCACCTCTTGTGGGAGCAGCGGCAGCTTCGTGATGTTAAAGTCATCGTATAACATGTAAAACTGGTCAATGTACTTTTGTTGCATCTTCATTCTCGCTTTTAATAACTTGGACTCGACATCTTCAATTAAAACACAGGCCAATTGATGGTAAGCTTTTTATTTAAGCAATAACTGTAATGGCGGAGAAAGGGAAAATGAGAGATATAGTATGCAAGTAAAAGCGTACCTTCATCATCGAAAATTACTTGGTTGATGATGATATTGTGTGTATCTATCTCAAACTTGGCAAGTTCCTGCACCAGTCTCTCTGTTTCGTATAGAGAGAGGAACTCTGGAATGCAAACGCAGACAAAGGTTGTCATGTCCTGCCAAAAAGGAAAGTGTATTATACCAAAAGCATGAGCACCTCGAGAAACTTCGATTGAGATAGAATAAAACCCAGAAAGTAGAGGTCCTTCGAAGTTGCAAAACTTCAAGAAACCAGAAATGGAAAATGAAAGTTAAGAGAAAAAAGAATTTGCTTCCCAACACACTTCACAAGTTCTAATATTTGTATGTTTAAGAGGTATTTCGGTAACTTCACGATGAAAAGTGAGAACCAAGTAAGAGAACTGTATCGAGCATATATCTCCACGTATAGCCACGGCTTTCCTCCTCTCCAAGTATATCATGATGGCCAAATTTAGTATATGCTAGATTACTCTACTTCATTAGTCAGAAAGCACGGCAACCAACTATGTTGTTTATAAAGGGGATAAATCTCAAATTTATACATGAACTTCGATCCAATATGTAATGCTATACATGAACTTTCATATAGTGCAATTATCTACATGAAACTTTGATTTTGGTTTCAATTGTACATATGAAATTTCAATTCTATTCAATTGTACACGTTTTGAAATTAAATACATCCATTTATTTTAATGTTGGATAAATATAATTGTTTGTGTATGCATGATATATACGTAAAATCGAGTTCTGTCAAAACTATGTTAGTAATTTGTGAAAATTGAATCGAATCAGAATTTCAAGTATAAAATTGAACATTAAACTAAAGTTTGTGTGTGATATTGATTCATCCCTTTAGAAAGTTCTTAATATGCTAAGATAGAAAGTCCGAGAGCTTAGTGCAAGCACTGCCTCTGGTGGCTTGCAGGCAGATTGTTGTCAATTTTCCAGTTTCATCATATACCGGCCGATCAAAAAATAGAACAGAAAATTTAATAGGAAAGTATTAGATAATGGGAATTTACCGGGTCTTTGAACTGCTTATTAACTTGTTCGATCACATCTTTCATGCCTTCAAGCCTCCCCAAAATTGCATCCTCCCCGAATTCATCATCCATCCCGAAAAGACGGGTCATCTGCCATAATGAGTTTCAGACTTTATGAGCTACAACCTAAAGAAAGCCAAACAGGAAATAGTAGCGATCGGTAACAGTTGTGCATTGACAAGTGAGCTACGAAAAGAGTGAATGTGATATCCCAATGCCATACAAACTTTACAATGATATAGAAGACGAACTCGGGAGAAAGTATTGAATGAACTGATCACTAGAAATAAGATATTCAGGAAAGATTAGTAGTTTTTTTTTTCTAGAAATGCTGCTAAAGGATAATATAAAATTTTATTATACCTGACTCAATAAGCCACCAAATTTGCTTTTTAATGACATCATTTTTGCAAGCCCCTTCTCTAATGTAGAAGGAAACTGTAAAAGCCGAAGAGTATGTCCAGTTGGTGCAGTGTCGAATACGATGCAAGAATAATCCATTGTTTGTACCAATCTGCAGGAAAAGGATTAAATTCAGACAACAAAAGATCAAAAGGCAGATGAAAAAAACACCGGCAGAAGGCAACAAAGTGCATGCAAAAAAAAAAGTTTAAAAAGAAAGAAACCATCATAATTAATCTAAAATATTTGGGGAAAGAAGGGGTAATTTTCAAATAAATCCTACTACCATCAACCGGTGGAAATGAGGATATAAACAGTACAAAACAAGCAAAGTCCTCGATTTGACCACTCTATTTTATTTAGGTCACACTTGAATAAAAGAATTATAACTTTCAAAGCTAAAACCTAGAGAATGCGTTCAATAAGCACTGCTGATCAGTAATATTTCCTAAACAAGAAATGTCGTACTGAATGCCCTTTTTGAGACTGGCTAATTAAGAACACACTGAGAGAGAAAGTTGAAAGCCTTTTAATAAAACATCCATGGCAACCATTACCTTGTTTGAAAAAAATATCAATATAAAAAAAACCCCAAAAGAAGCAATAAACAGCTAATGCATCTCAATGATTTATCTCACAATCAAAGCATCAAACAGAAGGAGAAGATGTCTTACTTAAGCATCTCAGCAAAGCTCATTGCCTCATCAATTCCTGGAATTGCATTTGCCAAGTCAGAAAATAAACTATCCATTCCTTCAAGTCCATTCACATCTTCGTTTTCCACAGTAGGATCCACTTCCTATTATGATCATTAATAGTAAACAAGGGACAAAATAGTGACAAAAATCGGAAAAATCAAATTATGAAGTTTTACCAACACAGAAGCCAAGCATTAAGCAGGGTGAATCGATTACCAGGTTACAATGAAAAATCATACTTCGTTTCAAGTGAAAGAAGTTAAAATTGGAGAATTTACGGACTAGGTATTTGCAATCAAACTCAAAACAGGACAAATCTCAAAACCCCGAATTTACAAAAAAAAAAGAAAAGAAAAAGAGTAAATCTCAGAAAAGGAAAAAGGGAAAGCAAATCCACGAATAGCCAGAAAGAAAAACTAAATAAGAAGGGTACCATGGCATATAAATTGTTGAAGCCATTGACCAAAGTGGGAGTCTTAGTGAATCGTTGTTGGAAAGCATCGCTGAGATTATGAGCAGGATCGGTGGATATAATCAAGACAGAGGATCGGACCCGAGCCAGAAGGATGGAAAGAATCGAGCTACAAGTGGTTTTACCAACACCTCCTTTGCCACCAACGAAAACCCATTTCAAGCTATCTTGGTCCAGTATGTTCTGGATAGTTGCCTCTGGTAATTCATGATTCTCTGCCATTTTTTTTCTAACACACTTCGCTTCTCCTTCTTTTCTCGGAAAAGAATTTGAAGCACCCAGAAAATCTAGGAAGGAAATCGAAGTTTATATTTGTCGGAGGCTTTTCTTTTCTTGGTTTCGTGTTTTCAAAACAAAGCACAAATCCAACTCGTCTAAAGTTCGTCGTAGGACTCGATTTGTGTCCAAGCGGCGTATGAAAAATCTAATTGAATAGAGATTTATTTTATTTAGGTTAATTTAACCTATAGTCCCTATACTCTTAGGACCTTTAAATTTTAGTGTCTTTACTTTAATAATTGAAATTCAACCGGTAACATTATTAATAACTTACACAAATGTGTAATATTTTAATATTCAAAGTTTCAATTGAAAATTAAATTTCAATTGATAATATATAATTAAATTTTAAAAATAATTAACAATCAAATCAAATAAGTAAAAGGAGTAAATTCAAAAGTAGAGATAATAAATTTAAAAATCCAAAGAGTACAGGAAATGGAAGTATAATTAGACATTTTATTTATTGAAATTCATTATAAATCTCTATTAATGATATATATTATTTTTAAAATGCATTATACAAAAATTCTTTTTCTATAAAATGCCTAACCAAATCTACTTAAACATGTTTAAATACAAATCTTCTTTATAGCTATAATAATATCAATCGCAAATAAATCAAGGGCGAAGTTAGAATTTTTTTTTAGAGGAGGCCGAAATTAAATTGTAATTTTTATAATAGTTAAAAATACAATTTCATTATTTTAATAGCTTATATATTTATAATTTTAAAAGAATTAACTCAAATTTTTATCATTTCGCTCTGACGTGGACGCGATTTCGAGGAAAATGGCCCATTCCGGTAAATAATAAAATACCGGGCTTATTTCGGTAAATTTTTTAAAAATAGGGCTTTTTTTGGTATTTTGCCCTGGAGTTGTGCATACTTATAATTTTCAAAAAGTAGATTATGATTTTTTCTAGTTTTTTTATTATAAATTTTTGAATTTTGAGATTTATTTATTTATGATCTTTTTAGATTTGTTATATTTTAAAAACTTTAAGTGAAATTTTATTTTTTTTACGTGTGGCAACGTATCATTAGTTAGTTTGAATTTTTTAACGAAAAATTGAGATTAGTAATGAGATAACAAAATGAAAATATAAAAGCTAAATTAATACAAAAAATAAAGTATAAGGGCCAAACTAATAAAAATCAGTACAACTACCAAAGTAATAATTTAACTATAGTACATGAATCAAAAAAGATATTAAGCGAAGATAAAACTTTGTTAATTCCCTTTAGTGAAAAAATCAATTTTATTTTATTTCTTCTATTAATTTAAAATTAATATTTTTAAGTTGATTTAAATTAATATTTAATACAATCTTTCTGCACCGTAATTTAATTACAATATGTCACTATCTGAACAAAATAATTTACAATTGTTTTTCTTTAATCCTAAAAAACTTTAAATGGGCAGCTCCGGAAAGTGGATGGGTTAAACTTAATACAAATGGTGTAGTCTCGCTTAGCTCTTATTCGGCTGCGATTGGAATAGTCATAAGAGATGCTAATGGTAATTAGTTTTGTGGTTATTCGATGACATTAGGCAAAGATGAAGTATTCAGGATTGAAGCAAGGTCTATGTTAGAAGGACTTCGACTAGCTTGGGACAAAGGTTATCGACAGGTTGAACTTGAGTCTGATAATGCTCTGTTAATGGAATTAATTTTAGCTGATAAATCTATTAATAGTCATATTATGGAACTACAGACCATTCACAAGTTGATATAAAGGAATTGGATCCATCATATTTCTAGACTTCACAATGAAGTTGCAAGCTTTATGGCTAAGCATACTACTATAAGATTCACAAGTATTTAGGTGTTTTTCGAACCTCCTCAAACTGTGAGGGGTTTAGTTCAAAAACATATTATGGATTGTTGATTCTATGCTTGTTATTGTAATTGCCTAGTGCGGTTTTATTTACCAAAAAAGACCCACAATGTTTAGCTCTTATACATGGTCTATGAATTAAATTTTAAATTATGTTAAAAATATTAGTTTTTAAATTTCTGACTAACTACAAACTCATTGACATCATTATTATTATTGTGAGGGTTTGAATATACACAAGCGCATAATATTCACAATTTTTATTACAGTAATATTAGTAAAACTTAACTAGTTGAAGTTTAAGCAATTCATAAATTACTTTAGGAAGTATATAAAAATTGTTATAAGTCATTTGATATAATGGATGTCCGTAACCCTTAATTTCATCCTATTATAACCCCTAAAAATAAATATCCATAATCTCTAAATTCATTATCTTGTAACCCTTAAACCATTTATAAGGTACTTTAATGTTGATCCATAATGCTTTGTAACTTATGGTTTTTGAAGCCCTATAAATAAAAGGCATGTACAAGCTTATTGTAGGCCAATGTGAAAGTTGAATCATCCTTTCATCTTCTATTCTTCTCACTTGTTCATTTTATATTTCTTTTAGTTTTATAATATGTTATCAACATGAACATTTATAAGTTCATACTGAAGTTCACGTTATTTCGACCACATATAATTTGCCCATAAAGCTCCCATTGAACTATATACGGAATGCGTATTTTCATCATTGTTTTAATTTGTTCATCATACTTCTATACTAATTTTTTAAAGGTTACTGAAAGAAATTTCAATTATTTCAATTTGTTTTAATTTATATCTTGTCTTCTTGACCTAGATAATTTGCATAAAATTTGATATTATTTTATTTATTTATGTTACATTGTTGCTTGGTTTATTATATATGGGCCATGTGGTAGTTTGAGATTTCATGTTGATGCATAATGGGTACAGATTTGCAATTACATTATATATGTAATCTATCAAGCATTTTGAGTTGACATGTGCATTAAGTTCCCAATTTTATTTAAAATGTGCTTGATTTGACATTTTCTATAAGCAGCTCTTGAAATTCTTGATGGTTGACTATTACCTCTTTTACTGTTATTACTGTTCATAGTTTTTTTTCTTTAATTTGTTCATTTATATTGGAAGTTACCACAATCATTTCAACTTGATCCAGTAAATCTGGTTAATTATTTATCATTATGCATTGATAAAATATAATATATTTTTAATGCATTTAATCTAGTTATAATCACTAAATTTTACGGGCTAGCAAGGTTAGTACATGCTCACTTGTATACAGATTATCAAACCTCACAAAGCATTTTTCTTTCAAGCATTTGCACCTGACAATTTCTTTATGGGTTTCTATACCTCCATCTTTGTTTTATTTGCAGTAATGGGAATAATATCTTTAAAATTGTTTACTCATTCTATTTGTCGTTGTAATTGAGGATGTGGTTGGAGATGTATTAATAACTATTATCATGGTGGTTATAATAGTGGTACTTCTAACCACTAGAAAAGAATAATAATGAAAAATAAGAAAATTGTGCTCAAAATATTTGAAGGTTATTGAAAATTCATGCAACCGATGTGGTATGAAAATGCATTAATCACGTACTTGTCGTACATTTAAGCACCTAGTAAAATTTTATCAAAGAATCCATTAAAAAATAAGAAAGGAAACAATATTAAGTCAAATTTATTTATCCCAAAATGATGAAATGGAGGATAATTTTTGAAAAAAAATGAAAGTTTTATTATGATGCTAAAGCTAACCATGCATGCAAGGATGTTGATTCTAAAGGCCTTAATGATATAACTCATTTGTATGTTTTAATTTCCCTCATAAGAAATAATTTTATATATTTTCCTATGACCATTTGCAATATTTCTTAAAAATATTGTCTTTTAAAGAAAATATGAATTTTTTTGTGTTCTTTTCTTAAACCCAAAAATAAAGACATATGTCACGTAGATTTTACTACAACATATTCTATCTTTAAAGGTAAAAGATTATTCTCATTTAATATCATATTAGGTAAATACCAATGCAATAAAAGGCTCCAGATGAGCTATGATAATATTATTTCAAAGGTAAAATATATTATAGATGATGCATTGTTTTTATCTAAGTCTCAAATAAATTTAGCTTTATAGATATTCGCTAAAATGGATATCATATCGAGACTATAAATGAGAAAAAAATATTGAATATCTCTATATATATATATTGAATGTGAAAAGAAATATGTTTTGGAAAGACTACTGTTTTTTCATAAAGTTTATATTATACATATATTAGTAAAATTGAGACACATGTTACTACAAACCGAAGTTTGTAGAAGTACCACATACTTTTACTATTTGACATGACCGATTAAGCCATCCCAGATCATATATGATGCAAAAATTAATCAAAAATTCATATGGATTTTCATTAAAGAACTAGAAGATTCATTAATTTAAAAAAATTCTCATGTGTTGTTTGTTCTCAATGAAATTTGATTATTAGAAACTCACTAGCTAAAGTTGAGATTTAATGTTTTGCGTTTCTAAAATGAATATGGGTCCATCCATCCACCATGTGGATGGTTTTAGTATTATATAATTTTGGTAGATACATCTACAAAATAATCACATATGTGATATCAACTTGCAACATATTGTTTGCGAGATAGTTTGTTTAAATAATTAATTTCAAATCATGCAATTAAGGCAATTCATTTTGCTAATGTTGGTGAGTGTACATCCCAAGTTTTCAATTATTATTGTATGTCAATTGGGATAAAAAAATTGAAAATCTTGTGTCTTATGTTCACACACAAAACAATTTATCGAACACCTCCAACTAATAGCTAGGTCATTACTTATGAGAACAAAACTCCATGTTACAGCTTGGGGATATGCTATTTTGCATGTAGAAACACTTTGCGCATTAGGCCAACAAGTTATAATAAATACTCCTCATTACAATTGACTTTTGGTCAATAGCTAAATATTTCCCATCTTAGAATTTTCGAATGTACGGTATATGTTGCAATTGCTCCACCACAACGCACAAAGATAAGTGAGTCTTCATGGGAGGTTGGGAATGTACATTAATATAAATCTCCTTCTGTTAATAAATATCTTTGAGATATTAATTGGAGATTTAGTTATGACATAAGTTGTCAATTATTATGAGATAGTTTTCCCAACATTAGGGAGAGAGAATAAAAAGTTGTATGAATAAAATACTTGGAATAAATTATCATTATCTAAGATCCTCGTAAAACTCAATGTGAACCAAAAGTTCAGTAGATAATTTATTTTACAAACAAACTGTCAGATTCATTTACTTACCTAAAGAGAATTACAAAATCTCACATACCAACTAAAAATGCTCAAATACAAATTGATGTCCCAATAAGGCAAACTGTTAGTGTAAAAGAAAATAATACATGCCTAAAGCATGGAAGACCAGTCGGTTCCAAAGATAAAAATTCTCGTAAAAGGAAAGGAGTAAATATTCAAGATGCTCATATTGTGGAGGTAAGTGCCCAAGAAGAGGCCAAAGATATAACTGATAATAATAACCCCAAAAAAGGTTCAGGTACTTGAAAATTGTAACATCTTATTACCCAAATTGACTCGGGATTTTGAAAACTAAGATTTAATTGAACGAGCTAGGAAATTGTCGAGCTCTGGTGGGAGATTAGAAAATTTAATGGCTAAAATATGAACAGTTAGATCCCAATTTTGGTTCGGTTAGGATGGAACTAGTTGGTCCCATAGTGGGAGACAAAATGATTAAAAATGTACGGTGGTGGAAATCGGTGGAAATCACGCCAAAGGAGTATATAAATAAGTAGGCACATATGAAGATAGGATTCTTAAAATACATTTTATACATTCTTCTTCCGGTGGCATCATCTTCTCCAGTTACCCTGATAGAAAGAGAATTCAATTGAAGAAAGCTCTGCATGCGACGATTGTTGTGTAATTTGAAGTCTAAAAGTGGAGAAATTTAGTAATTGGCAAGTTTTATTACCTCTTTGTACTTATGGATTGAAGAGTTACAGTAAGAACTCTTAAATTGTAACAACCTGATTTTGAGACTAGTCGGAACAGTGGTTTTGGGACAAAAAAATCCGACGAGGAAAATTATTTTAATATTATTTTTGGTATTTAAAACATGTCATTATATATGTGTGAAATTTACGTAAAGAAATTTTACTGTTTGAATGCTTAATTCGGTAAAAAGGACTAAATCGCGTAAAGCGTAAAAGTTGTGTTCTATAAGGTAAAAGTGTCTAATAGCTATACAACATTAAATTTTAAGTCCTTATATGGTAATTAGACCATAAATGGTGATAGTGGAATGTGTTGGCTTGGAATTTTTGAAATTAGTAATATTTTATAAGGTTATAAAGGTAAAATAATTAATAATGATAAAATAACATAAGAATTATATGTCCATCTTCTTCACAAAAACACTTCAACTGATTCTAACCTGGAGAAACCATAGCTAGGGTTCAACCATGCTTATTTTGCTTGATCGGTAAGATATTTTGTCTCGTTTTTAATTATTTCTATGTTTTTGAGATCGTTGCTTCATGTTCTAGCTAGCCCATGCCCCAATTTTTGAATTGGTTGATGAATTTGTGAGTTGCCATTGATGATAGCTTGATGTTTTTGAATGTTTATGATGGAAAATGAATAATTGTTGATAGATTAATATGTTTTGTAAAGTGATTTTTGACAAAAATGTCCAATAGGGATTAAATTGTGAAATATGCAAATTGAGTAGTTGAAATGTGAAATAATGAAATTTTTCGGCTGTTAGGGCACTATAGTAATTTGGCTAAGCTTGGGTTATATTGAATTGTGTGAATTTTGTATATTTGTGAAATAGAGACTAAATTGAATAAATGTGAAACTTTAGGGGCTAAAGTGAAAAAATATCCAAATGGGTATTTTTGGATGAAATTGAATGAATAGGTGATTAAGTGAGTTAAATTTGAATTCATATAGATCAAGAAAGAAAGAAATCGGATTTAGATCAAGGGAAATCGAAAGTTGAGTAGTTGATCCGATCTGTTCGTTTCCATACGAGGTAAGTTCATAAGTAAATAAATGTTTTTGAATTTAAATGTATATGTTTTATACATTGCCGAATTTGATTTGTATATAGATATACATTGCCGAATTTGAATTGTTTATAGATATACATTGTCGAATTTGATTTGTATATGGTTATAAATTGCTGAATTTGATTTGTATATGGATATATATTGCCGAATTGATTTGTATGTAGATATACATTGCCAAATTTGATTCGTATATGGATGTATATTGCCTAATTAATTTGAGCATTGGATGACTGGTTTCGTGCATGAATTGATTTAATTACGAAGTCGAAAGCTCCGAATGAACCTTAGTAAATGTATTGGATATTGATGCCATGATATTAGGACTTCCGATGTGTGATTTCGTGTAAGACCATGTCTGGGCTATTGGCATCGATTTGAGATTTCGTGTAAGACCATAGCTGGGCTATTGGCATCAATACGAGATTTCCATGTAAGACCATGTATAGGACATGGCATTCGTACGATACATTATGTACGAGTTTTCCCAAGTACCCTTAGTGTTCCAAGTGGTTCAACGGGTAATCCAAAGATTATGTCAAAGAAAAGACAATGTATGATCATGTTGAAAGGATACAGGTATGTACAAAAAATTCATGAGTAATGAACTCGATGTATATTGGACTTATTGGTAAGAATGTAAATGAGTAAGTCATACTTATGAGAATGATATTGTAATGACCTTATAATTATAGGTCTATACTTATGAGGTATAAATATGTGGTAAATTCGATTGATGAATGTGTGAGGCTTTTAGGCCAAATTAAATTGAGACATGATATGTTTAAGTCTTTGTTGTTGATGTATAGGTGAAATTGGCCAATGAATGGCATGTGAATATATGATAATGATTAGCTATTGGAATGGCTAGTTATGGATATGCTTTGGTGTTATGTCTGTCGAAATCAATGTTAATATAAAGAAATCATGAAAGAGTAAAATTTTGTAATAAAACAGTTTTGGACAGCAGCAGTTGTATAACTTTAAAAAACTCACCAAAAATTGTGGAAATCACATTAGAGGTTGAATAAGACATGAAATTAAAGCTTATTGAGTCTAGTTTCACATAGAAGAAACGGTATAAGCAAAAGAATCTCATATTATGAGATATTTGAATTTTTGTGAGATAATGTCAGAATGATTTTGGAATCCCTGTTCTAATGTCAGAATGATTTTGGAATCCCCTGTTCTAACTTTGGAAAATCATTAAAAAATGTATAAAAAGAATTATGGGTTAGAATTTATATGATTAAAATTATTAATGAGTATATTTTTAAGAGAAACAAATGAGAACATCATCCGAATTCTGTACTAAGAGATAATTAATTTTTAGAGAAGAAAGGTCAGAACTGTCAGACAGCAGAATAGGGACGATTTTGAAGAATTAACTGTACTTATTGGCTAAACTAAAAATTCTGAAAATTTTATGGCAAAAATATATGTGATCCTAGTTTTTGGAAAATTAAGCGGATGTTAATTTGGAGTTCCGTAGCGCAAGATATAAATAATTTAGTGACTATGACTCCAGTAGACAGCTTGATGTGAACATGAGTAAATAGTGGAACTATGTACAATTATGATTGTATTATCTTGAGAGCATATTGTGAGGATTGGTAAAAGCATGTTAACAGATTACTTATTATTTACATACCAACTTACTAAGCTATATAGCTTACCCCCTTTCTTTCTTTTTCCTATATTGTCACAGATACTAGCTCGGGTTGGAGATTGTCAGAGATTCTATCACACTATCAAGCTATTGATCGGTATCAACATATTCAAGCATTTTAAGTTTATGGCATGTATAGGGACTCAATCATTTTGTGTATGAGTTATTATGTTTTGGCCAAATGTTTTGACTTGTAATGGTTAAAGGTTTGATTTATCTGTAGCCACGTAACTTGGCTTATATTGGCTAATTGGTTGTAAGCATATATATATATATATATATATATATATTAATTATATGTCAAAGTCTTGTGATTTGAGTTGTGTTTGTATGATACATGATGAGTTGTGGGACCCTCAATTGTTGATGACGTCATAAGCAGAGAGTTACACGGGCTGAGGACACGAGCGTGTCCCGAGCCACATCGGCGTGTGACCCTCCAAAACATGAAAATTTTTTTGGTGTTCCAAAGTTTTCAGTTTAGTTTCGAACCACTTCTAACGTATGTTTAGGGCCTCGCAAGCCCTTATAAGGGACGGTATGCATGTGTATAAATAGTTTTAAATTGAATGAAATTTTATGGCCTAGTTTTGTATGGTTGCCTGTGTTTAAGACCAGTAATGCCTCGTATCCCGTCCCGGTGTCGGACACGGGTAAGGGGTGTTACATAAATGCTTCCTACAATAATGAATTTTGGGTTTTCGAAGTTTGAATACCCTTAGAATAACTAATAAATGGTTGTTATGTTAAGTTGTCAAGATAAAGGAGACCCTAGCATTTAGGCAAAACAAAGCTGTTGAGAATAAGGAAGCGAGGTGAGTTTCCGCACTCAACCCTAAAAGGCTAAGTATGTTGTAAGGTTTTATGAGTTTATGGGTTTCAAACATTCTAGTTCAATATGCATGAATTAGCTATGATTCTATGGTATTGCATCCATGAAATGCATTTAATGTATGTAAAGGAATCATTACCGGGTTTAGGCAAAGTTAGGAAGGGAAATGGGATGATTTTGTTAGATATCGTCATACGATGCTGTTGTGTGCACCCGTGATGAAGAAGCTCTAGGCCTTGCGGAGGGGACACTGCGTTATTCAAGCATCAATGTTAAGAACAATGAAATGGAGGAATGAAAGGAGTGCAATAGGAAGAGTAAACAAGAAATATCATGGCTAGGCTATGGGACCGATCGGGGCTATATGTTGAAAGATGCTATGGTATCATATTAAATATGAGTAAAACCATAGCTGAAAGATGTTATGGCATCATGATATAAATGAGTAAGACCATGGTTGAGAGACGCTATGGCATCATGGAAAACAGAACTAAGACCATAGTTGAAATACGCTATGGCATCCTAGTAGTCGCTAGGACGGTAAACACGGGTTAAACTGTGTAAGACCATAGCTGAAAGATGTTATGTCATCATAGTTGGTCCGACGAGACACTAAATACGAGATAGCCTGCTAGGGCACTAAACACGTGATAATCTTCTGGGACACTAAACACAAGATAGTCTATCGGAACACTAAACACGGGGTGTAACACCCTAAAATTTGGGGTTAAAAATTTTAAGGTTGGTAGTTAGGACCAATAGTTAGGTTGGACAATTAAGTTTATTTTAGCGTTCTAGTATCAGAACGAGCCTACTGGTTTGGTAGTAGAGTGTGTTGTTAGTTTGCCTTGGTCCTGTGTTTGAATCCTGAATGAGTAAAGAGAAAATTTTGTTTTAATTTTGTTTCTTCTTGTATTAATTTAACTTTATTTATTTTAATTAGATTTTAATTGCTTTAATGTGGAATTTTTAAAAAAAAAAGGAAAAATAATCTCAAAAATTGGTTTCCACGTTCTTTCCCATTATCTTTGTTCACATTTTTCCTCTTTCAATTTTGTTTTCCCAATTTTCAGATTTTGGTCCATTTTCTCTTAAAATTCATTCTATGTCAGCGTAAGTATGTCCTTAGCCTTCTTGACCGGTGCTCTTTGACTAATGCCAAATCAGTACATACCCCTATGGCTAGTTCTTCCACTTTATCTAAACATGATGGACGTCTACTTGTTGATCCTACTGAATATAGGAGTCTTGCTGGTGCTTTATAATATGTTGTTCTAACACGACCTAATATTGATTATGCTGTTAACTGCATTTTTCGATTCATATATGCCTCGATATACACTCATATGATTGCTTTAAAATAATTTTTACGTTATCTATGTGGTACTGTTGATCATGGGTTGATGTTTTTCCCTTCTACTCGACTATCGTTGGTCGGCTATGCTAATGCTAACAGGGGATTGGATTTTAATGATCGACGATCCACCACCCGTTATTGTATTTTGGTGACAATCCTATTTCATGGTGCTCGAGGAAACAATAAGTTGTGTCTCATTCCACTACTGAAGCTGAGTACCGAGGGTTGCCTGCCGCAACATCCAATGTCACGTGGATAATCTCGTTGTTACAAGAATTGAATTTTTGTTCCGTTGATACCTACTATTTGGTGTGATAACTCTAGTGCTGTCGCTACCTACTATTTGGTGTGATAACTCTAGTGCTGTCGTTGTGGCTACTAATTCGGTTTTACACTCTAAGTTCAAGCATGTTGAATTTGATGTATTCTTTGTCCTTGAGAAAGTGGCATGTTGAATTTGAATTTAATCTATTCTTTGTCCGTGAGAAAGTGGCTGCTAATTCCCTTCTTGTCGGGGAGGTTCCGACTTGTAATCAGGTTGCTGATGTTCTCAGCAAGCTGTTGTCTACATCCTTGTTTGCTTGCTCATTTTTGAAATCTTCTTCGTGTCCTCGAGTTAGGGAAGATCGGTATCCTCAAGTTAAGGAAGATCGGTGAATGTTAGAGTATAACTAAGCTGCAAGTTAAGCAGTTAGTTTGTTTTGGTTGTTAGCATTTTTGTTACCAATAGTTAAGATACAATGTATTAATATAAGTATGTAATTCAGCAGAAAATGAAGATTATGCAATTCATTCGTAAAGTTCTAAAGAAATCAATTTCATCTAATTTCAGATTCATTTCTCCTTAGCTTTCCTATAACCTTTTTCCATTCTTCCTTTCATTGACTAATCAGGTGGCTGTTCATACTCACGCACTCTCAATGTGTAACAGCCAGTTTCTGAGTCTGTTCGGAACAGTGGTTTCGGGACCACTTAACCGAATCAAAATATTTATTTTACTATTTTAATAATTTTTACAGCATGATGAAATTATAGTATAAAAATTTCATTAAGAAATTTTACCGTTTAAATACTTAATTTAATTAAAGGGATTTAATCGCGTCAAACGCAAAATTAGAATGTTATATGTAAAGGTACCTATTTGTTATGACTTTTATTATTTAGAGTCCGATGTGGTAATTTAATCATTAGAATATTGCATGGTCAAAATAGATGACCATTAGGTGTTTTGTAATTTTAACTATTAAGGTTAATATGGTCATTATGTTAATAAGTTTTTTTATAATAAAACAAAACATGAAAAATCAATGATCCATTCTTCTATACTGCCGAAATAACAAAGGAAAAGAAAGCTTATGAGCAAAGTAGGGTTCGACACTTTTGGTTGTTGATTAAGATCAAGATAAACAAATACCGGAACTTGATCGGGGGAAACAAAAGTTAGACGGGTAGACGAAAGTATTCGAGCAAATACGAGGTAAGTTCGTGTAGCTAGAATTGAATTATTAAATATTTGTAATTGTCCAAAAATGAATGTATGTAAGTTGAATAAATGATCCACTTGAATTTTAAATTACCGATATGCTATTATATTATTGTTTACATGAATGCAAATGAAATGTTACAAATACTATATACGTTATATAGATTTGGTATAATAATAGGCATTGAATATTAAATCTTGAGTATTTAAATGTATGTATTTAATTATATTAAATATATAAATACGATTATGAATTGAGAAATTGAGCTATTGATTTTTCATTTTTTAATTGAGGAAATTGCATAATACTGAGCCCGTTTGAACTTTAGAAAATCGTCGGATACGAGTGACTTGTCACTAGGGTTACCGTTTGGTCGAGCTCCTGCATTTGTTGCGGACTCTCCACAACTTGTATGAGCTTACCGTGTCAGCTCTACAGAGCTTACCGTTTCAGCTCGATAGAGCTTACCGTTTATCAGCTCGGAATAAGCTTACCGATCATGGCTCGAAAGAGCGAAAATGACAATGAATTGACGAATTTCTGATAAATACACTTATAGTGTATCACCCGTGTATCCCTCGATGTTCTAATAGGTTCAACGGGCATAATTACTGTTACTGATCATATGAATAAGTTATATAATTATTTGGATGAATTACAGGTTACACGATTAGGATGGAATTGATATAAATGCTATATGATTTACATGAATTATTTGTTTTATGAATATATGAATTATATGGACGACATGATATATTTAGCTATATGACTAACTCGTGGATGGTGATGTTAATAGACTTTGTGGACAAATGAGTTGAATTTAATTGTTTAAAATGCCTAAATGTTAAATTGGCAAGTTTAATTCTATATTATACGGCTTACTAAGCTTAATGCTTACTTCATTTATTTTCTTATGTTCTATAGACTTCGGAAGCTAGCTCGATTTTGGACTGGGTCGGAGATTTGCTATCACACTATCCAAGCAATTTTTGGTACTTTTGGACCTTATGTAAATAATGTAAATATGGCATGTATAGTTAATTTTTTTGTTATGAATTTTGGGGTTTGATCAAGCTATGTGATATGGCTTGAGTTGGAAATGTTTAGTTTAGAATGGAAACATTATGTGTTATGTTCATTTTGGGTGCACTTTGATTAATGGTATTTTGGTATATTTGAATATATAAATGCCTTGGTTGAAATACTGGAATTGGGTTGGTTATATTTGAAACTTTGCAGGGGGTTTAATGTAAAAATAAGCTTAAATGTCTTTAAATTTTTATAAAATAAAAATGAATGAATGAAATCAATTAGTAAAATTTATATGAATTATGATTTACTTTAATATGTTGGTTGTTTATTTTTAAATTATGTGTAAATTGTGTGATATGTCCGGTAATGCCTCGTAAACCTGTTCCGGTGACGGTTTGGGGGTTAGGGGGTGTTACATTTAGTGGTATTAGAGCTACGGTTTAGTCGATTCTAGGACTACCGTAGTGTTTACGAGTCTAGCTATACATGTCATATTTAAACTGCGATAGTGTGATATTTCCTGACAGCTTCTGAATTATTTTTTATATAGTAAATAAATCCAAATCGAGCAATGGCCGACGATGTAGAAAGTAACGCGCCAGCTTCCACTCAAGGAACTGCGCCTTCTGAATCGAGCCCTGTTACGGGCGGTCAGGGAGAAGCTAAACAAGCTTTCTTCCAAATGATGTCTGAATGGTTTTCTGAATTTGTTCGAGCAAACCCGGCTGCTCAACAATCTCCACCCCCTCCAGTTCCCCAACCAAACACTACACCAAAACAGGCTTTTAGCGGCTCTTTTTTAGGCCTTTAGCGGCGCTTTTTAGCGCCGCAAATACTTTTAGCGGCGCTTTGAAAAGCGCCGCAACAGAAGCCGCTAATGACTGCGCCGCTAAAGGTGTTGGTCTATACCGGCGCTTCTAGCACAAACGCCGCTGAAGACTAAGACCTTTAGTGGCGTTTGTGGTCGAAGCGCCGCTATAGATCAGGGTCTTTTGCGGCGTTTGTGGGGAAAGCGCCGCTAAAGATTAGGTTCTTTAGTGGCGTTTTTTGGTCGGCGCTATAGATCAGGGTCTTTAGCGGCGTTTTTGCGGCAAGCGCCGCTAAAGATTAGGGTCTTAAGCGGCATTTCTCCCTAAAACGCCGCAAAAGACCCTGATCTATAGCGGCGCTTAGACCACAAACGCCACTAAAGAACCTAATCTTTAGCGGCGCTTTCCCCACAAACGCCGCGAAAGACCATGATCTTTAGGGGCGCTTTTTCCACAAACGCCGCTAAAGAACCTTATCTTTAGCGGCGCTTTTACCAAAAACGCCACTAAAGGCCAACACTTTTAGTGGCGTTTTTTTTAAAAACGCCACTAAATTTGGCAGATTTGTAAAATAAATTTTTTTATATTTTCAGCCCTCCTGTAAAAACAAATCAGAAGAAATCATATCTAAACCAGCCAAAAGTAATAAATCTATATATTAATCAAATAATATAATAAATATCAATAAATAAAATAAAATTCGTATTATTCTTACAAAAATGTTAAAAGTTAAAATGATAAATTAAAAGTCAAAATTGAAGTATAATTACACGATAGTCTAAGACGGCGACTGTTGCGACTGCTGAAACATCTTCATCATACTCTGAAGCTGCTGCTGGAGTTTATCGAACTTTTGACGCTGCTCTGCTTCCCTCGCTGTAGCTTTTGCTTCCCTCGCTTTATCCTCTGCTTCCTCGCCGCACTTGCATTTCTCTCGCTGCCTCTTGCTTCTCTTCTCGCCAGATCTGTTTTAAGTCTGCTGGAGTTCTTCATACTTCGTTGAACCTCGCCTTCTCTCATTCTTGCATCGCTTTCGATTGTAGTGGAGTTCTTCATATCTTTTTTGAACCTCAGCTTCTCTCGATGTTACCTCCACTTTAAGTTGTATAATTTGCTCAATTGTTGTCGCTTGCATCTGAGCCATCTAGTCTCTTAACCTCTGAACTTCAGCTTCAACTCGACCCCCCGAAGGCAAATATTGTTGCGAGCTAGATCCAAAATATTGGGATGGGTTAACAAAAGATCCTTGAAATCGAACCTGACCATACCTTTCAGGACCCAAAACTTCAGTAATAATCCGGTTATCAATGTCGTCAATATGAACAGAACTATCACTGGAAGCAATAGCTTCGTACTCCGCCTTTTTATCATTTAATTTTTCCTAAAAAATAAATCTCATAGTTAGGAACGCAATATATATTAAAAAACCCAATGCAACATAACTTAAAAATATTTGCATTACAATAAATGAAATAAATCATTAGAAAATAAACACTATAAATAATTAAAACAAGTGAAATTGTATTAAGCAAAGGTACTATAATTTCTGCAGCTTCAAGAGTCATATGGTTTCCATCTTTCTTCCTATGTGTAATGTCAAAAAGTTGAAGGCGTCCAACTTTTTGACCGGACGACAGTTCCTACAATACAATAGTAAAAATATTAATTGATAGAAAGTAATAAATATCTGCCAATATTAAAAAATTCAAAATACCTCTGCATGAGCTACAAACGCAAAACTTTTCGACCCAGCTGTGTGAGTGAATTTTTGTTACTACCTACTATTTTTTCCAACTCGTTCACGATCCTACATTATGAAATTATTAGTACGTTAATTAGGAAATACTATACAGTAAAATAATTACAAAATTTTATAAGTTACATATACCTCTCCTTTCTTCGAAGTCCAAAATCTAACGACCTCTTCCCACTGGTACCTCAGCATTCCCGGTGGGACATTTTGTAATCTCTCATCGAGTGTTCTTTTTGTCTTAAAATAGTCTTTCTTTAAAGTTCTCTTATGGTCTCTCCATCTTTTTCCCAATGCCTTCTTTACATAAGCATCGGAGACCTCTAGAGCAAATCTACCTACAAAAACACAACTTAAGAAAGTAAATGTAAACGAAACTTAAACCCAAGTATTATAAATGACATACACGTTTTGTTACCTTAATGTTATCGAGAGCTTGGTTCTTGTTACTCTCGGGCACTTTATGCCATGACTCGAGGTTAAGTGGCAACATATTTGCATTCCGTGCTAGAATGCCCATGTATCCTGCTAAAAGGCGAGCTTCTGATCCAACAGGTTGACCAAAGCTATTACTGGATACTTGGACACGCTCGACTGTATCTAGCTCGTATAAATTGCTCAGTACCGTACGTCCGCGAACTCTCCGCGTTCCACCAGTTTCATCTGAAAAATAAAAGTATTGTAATATACGAAATTTAAAAAAAAATAAACAAGAAGTCAACACACATGTAAATTAAATGTTAAATTACTTTGAACTTCTATAGGTTCCTCAGGTGTAACCGGAACATTCGAAGATCCAACAATGATCTGTTGTTCAAGGTCTTTGTTTCATGAGTTTGGAGTACCTTGAACAATGCGGTGCGATCGCACTTTTTTCTAGGCATTTTATCGCAATACAAATAAATTAGTTGAAAACATAGTATACAATTACAACAATAATATCACATATAAAATAGTTGAAATATCATCATTCGTAAATATAATTAGATAATCGTAAAAGCTTACTACATTATAATTGTAAATATCTTCATCCATATCTGGCGGACCCATTGAAATTGTGTACTAGTACTAGGGATGTTTTCGTTTAAGTTCGCTCGAAATGGCAAAGTTTGTGTTCGTCGTCAATGTCATCTCTACTTCCACTGCCCATGTCAAACAAGTCTCTAGGGATGTTACGGAGTACAACGTACCAACCCTCATCAGTTGGATCTTTTGAGTAAAAAACTTGTTTGACTTGAGAAGAAAATACATACGGCTCGTCAATCAATTGTTGTCCTGTGTGAATCAATCGAGCGAAGTTTACCATTGTGAAACCAAATTGATCTTGCTTGATTCCATGTGCGATTAACATCGCCCAATCACCTCGAAATAAGACAACTTTCCATTTGTCGTAGTAATCCAACTCAATTATGTCGATAAGAAGTCCAAAATATTCCACATTTCCTCCACAGATTATTGTCCCTAGCACTAGCATAACTTGTAATTTAGGAATTAATAACTATTCCATAATTTTATGCTTCTCCTCAATCTCTCGCGATATTTTGTATGAAATCAATCCGTTTATGATGAACGACTACATCTTTTAACCACCGATTTGGACCTTGGGAAAGCCATTTAACTTCGTCGGTGATGTTCTTCCCATTCCAAACCTATTGAATGGAAAGTAAACTGAGTAATTAAAAATGTTTTGAGTAAATATTATTATTTGTCGGTGAAAGCTCCAATTACATACCGTTTGGCTTAACCATTCATGAAAAGATTCTGTAAACAACTTATTGATATCTCGATGTTGTGTTCTTCGGGAGCGCGAACGAGATCTCAATATTTGTTTGTACTCACTATGTTAAAAATATGTTCAGGTTGTTAGACGATAAACAATTTTTAAATGATAAATATTTATCAAATTTGTAGAACTTACTTGCGTAAAGGTTCCATTGATTCGTGGTGAAACAGAACATATCGATGTGCTTGTACCCACGATAATTCATCTAATTCTGCAATTTCAACTTTACCGATTGGTTCTCCAAAACTTTGGAACAAATAATTATCGGCAAAGTTATGATCCGTGAGTCCAGCATTTCTATTTGGTCTGTTCAACCTTGTTTCAACATCTTCCAAATATCTTGAACAGAAGGTCATACATTCCTCTGCCAAGTAGCCTTCAGCAATCGATCCTTCTGGATAACGCTTGTTGCGGCAATAAGACTTTAATTTGGATAGGAACCTAAACACGGTACACAACATTATCAAAAGTTGTAACTAAAGGCATATAGGTGAATGAAGGAAAATTTTAAAAATTGTAATTAACACCTTTCTATGGGATACATCCATCGATAGAAAACGGGTCCGCCAAGAATTACTTCATGCGGGAGATGGATTATCAACTGAACCATAATAGTGAAGAAGGAAGTTGGGAAGATTTTCTCCATGTTGCATAAAGTTAAAGCGGCTCGATCCTGTACCTTCTGAAGTTCTTGAACATCCAAAACATTGCCACAAATGGCTTTCATTATATTGGATAGTTTAATTATACAAGACGTCACCTTCTTCGAAATACAACATCGTAGAGCAACTGGCAGTAAATCTTGCACCAAGATGTGATAGTCATGTGATTTTAGCGAATATAGTCTTCGATCTTTAACACTAACACATCAAGATATATTAGATGCATACGCATCTGAAACCTTTATATCCTTCAACACCATGCAGAACACTTCTTTCTCTGTCTTCGACATTGAGAAAATAGAAGGCAGCAACCGATATTTACCATTCGGAAGTGGATTCGGATGAAGATCGGTCAATTCCATCCGAACTAAATCAAGTCGACTCAAGATTGTCTTTTGATTTTTCGTCTACATTCAAAATTGTATGCACAATGTTCTCGCAGACATTTTTCTCAATATGCATAACATCAAGATTGTGTCGTAAAGGTGGTGCTCCCAATAAGGCAACTCAAAAAATACTTCTTTTTTTCCACAAGTCCGCCTCATTAGGATCATCCTCTTCATCGGAGTTATCATCAGCTTCATCATTTGATCTTCTATTTCTTTGCGTGTTTTCTGGTTGATTCATCTTCCCATAACTGAAATTCATATCTTCCAACATTAACAAGATTTCAGATCCACTTGTCTGCGAAGGAGCTTCTCTAAACTCTTCAGTACCGTCAAATGCCGAACTCTGAGATCTAAATTTATGATTTTCCGGTAACCACCGACGATGCCCCATGTAAGAAAACTTCTTCCCATTGTATAACCATTGCGAACATGTTTAGTGCAGACAACAAGGGCACGATAACGACCCTTGGTACTCCAACCGGATAAATTGGCATAAGCGGGAAGTCATTAATGGTCCACATCAAAGTCGCACGTAAATTAAAGTTTTCCTTTCTCAAGACATCGTATGTCTCGACACCAGCCCATAATTGTTTTAACTCTTCAATAAGTGGTCAGTAAATAAATGTCGATATCATTCCCGGCCCTTTCTCTCGTGGATAATCATAGATAAGATAAGGAAGATTGCTTCATGCAAATCCACGGAGGCGATTGTAAGGAACAAGCACTCATCGCCAAGTCATCGTATGCGACTCATGATCTTGTAAGGATTAAATCCATCGATGCTAGGCCAAGCCTCACACTCCAGGATCGCTTGCAAAGCTTGGAAATTTATTGTCAAATGATTTCCAAGCTAAAGAATCTGCCGGATGCCTTAATAGTCCATCATCGGTTCGTCCTTCATGGTGCCACGTCATTGACTCCGCTGTCTTCGATGACATGAAAAGCCTTTGAAGCCTTGGTATCAGCGGAAAATACCGTAAAGTCTTGACCGGCTTCTTTCTTGGCTGTGCATCATTTTCATCGTCGTTCACATCTTCTGTGTTTCTATTCATCCAACGGGATTCGCCGCATACATGACAGCACTGTTGGTTTCTCCGATCGCCCCAGTACAACATGCAATCATTCGGGCAACTATGGATTTTGTTGTACCCAAGACCTAAGTCTTTTATCATTTTCTTCATATCTTTGCATGACTGAGGGATTTTTGCAAACGGAAACATTTCTCTCAAAAACTCTAACAAAGATTGTCAATGAGTTCTGGTCCACCCTCCCAAACATTTTAACTGGAAAAGACGAATGCGAAAGACATTTTAAAAATTTCGATCCTCATATAGTTCTTCGTTCATCTCATTAAGTAGCGCGTAGAACTTTACCGCTTCTCCATTCGGCTCTTCATGATGTACACTTCTTCCGGTTCGGTAAAAGCATTTCCACCGAGATTACAATCATCGATGGCACAAAGTCGGGTGGGAACGATCAAACCATGATGTGAATATTAAATGCTTCCCGCAACATCCCTTCCATGTCATCCCTCTAATGATGATGGTAAGCAAGACTATCATAAGATACATCCATCCTTGAAGAGGAAGTACTAGGCGGGCATTCTCCATGAAAAAACCATTGTTTATAACCACGAACAAACCCATCAACAATTAGATGCTCGTATACAACTTCACGATAATGCCAGTTTATGTTGACACACTTCTTACACGGGCAAAGAATTATGTTCTCTTGGCTTGCATATTGAAATGCAAAATTTAGAAAAGTTTGTACTCCATTTCGATAACCGTCGCTTACCCTTGACAAATTCATCCAAGACCGGTTCATTTCTTATTTCTTGAAGCCTAATCTTGACAATAAATTGCACGGGTTTAGGATTTAGGAATAAGTATAGTTAAGCTATGTAAGTTATTTATTACCCAAATTATGTAAGTTGTGTATTATGAAAATTATGCTATGTAAGTTTTGTAAGTCATATAAGTTATGTAAGTTGTAAGTTATGTAAGTTATTTATTATGAAAATTAAGTAAGTTATGTAATTTACGAATAATTAAAAAATGTAAGTTATGTAAGTTGTAAGTTATGTAAGTTATGTATAATATTAATTAACTAACTTATGTAATTTAAGTATAATATTAATGTAAGTTATGTAAGTTGTAAGTTATGTAAGTTATTTATTATGAAAATTAAGTAAGTTATGTAATTTACTTAATAATTAAAAAATGTAAGTTATGTAAGTTGTAAGTTATGTATAATATTAATTAACTAACTTATGTAATTTAAGTATAATATTAATGTAAGTTATGTATAATATTAATTAACAAAGTTATGTAATTTATGTATAATATTAATGTAATTAGTTATGTAATTTATGTATATTAATTAATTAAGTTATGTAATTTATGTATAATATTAATGTAAGTTATGTAATTTATGAATAATTATAAAATGTAAGTTATGTAATTTATGTATAATACTAATGTAAGTTATGTATAATATTAATTAATTAAGTTATGTAATTTATGTATAATATTAATTAATTAAGTTATGTAATTTATGTATAATACTAATGTAAGTTATGTATAATATTAATTAATTAAGTTATGTAATTTATGTATAATATTAATTAATTAAGTTATGTAATTTATGTATAATATTAATGTAACTTATATATTAATTAATTAAATGATATGTACAAGCTTATGGATAAATTAAATGTAATTTATGTAGAATTATCCTTTCACTTTTGTGTCTCCTCTTCTCTCTTATTCTTACTATAGTTCTTTTAGTTTTATAATGTCTTGATATATAAAATTAGTCAAATTTTAATTTTGGTCCTTATACTATTCTTAAATTTGAGATTTTATATTTATATTTTAATTTTGACATAATTTGGTATCTCAATGTTTATAATGCTATTAGTTAAATGAAATATCTTATTTTAATTAAAATGCTTATGAGAATTTTAAAATTTCTGGACTCTCCTAAACTAAACCAAATTTCTTGTTAACTTGTATCATTTAACAAGTCTCAAATTATAAATTAACCTTCAACCACATATGAATCCACAAACATCATACTAACAGAAGAATTTAACAAGTCCCGAAATTTTGCTTTCTCCTCTCAAAATCTTCTAACACCACATGCAAGATTAAATTGGAAACAAAACCATCGTATTCCAACGTGCAAAAATGGTTCAACTAAAACTCAATTTGTCAAGGAAAAGCATTTATACCAACATGGTTCTATTGCAGTAAAACTCGATAAAACCATAAACTCCAGATACGACCCAATACCTAAACAACCATAGACTAAGTTGCAGGGATGCCATAATTTTCATAATTTATACCAACACTTATTATGGTGATAACTACAGAAAATAATTTAACAATAAAAGCCTTTAGAAGTATAACCTGTACATTGCTGAAGCCGGAAACCCCGAATGATTTTTGAGAAAAAGAGGAAAACCTTACTGATTTCTTCGACGGCAGAGGAGTGCAATGGTAGAGGACTGCGACGGTCGACGAATACGACGGTAGACGATCGATGGTAGAAGGGACGGTTATTTTCAAAGCAGCAGATTTGGGGAAGGTTCGGGTCCTGGAGCGCAGCTGATTTGGGGAAGGTTTAGGGTTCTTGCCTTGGGGAAATTTTGGGGAAAATTTAGAGGGAATGAAGATTTCGGGTATGGGAAAAATGAACTGGGGAATAAAATGGGAGGGGAATAGAATGACAGCGTCTTTTTTGAACCAGAATGAAACGTTGCGGCATTTTTAACACAGCGCCACTAATACCGTAAAGGCAAAACGACACCGTTTTGTTTAAAAACCCCGAATCTTTGCGGCGTTTTCACCATAGCGCCACTAATGTCGTTAATGTGCCAGGGAAAATGACACCGTTTGGTTTAATGTAAACGACACCGTTTCATTAAAAAAACCCCGACAATTTGCGGCGTTTTCGGCGTAATGCCACTAATGCCGTTAATATGCCAGGCAAAACGACACCGTTTTATTTACAAAAATGATAAAATTTTGCGGCGTTTCCATAATATCGCCGCTAATGCACATTTAGTGGCGTTTTCCTAGCTAGCTAAATCCATTAAATTCACACCAAATACTTCACTGTTTCGTCTATATTATTAGCAATTTTTATGGCGTTTTGTCCTAAACGCCGCTAATGTTAAATAAAATTCTTTATTCAAACAGCACGTTATGGGATATTTGAATACATAGTTTTTTAAGTTATATTTATAAAATTAAAAATTTTGTTTTTAAGTAATATCTATAAAAATAGATAAAATTAAAAATTTTAGAGTTTTATATTTCATTTTGATTTTTGTATTTTAATTTTAATTTTAATTTTAATTTTATTTCTTAAGTAATATCTAAATTATCCATAACAAGCTATTACTTTTTTAACTTATTTATTATTTCTATTTAAGGTTATATTTAAATATATCAAATGGTTTAGATTCAATTTTTTCAAATATAAAAGCATTAATTAATTAGTTGTATAAAATTTCAAATCTCAAGTGAACCTTAACCTTAACCATTGAAATGATATAAATATTTAAGTCTATATATCTCTCTCAAGGCATAATTTAAACCCTAAATTGTACATCTTTTACAATTAATGCATAAGAACATATATTTAAAATATAAATAAATAATAATAATCTAAACCCAAAACTCTAACCCGACCCTCTTAAAACCCTAAACCTCTTAAATCCCTAACTCTTAACCACTAACGTGTAACCCCTTATTAAACCCCTAACACCTAAACCATAAATCCCGACCAACCCTTAATCTCTAATCCATAATCCCTAAATCCATATATATATAGTACTCCCTAAACCTTAATTTAAATATGAACTCCTAAACCGGCCTTAAATTTTAAATTTATCATATACCCTAAACTAATTAAAAACTCTAAACAATTTTATTATATATTATCTTTTACAACTACATAATAACGTATTTAAAATATAAATAAATAATAATCTAAACCTAAAACCCTAACCCGACCCCTGGAACCTTAAACCCTAAATCCCTAACTCTTAACCCTAACATCTACCCCTTACACCCCTAACCCCTAACCCTTAAACCTTAAATCCCAACCCTTAATTAAACCATAATATACCTAATCCATAATCCCTAAATCCAAATATATATTCCCTACCTAAATTAAAACCTTAAAATATGAACTATTAAACCGACCTTAAATCTTAAATTTATCATATACCCTAAATTGAAAACCCTAAACTATATATAGTGATAATTAATTCAATATTTTAAAATTATTAATATCTCTTTTACGATTATATAAGAAATTTTTAATATATAAATTAAAAACAATAGTAATCAAGTTTACATATAACTTTAAAATTATTTTAAATAATAGTCTTTAATTTTTCCATGTCTTTTATTTCAAATTAGTTCTATGTGTTATTTTTTTCTGAAGATTTTAAATATTCAATTAGGAATAGGTTCAATTTTAAAAAATTAATAAATAAACCAATTAAGGTAAAATGTTTTTAGCGGCGCTTAAGCAGAAACGCCGTGAAAACCCAGAACATTTGCGGCGCTTTAACAAAAATGCCGCTAAAACCTTTATTATTCGCGACGCTAATCTAAAAACGCCACTAAAGTCACCGAAGTGTCTCCAAACGATGTCGCCTGGGGTTTAGTTTTTGAGGCATTTTTATAGAAACGCCGCTAATACTCATATTATTAGCGGCGCTATTCAAAAAACACCACTAGTGTCACCGAAGTGTCTCCAGACGACGTCGTCTGGGTTTTAGTTTTTGCGGCGTTTTTATACAAAACGCCGCTAATACTCATATTATTAGCGGCGCTACTCGGAAAACGCCACTAATGTCACCGAAATGTCTCCAAACGAAGTCGTTTGGGTTTTAGTTTTTCCGGCGTTTTTGTAGAAACGCCGCTAATACTCATATTATTAGCGGCGCTGTTAGAAAAAGGCCACTAAAGTCACCGAAGTGTCTCCAAACGACGTCGTCTGGGGTTTAGTTTTTGCAGCATTTTTATAGAAACGCCGCTAATACTCGTATTATTAGCGGCGCTATTCAAAAAACGCCACTAATGTCACCGAAGTGTCTCCAAACAACGTCGTATGGGTTTTAGTTTTTGCTGTATTTTTACAGAAACGCCGCTAATACTCATATTATTAGCGGTGCTATTCGAAAAACGCCACTAATGTCACCTAAGTTTCTCCAAACGACGTCGTCTGGGTTTAGTTTTTACGGCGTTTTTATAGAAACGCCGCTAATACTCAATCGGTTGCGGCGTTTTCAGTAAAGCGCAGCTAATGTACGATTTGCTCCGGTGTTTTTTGTATAAACGCCACTAAAAGTGCCACTAAAAGCCTGTTTTGGTGTAGTGAAACCCTGAAAATATACAAGGTATGGATTCTTTACGATTGAATAGACCTCCTATTGATAAGATACGAAAGTATGGGGCCGAAGAATTCAGAGCCTCAGCTAGTGATGATACTGAGAGGGCCGAATTCTGGCTTGAGAATACAATCAGAGTTTTCGATGAATTAGCCTGTACACCAGAAGAATGCTTAAAATGTGCTATTTCATTGTTGAGAGACACAGCATATCAGTGGTGGAATACTCTAATATCTGTTGTTCCACGAGAAAGAGTTACATGGGATTTCTTCCAAACTGAATTTCGAAAGAAATATATTAGCCAGCGGTTCGTCGACCAGAAAAGAAAAGAATTCCTTGATTTGAAATAGGGCCGTATGACGGTAAACGAATATGAAAGAGAATTCGTACAACTCAGCAAATATGCTCGTGAATGTATTTCTACTGAAGCTATCATATGTAGAAGGTTCGAGGATGGGCTGAATGAAAATATTCGATTGTTAGTCGGAATTCTTGAATTGAAAGAGTTCATTGTGCTGGTTGATAGGGCTTGTAAAGCCGAAGAACTTTCCAAAGAGAAACGAAAAGCTGATTTTGAAGCAAGAGATTCTAGAAAGAGATTCGTGAGTAAACCGCATCATTTTGAATCAAAGAAATCTAAAGACTTCAATTCCCGTTCCACTGCTTCAGCGGGTATATCAATCAGAGAAAGAGATGTAAGATCATTCAATCCGAAGCCCCAAACTACATCCATTGCTAGTGTGGGTAGTGTGAGAAATTCAGGACCTGATTGTAAACATTGTAACCGAAAGCACTATGGTGAATGCCGATTGAAAAATAGGGCATGTTTCAGATGCGGATCGTTAGATCATTTCTTACGAGATTGTCCGGAAAGATCTACTGCTGATAGAGAACAAACATTTAAAGTGGGTAATACTACTACCAGGGGTAGACCACTCCGAAATGCAGGGAATCAAAGTGGAAACCGCAGTACTACACGAGATTCAAATGTGAGATCGGAGACCCGAACACCTACTCGAGCTTATGCTATATGCGCACGCGAGGAAGCCTCGTTGCCTAATGTTATTACAGGTACTTTTTCTCTTTTTAACACTAATATAATTGCGTTGATAGATCCAGGATCAACTCATTCTTATATTTGTATGGAACTAGTGTTTAGAAAGAGTTTACATGTTGAGTCTACAGAATTTGTAGTTAGAGTATCGAATCCGTTGGGTAAGTCAATGTTAGTTGATAAAATTTGTAAGAAATGTCCATTGATGACTCGGGGATACTATTTTCTGGCTGACTTGATGCTCCTACCATTTGACGAGTTTGATGTGATACTGGGCATGGATTGGCTGAATTTGCATGATGCAGTTGTAAATTGCAGACGAAAGAGTATAGAACTGAAATGTCAGAATGGTGAAATTCTTCAGATTGAATCTAATGATTTGAAGGAATTACCGGTTGTGATATCCTCTATGCGAGCTCAGAAATGTGTAAAAAAAGGGCTGTGATGCGTATTTAGCATATGTACTGGATACTAAAATGTCAGAATTGAATATTGAATCTGTACCGGTTGTCAGTGATTTTCTAGAGGTATTTCCAGAAGAACTACCGGGTTTACCGCCGATCAGAGAAGTTAAATTTGGCATCAAATTGTTACCAGGTACAACACCGATATCGATAGCTCCGTACAGGATGGAACTTACAGAATTGAGAGAGTTAAAAGAACAGTTACAAGAGTTAACAGACAGAGGATTTGCAAGACCGAGCTTCTCACCTTGGGGTGCTCCGGTGTTATTTGTTAAAAAGAAAGATGGATCAATGAGAATGTGTATTGATTACAGGCAACCAAATAAAGTAACTATAAAGAATAAGTATCCTTTACCGCGAATCGACGACTTATTTGATCAGTTGAAAGGGGCTGCTATATTTTCAAAGATTGATTTGAGGTCAGGCTACTATCAGTTGCGAATTAAAGATTCAGATATACCGAAGACTGCCTTCAGAACACGATACGGTCACTATGAATTTTTGGTTATGCCTTTTGGTTTGACTAACGCTCCTGCAATATTTATGGATTTAATGAATCGAATATTCAGACCGTATTTAGACAGGTTTGTTGTTGTGTTCTTTGACGAGATTCTGATCTATTCTCGTGATGAGATGGAGCATACTGAACATTTGAGAATTGTGTTACAAACCTTGAGAGATAAAAAGTTATATGCTAAATTCAGCAAATGTGAATTTTGGCTTCGGGAAGTCAGATTTCTGGGTCATATTGTTTCAGCGGAAGGTATCAGAGTTGATCCAAGCAAAATATCTACAATTATAGACTGGAAACCACCGAAAAATGTATTTGAAATCAGAAGTTTCTTGGGATTAGCGGGATACTACCGGAGATTTGTAAAAGGATTCTCGATGATTGCAGTATCGTTAACTCGATTACTTCAAAAAGATGTAAAATTCGAGTGGACTGATAAGTGTCAACAGAGTTTTGAACAGTTAAAAGCACTGTTAACTGAGGCACCGGTTTTAGTTCAACCTGAATCAGGTAAGGAGTTTGTGATTTATAGTGATGCATGGCTAAACGGACTGGGTTGTGTATTGATGCAAGATGGAAAAGTTATAGCTTATGCTTCCCGACAGTTGAAACCACACGAGAAGAATTACCCAACACATGATCTTGAATTAGCTGCAATAGTATTCGCATTAAAGATTTGGCGACACTATCTGTACGGTGAGAAATGCCGAATATTTACAGATCATAAAAGCCTGAAGTATTTAATGTCACAAAGAGATTTGAATCTGCGACAACGGAGGTGGCTCGAATTACTGAAGGATTATGAGTTTGTAATTGATTATCATCCGGGAAAAGCTAATGTTGTAGCTGACGCTTTGAGCCATAAGTCTCTATTTGCTTTGCGAGTAATGAACACTCGGATGATGTTATGTGATGACGGAGCCATTCTAGCTGAATTAGAAGCTAGAACGATATTTCTACAACAAATCTGCGAGGCTCAGAAAAATGATAGAGAGTTACAAGCCAGACGAATCCAATGTGAGTCTAATTCTGATTCTGAATTTAGTATTGGAACTAATGATTTTTTAATGTTCCAGAATCGAATTTGCATACCTAAAGATACTGAATTAATTCAGAAAGTTTTGAGCGAAGCACATAGTAGTCGCTTTTCTGTTCATCCGGGTAGCACTAAAATGTATAATGACCTGAAACAGTTGTACTGGTGGTTGGGAATGAAACGAGATATATCAGAGTTTGTATCGAAATGTTTGATCTGTCAACAAGTAAAAGCCGAACATCAAGTACCGTCAGGTTTATTACAGCCGGTGATGATTCCGGAATGGAAATGGGACAAAGTTACTATGGATTTTGTATCGGCATTGCCTCTGACTTCGAAAAAGAAAGATGCAATATGGGTTATCGTTGATCGATTGACAAAATTGACTCATTTTATACCGGTGTGTACAAATTACTCCCCGGATAGGTTAGCTGAATTGTACTTATCTGAGATTGTATGATTACACGGTGTACCATTGTCTATTATCTCTGATAGAGATCCAAGATTCACATCGAGATTCTGGAAGAAATTACAAGAAGCTTTAGGAACAAAATTGAACTTCAGTACAGCCTTTCATCCTCAGACTGACGGTCAGTCCGAAAGAGTTATACAGATACTCGAGGATATGTTGCATTGTTGCATACTTGAATTTGAAGGTAGCTGGGAAAAACACTTGCCTCTGATTGAATTTGCATATAACCATAGCTTCCAGACAAGTTTGAAAATGGCTCTGTATGAAGCTTTATATGGTCGTAAATGTCGACACCATTATATTTGATGTAATTGAGTGAGAAAAAATTCACGGGTTGAATTGATTAGAGAAATCAAGAAAAGTGAAAGTGATTCAAGATGGTTTAAAAGCGACCTCGAGATGATGAAATCATATGCGGATTTGAAACGTAAAGAAATAGAGTTTCAGGTTGGAGATCGAGTATTCTTGAAAGTGTCACCGTGGAAGAAAATTTTTCGTTTTGGCCGTAAAGGAAAGTTAAGTCCGCGATTCATTGGGCCGTATGAAATTGTTGAAAGAATAGGGCCTGTAGCATATCGACTATCATTACAGTCTGAGCTTGAAAAGATACATAATGTATTTAATGTTTTGATGTTACGTCGATACCGATCTGACCCATCACATGTGATCTCTCCCGTTGAGGTGGAAATGCAATCAGATTTATCGTATAACGAAGAACCGATCAGAATTCTGGCCCGAGATATTAAAGAATTAAGAAATAAACGTATAGCACTTGTGAAGGTTCTTTGGCATAAACACGGGATAAAGGAAGCTACGTGGGAACCTGAGGAAGCTATGCGAAAACAGTACCCTAATTTGTTTACCGGTAAGATTTTCGGGGACGAAAATCCCTAAAGGAGGGGAGAGTTGTAACAACCAGTTTCTGAGTCTGTTCGGAACAGTGGTTTCGGGACCACTTAACCGAATCAAAATATTTATTTTACTATTTTAATAAGTTTTACAGCATGATGAAATTATAGTATAAAAATTTCATTAAGAAATTTTATCGTTTAAATACTTAATTTAATTAAAAGGATTTAATCGCGTCAAATGCAAAATTAGAATGTTATATGTAAAGGTACCTATTTGTTATGACTTTTATTATATAGAGTCCTTATGTGGTAATTTAATCATTAGAATATTGCATGGTCAAAATAGATGACCATTAGGTGTTTTGTAATTTTTAACTATTAAGGTTAATATGGTCATTATGTTAATAAGTTTTTTTATAATAAAACAAAACATGAAAAATCAATGATCCATTCTTCTATCTTTGAAATAACAAAGGAAAAGAAAGCTTATGAGCAAAGTAGGGTTCGCACTTTTGGTTGTTGATTAAGATCAAGATAAACAAATACCGAACTTGATTGGGGAAACAAAAGTTAGACGGTAGACGAAAGCATTCGAGCAAATACGAGGTAAGTTCGTGTAGCTAGAATTGAATTATTAAATATTTGTAATTGTCCAAAATGAATGTATGTAAGTTGAATGAATGATCCACTTGAATTTTAAATTACCGATATGCTATTATATTACTTTTACATGAATGCAATGAAATGTTACAAATACTATATCGTTATATAGATTTGGTATAATAATAGGCATTGAATATTAAATTTTGAGTATTTAAATGTATGTATTTAATTATATTAAATATATAAATATGCATATGAATTGAGAAATTGAGCTATTGATTTTTCATTTTTTAATTGATGAAATTGGATAATACTGAGCCCGTTTAAACTTTAGAAAATCATCGGATACGAGTGACTTGCCACTAGGGTTACCGTTTGGTCGAGCTTCTGCATTTGTTGCGGACTCACCACAGCTTGTATGAGCTACTGTTTCAGCTCTACTTGAGCTTACTGCTTCACTCGATAGAGCTTACTGCTTATCACTCGGAATGAGCTTACCGATCATGGCTCGAAAGAGCGAAAATGACAACGAATTGATTTAATTTCGATAAATACACTTATAGTGTATCACCCGTGTATCCCTCGATGTTCTAATAGGTTCAATGGACATAATTACTGTTACTGATCATATGAATAAGTTATATAATTATTTGGATGAATTACAGGTTACGATTAGGATGGAATTGATATAAATGCTATATGATTTACATGAATTATTTGTTTTATGAATATATGAATTATATGGACGACATGATATATTTAGCTATATGACTAACTCGTGGATGGTGATGTTAATAGACTTTGTGGACAAATGAGTTGAATTTAATTGTTTAAAATGCTTAAATGTTAAATTGGCAAGTTTAATTCTATATTATACGGCTTACTAAGCTTAATGCTTACTTCATTTATTTTCTTATGTTCTATAGACTTCGGAAGCTAGCTCGATTTTAGACTGGGTCGGAGATTTGCTATCACACTATCCAAGCAATTTTCGGTACTTTTGGACCTTATGTAAATAATGTAATTATGGCATGTATAGTTAATTTTTTTGTTATGAATTTTGAGGTTTGGTCAAGCTATGTGATATGGCTTGAGTTGGAAATGTTTAGTTTAGAATGGAAACATTATGTGTTATGTTCATTTTGGGTGCACTTTGATTAATGGTATTTTGGTATATTTGAATATATAAATGCCTTGGTTGAAATACTGGAATTAGGTTGGTTATATTTAAAACTTTGCAGGGGGTTTAATGTAAAAATAAGCTGAAATGCTACCGAAATTTTTATAAAATAAAAATGAATGAATGAAAACAATTAGTAAAATTTATATGAATTATGATTTACTTTAATATGTTGGTTGTTTATTTTTAAATTATGTGTAAATTGTGTAATATGTCCGGTAATGCCTCGTAAACCTGTTCCGGCGACGGTTTCGAGGTTAGGGTGTTACACAATGCCATATATCCATTTCAAAATGTCTGATATATCCGTATATATATGTTTCTACAAATTTCCACATTCAAGATGTGGGTTATACAAAATTCATATATATATAACTCTTTAACTTATATTAGCTTCCATCTTCTCCATGTCTCTTAGCTCTGTTCCATATTGTTTCTGACTTCTCTTCTAAATTCATCAAAGCATCCATCCAAGGAAATAAGCAGCTGAAGCAGCGACGGCGCCGTTTAAAAGCACAAAACCCACCGACCCTACGTAGTTCCTTTTCCCACAAATCTTGGCCTTTGCTATACCCAGAAAGGTAAGTGCAATGGCAGACATGAAGCATGCTCCAATAAACATGACCAACTCATTGTCCGTGAATGGCTTGAGGACGACGAAAGATAAGAGCGGTGCAGCGCCAAAACCCGCGAAAGCCAGAAAAGATACGACGCCGTTCTTCCACGGCTTCTCTCCTCCTTGGTCAGGCGGCATCACCCCTTTCTGGGCTGTCATTTTTTGGTCTCTCAGAATGTCATTGTACTTGGCGAATATATTCACCACCTTGCATAAATTTAACACTAGGTTAACATTGTTCTTGTATTTTTGCATGAAGCGCCGTATTCAGGGAACCTTTGCATATCTAAAATTTAATCCTTCGGCTTCTAATTTCAAAATTTTAATCTCGCTATATTTTTCATTTAACAAACAAATAAAACCTCAAAAGATTTATGTTAAATTTTCAAAATATAAAAATTTAGTCAATATTTAAAATGAAAACCATGTAAGAACATTAACAACTAAATACATAATTGAGAATTTTACAACCCGATTCAACAATTTTATATGCTTATTTAAGCATTTGCATGTGTAAGATTATAATTATATTATTAGATCAAAATAATAAAAATGACTGGTTAACCAGCCTAGTTGCAAGATTATAATGTTGTGGAGCATAATAACTTCCCATCCCCAAGATATATATATATAAAAAAAAGGAATTTTGAATTAAAAATAGAAAAACTGAACTTAAAATGCGCAAAAAGTAAGGGGGAGAACTAAAAGACAAAGAAGTGGTTAAATTAAATGAATGGGTTTATAGTGGTATACCGTGTTAGCGTCGTTAAGGTCCATGCCAAGGCTTTGGTACTGTTGAAGGAGCTGCTCTTGTTGGTCCTTTCTATGGTTATTTAACTCCCATTGAGTCACCGCCATTTCCTCGATAGCTAAGTCTTCCTTGGCGCTGGAAGACAAAAAATCCCCGAGGCTCGACGATATCCCATCTGCAACCAGGTTCGCAATGCCCAGCGCCAACACCTCCACTGCAAATAATTTTTTACAGTTTTAGAAAAAGGACAAAAGCAAAGATAGCTCTCGTTAAAGAGGCCATGCATGATAATATATATCTTTATGGTGCTAACCTGATGAGAGATTGGTAGCAGATATGGAGGCAATGAGAGAGAAGCAAGTGAAAATGGCTTCAAGGCCTGCATATACGATGCTCTTAACAATCTCTCCTCTCCACTGCTCCATTCCACTTACTTCTTTTCTATCTTTAACCTCTGATTCTTCAAGCAGTGGAGTACTGCTGTTGGTGTCTTCCCTCATTTTCTTTTTTACTGTTGGAACTAATTTTACCTCCTTTCACCCGCCCCATTAATGTAAAAACAAGATGGTTTGACTTTTATTATGGGAAGGGTAAACAATTGATGAGCAAGTGCTGGTATACGTGTATTCATGCATGTAAAGACGACGGACATGTGGTTAAAATGATGACTTCATTATACAACTATTTATCTTTCCTTCGATAAAAGTACCCGGAGGAATTGCATTTGGCTTCTCAATTAGAAAATGATTAAATTCTTTCTTCTACTCTCGGTTAATATTTTCTAACATCAGACATGGTGAAAATTAACTTTCTATGACTAAATTATTCTTTTTTCTATTTTGATCACCCAACTATTAATTTTTCAATTTAGTCACTAACTTTTTGGAATTAAGTACCTTATTCACTTTCAGCTGATGTGTGCTTTTTTATTGGTCTTGTAACAAAATTAGCCTCTAATGTTTACATATTCTATCAATTTGATACTAAATATAAAATAATTCAACAAATTTAGTCCTCAATGTTTACAAAATTTATCATTTTAGTTCTAATTCTAAAAAAATCAATAAATTTATTCCTCAATATTTACAAATTCTGTCAATTTAGTCCTAACTCTAAAAATTTTAAAAATATTTTAAAAAAATCATTTTTAGCCCTTTATAACCCATCGGCTAACTAGTGATGGCAATGGGGTAGGGCGAGGCGGTTTTTTGCCCACTCCAATCCAACCCGATGCTCTACTTTCATGCTCCGACACCAACTTGACCCCAACTTCAAAAAATTTAACCCACTCTGAACCCAAACCTAAAATTTAATAATATACCCAACTCCGATTCGACCCAACCTGAGTTTAATTTTATTATTTTTAAACTTCTTGTAAAATTGTGATTAATTAATTTTTTTTAAATGAAAAGATTTTGAAATCATTTGTAATTAGATTTACTTAATGATTTATCTTTGGAGTTATGTGTTAATGTACATTTACACACATGTGGTTACAGCAAAAAAGAAACAAGAAGCAAGGAATATTCCTTTAATAAATTATTAAATGAAGACGATAGAAAATGAGGGAAATAACCTTACAGGGGTGAAAGCGGACTAGCATAGAGGCGGTAGAATGAGATTAGTTTTGATAAATTTTAGAGATTTTTAAATTAATTAATATAAAATATGTATAGAGTGTAATTTTGTAAATATCTCGAGGCAGGGTGGGCGGTTTCATTCTAAACCTGACCCAACTATTTTTAAAAATTAACCCTCCTCAACCCCCAACTTTAATAAAAAACCGACCCTATTGGGTCGGATCGACTTGGAACCTGTTGGATTCAGATTTTTTTTGTCATCCCTATAACTAACCCATGTGAGATAATAAAATAAGAAAAAAAAATACCCTCTTTCAAGTCACTTGCAAAAGAACTCTAAAAAGTTGGGATAAAACACACACAAAAATTAAGATCCAAAAGAAAATAAAGTCATTAAAAATATTATTTTTTCGGGTAGTAATGCAATCAATTATTTTAGATAGGTTCCAAATCAATTGGTTTGGTTTAGTGTGAAACCTAAATTATAGTAAAAAGAAATTTGTTGCAAATGACTTGAAAGAGGGTTGTTTTTTTCTTATTTTAAAATCTCACTTAGGTTAATCGATGGGTTATGATGGGCTAAAAATGATTTTTTTAAAAACAATATTTCAAAAATTGTTAGAGTTAGGACTAAATTGATAGATTTTGTAAATGTTGATGGCCAAATTTATTAATTCTTTTAGAATTAGAACTAAAATGACAAATTCTGTAAATAGTGAGGGCTAAATTTGTTAAATTTTTTATATTTGGGATCAAATTGATAGAATATGTAAGCATTAGAGGGCTAATTTTGTTATTAGACCAATAAAAAAGCCCACATCAGCTCAGAGTAACTAAAATATTTAATTTCAAAAAGTTTAATGACTAAATCGAAATATTAGTAGTTGGGTGACCAACTATAACGTAAGACATAATTGGGTGGCCATTTTTACAGTTTACCTAAAAAATAATAATTTTCAACATTTAACACGTGGTTATTTAACAGAAAAATTTAGCGAATGGGTTAGATTGTATGTTTCGAAATGTATATGAAATTAATTTATCTATTTTATCAAAAGAGGAGCCGAAATGCAATCCACCCTTTACATATAGGACTTCCTTAATATTTTTACCCTTCCCTGCTATTTGGTAAAATAATTTGCGGAAACCTTTCTTTCATCCATTCCAAATAAAGTGAAAAAAAAGTTTAATTGCATAAGATAGTTTCAAATTACAAATTAAATTTAAAATTCGTTTTATTTAAAATTTTAAATTGTTACTAAATTATGTGCCACTAATGACTTGGAAAAAATATATGTAAAAATACTTAAAAAATAATGATGTTTTGATTAAAATAGTAAAAATAAAATTTGGGGTATTATTTTGAGTTTAAATTATTATTTTAAATTTTAAAAATATTATTGTAATAATATTTGTTTATAATTTTAAAAGAGGAGGTAGTTTTATTTTAAAGTAAAGTTTTCAAAGAATAATTTAAGTTATTTAATTTGAATAAAGTTAGTGTTGAGTAAAAGATGTTATAATAACTAAAATTTGATAGGGAAAAATAAGTATTTAATAAATATATTTGGTAAAAATTATGTAAATATCAAATGAGAGTGGAAGATAAAATAAATGTAAATGTAAACCACTCAAGTTATAAGTAATTTTTAAACTGAAAATTAAATAAAAATTATTTTAGAAGTATTTTTAATTTTTTAAATAAATAAATAATAAACTGAAAAAATCTCATTGAAACATTATTTGATAGTTTAATTTTTGGTTAAAATGAAAGTCATGGTTTAACGTAACATTTCAAAAGAAACATAAAGAGCAATGGTAGTAAATATTAATAATCAAGTTTTAGACCATGGGGTTTTCCTCTTCTTCAATTTCATGCCCACCATTTGAAGAGCTTCCACTTGCAGACGAGACTCTTTTGTAAACCGGCTTGACATCAACCGGCAAGAGTTTCAAGGTGATCCCCATAGCTATAAGTATAAGCCCAGTCCCATGCTGTTGGGTCAATGGCTTTGTGAATATCATGTAAGACAGCAGTAATGTCACTGCCTTCCTCGCAGTTGTTACCTGTGCCAATGCATTCAATATCACTTCATTTGCATCTGCTGCTTCTGTGTTTTATTATATAGTTCAAAAATTAAAAGTGACTGAGTTCCCATTAATGGATGAAAAAGAGAAATTCACACCATTGCTGTAGTGGCTGCTCCAAAAATGGCAATGAGGGAGAGGACTGAAACTTGTCCGATGAACGTAGCCATGGCTTCAAACACTAAGACGCCGTACACATACAAATGCTGCTCAAGGAACAATAATATGATGCAACTCAGACTTCATTGTAAACATTTCTAATTTCTTTTACTTTTTTGAATTTTTTCCACTTTTGGAAAAGGTGTTTTTCAATGAAGTTACTATTTCTCTTGAATGCAAGCAACATCAAATTTTTCAAAAACTTCTTTTTCACAATAGTTTCCGAAAGTAGGTTTTTTTAAGCCTCAGTTGCTAAACTAACCTTGAATTTAATATTATAAAAATCAGACTAATTATTAAGTTGATGAAACCAATGTGACATTCATCCATAATCAGTTAAAAACCCATAACCAATTCAATTTTGGTTATTTTGGTTTTGGTTGGGTTCACAACGATTGAATCAACTAAAGCAATGTCAAAAGTCTGGAACCGAATTGTTAAGCTTATTAAAAGTGAAGAGTTAAAACTTGCCTCAGAACACGAATTCCATGCTTCGAATACTTCTCCTGTTAAAACCATGGGTGGGATCAATAATGGCAAACCAACGACGGTGGAGCAAAACAGCATTTCCATCTAACGTCACCATAAAAAAGTATAGCATTAAACGCACTACTTTTTTCACATGTTTAAACCATCATCAGCAAAAAATCACCTGTGTTGTTTCAGGGTTCATGTTGAAGATAGCTTCTTGCAAATTACCCAGAAAAGAATCCATTACAAGAGCACCAATCACCATTATTACACCAATTACACTGAAGCTTGGTGAAGTTTGTGCATCAGCTAAGGAGAAAAGGACCAAACCCAGTACTAAAAGTATTGCAGAAACATATTCGTGTGGTGGGTATTTTCGTCTCAAACCAGGTATGAAAGCACCCATTACCATCACTGGAAGAACCTAAAGATATCCATTAATGAAGCTTTCAAAAAAATAAAAGCAAAAACAAGAACACTGTTGTGAAGAGTGAAAATTTTCAACTTTGGGGGTTTACTTTGGTGGATTTGAACATGAGCTGTGCTGGGTAATTGAGGAAAGCTAAAGACCCTTTTGTGAGGCCGTGAGAGCCCATGAGAACAGCAGAGAGTTTCACATAAGTCTTCCATGGGTTCACCATTTTCTTTGGACTGAAACCTTGAAGGTAAATCAGAAAAAGGTAGACGAACCCTTGTACAAATGTGAAGTACCAGCCATAGCTGAACACAAAAAATTAATATAAAAAAATTGAAAATAATTACCAAAATAAAAACTACAGCAGTTACCTGAACTGGAGTCTATTGTATACATATTCCTGAAAAGCAGCAAATATAAAATTCTTAAAATGATGCATTTAAACTTTGTTTGGTTGCCGAGAAAATGGAAAAAGAAAAGAAAAAGAAAAACCTCGCAAATGCCATTGACAAGGTAACCAAAGAAGAACCCAGAAGAGCAAATGAGAAACTGCTTCCATTTAGGTATATCAGAAAGCGAAATCCCAAACAAAAAACGAGTTTGTTCTTCGTTTTTCATTGCTGCCTCTGTTTTTTTTTTCTTTTTGGTTCAATCCACTCCAATGAGAGATACGAAAATCCTAGATGGATCAACCATGTATAATAAAGTTATCATAAATCAGCTCACTTTGCAATTTTCCTTTCCCTTGCATGTTGACTTGGGTGGCGGTTTGATTATGTTTAAGTACAAGTAGTAACCGCATGTTTCACGTTTGCTCTGTCTCCCCACCCCCCCAAAAAAAAAAAAGCAGAGAGAAAATAAGGAAATATAAAAGAAACTTAAAAAAAAAAAAAAAAAAAACAGAAGTGAAATTTCTAATTCTGCATATGGGCTTCTCCATGATTAAATAATTGGGAAAATGAGGAGTTACTATTTATGGACATATTTTGGATTATAACAGATTTTTCTTATTGTTTTTAGTTAAATATAAACAATACATATAAATAATTATCATCATAATTAATTATTGCAGAATTTCATCATAATGATAATCGACATAACACATTGTATTTAATGGATTATTTTATATAAATTAAAGTTTAATATTTATGTGAATGTAAAAATAGTTTAAGTTTATCTTAAAAAATTAGATTAGGTTTTTATTATTATTAGAGTAGGATTAGGTTTTGGTATGTCATAATGATTTAATACGGCATAATTAGGTACTTATTATTAAAGAAGTTATTGGCATATTTATTTTTCATCTTATTTTTTATTATTTATTTTCATTTTGGAACAACATAAAAATCTAACAATAAGCCCCTTTCCCTTTAAGAAAAACAATGAGCCTTATATTATATACACTCTTAATGGATGAATAAGCATACTAGTGTTAGATTAAGATCATAAAAAATCAAGGGTGTTCAGTATTTCACCAATTGGTGGAGGATGTTCATCAAACTTTTAAGATGATGAAATTTTTCTGCATGCCATATTATGTCATACTTTAAATGTGTCTGATAGCAAGATAAATTCGTATTTTTAATATATTTATTTTTGGTTAATTATAAAATAAAATGTTATTAAATTTGGATTTTTCTTATCAGCAATGGAATCGATGTGCTGAATTCAAACTCTTACAAAAAGGGGATTAAATTGGAACAAAAACCAAAGAGGAGGGCTTGATTGAAAGATTGAAGATTCAAAAAGTGGCCAGATAAAGATTGAATGATTTTTTATATTGTTAAAACTCTGTAATTAGTTTAAATTTAATCTCTAGTTTAAATTTAATTTTTAAACTTTGAATTATTTAGTGATAATATTTAGAATTATTTAGTGATAATATTTAGGATGATTTAGTGACAATATTTAGGTAATGTCTAGTTGAATTTTAGCATTAAAAGTGTATATAAATACCTAGAGCACGTTTGGTTCGCTGTATTGGATTAGAGGTGTATTGGATTAGAGGTGTAATGGATTAGAGGTGTAATGGAATAGAGGTGTAATAGCAAATCAACTGTTTGGTTGAATGTAATGGAATAGAGGCGTAATAGTAATCTTGTGTTTTGTTGAATGGAATAGAGGTGTAATAGCATAATGGAAAAAACTAAAATGACTAGAATACCCTTAGCATAAATTTATTTTGGTAAATGATTATTGTTATTGTTATTTAAATTTTAATAAGATTATTATTATCAGTAATAAATAATTTAATCATATTTAAACATAATTATTATTAAATATATTAAATATATTATAATTAAAATATATAATTTAATAAAATTCTTAATAATTAATATTCTTATATGAATTTACTCAAATCATAATATATGATACTATAAAGATAATTTAACATAATTATTATTAAATATATTATAATTAAAATATATAATTTAATAAAATTCTTAATAATCAATATTCTTATATGAATTTACTAAAATTATAATATATGATTTAATTAAATTTAAAATAATTATAACTAATAAATTTTCTTATATGAATTTGTATAATTTAAAATAATTATTATTAAATATAATTTAATAATGATATATAATTTCATAAAATTCTTGATAATAAATTTTCTTATATGAATTTATATAATTTAAAATAATTATTATTAAATATAATTTAAATATAATTTAAAATAATTATTATTAAATAACATTCAAATTGTAAGTGCATTTGACTGTCAAATGCAAAAAGAAGCCCGTGCGGTGTGCATACCAAAAATTTTCTTTTCAACTTGACATCAAATATGGAGAAAGAATATGGCAAAGTTGAGAAGATGACCAGTGATCAACAAATGGAGATACTATACTTAACCCCTTAAATAATTTTGGGGCACAACTCAAAATACACACCATGATTTTGATTTATAGTTTCTTAGCTTAGACAAAAAGGTTATAAACACATGACAGACTTTAAAACCTAGACAAAGAGAACTGATATATATTCGTCAAGCTACACCCCAAATCACATTTCAAATGGCCGTGTTACTCTTTATCTGAATCACTTAAGAAATGTACACTAACAATGATGTCAAGTTGAAATCAGATTTCCATGAGTCGTCATGTCGAGAGGTATCTTTGAAGAAGCTGCTCCGACAAGTTGCTCTGTTGATGAGCGTCTATTACGATTTAAGATCTTGGGTAGGAACATAGTATGAAGCCCCATTCGAGCACCATTAGCTTTAGATTGCTCTTTCAACTGAATCATGCCAACAATGAAATACTTAGAAGAAGAAATGAAACAAAACTCTCATTCGAATCATGATGTGGAGTATCTTTGCTTTTCTAAACTCGAGAATCAATACTTGACATTGGTTTGCTTAAAAATGTAAATAGTAATAATGTCTATCGAATATCAACAACAAAAATAATTAGAAAGGTTTGAGAGAAAATCCATGAAAAAGAATTAATATGGTCATTTCATGTGCCAAAGAAGTCCTACAAAGTGCATTTATATGAAATAGAAACATTGGAAAATCAACATTTCTTCTTTGGAATTAAGGTAAATGATCACTACACAAAGCCGACCTAGAAAAGTAAATCAACAATATAAAGACAAAAGATGAATTTTTCAATGAAAATATCCATGAGATTGCACATTTCCCATCCCGAAAGTTATTAAGACTATTATGACACTCAAGATACAATCTATTAAATATATGCATAAAACAAAGTCAAATCGGTACCTCTAGGAAATCTAAAGCGATCGGCGAATTGAACCTGTTCTTGGATCTTGACTAGAAATTCTTTCATTGCTGTTTCTAACAACCACTTACGAGTTGCTTTATAATGTTATCCTTAAGTTCTTTGTTTGAATCCTTGGTTTTACTTGAGAATTTCTCCAGACGGTTGGATTCAAATACTAAAGCAAGAGCCTCACATCTTTGCCGCATTACGTGCTTCATCGTTCTTGTCGATATGTTGGAGAAGTATGTAATTGCCCTGCATCCAAATTTGCAGATCTATCAATGACATTTCAAATTTATTTGTAGATGGAAAACAAAAAGAAAGACGATAACTATCAGTTAAAATTCATACACTAGAGTCAGTTCCAGGATTAATTAAGTCCCAAAGCAACTTCATTACTGATTCAGTCTCGTCCAAGTTGCTTGCACCGAAAAATGTAACAACAGTCAAGCAACCAAGAATCTGCGCAATACAAGAAAAACCATACATCCAATGCATATGCATAACTCTGCTATATGCATATATATATATATTCAATGCATAACTGTTTGACTTCATTCATTCAAACAACTAGCATTAGTTTTCAACATATTTTCACAAATTTTCCTTCTTACCACATTATCATATAATTTCATGGCAAACATTAACAAATCTCCCTCTAGATATACATATAATAAACATAATTATCACTTATCACATTAATAAAAAAAACATAGGATTCAGATGCTAGCCGCAGTATAGAAGCAATATTTGAAAACAAAATTTCATTATTTTTCCTACTGAAAACATGAAACACCATCAAGATACATCTAATAACACAAATTACAATTGCAGGTTCATATTGCTTACAAGCTTCTGATTTGATGTATTCAGGAAAAAGCAAAGATAGTAATGACAGCTTTATGATGTTGGAATCTATGAGAACTCGAAAAAAGATAATGAAACTTACTATTTCTCCTCTTGTCCATTATCTTCTTTGACTAAAGAGATCAAGTAAAACCCCAAACTTCTACAATTACTGCAAAGTAAATGTTAACTACTGCATATGGTTTTACAAAAGCAACAAATTGTAGCAAGTCATTCTACTCAATGAAGTGCTTCTTTGTACACAGCAAATATCTGTTGGTGTAGACAGTTAAAATTGTTTGCTCTTTCTTTTGCAGTAGAGTATCTTCTTCTTTGGAAGAGAGAACAGTAGTAAATTTCTTGGGAGAATCTTACCTTGCAGGAGTGGACTGAGGGATGTTTCGTCTCCTGGTTCTGTTATGAACCGAAACAGAAAATAGAAAATAGAAAAGGGCCATATATGTTAATAATCATAAAACAAGGGCCATATAAGGAACCAATATCAATTGACCATAGAATAAAATCAAACATGTTGATCAGATCAACAGAATGAAAATAAAAACAGAAGCTTTCAAACTGCAGAAGGTGAAAAACATTTAAAAGAACTTCCAATCGCAACTCTCTTATTCATATGGAATTTACAATATCACTCGTGAATGAAATAGCGAAGCTCAAAAACTACCCCATGAATCAATACAAGCCAATCTTAAACCAAAATCAAACAAGTTTTATCGGGTCAAAGCAAGTCAAGAATGAAGGCTGAAGCTTTTAAATAGCGAGACTATGGAAAACATTACCAAATCAAACGCATGGATTTTACTAAATCGGTCTTGAGCGAATATCGAGCTCGAAAATTACCAACAAATCGCTATCAAAGCTTGAAAATTACCCAATAAATTGATATAAGGAAATCTTAAACCAAAATAAAATACGTTATATCAAAGTCAAAGCGGTCAAGAACAAAGGTGAAGCTTTTAAGCAATGATTCTTGAAAAAATTACCACAATTCTAACATGAAATGTTAACAACCACATGCAATTTATTAAATCATCCATGAATGAATATCAAAGATCGATAATCGATCTGAATCAATCTTAAACCAAACAAAACATGTTTAATCCACTCAAAGCGATTAAGAATAAAGGCTAAAGTTTATAGGCAATGATTTAACATGTTTTGAATCGCTATCATGCGAAAAAACAAAAACGACAACAAGGTTGACAGAGAGTTAGAAACCTACCTTTCGGTTGCACTAACTCAGAAATCGACAGAAAAGAAAATGAGAAGAAACAAAGGGAGCAAATCGGTAGAAAAGAAAAGAAAATAAACAGAGGGCAGAAAAGAAAAGAAAAGAAACGGAGGGAGCAAATCGGTAGAGGCTAGAAGGAACAGAAGAGAAACAAAGGGGAAGCAGATGGGAGGGTATAACAGGGATGGTAAACCTACGCGGCGCCTAATCTGGGCAAAATGGACGGATTACAAATCGGTGAAATCCACTGATTAAATCAGTAACCGATTACAATGGTATTAGCAATACCATGAACCAAACATAGGAATGAGGGGGGATTGGGTGGGGCCACCGATTAGGGGTGTATTGGCTATGCCAATACACCCAACCAAACATAGTGCTAGTGGCTACAGCCAATTGAACACACAATTTACATTTGGCACTTAATAAATTCTTTATTTTTTTCTATTCCTGCGTCATGCTCTATTATGCCATTTCAACTTTTTTCTTTTACTTTCAAATTTTTGATTAATTACCTACCAAGCTCTTCCTCTTCCCGCTTTCCACTATTTCATTTAAACCATTTATTTTCAAGCATAATACTTTTCATGATTAACTAAACCCTTTTTAGCCTTAGCTCAGTTATCGCTTCAATAAAGTATCGTGAGATATGAACCCACACTAAATACTTTGCAATTCGATATTCGCTATCTCTCCGGTATATGGGATAGTACAAATTCATCCCTCAAAGTTGATTCGATTTCAATTCAAAAAGTGCACGTTGGGTTGGAATAGTTTGGCGTACAATTGGGAAGTTGAGTTGGCGGTGCTGTATTCAAAATCCTGCAAACAAATTGGCGTGTTCAATTGGAAAAAGCTAGTTGGATTCCGTCAAGAGAGATAGTGATCGAATTTAAACGACCCACACGGTTGAGGTTGTTAATTCGAGTTAGGCTTTTTAGATCGCAAAGCTGTCGAAGTCTTCAATTACGGGTACGTGCCATGTGGTTGGAAATTCGACAAGGGTCGATTTGTATGTGATACCGGGATAGGCTACGAGAGGAAGAGTTGACGATTTAAGGGATCCTTGATTGCTATAACCAGCTTATCACTTGGAAGGGAAAATCTATTTCAAGGATCGATTCAAGATTGGAGTACACCAAGGTTAAGGCTAAGCTTAAAAATATTTTATTTACCAATTTACTTTATTTACTTAAACTTATTTTTTTTGCAATTTCAAATTTGTTTTTATTTTATTTTATTACACTTCGTATTTCCTTATTTTATTATCTTTATCAATTTAAACCCCCCATTTTTATTTTTCAGCTTTGCTACGCGCAGGTCGTGGGCACGACTGTGACTGCGACAGCGATTCTGGTCACAAAAAAGGTGAAATTAGATAGTCAGTCCCTATGCATTCAACCCTACTGCTCTATACCGCTATTACTGTTTTTTTGTCATAGGAATTTATATTTGGTGGTTTTGATGCCCATCAGTGCCTATGTTTGGGTATGAGTTTGAAAATTTATTGTATAAAAAAGTTATCAAACAACAAGCCTAAATTTAATTATTTAATTTTCTAAAGTCGAGTCATTGTATTATTTATAGTAATAAATCTATTTGTCAAAATAGTACTTGTATTTTGTATGAAGCGATTAAATCAATCTTGACTTAATTACCTTGAGTGTAGGCTCGAACAACACAAACCAAATCACATAATGAAAACTTTTAATTAACTTTCGGTAACTACACATTTCTTTTCGAAAATAGAATTTATTATTGTTAAATAAATTTCTATTACTTTTTTACAAAATAACGATGCTATATGATGTGTGTAAATTGTTTAACTGGTAGTTCCTATTTATAAAGAAAAAGTACAGGAGTTATGTTTGAATAATGTCTAATTAAATAATATTATTTTAATAGGAAATACATACTCTAGTATATATCTGATCATGGGTTGAGCTACTCGCCTAGGCTTGAAGGCCCGCCCGAAAAGTGAGAGAGTTTGGGCAAAAATATAGTCCCAAAAAATGGGTTTGGGTAGAAAATAAGACTCATTTTCTAAATGGATCAGACCTCGGGTAGGATTTTTGGCTTGGGTTCGACCTGACCTAGTTAAATCAGTTGTTTTGTCATTGTTTCGCTGATGTTTTGCTACCATTTCACTATTATATTGCTACTATTTTTGTTGTTATTATTTGGATATTATATAACTCTTGTTTTATTGTTAATTTTGCTACTATTTTAGAGACATTTGATTGCTAAGTTGCAACAATCTTAGTAGTATTTAAGTATCACTTGTTGGGAAACATTTATTTTAATGTTTTTAGTGTATTTGTTGTATTATATTTTAAATTTTTTTATATAAAAAATAATCTAAAAAAATTAATACGGGCAGGTCAAGCTCGGGTTTAGCATTTTTAACCCAAGTCAGGTAGAATTTTAGGCCCATTTTTTGGGTCGAGCCTAGAAAACGAGCCTAAAATTTTGCATCGGGCCCATGGTCAAGTCTACTCCTGTAAGAGCCCGTTTTTAGTGAAATCAGAACAGTGGTTTCGATACCACAAATCCAACGTTGAAATATTTATTTTCTTATTATTTTATTATCTACAGCATGATTGTAGTATTGTATAAAAATTTTGTTAAGAAATTTTACCGTTTGGATGTTTAATTTGATAAAAAGAACTAAATCGCGTAAAGTGCAAAAGTTGAGTTCTAGTAGCTAAAGGTATTAAATAGCTATAGAACCTTAAATTTTGAGTCCTTATATGGTAATTAGACCATAAATGTTGATAGAGGAATATGACGGCTTGGTATTATTGAAATTTGTAATGTTTTTACATGTTATATATGTAATATGGTAAATAAATGACAAATTAAATAAAACAAAAATCAAGCTATCATCTTTTACCTTTCTTCAACCAAAATTTCAAAGAAAAAGAAACCATGAAAGCTTCCTAGGTTCGGCCATGGTTTCTTTGGTTGCATGGTATGTATTTTTGTCCCATTCTTATTGATTTCTATGTTTTCGAGATCGTTGTAGCTTAATCTAGTTAGCCAGGGACTAATTTGTGAAACTTTTAAACTACTTGGGTTTTTCCATTTATGAATTTGCATGAGTTTTGATGAATTGTGAAAGAAAATGATTAGTTGTTGTTAGATAAACAACTTTTGTTAATTGATTTTTGGTGAAATTGTCAAATAGGGATTAAATTGAAAAATAGAAAATTTTACACGGTGAAATTGTGAAATAATGAAATATAGGACTTGATAAGGATCTGTTTGATATTTGGCTATGATGGGCTGTGGTTGAATTACATGAATTTCCATTTTTATGACCTAGGGACTAAATTGAAAAAAAACTAAAAGTATAGGGGTAAAATTATAATTTTTATAAAATATAAATTTGGGTTAAATTAAATAAAATACATATTTAATTGAGCTAAATTTATCCATTTAGATCAAGACAAACCTTGTACAGCTTTAGATCGGGGCAAAGATAAAGTTTCAGATTAGTCGTCTCCATATCTACGTTTACTCGTCGAGGTAAATTCGTGTGGTTATATTGAATTTAAATGTTTTCAATTGAATTATACATGTGTTGGAAATTGCCATATACATACCGATCGCATATCCAACAATGTTTCAACGACTACCGAGCCCCGTTTGAACCTTAAGAATTTGTAGGATACAAATGACATGTCATTAGGGTTTACATGATTCGGGTGTTGGTCTTGAACGTCCTTGTAACAGCCCATTTTCACTAAAATTAGAACAGTGGTTTCAGGATCACAAATCCGAGTCCAAAAGAAAATTTTATTTTAATATTGTTTCATGGTCTACAGCATGATAGAAATATCGTATGAAAATTTTGATAAGAAATTTTACCGATTACATTTTTAATTTGATGAAAAGGACCAAATTGCACAAAGTGCAAAAGTTGAATTCTAGCAGCTAAAGGGATCAAATAGCTATGAAATTCAAAATTTGAGGTCCTTATATGAAAAATAAACCATTTGGAGGAGTTAGTAGATAAGGATGATTAGTCATCAATGGAATTTGGCAAATTGTTAAGGTTAATTTTGGAAATTAGGTATTAAAGTAATATTAAATAAAAGAAAAAAAATCTAATATCATCATTTTTCACCATCTTTCCTAAATTAAAGACATGGAAACCCTAGTTATGGGTGTTGAGTTCAAGCAAGCTATTTTGACATAATTAGGTATGAATTCTTGTCCCGTTTTTAATAATTTTTATGTTTCCGAGATCGTAATAGCTTAATCTAGCTATCTCGGGGATTAATTTGCAAAACTATCAAAGTATTAGTGTTTTGCTATGGATGAATATAGTTGAATTATGAAGTTTTATGTAGAAAAATGAAAGGTTGTTGATAGATAAACAACTTTTGTAAAGTGAAATTTGATGAAATTGTGATTTAGGGACTAAATTGTAAAGATGGAAAATTCATGGAAAAATTCTAAATTTTATTAAATACATGGGCTACTATTGTGATATATGAAAATCGACTAGGCTTGGAATAAGGATTAAATTGTATGAATTTTATTTTCCGAGCCTAGGGACAAAATAGTAATTAATTAAAAGTATAGGGGCAAAATAGTAATTTTTCCAAAAATGTGTACTAGATTGAATTGAATGTGAATTTTATTAAATTGATCTAAATTCATTTGTATAGATCTGGATAAACCTGATACGGTGTTAGATTGAGGAAAAGAGAAAGTGTCGGATTAGTAGCTTTTGTGTACACGAACACTTGTCGAGGTAAGTTCGTGTAACTAAATTGTATATTTATATATTTGAATTGAATGTTTTGTATGTGAATTGTGTAATACCATGTATGAAATTAATCACATATCTGACGATGATCGACAAGTATTAAGTTTCGTTTGAATAAATGTAATTCGATGGATACATGGTTCTCGAATTGGTTGTGGTCCTGCATGTGTTGCGGGCACACCACAGCTCGAAAGAGCATCTCGTTATTAGCTCTCATGAGCATCTCGATATTTGGCTCTCATGAGCTTTCCGTTATATGGTTCTTGCGAGCTTTCTGTTAATAGCTCTTTGGAGCGTCCCGATTGGTTGTGATCTTGCATGCGTTGTGGACACACCGCAGCTCTTATGAACGTCCCGATATATGGCTCTTCGGAGCTTCTCGAATAAATGCTCTTTCATGAGCTTCCCAAATAAGTGGCTCTCTAGAGCTTCCCGATATTGGATCACTTGAACTTTTCGATTATGACTCTTATAAGCTTCTCGTTACATGGCTCACATGAGCTTCCCATTATATGGCTCGAAAGAGTTTCCCGTTTTCATGTTTGCATGAGCATTCATGTATATGAATTGACAGATTACAATTTTGTATACCTTGTGTATACTACTTATGTATCCATCGATAGATTCAATGATTCAACGGGAAAAATCCTAACATAAGAAAATATGAGATCAAAATGAATCATTACCCATATATATATGAAATACATGGAATTGATATATGAACACAAGAAGTGGAAAGTTATGAATATGAAAATTTGGTATTTGATGAGCTTATACATGTTTCTTGGTATTCATGTGAAATACATTACTAACATGTTTGATGAGGTTATGTGTGTTTAAGCTATTAGCCAAATTGTTTTGGATGTATTTTGTATGCTTACCTTAAATGTAGACGAATGGTAAGTTAATTTCCCGTTATACGAACATACTAAGCATTACATGCTTACTCTATTTTATTTCCTCTTTTTTTATTTTCTCTGTTTTATAGTATTTGGAAGCTTGTTGGGTTGAAAGCTTGGCGGAGATATCTCACACTATCCATCAACTCATTTCGGTATATGTTTCAAACTAAATTTTGGGTTATAATGGCATGTATAGGCTAAATTTGGCCAATGATGGCATGTATGTGTTTAGTTGTGATTAGCCATTGGAATGACTTGTTTTGATCACATTTTAATGTATATATATGTGAGGTCTTATCATGCTTGATATATGTTTGAAGTGGATGAATGAGTTGAGATAGTATATTTGGTATAAGTAAGCCAAGTCAGAGAGCTCCCTAAGTTTGGAAACGAGCTGGGACACGACCGTGTGTCCCTATTTTGAATGTCCACACGGTCTGAAACACAGGCATGTCTCTTGACCGTATGAGACACACGGGCGTGTGTCCCCTGCACCTTGGAAAAATTTTGATATTTTGTGAAAAATTTCCTGAGTACCCGTTTAGTCTCGACTTGTTTCTAATGTTTATTTTGGGCCTCGAGGGCTCATATAAGGGACATTATGATTGGTTTCTGATATGAATGTTAAAAAATATGAAATGTCTGTATTTGATATGTATATTCGGGTAATGCTCTGTAACCCTATTTCAGCGACGGATATGGGTTAGGGGTGTTACAGTTCTACCGATGACTGAGGTCCAACATGTGTTTCGGATACTCCACAGCTTGTGTGAGCAACATTGTGTAGCTACGTTTCGACCCACAGCTTGTGTGAGTAAGCTAATTTTCACAGCTCGTGTGAGCATTCTAATTCACAGCTCGTATGAGCATTCTGATTTACAGCTCGTGTGAGCATACATGTACATGATTTGACAGATTACAGTTATATGAGTTAGCACACTATGTGTGAGCTATCCCGAGTATCCAACGGTATTCTAAATGGTTCAACGGGCATGATTTGGAAAGAGGACGGTATGAGTTCGATATGAACTAAGACATGGACACATGTGAATTTCATTGAAATGGTAATACTTGGTATATTGAGAGTTGAGATGGATGATATATGTATATGATACATGATTAAATGTCATGTTCATCCATGATTATGATGCCTTTGTTATATGTGTAAATGGCTAACATGTTTGGTGTACATGCTTAGGCTTTGGCCAAATTGTGGTTGGAATATGCCATGTTAACTTACTTATTATGTGATTAAATGGTAAGTTGTGTTTTACATTATGCGAACTTATTATGCAATTATGTTTACTCTATGTTCTGTGTTTTATAGTGAATCGGAAGCTCATTCAGGTTGGAAGCTTATCAAAGTTATATCACACTATCTATCGGCTATATCGGTACTTTTGGATGTTTCTAAGTTTGGTTATAATGGCATATATAGGTATTTTGGTTAATAAAGTAGCCATTGGTCTTGGCTTGTGTTTATGGCATTATGAGTGATGATATAGATTTAGTTTTGGCATGTATATAATTGACCTTTAAGTGGTTGATGTTTTGACTTATTATGGTTGAATGTTTGAAGATGAAATGGTAACTCAAAATGCATGTTTAAATGGTCTTGTGATATGTTTAAATATGGTGTTTTGCTACTTTTGTTATAAATATCATGAATGGCTATAAGTGCTAGTTGTTGAATGGTACATTTGGTACCTTTTGGTATGAAATTGATAGGTAAATTAAATGGTATGTTTTGGTATAAACTTAGCTAAAGGTTAGTTGGCCAAATTGTGTTTATAAGTGTGCATGTTTGATTGTTGAGATTGAGGTGTCCTTTGGGCATATTGGTTGTATGCAAATGTATCCTATTTGATTTGCTTGATTATGTATAGTTTTGATGCATTTTGATAGCTTGTTCAATTGTGCAAAAGTGATTGTAGGTACATGTTTGAATGGGTGAGAAAGATGGATTAGAAATGACCTATTTCTCGTCCACACTGGCAGAGACACAGGCGTGTGTCTCAGCCGTGTGTGATACATGGCCAGGTGACACGGCTGTGTGTCCCCTGTAGCTTTCAAAGGGTTGCAAGTCAGGCTAGTACACGGCCTAGCACACAGTCTGGCACTGTAACAGCCCAATTTTTGGGTCTAGTCGGAACAGTGGTTTCGGAACCACAAATCCGACGAGCAAAATTTTATTTATATGGTCTACAATTTCACGGAATGATTTCGTGAAAATTTCGTTCGAAAATTTCGACGTTTGGGCACTCAATTTATTTAAAAGGTCTAAATTGATATGTGATCCCGAAAATTATTACAGTAAGAGAGTAGGTATTCTTGATATAGTAAAATAAGGAAATAAAGTGATAAAAAATGGTAATTTTGAGTTATGTCAACATTGGGAAGTATATTATGACATATTAATTCAAGAAAGGATTAAATCGCAAAAGTGAGAAAAACTTTTTTGCCCAAGAGTAAATACCCAAAATTTGAGGGGTTAAAGTGTAAATATGAAAATTTTAAAGGATCAATAGTGTAAATATTTTAAGGGTGGAATAATCTATAAACTAAGGAAAATGGATGAATTAGGACCAAATTGAAAAAGTGAAGAATTTTGAGGGACTAAATTGCAATTTTATCAAATTAAGTGATGACTCAAGGACGAAATTTCAAAAGATTATAAAGGGCAAAATGGTCAATTAGAGAGAGAGAATTCTAGAAGGTAATGATGATGTTGGTGATATTTTTAATTAATTAATTAGATAAATGTTATTTAATTAATATTTTATTAAGATTTTTGGTATTATTTTATTATTAAATGATTAATATAAAAGGGAGGAAAGATTAAGAGAATTCATCATCTTTCCCATGCACCAATGTGAGAAGAAGAAGAAAGAAAGAAAGTTTTCTTTTCTTTACAATTTGGTCATTTTTACCAAAAATCCACCATTTTCACCTAGAAATCAAAAGATTTTCCATAGCTTCCAAGAGAGAAAAATATTAAGGAGACAATGGGGATCTAGAATATCAAGTTAGATTCAAGAAATAGAAGCTGGAGGAGAAAGAAAATCAAGTTAAAGATTGAAGTCAATAGCACAAGGTAAGAACATTAAGATTTCAATATATTTTTGAGTTTGATATTATTGAAAAAGTAGGAAATTAATGTTAATGTAGAGTTTCCTTATATAAGGTTCTATATTCTTGTTATGTTAGTAAAGAGAAATAAGAGAAAGTGATAGAAAATATTGAAGAGAAAGGAAAGGAAAGTGTTATAAATTTAGTTATCAACATTTTACATTAAAACAGTTTTGAGACAGCTGTTGACACCATTTTTTGGATGAAAAACGGGGTCGACTTGGGTTTTGAAAAATGAAACGGGAGTCGCCACCAATCTCTTTTTTTTATGAGGTGTGATTGGATCGTCTCGAAAAAGGTTGTTTTTAATAAATGATTTGATTTTATTAAAACAACGGTTTCGGTCCACGAAATCTAGAAAACAGGTTCGAGTCGATTCACATACGAGGAAGGATTAGCACCCTCGATCGCCCAAAATTGGTACCTTAGTTGATTCTTAATGTCTTAATGTCGAAAAGCTGAAAACTTTAAAGAAATTTAAAAATACGATCCTTGTATTAAAAAGTTGAAAATTTTGGAAAAAGGAGGCACATTCCACGTTAATCGAGAAAGAAAGCATCATATCCAGTAAGTTAGGACACAATGTCTCGAATTTCCGATACGAGAATGAATGCCAAAATTTTATTTATTTAAAAAAATATTTTATTATCTCGGGTTTAGGAAAGGGATCATGCCTAGTAAGTTAGGACACAATCTTTTCTTAACTCCCGATATCGTTTAAAACTTGAGTTTAAAAAAATCGTGTAATAAAGTTTAAAAGAATATTCATTGTTTAAATCAAATGAAGAAATTGCAACCCAACACGTTAGAGCACAGTTTCTCAAAATATTAAACATTGAATATTACATTTATTTCGAAAAATCCTCGTTTCGAGAAAACAACGCGTCACATCCAATACGTTAGGACACAACGTATTGAATTCCCGACAACAAGCTTTTTATCATTTTTAAAAGAGTAATCTCGATTATTTAAGTTCAACGAAGAAAGTCAGAACCCAATACGTTAGGGTTCGATTCTCTCGAAGATCCAAAATACCGAATATTACTTATATTTTAAAATTTCTTTCTTAAAATCTAAATAAAA